>NC_060119.1:850481451-851731451 GCF_021461395.2 Schistocerca americana
TTATATGTAATTCATGTCACACAGTCTCATACGGAACCTACATCCGCTTTCTTTTATATACTGTATATGATAAGATACTGTCATCCCCCTTCCCTTCTGTGTGAGAGTATGAATGAGCAAATGTATTTGTAGTTGCATGCTTGAGGGTAGCAGACAAGCCTGTCTGCTAGAGAACAGTAGGACCAACGTCGGAACAGGTAGCTACGCTTCCTAAAAGCAAAGAGGTTTCTATCCTTAGTATGGTTCTGTCCGTCCGTTGTCATGATGGTATAGGAAGCTGCCCCTCTGGCCACTTCCGTTTGTCTTTGCGAGGCACCCTCAGGAAGCACGCTCGGCAGTAGGCAGTTGCTGTGGGACCGTGGCGAACAGGCGTCTAAAGCTAGCGAAATGAGGGATGCTCAACTACCGGACCTACCGATAGATGGCTCTACCAGCTGATTACTATCGTCTGTATTGCCCGCCATATTTGAATTTGAAGTTTCTCTCGGTCTGTACTCTGTATGGTGTATAAGGGATTAAGGATTATCGAAATGGTGATTTCTTTTTCCACACAATGCTCAACTACTGGACCTACCGATAGATGGCTCTAGCACGTGCCGGCAAGAGATCATATAATTGAGTGTCCGCCATACCTGAATTTGGCAAAAAACGAAGTGTCAAAACACGGATGAAAATGTTTTTCGTTCTGCGCCCTCATAAGTATTTTATATTGGATGTTCTAGATATCTACACATCAACATAATGAAGTGTTTCTAATCTAGCGAGAAAAAACAGTGACAGTTCTGCTATGAAATTCTTAAATTCGAGTGTGTTTTGAAAGTTTGACAAGCTACCTATAAATTGTTTACTATTAATTTTATGAGTGCTTTACTTATTTTCCCGTTTTAAAACACTAAGATTCAATGGAGGTCAAAAAATTACCCTACTTGCCGAAGCTTTTAACTACAGGTATAATTCGGAAAATCAAGTGTGGACAACAGTGAAACCGTCTCTTGAAAAAAAGTTTGCTTAGTGGTATCTTTACTAACAACAGAAATTACAACTGAACTATTAAAGTATTACTTACGTATAAACGGAAAAATCGTTATTTTTTCTTTATCTGAAGTGATGCATTACCGATCTGCATATATGCTGACACTGTAATTGCAACATGCACTTACGAATTTGCCACTCTCTTTGATCAGAAATTGAGATGGCATGATTTTATTAACGCCTGTACATGACACGGTGTATTTGAACTGAGTGATAAGGTAGAAGCACCAGTTTTTAACAGTGCTTCAGTCTTTGATACGAGACAAGAAATACAATTAAATGAGACAAACACAAAGCCCAATGTTAAGGCTCCTCTTAAATGCATGACTTGTATCGTTTGGAAGTTAAGTCTAGTAATAATATTATATTGGACTGATCCATGATAATGTAGGAAGTGAAGGAACTTGTTGAAAATAACCTCGATCACAGCTGTTAATTTTAAGGTTGGGGTGTCTTAAAACTGTAATTTTCCAGTCTGACAACCAAACAATTTTAAAATTGAATTCAAAACATGTCAGTGAGCAAAATTAATTACACTTTGAATTACAACCGTGGAATTTTATTTCTGTGTATCTTGGTTCCAGTCTTTGACATGGTGTCAATCACTGGAATTACTGGTTGTCAGTATACGGCCCAAGCAAAAAACAAACCTGAAATCGAAAGCTACAGAAGCTGGGCAGACAGGCACCCCAATGGCTGCTACAATCTGTGAGAGACAAGGGTGACATTATATTGCAAATTTAGTGTAAAAAGTTCCATATTGTCTGAATTTGTCCTATACTGACAGGACATTCTAGTCCAATCGATTTTCGTATCTGCAAAAGTTTACTAGCCAATACCAGTGGCACAAAGGTAGTGCCACATTACAAACTATCTGGTAGCAACGGAAGTATTGGTGAACAATGCACAGTAAATAATATGTAATAACCTGAGAAATTCAAAATTGGTTTGAAGAAATATAACAGTATTTGGAAAGAGAGTAACATTTTGAAAATAACAAATGACGCAAGTAGAGTTTTCAGTTTTTATGAAAGCTCGCTTAAATTTTATTTATTTTTTTTCCCCTCTCTCCCCTCCATTATGAAGGGAAAAATTTGATAACATAAAAGTGCAAGAATGTTGTGTACAATGCTGGAAATGATGAAAAAGAAAATCTCACTATGCTTCCTCCTCCATGTGAAGAGTATTCCTGTAATAATAGCTAATAGCATACCAAGAACATGAGGGTGTCACAGTGGGGATTTGTTTTCTGGTACAGGCATCTGATACAACTTTTCCACAGCAAAACGTACTTTCAGTAGGTGTGGTACCAATGCACTCCCATAGGATAACAGAATATTATGTCCTCCAGGAATCACATTGGGTACACCACATGCAGCATAAACTATACAGCGACTACAATGCTTTGTGAGCAAGTAATAACAGTCAGTATCTTTAATTTTAACATAACTCTTGACTCCCATAATTACCTGCTTATACGTGTGCTTGTACTACAGGTTATTGGTAAAGCAAATACTAATTGAATAGGTCTTCACACTTTTAATACTTAGCAGAAATTCTGAAAAAAGTAAATTGTTTTATTACTGTATCACCTCTATGGTGAATTAAGAGGTACTGACTGGTTTCTTTGAACATTTAATAGAAGCCTTCTTTTTTACCTGCTATTGATAAAGAGCCATTCCAAGTTCTGTACAGAACAATCTCTCGCCTTTTTCATGAGGTTTGTATTCTGTACACTAATATTTCTTCTTCTAACTGGTAAATAATGCATTCAGACAGTGTTGGTATTAAAGGTAATTCATGAAATAAATTATATTTAAACCATAAAATTAAAGGTTCCACATGGCACATGAAAAGTACCTTGCTACACACATGTATTTACAGATTCCAAAATGCCTGTGAATTTGAGTTACAAACTTTTTTAAATAGAAATATGAAGATCACAATACTTTGGGTCTGCAATAACTCAAACGTAAAATACTTTAGTTCCCTGTGGGAAACTTTGATCTTTACGTGACTCGTGCAACTGCTTTCAGTCTTAATGGAAAACTAAATGGTTTATGTTAAAGTTAACTAGCAAAAAGTGTAAACATTGTTACATAAGTTCTGTGAAGTAAGTTTCCTTAATATTATTTCCTTCCTTTGTCATCATAACTTGATAATTTCAGTTCGGTATGGGACATATGAAATAACAAAATGAAATGCTTTTATTACTATGATCAAACAAAATCTTTTTAACATGTAGTACACAGTTCAAATCAGCAAAAAGTGTAACCGTATAATTAAGGTAAATGTTGATGAAAATTAGGCATGTAACATGAATACTGAAATTTCCTAGATTTCCACGTGTACCTGTAATCACTGTATTCTGTACTTTGTAGTGCTAGAAAGATACTTCTATATGATTATTTGCATTCTCTCTCCCCCCCCCTCAACACAGGAAAATATAATAGAAAGGCATCCTAGCAAAATAAAGACAAAATTCAGAAAATTAGGTTTTGCCTGACTCAGGCCCCCTTATTCTAGAATGGTTCTAAAGTAATAAAAATGCTTATGATCAACTGGAACATTGTGTTCATTATAGGAAGTATTAAAACAAGAATCAACAGAGTAAAAATTTTATTGCTCTTATGTTGCAGAGTATCCACAAACATTACTGTCTGAAACATAGGGCCACCCATCCTGTGATTAAACTGTTTTCTTAAAGTTAAAAATTCAAGTTAACATAGTTATTGAGGGAAATATTTTCTCACACTGAAAGCCATCTGTCAAATAAGTCTCAGAACATTTTTTTTCCATTAATTTCACACAAATCACCTGTCTTTAAGGCAAGTGCATATTTTGTAACACCAAACATCTTAAAATAAGCTTATATAATATCAATTATAATTTTGTTACAATATCTACACAGGACGTAAAGAGTTAATTTTACTTCAATGTGATTCATCTTTTGAAGTTCATCATTACACAACAACAAATTTATGGACAAAATAGTTTTAAAAAATATGTCAAAATGTCACACCCATCTGCATGGAATGTCCCATTACATAATTTTTCCAATTTGAGCACTATACATGATTAAACAATATGAGTTTATTTAACTTCTGCCTTATACTTGATTTGTTGTTTAAAATTTTCTCAGCAGGCGTTTTTTCCATATGTTTTTAAGCGTATGCAGGAGTATAGGGATACAATCTTACAAACAAGTTGAGTCTGATGTAAGTCCTCAATCCTAATTTCATAATGGTAATCATAACCAAGAGCAGAAAATGGGTAATTTACAATTTTTTTTTTACACAATGCAAAATCTTGGCCTGTATATATTTCTGCTGCATATCCCCAGCAATCACAAACATCTGAAACAGTTTCTGAGTATTCTACAACAGAGTACATGCAGTCACTTGTTTTAACCAGTTTTCCCCAGTTAACAAAATTTACAAATGCACTTTTATCGGCCATATTGGGAAAAGCATAGTGAGAATCACATTATAATGCAGATTTAACTACTGGTGGCTTCAGTATGTGAAGACAGTCTTGCATGTGATCTGCCTTGAAAGGCGCAATTACACATACCCTGCAATATAATTGAGTATGTTTTACTTGAGAAATGAGAACTTCATTTTCTGCAGCACTTTCATCACTTTCTACTACATGCTTTCTTGCATGAAAATCATAAACAGGTGGCAAACAACACACATTAAAATTTGAGCAATTCCCATTCATTGCAGTGACACTGTTACCAAAGAGCAACTTTCTCATGACACATTTGAACTGGTATGCATTTGGATTGTTGTTCCAACCACATCTGGACCGAATGCAGGAAAAAAAAATGCTCTATGTGGTCTTGTGACAGTTTATATGTTAGCAAATACTTCAAAGGAGATTCAACACGATGCATACTTGTCAGAGCTATGTGCCTTACTGATTGCATATTGAAAATTATCCCAAAAGCAAAAGTATTTCTTGCATGGAGCAGCAACGGAACACCTATGATTTTTAAGCTTTTGATATAATTTTCAGTGTGTCTGAAAATACCAACGTGTTAACTGGGCGTTGTGTGATGTCCTTAGGTTAGTTAGGTTTAAGTAGTTCTAAGTTCTAGGGGACTGATGACCATAGATGTTAAGTCCCATAGTGCTCAGAGCCATTTGAACCTTTTTTTTTTTTAATACCAAGCCAATAAGATTTGTTGTCAAGTCTCAGGGGGCTCTTATACCCTTTACCTAATGGATTTCTGGAGTTCAGAATATCAAAAATCCTATCAATATTATACAAAAATTCTACTGTTGCTTCACCTCCTTTAAAATTTGAATCACCAACCCCCCCTCAAAAACTCTATACTATCTGCCACACTAAAACTCAAAGTCTGTGGAGCTAATGAAACATTCATTTTTCTATTTACATAACTTATATGTTGTCCTGATAGTTTGTTGGCAAATGTCAAACCTTCTTCTTGTTGTACCCTGTTGAACTGCTCAATGAAATGCCATCTAATAATGCCAGTTGGAGACTCAATATCAGACACTTCTGCTAGAGCATTTCTGGCAAACTTAATCATATGACACATGTCCAAGATACATTAAACATTGTAACTTTTAAAATCACCCTTGGAAAGATTTAAAGTACAGCTAAGTGTACGCAAAGTGCTTATATTTACCTTGCAGCCATCACATGTAACACACCAAACCCTAATGCCAGAACTATGCAGCCTCTCTAAAGCAGATTTTATCAGTGTGGCCTGATTATTTGCCTGTACACCGTTGATAAAGAAACATGCAATCGGGCATATAAATTTGCCTTTAATAGAGACAAGCATGAAAACCAGAGCCCCAGATGCCTCTATTACTTCTTTTGACTGAGGCACTTCCCCACCAAACACTAAAAAACCTGTGTATTGCTTAGTTTCTTGGTCCCAAACTACTTGCTTCCTAATTGCCATACTGTCTACAATTAGACATGAATCGCTGAACTGGTCCCTTACAATTGGGTTCAAATCAATGTACTTAAAAACATCTTTTAAGAGGCCAGATTCACAGTCTACACTTGCCACCCATTTGTAAATCAATGATTCATGGGGCAGAGGCATTAATTTTTGCAGGTATTCATATGGTGCTGGTGAATAAACGTACACAGTCATCGCAAACATTTTCACATTTGTTGTGTATCTATTACCCTTTGACGAGAGAGAGTTGTTCACTAAATTGCACACTAATTCCACTTGTGTTCCTTCCTGATGATTGAGGAAGTTACGTAACTTCTCAGGAAGATGCCCCTCAATGAACTTCTGATGTCATCCATGGAAAACACTTTCTTCTCTCTTCTTCGAAGTTTTTCACGGACGCACTTCAGTTTACGTTTTAATTTGTGCACAATGTCTGAGAAAAAATTGCAAGTTTCTGTAGCCTTGTCTTCCATTTCTACTTTCGACTGTATACCACAATCAATTACTTACGAACCAACTGCACTCTGAAATAAAGAAATAATTTCGTTATATATGATTGAAATAACTCAAGGCTTGATGAAAAAATATTATAATAAAACTTTGGGGTGTGAAAACGTCCTTATACTAACGTTTTCGACACAATTCGCAGCTTCTGCATTGGATAAATGGGAAATGCTTTCCACGGAAGAATTATCATTGATAACATTCTCCAAGCAATCAGTAGCTCCTACAGAGGGCAAATCAAGCACGGATTCCAGGACAGAACGCTAAAAACAAAAATATGGACCTGTATTACAACATTGCTTAGACCTATGTAGCCCATTTGTGTCCGTACGAAATAAATTCACAAAAGTCAAAAGCACACACATGGCAAGGAAATTAATTAGCTTCCTCAAATGGAGAAGCATCGTTGTCACTCAAAATCCTAACAACATGTCGTCGTGGCTGTTTATTTGGTGGTAACAAATGTGCCGGAAAGTCAAAAACTGATGGCACTGCTTCGGGTCTGAGACGTTTCTTCCACGTTCCATGGCTTACTACGTAATCATCTTGTCGGAAAAGGTTTCCGCAAAGAAAACTGCAAGACGTAGGTTTAAAATCTTTCCGCTTCACGGTAGTTACCCACTTTTTTAGCAGCTCTGGCTGCTTTAGAGGAAACCTGTTCAAAAACATCGAATTAGCAAACGCACTAAGTCTCTATTGTTATCGTATTGTATCGGTAGTCTTATTACCTGTGAAATGGTAAGTCACTTTCCTTACTCCATGGCTTCGTACAATTGAAAGCGGAACAAGAAATCACCATTTCGATAATCCTTAATCCCTTATACACCGTACAGAGTACAGACCGAGAGAAACTTCTTGGCAAATTCAAATATGGCGGGCAATACAGACGATAGTAATCAGCTGGTAGAGCCATCTATCGGTAGGTCCGGTAGTTGAGCATCCCTCATTTCGCTAGCTTTAGACGCCTCTCCGTGGCGAGCGTTTGAAGTGGTAAGATCTCCGGCTAAGCGCGTGTCTGCTAAGTCCGTAGGACAATGGATTTCTTAAGTTCAGCCTAACTGAAAACTTAATACCTTGATTTCAGATTTAGCTCTAAAATATCTAATGCTATCTTAAATTGCAGCGGAGTGTAATTCTCGTGTGAAGTTCAGATTATTTTGCGGTAGTTGCTTTGTCATTACTTTGTGGGTAAAGTGGAACCACGTGTTGATCAGTAACTCTAACTAAGTTCATCAATCTTAAATGTGAATGCTTGTGTGATTATAACGTCTCGTCTTGACAATATTTTACAATATAGCAACTTTTCTTTATGCCTTTCTTTATGTTCAACCCACGTGGAGTGTACTTTGCGAGACCAGTACCACGTGCTTATATAACTGTTTGACCCATCAGGTTAATAGTAAGACGTTAGTAACCAGTTCAAGGTTTTTCTTTTGTCAATTGCTATTCGATCGAATTTATCTTAATTATCAAAATTGCTGTGGAGTTATACGCTTTCTGTAAACCAAGTTGACCACGTGGAGCATGTGGTGTAATCATCAAAGTAGCCTTCAGCTATTCTTTTTGGGAAGATTTCACAAAGACTTAATATGAATTTAGTATACCAGTGTGTGGTAATTACATGACGGACACGATTGTGTTACGAACGTAATTTCTTTGGGTGAAAACTGAATCTGTTGGTTGTGGTTAATTTCTTCTTGCTTATGTTTCAACGTTCTTTGGGTGTTGTTTTGTGAATGCAGTGTTGTAGGCAGTCTCCCAATCTTGGCTCCATATTTGATGTGTTCCGTAAGATTAAAATCTCACATTTTTACAATCCTTAAACAAGGCACCAGCTCAGTTATAACTCACGTATAATATGCTGAAATTTCAATGAACAATCTTAAAATAAATTTCCAAATATAAACTGATTTCTTTCTTTTTATTTAAATTCTCCTTTTTATATATAGATATATTACCGGTTGTTGTATGACTGTAAAAGATTATAATCAATGTTAGTGTGATTGGTAATGTGGTAAACCTAGACTAGTTACCTGGTGAAACAGCTGCGCAGTAATGCACGGTTAACTTCTCCCCAGACAGCTCACAGCTTTTAACCCGCTTTTATTCTACTATTAGCACCCGATTTCAGCATAGCAAATTCTTGTAGCAATATTACAAGCTCGAGGAGTAATTGTGGACGAGAACAGTCGTGCAGTTACAGTGAATTTAGAGCGTTATGTGACGATGTTAAAGAACGATTTGGTGCCTGATTTGCAAAACTATCCTGGTTACAACCGAAGAACATGGTTTCAGGAAGACGGAGCGACTGCACACGCAACCAATGCGTCTGTACTGTCAATTCGTGAAATTTTACCTGTCAAATTGATCTCCAGGAGGGGTGACATAAATTGGCCCCCGCAGTCCAAATTTGAGCCCCATGGATTTTTTTCTTGTGCCAGTATGTCCAGTCTAAAGTGCATGTTGATAATTCGACTTCTCTGGAGCAACTGAAAGAAAAATTCAGTAGCGAAGTGGCAGCCATTACAGTGTCCACACGCCGTCTTGTGAAATTTTGTTCATCGTTTAAATTAGTGCCTAAGGTGTACTTGATTGCATTTAAATGATGTTATTTGTAATAAGAAAATTCCTAAATTTTTTATTTCAATAATAAATAAAGATTTTGTCTATAGATATCGACTTCTGTTTTGTTCTGAGGCTTAAATACATACCTTATTCGAAACACGCTGAACATAGTCGCCGCTCCGCCTTCGACATGCAGTGTAATCTGATATCAAGCTTCCAATACCCTCGTCATAGAAGGCAGCCACGTCTGCTGCCCACCAACTGTTGTTGTCTGTGACAAAATGCTGTCCACATAGATACCGGTTCACGCGAGAAAAAGAAATGAAAATGAGAGGGATCCAAGGCCGGGCTGCATGTCAGGTGATCAGACACTTCCTATCGTAAACGTTGCAGGAGCGTCTTTGCTGCACCTCCTGTCTGCGGCCGTGCATTGCCATGAAGAAGGCTACCCGTGTCATTTACGTTATTTGGGCTGTATAAGATGAGGCGGAATTGTCCAGCATTAAGAATGACAGCACCTCGGGGCCAATTCTCTTGCTCTAGGAATTTTTACGTGTTCGCTGTGCGTTCAGAACTGAAAATCCCGGCATGGCTTGATCGTCGGACATACTAGAGACACAGCGCAAAACATCTGCACATAGCTTCATCGAATTTTCACTATGCTTTTAATTTCGCAACCGATCAAAATTTGAAAGAAAAACTAGTCCTCGTACAGCAGGGTATTTATGTCTGTAGGGATCAAGCCTGATACTGATGTTGAGAGTGGGCATCAGTACCGAATACAATGAATGTTTAATCTTTCAACACCCGGTAAAAACTTCCCAAAGCCGAGATCGCATAAATATTTCTTTATTTTTAATAACCAATTTCAGCAGACTTTACTGTCATCTTCAGGTCTTCAAAATGTACGAGGGTTGGAACTTTGATAGTGGCAAGGATTTATTTACAGCTAGTACAAAATAGATACATGTTTCAAAGTTTTACTGACCTTCAGAGTAGTCACCAGCATTGTGTGTAACCCGTTGCCAGCTATGTGGAAGTCGTAGGATACTCTTAGCAGTGCCAGTTGTGTTGACAGTTCGAGCGGCGCGGTCTATTGCCCGACGAATTTGTAGCTGGTCGTACGTTGTGTTCCAAAAAAGAACAGCATAGAGACAGAAGTGATGACACTTACTGCAGGACCTGGCTATTTTGCAGGACAATGCTCAAGCACGTACAGTGCAAGCTGTTAGTGATTTGTTTGACTGATGGCGCTGCTAAAGTGCTATGCCACCTACTGCACTCCCCTGACTTAAGCCCTCGTAAGTTCAACTCCGGCGGCCGGGGTGGCCGAGCGGTTCTAGGCGCTACAGTCTGGAGCCGCGAGACCGCTACAGTCGCAGGTTCGAATCCTGCCTCGGGCATGGATGTGTGTGATGTCCTTAGGTTAGTTAGGTTTAAGTATTTCTAAGTTCTAGGGGACCGATGACCTCAGAAGTTAAGTCTCATAGTGCTCAGAGCCATTTAAACCATTTTTTTTTAGTTCAACTCGATTTCTAAACTGAAGGAAACACTGCACGGCATTCGCTTCAGAACTGCTACAAATTCGTCGGGCAATAGACCGCGCCACTCGAACTGTCAACACAACTGGCACGGCTAAGAGTATTCTACGACTTCCACATAGCTGGCAACGGCTTATACACAATGCTGGTGACTACTTTGAAGGTCAGTAAAACTTTGCAAACACGTATCTATTTTGTACGAGCTGTATATAAATAGTTGCTTCTATTAAAGTTCCAACCCTCGTATATTGTGATGTTTATGAAGTAGTAATTATCTTTGAGCGCTAGATATACGGACGTAAGCAAGATGCTTTTCGACTGTAAATTTTTTATTGCTGACAAACCTTTGTATAAGTTGCTATATTTTATTAACTAACATGACAACTTGGCATTCTAATTCACTATGACACGTATTTTAACAAAAAACTTGGAAACCTGAAGTTGATAGCAAAATCTATTGAAACTGGTTGTTGAAAATAAAGAAATATATATGCGATCTTGGCTACCAAGCTAAACAAAACGCTCCTTCTCATTTCTCAACAAGAGGAAACCCAATATTTTAATTCCCATTATACGAAGAAATTCTGCTCAAAATTTGATTGACATTGAACTGATGCTTCACTGTGAAACGCTTCCCATCACCGTCTGTGTACATGTGCTAAGAAAATCGCTGCGTGAGAGTGCATGTTATTTATTTAGACTTGCATAGTTGTGGTACAACTTGTTGTGCTATGGAATGGTGTTCTTTGAGGGACTTCTTTCTCCCTTCACTGGAACGGTAACAGAGAAAGCGGTAACAACTGTAGATGGTGTAAAGCTACATTTCTTTAAGGAGTTCGTTCTTTTATCGAGAATACGTACACAACTAATTTGAGAGCTAATGCTCAAGGGTACTACAGCAGCTACACAGAATTCGAGAACAGAGCTCTGGGCACCCTCTGTACTTCCGCTATTGATAGTTATCTGCTCGGTAATGGAGATAAGTTATTAGCAAGGAGTTAATAGCGTCGGAGTTGGACCGTTCCGCGAGTCTTGGTGGCAGCCTCATAAACTGGATCTCCTCGCGTGGTATCAGGTGGGGGATAATTCGGGCAGAGCAATTATCACGGGTCGAAGCAGCGCGGACCAGGCGAATTAGGGCTGTCTGGCGATGCAGATTGCCGCAATTAGAGGCTGGTCCCCCGCCGCCGCTACAGTCCTCGCCCGGAATGCGCCCAGAAGGCAAGACAAACAGCCCGGCGGCAGCGGCTTGCCCGCCTGCTTGCTCGCCGGCTCCCGCCGCCCTCGGTCCTCGCCGCTCCTGCGCTGGTCCCCGGGCCGAGGCCGGGCATTATCCGTAATGGGGCTGTGGGATCGCGGGGAGACGTGGTCGCCATGGTAACCGAGCGGCCAGGGCCACAGCAGCCGGGGCCTCCTCCACGCGTCGGCGCTTCCCAGCTATCACAATAGGCCGCCCTCCGCGATCTGGGCGCAGAGAAAGAAACAGACAGCAGCTGAACGTATCATCTCTTATTTCCGGCCTGCGCTACTACTTGGTGGGAACGTTGATAAACACAGATACTGCTAAAATGGTGATGTCGAATGAAACAATGAGTTTACCTCAGTCATCAGGCACATTTACAGCGAGGTGACAAAAGACATTAGATATCTCTTAGTATAGTGTCGCACCTCCTTCGCCCAGCGTAGTACAGCAAATCGATGTTTCATGGACTCAACAAGTCTACCGAAGTGTTGGAAGTTGTAAGGAAACTGGTTCTCTACTTCTGAAAAAAAACCTTTTGAATAATAAAACATGACCTATACAAGGAATCTGACTACCCCTGTTAGTCACGGACGAAAAAAAAAAATTGGCATAGTCTTTGTCGGAACGTGCAGAATCTTATGTGGAGCCAATAAGACGTCAATTTTAATCTAAATATGGTAGGCCAATGTTTACGTAAAAAAAAAGGTAATTCAGTACAATTATTATATAGATGCGATAAATCACTTTAACGGGGGCGCAATGAACAATTAAAGTCAATATAATTCCAGTACACCTGCAAAAGTAAAAAAAAAAAAATATATTGTAGGGGCGTACATAGACATCGCGCATCTGCTAGATGCCCACGAAATACGTAATTTTGTTTTGAAGCTGACAGCCGATGAGAAAATAGGTGCAAAAATACTATTGGTAAGTTTTCAAGCCAGCCGGAGTGGCCGAGCGGTTCTAGGCGCTTCAGTCTGGTACTGCGCGACCGGCACGGTCGCAGGTTCGAATCCTGCCTCGGGCATGGACGTGTGTGATGTACTTAGGTCAGTTAGGTTTAAGTAGTTCTAAGTTCTAGGGGACTGATGACCTCAGATGTTAAATCCCATAGTGCTCAGAGCCATTTGAACCATTTGAAATCAGTTTTCAAGTAGTAATGGCTGACAGCATGAGCTGGTAATATACGTAATTTTATGGTAGCTAATTTTACTGCACAAAAAATATGTACTCCCTCCAAAAGAAGTTACACACGAACATTAAAATAAAATTATGATGAGCAGCAAAACGTCTGAGAAGAATTTTGAAAGAAAAGTATTAATTGAATTTTACTTTGGTGGGTTTTCAACACTGTCAACAAGACGAAATAATGGAAAGAATATTTATTGGAACTAAACAAAATTGAACCTTGATATTGTGACAGTATTTTTAAAATAGATAATTTACCTGCAATTGTCTTTAATTTTGAAATGTGAGAGAGCGTTATAATTTTCTTTTAATGTCTTAACTGTTGCTGCAGGCAGTGCGATGACGTCAGCGGTGGTTCGCGCGGACGATGTGTGAAGTTAATCTTGGTTCGTGGTGTGAAGATAATAATGGATCCTCCTGTTTCATTAATATTCCAGTTACGACGGTGGTCCACGTCAATCAGCTGGCAGCAATGGCGCGATAATAATAGTTCCAGTATGTCCGTTGTTGTTACGCGCGCGACGTTTTATTGTTAAAAGTTTATTAATCACGCGGTGCGGGTAGGTCGGAATTATGTCTTTAGTATTTACGATATATAGCCGGTTAATGCCAATACTTCGCACCGTTCTTTCACCGTGTTGCCACAGGAAAACAGTCACATGTGTTTCTCACTATAACAGTCCGTTAAATGTCAGTTCAATTTACGTCGTCGTCTTTAAGACAGTTTGGATGATATAGTAAATGTTTCTTGATCAGATCACATCACTGTTCTTTTACTTAACATTTTGGTTTGTTCCACTTTCACGCAATACTAACAGTTAGTGTCTCCACACGACAATGGTGTCTGGTTCACGGCTAATTGTCACAAGTTCACACAGTATGTAAAATCGCCACCGCAAACACTCACTATACTTTTCAGGTTTTACTATTGACTTAATAATGCACGATCTCCTATTAACACAGTGGACGCAGTGTAATTAATTGCTCCTCCCCGTATCACCCTCTTTCACGCCGAACTTTGCAACGCTTCTCCACCCGCGAACCAGCCACGATACCACAACAACTCGCACGCTCTCTATCGATAGTCGTTCGTTCTCTTTCTGACGCAGTACTTCTCCTAGCCTAACCAAAGATTTATAAAGCATATAAAACCAGAACATTCATATTCGTACAATATAAAATATAAAACAGTAGCAAAATGAATGAAGAAACAATGTGACGTATGAACAAATAAAGAATAGTTGAAATAAATGATACATACGTACTATGACAAGGTAATGCACAAAAGATAAAAAATATTATCGACTTTCGGGGAAAGCAATGTCTTTAGAAAGTCCACTACAGAAATAGTGAGCCATGCTGCCTCTATAGTCGTCCATAATTGCGAAAGTGTTGCCGGTGCAGAAATGTGTGCACGAACTGGCCTCTCCATTACGTGCGATAAATTTTCTATTGGATTCATGCTAGGAGATCTAGGTGACCAAATCATTTGCTCGAATTTTCCAGAACGTTCTTCAAACCAGTAGTGAACAACTGTGGCCCGCTAACACGGCACATTTTTATCCATGAAAATTATATCGTTTTTTGAGAACAGCAAGTCCATGAATAGTTGCATATGGTCTCCAAGTATCCTAACATAACCATTTCAAATCAATGATTGGTTCAGTGCGTCCAGAGCACCCAGTCCATTCCATGTAAACACAGCCCACACTATTATATAGCCACCAGCGGTTTGCACAGTGCCTTATTGACAACTTGGATCCATTGCTTCGAGGGGTCTGCGGCACGCTCGAATCCTACCATCAGCTCTTACCAACTGAAACTGGTAGTCATTTGAAGACAGCACGATTCTCCAATCGCCTACGGTCCAACCGATATGGTCATGAGCCCAGGAGGGCGACGCAGACGATGTCGGGTTGTTAGCAAAGACACTCTCGTCATTCGTCTGCTACCATACCCGTTTAAAGCCACATTTCACCGCACTGTCTTTATGCATACGTTCGTCCTACGTTCCACATTGATTTTTGCGGTTATTTCAACCCGTTTTAATTGTCGATTAGCACTGACAACTCTAAGCAAAAGCCGATGCTCTCTGTCGTTAAATGAAGGCATTCGGCCACTGCGTTGTCCGTGATGAAGCCGTGATGATGGCTGAAATTTGGTATTCTCGGGTAACTCTTGACACTGTGGATCTCGGAATATTGGATTTCCTAACGATTCGCGAAATGGAATGTCCCAACTACCATTCCGCGTTCAAAGCCTGTTAATTCCAGTCGCGCGGCCATAATCACGTCGAAAACCTTCTCAAATGAATCACCTGAGTACAAATGTCGGCTCCGCCAATACACTGCCCTTTTATAGCTCGTGTACGCGATACTACCGCCATCGTATATGCGCATATTGCTGTCCCGTGACTTTTGTCACGTCACTTATGTTGAGTAATACGATGTGTAGGGTAGGTAAAGCCTCGCGTGGTGTAAAAACTCTCAACGATTTTTTGAACCGACTGGCATCCATTCACGAGTTGACCACTAGGTGGCATGTTTACCTTATTGTGTCATGAAAGTTCGTCCCAGCAAGTCACTCCACAGGTGAGAAAATAAGGTAAGTCTGTTTTTTACTACTTACGTGTAACTTTCATGATGTTTTACTTGAACATAGTATAGGGTTTGAAAAGAAGAATCAGTAAATTACTCGTAGACACTACTGCATGTAAGCTTTACTTTCACGTGGAGGTAATTTTTGTAGCTGGTCCCAACAATGGGTCCTTTGTCAGAAAATAGCGAACTGTGGCAAGTCCCCGCAGGCGTTGTGCGGTAAATATCCGCAGCTCCAACAATGTGACGACAATTTTTCAGTGATAACCCAGCAAAAATGACATTCAACACACACTGCGTGAGATTACCTCACTTGAAGACATAATTGCGGTGGCTAGAATAATGATTCAGGGAAAACTTTCTTGGCAAAGCTTCGAGATCTGTGTTTCTAACGTCGACACCCAATAAAGATCGAATGGAAGAAGAATGCATGGAAAAATAAAAGCTACCTACTAAGAAGGAAAGACGTACCAAAGCAAGAAATTAGTGTGCTATAGAAAAAAACGTCGTGAACTAGATTTCATTACATCTAGGTCAAAAAAGAAGAAAACAGATCAAACACCCAGTTGATTATTCTTGGGAATCAGAAGCAGTCTTGTCACATCACGACAATTGCTCAGATATAGATATGGATTTCCAGCCTGGTGAAGAAATATCAGAAAAAGAGGAAGAACAAGAGGCTGAGACTACAAGGAAGAAACAGAGGACCCAACAAAATACACTATTTACTATGTACCTAGATAGCTTAGCCTCAGTAATTGAACTCGTTCATGCTACTCTACTAATCCTCCTTTCATGGAGAATAAAGTATTATTTTTCTAAATGTATTTCTGCTAAAATTTATGAGACATTTCAGTTCGATATTGTGCTGGGTAACTTGGCTACAATACAACAGTGTTACAAAGGGCTATTTCAAGCGTGTTTATTTTTCAATCGTCCATTTTTATCCATGTCTGTCGCAAATGGGGCAAAGATATGCTAGAAAGGGCTTTATCTCGTTTTGTGGGGTAACGCTCTGCAATTTTTGTTTCATCTAAATTACTCTGTAATTAATAATCAGACACACCTGGAACTTGGATGGGTTATAGGTAAAAACACTACCTATGACGCCCCACCCTCGCCCTCCCCCACCCCCGTTGACCTCAATATTAGAAGAACTGAAAATTACGGGGCTTTACCCCTACCTAACCAACGTGATGTATTACGTCTGTCTAGTTTCAGTGGATGACTCCTAGTTTTGGAGATGTCTTTGATTGAAAGAATCAACGAAAACCTAGATGTAAAAGTAAAAATACCTCCTTCTTTTCCTGCCATTTTACAACACTTTGTAAACGCGGAAGAACCTACTAAGTGCAAAGGAAGTACTAATAAAGGAAAAGAGTATTTTGGAACACGTCTCAAAGCATTGCGGAGGTCTTTGGTTGTATAGGTGAAAAGAAATATAAGTGTAAATATCTCCGTTGGTCGCAGATGTTTTCTGTCATGGTTACATAATTATGTACAGTCCGCAGCTCGTGGTCGTGCGGTACCGTTCTCGCTTCCCGCGCCCGGGTTCCCGGGTTCGATTCCCGGCGGGGTCAGGGATTTTCTCTGCCTCGTGATGACTGGGTGTTGAGTGATGTCCTTAGGTTAGTTAGGTTTAAGTAGTTCTCAGTTCTAGGGGACTAATGACCATAGTTGTTAAGTGCCATAGTCCCATAGTGCCATAAAGCCATTTGAACCATTTTGATAATTATGTACACATTCAAGCAAGCAGGATGGCAGGTTAGAAACATTAAGTGCAAAGAACATAAGAAGTGATTATGTTGCCAACAGTGGCAAAATTTACATAGACAGTATGCAAACGATTAGTGTTTACAACGTACCACAGTTGGTGATGTAGGATACTTGTGGTCTATCAAGCCGGGAAGCAGCCCCAAAACTGTCTTACAAAATCCACCTAAACTACAGCACATTCGCGCCGTGCAAGATCTTTGCCAGAGTCATCTTCGAATGCGATTTGAAGTTTTCCCGGCGTATTTACAATTTGAACAGTTCTCGGGTATCAGACCGGGTAGCAGCGTAATTTCTCCACAATATTTCGGCAGACATACACGCTGCCGTCTTCAGGTGGTTCCTGACGAATTCTGCGCTTTTCCTTTCGGCGCCGACTGGAATCCCCCCACATCGCCTTAGCAGATTCCATTACTGGTCGTGTCTTGACCAGTTTGCTGTTCTTGAGGCAACCTTGGTGGTACGGCTCCACACAACACAGTAAGCCTTCGGGGCGCACTCATCATCAACCTCCGCAAGATATTCCTAAATCGAGTATAATCAACGCTGACGCGTCCACACACGGGGCACGAAGCTGGTGATGATCGTGCAGCATTGCAATTTATTTTCCTTTCTCTAATAAATATCTGTGTTTTCTTGTTGGTACATGAATATGAAATGACTAAATTCTTTTGTTTATTTTGTCAGCATTTTTAACATTAACTGTGCTGTGGGGAAACTATTTATGGACAGTGGGCGTGAGAGCACAGAGGGCGATATCGAAAGCACAATAGAACAGCGATATACAAAGAGGGAAAGTCAGAGACAGTGAGTGTGGCAGTATGGCGGGATGCGCATTGTTGATCTGAGATGCATAAATTTGCCGAGACAGTGAATTCCGGAACTTTTTGACTGTCGATCGGATTACTGTCGCAGTGCGTAATGAAAACTGAAGTGATCGTTATGAACGGAAAGATAGTACCGTTTGAGTATTAGTAAAAAGACTTTCTCAACAGATATTGACAACGCTTTCCGAGTGAACATTAGTCAATGCTGCTGTGTGAGTAAAACTGCTTTTACATGTAACAGCGTCGCAAGAGATATGGCTCCATAAAACTGTGTAACATTTTGTCTTTTTAACGAACAGCCGAGTGCTTTAAGCCGTAAATAGATATTATCAACTGACAACCAAACTGTCATCTTGCAACCTCATATAGGGCCCAGAATCGGCTAGAGATCACCGTGTCGCCAAAAACTACATTTAAAAAATGATATAGAGGTAACATAATGTTCCGAGGGTTCTGTCCTGTTTCTGTTACCACATATTTGACATCGAATGCCACATGCTCATTAAGTCCCAAGTCTGAAAAATAGAGATTGTGTCAGAATGTTGAAACAACCCAAAATGGGCAGCTAGCGGGAACCACTTCTTTTTTTTTTTATCTTCAACATCGACAACAATAAGTAAAACCACTTACACCAAGAGCAACCTTCGCTTAGTTGTGATGGCTAATGACAAATACGTCACCATACACTCGTAATAATACGAATGGCACCCATATATGGCCTCTTGAGCTTATTTGGTTCCATTATTTTGCAACAGCTTAAAATTGTTGTCATCATTATTGAAACTTGCTAGTATTATTCTCGTATTTTGATACTAGTTATTTTGTATTAATTGTCGGCGGTAATATTTTTATTTAGTGATGTTACATGGTTTTCTTAGCATTATACCGTCGAAGGCACTTTTATTTCCAGTATACAAGTTCGAAACACAAAGGGCAGAATAAAATCTTTGTCAACGTCTTGCAACCATTCTGAGTCCTTCACTGTATATTCAGTATGACAGAAAATTTTTGCTTCATTTGCTGTGTAGAACTAATATGTATTTTTTAGCAGCACCACTCTTGTACGTGTTCCCAGGGACAGTTTCGAAAATAGCAGAAATACGAAAATGCAAAAAAAAAAAATTTAACAATACGCTAACAGATGGCGTACACATGACGTCCCCTCACCTAACAGCAAATGACAAGGTAACGCGTCTCCAATTGAGAAACGTGGAAAGAGAGAGAGAGAGAGAGAAGGGTATATGTTTTGCGTCTTCTGTTCCATTTCTGTTGGCACATGGTTGACATGGTGGAGCAGAAAGGTCAGAGTGAAAAAAGCTGTCCTTATTCTGTTTCTCAACTAATAAGTAGTGATGCAGAACACATAATTTAATCTTGTTTCTTACGAATTTACCACTACGTATTACCGATGTAACAAGTTTATTTGGAGCCTGCTTTACACCAGGAGTTATTTTAGCTTATATTACAGTGCTTCTTTGTTTTTTATATATATCATGTCATTTCGTTAAGAATACTGACGGAACTGATAGAATAACGTTAGCCTTGATAGGGATGGAAGCCTTGGGGACTCTGATTACTGTTCCTCACTTCTCATCTTGGAGTGCCGCAGTTCTAAACAGCACTACACATTACAATTACACTGCAATATTAAGACAGTAAATATAACATAATAAACATGGTGTCTCAATACATGAATCCGATTTCAGAATATGACTTTTACAAGAGTGGAAAAAGAAACTTAGGATAAATATCAGTCTTACGAAACGAAACTAAAAGCTTTCTTTGACACCAGTTTCAAGTTAGCAGTTCCCCAGGGAAGTGTGATTCGACGACATTATTTTTTATATACATATATGATCTGGCGAACAGGCTGAGCAGAAATTTCCAGTTTTTTGCTGATGATGCTGTGCTGCACGGGAAGGTATCGAAGTTGAGTGTCTGTAGGAGAATACGCAACAAGTTAGGCAAAATTTCTAGTTGATGTGATAAAGGCACCTAGCTCTAGAAGTGGAAAAAGCAGGTTAATCCGGATGAATAGGAAAAGCAAACCCATAATGTTCGGAAATGGCATTAGTAGTGTCCTGCTAGACACAGTCATTTAAATACACTCCTGGAAATGGAAAAAAGAACACATTGACACCGGTGTGTCAGACCCACCATACTTGCTCCGGACACTGCGAGAGGGCTGTACAAGCAATGATCACACGCACGGCACAGCGGACACACCAGGAACCGCGGTGTTGGCCGTCGAATGGCGCTAGCTGCGCAGCATTTGTGCACCGCCGCCGTCAGTGTCAGCCAGTTTGCCGTGGCATACGGAGCTCCATCGCAGTCTTTAACACTGGTAGCATGCCGCGACAGCGTGGACGTGAACTGTATGTGCAGTTGACGGACTTTGAGCGAGGGCGTATAGTGGGCATGCGGGAGGCCGGGTGGACGTACCGCCGAATTGCTCAACACGTGGGGCGTGAGGTCTCCACAGTACATCGATGTTGTCGCCAGTGGTCGGCGGAAGGTGCACGTGCCCGTCGACCTGGGACCGGACCGCAGCGACGCACGGATGCACGCCAAGACCGTAGGATCCTACACAGTGCCGTAGGGGACCGCACCGCCACTTCCCAGCAAATTAGGGACACTGTTGCTCCTGGGGTATCGGCGAGGACCATTCGCAACCGTCTCCATGAAGCTGGGCTACGGTCCCGCACACCGTTAGGCCGTCTTCCGCTCACGCCCCAACATCGTGCAGCCCGCCTCCAGTGGTGTCGCGACAGGCGTGAATGGAGGGACGAATGGAGACGTGTCGTCTTCAGCGATGAGAGTCGCTTCTGCCTTGGTGCCATTGATGGTCGTATGTGTGTTTGGCGCCGTGCAGGTGAGCGCCACAATCAGGACTGCATACGACCGAGGCACACAGGGCCAACACCCGGCATCATGGTGTGGGGAGCGATCTCCTACACTGGCCGTACACCACTGGTGATCGTCGAGGGGACACTCAATAGTGCACGGTACATCCAAACCGTCATCGAACCCATCGTTCTACCATTCCTAGATCGGCAAGGGAACTTGCTGTTCCAACAGGACAATGCACGTCCGCATGTATCCCGTGCCACCCAACGTGCTCTAGAAGGTATAAGTCAACTACCCTGGCCAGCAAGATCTCCGGATCTGTCCGCCATTGAGCATGTTTGGGACTGGATGAAGCGTCGTCTCACGCGGTCTGCACGTCCAGCACGAACGCTGGTCCAACTGAGGCGCCAGGTGGAAATGGCATGGCAAGCCGTTCCACAGGACTACATCCAGCATCTCTACGATCGTCTCCATGGGAGAATAGCAGCCTGCATTGCTGCGAAAGGTGGATATACACTGTACTAGTGCCGACATTGTGTATGCTCTGTTGCCTGTGTCTATGTGCCTGTGGTTCTGTCAGTGTGATCATGTGATGTATCTGACCCCAGGAATGTGTCAATAAAGTTTCCCCTTCCTGGGACAATGAATTCACGGTGTTCTTATTTCAATTTCCAGGAGTGTATATGGACATGACTTTGCAAAGCTGTACGAAGTGGAACGAGCGTGTGAGGACAGTGGAAGAAAAGGCGGATGGTCGGCTTCAGTTTATTGGGAAAATTTTGGGAAAGTGTGGTTCATCTGCAAAGGTGACCGCATATAGGACGCTTGTGCCACCTAGTGCTCGAGCGTTTGGGATCTGCACCATGTCAGATTAAAGGCAGGCATTGAAGCTTTTCGGATGCAGGTTCGAACAACATGCAAGTGTTACGGCGATACTTCGGGAAGTTAAATGGGAACCCCTGGAGTGAAGACGATGTTCTTTTCGAGGAACGATTTTGAGAAAATTTAGACAGCCGGCGTTGGGAGATGTCTGCAGATCGATTCTGCTGCCACCAACATACATTTCGCTTGAGGACCACGAAGATAAGACACTAGAAATTAGGGCTAATACGGAGCCATACAGTCATTTTTCCCTTGCTGTATCTGCGAGTGGAACAGGAAAGCAAATAACTAGTAGTGGTACAAAGTACCCTACGGCACACACATTACGATGGCTTGCGGAGTATGTAAGCAGGTGTAGAAGTTCCTGACTCATGGGGTTGCCGGTAGGGTCCTGCCTCGCTCGCTCTCCCGTTCGTCTGTTACATACAAAGTTCGTAGAGCAAGACCAGGCGTTTTGCGCTCTTCGTTCCAACACGTGCAGTTTAGTTACATCTGCGCAACGTTACGTTCTTCGAGAGCATGGCACTCCACGTCGTACAGCTCAAAGCATTCGCGACGATGCACTATCATTGCTGTACAGACCTTCAAGGTCATCTGATGTCACGGCATGCGATTTCTTTTGAGGTGCTATGTGAAGGACTCCGTCTATGTGCCTACCCTGCGAACAACTTTGGTTGAATTGCGACAACGCCGCTTCTAGGATTAGACCACGGCAGCTGCCCTAAAACGTGCTTCTTTGCGAGCAGTAGACAGCTCCCTCCTGCCTAAGATTCAGAAGCAGTCACTCCAGACACTCTCGCAAAAGAATGGGACGTGTTTAACTATTGTTTGCAGCGCATGTTGAACATTTGCGAAAGGTAAAAAGTGCCGCGAGGGTGTGTGTGCATCGATGTAATACATATACCACAGTTAAATCGGAAGGTTCTTTCGAAAATAAATACTTTGTAATGCTAAGAGTGAATTGAAATTCAAGCAAAGTGTCTGTCTTCATACTTGTAGGACATATAATCGTATGAATAATTTAAGACACTCTGTGCTGCATTGCTTTTAAAATGTCATCGTTACAAAAATTTCTCATTTAGTATGAATGTAACTATACGTTTATTTTATACCTTTGGGAACTGAGTGCCCAATTTCCCTTCACGCAAAGTGTAGAGTTCCAAATTCCCCCCGGTGCTCAGAATCTAGTACAGAACAATTTATTTCACGGGGAATGTTCTAAATGCCCACGTTTCAACTAAGGCCTAATGCTCCTCCTGTTTAAGTTGCCAGAAAGTCGCAATGATCGAGAGACCATCCACGCAAGTATTTAGTAGAACTTTTATTCGGGTCGCCGATTTTCGTTGCCTCTCCTCAATCAGCCGAGCAGGCTGGGGAGAGCCTTCGGTATTCATGACTCTGCGGCCGGCAGGCATTATCGGCCGGCGTGCAGCGGAAAGCGGCGAGTTTAGAGATAATTCCGAGGCGCCGGCGGAGACCATTTTTCGGCGCAGTAGCGCGCCCGGGGGAAATTCCGCTAATGTGGCCGAATGGCTCCGGCACGCCGCCAGCCGCCGTCCAAATTGCCACGGCGTGCAGGGAGGTGGATGTCGGGGGAGGGGGCTGTTATGAGCGCAGGTCAGGACCGCTTTCACGGTTACACGTATACCTGCTCTGCGCTACAGTTCGCCGCTACTAGGATTAGACTACGGCGGCCACCCTATAACACACCTCTCTCGCGAGCAGTAGGCACCTCCCCCCTGTTTAAGATTCAGAAGCTAATACCCCATAGACATTTCCGTAGTTTCCCAGTATAACCAAATGTGGCGGTATGGCAGAATAGGAACTGCTGGAAAGTGGTGCAAGATAAAACTTTACATGTAAGTGGACTTTTTCGTTAAATATTTAATGATTAGCAATACTTTGTATCTGGTCGGCCATCGTGTCCGACAGCCATACGGAGGACATAGACTCAATCCCCAGTACCGGCAGGTAATTCTCAATTCTGCGAGAATTTTGTTTTAATTTATTTATCTCTTGCACTATCACGTACGTGATACATATAAATTTTCTTTCTAAACATATTTCAGCGATTGTTGAGTGAAAGAGCTGTAGGAATGTACTGCTGCTTGTAGTTCCTTCGATTGTAGGCATCTAACAAATGCTGAAGAATTCGCATTGTAAAAGTAGTTGAACATATTTCATCTGTCAGCCATACAATCTGTCTCTCCTCTTCCAATGATGGTCTGCGCCTGAATCTACTAATACAACTGCTGTTATCGTTAAACAACTCATACTTCACATGCCAAGCTCATGACCGCTATACCATGATGACATATTTTTATCTCCTCTGTACAGCAAAGGGAACTGCAAAAATTAAAGATATACTTGCCACCTCTTCAGGTGCTGGCGCCTATCTATACCTATCCCAAAACAACTAACCTATTACTAAAGGACGTAGGAAAGGAAGAAAGTAGGAGAAGAGAACAAATATGGGAGCTATGAAAATGAGAGGAGTTGTGTAGGGGCTTTTTTATTATGCACCAATCTTCCGGGAGTCGCTCGTGTCCTCAGTTGGTGGAACATCCAAACTTATCTTCTCGAAATTTTAATGGAGATTCCGTTTGTAGTTAGTTCAGAGCACCATGTCGGCAAAATAAGCATCAGCATCTTATGGCGTGGACGTTCCAGCTAGAAGGCGCGTAGTAAAAGGCCCTCCATAGAAAATTTGAAAAGAATTGCTTGTAACTGGTGTTGCCAACAAATCCACAGTGTGGATCATTAAGGTATGTCGAATAACTCAGTTCCGATTTCTCGTCCGAACCAAAAAGGTAGCAGACGGTATGGCCACGTATCCAATTCAAAGCGTCAGTTTTCGTTGTGGGGCAATGAATCACATCCGGGAACAAAAAAGGCTGGAAATTGATCTGAGCATGTGCCTGCCTAGTAAGGAATGCCAAGATATGCTGCGCAGGCCTCCAGACATCAGACCACAGACCACATGAGAATCGGTGAGTGTATGTGTCGTCCACACCACAGTGAATAGAGAGGAATGTGTCAGCCAGGCGGATGCGGTGCAGACGATACTGATTGACCTGTTTGCCATTGGTGGTGATACAACAGTGATATACCAGGTGGACTGGACGCTGGTGTCGAGAAAGCTGCCTGCACCACTTTCTTTCTCGACGCCATGTGATCTGGGGAAACATGTTAGGTGGGATCAGGGGGGATGCATTTGTAATCCGTCGTGTGCAGTCTGTCTGAAATATTCGTTTGGGAGTGGCAAGGAGTGGAAGATGTTACTTAATTCTAGAAATAGTTTTCGAAAGTGATACAGGTGGGGTATAATGTCTAATAACATGACAGGGGCTGACATGAAGACCGGCGGATATTCATGGAAATAAAAGGAATCCAGTGAGGCTCGCTGGGCATCAGACCTTCAGTTGGGAGCTAACAAAAAGTGCTGTAACTCTGTCCAGCATGTGAAATAAGCCATGCTCCCTTGGGAGAACAAGGGAGGTACATTCTACTTTGAATAACATCAAGGTAAGGCACAAACAAATGATTCGGCCACCATCAACGTACAATGGGCGAGGGTAACTGGTACCGGGAACTCTTACGCCATAAGGGGAATGCGAGAGGCTTGGTAGACATTCACGTATGGTGCACGCTGTACAATGTCGAGGGATCTACGAGGCTAACCCTGACCATTTGGAGGAGGCATCTACTGTTTGTTGCCACCAAACGACGTAGATCATTCATAAAGTCAATACCCAAGCAGCTGAAGCTGGTGGCCACATTTAGAGAAGCGACACACCTCTCAGGTATGTCGTCACCAATGAGCAGCACTGCGACTTGGACACGTTAAGAGAACTGCCCAGTGCCTCACGAAATGTCTCCATCCACGTCAGAGCTGTACGGATATCTTCACTGCGTAGGTAGAGGTCGAGACTATCAGCATAGGCTGTACAACAGAAGAGATGTCTGTGCAATGACAGGCCCACCAGGCACTGGCGAAGTCTCTGGCGTAGGGTTTCTTACTTCAAAGCATACCGTACTGGGGAAATTAGGTAACCTTGTCGAACAGAGCATTCGATCGTTAGGGACACGGTGAGGTGCTCATTACAGAATATCCTTTAAGTCGCGCCACTCAAGAGGCACTTTACCACTGTTACTGTATGACCTGGAAAACCAATGGGTAGGAGGACCACCTTCAAAAAGGTGTGATCGACATGGTGGAATGCCTGACTGCAGTGAAACAATGGCAGTGCACCAGGCATATGTCGCGACCTGAAGGGTGTGATCATGTCCCTGTAACAACAAAGGGCTATATGAATATTGTTGTCAACACCCATGGAAGTATGATCAAAGGACGTGACATATAACGCTGCCTTCATCAGTGATGATGCCAACAAATGGGTGAAAAGTCTCACGTCGCTGTTGAGAAGAATGGTGGGCCGGGTCGGTAATCACATATCCGCGATCGCCCACGCGATTTAGGGATTGGGATAATGACCTTATAAAGGAAGGTGGCCTGGATCGTCATTGTTGGGGAAATCGGTTCACAAAAGATGGACGTCCAAGTACCAACAGAATGCTGAAACAGCTGTAAAATTGGAAAGGGAAGCCATCAGGTCTGAGGGACTTACTGGCAGCTTCCGCATTGATAGTGTCTAGGACTTCATTCATGGTCATGTCTTCCTGAAGTTCTTAAGCTACATCCTCTAATATTTTTATCGTGAGTGCCATTACCTCCTTAATTAAGACCAGGGGATGTGGGACGGCAGTGTAGAACCAGGTGAAGCGGGAATGGACACCATAACCAACGACGCTTTCTGTAGTATATCGTCTTCCTTCTACGCCAGTGAGGTTGTGTATGAGCGCTAGACGACGACGCTGGCGTTTTGTCTGGAGGTGGTTCATTGATGGCGTTTCATGAGGAATATAGTCATGTGTGCAGGACCTATGAGGGCCCTTCCAAGTGTTGTTGTATAATTGCAGTGACCCGCACTATCACGTGACAGCTGGGATAGAAAGCCATCAAAGTACAGTCATGCAGGATCATGTAATGAAAGTCTAAGGTTTTTGCATGCCAAGCCTTGACATCTTTGCCATATCCCAGCAATGCCCTGAGTAGAGCCTGTTTCATGCAGAATAGAAACCAGGATAGGGTACTTGTGTAGATGGAGAGGCGTCAACGATAGAGTGCTCACGCGTCCTCAGCGATTTGTCAGCATTCATGGGCAGTCAGGTGAGCAACATGTAACTTCCCCAGGCTACGATGTCACACCTGCTGATGGGCAAGGATGACATTGCAGATGTAGGCCTGGTGATCAGAGAAAATCAGAGGCCAAACTCTGGCATATCGAGTGCTGCCAGCAAGGAAATGTGTGAGGTAGATATGGTTAAGGTGACCAAACGAGTGCACCACATAGTATGTAAAACCTATGTGGGTGCCATTAATATTCGTCCATGTGTCGATACGCTGAAGTTGTTTGATGATGACAGAGAGGGACACTCACTGGGAATGTTGAGGGAGTTGATGAGTAGGCCCTTGTGTGGACTTGAAGTCCCCACTGAGGACCATGTCATTCAAGGGATCCTCAAAAAGCGACATTCCCTCGTCAGCAAAGAAGGTGTGTTGTTCGAGAGTGCTTATACATTTAGGAGACGGGCGCCAAACAGCGTAAGGGCAATACCCCTAGTATTAGGAAGGTACACTACATTTTCAAAGAGGAGCCCTGCGCAGATGAAGATGGCCACTCTGCTATTGTTGTCATAGGCATGGGAGATGTGGGCCATGTAATTGGTGGGAGCATAGAAATCAGCAACGATCACTTCTTGGAGGAGGGCAATGTCAACATCAGCAGTGTAAATGGTGTTTATAAAGATTGCCTGTCATGTGGAGCCTGAGTAGTGGCTAGATTCATCATCGCAATGTGGTATTGTTGTGGATTGCTCCCCCTATTGGCACATAGATTCCTGCAGATATGTCAGGCTGGCGCGAAACACCCAGTGCAGCCACTGCAGCTGGTATCACCAGATGGAAGCTAGGTCGGGCGCCACCATGGGAAATTTTCCCGACGGGTGAGCAAACATCCTAAGCCGCTTCATTGTCAATATCGTCTACCCAGGAGATCAACTGTCACGCCCGTTAAAGGGTAGGGTGGCGAAGCTGTCACAGTGGGTTCCCCTCCCCCCATTCGTTTTTCCTCTCCTTCCCCCATTTTTATTTTACCATCATCTGTCCGGGTTCCCCCACCTGCCCTCGGCAGTGGTATGTCATATTTGCCAACTTCTTAGTGCAGTGTTCAAGTGAATGTTCAGTGTTGTTCGTCTTTCCAAAGTGTTGTGAACAGAAATCATGCTGTCGCTGGGTGTGAATTTTATGTCTCTTGCGAACAGAAACCAGACGGTCGCCGCATTTTTTAATTGTCTGTCTATTATTTTGCCTGTCTGCTTTGTATGTATTTTATTAGCATCATCATCCCTTTTTCTATGTTTTAAGTTCCACGATTTTTTCCGCCATGTTACCATTTAAGTCTCCGATTTTATCGCCTGTTTTTATTATTTATTATCTTCGTCTTTTTAAAACAAATTCTGTAGGCTGAAGAGCGGCATACTAAGCTGCTGCCAACCCGCCCCTTCTGGGGGAATCGAAACTCAATAAAGAAAAAAAATGGAATGACATCCGAAAGCGTAGTAATAAGGCATCAGGCATGGCAACGGTACCTGCTGCTCTCAGGGTCTCGCGGACTCGTGGCGCTGCGCTGGACTCCACTTTGTTGAAGATAAGCCAGCGCTTGGAGACAGCAGCAGTTTGTCCCGCGAATAGGAGACCCGGCTCATGTCGTCCCTCACCTCACCTCACCTCACCTCACCTGCCGGCAGCAGCCATTACCAGCCTGGGAGACAGTAGGGGGGGACGCACAACTTGAGATCCACGCGACAGCCGCGTTTAAGCTGCGGGTCTTAACAGCGCCACCCTGCCGCCAGCTAAGCCCGTAACTCAAAGAAAACACTCTCACGCGAGGGCTGGCGCACAAGTTGGCCGTGGCACGAGCAGTTACCGGCCCGCTACGCGCGCTCGTGTGCGCTCCCGTCACGCCGCCAC
The DNA here is from genome assembly GCF_021461395.2 of Schistocerca americana. NCBI lineage: Eukaryota > Metazoa > Arthropoda > Insecta > Orthoptera > Acrididae > Schistocerca > Schistocerca americana. Next base: position 850,510,486 of record NC_060119.1, read on the forward strand.
CACACGTGGCGCGTGCAGACGACGCGTTCTGTGGGATTCACCGTCTGAGACGTGTCGGTGTTACTCCCTTTCCCTGCCCACGTTCATTACCGACTCTAATTTTACGTAATAACGTAAGGTCACTTACTAAATACACTACTGACCATTAAAATTGCTACACCACGAAGATGACGTGCTACACACGCAAAATTTAACCTACAGGAAGAAGATGCTGTGATATGCAAACGATTAGCTTTTCAGAGCATTCACACAAGGTTGGCACCGGTGGTGACACCTACAACGTGCTGACATCAGACAAGTTTCCAACCGATTTCTCATACACAAACAGCAGTTGACTGGCGTTGCCTGATGAAACGTTGTTTTGATGCCTCGTGTAAGGAGGAGAAATGCGTACCATCACGTTTCTGACTTGGATAAAGGTCGGATTGTAGCCTATCGCGATTGCAGTTTATTGTATCGCGACATTGCTCCTCGCGTTGCTCGAGATCCAATGACTGTTAGCACAAATTGGAATAGGTGGGTTCAGGAGGGTACTACGGAACGCCGTGCTGGATCCCAACGGCCTCGTATCACTAGCAGTACAGATGACAGGCATTTTATCCGCATGGCTGCAACGCATCTTGCTGTCACGTCTCGATCCATGAGTCAACAGATGGGGACGTTTGCAAGACAACAACCATCTGCACGAACAGTTCGACGACGTTTGCAACAGCATGGACTATTAGCCCTTGAGACCATGGCTGCGGTTACCCTTGATGCTGCATCACAGACAGGAGCGCCTGCGATGGTGTACTCAACGATGAACCTGGGTGCACGAATGGCAAAACGTCATTTTTTCGGATGAATCCAGGTTCTGTTTACTGCATCACAATGGTCGCATCCTTGTTTGGCGACATCGCGGTGAACGCACATTGGAAACGTGTATTCGTCATCGCCATACTGGCGTATCACCCGGCGTGATGGTATGGGGTGCCATTGGTTACACGTCTCGCTCACCTCTTGTTCGCATTGACCGCACTTTGAACAATGGACGTTACATTTCAGATGTGTTACTATCAGTGGCACTACCCTTCATTCGATCCCTGCGAAACCCTACATTCCAGCAGGATAATGCACGACCGCATGTTGCAGGTCTTGTATTGACCTTTCTGGATACAGAAAATATTCGACTGCTGCCCTGGCCAGCACATTCTCCAGATCTCTCACCAACTGAAAACGTCTGGTCAATGGTGGCCGAGCAACTGGCTAGTCACAATACGCCAGTCACTACTCTTGATGAACTGTGGTATCGTGTTGAAGCTGCATGGGAAGCTGTAACTGTACACGCCATCCAAGCTCTGTTTTACTCAATGTCGAGCCGTATCAAGGCCGTTATTACGGCTAGAGGTGGTTCTTCTGGGTACTGATTTCTCAGGATCTATGCATCCAAATTGCGTCAAAATGTAATCACATGTCAGTTCTAGTATAATATATTTGTCCAATGAATACCCGTTTATCATCTGCATTTCTTCTTGGTGTAGCAATTTTAATGGCCAGTAGTGTAAATTACTGTTGAATGAAGTGATAAATCTTCAGGCCATTCGAGCAATCCGTGAAGTAATCGAACCTATGGTTGGATTTCTATACAATTTTGAAGACGGCGAAGCAGCGGAATTCAAATAAGAAGGTAGTTATGTTTAGTTTCTTTCCCAGAGACTGCGAGAGTAACGGTAAGGTTTACGGTGGTGTTGATGACATGGGTGGTAGCCTTACCACGTGGACCTCTTATAACAGGGGTGGCCAAGAATTAGGCTCGCAGGTAGTGCCCTGGTACGCGTACATAGCGCTCAGCTTGGCTGGCATATGTCCCCCACCGCCACGCCACTCTCTCTGACCGTCAGGAGCCGAAAACTGCAAAAAACGCGTCATTTTAATGGTAATGCAGTGGCACTGTGTACGACTTGGTTTTATATTTCACATTTTTCAACAACGTAGACCAAAAACCAACTGAATTTCCAGTAATACTGAATTATTTTTGGCGCACTGAAGACATATAATTTTCATCTGGTACGAACGGTCGTTATGCGGACAGACGCAGACAATTTCACAGATTTTCGTAATCGAATATTTTTTAATCGAAGAAACGCCTTTCACAAATACACGTGTTAGTTGAAGTATTGCAGCATTTTTGAAACCTCACCACAGAGGCGTGGAAACTACCTGAAGAAGGTAATGTGGACGTCCTGGACAGTTTTAACATTAAGGTGTTTCATCTTTCAAACGGGAATTACACTGCAGGTCAGTCAGCTAGAACTGTGTACGCACAGTGGCGTCTTCAACAGAAACAGCAGACGGTCCCGAAAACAGCGCGAAAAAGGATGTAAGATTGGCAGTGTCCTCAAAAAGTTTAGGAAATTAAGCTAATTTTTTCAAGTTCACAGTGAATTCTTCAAATTTATTGTTTTCCTTAACATCAGTGAGCCTAGGGAACGGGAGTGTGTTTAGCAGAATGTGCCCCTTCTACAAAGATAATGCATGCACATCAGATCATAAATAAGTTGTTTCTCACTTACAATGATGTAATGTGGACAATGTGTAGTCAAGTTCACTTGAAATGCAAGGTCTGCAATCCATTCTCGGTGTTCTAATTTTCGTTACTGCACTCCATTTTCCGTCATAAATTCAACAATAGCGAGTTTTAAATCGAAAAATCGTTTCAGACATGGTCCTTGACTTAACCAACGTACTTTGTACCAATATCTAAAATCCCATGCTCTTCGTTCACTTGCATCCAAAATTGTTGCAAATGACAGCGGAAAGACGATTGCGACTTGAGAAATTTTAGTATTTGTACCACCAAATTCTTCAGTTCTCCATGTGTGAAAATGCAGCAGCAATTGTTTCTTGATATACAGAGCAATAAATCCCGTCTGTCGATCGTTGTAATTTTTTGTTCTTTCATTACCAACTAAATCTCCAAACTCTTTCTCCATGGCATTGTAATAGTGTTTGATAGCGAATGTGGAGTACCCCTAGCTTATGCGATTGCGTAATATATACCGAGAATTCTCATTCCTCTTTTCTGTCATTCCATCCATTCTTACAGGCTTTTGATAACAGATCACCAAATTCCCTTCCTTTGTGTGAGCAGCCATTGGAACTCTAAACGTTCTTCATATCACGAACAAATAGCGAATGACGAACAGCAATGACACTACGAATCTGCTTAACTGAATAGGGTTGTGCAGAATGCCACACCCGATACTAATATGAAATTTCGCACTCTGCCAGACACTTCCGGGAAGGAACGAGCAAAGCCAAGACAGACTGGATCTTGTCTCTACCGCTGCCCGCACACGCTGCATGCGTGAAGTTGGGCACGCCATGGCCCACTCTGTACTAGAACGTTGGCCTGTGTATACTCCAGGGCGATAAGAAAAATAAGACGAAATTTGAATGAGGGGTTACCACTTGCGTCTGAAGAAATGGACTTGTCTATGTCCATGAAGTGGGGAAGATACAAAATAGAAGTCAACGACAATACATGACAAAAAAAGTGAAGCACGCAAAAGGGGAGGAGGGAACGAAATGAAACATCACGGGTTGAGAGGGTGTATAACATTACTTCACTGATTATAATGTTGAGTCAGATATACGAAGATTTTAGCAGTACGAGTCCACTTACCAGTGACGTTGCACACCCACTGGCCCGGATGCATGCACTGATTCGGTAGGGAATGGTGTCATAAACCGTTGATCCTCTCCTGAGTCAAGCTGGCACTCAACTGTCGTAACTTGTCCTTGACATAGTGGATGCTGACACTGAGATGGAGTTGATGTCCGAGATGGTACGACACATGTTCTATAGGGGCAGTCAAGGCAGTACCTCAACATTACGCAGACAATTCATAGAGAAACGTGTCATGTGTGGACTACAATTGGCGTGTTGAAAAATGGCTTCATAAACTGAATTACAAATTTCATTGCTATTGTGAAGAGAAGTTTGTAAAATTGCTTAGGAAGTGACTTTTTAATGGCGAAAGAAACGTTTGATTGTCAGAGTGAAACTATTTCCGGTCATAAATGTGGTTATATAATCGTCAACAAAGATTACTGCGCGCCCTACCAAATGTTCAAATGGCTCTAAGCACTATGGGACTTAAGATCTGAGATCATCACTCCCCTAGACTTAAACTGCTTATACCTAACTAACCTAAGGACATCACACACATCCATGCCCGATTCAGGATTCGAACCTGCGACCGCAGCAGCAGTTCGGTTCCGGACTCAAGCGCCTAGAACCGCTTGGTCACATCGGCCGGCTCGAGCCCTATCACATTGCTCGTCATTGTGGTGATAAGTAGGGCTATGCAAGCCTTCTTGTTGCACGATATTCTCAGTGCTCAATAGACAATCGTTATTGTCACGATTGAGGGTGAACATGTGATCGGTACTAAGCAGTATTTTAGTATCCTGGCGTTTAATGATTAAAGTACCGCATGGCAGAATATTTTAAAATACTTCGTTAAATTTGTGTGAGTAATGGCCACCTGTGGGTTATTAGTCGTTCTATCCCACTCTCCATTGTTGCCAGATGTATCCAAGACAGCAGCGATGACGTCATCCTGATGGCGGCCTGTAGACATAGTTAACAGCACATGACATCATCCAAGATGGCGGCTGTGACCCCACCTAAGATGGCGGATTTTGGAGGGAAGATAGGTCAACTGGGCCACCTCCACTAACCTAAACCCACTCCCGTCAACTGCCCCAGAAACTGGTGGGAAGTTTAAATTCCATCAGGACAATTCAACACACCACAGCTACAACTACTAACTAAAGAAAATGGTGGGAAGATAGGCCAGTTGGGGTACCTCTACTAACCTAAGCCATCCAACTGCCACCTCTTCCTAGTGATTGGAGGGAAATTTGAATTTTGGCAGTAAAGAAAGGCCACTTGGGGTATCTCTACTACCCTAAGAAAATGATGGGAAAGAAAGGGCACTTGGGCTACCTCCACTAACCTAAATCATCTGACCACCACCTCTTCCTAGGAAATGGTGGGAAGAGGACTCGACCTGTGCTGGACATAAGTATTTTGTATGCACTATTTATTTAAACAATTAGAGGCAGTACCACCATCAAGTGTAGCCGACATGGGGTCTGGAGTCCAACTGACCTAGTATACAGTACTGCCACCAGAGAGCACTGTCATCTGTTTCATGACATAATCGAAGATGGCGTTCTAGGGTGGGGGAAAATACTGGGAAACAGTGTGGTCGCCATGGGGTCCAGAGTCCAACTGATCTACTACACAGTACCACCACCAGATGGCGCTGTCATCCATTCCATGATGTAATCCAAGATTGTAGTCTGAGGTAGTGGAAAATGGGAGGAAGGATATGTCCACCATAAGGTCTGAAGTCCAACTGATCTAGTACACAGTACTCACCAGGGGGCGCTGTCGCCCCTCCTGTGAAGTCATCCTAGATGGTGGTCTGGGGGAGGGGGAGGGGGAATGGCAGGAAAATGACTGCTAGAGAGAGGAAGGAGTGAACTTTATTTATTTTCGAGCAATTAATTTAGGGACAGATTTCAAATAGTTTATTTATTACCCTGATACAAAACAAACGCTCTGACATGCTTGGGACCAGGCCACATAGCCTACAGACCTGTAAACTACTCCTAAATTACCGAAATAACCCATGTATAATGCTCTGCCAACGTGTTCACAACGCTTAAACAGCCGAAAATAATGTAGTCCACAAACACTCATTGCACAAGGAAACGCTTTCGAACTATAATCAACCATACCTATCAGAGACTCCAATGTGCTCACGTGCTTTGCAGGGCGAGCCAGACGCAAGCCAGCGCCGGAACGGTAGCCAGTTCCTCTCACGCCAATGCCGATGGCATGTGAAAGCCACATTTACAGTTAGTTCTTCGAGTGTTATACCGATGTCACATCTCTATGTAAATAAACTCTAAGTCGCACCCTGGACCGCCCAAACATGTTCGCCTCTGCTGGCGTGATCCCTGTCTCTACCTGTGGTCCAACGATACCCTGATGTGCAGACCAGCAAACTACTCATAAGTCACTGAAATAATGCATATATAACGCTCTGCCAACACACTCACAACGCTTAAACAGCCGGAAATAATGTAGTCCATAGACACTCATTGCACATAAAAACATCTCAGACGCTCCAAGGGCACATGCGTGTCGACGCCGCCGCTAGGCACCTCCGGACGCAAGCAGTGCGAGCCATCACTCTTACGCTGCTGTTGCCTACAGCAAGCAGGTGAAAGTCGGGTCTGTTTTCGAGTATACAGTTAGAGTTCCTCAAGTGTTATACTAACATCACACAACTCCAAGGCGCGCTCATACCGGTCCCATATGCGAGACGCCTCTGGACAGCATGTGTGTTTACCACTGCTGGCAGAATAGCATAGGGTGCATTGTCCTAGCGATCTTAACAGCACATACGAGCTGCATCTAGCCGTGTACACGTACCCAGAGTGGCTGACACATCGCCGTGAAATGTTTTTCCTGCTGTCAATATATGTCTCAGAAACGTTAAATGTTCTCACCACTAAAAGCCTTCATCATGTCTGTGCATCCTCGTGAAAACACCGTTAACCAAAATAGCATTCTTGTTGTTTGGAAAGAAATCACTGTCTAAGCGCAGACAGGTAGCAATCAGAACAGTTACACAAACAGAAATCGAAGCACTGCTTACAGAAGAGAAAAATGACGCAAAGATTCCGTGTCCTACAGCTACAGGTCTGGAGATGTCCTAATGCCACAGTGGCAGGTGAATGATGGCATCCCCACCAGAGATGGATGGTCTGCTTGAACTTGTCTTTGAACACTTGCTTTCTCAGAACTTTCTGTACATACCTTGCCTCCATCTTCTTCGAATCAGTTTGTAGACGTTCCTACATCCCGACATAAAGAATGTCTTCTGAATGAATTGGGCATTATGATTGGCTCTTATCGGTGTGGAAGCATCGTCTGACTTTTCTTTCTTTTTACAGACGAGACATTCAGTGGCAGAAAACTATTTTACTTAGATCGCCATATTGCACTGACGATTAAACCTTGAAAAGTGCCTCTACATATCATCATATACGGAAAGGCTCTTACTCGATTACACTGCTCCCCACTGAGGAAAGGAGCTTGAATATTAGAGTGTGAAATTGACGTCCAACCCGAAATATGATTTACTAGTGGCTGTAATCATTGGCTATGAGCACTATGGGACTAAAGATCTGAGGTCATCAGTCCCCTAGAACTCAGAACTACTTAAACCTTCACACACATCCATGCCGGAGGCAGGATTCGAACCTGTGACCGTAGCGGTCGTGCGGTTCCAGACTGAAGCGCCTAGAGCCACTCGGCCACACTTGCTGGTTGTAATCATTAAAAGACTTCTCCATAGGATAAAATGCAGGTATTTGCTTGAATGAGGGGACTTGATTCCAAATCCCAGACGGCATTACTAGTGGATAGCGTAGCACTAGAGATTTGAAAAGCTAGTGTACATTTCGTATTACCTTAATCATCACACCATCTACTGTTTGTGATCCTTCTCAATCAACCATTACCTATAACCCAGTGGATACATCACTGACCCTTGAGATTTTCACACCGCCATATCTCGTCACATAAAACACTGATTGAGTAATGAAAGAGACCAAGAGCCATTTATTTGCCAATGTAAGACATTTAACTATGCATTGTAATGATATATTTTGACGATTTATAGGGAGAAAACCCCCCCATGAACCATGGACCTTGCCGTTGGTGGGGAGGCTTGCGTGCCTCAACGATACAGATGGCCATACCGTAGGTGCAACTACAACGGAGGGGTGTCTGTTGAGAGGCCAGACAAACGTGTGGTTCCTGAAGAGGGGCAGCAGCCTTTTCAGTAGTTGCAGGGGCAACAGTTCGGATGACTGATCTGGCCTTGTATCACTAACCAAAACGGCCTTGCTGTCCTGGTACTGCGAACGGCTGAAAGCAAGGGGAAACTACAGACAATTTTACCCGAGTGCATGCAGATTTACTGTATGGTTAAATGATGATGGCGTCCTCTTGGGTAAAATATTCCGGAGGTAAAATAGTCCACCATTCGGATCTCTGGGTGGGGACTACTCAAGAAGACGTCGTGATCAGGAGAAAGAAAACTGACGTTCAACGGATCGGAGCGTGGAATGTCAGATCCCTTAATTGGGCAGGTAGAAAATTTAAAAAGGGAAATGGATAGGTTGAAGTTAGATATAGTGGGAATTAGTGAAGTTCGGTGGCAGAAGGAACAAGACTTTTGGTCAGGTGAATACAGGGTTATAAATACAAAATCAAGTAGGGGTAATGCAGGAGTAGTGTTAATAATGAATAAAAAGCAGGAGTGCGGGTAAGCTACTACAAACAGCATAGTGAACGCATTATTGTGGCGAAGATAGATACGAAGCCCATGCCTACTACAGTAGTACAAGTTTATAGGCCAGCTAGCTCTGCAGATGATGAAGAAACTGATGAAATCTATGATGAGATAAAAGAAATTATTGAGGTAGTGAAGGGAGACGAAAATTTAATAGTCATGTGTGACTGCAATCCGAGAGTAGGAAAAGGGAGAGAAGGAAACATACTAGGTGAATATGGATTGGGGGTAAGAAATGAAAGAGGAAGCTGTCTGGTAGAATTTTGCACAGAGCATAACTTACTCATAGCTAACACTTGGTTCAAGAATGATAAAAGAAGGTTGTATACATGGAAGAATCCTGGAGATACTAGAAGGTATCAGATAGAGTATATAATGGTAAGACTTAGGAACCAGGTTTTAAATTGTAAGACATTTCCAGGGGCAGATGCGGACTCTGACCACAATCTATTGGTTATGAACTGTAGATTAAAACTAAAGAAACTGCAAAAATGTGGAAATTTAAGGAGATGGTACCTGGATAAACTGACTAAACCAGAGGTTGTACAGAGTTTCAGGGAGAGCATAACGGAACAATTGACAGGAATGGAGGTCAGAAATACAGTATAAGAAGAACGGGTAGCTCTGAGGGATGAAGTAGTGAAGGCAGCAGAGGATCAAGTAGGTAAAAAGACAAGGGCTAGTAGAAATCCTTGGGTAAAGGAATAAATATTGAATATAATTGATGAAAGGAGAAAATATACGCCAACCGGTGTGGCCGAGCGGTTCTAGACGCCACAGTCTGGAACTGCGCGACCGCTACGGTCGCAGGTTCGAATCCCGCCTCGGGCATGGACGTGTGATGTCCTTAAATATAAAAATGCAGTAGATGAAGCAGGCAGAAAGGAATACAAACGTCTCAAAAATAAGATCGACAGGAACTGCAAAATGGAGAACCAGGGATGGCTAGAGGACAAATGTAAGGATGTAGAGGCTTATCTCACTAGGGGTAAGATAGATATTGCCTACAGGAAAATTAAAGAGACCTTTGGAGAAAAGAGAGCCACTTGTATATCAAGAGCTCAGATGGAAACCTAGTTCTAAGCAAAGAAGGGAAAGCAGAAAGATGGAAGAGGTATATAGAGGGTCTATACAAGGGCGATGTACTTGAGGACAATATTATGAAAATGGAAGAGAATGTAGATGAAGATGAAATGGGAGATACGATACTGCGTGAAGAGTTTGACAGAGCTCTGAAAGACCTGAGTCGAAACAAGGACCATTGAGCAGACCACATTCCATTAGAACTACTGAAGGGCTTGGGAGAGCCAGTCCTGACAAAACTCTACCATTTGGTGAGCAAGATGTATAAGACGGGCGAAATACCCTCAGACCTCAAAAAGAATACAATTCCAATCCCACAGAAAGCAGGTGTTGACAGATGTGAAAATTACCGATTTATGAGTTTAATAAGTCACAGCTGCAAAATACAAACGTGAATTCTTTACAGACGAATGGAAAAACTGGCACAAGCCGACCCCGGGGAAGATCAGTTAGGATTCCGTAGAAATGTTGGAAGACTTGAGGCAATACTGACCTTACTACTTATCTTAGAAGAAAGATTAAGGAAAGACAAATCTACTTTTCTAGCATTTGTAGACTTAGAATAAAGCTTTTGACAATGTCGACTGGAATACTCTCTTTCAATTTCTAAAGGTGGAAGGGGTGAAATACAGCGAGCGAAAGGCTATTTACAATTTGTCCAGAAACCAGATGGGAGTTATAAGAGTCGAGGGGCATGAAAGGGAAGCAGTGGTTGGGAAGGAAGTGAGACAGGGTTGTAGCCTCTCCCCGATGTTATTCAATCTGTATATTGAGCAAGCAGTAAAGGAAACAAAAGAAAATTTCGGAGTAGGCATTAAAATCCATCGAGAAGAAATAAAAACTTTAATGTTCGCCGATGACATTGTAATTCTGTCAGAGACAGCAAAGGACTTGGAAGAGCAGTTGAACGGAAGGGACAGTGTCTCGAAAGGAGGATAAAAGATGAACATCAACAAAAGCAAAACGAGGATAATGGAATGTAGTCGAATTAAGTCGGATGATGCTGAGGGAATTAGATTAGGAAATGAGACACTTAAAGTAGTAAAGGAGTTTTGCTATTTGGGGAGCAAAATAACTGATGATGGTCGAAGTAGAGAGAATATAAAATGTAGACTGGCAATGGCAAGGAAAGCGTTTCTGAAGAAGAGAAATTTGTTAAGAGTCAGGTAGTCGTTTCTGAAAGTATTTGTATGGAGTGTAGCCATGTATGGAAGTGAAACATGGACTATAAATAGTTTGGACAAGAAGAGAATAGAAGCTTTCGAAATGTGGTGCTACAGAAAAACGCTGAAGATTAAATCGATAGATCACATAACTAATGAGGAGGTACTGAACAGAATTGGGGAGAAGAGGAGCTTGTGGGATAACTTGACAAGAAGAAGGGACCGGTTGGTAGCACATGTTCTGAGGCATCAAGGATCACAAATTTAGCATTGGAGGGCAGCGTGGAGGGTAAAAATCGTAGAGGGAGACCAAGAGATGAATACATTAAGCATATTCAGAAGAATGTATGTTGCAGTAAGTACTGGGAGATGAAGAAGCTTGCACATGATAGAGTAGCATGGACAGCTGCATCAAACCAGACCCAGGACTGAAGACCACAACAACGACAATAAGGAGAAATTACTCCAGCGCCACTGACGCGTCTCAGAAACTATAGACTAATTCTGTGCGCATGTAAAAACATCGATATTAAAGACAGACTCTGAAGACATATCTGAATATTACAAAAAACAAGCGCACCACCCATCGTCCACTGCCGGAGGATATCACTCTCTTTTTATCTCTCGTATAATACGGACGCACCATTACATAGGCGTCATTATAAGATTCGTAACTTATTTAAGTCTATTGAGAAATACTGTTATTTTGTTGCATGGGAGACTAGTATGCCTGAAAAACACAGAGTGGTTAATGAATGGACATTTCTACCTGATTTATAAAGTTTCATGGACATAACAAACCACTCAGACTCTGTCATTGTTATTGACGTAAGCGATAACATGTTAAATGTGTTTCAATATCCAAGCTCGTAATTATAGTGTCAATTACTCTAAATTTGTGTTTGTTTTAGTTGTTGGGCAACCTTGATCATTTACTTTCTATGCGCCAAGTTTTTTTTTTCCACAGATTCAACCGTGTTCTACGTGCCATTGTGTGGACAGAACAGTCGAGGCCGACGTTAACATACTACTTTTATTCCCCCCCCCCCCCCCCCATATAATAATTTTCAAACTCTGTTGTAAACTGGCCGTTTGGTACATTTTCAGTGCAAGTGGCGTCCGGGAATTTCTTAGCAAACTTCACTTCTCAAATCGTACATCCCTAGCACAAAGCCTCGCTGTTCCACAATGGTCCGCGGCGCTTTCTAAACGGGAAAGGGAGCCACGCAAGTATATGTTGCATCCCCTTCTCAATCTGATGCTTAATAATAATAATAATATTTCGTTACATCAGACACTCAGACATTGCATCGAGACAGAATGCGTTACAAACACTGGAGAAATATCTAGCGACGTGAGGGGGTTGCAAATACTAGTTTCATACCACGCTCCTTAGCCGAATCACTTTCAAAATTCGGTAATTTTATTACGAGAGTGCATCGTCGGCGACGACTAACAGCACTGCTGGTGTGATAATATACACTCCGACGATGACCGTCTATATTAAGTGTCACGGTATTTGTCTTGAAAAACCACGTCATTCGTAGGTAATACCAAACATGGGTTTATAAAACCGGTATAGCTGTTAATATGGATACTTGTGTGTACCTGTAGAACCAAGACCGCTTGTGATGTTAACATGGTTGTGTTTTTTTTTTTTTTTTTTTTTTTTTTTTTTTTTTTTTTTTTTTTTTTTACGTATAGCGGTTTGTAAGACGATTACGATTTTAGACAAAACTTTTTCGAAAGTTACGCATGATTTTTCAGTGATACCACTCATTTTATTAACATGCTTTTTTGATTTTATGTGTTTCTTTAATACAGTTGGAGTATCTACTACAGAATCGTTACAGTATTTTCATTTTGCCTTGTAGTAATTATCACGGTCCTTTACTATCCATGAACGAAATGTTGGATCCTTCTCCCTTGCAATGTGATATTGCTGACACCTGTGCTGAGGTTTCTCACTTTTTGGCAACTCACCTCTTTGCATATTCTTTCTTTGGCATAGGAAGACCGCATACTTCTTCCTCATTACTTGAAGCTACACCGGCTTAGTAATTTACACAAATTAACAAGAAATATGAACGTTATATGTTGTTTGTCAGCCCATGCTACTTAACGGACTAGAGCACGAAGAACTGAGAATGATTGTTAAGCATTTCACAGCAAAACTGCCGGTATAAGCACGTGTAATGAGAAATTATACACTACCTAACCGAAATCCGTCACCATTTAAATATTCAAGTATTAAGCCGAACTGTAATGGATACCCAGCGCTAAAATCAGCCTTACTGCACAAGTTTCCTGCGAGGCGCGTGTATCGGAAGACATTCTTACACTGAACTAAATAATCTTAACGTAAGCGTAGCCTATTCGTGTGCACGTGCTTCGTAATCGCTTGACAGTAACCTAATACTGTATGCAGAGTTGACTTGTTTTGTAATGGTTTCTCACTCAGAACGTAGTAATCCCAAGATTATGATATTTTCAAATACAGTATAATCCTTCACTAAGGATCACATATGATACCGGACTTGAAATTGTGGTACGCATATTATCTTTAGACACCTAACAACCCTGGGGTGGAGCTGCAGTAGTCATTAGGCAGGAAACGGTTTATTGTTGTTATTGTCGCTTTGTTGGGCGTTAAGTGAAATTGTATCGTGAATTCATGAAATGAAGATAATTTGCGTTTGGAACCGGAGTGCGCGTATTATAACGATCTGATTCTTGACTACTATAATTGTGATGTGAAGTTTAATTTTATTGTGTGACTTACACATCATTGTGTTTAAGTTAACCATGAAACGATTTTTAAGCCAGGAAACTCTTTCTAAATTCAAGTATGCAGTTAAAAACTCTAAAACAACAACTAACAGCAAGTATTATGTAAGCTACTTACAATTTGGCGTTATAGTGAAGGCTGATAAAGAAACCAGTGATTACCCGAGTCCCAGATGGGTCGTATGCTTAGAGAGACGCTTTCAAATCAAAGCATTAAGCCGTGTTTATTAAAACGTCATTGAAGTCCTAAGCACTCTGAGGTAGAAGGTAAACCTGTTGACTTTTTTTTAAAGGAAATCTGGGTTTTGTAAAGAAGACTTCAAATGCATGGCAAGTTTCATAAACACTAACAAGTAACTTGATAAAAACCTCATACCTGGATAGTTTTAGAATGGGAAAGAAACGAAAACTTTAAACAATTAGTGAGTCTCTCTTCCAGCCCGCGGCCAGCGACATGGTCCAAAAAACAGTTCTGGAGGAAAAAGCTGACAAAGAAATACAAAAATTTCCGTTATCCAACAATGAAGTAATGTCTTTCTATACTGAAGAAACGTCGTTATTACAGCTGCAAAAGTGCACTTATTTCGCTCTTCAAATACACTACAGTACAGACGTCATAAAAAAGGTGCAGTTACTTGTTTTTATACGTTTTGATCATCAAGAAGATATAAGAAAGCTTTTTTACTTTTTTATTTTTCAAACCGCTTAATTCAAATGCTACAGCAGAAGACGTTCTCAATATTTGTTCAAACGGATATTGCTTGGCAAAGAATGTGTTGGGCCTAGGCAGCGTATAGTAATTTAATAAACCTGGTAGAAAAGTGAAGAAAGTTGCACCTGACTGTCGAAGCACACATTGTATAATAATACGCCGAGAAGCTTTGGCTTCTAAGTACAGGCCCGAAGCCCCGAAACTCTTTATATTGTTTTGATGCAGTATAGGCTATGAACTTCATCAAGGCAAGAGCTCTAAACTCACTGCTGTTCACATTCTTGTGTGGAGGTATGGGAGGTAAATTTAAACGTTTGCTCCTACATACTGAAGTAAAATGGTTCTCTCGCGCAAAGATTTTTAACAGAATGTTTCTTAGTGACAAAAACACAGAAATACTGTAGGAAGTATTTTTTCGCTAATCAGTGGTTATCTGTATCGGCCTATTTCGCTGATATTTGACAGACTTCATACTTTGAATATCGGTCTACAAGGAAGAGGCACAGCAGGGTTCTTAGCAAATAACAAAAATCTTCTTTAAAAAAAAGTTTACTCTATTTAGTTCACAATTGCTGAACAATAACTCCTTCGCATTACCTACTCTTACATCTTTTTTGGAAGACAATGAATCAGCTCCCACGGAATATTCAGTTTGAGACGCTATTACACATTTAGACGTCCTCCAGAAAAAATTCAAACGTAATTCCCCAAAGACTACACAAAATAGACTGGATAGGAAATCCATTTGCAGGAAAAGTAGCAGAAGAAGTAATCACGAAAGAAACTTCCATCGACGTGACTGACGACAGTTCAAGGGAGGGCGCTTTCAAAAATAAAACTCTGCTTTCTTTTTGAATCGGAAGAAAACCCGAGTACGGCACCCTCCTCTTTTGAAACAAGCAGTCCGATTTTTGGTGCCGTTTGTTACTACTTACATGTATGAAAGTGTGCCTCTGAGTTGTTGTAAATTAAAAATACACTACTGGCCATTAAAATTGCTACACCACGAAGATGAATAGCTACAGAAGCGAAATTTAACCGACAGGGAGAAGATGCTGTGATATGCAAATGATTAGCTTTTCAGAGCATTCACAAAACGTTGGCGCCGGTGGCGACACCAACAACGTGCTGACATGAGGAAAGTATCAAACCGATTTCTCATACACAAAGCCGGCCGGCGTGGCCGTGCGGTTCTAGGTGCTACAGTCTGGAACCGAGCGACCGCTACAGTCACAGGTTCGAATCCATCCTGCCTCGGGCAGGGATGTGTGTGATGTCCTTAGGATAGTTAGGTTTAATTAGTTCTAAGTTCTAGGCGATTGATGACCTCAGAAGTTGTATAGTGTTCAGAGCCAGTCCAGTCTCATACACAAACAGCAGTTGACCGGCGTTGCCTGGTGAAACGTTGTTGTGATGCCTCGTGTAAGGAGGAGAAATGCGTACCATCACGCTTCCGACTTTCGTAAAGGTCGGATTGTAGCCTATCGCGATTGCGGTTTATCGTATCGAGACATTGCTGCTCTCGTTGGTCGAGATCCAATGACTGTTAGCAGAATATGGAATCGGTGGGTTCAGGAGGGTAATACGGAACGCCGTGCTGGATCCCAACGGCCTCGTATCACTAGCAGTCGAGATGACAGTCATCTTGCGCGCATGGCTGTAACGGATCGTGCAGCCACGTCTCGATCCCTGAGTCAACAGATGGGACGTTTGCAATACAACAACCATCTGCACGAACAGTTCGACGACGTTTGCAGCTGCATGGACTATAAGCTCGGAGACCATGGCTGCGGTTACCCTTGACGCTTCATCACAGACAGGAGCGTCTGCGATGGTGTACTCGACGACGAACTTGGGTGCACGAATGACAAAACGTCAGTTCTCGGATGAATCCAGGTTCTGTTTACAGCATCATGATGGTCGCCTCCGTGTTTGGCGACATCGCGTTGAACGCACATTGGAAGCGTGTATTCGTCATCGCCATACTGGCGTATCACCCGGCGTGATGGTATGGGGTGCCATTGGTTACACGTCTCGGTCACCTCTTGTTCGCATTGACGGCACTTTGAACAGTGGACGTTACAATTCAGATGTGTTACGACCTGTGGCTCTACCCTTCATTCTATCCCTGTGAAATCCTACATTTCAGCAGGATAATGCACGACCGCATGTTGCACGTCCTGTACGGGCCTTTCTGGATACAGAAATGTTCGACTGCTGCCCTGGCCAGCACATTCTCCAGATCTCTCACCAACTGAAAATGTCTGGTCAATGGTGGCCGAGCAACTGGCTAGTCACAATACGCCAGTCACTACTCTTGATGAACTGCGGTACCGTGTTGTAGCTGCATGGGCAGCTGTACCTGTACACGCCATCCAAGCACCGTTTGACTCAATGCCCAGGCGTATCAAGGCCGTTTTAAGGGCCAGAGGTGGTTGTTGTAGGTACTGATTTCCCAGGATCTATGCACCCAAATTGCGTGAAAATGTAATCACATATCAGTTCTAGTATAATATATTTGTCCAATGAATACCCCTTTATCATCTGTTTTTCCTCCTGGTGTAGCAATTTTAATGGCGACTAGTGTAGATACAGAAACAGCCTTAGTGCTGAAGAAGACTTCTGAGTGAAACTTAGCTCGATCGAGCCAGACATTCAACCTATGGTTAAAGATAAACAAAAACATGCTTCTAATGGAAAATGGAAATGTCGTGTGGCTAGGGCCTCCCGTCGGGTAGACCGTTCGTGCTTCTAATTGAAGCACGCAGATGTTCTTTCATGAGAATTGAAATTTGAAAACTGTCTAATTACTGATTCTGAAGTCTCAATTTGCGTCGAAGTTTTATTTAATCCTTAATTTATTTGCTTTTTGGACTCTAATTTACTATATTCGATGTTCAGTTAATTATTTTCTTACACAACTAGTTCTTTTATTTGTGGCGTAAAAGTTTAATATATATTTTGAATGTTATTCCTCTCTTACTCGTTGAGTATATGCTTTAGAAACAGCTTAATTTAATTTCATATTAATTGGCACAAATAAGTACCACATGGTGGACATGAAGGACTCTGAAAAAATTGCCAGAAACCGCGCGTGTGTTGTCAGCACCGAGGAAATGGCGAAAATTATTGCTGTCGTACCGTACCGTTCCTCGCCCCTGCGGCAGACATCGCTAAACCTGTCGCACCCATCCTCGCCCCTCCCCCACCCCATGGTTCCTTATGAAGTGATCAATCTATAGTGGTACACCCAAATTTCGCCATGGGGTACGCAATGGCAAGTAGTCTAGGAACCCCCGTTCGGGACGTTTACCAGTTTGTGGAATTTTTGAACATTTCATTCTCTGTAATTTATCGCTTTTCAGATTACGCATTAGAAAACACATGTTCTAGAAAATCGCTTTATTTAGACTACTTTCATCCTTTTTCCTTAACACACGGCATTTATGATTATTTTACCCATACAATGCCACAACATTTCAACACCAAACATTTCACATGCTTATTGTCTTTTTTAAAGGACTATCGTGGAGCCAACACCTCACAGAGGACCTTCGCAAGCACAGATTAAATCATTTCTTCAAAGTAAAGTAAGAACTCTAGATTCGCCCAACGCAGACCTCAAACAAAGTGGTGGATATGTTATAATACAGGAAAACAGTTCTAGTTTCACTTCCTGTTCTGTCTGATTAGTCAGTTCAGAAGAAAGGTACCATTGTGTTAACGTTTCTCCAATGCGAACTCCATCCGTAGAAAGTGATATTTCATCGTTTGTTGACAAAGGTAACTTAAGCGCTGCTGATCGATTTGAAATATTAAATAATATACAGGGTGTTCGGGAGTTCCCGTTACAGTCTTCTAGGACTCGTAAACGGGAGTTGTACATAACATTTTGAATAGGAATCCATGTCCTGAAACGCACCGTTTCCGTTCTACGACGGTTTCAGTTCACATATTTAACTCAGCCACTTCTGGTTGAGGAATTGAATTGGACATGACATAGTACAATTCTTAGGTAACAATTCGAAATGAAACATAACGAAACATCCATTTGTCACTTAAGCACATATTTTTGTATTAACACTTCAATATTACGTGTTTAAATTATTCCAAGACAAAAAGTAACCCAGCTTACCCTACGTACAGAACTTAATGCTTAAGTTACAAATTGGTACTGAAGTAATGGTATCCTGGTACTGAATTAAGTATAGTACAGAGCTCCGATCTGTCACACATTCTATAAATGCAGCCCATCAATTATATGCACTTACATTCTGCTAACGTGGCTAAAAAGTAACTTAACTGATAAAAATAACTGGTTACTTAGAAGTAGCAGCTACTGTAATAACCGCTCGTCTATTACTAGCAGTTATTTTAATAACTGCCATGGTGCCATGTGCTTACCGAAGTGCATACTACTCTTTCCCGCCACCTGGATCTGACCACTGATAAAAGCAGAGGAGCAGATCATCTAGAAGCTATTCTACAGTTGATGAAAATGACAGTGAGACTGCACATTATCTGCTTATTGAAATAGGTACTAAGCTTTCGTGCTATCTAACCATCTAGGGTTACCACAAGGAAATCGTGTGTCTGTGGAAATAATAACTAGTAAATGAGTATAATTAACTTTCGTGGCATATACTATTGGCTCAATTCTTATTCCCTGAGAGTTACAGGCTACCAGGACAGGTAACCTAGAATTTGGTAACTGAGTCCCGGACTCTCGTAGTTCATAGCATATAGTGATATTTCCAGAGAGAATATATATTCGAGTGAAACAAGTATTTTCGTACTTCTAAGGAAATAACTGCGGCTGTCAGCAGGTTCCACAGACTTTACAAATAGCTGCATTATTGTTGTCCTCAACGTGTTACACATGCCGCCGGTTATGCAGTTGCCGCTAACCTGCACGCAGTAGCTGTTGGCCAGGTGCCGTGAGCCACAATTAACTTGCTTGTATACCAAACCAAATAAAAAAATTAAATATCTCAAGGCACATTTCGTAAATACAACTATAGGACCGCAATAAAACAAAAAAAATTAAAAGTGTTAATTAAGAAAAAAGTTTCGAAATGGGCCGTGACGTCACACAACTGGGCTGACGCGCTGCGAGGCACTGCTAGTTGGCCACCTTAAAGGACCGGACTCAACCACTGTGCACAGATTAAGCGACGAAAGTCAAAGTACAGCCCATAAGAAATACAGTGGAGATAAATTATTCTAAGTACGAGTTAGCACGTACGCGATCTGAGGGAAATCGAGCAACTCGCGTTTCGCCGGTGCTCAGAGTTAACTGTACTACTACCGTCTGAGGAATTCGCTGGCAAAATAACAGAGCCGTAAATAACTATTAAAAGCAATTTTTATAAGAACGTAACAGCGATAACTGATACTCCAAAATCACCGTTTGGTTCACCTCTCCGTTCTGTGCCACTCGTGTAATGCACGTGTTTTTATTCTATCAGCGATGGTAGGAAAGAACATTAACCAGCGGTTCACTCTCTGGAAAATATTCGGCAAAAGATTTTGAATAATGAAGTCAGGAGTTCTGTGCGCAAAAATAGTTCTTGTAGTTGAAATACTAATTCATCAAACCAGTCCTTAACAGAGATACCTGTGGCAGCTGGAATATAGACATCCTGGAAATTATTCGATTAGCGATTAAAGTTTGTTGCAAAGGACGACAACATAATTTATGATGGTAGACGATTCTTGTGGATTGAATGCACTTTTATAAAATTCTAGGAAACAACGCGTATGGAGCAACATTTAATGTAAGGAACTGCGCAGTTGGGAGATTGAACAACACGAAAAATGTGCGGATTATAAGCTAAATTATAAGCTAAGTACTTGTTGCTGCTGCAGACCAGTTATTTGTGGAAAAACGTACTGTTAAACCGTCGCAGGTCGCGCTCTACGTGGTTTGTTTGACTAGTTTCGCTCATGAGATGTGAGCATTGTCAGATATTCATTGCCCAGGTGGCAACACGTTATAGGCTTAAAGCATTGTTACGCACCACCAACACATATTTTTAAATCGCCATGTGGTTGCTGTTTTCTGTTATTGCGGTCGTCGAAAGTCGTTGTACAAAGACGATTAAAATAGGATTATGTTGTAAAGTAACTAGTGTCGCATTAACTCTGCTGTTGCTCAAACCAGTCTTCTCCTGTTATCAGCGATGCCGATCAACGAGGATTGCCTTCCACCCGTTAGCGTCTTTCATTATGGAAGAAGTGTTGTGATAAAAAGAAAAGACTGCTCCCATAACTAGTAATAACCATGCCCTGCACCCTTCAAGCTACGTCAAACATAACTCTCACGCTACAGGCAAACTGCTTGGAAACGTTATCTGAATCGTGTGATTTAATACATACACTCGCACACACACACACATACACACACACACACACACACACACACACACACACACACACACACACAAACTTACAGGGGATAGGCAAAATAATGTGAATACCTGGCCCTACTTGGCAATGGTTTATTAATAAGAGGTTGGACCCCCATTTGCCCATAATACATCTGCGATTCTTATTGGAATACTGACATATAATGATTGTATAGTCTTCAGTGGAATGTTTTCCACTCTTCGATCAGAACCTCTTCTAACTCCTGTAGTGACGAGGGAGGCGGAAATCTGCTCCAGAGTCTGAGCTCCAGGTGTTCAATAATGTCCAAGTCCAGTGACGGTTCTGGTCAGGGAAGACACTAAAGTACAGTTGCATTCTCCTCATACCACGATTGCACTGTCCTGGCTGCGTGAATGGATGCATTATCGCCCTGAAATATGGCATCACTGTTGGAGAACAATATTTGAATTATGGGGTGCACCTGATCACCTTAACTGTTCATTCACTTAATCGTTGGCTGTAATACGGGCTTTGAGAGTAATGATGGGACCAGCAGAATACCATGATATGGCTGCCTACCCCATCATACTTCCGCCTCCATGCTTAACTGCTGGAATAAAGCAATCAGGATTGCAGGCTTCTTTTGGCGTTCTCCAGATGTAAACCCGACCCGATGTTGAAAATAATGAAAACGTGGACTCGCCGGACCATATGACGTGTTTCCACTGATCAGCTGGCCAGGATTTATGCTCTTGCCACCATGTTTTACGCTTCTTTGCGTTGTTTGTCGTCACTAATGATTTAGGTATAGCTGCTCATCCATGAAAATTCGCTTTATGCAGTTTTCGGTGGGTAGTGTCGATAGATATGGGGTCTCGAAGATGGTTATTGACCTCTGCAGTCACTTTAGCCGCCGTAGTTTTGTGTTACTTTCACGCAGTTCGTGTTAGCGAAGGACAAGCTCTGTCATTTAGTTTTGATTTGCGCCCACTATTACGTTTACACTTGGTTACTGATGCTCCAGCTAATCGGGCCGTCACAATCTGCCCTCTTTGGAACTCTATTATGTCTTTCATTGGACGTTGACCTCAGCCTCTGAATGCGAATACGAAGTGTGAACTACTCGTCAGCAACCTGCACTGCTGCAGAGTCCGTACTGAAGACGCACAGTACAGCGCTATACGTGCCTTACCTGCGTTGTTGACCGTCAAACTCAACCATCCCATTACTACCACTGTTCACATTATTTTGCCTATCCCCTGTACTTTCATAATTCGGTACAATGGAAGAGAAAAGGGGTTACGTAGCTAACACTGGAATATTGCAAAGTGATTGCCGATTCGCAGAGGCAGTGAACTATACTCAAACTTACTGTATGTTAGCTTTCTGGTTACAGCATCCAACTGTGCCATGAAGGTATTTCCTCGGTTTTATAATAGATACCTGGAAGTGCAAAAAAAGATAAAAGCATCTGAAACAAGATGTAATTCATGAACATCATCTTCACGTATCAGCGTAGTAATGTACGAAATAAGACATAGCAATTGGCAAACCACCACCTGTAAACCTACCTTGCCTCGATCAGGAACCTAATAATATATAAAGAAAAGTTTCTTATTATGAATGACTTGTGGTATCTGACTTCAACCACTGATTTCCGATAAGACCTGAGTATTTGTGCATCGTGAATAGAGGTCACAAGTTTGAACAAGATATTAGCCATGCAATGTGATACACTCTTAGCGTCTTAATATAAAGAATGGTATGGTATATGTGGGAAAAAACAAAAAGAAGTGGCCTGATAAACAATTATGTTGTAAATGAACACAAACTTACAAATACAAGATTCAGATCCACGACAGGGAACCAGAAAATCATATTGTCGCCTCATGGTTTTTTGAACACACAAAACCTATTTTATACTTCCGGAGTAGGCAAAATATTTGAATTTACAACATGACGAAGTGAAAAGATAACGTATTATGCTATAATATGCTTCCATTCAAGCCTGTGAACTTCCGCTTTACTATGCGCAAGCACGCTGCTTCATTCCCACTCGGGGGAGTAATTGTAACCAATCGATGGCAAAATGATCTGCAATAACTAGCTTCACCACTGCAAGTAAATTGAAATGGTCACATCTAGTACTTTATTCCCTGTAGAATCTTCACAACATGGACTTCGGCTGACCAAGATGGTCTTCTCTCCAAATACAGCTCCACTTATTGTTACGCGACAGTTTTTCCAAAACTGCTCTGTAAACGATTACTCCGATTAGGGGACCCAATTTCTTCAAATTATTAACGCTGCATGAGTGTACGCAGACAATTAAATGTCACACAAATAATTTCAAATTAAAATAGTAATGCTTCCGTTCATTTGTATAGTGACGGGTACTGGGAGTATTTTTCTGGAACTTGGGATAACAAGATAACTATGAAACTGAACAAGAGCTCTCCGACGGAGCACGGCGTGCAGACAATAAAAATGTTTCTTCTGAAAGCCATAATTCAGTCAGGTATGGGCTTGGAACAAAGCACAGTTTCTATTTCAACTGATATGAAAACCCCAGGTGGCCACTATGGGCACCACAGAAAGCGAGGAACTTAAAGAATGGCATTTACAAAAGATAAGATCTGTGAAGGGAAGTGAAATGCATGACGCACTCAACTTGGGAGACAGCCACTGGAGGCCAAAGGAGGTCATACTTGTAGATGTCTAAATTTTGTAAGGAGGCCTATGATTGACTCATGACAGTTCATTTTGTAGCGGTGGCAGAGACCCTTGTTTTATTCAGATATTCAATTAGTTATCGGTTGTGCAACTTCGCTTTTTCATTTCACATGATCTCATGACGGGCATTCAGTTTGTAGATCAGTGGATTCCAAGCTCGCAGCATCTCAAGGGTGTGCTAAATGCTCAACAGACACCTCGCACAACTATCATCCAACTGAGGATAGAACAGAACGTTGACTGTAATGTAATGGTAAATAATTCTCTTTCAAACAAGAAGGACTTGTGAACGATTCCCATTGGCTGAAAACAAGACTGATCCCAAAAACATAATTTTTGTCCAGTGAACAAGGAAAGAGATTGTTTCAGTGCATATGTTGATTAATTGGAACTGATTAAAACAGATTCACATAAAGTTTTGCAAAAATTACCATCGTAATTTACTAAAGCAGAATATAATGGGAAGAAATAAGAGTACCGAATGTACATCCAACTTCCAATTGGCGCTGCCATATCTTAATTTGCGCGGAACATTACACACATGGCACAGCTGACACATGGTCTTACTTATATCCCATCAATCTGTTGTCATTAAACGTTTGAAATATTTTAATTTTACTATTGTCATGTAGTATGCAATCAATATGTGAGAGACGCTACATTTTGAGGACGTAATTAAATTAAAAACCCTCGCCAGATACTTTGACAAGAGTATGCAGCATCTTCCCGCAGGGACATACGATGCTACAGCCGCCAGCTCTCCACTTTCACTCCCAAAAACCCTCGTTGTTGTTGTTGTGGTCTTCAGTCCACAGACTGGTTTGATGCAGCTCTCCATGCTACTCTATCCTGTGAAAGCTTCTTCATCTCCCAGTACCTGCTGCAACCTACATCCTTCTGAATCTGCTTAGTGTATTCATCTCTTGGTCTCCCTCTACGACTTTTACCCTCCACGCTGCCCTCCAATGCTAAATTTGTGATCCCTTGATGCCTCAGAACATGTCCTACCAACCGGTCCCTTCTTCTTGTCAAGTTGTGCCACAAACTCCTCTTCCCCCCAATTCTATTCAATACCTTCTCATTAGTTATGTGATCTCCCCATCTAATCTTCAGCATTCTTCTGTAGCACCACATTTCGAAAGCTTCTATTCTCTTCTTGTCCAAACTATTTATCATCCATGTTTCACTTCCATACAGGGCTACACTCCATACAAATACTTTCAGAAACGACTTCCTGACACTGAAATCTATACTCGATGTTAACTAATTTCTCTTCTTCAGAAACGCTTCCCTTGCCATTGCCAGTCTACATTTTATATCCTCTCTACTTCTACCATCATCAGTTATTTTGTTCCCCAAATAACAAAACTCCTTTACTACTTTAAGTGTCTCATTTCCTAACCTAATTCCCTCAGCATCGCCCGACTTAATTCGAATACATTCCATTATCCTCGTTTTGCTTTTGTTGATGTTCATCTTATATCCTCCTTTCAAGACACTGTTCATTCCGTTCAACTGCTATTCCAAGTCCTTTGCTGTCTCTGACAGAATTACAATGTCATCGGCGAACCTCAAAGTTTTTATTTCTTCTCGATGGATTTTAATACCTACTCCGAATTTTTCTTTAGTTTCCTTTACTGCTTGCTCAATATACAGACTGAATAACATCGGGGAGAGGCTACAACCCTGTCTCACTCCCTTCCCAACCTCTGCTTCCCTTCCATGTCCCTCGACTCTTGTATCTGTCATCTGGTTTCTGTACAAATTGTAAATAGCCTTTCGCTCCCTGTAATTTACCCCTGCCGCCTTTAGGATTTGAAAGAGAGTATTCCACTCAACATTGCCAAAAGCTTTCTCTAAACCTACAAATGCTAGAAAAGTAGATTTGCCTTTCCTTATTCTTTCTTCTAAGATAAGTCGTAAGGTCAGAATTGCCTCAAGTGTTCCAACATTTCTACAGAATCCAAACTGATCCTCCCCGAGGTCGGCTTCTACCAGTTTTTCCATTCGTCTGTAAAGAATTCGCGTTAGTATTTTGCAGCTGTGACTTATTAAACTGATAGTTCGGTAATTTTCACATTTTTCAACACCTGCTTTCTTTGGGATTGGAATTATTATATTCTTCTTGAAGTCTGAGGGTATTTCGCCTGTCTCATACATCTTGCTCACCAGATGCTAGAGTTTTGTCAGGACTGGCTCTCCCAAGGCCGTCAGTAGTTCTAATGGAATGTTGTGACTCATGCGTTTTATTCTTATTCAATAGTGCCAAGAGCAGGAAATATTCAGGGCAACTGTTTATGATAGTTAAAAAGTCTTTATGTTTGATTTAGAGTTGAGCTATCAACAGCAGCAACAGTTCGTTATGAGAATATTGATGTAGTAGCATTAAGTCATAAGCGGCCAGCCTACACCAGAGAAACAGCAGATGCGAAGAGAAAAGTGACACTGGGATCTCAAGAGAGGGCTACTGGAGGGATAGCAGGGAAACCGACAAGCCCGACCAAAAGATTTCGAGCAGTGAGGTATAGCAATAGTCACGCTGGACTCGATATGGGAAGAGTGGCGAGCAGAGCCCGTTGCCATCTAGATTTGGGTGTTCTGTAACGTCCCTGAATGGATAATAGATTCAAGTGAACGCCGGGTAGATGCTTTCGCAAAGAACAACGCCGACGTTTAGCCTCATCATGACGTAAGTGATATTGTGCTACGTTACTAACAACCAGGTTATCTATATGACCTTATCATCTAATCTACCTTTCCCTTCAAGAACGGTCAGAATGGTGACAACGAAGAGACTGGAAGACATTTCGACAGGCTTGTGAATAGCATGAGTAAATTCGTGATCGATTCTCTCTATAGAACACAAACTATTGTATTGTGTTTTCCGTAAATCTAAATAAATATGGCCGAAGAGAGATTTGAATTGGCTCTTCGGAAATGCTAGTACAGAGGCTTAACAACTGCAACAGTCATCGGTTCTCATTTCAATTTCCCCGCTGTACATCATCTAGGTTCTTGCTCGTCTCTAAGTTTTCTGCCCGCATCTCGTGGTCGTGCGGTAGCGTTCTCGCTTCCCACGCCCGGGTTCCCGTGTTCGATTCCCGGCGGGGTCAGGGATTTTCTCTGCCTCGTGATGGCTGGTTGTTGTGTGCTGTCCTTAGGTTAGTTAGGTTTAAGTAGTTCTAAGTTCTAGGGGACCTATGACCACAGCAGTTGAGTCCCATAGTGCTCAGAGCCATTTGAACCATTTCTAAGTTTTCTGTGGGCTACAAAGCACATTTTCGAGAAAAATATGGTTCACAACGGCAGGCAAGTCCGAGAACGATCGCGCATTCGGATTAACAGCTCAAGTCTTCAAGTTGCTTGCAAGGAAAACGTCGAGATGAATGGTGAAAATAATGACGATCTATTAGGTGACGATTAGTTTGGCTATAGAAAGGGTAAAAGCACGATGAAGAAATTTGTGACATAACACGTGGCAAAGTAAATAGGTAAATTAAAGACATTCTTAGGATTCTCCAACTTAAAAAGTTAACAGAGCAATTTCGAAATTGTCAGGAAAGAATGTGTAAGCTATTGAGAAGGACGAGTAATACGCAATATATGTAGGACCTAAGAGGAAAAAATAAAAATTTAATAGCAAGAACGAAGTACTGAACTAAAAAGACTGTAAGACAGGTTTGAAGTCTTCCGCCTCTGCTATTAAACCTATAGATTACAGAAACAAAAGAAAGGTTTACGAATGCAATTAAAGTTCACGGTGAAACTCTATCAATGAAAATATTCGCTGATGGCGTTGCTATTCTCAATGAAAGTTCTCGATAGACAATAATAAAAATATGTAGTGTGGGCGCGAAAGACTTTTTAAATGTAACATTGAATTTAATTGAAATTATTTTAGAGTTTTTGCTTTTAAGAACTGACTGATTAACAAAGATTAATAAGAGCACACTTTATGTTCGCGTTAGTTACTGTAATATGAGCCAGTCTAGAAACACATTGCATGTAATTTGAAAACTGAAATAATATTTTTGTATTTTGCCTCGGCTGATATTCTTTTTACAAGCGTGAGTTGTTTGTTATAATTTGCATCTGCCCACACACGCGGGAGAATTGTTCTTAACTCCGTAAAAAAATAATTGAAGTCGGACTCGTGGATCTGGATCTCGGCGAGTAACTGAAAATAAAAATCTTAAAAACTATGTTTTCTTCCGTTGCGTCAGGCGGCTGTGGGAAAAATATTTGTTATATTATGAGCGGGCGATCTCTTCGCTTCTGCTAATTTCATGTTGTCGCTGCAGCGGCGGCTGCAGGAAGCGGACATGACACAGGGCTCACCTTCTACAAATAAAAGTGAACAATAACTTTAAACTGTTATATCATTAATTTGATATCACAAATGAGCTACATTCATCAGTAATTAACAAACATGTCCGACCTCTACCACAACAGACAAGAGAGAGAGAAAAAGATAGTAGTAAAACAATTGAACTCCGTTCTTCTTCACATTAAACTTACACTGATTGTCTTGTACATTATTAGTAATTTTTGCACTCGAAAACAGAAATTAACATTTTATATAATAATAATGCAAATGAGAAAATTTTTTTCGCCTGTGCGGCCAGTGTCGCACCCAACATAATATTTCATAATATTTCGAATGGATATAAAAGCTCTCGTCCACATTAATTCTTTTTAAAATTTGAGTTCTAGTTTTGTTTTCAACATTTTCACTGGAGACGGCACAAAGTGAAGAAGAATTATAGGACCTGTTGAATGGATTGAGCAGTCTAATGGGCGCATACTACACTATGGGCTGAGAGTGAAGAAAAGAAAGACAAAATTAAAGAAGAGTATCAGAAATGAAATTAGTGATAAATTTAACATCAAATCTGGGTAGTAATTCTGGTATCTTGAAAGCAAAATAGAACATGACGATCGAAGCAAGAAGAAGGTAACAAGCGGACGAGCACAGGCAAAGAGGGCTTTCGTGGCCAAAAAGTGTGCTAGTATAAAATATTTTGGGAAGATATTTCTGAGAATGTGCGTTTGGAGCACAACGTTGTAGGACTCTACAGAAGTGAATCGTGGGCGGAGGGAAATAGGAATGAAAAGAATTGAAGAGTTTGAAATATTGTGCTTTAGAAGAATGTTAGGGGCCGGCCGGTGTGGCCTAGCGGTTCTAGGCGCTTCAGTCTGGAACCGCGAAACCCCTACAGTCGCAGGTTCGAATCCTGCTTCGGGCATGGATGTGTGTGATGTCCTTAGGTTAGTTAGGTTTAAGTAGTTCTAAGTTCTAGGGGACTGATGACCTCAAATGTTAAGTCCCATAGTGCTTAGAGCAATTTGAACCATTTTCTTGAAAATTAGGTGGACAGATAAAACAAGAAATGAGGCGGTTCTGCATAGAATCAGCGAGGAGAGGAATAAATGGAAAACATTGAGAAGAAGGAACAGGATGATGAGACATGTTAAGATATCAGAGAATAACTTACATGGTACTCGAGGGAGCTGAAGACGGTAGGGAAGACAGAGCTTTGTACATATCCGACCAATATTTGGGGATGTTGAGTGCGAGTGCTACTCAGAAACGAAGAGGTTGGGACAGTAAGTTGTGATGGACCAAATTAAAATT
This sequence comes from Schistocerca americana, assembly GCF_021461395.2. NCBI lineage: Eukaryota > Metazoa > Arthropoda > Insecta > Orthoptera > Acrididae > Schistocerca > Schistocerca americana. The sequence goes on from NC_060119.1 coordinate 850,539,391, forward strand.
GTCAGAAGACTCATGACGTCCCCTCTCCCCCATCCGGCTTCCCGGCTTAATAAAAATGAGCTATAGAAATTCCAAAACCCATCCTTACCAGACAGGAAACAGTTCTTTGCATCGCTTGTATCTACGACTGTACGCGACGCAGAGAAGAATACATGACGAACTAAGTGAATGATATTGCAGTAATCTTAGACATTTCTAGCCAGTAATTGATCAGTGTTATGAGGAGACGAGAATGACGTTCTTCGGACTGTAAGTACGTGCACTATTCTGTGAAGTTCGTGTGTGTCAGAGACCTTGCAGGTGACCCTTGCGCCTGCCGACAAACAGAGGTGCGCCAACGCCGAATGCTAAACAAAGCTGCAGATCCGTTCGCCGAGGGCGTATGAATAATTGTAGTGCGTACTGCGGCCCGGCGAGGCTGCAGCCCCTTGATTCATTAACGCGCCAATTCGCTGGACCTTGCAGTCCCCAGTAATTATTCCATCCGGACCGCTGCGTCGGACCAAATGGGACGCAGCTGGACGTGCCCTGGGGCGTCGCGCATGCATAAGCAGCCGACCTCCCGCTGCCGCGATCAACAGGTACAGCGGCACGTCTACCAGCCGCTGGTACAGGCACACAGCATCTGTTGTCGCGTGGGCTACGTCCTCACACCGGTAACACCTGTTCGCACAATGTCTCGTTGCTATCTGGCGATAACAGCGCTTTTTCGATTCGGGAATCTTCGATCGAATTGCTCTCTATATGTATGAGATCACAGACTCGTAGTTAGAAGAGGTACATGTACGTTTATATACCCACTACACGAGCCACCTTACGTACGGTGTAGGACGGTAGGTACTTTGGCCCACTACTAGTTTGCTTTCCTCTTTCACTCGCAAATAGCGAGAGGAAGAAATGACTCTTTATATGTTCCCATACGAGCCCTAATTACTCTATCTTCGTGATGCCTTAGCGAAATGTATGTTGGTGGCAGTAGAATCGTTTTGCGATCAGCTCAAAATACTGGTTCTCTAAGAATTGTCAGTAGTGTTTCTCGAAATGCACGTCGTCGTCCCCTCATGGATTCCTATTCGAGTTCGTGAAGCATCCACGTATAAATTTGAAACGTGCTGCGCATGTGTGTGTCAAAAAACGTAAATACCAACAGGGAGTCCACAAACAGAGATCTAGCAAAACACAGTTTCCTTTGTTTGTTCATTAGATCCAAAGAGCAGTAGAAAACGGCGCACAAGTAGACACTGTGTTCCAGAAAACATTCTACAGAGTTTCGCACTGTTATTTAATAAACAAAATACGGGTTTAACGAGCACTGAAACATATATGGAACTCGATTCAGTTCTTCCTCGCGGATATGACTCTTTACGTAGTTCTTAACAATACGAAATCGACAGAAGTAAAGGTAATTTTAGGGGTTACTCGAAGTTAGAATATATGAATGATCTAGTAGATCTAATTAAAGGCTCTATGAGACTATAGCCTATAGAAGGGTTACTGTGATAGCATGTATCAATACCAACCTGCCGGCGTATCACAGTTGGCAGCGGTATTGTAAGTTTCCTTCAGACGCCAATAGCGGTAGTGCGGGATCTGGCGGAACCAATGAGGCATGCCCACTGAGCCATGCCTACAGTGACTCAGTACCATGAGCGCCCTCTGCTGTTGCAATATAGAACGGCCAGCAGCAATGACACAGCTAATTTGTACTTGGAGCCACTTAGCCACTTACCTATGACCCTCATCCTTGTTGCTATTGTGTTCATTGGACTCTATTTGTTACTACATTGTTTGTGATGAGTCTTCGTTTGCTTGGAGAAATACAAGTTAAATAAATCTTCTGTTTCTTGTGTTAACTTGTTCGCTATCCATTTCTGCTCCTGTCCAGTTCCCATAAAACAACTGCCCCATGATTCTGCAGTCCATATCTCCTTACCATTGTGCACGAAGTCTCGCACAACAGTCGCGACACAAGAACACTTTAGTGAAGTGCAGCAAGACCCGCAGGAGCTGGACGACTGGTGTTGGGACTGACTGACGACTCTGATATTAAGTAAACGTAATGTGTTTTGCGTAAAAAGACGAAGCGATACACTACCGTTTGATTATGCTGTCGGTGAGAAATCGCTGCGAGCAGTAACCTCAATAAAATACCTAAGAGTAACCATACGGAGCGACCTGTAGTAGGGTAGCCACATAAGTGTGGGAAAAGCGGATGCCAAACGAAGATTCTTTAGGAGAATATTAAGGAATTGTGATTTGTTCAAAGAAGAAGTGGTTTACACGACACTTGTCAAACCGGCTGTTCAGTATTACTCTTGAGTCTGGACCTTTTATCCCGTTGGATTAATAGAAGAGATAGAGAAAATCCAAAGAAGAACGCCGCATTTCGTCACGGGGTCCATCAGTCGGCGAGAGAGCGTTACAGAGTCGCTAAACACACTCCAGTGGCAGACGTTAGAAGAGAGGTGTTGTTGATCACGAAGAGGTTTGCTGTAGAAATTCCAAGATTTGTATGCTCGGAGAAGAGTCAGACAAAGTATTACTTCATTCCACCTACATCTCGCGAGATGACCACGTCTACAAAATTAGGGAAATTAAGAGCTTATACCTTCTTCCCACGCACCATTTACGAATGGAACAGGGGGAGGGTAAATAATAGAGTAACCAGAATTACTCTCTGACACACATCTTAAGGTAACTTTGGAGTGTAGAGGTGTATACATTAGTACAAATTAAATAAATAAATGAACGAACACAACAATCGTTTTCTTCATACTACTCGTATGTCTCTGTTCTCCTCTCTTTATTTCATTGTATTATCACGGATCACGGACAGAAACATAGAACATCCAGGGGTGTGGTACTGTACACCCGTTACACTACATTCTCCATATTTAATTGGTTGCCAGTTACAGCTTCAAGTACTGACTTGTTTCGGTTTCGGTAAGTGCGCATTTCAGTATGTAAGTATAAGGGCTATTTTTTGTTCAACCCCCGATCGATGGCAATATTAAAACGACGGTGAATATCTGGCGAAGCTTTGCACAGACGTTGTTCAAATGTGTGTGAAATCATATGGGACTTAAATGCTAAGGTATCAGTCCCTAAGCATACACACTACTTAACCTAAATTATCGTAAGGACAAACACACACGCCCATGCCCGAGGGAGGACTCGAACCTCCACCGGGACCAGCCGCACAGTCCCTGACTGCAGCGCCCAGGACCGCTCCGCTAATCCGGCGCGGCTGCACAGACGTAATGGGCAGTTTCTCTAGTAAGCCAGTCGATTGCGTCACGTCGCTCTTTTTAGTTCTGAGCACACAGTGAGCACGTTGAAACCTCTCGAGGAATAGTGTCTCCTGCCATTGAGGGGTTCGTCTGATGTCATGCTATACACATATCGTAGCGTAACTGTCAAGCGTTTCCTTCTTCGTAATAATTCTCGGTCGCATACTGCCGGTGCAACGAAGACGCCCCTGCAGTGTTTTCGATGGGAAGTGTCTGGCCACCCACCACACAGCCCATTTTCATTTCTTCGCACACGTGGACACCAACATTTCGGCACAAATAACGAACTGCAGAAGAGTGTACAGTACAAGCGGAAATCACAGGTAGCTGTCTATGGCGTCGATGTTATTGGAAAGTTGTTACCACGCTAGACAAATGTGTAAGTCGAAGTAACGACTATGTACACGACCCGTTGAGCAGCCAGGCACAACGAAGCGGCCGGTCCGTCGGAGCTGCAGGTGGTAGCGGTCGTGTGTGCTTGAGGTGTGCTTGCTTGTATGAATGTTTTTTTTTTTTTTTTGTTTTTTTTTTTTTTTTTTTTTTTTTTTGCTAAAGAAGAATGTGGCCGATAGCTATAATGTGTAACGGGCTGTATATTCCATCCGGCCGAAGTGGCCGAACGGTTCTAGGCGCTGCAGTCTGAGTATCTATGATGCTCTGATTTTCCTGCAGAAGAAACTCATTGTTTCTCTGTTTGGAACGCAGCTTAATTACAGAGGTTGTTTTGAAGGCTGCGTATAGTTCCGCCACACATCGGAACTTCATGAAGCTATAGAGGCTGAAGCGGGAATATTGCGCGATGGCCCACAACAAAGACCCCCTATTTTCAGACGAAACAGGCCGAGAAAACAAGTGCTGTATTACTTATTGAACACCCCCCCCCCACCTCCCCGTACATTACGCAAAGGCAAAACAGTGTAATTTTCGCAGTGGAATTGACACAACTTAGCTGACTGCGAGCTCTAGGCAGGTGTACAGCGCGAACTCTTCCCTCTTCTCAGACTCCAGTAACCCTTATTTGCTCGAGCTGCCCTGTAGCGGAGTAAGCACAGTCTGGGCATCGATTAGGTACGTTAACTGAGTTACGTTGCAACAGACCTCACTTCAGAGATCCACGTCCGCTAATCTGTACTTATGCTTCCATAAATCCGTGGACTTTCCTAAACCGCTTATGACTAATGCGGTTATCACTGCTTTCAAAAGAACACCGGCTTATTTCCTTCACTGATCTTGTCTGAGCCAAGATTATCCTCCGTCTCTGATTGTCAATGAGACATAAAATTCTCGTTTTCCTTCTTCCACGGATTTTATTATTTTACGCACGGTACTACGAGTATCAGTGTTCCCAAGACACGTCCGTGAACTGTACAGTAAGACTGCAGGGCTTTATTGCTTTGTCCCCATAAAACTGAGTGTAACTGCTTGCTGCAAGTTAGTACACTGAAGAGCCAAATAAAATGGTACACCTGCCTAATATCGTGGAGGGCTCCCGCGAGCACACAGAAGTGCCACAACACGAAACACGACGTGGCATGGACTCGACTGATGTCTGAAGTAGTGCTGGACGGAACTGACACCATGAATCCTGCAGGGCTGTCCATAAATCCTTAAGAGTTTTAGCGGGTGAGATGTCTTCTGAATACCACGTTCCAAGGGATTCCAGATATACACAATAATGTTTATCTCTGGGGAGTTTTATGGCCAGCGGAAGTATGTAAACTGAGAAGAATTTTCCTGGAGCCACTTTGTAGCAATTCTTGGGAACACAATTACCCAAGTCGGAATGAACAAGGGGCATGAATGGGTTCAACTGGTCAGACAGGGTGCTTACGTACGTGTCAACTGTCAGTCTTGTCAGGGGTCCCATATCACTCCAACTGCACACACTCCACATCATTACAAAGCCTCTACCGCCTTGAATAGCACGTTAGTGACATGCGGGGTCCATGGATTCATGAGGTTTTCTCCATACCCGTACATGCTCATTCGCTCGAAAAAATTTGGAACGAGACTCGTCCGACCAGGCAACATGTTTCCACTCATCAACAGGTCCCGACGAGACGTAAAGCTTTGTATCGTGTTGTCATCAAGGATACACGAGTGAGCCTTCGGCTCCGAAAGCCCATATCGATGATGTTTCGTTGAATGGTTCGCACGCTGACACTTATTGATGGCCCAGCGCTGAAGTCGAAAGCAAGTTGTGCAAGGATTGCACTTGTGTCCAGTTGAACGATCATCTTCAGTCGTCGTTGGTCCCGTTTTTGCAGGATCTTTTTCCGCCAGCAGCAGTGTAGGAGATTTGATGTTTTACCGCATTCCTGATATTCACGCTACACTCGTGAAATGGTCGTACTGGTAAATCCCCACTCCATCGCTATCTGGGAGAGGCTGTGTCCCATCACTCTTGCGCCGACTAAACTAAAACGTTAAAACTCACTTAAATCCTGATAACCTGCCACTGTAGCAGCAGTAACCGATTTAACAACTGCGCCAGAGACTTGTTTATTCAGGCGTTGCCGACCGCAGCGCCGTGTTCTGCCTATTTACACATCATATTTGAATACGCATGTCTATAGCAATTTGTTTGGCGCTTCGGCGCATATCAAGCTGTTTTTAGCGAGGTCGGGTTATTTATGGAGACTCAGAAGAATTTTGTCAGCAGAAAAAAAGCGGGGATTAACGCCCCATCGTCTACGAAACCTAAATCTGTATCTATAGTGCACAAGTCACCTTATGGGGTGTGGCAGAGTATATTTTGTGTACCACTCTCACTGGCCCCCCTCTTCTGTTCCAGTCTCGCACAGTCCATGAGAAGAAAGATTGTTGGTAAACCTCCATATGAGGTCAGACCTCTCTAATCTTACCTTCGTCGTCCCTTTCCAGATATAAGTAGGAAGCAACAACTTTTGTTGACTCTTGTAGGAACGTACGCTCTCCGAACTTTCACAGAATATCACACCCTGATAGATGACGCCTCTGTTGTAGTGTCTGATATTGCACTTGGTGACCATCTCCGTGACGATTCTGCGCTTACTAAATGAACCAGTAACGAAACACGCTTCTCTTATTTTGGTATTCTCTGTTGTTTTCATCAATGCTATCTAATACAGATCCCAGACTGACAATCATTATTCAAGTACTGATCTGAGGACTTCCTTTGTGGATGGACTACACGTCCTGAGAACTTTTCCAATGAAACTCACTGTCACTTCAAATCGTTCCTTACACATACTTCTAGGTATTTAATGGACGTAACTACTTCCAGTGATTGTTCTGCAATTGTGAAATAATTCAATATCGACTCTTTATGCCTATTTATGTGGAGTACTTCAAATTTGTTTATGTCGAGAGCAAACAGCCGATTCCTGTACCAAGTAAAATCGTCCTGCATTTCATTGAATTTTCTAGCGTTGCTATAACTCTGTTTATAACAGCATCAACTTCGAAAAGCCTCACGGAACGCCCGAAGTTATGCACCTCTTCATTTATATATTGCGAAAAGTAGTGGACCTTAAACACTCCTTGGGGTGAGCACGAAATTATTTCCAGATATTAAGATTTATCTCCGTTAATAATAATATACTGTAATCTGTTTGCGATGAACTAAATCCAGTTACGTAAATAGCCTGGTACTCCACTAAGTCCACCACTATCTAGGGACTGCACGATTTAATATTTCTTTCTTGTAGATTTTCCAGATATTTTTCTTCTCCTCCAGCAAGATGGCTATGTGTAAAGTGATACAGAATCGTTTCTAATTCTATAACATACCTGGCATGTATTTTGTTTAAATTATCAATACATCGAAGTATCTGGAATTTGCTTTCTGTTACTGGTCTGTAGTTTTCCCTTGCCCCTCCATTCATTACGTCATTAATTCCGGGAATTGAAACACCTGTACCGGCCAGTGTGGACGAGCGGTGCTAGGCTCTTCACTCGGGAAATGCGCGACCGCTACGGTCGCAGGTTCGAATCCTGCCTCGGGCATGGATGTGTGTGATGTCCTTAGGTTAGTTAGGTTTAAGTAATTTTAAGTCTAGGGGACTGATGACCTCAGATGTTAAGTCCCATAGTTCTTGGTGAAACGTCCCCTTTGAACAATTATACACGACTGTCCTTAAACTGACACACAATATTTTGTTAGCGCAACGCAATCTGACTTTCAAAATTCCCTACAAAAGAATGGCCCTGACTAACATTAAACTATACCTTGCACAAATCACTTACCTCACAAAAATCTTCGCTGCTCAAGCTACTGCAATACAGCGAGCGCCACTACTGCCAGCTAAATAAAAGATTCAAACTATGGAAGGCACTAACTACTGATAGGGATAGTTAGCAAATGAAAGATATTAATAGAGAACAAACAATGTATTTACCTTGATATCATCATGTATAAATATAGCAGTTCATGACAAATTACAACACTCCGCCATCTCTCTCCCCACATCCACCACTGCTGGCGGCTCACCTCCAACTGCGCAACGCTGCGCGCTGTTCACATCCAGCTGCCGCTGCCCAACACTACAATGGCGAGTATTACAACAATGCAAAGCAGCCACAGACTGCACACAGCACAGCCAGTGATTTCATTTTCATATTGAGCGCTACGTAACGCTGCCAATAAGAAAACATAAACAGCCTACTTACATAGAGAAAACATAAACAGCCTACTTACATTGGAGCCATTTGAATTTGATAGCTGGTGGCTGGGTCCTCTTCGAACATTGTCAGCACGTCCAACTGAAGTGTTCCAGCCGAGCTGGACGGCCCGCATCACGTTTCGGCACATAACAGATGACAGATAGTAGACTGGGGATAGTATTCGCACATGCCAAGCACAAAGTGTTACTACCTTACTGTACATTGGACCACCTCAGGCAGACAATACCTACGTGCAACTTTCCTGCTTCTCTCAGGCGTCTCTCGATCGTCGCGAACGTGGAATGGTGTGGGTTACGTCTGTTTGGAAAACGTTCCGCACACAATCTCGCAGCAGCTTTCCCACTGCAGTCTGCTTCGCCGTTTGTAAACATTATGTCGGTTATTTCCGCAGCTGTACAACAGTACATGTCGCATTTCTCTCAACAACGTTACTGCACTGGCATAACACACAAGATCCGCAGTAATATGCGCACAATGGCTGTGTGGAGGACTATAGCGCATTCACAGGACTGTTGTTAAGCTCAGGTCGTCCACACGCAGTACTCAGATGCCTACAGGGTTGCATATCTTCCGCATTCAGACACCAAAGCGAAATGGAACAAACCGCCATAAAATTTCGTTCTCAGACATCAACGTCCTCCAGCGCCCAAACCATGCGTTTCCGGATATGGGTTCCTTCTTGAAAATCGATTAGTTTGCCTTCCCGCACAACGCACTAAGCGCTATGGATTTTTTTTTTTGGGTCACCCTGTATAGGCCTGATGACGTCCTCCAACACAGCACCCACATGTTTATACAGTGAACGTTTTCTGCGTACCCTGCACAGACACAACTAGTTTCGGAAAGAGTAGAAGGATGCATATTGTGACAGAGGGACGTGATACACTTCAGATTAAACTTGAGTAACACCGCTTCAGGGTAAGTTTTCTTGGTAGGGAGGGTAATGGGGAAGCGAATGCGGATGGCTGAAAAACACGCGAATGATTATCGCATCTGCGTTCTCGCATTTTTCTAATTATCTTTGAATTATAAAACAACTTATTATATAATATTAAACAGCTTCTGAGAAACTCTGAATCAGTGAATAATGATGGCGCATAAGACGTCAGATGTTCGCAACGAAGCGCACTGCACGTGAACGGAGACGAAAATTTCATTAGCTGCCTAATTTTCGCGAGTCGTGTCTCGCTGAGTCTAGACAAGGGCTAATTAAGCGAGAGTAGAGTGGAGAGGGGACAGGATCTTGCCCCGGCTGCGGTGTGAGAATGGCAGCGCACGAGGACCCGACTTGGAGACACTTGGTCGCAGGCGCCGACGTAACGCGCTTAGCTGCTCTCCTTCTGCGGTTTAATTACCGCCTTGACTGACAAATTTCTGCCATCACCAGGTTTAATAAACTCCCGCCTCAAGGCTCTAGCACAAAGGCGGAGCGCCGAAAGAAACTTCAAACGCAAAACGAGTCCTGTATCTCTTGTACCTCTAGGAGCAAAGTATAAACATCACCCTTCACACCTCTCAAAATAATATACACTCCTGGAAATTGAAATAAGAACACCGTGAGTTCATTGTCCCAGGAAGGGGAAACTTTATTGACACATTCCTGGGGTCAGATACATCACATGATCACACTGACGGAACCACAGGCACATAGACACAGGCAACAGAGCATGCACAATGTCGGCACTAGTACAGTGTATATCCACCTTTCGCAGCAATGCAGGCTGCTATTCTCCCATGGAGACGATCGTAGAGATGCTGGATGTAGTCCTGTGGAACGGCTTGCCATGCCATTTCCACCTGGCGCCTCAGTTGGACCAGCGTTCGTGCTGGACGTGCAGACCGCGTGAGACGACGCTTCATCCAGTCCCGAACATGCTCAATGGGGGACAGATCCGGATATCTTGCTGGCCAGGGTAGATGACTTACACCTTCTAGAGCATGTTGGGTGGCACGGGATACATGCGGACGTGCATTGTCCTGTTGGAACAGCAAGTTCCCTTGCCGGTCTAGGAATGGTAGAACGATGGGTTCGATGACGGTTTGGATGTACCGTGCACTATTCAGTGTCCCCTCGACGATCACCAGTGGTGTACGGCCAGTGTAGGAGATCGCTCCCCACACCATGATGCCAGGTGTTGGCCCTGTGTGCCTCGGTCGTATGCAGTCCTGATTGTGGCGCTCACCTGCACGGCGCCAAACACGCATACGACCATCATTGGCACCAAGGCAGAAGCGACTCTCGTTGCTGAAGACGACACGTCTCCATTCGTCCCTCCATTCACGCCTGTCGCGACACCACTGGAGGCGGGCTGCACGATGTTGGGGCGTGAGCGGAAGACGGCCTAACGGTGTGCGGGACCGTAGCCCAGCTTCATGGAGACGGTTGCGAATGGTCCTCGCCGATACCCCAGGAGCAAGTGTCCCTAAGTTGCTGGGAAGTGGCGGTGCGGTCCCCTACGGCACTGCGTAGGATCCTACGGTCTTGGCGTGCATCCGTGCGTCGCTGCGGTCCGGCCCCAGGTCGACGGGCACGTGCACCTTCCGCCGACCACTGGCGACAACATCGATGTACTGTGGAGACCTCACGCCCCACGTGTTGAGCAATTCGGCGGTACGTCCACCCGGCCTCCCGCATGCCCACTATACGCCCTCGCTCAAAGTCCGTCAACTGCACATACGGTTCACGTCCACGCTGTCGCGGCATGCTACCAGTGTTAAAGACTGCGATGGAGCTCCGTATGGCACGGCAAACTGGCTGACACTGACGGCGGCGGTGCACAAATGCTGCGCAGCTAGCGCCATTCGACGGCCAACACCGCGGTTCCTGGTGTGTCCGCTGTGCCGTGCGTGTGATCATTGCTTGTACAGCCCTCTCGCAGTGTCCGGAGCAAGCATGGTGGTTCTGACACACCGGTGTCAATGTGTTTCTTTTTTCCATTTCCAGGAGTGTATTATTCGACGAAATAGCACTATTGTGACTTCTTCTTGGTCTTTATAATATAGACTGACGGCAAAAAAATTTCGGTAATGTATTGTCTAGGTAACATATTCGGGTGATAAACATTGCAGGATCACAGCTTAATGTAAGCGCAAGGCAAGCCACTGCAAATGTGAAATACTAGTACATTAATAACCGGTGCAGCCACCAGAAGGTTTAATGCACACATGGCAACGTCATGCATTGTGTTGTACAGGTGCCGAATGTCAATATGAAAGATGGAGTTCCATGCCTGTTGCACTTGGTCAGTCAATACATGATGCTGTTTGCGGATGACGCTGGAGTTGTCGTCCGATGATGGCCCATGTGTACACTATTGGAGACACATCTGGTAATCCAGAAGACCAAGGCAACACGTCGACTGACTGTAGAGTATGTTGCGTTACAACAGTTGTATGTATGGGAGCATTATCCTGCTGGAAATCTCCCTCTGGAATACTGTTCACGAATGGAAGCATAGCAGGTCGAATTAAGAGATTAGCGTACAAATCTGTAGTCAGAGTGCATGGGATAATCACGAGAGTGTTCCTGCTGTCATACGAAATTGAATCTCAGACCCTTACTTCAGCATGCAGACAGGTGGGCTGCAGGCCCTTAACTAGCCGAACCAACACATGCCCATCACTGAAACCGAGGGGAACCCGCCTTTAATGAGGAAACACAACAGACCTCCACACTACCCTCCAATGAGCTCTCGCTTGTCGCTACTGAAGTCGCAGATGGCGGTGATAGGGGGTCAGTGGAAATCAAGCTACAGGGATTCTGGCTGAGAGCAGTCCTTGAAGTAAACATTCGTAATGATTCGTTGTGCCACTGTGTTGCCAAGTGGTGCTCAAATTGCTGCTGCAGACGCAATACGATGCCCCAGAGCCATACGCTCATGATGGTCTTTCCTTTCGGTAATGCCACGCGGAGCCCGGTCTTCTTGGGACCATACATTCTCGCGACCATCTCTGCCAGCAGTCATGTACAGTAGCTACAATGCTGCCAAATCTTTCTGAAATATCACACAAGAAACATCCAGCTTCTCGTAACCTTATTACACGAGCTCTATCAAAGTCAGTGACGTGTTGATAATGACTTCTTTGCCGTCTTAAGGCATTACGTCCAGTTTCACAGATATCTAACGCTCAGCCGGCCGGAGTGGCCGTGCGGTTCTAGGCGCTACAGTCTAGAGCCGAGCGACCGCTACGGTCGCAGATTCGAATCCTGTCTCGGGCATGGATGTGTGTGATGTCCTTAGGTTAGTTAGGTTTAATTAGTTCTAAGTTCTAGGCGACTGATGACCTCAGGAGTTAAGTCACATAGTGCTCAGAGCCATTTGAACCATATCTAACGCTCATGACCTGTACTGCGGATATTTAAAGCAAACCTGATAATCATCTTCACAGTGGCGCGCTACTAGCGCCACTCTTACGCGACTGGCGCAAAATTTAAATACAGGTCATGTTTCATGGGTAGAAACACGTCTACCCAACTTCCGTTCCTGTCGCACAACTGCTTCTTGGTGTTGCGACTTTCCTTCCACCAGTGTATGATCAACCGACAGTTTTTCCAATATCTGTGCTCTACTTTTTTGGATGAAAATCATCACTTGTTGTGGTCTTGAGTCCTAAACCTGGTCTGATGCATTTCTGCACCGAAATCTATCCCCTGCAAGGCTCTTCATCTCTGAATAACTTCTGCAAGCTGCATCCACTTGTGAGACCTGTGTTTCTCCTGGCGTATACAACTTTCAAATAACTTCCGGGAATTCAGCCAGGTAACACTTTCAGCGCCGGCCGATATTTTGCCGAAGTATCGGCGGTCGCTGAAAGTGTTACCTGGCTGAATTCCCGGAAGTTATTTGAAAATGCATCCACTTCAATCTGCTTACTGCGTTCAAGCTTTGATCTCGCTCTCTTCTTCTGTTAGCAAACTGACGATTCGTTGAACCCTCAAGATGTGCACTGCCAAACGATCCCTTCTTTTAATCAAACTGTACCGCAATATTCTTTTTTCCCTTTTTTGGTTCAGTACCAACACCTTATAAATTTCTCACGCTAAACAGGCCACTGAAGCGTGGTGTTTTCCGAATGCGCTTCTGACCAAGAAGAGGTTATTGTAGTTAGAATTCAAGATTTGCGTTAATCATGCCTTTCGCGTTCTTATGATGATATTTCCACAGAAACTTTCATCCAGTAACACGTGTTTCTCTGTATCTAAAGGAGAAGTGAAGTATTAGTTTTCACAGATTTAGCTTTAATATTTTTTAATAAAACGAAATATTTTCTTAAGAATTTTCATTCCATTAGGAGTAGCGTTTCCAGAAACAGTGGAAGAAGCATTTTCTTTTCTCCTAACCGAGAAGTCAAATACCAGTTTTGCTAGATGTAGCTTTAAAAATACTTTAGCAGTTCGGGATCTTTGCCGTGAAAGGCAAAGGTCCCGAGTTCGAGTCTCGGTCCGGCACACAGTTTTAATCCGCCACGAAGTTCCATATCAGCGCACACTCCGCTGCAGAGTGAATACTTCATTCATTGAAACACACATTTTTTTTATATAGAACCGAAAAATCAAATACCAATTTTTCATAGACGTAGCTTTAAAACATTTTAGGAGCTCGTTAATAATGATTTTTTTAAAAGTTTTATCCACTCTTTCACTTCTGACCTAGAAACCAAATATCCATTGTCGTATTTCGAGCTTCAAACTTGCCTTAATAGCGACATGTTTTCAAAAAAATCTTTCATCTCCCATTTTTCCCTCACCCTCTTAGAGGTGAACATTCGAAAAAGCCCTTCTTAAACCACCCTCTCCAAAATTAAAGTTTCTATCCTTAGCGGTTTCGGCTGGGCGACGTTGAATCAGTCAGTCAGGACATTGCCTTTTATATGCAGGGTGTGACCAAAATTCGCGCACTCGGGCTTCGCAGCGCGAGTCCTCACATGCTAACGATAAAAAAAAGTTGCTCACAAAAATTTCGTCTGGCAAATACATCCGGCAGAAAAAGGACGTCAATGAATAGCAATCTGGCAACACTGCAACCACATGTATCGTAGCTATCTCTATAACCACATTACTGTGCATTACTGTCAGTGCAGTAGGTAGGGGTATTGGTTAGCGTGTAGGAGGTTGTGGGTTAGATCCTGTTTTTTTTTTTTTTTTTTTTTTTTTTTTTTTTTTTTTTTTTTTTTTTTTTTTTTTTTTTTTGTTGCTGAGAGGATTTAAGAGTGCGACATTCTGTTCTGCAGTGACTTTCTCAGCTGTCGTCCGCTTATTTTTCGTCACAATTCTCTTCAATGACCGTCTGTCACCTTCACTCAACACTCACTTTCATCTGCATTGTGACTTAGTGGATGATGTTTTTTCTGGTTCCCTGTATGCTGTGTAAATCTTTAACAGGGTGCATCTTGAAACACGAAACACTTCGTCTGCCTTGGTTACGGAAGCAGCCATCATACGAGTACCAACAGTTTTCCCAGGTTCGAAGTCACGTAGCGCCGGCGTAGTGCGCTCACAGCAACACACTGTTCTGACCTCGACTGACACCTGAGAACGTAGTACAGGTGTGTTCTGGTCAAAATATAACAGCACAACCTGCAGGCTTGGCTAGCACCTGCATTTATGTACAAGTACGCATTTCTCGTGGTGTTTCCATGTTTTTGTGCAAGCCCTGTACAAGAACAAAGCGGGAGCAATAAAAATGAATGATCGAGCACTAAGCGCTCCGATTAATAAGGGTGTAAGCTGAGGGTGCAGTCTTTCACCCCTACTGTTAAATCTATACTCGATGAAGCAATGACGGGAACAAAAAGAAGATCAAAGGGTGGGATTGAAATTCATGGTCAAAGGATATCAAAGATAAGATAAGCTGATGACATTACTTTCCTCAGATAGACTGAAAAAGAGTTACAGGACGTGTTGAATTGAATAGAAAGTCTAATGAGCATACGCTATGGATTGGGAGCAAACGGAAAAAAAGACGAAAGTTACTAGAGTAGCACAAGTCTGATTAACCATAAAGTTGACATCGAAATTCACAGATTAGACCTATTTACGGCATTATGCTGTCTTGGCAGCTTAGTAGCCCTCGACGGACGAAGCAAGGAGGTCATAAAGAGAAGACTAGTACCGGCAAAGAGGGCACTCTGGGCCAAAAGATATGTAGCAATATCAAACATAGGCAGATATTTGAGGAATAAATTTCTAAGAATATACGTTTGGCGAACAGCACTGTATGGAAGTGAATCGTGGACTGTGGGAAAACCGGAAAAGCTGAGAACTGAAGCATTTGAGATGCGGTGCTTATAATAAACCAAGGTCATTTAACTTTTTCGGATTACAGAAACTTTCGGCATCATCATATTTTCAATTACGATTGTACCTATTTCCGGATATTTAGTATCTGATTCATGTATTTGGATATTTACTCAATTTTTTAGAAGTCTGGCGAAGTTATTCTTTGTTTAAACTTAGACGAGTATACATAGATATTTTTATATGTTACCGGATTATTCAACGAGACTTAGGCTTCCTGTATATGGCATAAAAAAATAAAATACAATTCTGTTCTCAATTTCATTTTATAAAATCAAAATAATATGACTAACGAGAAACGTGACTTATATTTGTTTAATTTATCAACCTATATTACGCTGATTTTATGAAGTGAGTCAGCATCGGTATTTTTGAAAAACCTTTAAATTCATTTTGTTGCTTTTGTAAATATCTTTTATTTCTATAATGTTTTCAAAGTATTTTGTTGTTGAAACACATCAACAAGCTTGATTTGAGCCAAATATTAAAAGCAGAAATGTGATGTGCATTAATTTGAATCACTCAATGCTCGTGGTGCTTCTATAACAAAGTGTTAGAGATATACTTCGCACTAGTTTTTCGACTATGCTCGAGTACAGTTCACGAGACTCTTTGAATCGCGTGAACAAAGAGCTACTAAGTTTTGCTATGCAAACTGTGACTTCATTTGTTGTGGAAACTGTCTCTGTTACACCTAGTGAGTTGGAAGAAGAGCAAAGAAAAAATGGATATGAAAAAATTAATGAAATATACTTCGGTCAGTACTGAAACACAGATTTGGAACAACTTCTGTTTTCACTAAGGTTATCAACTGGAAAAGAATGCTAGACGCTGATGTCAACTGCAAGTTAACTAAATTCAACTTCGATATAAACGTCTCCTTTTAAAACATTTCTATAAACATTGCGTTAACAGCGCTGCTTACTAACTTAAATAAATTTGGACTTCTACCATACAACATTAAACATTAAAGTTGAGCTTTATATGGTATAAAAAGCGTGGAAAAGTAGGTTGACTGATAAAGAAGTCCTCTGCATAATAGACAAAGAAAGTAACATATGGAGAACACTGACAAGAAGGGAAAGAATAATAGGATATGTGTCTTAAGACATCGGGAAATAAATTCCGTGACAATAGAGAGAGTCGCATAGGGTAGTCATTAATCGGTGGCTTTAGCTGGTATCGCATATGCGAAGAATCTTGTGAACTCTCTTCCACGACGATCTGATGCAATTTTTTGGTATGTGTTGCCCCTGGTCCGATGTAAGACATGGTTGTAAGGCCCTTATTTGGTCAGGCTAAACAACAAAAAAATAAATTATCGAATCTAAATGCGATATTGCACGGCATTAGCATAATATCTCCTCACACTGTCTGACCTGCTTCAAAAAACCAATCGGATCCACCTACACACCTACACACCTTCTGTACCCATGGCAGCCGAATTGTGCACCTATCCGTTTAGTCTCTTTAAAACATGATTCACGTGTTACCTCGAACATGTCTTAGATATGTCATGTAACTGTGTCATGTAATAGGTAAGAGTTTTAATATGATCACTATCTGATGTGTAAGCCACTAACTTTAACTCAATAGATCCCTACATTCAGCACCCTCACAACCAAAATCTACTCATCATTATTTACGTATACCGACTGTAGAACTGACCTGTACATAAATGATTATTAAAATTGTGGTGTAAGCCACAAGCCTACTGCAAACAAAAAAATTACATCCTTAACAACCAACAGCTTTGTCATAACCAAAGTTGTGCTCTGTCTGTCTGTCTCTTTATCACACACACACACACACACACACACACACACACACACACACACACACACATATATATATATATATATATATATATATATATATATATATATATATATATAAGCGCGAAAGAAACTGGTATAGCCGGCCGCGGTGGTCTAGCGGTTCTAGGCGCTCAGTCCAGAACCGCGTGACTGCTACGGTCGCAGGTTCGAATCCTGCCTCGGGCATGGATGTGTGTGATGTCCTTAGGTTAGTTAGGTTTAAGTAGTTCTAAGTTCTAGGGGACTGATGACCACAGATGTTAAGTCCCATAGTGCTCAGAGCCATTTGAACCATTTTTTTGAAACTGGTATAGCCATGAGATATGTAAACAGTAAAAAACAGTAAACAGGCAGAATACGACTCTGCAGTCGACAATGCCTATACAAGACAAGAAGTGTCTCGCGCAGTTGTTAGATCGGTTACTGCTGCTACAATAGCAGGTTATCAAGATTTAAGTGAGTTTGAACGTGGGGTTACAGTCGGCGTGCGAGCGATGGGACACAGCCACTCCGAGGTAGCAAAGAAATGGCGGTTTTCCCGTATTACCATTTCACGATTGTACCGCGAATATCAAGAATCCGGTAAAACATCAAATTTCTGACATCACTGCGGCCAGAGAAACATCCTGCAGAAACGCATCAACGACGACCGAAAAGAATTGTTCAGCTTGACAGAAGTGCAATCCCTCCGCAAATTGTTGCAGATTTCAGTGCTGTGTCATCAACAACTGTCAGCGTGCGAACCATTCAGCGAAACATCATGGATATGGGCTTTCGGAGCCATGAATCCATGAACCCTGCTTGTTCAAGCTGGTGGAGGCTCTGTAACGGTATGGGGCGTGTGTAGATGGAGTGGTATAGGACCCTTGATACATCTACATACGGCTCTGTCAGGTGACACGTACGTAAGCATTCTAGCTGATCACCTGCATCCATTGACGTCCATTGTGCATTCAGACGGGCAATTCCAGCAAGACAATGTGACACGCCACACGTCCAGAATTGCTACAGACCGGCTCCAGGAACACTTCCGCTGACCAAACTCCCCAGACATGAAAATTATTGAGCATATCTGGGATGCCTTGCAACGTGCTTTCAGAAGAGATCTCCACCCCGTCGTACTCTTGCGGATTCGTGGACAGCCCTACAGGATTCATGGTGTCAGTTCCCTCCAGCACTACTTCAGACATTAGTCAAGTCCATGCCACGTCGTGTTGCAGCACTTCTGCGTGCTCCAGGGGCCCTACACGGTATTAGGCACGTGTATCAGATTCTTTGGATCTTCAGTGTACTAACTTTCAGCAAGTAGCCCTCCAGGTTGCGCTCACCACGGTACAGCCGGGTACGTATGTGGCCATCACTATAGTACACGTTGAAGCGGGGCTCATCCGAAAGGATTACGTGTTGCCGCTCATCACCCCACCGACGGTGTTCATGTGCCCATTACAGTCGGAGGAGCGTGTTGTTTCTGTACAATGGAAGCCGACGTAATGGCATGCGTGCAACCAGTCCAATCTGCAGCAGACAGCGATGAACCGTCGCTGCAGACAACTGTACATCTGTTGCAGTGCTCCAGCGACGAACTAACACTGTGGAAGACGCTGTACGGTCCGCAATGGACATCCGGACAAGATGATGGTCATCCCATACTGCGGTCTTGTTCCGTGGTCCAGTTCCCGCTCGTCACTGCGTACGACCTTCCTCTATCCACCGCTTCCACGCACGCATCACTGCCGTAGCAGCATGCTCTGTGGGAGCCGAAATGTCACGGTATGACAACCCCGTTTCCAGGAGACCGATCATTCTGCGCCGTTCGAACTCGCTCACATGCTGATATGGCTCCCTTTGACGTCGAGGCATACTGGCAATCACTGTATTGTTTCCACCTTGTGAGACAGCTCTGCACCGACAACACTAGGCGCAACACCGAGTGCTATGTATGCTGCTCGGTATCCTGGAAGATATCATCCAAGCGTCCGGACCGGATAGTTACGTTATTTAAGGAAACAGGAAGTGTTCAGCCACATGTGAATGATGATGCCCAAGTAGGTGTTTTAGCTGCTGTCGCGGCTAATCCGCACATCAGTAGCAGACAAATTGCGCGAGAATCGGGAATCTCAAAAACGTCGGTGATGGAAATGTTACATCAACATCGATTGCACCCGTACCTTATTTCTATGCACCAGGAATTGCATGTCGACGACTTTGAACGTCGGTACAGTTCTGCCACTGGGCACAAGAGAAATTATGGGACGGTGACAGATTTTTTGCACCCGTTCTATTTAGCGACGAAGCGTCATTCACCAACAGCGGTAACGTAAACCGGCATAATACGCACTATTGGGCGACGGGAAACCCAAGATGGCTGCGACAAGTGGAACATCAGCGGCCTTGGCGAGTTAATGTATGGTGCGGCATTATGGGAGGAAGGATAATTGGCCCCCATTTTGTCGGTGGCAGTTTAAATGGTGCAATGTATGCTGATTTCCTATGTAATGTTCTAGCGATTTTACTACAAGATTTTCACTGCATGACAGAATGACGATGTACTGCGAACATGATGGATGTGCGGCACATAGCTCGCGTGCGGTTAAAGCGGTATTGAATAGCATATTTCTTGACAGGTGGATTGGTCGTCGAAGCACCATACCAAGGCCCGAAAGTTTACCGGATCTGACGTCCCCGGATTTCTTTCTGTGGGGAAAGTTGAAGGATATTTGCTATCGTGATCCACCGACAACACCTGACAACACGCGTCAGCGCATTGTCAATGCATGTGCGAACATTACGGAAGGCGAACTATTCGCTGTTAAGAGGAATATCTTTACACTCATTGCCAATCGCATTCAGGTTGACGGACATAATTTTGAGCATTTATTGCATTAATGTGATGTTTACAGGTAATCACCCTGTAGCAGCATGCATTCTCAGAAATGACACGTTCACAAAGGTAGATGTATCACATTGGAACAACCGAAAAAAAATGTTCAAATGTATCTACGTTCTGCTTTTTACTTTAAAAAACCTACCTGTTACCAACTGTTCGTCTAAAATTGTGAGCCATATGTTGGTGACTATTACAGCGCCATCTATCACATAACGAAAAAAGTGGTCCAACTAAAACATTCATATTTCTTTACGTACTACACGAATATGTAATAAAAAATGGGGGTTCCTGTTTAAAAAAAAAGTAGTTGACATCCGTTTGACCAATGGCAGCGCCATCTGGTGGGCCAACCATAGCGCCATCTGGTTTTCCCCTTCAAGCTATAGAAGTTTCGTTCGTTGTAGTTTTTCCGTTAGACGCTTATTTCGTGAGATATTTGGCCCGGTCACGATCAGTGGGTCACCCTGCATATATATAGTAACAATTGAAAGTGTTGTATATTTGCCACTATTGGGAACACAATTATTTTCATGTCGTTTCAACTTATATGCTGCTAATACGCCACCTTCGCCTACATCAATGTTTAGAAAAGTGTATGTGATGCAAACAGGACATGGGAGCTATCGACATTTACACGTTCATCTTTGCAGTCAATGACTTCCACAAAACTTTAAGCCTTATACCATCAATATGTTTCGTTTTCTGTCGTCTGCGACCAGACAGTGCCACAGATTACCCCAAAATCGTAAGTACAATACGTACATTGTCTTATTAACTGCTATAGATCCATCTGATAATGAAGGTTTAGCGCTCTCGAACGCGTAGTAGAAATAAAATAAATTGTGGATGATTACAGTATTGCAGTTTCAACTGATACTCTGACACTCACGGATAAGCCTAACCAGAAACGTTGGCATTTGGTGTGAAACTCCCTGCTAAACCCGGAGGACAGGACAAGTACTTGTAATTGTGGAAAGGGGTCAAAATAAGCGGCTGTCAGTTACACTCGTACACAGATAATTATTTGACCAAACATTACAGCACACATTTTGGAACTTAGTTATCGGCTGAAAGGCCACGCTATCTTATGCCTTAAGGGCACAACAGCTTAAATTTGAAAACGGCTGAAAGCCATTAACTTAAGATACAGAGCCGCGCGGGGTTAGCCGAGCGATCGAGGCGCTGCAGTCATGGACGGTGCGGCTGGTCCCGGCGCAGGTTCAAGTCCTCCCTCGGGCATGGGTGTGTGTGTTTGTCCTTAGGATAATTTAGGTTAAGTAGTGTGTAAGCTTAGGGACTGATGACCTTAGCAGTTAAGTCCCACAATATTTCACACACATTTGAACATTTTTGTAAGATTAAGACCCAAAACAGAATATTTAGCAGGGAGAAGGCCTCACGTAAGTAAGTTCTATAACTTGGCTGAAGGCCCAACAAATCCAACACTTGAAAAGCAAACAAGTTTAATTTAAAGACGGCTGAAGGCCCATGATTTAATACTCAAGGGAAAATCAAATTTAAAAAAAAAAACAGCACAAAGCCTTATTTTCTATTAGGCTGAAGGCCCCAAACAGTCAGATGCTTGAAAGACAAGAACTTTAATTTGAAAACGGCTGAGGGCCCCATGTCGTAGAACTCAAAGTAAAATAAATTTAAACAACAAATCGTCATCTTAAATTAGGCTGAAGGCCCAAAACAATCTAACACTTGGCAAACAAGGAACTTTAATTTTAAAACGGCTGAAGGCCCATTACTTAAAACACAACTAAAATAACTTTAGTAGGCAGAAGGCCCAAGGCTTTGTCTTTAAACAAGATTTTAATCAGGCTGAAGGCCCAAACAATCTAAGACTTGACAAGTAAGGAAATTTAATTTTAGAGCGGCTGAAGGCCTATGAATTCAAACACAACTAAAAACAATTCAACTTTAATTCAAACCATCGGCTATGAGCCATACAAATACACACGACAGAAACTAAGAATAGGCAGTGCAGCTAACGGCGCTCAGAAGTGTCGGGGGTCGGCCAGCACTTGAAATACTAACGGTCACTTAGTTGAGACAGGCAGTCGTCCCAAACATCCTCAATCCGACGCAACCCAACCGAAAGACCATCAACAGACCAATGCTCAGGACGAGTTCCGCTCCACACTTGCACCAAGGTTCTGCTCCGCACTTGCACCAAAATTCCAACGATGCTGACAGCAGAGACTGTGGAACCAAACAAGAACGGATCCCAGATAACCCGTAAGGAGTGGACGTGCCGAAAACCCACGTCTACGACCGACTAACTCAGAGACAGTACGCTGACAACACTTAAATAAACTTGTCAGTGAAAATCACATAACTACTCACAGCCACACCTTCATCGCACGAGGACTTGACGATGCTCACGGCAGTGACCGTGGAAGAACGAGGAGGAACCACGAGTTGGCGTACACAACCAACCCATCAGCAATCGCCAGCCAAATACACGTCGTCTAACAAGACGACCGACCGACGGACAACCAAAGGCGTCCCCACTCAAAAGATGTGTGTCGGCAATCGTCGGGCAAGCGATGGCTATCCGCACCTTCCTGACGCTGCATGCCCCACTGGTGCTACGTCACGACTGCGCCAACCGACCAACTGCTACACATCAGCACGGAAACCACTAAAATATCTGGGCAGTCAACATCACAAGCTACACACAATATCACAAACACTTGGACGAAGAACGCGACCAATGGTAAAAGCAGCGACTATGCAGTGACGAGGATGAAGCACGAGTTTAGACACACACGTCGCCAGCCCATAAACTATCGGCGAGCAATCACGTCGTCCAGTAAGACGACCAACCGGCGATCAAACAAGACCGTCCCCATTGAAATCATTTGTGCCGGCAACGGTTGGGCGAGTCATGGCTATCCGAACCTCACTGCCGCTCCAACCCGACCGACTCCAGCCGCGTCCCAACCGTCCGACTGCCAGGTCCGAACTCTACCGCTGGCAACTCACTGCCAGATACGAACTCACCACCCCTCCCCCCCCCCCCCCCAACCCACGACAAGCGGGAAGTAATAGCAGTCCAGCAAAGTTAATACGGCGAGGCATATATCGATAAGCGCTGCTGCTGTAACTCACGGGCAGACAAGGCAGCAACTCAGTAACACCAGCAATTGAATTAACAACACGAGCTGGCAGTAAAGTAAAACAGAATGTAAAATAGATAGATGGCACGAACACGAGCCACGTACAGACACAAAGTGCAACACATTCTAGTATATCAATCGTGAAACATGTTGTATCCTGGGTAATGAAAAGAAAATTCTTCTTTTTATCTACAGATATATGTTCAGCTTTTGTATTTAAATATTTCCCTAAGGCAATTAAGTTTCGATGTAAGGTATCAATAATTTCATAGACCCATAGAAAGGAAATAAATATGTTAACTGATTACAGATAGACATTTTCCACTTGAACCATTAAGAGCCTCCTGTATGACTAAGAGCTGACGGTGGTAGCGCAAATAATTTTATTGAGTCACATTTCATTATACGCAAATGATTGAATAATAACTCTAAAATATTATTTCGCTGGTATAGTTCTGAGTGTCTAATAACATATATTCTGTCTAATACCTTGCGTTCTTTCACATCGAAGTGTCTGCTGAGAGTGATATTCTCCTTACAGAGTACAAAAAACTGGAAACGCGAAATGTCACGTGGTACACCTTGGGAGTTCTCCTGGGGAAGACTGGTGGCACACGTAATATGTCGGAAAGCTTCGTGACCGGAATGAGACATCGAAGCCAGGAGTGGCTGGGACATCGTGATCTAGGTGAGGGCACAGTGGCGGCGGATAACTCGTATTGCTTTCCATCCGGAGCCTGCAAGCACCGACCACGTCGCAGGAGAGGTCAGTAAACAAACGAAAAGCATTGCTATTTTTCATTACACGTGGAAAAGTACAAAGCAGCAAAAACCGTCTGAAATACGATATACCGCAGTGTGAGAGGCGACATGTGTTCAAGGAATGAGCAGAGAAATGTCCTTCACAACGCCTGAACACGGGATTATACACTGAGGTAACGGAAGTCATGGGAGACCTCCTAATATCGTGTCGAACCTCCTTTCCCCCGGCGTAGTAGAGCAACACTACTTGACATCGTCTCAACAAGTCGGAAGTGCCCTGCAGCAATATGGACCCATGCTGCTCCTACATCTTTCCATAATTACGAAAGTGTTGCTAGTGCAGGAGTTTGTGCACGAACTGATCTCTTGACTATGTGCCATAAGTTGTCGATGGGATTCATGTTGGGGAAATCTTTCGCTCGAATTGTTCAGAATGTTCCTCAAATCAGTCGCAAAGAGTTGTGGCCCGGTGACATGGTGCATTATTATCCATAAATATTTCATTGTTGTTTGGGAGCATGATGTTCATGCCGGCTGGTGTGGCCGAGCGGTTCTAGGCGCTTCAGTCTGGACCCGCACGACCGCTCCAGTCGCAGGTTCGAATCTTGCCTCAGGCATGGATGTGTGTGATGTCATTAGGTTAGTTAGGTTTAAGTAGTTCTAAGTTCTAGGGGACTGATGACCTCAGATGCTAAGTCCCATAGTGCTCAGAGTCATTTGAACCATTTTTTTGATGTTCATGGATGGATGTAAATGGTCTCCAAATAGCTGAACATCCAGAGGACGAAGATCATTCCATGTAAACACTGCCCACACCATTAAGGAGCCAAAAACCATCTTTCACAGTGGCTTCTTGACAACTTGGGACCATAGATCCGTGGGATCTGCGCCACATTCGAACCCTACCATCAGCTCTTACCAATGATATTGGGAATTCTCTGAATAGGCCATGGTCTTCCAGTCGTCTAGGGTCCAACCTATATGGTCACCAGTCCAGGAGAGGTGCTGCAGCCTATGTCATGCTGTTAGTCAAGAATTGCAAAAAGTGTGTGATGTGAGCACTCATTTAGGTTTGTTTCAATATTTTCCTTTGCCGGCTTGTTTCAATATTTTCCTTTGCCTCTTGGCTGTGCTTCAGCACCCGCCATTTTTCAATGGTATTTGGAACAGCTGACTGCGTAACAAACTGTTCAAACTACACTATTGACCATTAAAATTGCTACACCAAGAAGAAATGCAGATGATAAACGGATATTCATTGGACAGATATATTATACTAGAACTGACATGTGACTACATTTTCACGCAATTTGGGTGCATAGATCTTCAGAAATCGGTACCCACAACAACCACCTCCGACCGTAATAACGGCCTTGATACGCCTCGGCATTGAGTCAAACAGAGCTTGGATGGCGTGTACAGGTACAGTTGAATATGCAGCTTCAACACGATACCACAGTTCATCAAGAGTAGTGACTGGCGTATTGTGACGAGCCAGTTGCTCGGCCACCATTGACCAGACGTTTTCAATTAGTGAGATATATGGAGAATGTGCTGCCCAGGACAGCAGTCGAACATTTCCTGCATCCAGAAAGGCCCGTACAGGACCTGCAACATGCGGTCGTGCATTATCCTGCTGAAATGTAGGGTTTCGCAGGGATCGAGTGAAGGGTAGAGCCACGGGACGTAACACCTGTGAAATGTAACGTCCACTGTTCAAAGTGTCGTCAATGCGAACAAGAGGTGACCGAGACGTGTAACCAATGGCACCCCAAACCGTAACCCCGGATGATACGCCAGTATGACGATGACGAATACACACTTCCAGTGTGCGTTCACCGCGATGTCGCCAAACACGGATACGACCATCATGATGCTGTAAACAGAGCCTGTATTCAACCGAAAAAATGACGTTTTGCCATTCGTGCACCCTGGTTCGTCATTGAGTACACCATCGCAGGCGCTCCTGTCTGTGATGCAGCGTCAAGGGTAACCGTAGCCATGGTCTCCGAGCTGATAGTCCATGCTGCTGCAAACGTTGTCGAACTGTTCGTGCAGATGGTTGTTGTCTTGCAAACGTCTCCATCTGTTGACTCAGGGATCGAGGCGTGGCTGCACGATCCGTTACAGGCATGGGGATAAGATGCCTCTCATCTCGATTGCTAGTGATATGAGGCCGTTGGGATCCAGCACGGCGTTCCGTATTACCCTCCTGAACCCACCGATTTCATATTCTGCTAACAGTCATTGGATCTCGACCAACGTGAGCAGCAATGTCGCGATATGATAAACCTCAATCGCGATAGGCTACAATCCGACCTTTGTCGAAGCCGGAAACGTGATGGTACGCATTTATCCTCCTTACACGAGGTATCACAACAACGTTGTACCAGGCAACGCCGGTCAACTGCTGTTTGTGTATGAGAAATCGGTTGGAAACTTTCCCCATGTCAGCACGTTGTAGGTGTCGCCACCGGCACCAACCTTGTGTGAATGCTCTGAATAGCTAATCATTTGCATATCACAGCACCTTCTTCCTGTCGGTTAAATTTCGCGTCTGTAGCACGTCATCTTCGTGGTGTAGCAATTTCAATGGCCAGTAGTGTATTTGGACGATATTGTCGTAGCGGGTCGTACACCTGAACACATCGCAAATTTGCATGCTTTGTTTCGTGTGTTGTCTGATGCAGGACTAATGTGTGCACTGGACAAGTGTGATTTTTTTAAACCTGAGTTACAGTATCTTGGTCATGCCACAAACAGTCAAACTGTACATACTCTTCAGTCACATTTGATGGCCATACATTACTTGCCAGTTCCTCGCAATGTTACAGAATTGCAGCCAGTTTTAGAAAAAATGAACTATTATATTCGCCTCATACCGAATAGTGCACAAATCGCAGGTCCACTGCACCGCTTGCGTCGCAAGAATGGCCGCTTTGTTCGTGCAGATGAGTGCCAAGGAGCTTTTCAAAAGCTTAAAGATGCATCGCTCAGTGACAGATGCTTGGTTCACTTTCAGACTGAGAAACCGTTGTGTTGCAAGTTGATGCTTCAGTACACTGCTTACGGTATCGGTACACTGCTTTAACACAGAATTATTGATAAAGACAGGCTTATTGCTTTTGCATCAAAAGTGTTGTCCAAAGCTTAGTGTAACTATTCACAAATAGCGAAAGAGGCATTGGCTATTGTGTATGGTGTCACCAAATTCCACCACTATTTGTATGGCAGAAAATTCTACTTGATAACGGATCACAAGTCTTTGTAGTCTTCCTTTCATCCGACAAAGCCGGTTCTTGTACGAACTGCCCAAAAATTGCAACTATGGGCTTTGCTCTCTCCATATCAGTACGAGATTGTATATCGTCCGACGGCTCAACATGGTAATGCGGACACACTTCCATGTCTTCCGATTCGCCATGATACAGACTTTGATGGTTCTGCAGCCTCTTGTCACATCAGTGCTCAGGATTCTAACTTGCCTCAATCCTTTCCTCTGAACTATCGGAAAATGGCACAGGCCACGGAAGATGATTCAGATTTGAGCATTTTGCTAAAATACATCCTCACATCTTGGCTTCCTTCATTGCATAGCCTACAGAACTCTGCAGTGCGCCGGTACTTCGCACATCGGCATTGCCTCACTGTACAGAAAGGTGTGATTCGTGTTGAAAATGACAGTGGAAAGTCACGTGTGTTGACCGCCAAAGCTTTGCAAAAAGAAGTGTTGCTGTTAATTCACCGAGGACACTGGAGATTGAATGTACTGAACAGTTAGCACGTCGATACTGCAAAAAAAAATGGTTCAAATGGCTCTGAGCACCATGCGACTTAACTTCTGAGGTCATCAGTCGCCTAGAACTTAGAACTAATTAAACCTAACTAACCTAAGGACATCACACACATCCACGCCCGAGGCAGGATTCGAACCTGCGACCGCAGCGGTCGCGCGGTTCCAGACTGTAGTGCGTAGAACCGCACGGCCACTGCGGCCGGCGTCGACACTGCACTTTACAGGGTATGGACACCCTAACAAAACTGATGACGTCAGATTGTCACGTGCGAGTGGAAAGTCAGTTCGCTCCTCCACAAAAATACTGTTTGTCCCAAGTCACAATCACCAATGCAACGTGTAGACATAGACTTTGCGGGCCCTTTTTGGAACGCTCGTTGGTTGATTGTGGAAGACTCTTACAGGAAGTTTTCTTTTGCTGTGCCAATGAACTCGACAACTTCAAGTAGCACAGTTCAGGTGTATTCCTCTATTTTTTGCCTCTAAGCTTTGCCTGAAGTCATCGTGTCGGACAACGGCCCTCAGTTCGCGTCAAATGAATCGAAACATTCTGTAAACGCAATGGCATACAGCATCTAATTAGTGCAACGTTCCATCCACAGTCAAACGGCTAAGCGGAACGTTTCTTCAGAACATTCAAGCAGCAGTTAGCCAAACTTCAGACCGCACACACCACGGATCAAGCATTGCAACTGTTTCTCGCCTCATATCGATCGCACTCATGAGATGGAGCATCGCCGGCGGAATTGCTTCACGGCCGCTGCCGTCGGACACTGCTCCACCTGCTCCATCCTCCTCAGCATCCGCCGCCGAACGAAGGCTGCAAGTATCGCTTTGCGCCACATGATATTGTGTTTTACACGGTTTTTAACAGCAGCAGACGGTGGGCGCCAGGCGAGATCCTTCGTCTACTTGGCGCATGCGTGTATCTCATTACAGGCCAAGACGGATTGCAGCGCCGACGTCATGATCAAATTCACCACTTTCATGTGCACGGTGATCCTTCTGTATCTCGGCCATAGCAGCCGCCAGAGGGTGTCATCACGACACTGCGGGACGACCCCATGGAGACGGAGCCTTCGCCTCCTCTGCCTCCTCTCGTCCTACCGATGGAGCTGGACCCGCCCACACCGCAGTAGCCGACGCCTTCTACTTCTTGCTGTGGGCTTGAGGAGGTGGACGCGTATCCTTCTGGTCGTTTTACAGGGGTATCACCGGAAACCTGACGTTCCGTGCATCCGTCGCTTTGGTGGGGAGGGGGAGGGGGGGGGGGGGAGAGGAATGTTTCGGCGTTAAGTCAAGCGCCGACACGCCAGTCGGAAACTTTAGAGCTGAGAGAGCTGTGAAGAAGACGTCAGCTAATAGCACGCTCACCGACCCCTCTTTAGAACGACAACGCGACAGCAGTGGCCTCTAGGCGAAGAGAACATAGCGCCGCTGCCGACTGATCGTGGCCCCAGTTCTACAGAAACGTCAAGACCAACGACCTGGATAGAAGCATCCACTGTATTACTTTGGAATCGTATACTGAAGGATATTGATTATATTGCATGTCGCCCTTTGCTTGCGACACAGCTATGTGTTTCTCAAATTACTGTCATTTTCTGTAATAAAACTCTTTAATATTATCTTCTTGAATTGTTGTCTAACCATCCGAGAAGCAGGCTTCCTAGAAAATGGCTCAAATGGTTCTGAGCACAATGGGACTTAACATCTGAGGTCATCAGTCCTCTAGAACTACTTAAACCTAACTGACCAGAGGACATCACACAAATCCATGCCCGAGGCAGGATTCGAACCTGCGACCGTAGAATTCGCGAGGTTCCGGACTGAAGCGTCTAGAACCGCTCGTCGACAGCGGCCGGCGGCTTCCTAGACAGCCTATCTTTGACAACTAGGCAGGATACAACAGATCACATCATAAAAATGTCAGAGTACTACTTTATCTAAACAAATTATGTCGTGCCCAAATTGCACGAGAAATTTCAGAAAGAAACAAGTGAAAGAAAGCTGTTCCGCTGGAAGCATCTTACTTCCTCTGGGCTTGGCCAGAGATGTTATTGAATGTTATCGATTGAATGAGGCATACATGTCTTGTACGTACCCACAACCTACTCTCACCAGGAGATATCGAGGTACCGAAAGTAAAAAAAAAATTAGAGGATGTGTATGTGTGTGTGTGTGTGTGTGTGTGTGTGTGTGTGTGTGTGTGTGTGAGGGGAAGAGATTCGTAACACAGCAGTTGTACAATAACACAGCTGAAGTGGATTTCATTAATCATTAACATAGATTTTTGCGGGGCTGAGTGGGGGGGGGGGGGGGGGCAGGGGGACTTACCAGTGTAAAACAAGTTCACACATCTGGACAGGTGGACAGGTATGGAGCAGAGTCATAGTGAAAAAGACGAAAAATATATGTAGTATATCTTCTACAGCTTATGGTACATAGGCATACATGGTATGTAAAATGAAACTGGTCTGGAAAGTACAGCATGACTGCTGCGCAATTCGCGCTTGCTAATGAACGTCTTAGAGGAATGCTGTGAATGGCCACTATTAACGTCGAGAGTCAACGCTGTACTCGATTAAATTGTGAGATGTGCGTGGCAGCAATGCAAGAGGAATGGTAGCAACAGCGTTTTCAGTGTTCTGCTGTAGCCATTCTAGAATGAGTCGATTATCTGAGTACACATGGAGGCAAAGCAGGAGGCCGAGCTGTCCAGAAGATTACACTGCCCCTGCTGATTGTCCTCTGCCCACCGAGTAGCTCATCCACCCGTGACAATTGTCAAGATGGTGTGTGCTGTCGGTCCGTCTTGGTAAAAATATCCCTACAGTCGTTCATCTGCTGCTACTTGATCCACGTACGACACAAAATGTTTCTGGACATACCAGTTATCATTAGCAGTTTGTCGAAAGAATTGTTACGATTCGAACACCATTGAGACGCAAATACCAAACTTGATATGCGACGGCTTTTCACACTACTGACGGGGATTTTATGATGCATAATGGGAGAGAGGGGGGTGTTTTGTGATGTCACATACTCAGTCAGGGTCAAAAAGCTGTCAGCACTTCATTCAGAATCACTAGTACGCCTCAAAATGCCAATAATCGTCTGGATGCTTTAGCTCCTGCACAACAAGAAATTTGTAAAGATACAGACACTGATTCTTTTCGACAATGTTTCGACGCGACGACCTCATAATTCCCACATGCACAGATAAAAAGTGTTGTGTTTCATCCTTTCCTTTGGAGCAATGTCTTTTAGCGTTTGAAATCCTTTCCGATAGTTACAGGTTTTACTGGCTACAGAGCCCGTTTTGTGTCATTTTGTAACTGAGCTTTGCATTGCACACATTTCCAGTCTTATACTCTTACGCAAACAGTTTAGCTCACGTTTTCCAGGAATGTTGTATCGCGTAACAGTCGACAGTTAACACACGCTGTTTAATCGAGAGCGTCATTTGCTGCTGGCTCTGAACAGGTCTGCTCCTGTTACTCACTCACACCTAACAACACAGCTAATTCCTCCGGATGGAGCGTGCGGCAGTTGCGCATGCGCGCACACGTGACAGAAGCCGACTGGTGCATCTACACTCCTAGAATTGGAAAAAAGAACACATTGACACCGGTGTGTCAGACCCACCATACTTGCTCCGGACACTGCGAGAGGGCTGTACAAGCAATGATCACACGCACGGCACAGCGGACACACCAGGAACCGCGGTGTTGGCCGTCGAATGGCGCTAGCTGCGCAGCATTTGTGCACCGCCGCCGTCAGTGTCAGCCAGTTTGCCGTGGAATACGGAGCTCCATCGCAGTCTTTAACACTGGTAGCATGCCGCGACAGCGTGGACGTGAACCGTATGTGCAGTTGACGGACTTTGAGCGAGGGCGTATAGTGGGCATGCGGGAGGCCGGGTGGACGTACCGCCGAATTGCTCAACACGTGGGGCGTGAGGTCTCCACAGTACATCGATGTTGTCGCCAGTGGTCGGCGGAAGGTGCACGTGCCCATCGACCTGGGACCGGACCGCAGCGACGCACGGATGCACGCCAAGACCGTAGGATCCTACGCAGTGCCGTAGGGGACCGCACCGCCACTTCCCAGCAAATTAGGGACACTGTTGCTCCTGGGGTATCAGCGAGGACCATTCGCGACCGTCTCCATGAAGCTGGGCTACGGTCCCGCACACCGTTAGGCCGTCTTCCGCTCACGCCCCAACATCGTGCAGCCCGCCTCCAGTGGTGTCGCGACAGGCGTGAATGGAGGGACGAATGGAGACGTGTCGTCTTCAGCGATGAGAGTCGCTTCTGCCTTGGTGCCAATGATGGTCGTATGCGTGTTTGGCGCCGTGCAGGTGAGCGCCACAATCAGGACTGCATACGACCGAGGCACACAGGGCCAACACCCGGCATCATGGTGTGGGGAGCGATCTCCTACACTGGCCGTACACCACTGGTGATCGTCGAGGGGACACTGAATAGTGCACGGTACATCCAAACCGTCATCGAACCCATCGTTCTACCATTCCTAGACCGGCAAGGGAACTTGCTGTTCCAACAGGACAATGCACGTCCGCATGTATCCCGTGCCACCCAACGTGCTCTAGAAGGTGTAAGTCAACTACCCTGGCCAGCAAGATCTCTGGATCTGTCCCCCATTGAGCATGTTTGGGACTGGATGAAGCGTCGTCTCACGCGGTCTGCACGTCCAGCACGAACGCTGGTCCAAGTGAGGCGCCAGGTGGAAATGGCATGGCAAGCCGTTCCACAGGACTACATCCAGCATCTCTACGATCGTCTCCATGGGAGAATAGCAGCCTGCATTGCTGCGAAAGGTGGATATACACTGTACTAGTGCCGACATTGTGCATGCTCTGTTGCCTGTGTCTATGTGCCTGTGGTTCTGTCAGTGTGATCATGTGATGTACCTGACCCCAGGAATGTGTCAATAAAGTTTCCCCTTCCTGGGACAATGAATTCACGGTGTTCTTATTTCAATTTCCAGGAGTGTAATTCGTGGTTTCCACCGTTTTCTGTGAGGAGCAGTTCTCCAGTTCATTAACAATGCTCAAATCCGCGCCAGTCTTATAAATATTTTCCTGGCCAATTTTATTTGCACAACTAATATTCACCGACGGAAACAAAATCGCAACACCAAGAAGGATTTGTTCGACATAAACGGAAGATTGTAGGCGTGTTTCTGCATATGAAAGATTTAAATTTACATTTTGCGTCAGTCGCAGAAGAGTGGCGCTAGTAGCGTTACTGTGAGGATGCAAAGCAGGTTTGCTTTAATTACACGCTGTGACGCTCATGAGCATTAATTGCCTTTGAGATTGGGCGTGGTGGGTTGATTTTAGTCGAGAATGCTTTGACAGAGATGCCATTATCAACACGTCACTGAGTTTGAACGAGGCCGTGTAACAGGGCTACGAGAAGCTGGATGTTCCTTCTGCGATATTGCAGAAAGACTTTGCAGGAATGAAGCCACTGTACACAATTGCTGGCAGAGGTGGTCACAGGAATGTACGGTCGCGAGAAGACCGGGCTACGGAAGGCCACGTCGAGGAGTAGACCATCGTGTTCGGAAGCGGCTCTGGTACAACGTACCGTATCTGCAACAGCAATTCAAGCAACATCTGGCTCCACAGTGACACAACAAATTATTACAAATGGGTTATTTCAAGGACAGCTCCGAGCCAGATGCCATGTAGCATAGATTCCACTAACCACAAACCACCGCAATTTGCAACTTCAGTGGTGACAAGCGAGGGTTCATTAGAGGGCAGGTGGAGGTCTGTTGTGTTTTCTGATGAAATCTGGTTCCGCGTCGCTGCCAGTGATGGCCTTGGTGGGTTAGAAGTAGGATAGTTGAGGGCCTGCAACCGACGTGTCTGCGTGCTAGACTCACTGGCCGTACAACTGGAGCTGTGGTCTGAGGTGTGATTTCGTATGCCAGTAAAAGCAGTCTCGTCGTTTCCGTACTCACCAAGACTGCAAAACTGTGCGTCAGCGTATCATCCGACCTGCTGTGCTGATATTTATGAGCAGCATTCCCAGCCCACACACCGACGTTGTAATCTAATGTGCTTTACAGAGTGTCGACACGTTGCCCTGGCCGGCTTGATCACCACGTCTATCTCCAATCGAGCACATATGGGGCATCATCGGACAACTCCAGCGTCATCCACAAACAACGTTAACTGTCCCTGTACTGACCGATCGAGTGCAACAGGCATGAAATTCCGTCCCACAAACTGACATCGGGCACATCTGCAACAAAATACATACACGTTTGCAAGCGTGCATTCACCATTCTGGCGTTTACGTCGAATACTAATGTATCACCTTGAAGAAAATGACTTATTGATGCGTAACCAACAGGGATTTAGAAAATATCGTTCTTGTGCAACACAGCTATCTCTTTATTCCCATGAAGTAATTAATGCTGTCGACAAGGGATCTTAGATCGATTCCATATTCCTTGATTTCCAGAAGGCTTTTGACACCGTTCCTCACAAACGACTATTGTTGTGGATTGGCAGCAGCCAACCCACAGAGTTTGGAGGAAGCCGAAAGGCACGCGTTTAAGCTCACGCAGGCTGGCGTGAGGTCTGCAACAGGACAAGGAATTTAGACTTCAGAAAAAAGGTGGTACTTAGTGGAATACTTAACTTTAATCCATTAATGTTGAACGTAGCTCTTGTCTGTACATTATTTACAATATCAATAGTAACTGAATAATGGCGCCTTGCTAGGTCGTAGCAAATGACGTAGCTGAAGGCTATGCTAGCTATCGTCTCGGCAAATGAGAACGTATTTTGTCAGTCAACCATCGCTAGCAAAGTCGGTTGTACAACTGGGGCGAGTGCTAGGAAGTCTCTCTAGACCTGCCGTGTGGCGGCGCTCGGTCTGCAATCACTGATAGTGGCGACACGCGGGTCCGACGTATACTAACGGACCGCGGCCGGTTTAAAGGATACCACCTAGCAAGCGTGGTGTCTGGCGGTGACACCACAACTGTTAATCAAATTGCGTGCATATGGAGTATCATCTCAGTTGTGTGATTGGATTCGTGATTTCCTCTCAGAGAGATCACAGTACGTAGTGATACACAGTATTCATCGAGTAGAACAGAAGTGATATCTGGCGTTCCGCAAGGTAGTGTTATAGGCTCTCTGCTGTTTCTGATTTACATAAATGATCTAGGTGACAATCTGAGCAGCCCCCTTAGATTGTTTGCAGATTACGCTGTAATTTACCGTCTAGTAAAATCATCAGACGATCAATTCCAATTACAAAATGATCTAGAGAGAATTTCTGAATGATGCGAAAAGTGGCAATTAGCACTAAACAAAGAAAAGTGCGAGGTCATCAACATGGGTACTAAAACAAATCCGATAAATTTTGGGTATACGATAAATCGCACAAATCTAAGGGCTGTCAATTCGACTAGATACCTAGGAATTACAATTACGAGCAACTTAAATTGGAAAGACCACATAGATAATATTGTGGGGAAGGCTAAACAAAGACTACGCTTCGTTGGCAGAACACTTAGAAGATGCGACAATCCCACTAGCCGGACGTTGTGGCCGAGCGGTTCTAGGCGCTTCAGTCTGGAACCGCGCGACCGCTATGGTCGCACGTTAGAATCCTGCCTCGGGCATGGATGTGTGTGATGTCCTTAGGTTAGTTAGGTTTAAGTAGTTCTGAGTTCTAGGGGACTGATGACTTCAGATGTTAAGTCCCATAGTGCTCAGAGACGTTCGAACCATTTTGAATCAACCCACTAAAGAGACAGCCTGCATTACACTTGTCCACCCTCTGCTGGAATATTGCTGCGCGGTATGGGATCCTAACCAGGTAGGATTGACAGAGGACATCGAAAAAGTGCAAAGAAGGGCAGTTCGTTTAGTTTTATCGCGCAATAGAAGTTAGAGTGTCACTGATATGATACGCAAGTTGAGGTGGAAGTCACTGGAACAAAGACGGTTTTCTTTGCGGCGAGATCTATTTACTAAATTTCAATCACCAACTTTCCCTTCCGAATCCGTAAATATTTGTTGACACCCACCTAAGCAGGGAGAAATGATCATTACAATAAAATAAGGGAAATCGGAGCTCGAACGGAAAGATTTAGGAGTTCCTTTTTCCCACGCGTCATTCGAGAGTGGAATGGTAGAGAAGTAGTACAGAAATGGTTCGATGAACCCTGTGCCAGGAACTTAAGTGTGAATTGCAAAGTAATCATGTAGATGTCGATCACCCTTTCACATTTGCAATGTATTATATCGCGTTTACATTAACCCATGGTCTTGTAACGTTAATCATTAAATTTTTTTTTTTTTTTTTTTTTTTTTTTTTTTGTTGCAACATTCTTCCGTCAGTGAATGACTCTGGCGCAGAACATGCACTAGAGTTAGCTGCTAATAAGACGATAGTACACGCGTTAACAGTTTAACGCAATGTCATTGTACATCTATCTATATACTCCACAACCCGTTTATCCCTGTGTCTTGCCTGGCTTCCCCTTCCAGCCTTCAGTGGTTCACGGAAAGAACAGTTGTTGGTAAGCCTCCTCGTGAGCCCGAGTTTCTTTGATTTTGCGTTCGTGGTCTTTTCACAGGATATACGTAGAAGGAAGTAATATACTGTGTGACTCTTCCAGGAAAGTATTCTGTGGGAACGTAAACCAGTAAACCACACACTGATGCAGTACGCCTCTCTTGCAACATCTGCCACAGGAGTTGCATGAACATTTTCACGATGTTTTCGCCCATATAAGCGAAACTGTGACCAAACGAGCTGATCTTGTTTGGATGAGCGAAATGTTAGCCCGTGTGGAGGATTCTGGTAGAATAAGTAAGTCTCGGATTGTCAGTAAAACTGGCCATGCTGAACTGGTGAAATTTTAACGGAAAATTGCACCTCATTCGGTGCGTAATGGTAGCTCCGGCTGTTGACTACACGGAGCGAAAAGTCACTGAAACTTTGTAAAGACATGAATGCACGCTGTAGGTTAACGCAAAATCGACGTCAAGACCATCAAAGATTCAGCACTTCTTCATCTGGGCAGGAAACTAGATAGAAATAATCCATTACCATTTTTATTCAAATGACTTGGCATACGTCTACGGTAATTTTTGAAAACAAGAAACCTTAGTGAAGATGGCCTGATGGAGAATTTAAACCGGACATGTCGAAAACGAGACCGGTTGCTTTGAGGACTGCACCATTTTCTCCATAATAATTGTGTTCTGAAACTGTGGAATGTATTTGGTGAAATCGTGAGTCTACAGCTGTGGCAAAACAAGTAAAACTGCACTACAGTATGTTCTGCACGAACGAGCGATGAATCTAGTTTATGAAATCCACAGCTCTGATTCGACAGCAAGTGGCTAATTTCCAGTACTGCGTGACTGGCATATTCATATCAGAGCAGAACATCGCAGTACCGGGAGAACGCATTCCGCTGTACCTACGTGAGCCTTACACTACACAGAAGTTGGAATTTACTCCAGAGTTCGCATTCCAATTCACTCTGTTCATGCCCGCTGTGCGTTGCTGCGTTCCCAGAGTACAAAATTTTCTCCAGGTTGAAAAACAACGTACTCCCGTTTGCATTTGTTTTGTAGAGATTGACTATAGTTTTTCTTCGGCCGATTAATGTGGCAAAAGGTAGGCAATAACATCAGAAATTAGAAAGGGGTAATAATACATATTACACCACTGATGTGTAGTTATTATAAAATTACGCGTCACACTCTACGAAGGACTCCGGTTATCTATTTGTGTGAAAAACAACGACTATACGTACAGCTCCCGTATTCCTCCTCATAAAGACAATGCTGCGGCGTAGTAATTAGGGGAGCCGTGTATTCTTTCAGCTACTTCCTTGTTGATATGAGATTTTCGTGTTTTGTTTGTCATGATCTTTTATTCTGTACAGTTATTTTCAGAACTTTTCAAGTTACTTCCTGTGTGCACTATGTATGCCAACAGCGTTGTGATTAAGCAATATGGTTTGTCTAATACTGTTCAATAAACACGGCTTCATTTCTTGGCAGTGTTAAATTTTTTAGAATCCCGTGTTTTATACAACATCCACAGCATGGTATTTTCCCTAATACCATCGAATTCAAACCGGGTTGGAGTTGATATTTGTGTTTCATTGCTACCGGACACATTTGCATTTACACTGAGGTGGCAAAAGACATGGGATACCTCCCAACATCGTGTCGGACCTCCTTTTGCCCGGCCCAGTGGTCCATCTCGACATATCATGGACTCAACAAGTTGTTGGAAGTCCCCAGCAGAAATGAGCCATGCTGTCCCTGTAGCCCTCCATAACTGCGAAGGTAATTCTGGTGCAGAATTTTGTGCACGAACTAACCTCTCGATTATGTCCCATAAATGTACGATGAGATTCATGTCGGGCGATCTTAGTGGCCAAATCACGCTCTTGAACTGTCGAGAATGTTCGTCAAACCAATCGCGAACGATAGTGGCCTGGGTAAATGGGGCAATGTCATCCATAAAAGTCCCATCATTGTCTGGAAACTTGAGGCCCATGAATGGCTGCAAATGGTCTCCAAGTAGCTGAACATAACAATATCCAGTCAATGATCCACTCGGTTGGACCAGAGGTCCCACATCATTACGAAGCCACCACCAGCTTTCACAGCGCCTTGTTGACAACTTAAGTTCATGGCTTCGTGGGGTCTGTGCCACACACAAACCCTGCCATCAGCTTTTACCAACTGAAATCGGGACTCATCTGACCAGACAACGGTTTTCCTGTCGTCTAGGGTGCAATCGATATAGTCGCGAGCCCAGGAGAGACACTGCAGATGATGTCCTGCTGTTAGCAATGGCACTCACGTTGGCCGTTTGCTGTCATGGCCTGTTAACGTCAAATTTCGCCGCATTGTCCAGAGACTGTTTTGATGCAGTTCTCGATGCTACTCTATCCTGTGCTAGCTTGTTCATCTCCCAGTACCTACTGCAACCTACATCCTTCTGAATCTGCTTAGTGTATTCATCTCTTGGTCTCCCTCTACGATTTTTACCCTCCACGCTGCCCTCCAATACTAAATTGGATATCCCTTGATGCCTCAGAACATGTCCTACTTACCGATCCCGTCTTCTAGTCGTGCCACAAATTTCTCTTCTCCCCAATTCTCTTCAATACCTCCTCATCAGTTATGTGGTCTACCCATCTAATCTTTAGCATTCTTCTGTAGAACCACATTTCGAAAGCTTCTATTCTCTTCTTGTCTAAATTATTCATCGTCCATGTTTCACTTCCATACATGGCTACACTCCATACAAATACTTTCAGAAACGACTTCCTGAAATTTGAATCTATACTCGATGTTAACAAATTTTTCTTCTTCAGAAACGCTTTCCTTGCCACTGCCAGTCTACATTTTATATATTTTGCTCCTCAAGTAGCAAAATTCATTTAATACTTTAAGTGCCTCATTTCATAATCTAATTGCCTCAGCATCACGAGATTTAATTCGACTACATTCCATTATCCTCGTTCTGCTTTTGTTGCTGTTTATCTTATGTCCTCCTATCAAGACACTGTCCATTCCGTTCAACTGCTCTTCAAAGTCCTTTGCTGTCTCTGACAGAATTGCAATATCATCGACGAACCTCAAAGTTTTTGTTTCTTCTCCATGGATTTTAATTTCTACTCCGAATTTTTCTTTTGTTTTTCCTTTAATGCTTGCTCAATACACAGACTGAATAACATCGGGGATCTCACTCCCTTCCCAACCGCTGCTTCCCTTTCATGCCCCTAGACTCTTATAACTGCCATCTGGTTTCTGTACAAAATGTAAATAGCCTTTCGCTCCCTGTATTTTATCCCTGCCACCTTCAGAATTGAAAAGAGTATTCCACTCAAAATTGTCAAAAGCTTTCTCTAAATCTGCAAATGCTAGAAACGTAGGTTTACCTTTCTTTAATCTGTCTTCTAAGATAACTCTTAGGGTCAGTACTGCCTCACGTGTTCCAACATTTCTATGGAATCCAAACTGATCTTCTCCGCGGTCGGTTTCTACCAATTTTTCCATTCGTCTATGAAGAATTCGTGTTAGTATTTTGCAGTGGTGGCTTATTAAACTGACAGTTAGGTAATTATCACATCTGACAACACCTACTTTCTTTGGTATTGGGATTGTTATATTCTTCTTGAAGTTTGCGCATGGTCCTGACGGATATGAAACGTACAACAAACGTATCCGCATGGTCCTAACGGATACATTTGCTGTGCGTTTGATATTGATTTCTGCAGTTGTTTCATGCAGTGTTGCTTGTCCATTAGCACTGACAATTCTACGCAAACACCACTGCTTTCAGTCGTTAAGTGAAGACCGTCGTCCAATGCGGTCTCCGTGATGAGAGGTAATGGTATAAATTTGGTGTTCTCGGCACACTCTTGACATTGTCGATGTCGGAATATTGAATTCCCCAAGAATTTCCGAAATGCAATGTCCCATGCCTCTAACCCCATCTACCATCCCGCGTACAAGGCTGTTAACTCCCGTCCTGCGGCCTTAAACACGTCGGAAACCTTTTCACATGAACCACCTGGGTACATCTCCATCAACGCGCTGCCCTTTTATACCTCGCGTACGCGATACTACCACCATCTGTATCTGTGTAAATCTCTGCTCCATGAATTTTGTCATCTCAGTGGTTCAAATGTTTCAAATGGCTCTGAGCACTGTGGGACTTAACATCCGAGGTCATCAGTACCCTAGAACTTAGAACTACTTAAACCTAACTAACCTAAGTACATCACACACATCCATGCCCCAGGCAGGATTCCTACCTGCGACCATAGCAGTCGCGCGGTTCCGGATTGAAGCGCCTAGAACCACTCGGCCACCCCGGCCGGCTCACCTCAGTGTATATCCTCTTTACCTTAACATAATGCTACGCGTGTCGAGCTTGCGCTGCTGATCTTTAGGCGTGTTTATAGACATACGTATTATATTTAGTGAAAAAATATGTTAATTAATGTAAATTAACGCAGAATATTGTGCAATTTTTTGCGCTGGTCTATTTATGGAGTGCATGATCGGTGATGATGGCGGAAGAGGGGGGGGGGGGGGAGGGGGGGGTGCAGGTTGGAAGGAAAACAGAGCCCATGTGGAATCTATACGGATTGTTTTGCATCAGTTTCTGCGGTACATTCCGCTGTGAGACATGTTCAACAAGTCTAAGACAGTTGTTTACGTAAGATACGAAGTTCGAGAGCTTCACTTGCTTTGTATTTCCTTCTGGTACTCCAGCAGTAATGTTGTGTAACATAAAAAAATTGTAATGAAACTGCTTGCTATGTGTTTCGCTTCAGAATACGTTTTTACTTGGAAGTAGACGTTACACACTTACAGGAGTTGGAGAACATGTGGAAAAACCGCTGGAAATATATGCTCTGACATAACTACAGATGCTAGCTAAGCATGAAGGTAGCAATGTTGTATTTGAGAACGAACAGAAAATTCTTACCCACCTCGTTCAAACCGGGGGGTGGAGGATGAAAACATTACGTCAACTTTTTTATTCAGAAAATATACATATTAAAGCAGTTGGATCTTGAACACTCGTTGCTTATAGGGTGCCTAAGGGATGCTCCGTTCTCGGAATGATATACAACAATTCAGGCAGGTAGCATTATTAGTTTTATTTCTATAAAACAGACTGACAATATTTAGCTTTGGAGTTACATCGACGTCGCAAATAACATGCAAACAGTAATTGATCTTCGCTATAGACAGAGTCCAAGTGAGCACTTGATACGGATCACTACAATTTGATCTGTGAGTGCCGATCTGAGCTGTCAATGCTGGCAGGAGCGGCGCTTATATTCACGTCTTGCAGATGTTGCTCCCGGCGCGCCGTGGTTCTTGTCAGCGGGCTACTGGCTGACGCTTCCCCACCGCCTTCTCTGGTCTTCCGTTCTTTGTCTTCGTTCCGGCGCTTGTGGTTATGCCAGAACAAAAGCGGACAGCATTTTATTTTAGATAATTAATCCTGAGCGTAGACAGTATTAAAGTGCTCATCAATCTTTGAGGCCTGTCTGAAATGAACTGAATGGAATACTTGTGTACATGCCCGGGATTCCGGATTTGATTTGAAACGAGTGCCGCAAAAGTGTCAGATTTCGCTCGGCGAGATCTCTGTTGCGCTGATCCAAACTACTGCATGTCGGTGACCCAGTCACGTTACTTTCACGCGTATAAAGTCAATGTTATTGTGTTCAGCATGAATTCGTATCAAACCTATTGCAATGTGCCTGTTAAGCGGCTTACCGACAAGTCGACATAAATGTGTGAGTAATAACTTAATTGTTTGTCAAAGCAAGCTAACAAGAATTCTCTCAGTGATCATTTAATCAGGGGATTGAAAAGCTACGTAATCGTACAGTTCAAAAGAAGGTGCTGCAAGACTATGATGGACATGTGGATCATTTGGAAGGTAACAAGCGACTACAACTTTACACCCTGACAGCAATCACTTTAACTATTAAGGCTTCCACTTGACTACCTCGTACATGTGTCTGCTAAAATTGGTTTTGTCCTTTGACTGTATACATTTTTGTTCATAGCCTGCATTAACGATTATCGCATTTATCAGAATCTGAATGAACCTAAATGCTGAAATAATATTAATGAAAATGCGTCCCTGTAATTATTTTAGTCCATTGTTGATATGTGATTAATATATCAACAGGGGACTGATCTTTTAGAAAAGTTACAGCCCAAGTTTGTTGACAAAAAATCGGACAAAACATACACATTAAGCGTGATGACAAATACACAGACAGTTAACACTTCCCTGTGTGGCAGCTGGTTGGCAAAGACTAAGGTTTGTCTGAATGAGCTATTTCCTCTGGCTCAAAACATGGATAACGCAACCTGAAATTATCTAACACTGAATAGTTTTTCATGGATTTATTATACACAGAAGTTATACTTCGTTGGTGTAGCTGAGAAAAGTAGCGAAAGTGTGATCCTGTTTACCCTAGCAAGCCGGAGCACTAGTGCAATACCCCTTTCTCTCGATGTCGAAATGTGTCTGGTGACAGTCGTGGTTCAAGCGTCTGCAGGGCAGCGACGTGTAGCGCCTGTAATTCGCTGTCGAGGGCACGAAATACGCAAAGTCGCGACTGGCGATCTGTTAGATAGATCTCAATTACTCTCTAATGGAGCCCTGAAATCTCAGCAGACTCCAGCGAATGACTCTCCCATTCGCCGGTCACACCATGGATCATTTTGACTGACTCATACGACAGTGCACCCAAGAATAAATGTCTAGGCCGCAGATCTGTCACGAATAAAATTGCCCTTGGCACAGAGAGCTGTCCAAGATGACACAGGTCTAAACTGTTGGTACAGCTAAAACCTCACCACCGGCTAGCCAGTCAATACCAGTGCTACTGCTAAGTCATGCTCAGGACAAGTGGCCCAAGTGCAGCCCACTCACAACAAAAGTCACACCATAATACTCTCCAGACCAGAGTCTGAATCAGAAGTCTTCTGCTGACTTTCCATCAAACCTCGGCAAACTCCAGAAAAGCACTTTCACAGGCGTCCCCCAAGGGGAGTTTGTGCCAATCACAAAGCTCCGTGAGCTCCATGTCTTCCCTCTAACACATCTGCTGTACTCCTCAGCCAATCTTAACCGAAGTTAACAACATTCTTCTGTTTTCAGGAGATGCAGCCAATTCCCGACTCGCAAATTCCCGTGCAGAGAGGAAGAGACATTAAGCTCCCCACTTGTTTTTTCACACTGCATTTATGGCTGCTCTGAAATGATCTATGTTGGGACACAAATGCACATATCTCAGTTTAGCTAGGGCCGTTGGTCAGACACCTGATGTTTGGGCCATCCAGATTATGATCTCCATGACAGATGTGTTGTTGACTTTAGACCTATATGGAAACTCGAAACACGCTGCCCTATTGTTCCTGAATCTGACGTACGACACACGACCGTGGCTTGCACTGTACGTGCTCAACGTTCGCAGTGTGCTTTGGCTACGCACTCTAAAGGCGCCAGAAAAACACAAAGACCTCGAAAAAGGCTTCATCGCATGACTGACGATGGCCCAGAATCCCAGTGAACTTTGTGTCTCCACGAACCTAATGTGTGGGCAGCTAATACCACTCGTGATATACCACCCAAAAATGGAGACAGTGGCGTGGCCGCAATCTCGTCATCGCTAAACAGCAGAAGCAACGTGCACTCGTTTCTTGGGCAGTGCATCAGAT
Source organism: Schistocerca americana (assembly GCF_021461395.2). NCBI lineage: Eukaryota > Metazoa > Arthropoda > Insecta > Orthoptera > Acrididae > Schistocerca > Schistocerca americana. The sequence goes on from NC_060119.1 coordinate 850,583,333, forward strand.
ACGGCAAAGAAAGAGACAGAAATACTCTCACAGGCCATAGTGATATTACGGAAGATACTACCACGAGAAATATACAGCTGAATTTGATGTTGATAATGCGGCCGTTTCTTGTTTGACAGTCATATACTCCTTGGAGCATGATAATGGATAACAACAGTGCGATCCAAAGACATAATGGCCATTTCTCACAAAGATAAATGCATGTTGGACCCTGGGATCAAGTCAGTCAATGTGCAGAAGTCATCATGCCACAGAGAGGTGTCAGTTAATATGATCAGCTGTCACATATGACGAATTTCTCTTCAATCCTGACTTTGATTTTCATGCAGGCAGTGCCGTAACAACCACGCCACTCATTTGATCACGTTACTCGAGGAGTCATATCATTAGCTAATAAATGACAGTTACAAATACATTAATTTAAGAAATTCAGTAAATGAATAATGTTGACTGATCTACGCAATATCACCTAGAATTTGCTGATTCATTGAAGATCTATGTACAAATTGATTCTAAACTATATGAACTACTATAAATGGTTTCACATGACAGGTATAATGAATACCAAGAGATATCCTTCATTTCAAGCTTTCAATTCCAGTGTGTACACGTGACCGATCCTGTGGATTCGGACAAGTCCACTGCAGACAGGGTATAATTTGTGGCAGCTGTTGCTGCTTGTTAGACAGACAGAAACTTTTGACTAACAGGTTTTGACGAATCAAGAGTTCTCTGACGCGTGCCATTCTATCCCAGATCTCTTTCCGTCTCACTCCTGCCTCACGCAGCCTCCTGAGTACCAGGTCAACAATTTGCTTGTGTTGCACTCGGGTTCTTGGGGGGTAAATCTACGTCTTCACAGATTAGATCTCTGGGTTGCCTGTTCTTCAGAACAGTCACTGGCGCTATCTCAGTGATTTCATGTGGCAACTCGTTCACCACGTCCTGGAAGTCGTGTAGGAAAGCGTCTCAGGTGATGTGTCATTTCGTGCAGTAAATGCAGAAAATGGTTTCCAGGCTTTTCATTATCCTTCCTGCTAGGGATAATTGGGCATGCCATATGGATGAGTCTATCTAGTTAATCCTGTGTTTCCTTAAACCAGCTTTCCATCTCTCTGACAGGACTGGGGTCCGTTGTCGCAGATAATCCTATCTAAATGACCTACCTCGGTGAGGAAATCTTTGCAGAAGACTCTGCACACTGTGCTGTTGCCTTTTTCAGGGGGTTGAAGGTGACATACTCCATTGTTACCAGGATGTAACTATATCCTCTACCTGTGCGCACAAGAGCGCCCATTAAACCGGTTGCAGCAAGGTGTTTTAGTTTCGTTGGAATTATGGGATGCAGAGGTGCCTGTATCGTCACAATATACTGATTTGATTTCTGACAAGCTTTTCACACTGCCAAGTCCTTCCGAATTCATCTGTCAATATCTTTAAAGTGACACAGCGTGAGTAATTTCGGGTAACATTTACTGGCTCGAAAATTTGCATGGGTAAGGTGGGTGTGTCCAATAACCTTGTTCTGGGGATACGACTTCCAAAAGCGATTATCTTATATACCATGCTCCCCCCTTGCTGATATCTCTGGAAGATGGATGCGCCCAGTCCAGAGTATGAGCTGTTCGTTGCCGTGCAAAATTCCTCCGCCAGATTGGCGTACGATAAAATCGGTGCCTTAACCAGCGCGGTTTTGAGGATCTTGAATTCATCTTCCTCCACATCTTCCCAGTCTCATGGCGCCTTCTTCCCAGTGAGCCGGCATAATCGCTGTGTAACTAGTTTCTTCACGTGAATGAATCTCTTATAGAAATTTGCAACACCAAGAAAGCTGCAGAGTTGTTTCTCAGTTGTTGTCATAGTAAAGTTTGCTATTGCCTCGATCTTGTCCGGGTCTGGTGAGATTCCTTCCACAGTGATGATATGGTTGAGGAATTTTACTCGTAAGGTTCCAGTACATGACTTCGAGAAGGTGGCAGTTACGACGCATTCCTTGAAACTCTGTAGTATTTCCCTTAAGATCACATTGTGTCCTTTCCACGTCGGTACCGAAATTAAGAGATCGTCTATGTAAGTGGTGATTCTTTGTTTCACGGAATACTGTAAGATACCATCAAGGCCCCTGACGAAGGAAGCTGATGACACGTTTAACCCGAATGGTAGCCATTTGAATTCGTAATATCTGCCGAGGGCGAGGAATACAGTATATTTCCTGCAGTCTGGGTGGAGTGTAATTTGCCAGAAACTGGACCGTAAGTCGAGGGACGAGAATACTGTTACACCAGGAAAGTTTTATTGGAGTTTCTCCACCTTCTTGGGACGATGTGTTTCTGGTTTTACGATGGTATTAATTTGGCTTGAATCTAGTACAAAACCTCTTGAGCCATCGGACTTTCCTCCTACTGTGAGAAGGTTTTTGTACACTGAGGATGCTGGTTCAATGATATCATCGTCTATCATTCTCTTGATCGCTAAGAAAACTATGTGACCGTAGGCAAAGGGGATCCGGTAAGGTGGCACGAAGAATCTTGTGTGCTCGTGCACTCAGAATGCGTATTCAAGATTACGGACAGCTCTCGTTTTGGCAGGAATACATACGCGTTTTCAAGTAAGATTTCTTCCAGGCCTTCCACGTCATTCATTTGAATGTTTTCTGGGTTCCCTAACATGTTATCAATCGCATTCCGCGCCTCCCGTCGAGTTTCTTCACCTTCTTGCGAGGTGCGACAACGCTCATTACGCCATGATTGATCTCTATCTTCCTCCTGTTTTCTGGTGTAATTCAGGTTGAGCCATTCGGCAGAAATTTGCGCACGTATTGCGTGACCAACATATGTAATTTTCCTGGCAACATATTTTTGCAATGTGAGCTCTCCTCGTCCCACGTCCAATACGGCCTGATTTTGGTTCAGGAAATCCATGTCGAATATCATTTCCATTGCCAGCGAAGGGACGACCAAAAATTTCGCTTCCAAGGTGTGTTTTTCGCAGCCGAACGTCACCCGTGTTTGTATCCGCACTTCCGTGTGCTTTCCTCTCAGTGCGCTATTGATTTTCGGTTTCTTCAGCGTGAGTGATACCCATGGGTGATTTGCAATGCATCTCTTGTACGCAGATTCCGATATCGCGATAACGTGGCTTCCACTGCCCACAATTCCGGTCAGAGTGATGTTGCCTACGGTGACGTGAATAGTAGGATGTAGGTCCGTCATGATGCTGTCATGACTTCCTTTTAGTCGTGCAAAAGCTCTCTTGTGTCTTAATAATCTGGCATGTTGAAGCAGCTCGTTCCGATTGTTCCTGCGGCCTTATTTTGAGCTGTGTCCGCAGCAGCCGAGTGCCAGTTCCTCTCTAGACTTCTGCATGGTTTCTCCTGTGAAGATTTGACTGGCCTAATCTGGATATTTTGATCTTTCTGGTTTTCTTGCTGCCATCGATGTTGTTCTCCCAGTTGTTCCTTTGCTGCTGTGGTTCTCCATTATCTCGCTGGAACTGGTTTGGATTTCGTTGTCGTCTCCAGTTTCCTTTTTGCCGTTCGATGTAATTATCGTTGTAATTGCCTTGTCTACCTCTGTTCTCCCACGCTGTATTGTTACTCCCTCTATAGATCGAGATGTTTCCTGTCTCTTGCATTTTGTATCTCATTCACATAGTCTAATTTACGTAACACGGTCTTGAAAGATTCAGTGGAATCGTTGTACCTTCCTATGAGGAGTTGTTGGTAGAACAGAGGTAAATGGAAATGAGCGTATGGCATCGTTAGTTTGACGTAAAATTCCCTGAACTCTTTACATGAGCAACAGCTCTCAGCAACCCTGCTCATACGTTCTGCAACTGAGCCGTCTAAACATCCGCATAAAAATTCCAGCTTGTTTTTCAGTGAGCACGATTCCGGTAGCACTTTGCCGTACTGGGCTATCCAACTTTTTGGATGTAATATGTTATTATTTTCTTTATAAACTTCGAAATTTTGAATGGATGTGAAATGTTTGTGGTCGAATGGTTCGACATTTCCTTCGTTTCTGCAGCACGCATTTCCATAAATCGCTGCCCAAACGATCCTTGTGCATTGTTAGGGCCTCCTCTTGTTTCGTCATATTCACGGAGTAATGTTTCCGTTCGCCAAAGACGTACACAGTTTGGTTCTGGTTCGGTTTCTGCCATACTTTGCGTCACCGACGGCACGCTCTCTGTCATGCGCCCTATGGCGGCTGGTGTGTGCGTCATTCGCCTTTGTGCCTCATACTGCGCATCGAAATGTCGTAATGCATTCTCTTCTCTCCTTCCCTGAGCATGAGAGAGTGTTGCCAAACTAGACCGTGATTCTGACGTGTTTGCTGGAATTCTTTTGCTATCTCGTTTTGCTGTGAGGTGATCCGAGTTTTCTCTTCTTTAACCTTCGATATTTCTTCTTGTTTGTTCTCCATAAACTCGATGCCCTTCATGTTCTCGCTCATTTTTTCTTGCGTTTTGTGGACGATCCTTCTTCTTCGTAGACGTTGATGGATTTATTCTACACAGAAGTTATATTACGTTGGCGTAGCTGAGAAAAATAGCGACACTGCAATCCTGTTTGCCCTAACAAACCGGAGCAGTAATCCAATACCCCTTCTCTCGATGGGTGGCACTGTCTCTGGTGATGGTTGTGGTTCAAGCGTCTACAGAGGAGCGATGTGCAGCGCCTGTAATTCGCTATCGTGGGCACGAAATAAGCAAAGTCACGGCTGGCGATCTGTTAGAAAGTTCGCAGTTACTTTCTAATGCAGCCCTGAAATCTCTGCAGATTCCAGCGAGTGACATTCCCGTTGGCCGGTCTTACCATGGATCAATTTGACTCACTTTTAAGGCAGTGGACAAGAAGATCAAACGTCAAGACGGCAGACCTGTCACGAATAAATTGCCCAAGATGAGTCTGGTCTAAACTATATAATTCTTCATGCTTGCCCGGTGGTCTGTTGACACTTTGAAAAAACGGGGCTTCTTCCGGATGTTCACGTCGTTTTCACTCGATATTTCGACGGCGTAACTCGCTGTCATCTTCAGGTGCTACCCGAGAATGGTCCTTGAGCGGATCGAGTCCAGTATTTATGCCTGTAAGGCACTGGACACTCCCTAGTCGGTCCGCCCGCATCGTGTGTTCTCTCTTTGGTCAGCACCTGCCAGACGCGGCTCCTATAGTCCTCTCTGGCCGCTGGTGTTCCGACCACCGTCCGCGCCCGGCTCGGCTGTTCTTTGTAGTCACGGTCGTCATCTGTAGTGTCTGGTGCTCTGTATCCTGGATGTTTCCTTGGTCTTCACTTCTATTTCTTGCTGCGCGCTTCGTAACTGGTCCGCGCCGCAGCGAGTGTTTCGTTCGCGCTCCGCTCCCGCCAGCCGCGGCTCCAATGGTTCCCTCTGATTGTTGGTGTTCCGACCGGCGTCCGCGCACGATTTGGGCGTCCTCTAGGGTCGTGGTCGTCATCTCAGGAGTATCAGGACAAATCTGTAATGTCTGGTGCACTGTCTAGTGGCTGTTTTCTCGGTCCGCACTCTTGTGAAATCTTGATGTCTTTTGCGTTTTCAGGAGTTCAGGAGCCGGATCCCAGGCCGAGCTGAGCTAGTATCCAGTGTCACGGTTGATGAGGTTCTCCGTGATCCTGATCTCGATGTGCTCTTTTATGACGCTGTTCCAATATCTAGGGGTCTGTGTGACAATCATGGTGTCAGTGAAGTTCATCAAGTGACCAAGCTCTAAACAGTGTTCTGCTACGGCTGATTTGGTTGCTTGTCTCAGTCTGGTGTGTCTCTGGTGTTCTCTACATCTGATGTCCACAGTCCTTGTGGTCTGATCGATATATGAAGTCCCACACTTGCATGGTATGTCGTAAATGCCAGGCTTCTGTAACCCCAGGTCATCCTTTACATTCCCCAACACTGTCCCACTCTTAGTGGGTGGGCAAAATACGCTCTTGATGTCATGTTTCATAAGAATTCTGGTGATGTTAGAAGAGATAGGTCCGGCATATGGCAAATATGCCACCCTCTTCGCCTCTTCTGATTCTTCTTCTGGATCCTGTGGTTGACTGTCAGGTCAAAGTAGATAAGAATCTCGAGATAAGAATCCATTCTTGCTTAACACTGGCTGTAAGTGTTCTGTTTCCATCTCCAAAATGTCAGGGTCTGACAGAGCACCCGCTCTGTTGGACTAGAGTTTTGAGTACTCCATTCATCTGTGCCGGATGGTGGCAGCTGTTCCGTTTTTTTCAAAATGTCAGGTCTAAACTGTTGGTACAGCTAAGTCCTCACCATAGGTTAACCAGACAAGCCCAGTGCTAGTGCGAGATCACTCTCAGGACAAGTGTCCCATGTGCAACACACTCACAACAAAAGTCAAAACCGGAATCCCCTCCAGATCAGAGTCTGAATCAGAAGCCCAAGTTTTATCTCCTCTTTCCATCAAACTTCAGTAAACTCCACAAAAACACTTCTGCAACTGCTCTGCACAAGGGTTTTGTGTCAACCATGAGACTCCACGAGCTCCACGTCTCCCCTCTAACATGTCTGCTCTACTCCTCGTCAATCCTAATCAAATTTAACAGTAATCTTCGGTTTTTAGGAGAAGCAGCCAATCCCTGACTCACAAATGACCGTGCAGAGAGGAGAAGGCGTTGTGCACCTGATTTGTTTTTTCCCATGGCCACTTTAGGCGGCGTGTTTTCAGTTTCCATATAGCTCTACAGTGAACAACTAATTTATCATGGAGATCATAATTTAGATGGACCAGATGTTACCACATGTCCGACCAGGGGGCCTGGTGAAACTAAGACAAATGCTTTTGTGCCCCAACATAGATCATTTCAGAGCTGCCATAAATGTTGTGTACATTCTAAAATTGTTTTGAACGCCTGAGGCTTCCCAAAAAACTCTGCAAGCAGAGGGACGACACCACCTTATGGCTCCCTCGATAGTGTCTGGTTCATGGTGAACATGGAAACTCGGAATTTTTTTGGCTGCCTTCTCTGTTCACAAACAGCGTTTACAACATTGTTGTACCACGTTGGCCAGGTGACCAGACTTCTCCCACCTTCCTGCCACTGCTGTGCAAGAGGCGCCTAACAGGTAGATCAATGTAGGCAGTTCTCTTACATCTTCAGCCAAACGCATTGACTGCCCAATAATGCAAGAAATTCTTGGGCTCAGCATTCTGCTCCTAATAAAAATACGTAAGCTGCATGTAGCTTTCAAGTCCCAAACGTCAACTGCGATATTTACTGTTAAATACCAAACTGTCTGCTAGTTCTCAACTCAAGAAAATACTATTCATAAGAGAGTCACCATAAAGGTCCCACACGCATGAGCAATGCACATGCTCCCATCAATGCCTACTCATCCTGATAACTTCCTTTTGTCTCACAAAAGGTGTCATGGGTGTAAAATCGACATTAAATTGTACGCTTGAATGTGGAGAATAGCGAGAGAGTGACTCGTTCTCTCTTGGTACAGACAGTGTTGTCTTTCATCTGCAAAGCAAGTAAAGGTTAAATGGCATTTAGTTTATATATTGTACATCAATAAAATGTTAATATTTTAGGGATCCATCAAAACAATTTGGAAATTTGTGGTAAGGTCTTACGGGACCAAACTACTGAGGTCATTGGTCCCTAAGCGTATACACTACTTAATTTAACTTAAACTAACTTACGCTAAGGATGACACACACACCCATGCCCGAGGCAGGACTTGAACCTCTGACGAGGGGAGCCGCGCTCCATCAAAACAATTTTTCTCTCTCTGCCTCTGTCTGTCTGTCTGTCCATACTAACTCAGGATTGGCAGGCACAAAGCAGTGTTTTTAATCCCCTCCTTAAAACACTGTTTAATACCCTTCATAGCCTAATGAAACATGGTTTTAGTGAACTGATTTAATCAGTGTCTAAAAAAAATTCATTTTACGTATTTTTACTGGACTGTGGGGTAAACTTCACTCGTGGGGAGGAGTGTGTGTGGCGGGGGGGGGGGGGGGGGGGGTTGGGGGAGAGGGGAGGGGGATCCCACACATCTCATGAAATCTCACCAAGCGGGGAGGGGAATGTCCAGATTTTCAACAAAACGCGTCACACAATTAATGGACGCCACCTAAGTGAATTCGAACGTGAGCAAATTGTTGGTGCTCATATGGTGGGTGTTTCCATAACCGATGTAGCCGAAGTGTTCAGTGTTTCAAAAGACATGTGTCGAAGATTTACACGGCATGCAGGGAAAGCGAAAAAACATCATCCGTTAAGTCTCAACATAGACGAAACTGTGTGCTGAGTGATAATGACGAATACTCACTGAAGAGGGTTGAATGTCGTACTCGTGAATCCTGCGGCAGAACAATGCGGAGGGAGCTCGATAAGCTGGGAAATAGGGTTACTGGAATTCCGAAACCACTCCATCAGCTGTGCAAATGCCTGTAACAGGAAACGTGGTGCTGAAGCCATAAAACCTTTACTATGGATTAACGGAAGAAAGTCGGATGAGCCTTACTTCACACTGTTTCCAACTTCTGGCCGAGTTGATGACCCAGGAGTGAAACTCGGCTGGGATTCAGTGACGATTTGGGCAGCCATATCGTGGTATTCCATGGGTTTCATGGTTATTCTGCAAGGTCGCATTACTGCCAACGATTATGTGATTATATTGTCTGATCAATATCATCCCATGGTTCAGTGTTTGTTCCCCAATGGTGATACTGTTTTCCGAGAGGGCAGGGACCCTGTTCACCCAGCTTGCATCATCCAGATCTGGCTTTGTGAGCATGAGGATGAATTTTGGCACCTCCCCTGTCCACCTTGTCACCAATCTAAATATAATTGAGCCTTAATGTTTCACTTTTTTGCGAGAAGTGCGGTAAAAGATTCCATTGAAAAACACACAGGACCTGAATTTATCCATTCCGAGACGACTGTAAGCTGTTTTGAGAGCCAACGGTTTTCCTACACGGTATTAGGCATGGTAATGTTTTTAGAGTTTCCCTATTTTTGTCCACCCCTGTATATGAATATGGTGGTCTTGCAATGTCTACATCTACATCTACATTTGTACTCCGCAAGCCACCCAACGGTGTGTGGCGGAGGGCACTTTACGTGCCACTGTCATTACCTCCCTTTTCTGTTCCAGTCACGTATGGTTCGCGGGAAGAACGACTGTCTGAAAGCCTCCGTGCGCGCTCGAATCTCTCTAATTTTACATTCGTGATCTCCTCGGGAGGTATAAGTAGGGGGAAGCAATATATTCGATACCTCATCCAGAAACGCACCCTCTCGAAACCTGGCGAGCAAGCTACACCGCGATGCAGAGCGCCTCTCTTGCAGAGTCTGCCACTTGAGTTTGTTAAACATCTCCGTAACGCTATCACGGTTACCAAATAACCCTGTGACGAAACGCGCCGCTCTTCTTTGGATCTTTATCTCCTCCGTCAACCCGATCTGGTTCGGATCCCACATCGATGAGCAATACTCAAGTATAGGTCGAACGAGTGTTTTGTAAGCCACCTCCTTTGTTGATGGACTACATTTTCTAAGGACTCTCCCAATGAATCTCAAACTGGTACCCGCCTAACCAACAATTAATTTTATATGATCGTTCCACTTCAAATCGTTCCGCACGCATACTCCCAGATATTTTACAGAAGTAACTGCTACCAGTGTTGTATCGACTTATTCACAACTACATACTAAAGAATTTTGAGTTTCTAAACTCAGTTGTTTCATTAAGAATGTTACACCGTTTCTTTGTATTGTGGATGAGTAATTAAATTTCTTCGATGATATCTATACTTTTACTTTTTCAAGCATGTGTAAAATTTGCAGGTTGCCTTTAATTTTCAAAGTGTGCCCTGTGTCTTTAATAAGTGTTGTTACTGCTGATTCGTTATATTTCTCCAGGCTGTAGCTGTCTGTATATTCTTTAAATCGAGCTCTGAAATTCCTGTCAGTGTATTCAACATACATATATTGCATTGGTTATGTAAATGTCAGAGATGTCAATATCTCTACCTGTCGGTTTTTTATTTTAAATGTCTCCTACCCACCTCAAACCAACATTCTGTCAACCGTAAGCCTTACGTCATTATGAAACAAGGTTACACGCTGCATGCATCTCTCTGGTGGTACGTGGGCTGCTTGTCGGGATTGTTCCTGCTCGTCAAATTAGATTCCATAACGTCATTGCCGATACCGCCTAGACAGAATATTTGTGAGCTCTGTCTTTAATTCGTGCGGTTGCATCTCTACATCGGGGTGACAGGTGTAGAAATCTCATAGTTTACTAAAAGCAGATAAGCAGTTTGTTTTCGATTGAAGTAACCTATTGGTAAATCATTGAACTATCTCTGGAATAAACATAGAGATACGTACGCTGACATAGACTTTAAAAGTGTATGCAGACAGTTCCTGGTACATGTATTGGGCACTCTCTATCGGTACGCATGCTCGTACCTAGGGTTTTATTTGTCATAGGCAGGTAGGGTCAAGTGTTTTGGATAGCCCTTGGTCCAGGGTCCATCTGTATATCCAGCAGATGGATCGTCTTAATGTCACTATTCTACAGCACAGGCTGAAAGTATGAATATTACGCACTTTCTCCTGCTTAGGGACGTGGAACAAATCGGTTGGCTGTTTTGTTTCTGCATATGATGTGGTCTATGTTGGGATTGATGGAGGTACCATTAGTTTCTGAGCAACTCCCCCGAAAACCCCATAGGTAGGGCTTTTTACTATATTTTCGCCGTCGCCAGCGGACCAAAACACAGCCGAGGATTTCAAGATGGCTATGCACAGCAAATACCTGAAATTTTTCCGATATATTCCTAAGATCCCGATCTTGTAAACCTTGAACATGTTTTTGATATCTTTACCCGTTTCCGAGATACAGAGGTTCAAAGTTACCATACTTCGCCACATAAAAGACGCTCATAAAATCCGGTATGAGGCGAAATCTAAATAATAAATGACCGCATGCTACCACTTTAACGGTGTATTCTCTAGGCATCTGTCTCTAGGCATTTATCTTCCCGTGTTCCAAAAATATTTATGGTTAATGGGCTGTTCCTTAGTAAGCCCCCAAAAGCGCATTTTACCAGATTTTCGTACCAAAACCTAGACGCGGGTTCCAAGACGGCCATGCAGAGCAAATGGCTGAAATTTTTACAATATATTCCTAAGATCCCGATCTCCACCAGACTCGAAAATTTTCGTGATGTCTTTATCCGTTTCCAGAGTATACAGGTTCACATTACCCTACTATTACGTGTAAAATATTCATGTAAGATGACGTGTGAGGCGAAAAAGTGGTTTATAAAGTGACGTTGTACAAGTGTCTCTGTTACCACCAGAAGCATTCTCGCAAACCCAAGTTGTAGAGCTGAAGCCCATGCAAAATTTTTGTGCATTTAACATGCAGTCTGGAGTGCAAAATTATATAGTTTTGCGTAATTTCAATTTCATATAAGTAAGCTATCTAAATTTTACTGACCCATTAAGTTGTTTTCATACGAGTTAAATGCTCTGCTTTGGCACAAAAAAAGGGAACCAGCGCAAAAAGATGAATAAGCTCCTGTTTAAGACTAACTTAAAAATTGGGTACCAGGTGCTTCCTTCTATCTTCCTCAGTACTTTTAAAATTTTCCTAAATATTTTGGCATGTGAACATATTGTCCATTTTTATGCGGAGAGAGGAGGAGACAGTAACACTGGGTAAGAGACGAAAAAGTAATAAATACTAGAAGACAGTATAAGTGACTGTGGTGCAAAAAGAGCTAAGGAGACAATGGCAGTGTTACAGAAAGAGAGGGACACAGTGGCAGTGGAACGCAGTTGACATTGACGGAACATTGTTAGGAAGAGAGTGAAGGAGATAGTGCCAGTGGGACAAGAATAAAGAGAAGGAGAAAGTGGAAGTGGGTGGATACTGAGAGAGTGTATGACAATGAACACGAGAAAGAGAGGGACAGTGACAGTGAGAAGAGACAAGAGCAGTGGGAAGGAAGGAATGAGGTATAGCAGAAAGAGAGATACGAAGAAAACAGTGACAGACGAAACTAATATTAGTTGAACAGAACGAAGGAGATGGTGGCTGCGAGGTAGGAGACAGTGACACTTGGGGAAACACAAAGAGATAGTGACAACGAATTGTGCTCAATGTGTAAATCTGCTATGTTCCAGTATTCATTACTTTTCCATCTCTTTCCCAGTATCACCGTCTCAGTACAAAAGAGAGCGAGTATGGTCGCATACCCAAATTTTTGAGAAAATTTTTAAAGATGCTGAGGAAAGTAGAATGAAGCAACGGGTACCTCGATTTTCAGTTAGTGAAAAAGATTGTATTTCTTGCGAAAAATTCAATTAAACTTCAGTGCGTATCTCTAAACTGAGCCGCTCGCATAGCGTAACGAGCAGCGCACTATCTTTCGTCTCAGAAAGGTGAGCCAGATACATATCGAATTCACCCAGTGCATTGACGATCGTTAGTCTGGCACGCTGGCCACCCTGAGTGAGGATTTTAGGCTGTTTTCCACGTTCATTCAGGCAATGTCTGCGTTACCCCAAACCTCTGTCACAGAAAATATCGTACACGAATAGTTAAAACACGATAGCACACAACACAAATATTACACGATTCGCAGACAGATGGCGTCCACGACTTCCCTTCCAGATTGTAACTGACGACAGTGACGATGGAAGGGCACCCAGCCAAAATGTTTGCGAGGTTCCAAGAGTGTCGCACCATTTAATGCACGTCGCCACTGAGCTACGGCTAACGGTAAACAGTCCCCCTGGTCTGTAACGAATGAAGCTAAGATGTGAAATGCCGGCCGGGGTGGCCGAGTGGTTCTAGGCGATACAGTCTGGAACCACGCGACCACTACGGTCGCAGGTTCCAATCCTGCCTCGGGCATGGATGTTTGTGATGCCCTTAGGTTAGTTAGATTTAAGTAAGTAAGGGGACTGATGACCTCAGAAGTTAAGTCCCGTAGTGCTCAGAGCCATTTTTTAAGATGTGGAATGATAAACTGTGGGGAATGGAAACTATCTAGGAATTGCTAGTCCTAACAAATCAGTCGAAGGTGTGATCCTTACCAAAATCAATAGGAATAAACAAAGTGTGCGGTTCATTTATCTAACGAAATCAAAGCTGGGTCTCCTGTGACAGTAATTTACTGTTAAAACGCAAAAGGAAAAGATACATGATTAGGAAATGGCACAACAAATTTAGCAAACCAGTAGAAATAAGTGTACATTGGAACATAAAATCCTTAGAATAAATTCAGTTAAATACAGCCACTGAACAGCAAGGCCCACTGGGAAGGGGTAGTGAGAGGGATCTGGTACTTAATGCACGCTCCACCTAAGTAAATCAAACACACGGTTTCATGTTGGGCTTGATGATTGCATGAATCTGCTGTGGGGTAAAGGAAACCACCTACAGAGATGTCAAGGTCATGAGCTATCGAACATCAAGCCTGACTTTAGCCAATTTCCCCTCAGCTGTAGAGAGAAACGTGTCTACCACTCTGTCGACACTCTCGTCAATCCTGGCAGAGTGGACTTACCATACATCTTTGACACGAGAAGACAGATCGCACCTACCACCCAGAAAATCGAACGTCAAAGCTGACACCTCTAGAGTCTAGGTGGGCTCCCATCTCCACATCTCTGAGGTGGAAGTCAAGTGCTCATGTATAAGACAAAGTTCCAAGTAGAAATGTGCCCAACTTTCATTAGTAATACTCAATATCTCTGCTGCATGTCATTAAATAAGTGGAAATAAGTCAGTAAGTGTCCCTGAAACGACGCTCCTCTGTGCTCTCCGTTAAGAAGCCCCAAAATCCCCTATTTGCCAACATCAGATTTTGTTAGACGAGCTTCCAGTGCGGTGCTACGAAACCAGCCTGCCCTTCTCTCCTTCAAAAAGTTTAATTCCCCACTATCCAACCACTAATTTTTCCAAGTTAAACGAATTCTCACAATATGGTAACAAACTCCCACTCTCGAGCAAGGCCACTCTCTCTTTTCTTGGAAAGAAGCGCCCAATCTCCCACTGCGTCTACATTTTTAGACGCCGTCCAGTCATTGTGTGTCCTGCTCTCTCCTTTAGATGTTAAGTCAACAAACTCCGTGATGCTTGCTACGCCGGGTTTCCAAAACGGGTCCAGTATTCTGCACTCCCACAGATGTGGCCAGATGTTATCTACTAATCCACCTGTCCGCACTCTGCTCTTTCGCGACCAGCGTCTGGTCTGCAGCCAACAAGCACTACAGAAGTACTTTGGTGGAATACGGGTGTCGGGGCAAAAGTAGTTGCAATCTTTTTTTCTTGAAGTTAGCAGCCAGGTCAGAAAATGCGACATACGCATGGAAGGACAAAGAGGGAACTACAAGTGTGGTGGACACTGAAGAACAAGCGAACATCGTGTCTGCTATATTTATTACAGAAGTGTAAAGGACAGACTGGTTTCATAGCACACAATGATTACAGCAATAGTAAACACACAGTTGACACTACAAAACTAGGTCTAAAGGCCTTCAAAGTAGTCCCCTGTGGCGTTCACCAAATGCTTCTACTTGGGAGGCGCTGAGTATTATTTGCGTCACCACTTGCTGCACCATGTCTCGGGTCATTTCACGCCACTGGTATTATCCGCCGGCCGGGGTGGCCGAGCGTTTTTAGGCACTACAGTCTGGACCCGCGTGACCGCTTCGGTCGCAGGTTCGAATCCTGCCTCGGGCATGGATGTGTGTGATGTTCTTAGGCTAGTTAGGTTTAAGTAGTTGTAAGTCTAGGGGACTGATGACCTCAGATGTTAAGTCCCATAGTGCTCAGAGCAATTTGAACCATTTTTGGTATTATCCTCTCACGTAGCAAGCGGCCCACAACGTAGTGGCTCATTTTTACGGCGAAAGTTGAGGAGAGTACGGCAGGTGCTACAATTCTTCCCATCCACTGTTGAAGTCTCGTCATTTCATGTGGTACCACCGTGATGTGAATTGGTGCGGCTGCAGCTCTGTCCACAGCATCCAGTATATGGTTTGTTTTGCGGTGCCACTTGCCCTCCCTAACTCCAGTAGCGTCCATCGTTCGTCTTTCTCCAGGAGCTACTGGTCACATCGGTCCGCACGCTGACAGGTCGTCCCGAGTGTTGACGATCACCGCTTTCCACACATACTTTCTTACCCATCATGCTAGTGTATGGTATGGGAGGCTAATGTTCTCAAGGGCTTCTGCCAATTCACTGTGACATTCTCTCTCATTTCTAGCAAAGAACGGCTGCTCAACACGGGTTACTTCCATCTCGCCTGAAGCTCGCCATACAACTGATTTTGCAGTGCGCTCTGTGCTACTGCCAGCAATCACAGAGCCATCAGTTGTTGTGAGTACACACTACGCCTGCATAGCTTCCGTGCAACAAACTGCAGTTTCTGATTCGCTTACACATCTACAAGGAAGAAAATAATGACAATGACTTTTGCGCCAACCCTCGTGGTACTCTGTGTAAAAAACGCATAGGTCTCCTTCAGTTTCAGCCATTTCTGTATCCCATATTGTTGCAAAACATTTTATACGGCTCGTCCATGAGACGCCTACCCAATTTCTACGAAAAAGTCTCCTGCGACGCTGATGCGGCACTTACGGTACAGTGGTCGATGGCGCAACAGCCTACCTCTGGGTCTGGACGAACCAGGAGCAGCAGAGCGCCCCTTTGGCGCGCCACGGCTCTTAGAACTCGAGTTACGCAGTCACTAGGGGGCCAGCGCTCTCCGACTAACAGGACGTCAGTTGCTGCAGTGGCTTCCTGAGACTCGGCTAGTTTACCAGCCCAGTACAACATGCAACCTGAATACTCACTTAACTGAAACAACATTGTTAGAGGGAAGTTACGACCTTTCCAATCGTCGGTGTCCCATGTGATTGTGATTATTAAATGTGGCATTACTCGAGGAGGAGAAAAGGAAAGAAATAATAATCCGACTGCGGCATGATTGACGAGTGAATATTTAGAAACAAAACGGCTGTTCAAAAATTTACGGAACTTTGTCCACAAATTTTTCTACCGTTACCTTTTACTTATTGTGCATGATCTTCCAAACACTCTCCTCCGCAACTGATACACCGCTCCCAATACCGTTTCCACTTCCGGACGCAGTCTTGGTACGCCTCTTTCTAGATCACATGAATTTTCTTTTATCTTGCCTATAGTTGCAAATCTTCGTCCTTTCAATGGGGTTTTAACTTTGTAAATAAAAAGAAGTCCGTAGGGGCCAAGTCTGGAGAGCACGGAGGCAACCTCCCTACTGACTCATTTTGCCCAACCCAGGCCACTGAGGACAGAAACTTGAAGTTTGGAGATGGTGTTGATCTTATACTGTAGGTGTCGTTTACAAAGAGAGTTTTCTAAATTCCACACCAAAGGGGTTCAACAGGGGTTGAAGGTTTTTTGAAAATCTCTTGCTATTGGAGCAGTTTTGAAGCTAGAGCTACAAAACTTAGTATTTCGTTCCTCGGTCCGAAATAAAGAAACGCGTGTTTCAGCAGTTTCTTTTTAATTTTATTTTAAGCCAATGGGCTTGAAACTGGAGATGAGAACTTTAATGGAAATATTTCATTACGCAAGAATTTTTGAAGCTAAATCTATGAAAATTTGTATTTGACTTCTGTGTTTGAAATAAAAAAATACACATGTCATTGTTTTTGGAAATTAAATCCCTCAAGAGGTTAAATAGGGCCACGCAGATAAACTGGCTCATCATCACCCAGTGCAAACCGCTAAGGATAAAAATTTGGAAGTTGGGGAGGGTATGGCATCTTATACAGTAGACATCGTTTAAGAAGTGATTTCTTGAAAATCCATTCCTAAGGCGGTGAAATAGGAGAAGAAAGCATTTTTGGAGAATGTTTCGCTATTAATGCAATTTTGAAGCCAGAACTATGCAAATTAGTATCTGTATTCTCAGTCAGAAACAAAAAAAATACGTGTTTTAGCATTTCACGAAATCCAGCCCCTAAGGTGGTAAAACAGAGGGTGAGTTTTTTCTGAAATAAATTATTGTCAAGGAACTACTAAACCACTTTTAAAGCTGCATCTATGAAAACTGGTATTTGACTTCTCGGTTAGAAATACAAAAATACTTGTTTCAGTACTTTCTTGAAAGTAATTGAACCTCCCTAAGGAAATGAAATGGAGAATGAAAAGTTTTATGAAATTATTTTTCTCAGTTGAAAATAAAAGATACATCTTCCACTGTTTTTGGAAATTTAATATTTCATTATATTAGAAAATTTATACTAGTATTTCATTATATTCGAAAATTTTTTAAACAAAATCTATAAAAGCTGATATTTCACTTCTTGGTTAGATATAAATAAATATGTCTTAGGAGATGATAGTTTCTATGGAAATATCTCAACAAGAACACAAAAGGTACGGTTAACAAAAGCCTTGGACACTAGCTACAACAATCGCTTTTTGATCAGATGTAAATTCGGCAAAAACCATGTTGCTATGGCCCTAATTAGCGTAAAAAAAGTGAAAATTCTTGCAATATGTGAGCAACATAAAAATTCGCTAAAATAAAAACAAAAAAATGCACATAACATCAGTAGTAGGACAAAGTTCATGTCACCCCAAAGTACCGTTATCCAATATGGCGGTGATGACGTCATCCAAGATACGGCCTGTAGACTTGGCAACATCACATGACGTCATCCAAGATGGCGGCAGTGACGTCAGCTGATGACGCAAGCACTGTTATGCAAGATGGCGTCTTTTGGCGGCTAAGTGCCATGCCCCCCAGCCACGCCCCTGGCAGGAAGATTCCATCAGGACAATGCAACACACCATGGCTACCTCCACTAACCTAAGAAAATGGTGGGAAAAATGGCACTTGGGCTACCTCCTCTAACTTAAGTCATCTGACCACCACCTCTTCCTATGAACTGGCAGGAAAGAGACTGGGTTTGTGCTCGACATGTCTTTATTTTCAGTCTTTATTTAAAAAATTAGAGGTAGTACCACCATCAAGTGTGTTCGCCATGGGGTCCAGAGTCCAACTGACCTAGAACACAGTACTGCCATCAGAGGGTACTGTCGTCCATTTCTTGATGTAATCCAAGATGGCGGTCTGGGTTGGGGGAAAATGTCACGAAAAGGCCTCAGCCTGTGCTGGACATATGTCTTTATTTAAACAACTTGAGGCAGTACCCCCATCTACTGTGTTCACCAAGGACCTAGAACACAGTACTGCCACCAGAGGGTGCTGTCATCCATTCCTTGACGTAATCCAAGATGGCGGTCTGGGTTGGGGGTAAATGTCACGAAAAGGACTCAGCCTGTGCTGGACACATGTCTTTATTTAAACAACTTGAGGCAGTACCTCCATCTACTGTGTTCACCAAGGGGTCAGGAGTCCAACTGACCTAGTACGCAGTACTACCACTAGAGGTCACTGTCATCCCTCCCATGACATAATCCAAGATGGTGGTTTGGAGGGGGAAAAATGGCGCGAAAATTACTCAACCTGTGCTGGGCTGCTGAGAGAGGAAGGAGTGCACTTTATCTATTTTTGGAATGATTTATTTAGAGATGGATTTCACAAAGTTTATTTATTACCCTGGTACCAAACACAGGCTCTGACGTGCTTGAGGTCGCAATTCACAGCCTACAGACCCATAAACTACTCGTAAATTACCGAAATAGCGCATGTTAAACGCTATGCAGACACACTAATTTTAAACTGTCCAAATAATTCACTACACAATACAGAGCATGCAAAATACTCGTAAATTATTAAATTAATGCAGTACACTGATGTAGTAAATTTCCGAAATAATACACATATAACGTTCTGTCAACACACTCACAACGCTTAAAGAGCTGAAAAAATAAGGTACTGCACAAACATTCAGTGCATGTATAAAACGCTTTCAAACAATAGTCAATCACGATGTATCAGAGGCCTAACGCGCACACGTGTCGACGCCGCTGCAAGCCACCGCCGCTGCTGAGCCAAGCACAGCTGAGCAAAGCACAGCTGTGTATTTGGGTTCCGCAAGCATGATGTGGCGGCATCCCTTTCATAGTTGACACGTGAGAAATTCCCGTCGAAAATACGTGTTCACCTAGGCACCGTTACTGATGGGATGACGCATAGCTACAGTGAGGGTCCAGCGCCGAGAGAGATGTGTGCATGGCCACTAAAAGGTTCGCAATGTTATAGTAACATCACAGGTTGCACTATAGAAATATGTTCGACTGCAATTCTAGCTCGACAGCCCATTCATCACTGAATTTACCTGTCAAACTGCTGCTGGTGTGGAAGCACTGTCCACCATTGTTTTCAACAGATGAGACTTTCATCGACGAAACCTATTTTCTTTTTTTTTACAGATCGCCATATTGCACTGACAGTTAAACCCAGAAAAAGAGCCCTACTTATCGTCAAGTACGGAGAGACTCTTACTCAGTTACACTGCTGTGCCACTGAGGACAGGAGCCGGAATATACTGGAGAAATATCTAGTGGCAGTGGCATGATGGAGTTGCAAATACTGGTTTCTTACCACATTCCCTAGCTGAATTACTTTCTAAGTTTGGTAATTTTATTACGAAGTTGCACCATTGGCAACGTGTAAGTGCACTGTTGGTCTGATACTATATACTTAAGCGATTACCGTCTATATTCAGTGTTACAGTATTTGTCTGGACAAGAAATCTACCTCATTCAGTGATTTGCAAATCAGGTATAGCTTTTAACATGGATACATGTATGCACCTGTAGAACAAAGACCACATGTGATGGTAATATGGATGTGTTGCTTTAACATTTCGCTGTAAGACGATTACGCCTCTCCTTCTAGGACAAAGTGGTACCACTCGCAAGAAAACTTATAGGACATTTCCACGCATCGTTGATTTTCGGTCAGTATTATTTTGCGTCGCCAGTAATCAGTTATTGACGAAGTATTACACTTAGTAGTAGGGGATGTGTGATAGGTGCGCCTTGAGCATCAGGCTTATAAGTTTATTGTTTGTGCTCAGACATGTGTGAAGGAAATGACTATGCCCAGTTGTAAGTAAGGTATGGATTTGACGTGGAATACTGTGATGGCGAAGGGAGGCATACGCCAAGTCATAAGAACGGTACAGATATTTCTGTTTCCAGAGCCATAGCCATCAGCGGGGTGTATTTCTGATACTTCACTTATTGTCAAATGTCATTCAACTGAAAGCAAGATCGCCGGCCAGAGTGGCCGTGCGGTTCTAGGCACTACAGTCTGGAACCGAGCGGTCGCAGGTTCGAATCCTGCTTCGGGCATGGATGTGTGTGATGTCCTTAGGTTAGTTAGGTTTAATTAGTTCTAAGTTCTAGGCGACTGATGACCTCAGAAGTTAAGTCGCATAGTGCTCAGAGCCATTGTTTTTGAAAACGAGATCCTAACATTTAATTGTAAGTATAACAATCAAATATACACTCCTGGAAATTGAAATAAGAACACCGTGAATTCATTGTCGCAGGAAGGGGAAACTTTATTGACACATTCCTGGGGTCAGATACATCACATGATCACACTGACAGAACCACAGGCACATAGACACAGGCAACAGAGCATGCACAATGTCGGCACTAGTACAGTGTATATCCACCTTTCGCAGCAATGCAGGCTGCTATTCTCCCATGGAGACGATCGTAGAGATGCTGGATGTAGTCCTGTGGAACGGCTTTCCATGCCATTTCCACCTGGCGCCTCAGTTGGACCAGCGTTCGTGCTGGACGTGCAGACCGCGTGAGACGACGCTTCATCCAGTCCCAAACATGCTCAATGGGGGACAGATCCGGAGATCTTGCTGGCCAGGGTAGTTGACTTACACCTTCTAGAGCACGTTGGGTGGCACGGGATACATGCGGACGTGCATTGTCCTGTTGGAACAGCAAGTTCCCTTGCCGGTCTAGGAATGGTAGAACGATGGGTTCGATGACGGTTTGGATGTACCGTGCACTATTCAGTGTCCCCTCGACGGTCACCACTGGTGTACGGCCAGTGTAGGAGATCGCTCCCCACACCATGATGCCGGGTGTTGGCCCTGTGTGCCTCGGTCGTATGCAGTCCTGATTGTGGCGCTCACCTGCACGGCGCCAAACACGCATACGACCATCATTGGCACCAAGGCAGAAGCGACTCTCATCGCTGAAGACGACACGTCTCCATTCGTCCCTCCATTCACGCCTGTCGCGACACCACTGGAGGCGGGCTGCACGATGTTGGGGCGTGAGCGGAAGACGGCCTAACGGTGTGCGGGACCGTAGCCCAGCTTCATGGAGACGGTTGCGAATGGTCCTCGCCGATACCCCAGGAGCAACAGTGTCCCTAATTTGCTGGGAAGTGGCGGTGCGGTCCCCTACGGCACTGCGTAGGATCCTACGGTCTTGGCGTGCATCCGTGCGTCGCTGCGGTCCGGTCCCAGGTCGACGGGCACGTGCACCTTCCGCCGACCACTGGCGACAACATCGATGTACTGTGGAGACCTCACGCCCCACGTGTTGAGCAATTCGGCGGTATGTCCACCCGGCCTCCCGCATGCCCACTATACTCCCTCGCTCAAAGTCCATCAACTGCACATACGGTTCACGTCCACGCTGTCGCGGCATGCTACCAGTGTTAACGACTGCGATGGAGCTCCGTATGCCACGGCAAACGGGCTGACACTGACGGCGGCGGTGCACAAATGCTGCGCAGCTAGCGCCATTCGACGGCCAACACCGCGGTTCCTGGTGTGTCCGCTGTGCCGTGCGTGTGATAATTGCTTGTACAGCCCTCTCGCAGTGTCCGGAGCAAGTATGGTGGGTCTGACAGACCGGTGTCAATGTGTTCTTTTTTCCATTCCCAGGAGTGTATATGTAACCGATTTCATAGGATGATTCTGTCTGTGGTGAGAATGATTCACATATCCTGCTAATGGCAGGGTCTGTACGAATGAAGAGGGTTGTTGCAATGCAGGAATGTAATTCATTTAACCGTGTAGTCATCTAGATGGTCGAGTAGCGAACTAGTACTTATTATGTGTTGGACAGCTTTCGTGATCAAGTGGAAATTTGACAAGATTCAATATGGACATATGTTTGTGCTAGGCCATTATTCCCTCCCATGTAAATTGTTCCATTGACTGCTTCTTCTCATTTTAATTCCTTATTTAGTTGAAAGAAGACCGATTGTGGTGTGTGCATCTAGCAGCTGGAAGACACATTTGCCAGTTCTCTAGCTATGAGAAAGACCTTATTATAGGGATGATTCAGAATCTGTTACATCACCAACATCAGTATTCACAAGTAGAAATGTCAGATTGCTATAATTTTTTTTCGAGTTTTCACGTAAAGGTCTTAGCAGACGGGATAAATTACTGAGAAAGTACCGAGAAAGTGGTATGATATTCTAGCAAACCATACAAAATTACATATGTTTTTGTAATCCCATAGTCTGGAGATGTATGTAGAAAAGCAAGCAAACAATCACATCCAGACCAGAAACAATAACACGTCTTTGCCAAGGGGGAAACGAGCCCATCTTTACACAACAGCTCTGAGGGTGACTTCGATCCCCTGAGGGCGGTCTTGTCATTTGTTGAGAGTGGCTGACCACCCGACCTCATGGGAAGTATCTAGTGCCGTGAGGATATCTATGGTGATTGTGCTTACGCAGTCTGGCTTCATGGTATATGTACGAATGATGTAAAAGGGGTGATTTTGTATGGTGCAGGATACGAATTCTATGTTTACTATATTGACATGGTATGCAGTGATACATTCATGGTTGGAGATCGGTTTCATGATCCCATATTCAAGCTCCTGTCTTCAGTGGGAGAGCACTGTAATTGAGTAATAGTCTTTTCATATTTGATGAGATGTAGGGCACTTTGCAACGTTTAATTGTCGGTGCAGTATGGCGATCTGTGTAAAATTGTTTTTTGCCACTGGAACTCTCATCTGCAGAAAGAAAGAAAAGGTGGGTGGTGCTTCCACACTGTTGGCATCAGTAATTCGGCGGGTAAATTCGATAAGAGCCAATCATAATGCCCCATTCATCCACAAGACATCCTTTGTGCTGGGATATGGGAGTTTCTACATAGCAGTGAGAACGTTTCTTATGTCGAAAGTGGAAAGGGTAGCATGTGACGGATGGGGTGCCACATTATGACTGCGAAGAAGAATGCATTCGATGTTATTCTGCGCTACTTTCGTAAACAGGTTCTGTTACAGCAAGAATTTCCACGCATACAGGCAGAGACAGCACAAAAGCTCATACAAAAGCAAGCGTTAACTATTTCTGGGACACTATACAATTTCCGAAAGGTCGACTTGGTTCTTATTTTACATAGCCATATGACATCAGTATTGCATTGAGAATATTTTTAGACGCCCTTGTAATGGTGTGTAGCTACCCACATGCATTTCATGGTGATATGTCAGCCACACTGGGCAGGTAAGAATGGCTAGACGCAGTTCGAATGTGCTGTTAGGATCACAAGGAAGAGAAAGCAGCCTGTGGTATCCTGGGAAGCAACGGAACGGATTTCAGCAGTGGTTGCGAGGGTGAGTCGCTCTGGAAATAGGTCTGTGCTCCTATCCAGTCTTTGCTCCTGTCCTCAGTAGCTGAGCAGTGTAACTGAGTAAGAATTGTTCCAGTTTTGGCGATATATAAGGCTCTCTTGCTCAGTTTAATTGTAAGTGCAATATGGAGATCTGTAAAAAAGAAAAATACTTTGTAGCCAATGAATGTCTCGTCTACAGAAATTAATGATGGACCGTGCTCCCACACCGGCAGCAGTTTGACGGGTAAATTCAGTGACGAATGGGCTGTCCAGTTAGGTTAGCAGATGAACATATTTCTATACCAGCGACCTGTGGCATCAGCATAACATTTGGAACCTTTTAGCTGCTATACACACATCTCTCTTGACACTAGACCCACACTGCAGCTATGTGTCATCACATCAGCAATGGTGCCTAGGTGAACACATATTTTCGACAGGAATTTCTCACATGTCAAGTATGAAAGGGGTGCCACCACCTCACGCTTGTGGAACCCAAACAGACACCTGTGTGTGGCTCAGCAGCGGCGGTGGCTTCCAGCGGCATCAATGTGTGTGTGCATTGGAGGTTCTGATTCGTCGCAATTGACTATAGTACGAAATTGTTTTATACATGTACTGAGTGTTTGTGCACTGCCTTATTTTTGGCTGACTAAGCATGTTGGCACATCGGCTGGCCAATGGTAGTACTACCTCTAATTGTTTAAATAAAGACTACATTCATGAAAAGACTTATGTCCAGCACAGGCTGATTCCTTTTCAAACCATTATCTCCCACACCAGACCGCCATCTTGGATTACGTCATTTGAGGGATGACAGTGCCCTTTGGTGGCAGTACTGTGTACTAGGTCAGTTGGACTCTGGATTCCTTGGTGAACACGTTGGATGTAGGTACTGCCTCAAATTGTTTAAATAAAGACATACATCCAGGACAGCCTGTGTCATTCCCCGCGCTCTTCCCCCCCCCCCCCCGCCCCCCCCCCCCAGACCACCAACTTGGATTATGTTACAGTACAGACAACAGAGCCCTCTGGTGGCAGTACTGAGTCAGTTGGACTCCAGACCCCATGGCAAACACACTTGATGGTGGTATTGCCTCTAATTGTTTAAATAAAGACCGAAAATAAAGACATGTCTAGCACAGGCCGAGTCACTTTCCTGGCAGTCCCTAGGAAAAGGTGGCTGTCGGGTGACTTAGGTTGGTGGTGGTGGCCCAATTGCCCTTTTTTCCCTCCATTTTCTTAGGTTAGTGGAGGTAGCTGTGATGTGTTGCATTGTCCTGATGGAATTTGAAGTTCCCACCACGGGGTGTGGCAGGCGGGTATGGAACTTTCCCACCAAAAGTATCCACAGTACTTGTGTCATCAGCTGACGTCACTGACGTCACAGCTGCCATCTTGGATGACGTCATGCGCTATTGCCAAGTCTACCCGCCACCATCTAGGATGACATCATCGCCGCCCTCTTGGATAATGGTACTTTGGGGTGACACGAACTTTGTCCCACTATTACCATATAGTCAATGCAAGTGAAACAGCGGGCGCTAAGTTAGCCAGTAGTAAAAGAACTGGATCGATGGACTGGCTCCCGCCTAAATCGTTTCAAGTTAAAATAAGTTTGTCAGATCATGAAAAAGGCGGGCCCTGTACGACGAGACAAAGGCTACAGGAAAAAAAGAAGAAAAAGAGGGTATCACGAAATTTCTCCAATGTCTTGTGTTGGCATTCATGTCAAAGGTACCGAATACATTCTAAAATACGCATGCATGCATTTCGCTAAACCCTCCCGTATTCTTCTCAACAGACCAACCTTCATTTCGTCTAGACAGTTATTAGTATAATATGTTCGATTTCATACCACTACGTTGGAATGAAACAATTTGCAAACTCCAGAAGCTTACGAGTAACGGTATACGCTGATACTGTTCAGCTTATTATCTTATTATGAGCATTCTCTTACCTTTTCACACATTGAAAGAAATACGTTTAGTTAGCCAAGTCGAAGTCCATTAGATTCTATCCATGCAGGCACAGTTCTTCAACTGATATTTCGGCCACATACCTTTCGGCCATCTTCCCAGTGAGCTGACAGACATAGCCTTTCCATGATTAAAATTTACTTAGCACATACTTGGAAAATAAAAGGTCAAAACTCTGTCTTCCTTGGTGATAAATAGTACGCTTTCACTACCAAAAAAATTTTAAGCTCATCGATTATGAAAATGGGTGAAGTGGGACACGTGTCACCCATGAACCTACCTACATACATCAAAATTTCCATTTGAACCTAGGATTTTCAGAGTTAACTTTTTAATTATAGGATTTTTTATCAGGATGGCTACTACAGAAACAAATCAGCACCAAAACACACTTATTCTTCTGACAATGGAAAATATGAAATATCACACACAAGTTTTCAACATAACATTTGAAGATGCCTTTGACATACCAGACATCAATGTTTTCTAAATTCTATGACTTGCGAATTATGTACAATTCAGCTGAATTACTGCAGTGTGTAGTAATATTTGAAAAGAATGTCTATAACGTAGAAGAAAAAACAATTAGTTATTTCAGGCATTTTTGAAACGGAGAAGATGGTGATTTTATCTGATTTCCGTGAAACAGACACACTACAAACGCGTGCCGCCAGATGTGATCGTTCACAGCCATCTACAATGAAGACCCAAAGAAACTGTCACACCTGTCTAATATCGTGTAGGGTTCCCGAGAGCTCGCAGTAGTGCCGCAGCACAACTTGGAATGGACTTGACTAATGTGTGAAGTAGTGCTGGAGGGAACTGACTCCATGAATCCTCCAGGTCTGTCCATAAATCCGTAAGACTACGAGGGTGCGGAGATCTCTTCCGAACAGCATGTTGCAAGGCACTCCACATATGCTAAATAATGTTCTTGCCTGGGGAGTCTGGTGGTCAGCGGAAGTGTTTAAACGCAGAAGAGTGTTGCTGGAGCCACTCTGTAGCAATTCTGGGCGTATGGGATGTCACATTGTCCTGCTGGATTTGCCCAAGTCCTTAGGAATGCACAATGGATATGAGTGGGTGCTGGTGATCAGACAGGATGCTTACGTACGTGTCACCTGTCAGAGTCGTATCTAGATGTATCCGGGGTCCCATATCACTTCAATTGCTCACGCCACACACTATTACAGAGCCTCCACCAGCTTGAACAGTCCCCAGCTGATACGCAGGGTCCATAGATTCATGAGGTTGTCTCCATACCTGTACACGTCCATCGTCTCGATACAATTTGAAACGAAACTTGTCCTACCAGGCAACATGTTTCGAGTCATCAAGCGCCCAACGTGAGTGTTGACAGGCCCAGGTCAGACGTAAAGCTTTGTGTTGTGCAGTCATCAAGGGTACATGAGTGGGCCTTCGAAAGCGCACATCGATGATGTTTCATTGATTGTTTAGCACGCTGACAATTGTTGATGGCCCAGCATGGAAATATGCAGCACTTTGCGGAAGGGTTGCACTTCTGTCACGTTGAACGATTCATCTATGGTCCCAATCTTGCAGGATCTTTTTCCGGCCGCAGCAGTGTAGAAGATTTGATGTTTTATCGGATTCCTGATATTCACGGTACGCTCGTGAAATGGTCGTAGGGAAAATCCCCACTTCATCGCTGCCTCGGAGACGCTGTATCCCATCGCTCATTCGCCGACTATAACACGACGTTCAAACTCACTTAAATCTTGATAACATGCCGTTGTAGCCTGCGCCACACACATGTTTTCTTACATAGCCGTCGCCGATCGCAGTGCTGTATTCTGTCTGTTTACATATGTCTGTATTTGAATACTCATGCGTATACCAGTTTCTTTGGCGCTTCAGTGTGCTCCCTGCCGCCGTTGGATAAGCAGCTGCAGCAGCAAGTCGTATACTCCTAGCTCACTCATTTGTTACATTGTTTAATTCTTAATTTCTTTGCGTGATTTTGGTACTTGCATTGTTTAATTCATAAATTTCGGGCGTATTATAGTATTTGAGAGTTGTAGCATCGCGTTTTAGTACCTGAATAGTGTAAAATCGCGTAGTCCCTTCCGCCGCCGAGCAGTGTATCAGCAGTGCGCAAGTAGCAGCATTACTGCATTTACTAGGCAATCTTGTATTTTAATAACCGTTCAAATTTTGTGTCGATTTGTTTGCGCTCTCTGTAGATTAGTTCAGACGTTCTTTGCACAACAGTTTTTAGCGTGGATAGGGACTACAACTGCTGTGTTCGGATGCAGGCTGAGTTGACGTCCCTTCGCTCCCAGCTACAGGCAGTGTTGGCTTCGGTCACACAGCTTGAGGCTGTTGCCAATGGGCATCACTGTGGGGATCCGGATGGGGGTTTGTCGGGGACGGCCAGCTCGTCCCACACATCCCCCGATCGGACTACGACTGTGGTTACCCAGGATACTGTCCGCATTGAGGCTGATCCCTTACCTGTGGTAGAGTGGGAGGTCGTCTCAGGGTGTGGCAGGGGGCGAAAGACATTACGGAGGGCTGAACGGAAGGCCTCTCCAGTTTGTCTGGCGAACCGGTTCCAGGCTCTGTCTCAGGCTGATACTGATCTTCGGCCCGACATGGCTGCTTGTCCTGTTCCAGAGGTTGCCCCTCAGTCTGCAAGATCGGGGCGGTTGCAGAGGGTGGGCTTACTGGTAGTTGGGAGCTCCAACGTCAGGCCCCTTAGGGATATGGCAGCAAGAGAGCAGAAGAAAACCAATCTGCACTCCGTGTGCATACCGGGGGGAGTCATTCCAGATGTGGAAAGGGTCCTTCCGGATGCCATGAAGGGTACAGGGTGCACCCATCTGCAGGTGGTCGCTCATGTCGGCACCAATGATGTGTGTCGCTATGGATCGGAGGAAATCCTCTCTCGCTTCCGGGGGCTATCTGATTTGGTGAAGACTGCCAGTCTCGCTAGCGGGATGAAAGCAGAGCTCACCATCTGCAGCATCGTCGACAGGACTGACTGCGGACCTTTGGTACAGAGCCGAGTGGAGGGTTTGAATCAGAGGCTGAGACGGTTCTGCGACCGTGTGGGCTGCAGATTCCTCAACTTGCGCCATAGGGTGGTGGGGTTTCGGGTTCCGCTGGATAGGTCAGGAGTCCACTACACGCAACAAGCGGCTACACGGGTAGCAGGGGTTGTGTGGCGTGGGCTGGGCGGTTTTTTAGGTTAGATGGCATTGGGCAAGTACACAAAGGGCAACAGCCTCAACGGCTGCGGGGCAAAGTCAGGACATGCGGGGACCAAGCAGCAATCGGTATTGTAATTGTAAACTGTCGAAGCTGCGTTGGTAAAGTACCGGAACTTCAAGCGCTGATAGAAAGCACCGAAGCTGAAATCGTTATAGGTACAGAAAGCTGGCTGCGGCCAGAGATAAATTCTGCCGAAATTTTTACAAAGGTACAGACGGTGTTTAGAAAGGATAGATTGCATGCAACCGGTGGTGGAGTGTTCGTCGCTGTTAGTAGTAGTTTATCCTGTAGTGAAGTAGAAGTGGATAGATCCTGTGAATTATTATGGGTGGAGGCTACACTCAACAACTGAGCTAGGTTAATAATTGGCTCCTTTTACCGACCTCCCGACTCAGCAGCATTAGTGGCAGAACAACTGAGAGAAAATTTAGAATACATTTCACATAAATTTTCTCAGCATGTTATAGTCTTAGGTGGAGATTTCAATTTACCAGATATAGACTGGGACACTCAGATGTTTAGGATGGGTGGTAGGGATAGAGCATCGAGTGACATTATACTGAGTACACTATCCGAAAATTACCTCGAGAAATTAAACAGAGAACCGACTCGTGGAGATAACATCTTGGACCTACTGATAACAAACAGACCCAAACTTTTCGACTCTGTATGTGCAGAACAGGGAATCAGTGATTATAAGGCCGTTGCAGCATCCCTGAATATGGAAGTTAATAGGAATATAAAAAAAGGGAGGAAGGTTTATCTGTTTAGCAAGAGTAATAGAAGGCAGATTTCAGACTACATAACAGATCAAAACGAAAATTTCTGTTCCGACACTGACAATGTTGAGTATTTATGGAAAAAGTTCAAGGCAATTGTAAAATGCATTTTAGACAGGTACGTGCCGAGTAAAACTGTGAGGGACGGGAAAAACCCACCGTGGTACAACAACAAAGTTAGGAAACTACTGTGAAAGCAAAGAGAGCTTCACTCCAAGTTTAAACGCAGCCAAAACCTCTCAGACAAACAGAAGCTAAACGATGTCAAAGTTTGCGTAAGGAGGGCTATGCGTGAAGCGTTCAGTGAATTCGAAAGTAAAATTCTATATACTGACTTGACAGAAAATCCTAGGAAGTTCTGGTCTTACGTTAAATCAGTAAGTGGCTCGAAACAGCATGTCCA
Organism: Schistocerca americana; assembly: GCF_021461395.2. Classification (NCBI taxonomy): domain Eukaryota; kingdom Metazoa; phylum Arthropoda; class Insecta; order Orthoptera; family Acrididae; genus Schistocerca; species Schistocerca americana. The sequence goes on from NC_060119.1 coordinate 850,613,329, forward strand.
GACACTCCGGGATGATGATGGCATTGAAACAGAGGATGACACGCGTAAAGCTGAAATACTAAACACCTTTTTCCAAAGCTGTTTCACAGAGGAAGACCGCACTGCAGTTCCTTCCCTAAATCCTCGCACAAACGAAAAATGGCTGACATCGAAATAAGAGTCCAAGGAATAGAAAAGCAACTGGAATCACTCAATAGAGGAAAGTCCACTGGACCTGACGGGATACCATTTCGATTCTACACAGAGTACGCGAAAGTACTTACCCCCCTTCTAACAGCCGTGTACCGCAAGTCTCTAGAGGAACGGAAGGTTCCAAATGATTGGAAAAGAGCACAGATAGTCCCAGTCTTCAAGAAGGGTCGTCGAGCAGATGCGCAAAACTATAGACCTATATCTCTGACGTTGATCTGTTGTAGAATTTTAGAACATGTTTTTTTGCTCGAGTATCATGTCGTTTTTGGAAACCCAGAATCTACTATGTAGGAATCAACATGGATTCCGGAAACAGCGTTCGTGTGAGACCCAACTCGCTTTATTTGTTCGTGAGACCCAGAAAATATTAGATACAGGCTCTCAGGTAGATGCTATTTTCTTGACATCCGGAAGGCGTTCGATACAGTTAAGCACTGTCGCCTGATAAACAAAGTAAGAGCCTTCGGAATATCAGACCAGCTGTGTGGCTGGATTGAAGAGTATTTAGCAAACAGAACACAGAATGTTGTTAGCAATGGAGAGACGTCTACAGACGTTAAAGTAACCCCTCGCGTGCCACAGGGGAGTGTTATGGGACCATTGCTTTTCACAATATACTGTATATATAAATGACCTAGTAGATAGTGTCGGAAGTTCCATGCGGCTTTTCGCAGATGATGCTGTAGTATACAGAGAAGTTGCAGCATTAGAAAATTGTAGCGAAATGCAAGAAGATCTGCAGCGGACAGGCACTTGATGCAGGGAGTGGCAACAGACCCTTAACATAGACAAATGTAATGTATTGCGAATACATAGAAAGAAGGATCCTTTATTGTATGATTATTTGATAGAGGAACAAACACTGGTAGCAGTTACTTCTGTAAAATATCTGGGAGTATGCGTGCGGAACGATTTGAAGTGGAATGATCATATAAAATTAATTGTTGGTAAGGCGGGTACCAGGTTTAGATTCATTGGGAGAGTCCTTAGAAAATGTAGTCCATCAACAAAGGAGGTGGCTTACAAAACACTCGTTCGACCTATACTTGAGTATTGCTCATCAGCGTGGGATCCGTACCAGATCGGGTTGACGGAGGAGATAGAGATCCAAAGAAGAGCGGCGCGTTTCGTCATAGGGTTATTTGGTAACCGTGATAGCGTTACGGAGATGTTTAACAAACTCAAGTGGCAGACTCTGCAAGAGAGGCGCTCTGCATCGCGGTGTAGCTTGCTGTTCAGGTTTCGAGAGGGTGCGTTTCTGGATGAGGTATCGAATATATTGCTTCCCCCTACTTATACCTCCCGAGGAGATCAAGAATGTAAAATTAGAGAGATTAGAGCGCGCACGGAGGCTTTCAGACAGTCGTTCTTCCCGCGAACCATACGCGACTGGAACAGGAAAGGGAGGTAATGACAGTGGCACGTAAAGTGCCTCCGCGACACACCGTTGGGTGGCTTGCGGAGTATAAATGTAGATGTAGATATACTCACCCTATGGTCCGTAACATGTTCCTCCAAGTTCCGAATGCTTCTCACTATATGCTAGCACTAGATAGGTAAGAGATATAGACGTCCCAACGCTCAAAACTTCGTTTCACTTTAGAGGGCCATATGTATTCCATCAACTACAAAAAAGTTAAACTACAGCACAAAAACGCGTTTCGTACACACGAGAGACGCACACTGCACAAGGACAGTCAGTTGAAAAATAAAGTTTCTGTTGCTGTTCGCCCGAAAAATGATGAAGCAGTCAGTACAACAAGAGAATATGAAAATGCTCAATAAAGCCTTTCTGCATTTCCTTATAAATAAATTAGAGTGGCTTGTACAGACGGACCACTGCGTTCTCTGTGGCGAGACAGTACGCTTAACATGCGCTGGGAAGATTAATTAGAAAGAGCGGCTGGTCTCTGGGAACGGCCTCGAGCTGTGCAAAATAATCCTCACGTAAGTCGCCCAGCGAACGCCAATTGTAGTTAGTGCAACGAGCGAGCTGGATGACGCGTATGTGTGAGGCGCGAGGGCGCTCGCGGAAAACATCGTCCCAGCCGGCGGCGGCGGCAACGGCGCATCGCTCAGGATTATCTGACGGTGGGGCCGGCCTCCGGGTGGCGGATGCGGGGGTGGTCAGGGCCACGCCCCCGCATCAATCACCGCGACGGCTGCGCCGGACGGCGTACTGTCCGCCGCCCAGGGAAGCGGACAGCGGCGGCGGCTGAGCTGCTCGTGCACCACTGGGCAGCGAGGGACGGGGGACATAGCTCTGGCCCAGGTGCGTACGACGCACGTAGCATTCTTTCTCTCTGCGCATCCCGCAGATTGGATGCTTAGCACGTTACCGCTCTAATTTACACCATCCATCACCACTCTCCTTGCAAAAATCTAAATCTGTAACCGGGTGCTGTGATTATGATGATAAATTGTTCTTGCGGCGGCGTTCAGATCTCTACGCGACCATCACGTTGTGGGTTTTCAATTGTTACTCCAAATCCCTAAAACCCAATGCGGCAGATACCTCATCCAAGAATGTGACAGCGGATGCATTTCGTTATCCTTGTCCTCGTAAGCGGGTGCTACACCCCTAATGACCACTTCGTCACTCTGACATTCCTAATCACGTATTAAGTGAGCAGTCCATTTCATTTCATAGTTCTTCGACCAAGGAAATGATCGGACTTTTCGTGTCGATAGCAGTGTTGATGTTTTCCATACTTTTCTCACGCAAAATTTTTCCTGTCGATGCGCAGTGACCAGTTTTCGTCCAAGGGGCTGGCAGAGTTCATTCGTTTGTTCAAAAGGGGAGGCTAGCAAGTGTTTTCCACCTTTCCGCCAGTCAGCGATGACAGAATCGAGGCGCGCGTGCTACATACTTTCTCAAACGATTTTACAGAGACTATGTGGTAAAAAAAAAAATCATTTTTGCTTTTCTTATAGCTTTATATATCAGGTTCACGATGATGTGCCTATTTCGTTAACGGTCAGGTTATTGTGATATTTACTTGAAAGTAAGGCAGTTCGCGAAATTCGGAAAAGTGTGCAATGAGAAATAGAGGTCGCTATGATTTTGCGTTTGGTGCATAATATTAGGTCTACAACTGTGCTTCCGCCATTTTGCAATAGACGGCAGTAGCGGCAAGTACGGTTCGGGTGGTTGGCCATAGGTGTAATAAAATAAGCTTAGGCATCTGTAAACATAATGCCATACAACTGTTAGTCAATTTGTGAGTGCATCATAAGCTTATTCTCGATTAAGTACGTCAACTTACGTACCAATTTCTCGCCATTTGCGGGAAATTTTAATTTTCTGCTTTAACATGAAGAAATCTGCGGCTGTGGCCCTTAAAATGCTGGGTAAGACCAATGGTGAGGGAACTATTAGTGGAAGAACGTGCAGAGAATGTTTTCAACGCTTTAAGAACGGTGATTTTGATGTCGAAGACTGGCATGACGGTGGAAGACAGAGAGTTTTCGGAGCTACTGGAACAGACGAAGACAGTCACAGGACATCATTATCGAAAGCAATTGATGCGTTCGAGCCCGGCACTGAAACACAAACGGCCACAATACAGCGATAGACACGTAAACATAATTATGCAGCAGGTCAGTGCTCGACCCCAATTTGCAAAACCCGTCAAAATATACGTGGAGACGTTGAAATGAGAAGTCCTATCCCTCCCGCGGTATTCTCCATAAGTTTCTCTCTCTGACTACCACATTTTTCGATCAGTGGCATACAGTCTGGCTGACCAGCACCTCCAGTCATATGAACAAGTGCAAAATTCAATCGATTCATGGATCATCACAAAAGACAACCAGTTCCTCCGCCACGGGATTCGTATGATATCCGAGTCTCGTTTAAAATCGTATCGAGCGGTTGGACGTGTACGGGTATGGAGACAACCTCATGAATCCACAGACCCTGCTTGTCAGCAGGGGATTGTTAAAGCTGGTGAGGTCTCTGTGATGGTGTCGAGGAGCGTGTGCGGTTGGAGTGATATGGGACCCCTGATACGTCTAAGTACGACTCTGACAGGTGACAGGTGCGTGAGCATACTATCTCATCAGCAGCATCCATTCATGTCTATTGTGCATACCGACGGACTTCCGCGATTCCAGCAGGGCAATACGACAACCAACACGTCCATAATTGCTATAGAGTAGCTCCAGGAGCACTCGTCTGTCTTCAAACACTTCCGCTGGCCACCAAACTCCCCAGAAATTAACATTACTGAGTAAATCTGGGATGCCTTGCAACGAGCTGTTCAGAAAAGATCTCGACCCCCTCGTACTCTTATCGACTTATGGACGGCCCTGTAGGATTCATGGTGTCAGTTCCCTCCAGCACTACTTCATACATTAGTCGATTCCACGCGACGTCGTGTTGTGGTATTTCTGCGTGTTCGCAGGGGCCCTACGCGATATTAGGCAGGAGTACCAGTTTCTTTGGCTCTTCAGTGTATACAAATGACCCAGCAGCATGTTACAAGAGGGTTTTCGCAGATGATGCTGTTGTATACAGCGTAGTCGAGGTGTTAGAAAATTGTAGGGAAATGCAGCAACACGTGCAAAGGACCGACGCAGGGAGTGACAATTGACCCTTAACATAAGCAAATGTAACGTTTTGCGAATACATAGTCAGAAATATTCTTTATTTTATGATTACACAATTGAAGAACGATCACCTAAAGTTATTTCCATAAAATACCTAGGAGTATGCATACGGATCGATTTGAAATGGAACGACCAGATAAAATTAATCGCGAGTAAGATACTAGACTAAGATTCATTCAAGAATCCTCAGGAAACGTAGTTCATCAACAAAGGAAGTAGCTTACAAAACACTCATGCGACCAATACTTGAATATTGCTCGTCTGTATAGGTTCCGTACTAGACACGATTGATAGAGAAAGTAGAAGAGATCAAAAGAAGAGCGGAGTCTTTCGTTATGGGTTCATTTAGTAAGTACGAAAGCTTTACAGAGATGATTAACCAATTTCAGTGGCAGACGTTCCAAAATGAGGCGTTTTGTATCACGGTGTGGTCTATCGTTAAAGTTTCCAGGGTGTACGTTCCTAGAAAAATGGCTCTGAGCACTATGGAACTTAACATCTGAGGTCATTAGTCCCCTAGAACTTAGAGCTACTTAAACCTAACTAACCTAAGGACATCACACACATCCATGCCCGAGGCAGGATTCCAACCTGCGACCATAGCGGCCACGCGGTTCAAGACTGAAGCGCCTAGAACCGCTCTGCCACACCGGCCGTCCGTTCCTAGAAGAGTCAACAAATCTATTGCTTCCTCCTACGTATATCTCGCCATGAAGGTAAAATCAGAAAGTGGCCGTACAGAGGCTTACCGCAATCCTTCTTCCGGCTGCTGGAGGGGGAGAGGGGAGAAGCGACGGTCGCACACAAAGTAGCCGCCGCACACACTGCATATCGGATTGCTGAGTAGAGATGTAGATGTAGGTGTAAATGGTTCCACATGTATTTGGATCTTTCGGGAACATCTAGTATGAGTTTACATTGAACACTTCAAAGGAAGTATTTGCGAAAAATTTCGATGTGTGTCGTGGTTCTAAAGAAAATTTTAAAAAAACGTGAAATAGAGAAAAATTTCATCAAAAACCGCTCACTTGTTGAAATAAAATATAACTGGAATGATTTACAGGCTATGAACTGTTCATGTAAAAGTTGTGTATTGTGCTAGTTCCGAGAGAGGCTTTTCCTGACGCTTTCCAATGCCTCGGATGGGTGGATAAAGAGCTGGAACAATTCTGGAATTGGTATCTATCATCGCAACCAAGAAATGACAGAGTCCAGAAATTCTACCTGCAAATCCACCTACCAACATGCAATCGCCACCACTTTGCGCAACCAGTGTAATGGAACACTATAGTAATGTACAGTGAAGGATCAGCTCATTGGATGTTTTAGTGTGCACAAATATAAGGTAACTTATACTCGAACACTTATACCTACCTTGATTTTTATCCCTAGTTACACAACCACTTAGGGTCCTTCCCATGCTAAAAGTGATTAACAAGTGTCCTTATTGAAAGAACATTAAAGCTCAGTGTTTTAGCAGAACTGAGTAGTATAGTGAATAATGCTTGCTGAAAATAATTTTTCTGTTGAAACTGCTTATTAAAATTTTGTTGCCAACTTCTAAACTGAAAGTTCTCAAAACTGAGGCTTACAAAGTTTTGCTTAGTGAGTAATCACAGCGCAGCCTGTTGAAAATCAACCAAAGGTGAGCTATTGTCTTATAACCACATCAAGTTGTGTTCTACTGCAGTAAGAGTTGAGAACTAATACTGTTGAAGATTATATGTTCATACTTCTTAAGGGCTTGTTTCTTTAGTGTATTGAAAGTGTGTTTAGTATTCTCTGCTACAGTGGGCAAGATTAAGGGCCCCCCTCCACTGAAAGTAGTTCAAATGCACAAAGTTACTTCATTATAGCAAGTTTCAATTACTCTTCCTACTCAAGTGAACTTCTGTACAATATTGGACTCCTCTTGTGTATTAAAAGTGCATATTAATGGTGTAACAGGATCAACAGTTTGTCTATTGTGCTCTTGCTAGATAACGATTAATAGAAAGACCACTATCTATGAAAACAATAATTTATTTATTCAAAATACAGTGAGAAGTAATCTATTAGTGAATTCCATTTAATTTTCATTCTAAATAAAAAGGTATTTAGCTGAGAGAGACTTAACCTATGACCAATTTATAATTTTGCAGTGAAATACATTTACAATTTTTTGTCAGACAGGAAAATGTTTGAAACGTAATTGAACTTAAGCCCAATTTACGATCCTGCAGTGAATATCAACAGTAACATTATTGAGACAATTCAGTTTGACTAAGTCCTCAAGGTAATAGCGTGTTTTGTTATCTGTTATATTTATGTAAATAGTTTGTTCCGATCTGTTGGCTCCAACTTTAACGTGAACATACTGTATTCAGGTGCCAGAGTTCATTGCACTCGCGAGTGGCAAAGTATAGGTTGTGTTTGTCCGTTGAAGTTACTCATACCTATTTTCTTGAACAAGAATGTCAATCATTCTCATGCCTAATTAGGCTGGCGACCGTTTTCTTTATCCTTTGAACAGTGTGGATAGGTTAAATATTGTTTATTACTGTTTAAATATTTACGTACTTCTGGCTTTCTCTTCCGATAAGTCACCTCCATTAGTTATATCACGCTCAACACAACTAAAATCCTTTCAGAGGGTAACACTGCTCTGCTTCTTCATACTATAACTACTTGAATAAAAATAATTTCACTACACGAACTGCCTCCAGCTTTGAGGTTATGGTATAGCACTAGCGGATAGTAGTGTTATAATCTTCCTTCAAGAGGGAATACGAGAGCACCGGCGGCTTTATGTTGGCCACTATCGGTGTGGGCAATGCACGACCTAACTTGTTGGCTTGACTCGTTTTTGATCGGAGTGGTCGGTCATTCAGTGTCGCTTTGAAGCCTCTATATTCATTACACAATCAATCCTCAAACCCTTCTTAGTAAGTTGACAAGTTAGAGAATAATTTAAAAATCTGTTGAATGTTTGGACTTTGACGAATCCAGAGTGTTATATTTAAACCAAACAAATGTAAATTAAATAATATCCACACATCAGTGAATAGTGATCCCAAACGAATTTCAGATTCAAAATAAAAAATTAAACACTAATTAGATTACGTGGAAGCAAAGTTCATATAACTGGACTGTAATTAACGGAAGTCAACAGCAAACATTCTGAGCCTGAAACTATAGTTTCCCGCTATCAGTTCTTTATCCTAAAAACACATGAACATAAATGTCAATTACAGCAATAATTACTGTTCACTGCTACCTCAAACACTGTAAAAAAAAATTAAAGTTTGTATAATAACACAAAAGGTACTAGAAAACAGAGAAAATTATCCTAGTCATTTTGCGACCTCTCATTAAAATAACAACACAGTGTCAACAAGTTATTAATGAGGTTCACAAAGCATACTTGCATGCCTATTTGACAAACTTTCATAAAATTATAAATACTTAAGAACTAATGTTGTGGTTACATATCCACTAGGAATCTAGGAAACTCATGTTGCTTTCATATTATGTGCAACTGTGGCGAATTTTACTGTTGGCACATTTGAAGATAAATTTTTAATAAACTCGCCTGTATTTATTGTATACATATGGCTGTTTTGAAATGTAGCTTGTTGTGACATTTGCTGATGCCATCGGCTTCCACACGACGTATCAGACCATCAGCTTGCTCCGGTGGTTTAGTTCTTATTACTTTTGTAATGTAACATAGTTTAAAACCATGTCAACTTCCTTAACATTAATCCTAGAATCATGCTAGAAAATGCAATGAACTCGTGTCATCGCCACATTTTTTCTGGTGTACTTGGTTTTTCTGCATTTAGTTTGTCGGATATGTAACGTAGTTTCGTTAAAACTGTGCAGTATCCATCTTAGCTGCCACTGAGTCGTCTGCATCCCATCAGTCAAACACACACTACGACATTTGAAAAATCTGCGGCTCCACTCCCCGCACGCCTCTCTCACCTGGCTAGAAGATGTCGGCAGTCAAAACACTTATCACTACGTCTTGCTCCGTGAAGCGGCTTCTTGTATTGTCACAGAGACAACATATTCCTATGCATCAAGACAGTGAGGGGGTGAAAGAGAGAAAACTTTTCTAAGTCTCTACACCCCTGCACAGTTCACGCCCCCACGGAAGTATCATCATGAGGCAGCCGTTAGGAGTAAACATCTGAACACAGTTAGTCCGTCTCCAAGAGTACGACATCAAGCCTTTGTTTGTGAGCGAACTCAGTGGAAAAGAGTAAGACAAGTGCAGACCAACTGTAGTGGGACGAAATTAAGCGTCACCCATCCACCAAAGTCAGCCCAGTTTGCAGGTGACTATAAGTTTAATTTAGTTTTGCTTATGTGTTTTCTTATTATTTATAATAGATGTGAATTATCTAAAAGTTTTGTATTTTTTTTATGTGTTTCATGTACGGAGAGATCGGCGCAACGAACGGGGACAGCATCTTCGTTGCCGCGACCAGAGAGGAAATTGCTGGCCGCTATACGTCGCGGGTCGACAGCCAAGGAGCAACAGAAGATCCTGGAACCGAGTTGTTGCGTCGTGTTTCTAAAAAATTAAAAATGAATTTTTATACTCTTTTTGTACAACAATGACATCAAATAGATCTTAGTCTTATTGAAATGTTAGTCACTGTCTGTCAACGCTCAAGTTCACATCTGTATGTGTAGGAAGCTAATAAAATAGTGTATGCTACTAAAGTTGAAACACGTGTCGTGAAGATTTATTTATGAAGAGTTATGTGAACGGATTAATAATATACACTCCTGGAAATGGAAAAAAGAACACATTGACACCGGTGTGTCAGACCCACCATACTTGCTCCGGACACTGCGAGAGGGCTGTACAAGCAATGATCACACGCACGGCACAGCGGACACACCAGGAACCGCGGTGTTGGCCGTCGAATGGCGCTAGCTGCGCAGCATTTGTGCACCGCCGCCGTCAGTGTCAGCCAGTTTGCCGTGGCATACGGAGCTCCATCGCAGTCTTTAGCACTGGTAGCATGCCGCGACAACGTGGACGTGAACCGTATGTGCAGTTGACGGACTTTGAGCGAGGGCGTATAGTGGGCATGCGGGAGCCCGGGTGGACGTACCGCCGAATTGCTCAACACGTGGGGCGTGAGGTCTCCACAGTACATCGATGTTGTCGCCAGTGGTCGGTGGAAGGTGCACGTGCCCGTCGACCTGGGACCGGACCGCAGCGACGCACGGATGCACGCCAAGACCGTAGGATCCTACGCAGTGCCGTAGGGGACCGCACCGCCACTTCCCAGCAAATTAGGGACACTGTTGCTCCTGGGGTATCGGCGAGGACCATTCGCAACCGTCTCCATGAAGCTGGGCTACGGTCCCACACACCGTTAGGCCGTCTTCCGCTCACGCCCCAACATCGTGCAGCCCGCCTCCAGTGGTGTCGCGACAGGCGTGAATGGAGGGACGAATGGAGACGTGTCGTCTTCAGCGATGAGAGTCGCTTCTGCCTTGGTGCCAATGATGGTCGTATGCGTGTTCGGCGCCGTGCAGGTGAGCGCCACAAACAGGACTGCATACGACCGAGGCACACAGGGCCAACACCCGGCATCATGGTGTGGGGAGCGATCTCCGACACTGGCCGTACACCACTGGTGATCGTCGAGGGGACACTGAATAGTGCACGGGACATCCAAACCGTCATCGAACCCATCGTTCTACCATTCCTAGACCGACAAGGGAACTTGCTGTTCCAACAGGACAATGCACGTCCGCATGTATCCCGTGCCACTCAACGTGCTCTAGAAGGTGTAAGTCAACTACCCTGGCCAGCAAGATCTCCGGATCTGTCCCCCATTGAGCATGTTTGGGACTGGATGAAGCGTCGTCTCACGCGGTCTGCACGTCCAGCACGAACGCTGGTCCAACTGAGGCGCCAGGTGGAAATGGCGTGGCAAGCCGTTCCACAGGACTACATCCAGCATCTCTACGATCGTCTCCATGGGAGAATAGCAGCCCGCATTGCTGCGAAAGGTGGATATACACTGTACTAGTGCCGACATTGTGCATGCTCTGTTGCCTGTGTCTATGTGCCTGTGGTTCTGTCAGTGTGATCATGTGATGTATCTGACCCCAGGAATGTGTCAATAAAGTTTCCCCTTCCTGGGACAATGAATTCACGGTGTTCTTATTTCAATTTCCAGGAGTGTATTTGACAAGATTATTGAATTTTGACAGCGTTCATCGAAACTTTGAAGCTAAAAAGTTTATTCAATGTGTGATTCTGATATCGATTAAATCAAGATAACGTGTGTCGATATAATTTTCTGAGGAGAAACAAACGAACTTTAAATTCGAAAAAGTTACGAAAACCAATTGGCCCAAGTGATGTAATTCTCTGCACACGACTCAACTGATGTTTTACAGTTTCGTTCAAGAACCATTCTATGACAATTTAAAAAGAATATGAATCATTTTTGAAGTGGGTTGTAACTGACGTAGGTGACGAAGTCTGCACATGGTCATATATCAAACGAAAAAATAAAACGTCGTTACACCGCACCGTGGCGACCTTAGAAACAGGACTTGTGTGCAACTAAGGCACACAGGTACGAAACAAAACATCAAGAGTCCTTCGGAAGTCAACGCGAGTTTTCGTGGAGCCTTCACCAGCCAGCGGCGACTTCGCGGGTGTGGGCATCTGACGGAGTGCAGCCAAGCAGTACGGTCACGCAGTTGTTCCACGAGAAGGCGCGTCTGTTGGGCAGCAGCTGAACGCTGCAAAACCCCGACAACCTTTTTTCTCCCTAAACTAATAGGCCCAGTACGTCAGCTGCGGGGCGTTCCTCCGGCTGGTATTAGAGGTGTTGCTGAGGGCTTCGCCTGTCTACGGCGGTGCCGGGCGTGGTTGCAGCTAGCGACGTTTCCGGTGTTCGACTCAGCGTCCTGCCGGTTGCGGAAGCGGGGTCGCAGCATCTCAGCGGCGGCATCGACGGCTGTTACATCTGCAGCCCATATCAGCACACTGATCATCGAGAACTACAAATTACAATATTAGTGTCCGGTGAGTTTGTTTCAAGTTGGAAGTGGAGTGTTGTATATAGGGAGTGTGCTTTTATAGGATTGTTGATTACAAATCTGCGTGTGTAAATAGTTAATATCTTACAATAATGTCGGGAAGTGAAATGTCAGACGAAGAGCAATCTATGTCCGATAGGAGCATGAGAGCCCTTTTTAGGGCGATCGCTAAATTAAAACAATCTAACGAGGAATCTACTGCTAGATTAAAAGAGGAATTGAAACAATCTAACGAAGAATCTACTGCTAGATTAAAAGAGGAATTGAAACAATCTAACGAAGAATCTACTGCTAGATTAAAAGAGGAATTAAAACAGTCTAACGAGGAATCTACTGCTAGACTTAAAGGGGAGCTAACAAAATCAACAGACAGGTTGCAGGAATATCTTAATGGAACCAGTCGAGAATTAAGTGATAAAATAGAGTCTTCTAAAGTTGAAATGCAGGAAAAACTAGTAGGACTTAGTAATAAGATTGCTGATAATTGTAAAAGGTTAGAAGAACATATCCAGGAATCACGCGAGGAAAAAGCTCGCATGCGAAACGATATCACTGACTTAACCGAGAGACTAGATAGTGTCAATATCTTAGTTGTAAATGAAATACAGAAAAATAACGATATGTTACGAGATGAATTTTCTATGCAAACAGAAACTGTTCGCAGAGAATTATTGAAATCTATTAAAGAGGTCTCTACCAAACCTGTAGAGATTTCTTCAATAGATAATGTAGAATTAGAGACATTAACTCATCAAATAGAAAAGGACCATACCGAAATTGAAAACATGAAATTTTTAATTACTGAAATATGCAGTAATCTTGAGACTGCCAAAGATAATAATATTGACGAAGGTACAGAGCGTTCACATCGTGAACACAGTGAAGAATCGATATTAGCTAATCGCGTATCCAATACAGAAATGCGGATACAGGAAATTACTAAACGGTTATCGGAATTAGATAATAACGAGAACATTTCAGGTAGCAGAGGTAATAACATAATCAGAGACAACAGTCGCATCGAATTTGCTAGCACGGACGACAACAATATGAATAAGGCAATCACGGCAAGCCAATCCGATGCAACTCCGTCTCTGCAAGCTAAACAAAATCCGACTATTTCTCTCGCAGAATGTCTGGATGACATAACGACAAATTCGAATGTAGCAAGTCGATTTCCTGTATTCAAACCAGGAGGCGAACTGCACCCTATAATCTTTATAAAAGCTTTTGAAACATCATTATCTCCTAAATGGAGTAATGAAAAACGCATTCAATTTGTAATAGGACATTTAGAAGCAGAAGCTGCTGAGTGGGCAGTACTGCATAGAAATGAATTCAGGGATTGGGATGATTTTGTTAAGCAGTTTAAACAAAATTATTGGTCAAGAGGAAAACAACAACACTTAACTTTAGAGTTGTTAGACCCTCCTCCATATTCTAAACGGTGGGGAGGTTATAGGAATTATTTTGAATGGCATTTAAATCGTGCTAAATTAATTGAAGAACCAATTATTGAAAGTCATTTAATACGAGTCCTAATTAGTAGGTTACCGTATTACGTAAAGGAAAGAATGATAGAAAGAGAATGGTCACAGCCGTGCGAATTGTTAGGATATTTAGAGCAGTTAGATATACTTAATAGAGAAAGAGAAGACGAGAAGTTTAGATTTGGTAGAAATGACAATCCTCGAAACAATAATAATAATTCAGAACCACGAAAAGCTAATAACAACAATCATAGCCGGTTCTGTTATATAAAACGTCAATCTAAAGATAAAGAGAGCCAACAAAATCGTGGTAATAACTCTAAAGTGCGGAAATTATACAATAACGATCATGAGATAAATCATCCTCAAGTAATTAATGAAGGTCAAGTGGTAGGTGACGTCATCATAGAAAGTTCGGAAAACTAGTAAAGTCCTTTAGTACGGGTCAACTAAAGGGAACTATTGGTCAAGGTTATCCAAGACCCAATTGCAATTTATCATTAAGCTGCCAAAAGGACGGTGACTGGCAACAAGATTTACTTCAGGAAGACAATCAGATAAGGGAGAATGTAACATATAAACCCGTTATTAAAGGTTATATTAAAGATACCGAAGTAAATATTATAGTCGATTCGGGTAGCGAAGTAAGTATTTTATCCAAAGAATTATTTCAGCTTAAAAGAAAATATTGGAATTTCCCGACTTTACCTGTAACTGGGGTGAAAATTATAGGAGTTACTGGTAAAAGAAGTCAAAATATTACTGAGGAAGTTTATGTAACTTTTGAAATTGCTAAACAATTAATTGCTCACTCTGTACTCGTCGTAGCCAACTTAAATGTGGCCATAATTTTAGGTATAGATTGGCTGTGTAAATATAAAGCTATATTAGATTTTAAAGACTCTTCCTTAACCATCCATAAGGAGGCATGTACTTTTAAAGTGAAGTTCTCTAATAGTCAAGTACCTGAAAATTGCTACGAATCCTTACAGATTAGGTACGCACCGACCATGAATCTATTAACAGATTTTAGTGATCTTGGGTATGCAGTATACCAATGTCAGGCTAGTAGTAGTATCGAAACCGAAGTGAAAGAAAAATGTTTATCTACGAATTGTCTATCCGAGCAAAAAAAGGAAGAGTTGGAATCTTTGATGTTAGAATTTAGAGCCGTCTTCTCAGATGAACCGGGGAGAATTAAAGATTACGTTTGTAAACTTAAGATTAAAGATAAAAAACCATTCTTTAAGAAACCTTATCCCATTCCAGTACAATTCAAAGAACCGGCCAGTAGAGAAATAAGTAAGATGCTAGAACAAAACATTATCGAACGATCATGTAGCGCTTTTAACAGTCCGTTGTGGGTAGTTAAGAAAGCTACTGGTGGGGTACGACTGGTTCTGGATGCCCGTGAATTAAATAAAATTATAGAGATGGAAAGAGACAGACCTATTCCTATGGAGGACGTACTTCTTAAGATCGCTGGTTCTCGTTATATGAGTACAATGGATCTAACCTCTGGCTACCATCAAGTAACATTACACCCGGATTCACGGCAATATACGGCTTTTCTTTTTGAAGGCAGATCATATCAGTTCCAAGTTTTACCTTTTGGACTTAATATATCAGTGTCAACTTTCATTAGAGCATTAGATTCTGCTTTGGGTCAGCAATTGTTACAAAAGATTATTTTATATGTAGATGATATTTTGGTAGCTACTAAAACGTGGGAAGAACACGTAACGATATTACGGGAATTGTTTAACCGTTTAATTGACAGAGGAATTACTTTAAAATTATCTAAGTCTTACTTCGGAAAGGAGGAAGTGAGATTTTTGGGGCATATAGTGGACAGTAAAGGTATTAGGCCAGACCCAGCACGTATTGAAGCTATTGCTCGATGCCCGAGTCCTAGAAATCGGAAACAACTGAAATCATTCTTAGGAATGGTAGGATTTCTAAGAAGATTTCTTCCAGGGCAGGATATTGTTAATCCTAAATTACTAGATTTATTGAAAGAGAAGTCAGTATGGCTCTGAGGACAAGAGGAAGAGGAAGGTTTTAATAAGATAAAAGGAGCGTTAACCAAAGCCAAAATGTTATACCACCCAGATTTCGATCAGGACTTTGGTATGTGTACGGATGCCTCTGATTGTGGTGTGTCTTGTGTAATATTCCAAGGTGATCTGACCAATGAAGAGGGATTATATCGGCCTATTGGATTCGCTAGTCGAACTTTAAATAAACATGAAAGAAATTATTTTGTATCCGAGAAGGAAGCTCTCGCAGTGGTATGGGGTTTTCAACGATTTAGAGGATTATTAATGGGAAGAAAAACAATTGTATATACTGATCATCAGGCTTTAATCTTTTTGAACAATTGCCGGTTACTTCACCGTAGGCTATTACGTTGGGTATTATACTTGCAAGAATTTCAGTACGAAATTAGGTATATAAAAGGATCTCAGAATGTAGTTTCAGATGCTTTGTCAAGGCTTCCCGTAGGAATGGAGCATATTAATATTGCAGAAGAACCAGGAACAAATTATCATGTTTATTTCCTTTTGACTAAGGAGAATGAACGTAAGGTTAAACGGATAGTAACTGCTGTTAGATGCAATCAAAGAAATGACGATCAATATAGGGACCTTATACAAAACCTTAATAATGGGGACGAAACAGTTAACACCCGGGGTGTGTGGTTATATTTTAACGACTTGTTGTATTGGAAAGCACAGAGGGAACACCAGAGATGGAAAATCTGCATTCCGGAAACTGTTGTGGACGAGTTAATTACTTATATTCATGAAGGTTACGGGCATTTTGGAATTCATAAATGTATTAAACATCTAATAAAGTATTATTATTTCAAGAATATGTCACGTATTGTGAGAAGTATTATTAGGGCTTGTGAAACCTGTCAAAAGGTTAAAGTTAATAACAAATCCAAGCGTTATAAATTATATGCTGTAATTCCTCGAGGTTTGTGGGATCTACTATCATTAGATTTTTTCGGCCCTCTGCCTCGGAGTTCAGGAGGATTAACATATGTGTTTGTTGTAATGGAATGTTGGTCCAAACATGTGAAACTATATACTTTGAAACGAGCGAATACAGCAAGCGTTATACGCTGCCTCACCCGAAATTACTTTGTTAACTGGGGCATTCCTAAACGACTTATGTCTGACAACGGTAGTGCCTTTATTAGTCAAAGATTTCAAGATATGATAAGACAATATGGAATCAAACATATCTTAATTTCGAAATATCACCCTCAAAGTAATTTAGTAGAAAGAGTCATGAAAGAATTAGGACGATTATGTAGAACTTATTGTGCACATAAACATACTCGGTGGGCCAAACTAATGCCTGAATTCGAAAAGATATTATATGAATTGCCTCACCTAACGACGGGATTATCACCTATAGAAATTTTAGGCAAACGAATTATAGGTGAGCCTTTACTAGCTGCTTTACCTTGGCCACCAGTAAATGAGGTACAACAAGATATTCCAGACGAAAAAGTTTGCGAACAGATTGTAAAAAATGCCGAACGGAGAATTAAAAGTTATAATCAACAGGCTGTAGAACCCTCATTTCAGGTAGGAGATCTTGTGCTAGTACGATCTCATCCTAAAAGTTCTAAGATCGATAAGGAATGTAGAAAATTCTTCTTTATCTTTGAAGGTCCATATGTTGTACATAAGATTGTACATCCCAAAGCATTACTTCTTATGGAACCTTCATCAGGTGTAATTAAAGGATTATATAGTGTTGATCAAATGAAACCCTTCATTCCTAAATAAGTTAATATTTAGTATATGTTACACACGGAAGAGCGTTCATAGTTTATTCATGTGAAGTTTTCGTGATAGTTACGTGTTATTTTAAATAAATGACAGAAAGCTTAAACAGGTGTTCTACAATAATCTACTGGTACTTCAAAAAGAGAAAGGTAACCAAAAGGGGGATTTATATGGAGGAAACTTTGCTCTTAGGTCAAAAGGAATTTTGCATATTTTAAATTTACTCGGATAGTAGGAACCAAAGGGGATGGTTAATAGTTTTAGGGACCATGGGCGTCCAGAGCTATATGGCTCACGAGAACATAGCAGAGTGCCTTTAATAGAGGTTTGCAATAGTGTTAATATAGAACACACCAAACGGGGCTCTCTCGCTTGTTTCTCCTAAATAAATGGCCATTACCCAGCAAGGTGTCCGAAGGTAAAGAAAGCCGTGCCGAGATTCTAAAGAGAGTTTTGCTTGATTTCTTCTTGACCTCAGGCCTAAATAAGGCATTAGGGAAGAGAATGACGTAAAGTAAATAGTACTATTAGTTATTGTGAGAAACTTATTAGTAATATACATTCTTGAAAAGAATAACTCTAGTAAATAAATGAAACTGAAACTAATCTATCACAATTTGAACGCTCTGTCCTAATGTACAACGTTAAAGAACGTACTAAATTAGTATTTATTAGCAACTATTAACTGAAGAGGAGCAATCTCCCTATATTCGGTTACGAATTACCATAAGAGCACAATTAAGAGTAAATGATAAATAGTCACAACGATATCGTATTAAAAGGATTAAATCTCTCTAATAGCAAGGACTCTAGGTTACGTAAAATGTGAGGAAAATGTATTAACAGTTAAATATTGTATATTGAAAAGTTTTAATTTCGGTTAAAACCTGACAAACTGAGCTTGTGGGTGGGGTATGTAGTGGGACGAAATTAAGCGTCACCCATCCACCAAAGTCAGCCCAGTTTGCAGGTGACTATAAGTTTAATTTAGTTTTGCTTATGTGTTTTCTTATTATTTATAATAGATGTGAATTATCTAAAAGTTTTGTATTTTTTTTATGTGTTTCATGTACGGAGAGATCGGCGCAACGAACGGGGACAGCATCTTCGTTGCCGCGACCAGAGAGGAAATTGCTGGCCGCTATACGTCGCGGGTCGACAGCCAAGGAGCAACAGAAGATCCTGGAACCGAGTTGTTGCGTCGTGTTTCTAAAAAATTAAAAATGAATTTTTATACTCTTTTTGTACAACAATGACATCAAATAGATCTTAGTCTTATTGAAATGTTAGTCACTGTCTGTCAACGCTCAAGTTCACATCTGTATGTGTAGGAAGCTAATAAAATAGTGTATGCTACTAAAGTTGAAACACGTGTCGTGAAGATTTATTTATGAAGAGTTATGTGAACGGATTAATAATATATTTGACAAGATTATTGAATTTTGACAGCGTTCATCGAAACTTTGAAGCTAAAAAGTTTATTCAATGTGTGATTCTGATATCGATTAGATCAAGATAACGTGTGTCGATATAATTTTCTGAGGAGAAACAAACGAACTTTAAATTCGAAAAAGTTACGAAAACCAATTGGCCCAAGTGATGTAATTCTCTGCACACGACTCAACTGATGTTTTACAGTTTCGTTCAAGAACCATTCTATGACAATTTAAAAAGAATATGAATCATTTTTGAAGTGGGTTGTAACTGACGTAGGTGACGAAGTCTGCACATGGTCATATATCAAACGAAAAAATAAAACGTCGTTACACCGCACAACATGCCTCCATTACTCTCATAACGTTATGTAAGAATCATTATCTATGACGCAACACCCCCTCTCACTGGTTTGACAAAGCGTTTATGATGCTGATACAAACTTATCAAGCCAATGCAGGAAAACTGAAGACCGTCAACCACTCGAAATGAACGAGACCAATTCGGTCATTACAAGTGACTTGCTACAGCAAAGATGCTACTCAATGCCGTAAGTCGGTTGATCAGTGGGATCTATGCTACTGATGTAATCTGCATTCGATTTTCTGATTATTATATTGTAACACTGAAACCTGGTTGTCAAGGAAGGCAGGATTCGGTTACGATTGTGGACGGGGCCGCGATCAGTTACTACTGGTTCCCTTTTGCAATTACACACATTTATTTTAAAAGGGTAATTCCAGACTCAGCAGTAAATAAAGATATCACACGTTATTAAGGAATGCAAAAACAACTGTGTAATTAATAGTACTTTCGGTGCGTTACAATTTACCAAATGAGCATAAATTACAGACGCAGCAAATAATGTTTTAAAAACAAGCCAATGTGATCCCATTAGAATTATGAGACAAGTAACCATAGTCACGACTGAGGGTCATTAACACCAAGAACGGCAATTATAAAAAAATTTACAAACATACTATAAAACAGCAATGCAATAGCAAAGGTTAATTTAAAAAGACAGGCAACTGATCAACAAACGGATGAGACAAATCATGGTAAACTTGGTAGCACAATCATTGAAACCTGCTGCAACGCGAAGAATGGCAATTACATAAAAAAATTTAGAAACATACAATAAAACAGCAAATACAATAATAAGACACCAGGGCCAGTCACAGATGGTGCACCAGGAATCAGGCTCTGAGTAGGTCTGGCAAAAAACACTTTCGCCAGCGATGAGATACGCAGCCAAGAGTTGCATTCACTTCACAAGATGATAACTCAGACTAGTGGCAGTCTAAAGAATGACTAATGATAATCTTTCTGAAGCTACCTGACGTCCAATAAACCAAATGCAAAGATGTAAAAATACGCCAAAGGCGGAACCGGTGGTCTGGACTCTGCCCGCAGAATACTGTGCTTAGAGCGCCTGGAACGAGAAAGGAATCACTACCCCCAGAGTAGAAGAATCACCAACCAACCTACAATCAAGAAAGCTGTCAAAACTACCCGCCTCACCGGACTGCAGCGGTAAAGCGAGGACACGTACACTGCCGTTACATACACTAACCCCCAGGGCAGGTAACTGAGGCATTAGCGGCCACGAGGCAGGAAAAATACCGCTGATTGAACATAACAAATAGTAACAAACTGAACGCAATAAATAGTAATTAGAAGTCGAGGAATGCTAATCAGATCCGCCTTCCCCAAGCACTCCATTCGCTGCTCTTCGTCTCGGAAACACTACGTGCAGCAACACCAACCCAAGTCACTGGAGAATCGCAAGATCTCACACTGGTGGAGGTTTCTCTGCTTGAATCCAAATGCTCTCAACTTAAAGCTTGTAGGATCCGGCTTACGACGAGGTCGTGCACCCTCATGACCACAGTCCATGTGCGCCGCCAGTGGTCCCAGTGTGTTCGCGCACTGCACGGACGTGGCTCCTCCTGAGTCCCTCCCTCTGAACTGCACATTAACACGACCCGGAAGAATCAACCACATCGCCCCAAAGATAGGGCCACAGTTACTATATATCGATAACCGCCGTTGCTGCCACTAGCGGACAGGTAACGCTTATGAAACCAAGTGGTGCCAGTCAACACGAGAAGAAGACAAACAACTGCAACCATGTCAACTAAACGATAGGGTCTGGCCTCCAGCAGAGGACAGAAACCTACAAACTTCACCAACGCGAGCCGCAACACGGCTCAAACATCTTGTGTGAGATTGTTCCAGTACTGGTCATACTCTTGCTGCCTGCTGTTATGAAACCAATCCATAGCCACAGGTAACTACCAATCAGCATCCAGTAGGCTGTCGCTGATGGGTAGTCAACGAGTCCACCAGCATCATTCCAATTCAGCATCATTCAGGTCATAAGGTCCTATGAACAGGCGAGCCGGATGAGCATTCAACTTTACATCACAGCATTTGACATCGTTGTCCTTCTGATTGAACAACATAGGGTGTGACCTGAGAGGGATAGAGTACTTTCACGACAGTGCGTGAGCCAAACACACATCCGCCCATGGTCAGAGCCTCATCTGTAGCAGACCAGATGCCAGGAGGCCCCTTGTGAACCATCAGATGGGCAACCCAGCACACCCCAAGTCATTGGCCTATACTCAGGGTTCAAGCAGCGTTGTTTGGCAGCCCTGACTCTGCCTCTGGATTCAGCAGATTGCACTCCAGCTTATAAAGCACCAGCTGTTATGGAGGATACGCCAACAAGATGTATTCTGAGGGAAAATAAGTAATGTTTAATCTTGTTTTATTTTACCTGACGACACCACACCGGTTCCTCAGCCTCCGTCTTGACGAAACAGTATTGGTTTCCAGCCTGGAAGTGGGCGACCTCTGCAATATTATTTGTCACGATAATGCAAATTGTAATATATAAGTATTAAAACATTGCTGGAAGAGGGTGATCAACGTTTTAACGTGATTCCCTCGTCCTTATGCTGCCTTTTCGGGGTGACAGATCTCTTCTGAGGAGGTAGTTTGGTATCCTGCGCATGGAAAGAATATCATCGCCCGTGTATGGCAGACAAGTGGAGCAGATAGAGTGCTAGACAGGTTCCCATTACCGGACATTGTTAAAAAGTCCTGCGTCTATCCAAAACTCTCCACATTTCATGTATGGAGAGGGTATGTAATATTGCTAGTAATGACCAGTCCCTCAGATGGATAATTAAACTCTGCAGCCATCCTGGTGGTAAAGATGAGCAGGTTTATATGTCATCGCTAAGTATCATCCCTTTCTTCCTCTCTCTCTCATCGCCATTAACAGTACCACTCTACATGCATTCTTCGCAGTCACCTGCATAGGAAAGATACCCCTGACAATCAGTCTTGGACAGGTAAGGAAAACCTTTCTAATTAGGAGGCTCAACAGCTCCTCTCCGACGTTCCAGACAACAGTGCCATACAGACTTACCTCTTTTACTTGCTCTCTGAATTTCCTAGATCGTACCTGATTTGAATGTCTGTGCAGTCATCTCAAGTCGCGGTTCTCCGCTATGTACGCCCTGCAGTTGTGGAAAACATGGTAGACAACGTGCATCCAGATTCACTTGGAGACTTACTAGGATCTAGTAAATGACCTGCAGTTCGCCTAGGCGTATATAAAGAGTACATGGGTATTCCACTATATGGCATGCACTCTGACTAAATAAGAAAGAGGTGTATCCACGATTACTGTACAATATAGGGATATGTCTTCTTGTTAGATGTGAGAAACGTATTTGAGGATTCCCAAAGATCATAGATAGACCATAAATTTTTCAGAACATTAATATCCTTCCATTTCCCTCCATTTGACCCAGTTGCAGCCAGCTAGAACGGGAAGAAGCATACTATCCGAATAATATACAGACCATCCATGGTGGCGCTTAATACTGTCAAGGGTCAACAAACCTCGGCTCAATGACAAAGATATCAATGAAAGTTTCTCATTTCCTCATGAACAGCGAGTTGCGTCGTTCGTACATCTCACTTGGGTAGCCTCAACCCTTGTTATAAAACTTCCTTAAACTCATATTTTGACCCTATGAAATATTGCGCACTCTGATATTCTTGATTTACAGCGCCTTGCGTAAGAATAACGCTAATTCAAATCTAAGTAAATTACTTGCACTAAAACTTACTTTTTTATAGTCCACGCTAAAATTACTTGCGCTCTCGAAATCATAGTCTAGAATATACTATTGCTGTTTAAGTTTGTCAAGTGTGTTTTGTACCCTTTCTATGAACATTTCAACAAATATTTCGTAAACAGATCTCTTGTAGTCGGACACTTAATTTCATACAACGCGTTTACGTTCTTTCCCCCTTTTGCTCGGCAACATGTTATAAACGTACCTCTTCTGAACAATGATTTCTATTTGTCGTTGTAGGAATATAAAAAAATAGGTTTTAAACATTCTCAAATGAGTATAGAAAGAATTTTTTTTTAAAGTAAGCAGCCGTCATTCTGCATGCGAATCTGGCCATATATTCGGTTCATACAAGTAATGAACTTTCGATTTTGCTGCGCATTCCATTTGCTTACTTTTTAATTCATTTAATGAGCAATGTAATTCCGTTTGTACTGAGATTAAAAATCAAATTGCACAGGGATGTGCAATTACGTAAATGAGGAAAATAATTTTAGCCTTGTCAGTGAGTAGCCATTGTCAGATAATCTTACTTCGTATTGAAAATGCACATTTAAAATCCAATCCTTTGTAGGACGCTACGGAGTTCCAAAACTCTTATTAAAATTGACAGTTTGGGAAATGAAAGTTTCCATATTTGAACCTCGGTTGAATGCTGGGTCACACAGTCGTTCTGACTCGATAAATTTAAGGAACCCTGCACCCCTTCACCCCTCACTTAATTGAACACCAAGGGTAATAGACCGCAGGTGTGTGTGTGTGTGTATGTGTGTGTGTGTGTGTGTGTGTGTGTGTGAGAGAGAGAGAGAGAGAGAGAGAGAGAGAGAGAGAGAGATAGTTTGTGCTATCCTAGCTCTGAAACTCTGGGACCAATTGCAATAAAACCAGGCAAAACATATAAGGTGTGCCTATCTACCTACAGGTTTCAACAAAATGTGTCGGAGTCCCCTCGAAAGGAACTCCTCTGCAGGAATTCAGACTCGTAGGCGCCTACAATGGTCACTTTACTTCCTTGTCACCATTAAAATTAATTTTATTTAATGCGACTGTATATGAGTTTAGGTACAGCTTTCGTCCTTTTGCCCAAGAATGAACACTAATGCAAGAAATGCGAATCGGCCCATCGCACGCTGTTTTGGACTGTGGTCTTAACGTGGACCTGACAGAAATGACTGATTCTTCGATTACTCGGAAGTCATTACGTTACGGAGCTGATATATTTAAATAAAACTTCCTTATTTTCGAGTGTGCTAACAATTCAACCTGGCCTGAAACGGATTCTGTCAATGACATTACATTTTTCATCAAATTTTAATTCCGTGAACAGAAGCTTAATGATTTAAATGTTTTCAAGGAATTTTCTACAAAGTGGCCCCCGATTCGCACGCTGAATACGCTGAAATCGACAGACAGCAGTGTCTGGGGGCCTGGCCCTCCTTGTTAGTACTAGCAAGACTATTACGGTGGGAAGCAAGACAGCACGAAAACTTTTTGAACGACATGGTTGTGGAGAGTAGCAGCGATTAGTATGATTAATCAATAATTCAAGAACAATCTAAATCGCATTTATTATTGTTATAATACCGCCAACCGGTTTCAACTCGACGTAGGGGTCATCTTCTGGGCGTTTACACCACTGATCGACTGCTGGTGATGTCACTCCTGTCTACATAACGGCCGTTATGACATCACAAGCAGTCGATTAATGGTGTAAACGCCCAGAAGATGACCCCTACGTCGGGTTGAAACCGATTGGCGGCATTATAACAATAATAAAGGCGATTAAGAGTGTTCTTGAATTATTGACGAAAACTTTTAATTGTAGAAACGAGGTGCAGCATACCTCTGGAACGCTTGGAGAAATTTCGATAAATCTAGGTACATCAGCAGGAAGCACATGCCAATTTGAAAACGAATATACACACCGTCTGCTTTTCGAACTGTTACGTGGAGGCTGAGACTGTGGTGGTATGTGAAAACCACGTGCCCTCTGGCGTCACAATCTAAGACGGCAGCATTCAACGTACCCCTTACCTATCATGTAAGAAGCCACGCCCCTTATCAATGATGTCACATACCAAAATGATGGTAAAGAATCACAGTGCCATATTTTGTCATGAAACGACCAATGATATAGTAGTATTATAGCTGACATACTGTGAAGCAACCATTCAAATGTAGTACCAGTGCAGCCATCTTGACCATAATCAAAAGTATGCGAATGATCTGAAGTGTTTACCCAAAAAAATATTTGAATGGTGTTATTTTCAGTATTCCCCCATTTCAAATACATCAGCCAGCCCCCCCCCCCCCCCCCCCCTCCTCCACCACTCACACACGCAGATATTTATTTCATGGATGTACAGGTTAAGCAGCACTTCTGAATGTCCAGCTTTTCAGTAATGCTTCAACTTAGCAAGTACCATTTTACTCGGGAAGAAGATAATGCATCATCTTTCTACTGTGTAAAAATGTAATCAATGTCATTAACAGCCTAATGTTCCTTTTTATTAACAGCTGTACTACTTATAAATCACTAATACGAACTATTCTTTAGTACTGCTTAAGCGTTTGGGATCCCTATCAGGCCGGATTGAGGGAGGACATAGAAGCAATTCACAGAGGTGGGCTGCTAGATTTGTTACTGGTAGGTTTGATCATCACGCGAGGGTTACGGAAATGCTTCAGGAACTCGGGTGGGAGTCTCTGGAGGAAAGGAGGCGTTCTTTTCGTGAATCGCTACTGAGGAAATTTAGAGAACCAGCATTTGAGGCTGACTGCAGTACAGTTTTACTGTCGCCAACTTATACACTCCTGGAAATGGAAAAAAGAACACATTGACACCGGTGTGTCAGACCCACCATACTTGCTCCGGACACTGCGAGAGGGCTGTACAAGCAATGACCACACGCACGGCACAGCGGACACACCAGGAACCGCGGTGTTGGCCGTCGAATGGCGCTAGCTGCGCAGCATTTGTGCGCCGCCGCCGTCAGTGTCAGCCAGTTTGCCGTGGCATACGGAGCTCCATCGCAGTCTTTAACACTGGTAGCATGCCGCGACAGCGTGGACGTGAACCGTATGTGCAGTTGACGGACTTTGAGCGAGGGCGTATAGTGGGCATGCGGGAGGCCGGGTGGACGTACCGCCGAATTGCTCAACACGTGGGGCGTGAGGTCTCCACAGTACATCGATGTTGTCGCCAGTGGTCGGCGGAAGGTGCAT
This sequence comes from Schistocerca americana, assembly GCF_021461395.2. Classification (NCBI taxonomy): domain Eukaryota; kingdom Metazoa; phylum Arthropoda; class Insecta; order Orthoptera; family Acrididae; genus Schistocerca; species Schistocerca americana. Next base: position 850,639,309 of record NC_060119.1, read on the forward strand.
GTGCCCGTCGACCTGGGACCGGACCGCAGCGACGCACGGATGCACGCCAAGACCGTAGGATCCTACGCAGTGCCGTAGGGGACCGCACCGCCACTTCCCAGCAAATTAGGGACACTGTTGCTCCTGGGGTATCGGTGAGGACCATTCGCAACCGTCTCCATGAAGCTGGGCTACGGTCCCGCACACCGTTAGGCCGTCTTCCGCTCACGCCCCAACATCGTGCAGCCCGCCTCCAGTGGTGTCGCGACAGGCGTGAATGGAGGGACGAATGGAGACGTGTCGTCTTCAGCGATGAGAGTCGCTTCTGCCTTGGTGCCAATGATGGTCGTATGCGTGTTTGGCGCCGTGCAGGTGAGCGCCACAATCAGGACTGCATACGACCGAGGCACACAGGGCCAACACCCGGCGTCATGGTGTGGGGAGCGATCTCCTACACTGGCCGTACACCACTGGTGATCGTCGAGGGGACGCTGAATAGTGCACGGTACATCCAAACCGTCATCGAACCCATCGTTCTACCATTCCTAGACCGGCAAGGGAACTTGCTGTTCCAACAGGACAATGCACGTCCGCATGTATCCCGTGCCACCCAACGTGCTCTAGAAGGTGTAAGTCAACTACCCTGGCCAGCAAGATCTCCGGATCTGTCCCCCATTGAGCATGTTTGGGACTGGATGAAGCGTCGTCTCACGCGGTCTGCACGTCCAGCACGAACGCTGGTCCAACTTAGGCGCCAGGTGAAAATGGCATGGCAAGCCGTTCCACAGGACTACATCCAGCATCTCTACGATCGTCTCCATGGGAGAATAGCAGCCTGCATTGCTGCGAAAGGTGGATATACACTGTACTAGTGCCGACATTGTGCATGCTCTGTTGCCTGTGTCTATGTGCCTGTGGTTCTGTCAGTGTGATCATGTGATGTATCTGACCCCAGGAATGTGTCAATAAAGTTTCCCCTTCCTGGGACAATGAATTCACTGTGTTCTTATTTCAATTTCCAGGAGTGTATTTCGCGGAAAGATCACACAGATAAGGTAAGAGAGATTAGGGCTCGTACAGAGGCATATAGGCAGTCATTTTTCCCTTGTTCTGTTTGGGAGTGGATCAGGGAGAGAAGATACTAGTTGTGGCACGAGGTACCATCCGCCACGCACCTTATGGTGGATTGCGGAGTATGTATGTAGATGCAGATGTAGATGTAGGTCCTACTTGCAGTTAATTACAAAATGAATTTTCGAAGAAGGCTGTAATATTTGTCGACTGAAACTGTGGCCCTGAGGCTCTCAAACGTATTTACAGACTGTAGTTCCCGTAATCAACTACTACATTATGAGCCGTATCGAGTGGCACGTTTGTTTCTCGCATGTGCAGAAAGTCATGTTCGGCGGCGTGTCGCACTGGCGCCATGAGATCGCCGTGAGTACTGCTAGGGACAAGCTGGAGCACTGATAAACTGAATGGATGTCAGCTGGTGCATAGCCAAAAACAGAAGGCTTTCTCCAAGCTCGTACGCCGAGAAGCTCTCTGTGGGACACAGCTAATGGTCAGCTGGGCTTGGCCACTGTGTGTACACAAACAACACAGTGGAACAGTTAGTATCTTGTCCTGCACCAGGGGCCAGCGATTTCAGTGGAGGCAGAGAAAGGGACTTCTGCATCTCAACCACTGCCTATATGCTGTAGCAGCTGAATGCTGCATCTTGGTGGTTAAGTGATTCAATATAGTGCAAAGTATAAATGATGCATTGAGAGATTTAGTTAGCAAGTAATATTACACGTGGAAGTCTGTGGTTATAGTGCAACGTCTTATGGTGGTTGTGTGATGGCACGCTGTGCATGTGAATGTGTCCTGTAAAAACGAGGGTCATTTTTATTTTATTACTTACGTGATCAGTTAGTGTGTTTTATTGTAAGCATGGTGATCTTATTTTTGTTACATTGTGAGTATTATGTGGATTTATGTCGTTTGTACAGAGAAACTTACCTTGTTATTTCGCTCTGTGACTGTAATTCATTTACATGATTCATTGTACAGAAGATTGCATTGAGATGTACGCACAGGCAGCCCTGTAGGTAGTTGACAGTAGCTTGCTGTAGTGACAAGTAGGCGATGGGAATAGTCATAGACCAATGTTTACGTGTATGTTATGTGGGTGATGTTAATTAAGTCTGGAAGTTATTATACTGCTCAACGATTAACTCCAAAATCAATATTTACTATCTTTTCATGTGTGTGCCCAACAGGCATACATTGTAATTATTATTTTTGTTCACTGATTGTGTGTGCTGTGGAAAAGTTGATTTTAATTCTGTTTCATTGACTTCTGCTTCAATGTGTCTGTACCTCTCTTTCAAGAACTCGTAAATTAAGTTTTGTTTGTTATTGTTCTCTTGTCAAGAACATTTTATATTTACTAAATTAGTTTTTAAATTGTACACATGCCTAAACAACCCCAGCCCAAGCCCCACTCTATTCAAACCCTATGTTACAATAATATAAAAATTCTAATCAAAATACATTACGTAAAAACACACAACGTAGTAAAAGACAAACAAACTCATAAAGAAGTAAGGAAGAAGGTACTTTGATGAGATATTTATTGTGATGTAATATTTAAACTATATATTTTCATAATGCGCGAGAGGAATTTCATAATACAACATGTTTTGATACAATACAAGCAAGGACAGTGGTGGAACAAGGCAGAGATGTAACTGCCAAAGAGAGAGATAAAAGACTGATATCTCAAATTACAATCTTTTCCACCGAGATAATATTTTTATTTAATTTATGGGTTACGCAGCACCTGAATGTTCATAGTTAATTCTTTGTACCACAATTAATCCCCAAATTCAACATTTCTACATCTAAAATGTCTATACTACTTACGAAAACACAAGGCTTACTTACTGAAAGAAATTATAGATATGCCAACAAGCACAGTTCAGTCTTTGTACCATACATCAAACTCGTTAAAATACATATAAATTGGATCTGTAATACTGCAAGTCACACGTTGGCACTACTGCTGACCTAACGTACAGATTTAAGAGCACAAGTCAACGAAAATTACCAAAGCCAATAATGCCACTCCCACGAGGTCAGTACTACCAACATATTACACTCGCAAAAAGCAGTTTCAGCTACTTCACCATTCATCTGTACATCTTCCCATGTTTGGGATGCATTTAGCATAGCAGTATGATCGGAATTATAACCTCCAACACATGCTTTTTGTTGACATCTTATGGTGATTTCCCATTGCAGTAACAAAAATCTCTGGGAAGGTGGACTTGATAAAACAAGTTTCACATAGCACCATGATACACAGCCTTGGTTCAATTGTCAACTTAGCAAGCACCCAGCTCAGTGGAGTAAGCTCATAATTATTTATCTCAGCACTTAATTTCTTTAAATATGACTTCACTAAATTAGGACATTGAACAGTAGCAGTATACATGCGTAATAAAAAAGATATGAGTGTTGCTATGCTTTCAGTTGCCCACTTGCAAAGTCTGTCGAACTTAATAGTGAGCTCATGACAGGGTTTTAACAATATCCTGCAGTAAAATTGTTCGTCATCTACTGATGATGAGGCTAAATTATGCTGTCATACAGTGGAAACCAATGATATATCGAAGAAAGAGCAAACCAAACGGTAGTAATAAACATTCACATGCATAAGAAACGAAGATTTCTATGCTTTCAAAGTCATACAAAGATTATAGAGATTCAATGCCAGGTTATTAACTTCATCTTTCGGCTCTAACCTTTTGCCATCTTCTGATGATATCACTAAATATTATATTAACCCTCATGCAAGAGTATTAACTGTGTCTATGTGTACTCCATAATTCACACTTAAATACCTGGCAGGGAGGATCATCAAACCACCTTCAGACTATTTCTCTATTGTTCCACTTTCGATAAGTGTGCAGGAAAAACGAATATTTAAAATTTTCCATACGAGCTCTCATTTCTGTTATTTTAGTGCGATGATAATTGCTCCCTATGTGTGGTGGCGTCCAACATGATTATGATATTTCTAGCATTCTCTTCTCTGTTTCACAAGAGTGTTTTCCATGTCCTCCGTCAATCCTATCGGTAAAGATCCCACACTACACAACAGTATTCTAGCAGAGGATGGACAAGTATAGAGTAGGGAGTCTCTTTAGTGGATTTGTTATGCATCTTCTAAGTGTTTTGCCGTTAAAATGCATTCTTTGCTTCATCTCACCCACAATTTTATCTGTGTGATCGTTCCAACTTAAGTATTTAGTAACTGTAATCCTCAGTGGTGGACTTTCACGTAGGACCAACAGGCACAGGCCTAGGGGCGGCACATCAAGGGGGACGGCATTTTTTGCTCCGTATTCATTTTAACCTTTTCGTTTTAAAATAAGTGCGCTTACAAACGACAAAAATTTTTAATATTGTTAAACAACTCGCTAGTTTAAATAAGTCTTAAGAACTAAATTCGACCATACAAGCTTGGAAATATACGTTGTTTAATTGGTGACTGAATGGAAATTTAACATTGGGTTTCTGTCTGGTATCATCTTCATGATTGTTCAAAATATTTTAAAGTAAGCTGTCAGGATGGCAATCTACAATACAATGTTTGAAACGTTGTTATTCCAAGAATATTGTTGGCTTCTACTTAACCCTACCATATTTTCCCCGAGAAAATACTGGGACCCCTGAAAAGCTGTGATAAACTAATCAGCAGTTTCTTAAATACTATGACATGTGTGGGCCTCAGTATGTAAAACCCGACTCTACTTAAATTTCTTGTAGAAATTACGGGAAAGTATCAAGTCAACCCTCCATTACAGTAAGTAATGTGAAAGCTCTGTGGTCTTCAATATCTGAGCTTTGATTTAATGACACCCATTTAACAAAACATGTTGATACCGGGAATGTTTTACATTTTTAAACACACGTTTATACGAAAAGAACATGTGCAGAATACCTAATAATGTGTAAAACGCACTTCACAACAGTCTAAAATTTTTATTTATCTATTTACTTAGTTACTTTATTTGGCGAAAAAAAGAAGAAGAAACAACTTTCGTTTGTCTCATTTATTCTGCTGCAGCCTGCACGATATAAAGTTTCCACACTGTGCAATCGAGTAGTAAGTGACATTGCAAATTTTATATTAAACTTCTTGACAAAGCTTTTTTTCTTTGAGGAAAGGTTATTTTTTTATGTTGGAACAAAAGGTACATTTGCATGTAGACATAACAGCAGTGTTCACACAAATGACAACACACCACATCAACTGGCAACAAGACTAATTAAACTCTTTAGTCTGTCTTCTCTGCCCAAAGAAACCAGAAAAGTGTTTATCAATAAATGCTCACCTCACTGCAAGAAATTGCAAAAATCATTTTCTTTTTAAATTAGAAAGACAGTGTCAAGAATATTCAGAACATATTTACGTCCCAGCTAAAATTACGGCGACGCGGGAAACAGAAGCCAAAAACGGGACTGCCATGTTTTCTTTGCAAGACGAATTCCAGCCGGCAGGTGTCCTTCTACTGTTCACTGACAACAGAGAAACAAGTGACTATCAAATTAAACTATTCTGCATTGTCGTTCTTTCATAGCACAGTTACGTCGAGTAATCCGAGTTGGTTAGTATATTGCTCTGTGTTTAAATGAAAAATCTTTGTGCTTGTGTGCCGTGTTTAACGTAAAAAGCTTTGTGCTAATGAGTAGTGTAGTACGACTGGAACTGGCAACAGTCTTTCTTCTTTCTTCCGTTTTACATTTTTTTTCTTTTGTTTTGACTGTTGGTTAACAATTTTGTAAGTGCCTTAACATGAATAACAGTGAAAAAAGCAATTGTGCAAAATTAAGTGGGGCGGCATTTCGGAAATTATCGAAGGAAAGGCGAGAACGAGAAGCCAATCTTCTAAAAGCGCTTGACAGAGTAGATAATTTTTCGCAAAAAAAGTTGCTGGTTCGACTTCGAGTTCAAGTAGTACAGATGATATTTATGGCACTACAGTTGTTGTAAAAGAAGTAAATACAGACGAAAGTTTAATAGGAAGAAAAGCAAATTCTTCCTGATTTCGAGCTTCACGAAAAATTAAGTGTCGAGTCGGACATTACAAAAAGAAATAACCTCGTTAGTGATAATTCTGCAGAATGGTGTGTCAATGAATCAACAATCGACATTCTCGTACAACGTGGCATTAATCAAAATTGTAACGGTGATTTTCCTCATTGAAGAAGGTCAATAGGCGATAAAACCAGATATTTGAACAAATATGTATTTTACCGTAAACTTTTAAATGGTGAATCAACTTTGCGTGGTTTTCTAGTATACTCCTGTAGTACCGATGCTGTTTTTTGTGCACCATGTAAATTTTTCAAAGGCAAGGCCGCGATTGCTACTAATGGTATTGCAGTTTGGAAAAATATTTCTAATATTTTATCTCATCATGAGAATTCACCTGAACACAAAAATTCTGAATTATCACTCTTAACAAGAAACCTAAGTCACTTGGAACAATATACAACCATTCTGAGTCATATATTGAAACAGAAAAAAAAGTGCTGGAGCAGTGTGGTGGGAAGGGTGTTTGCAGTAGTGAAGAAGCTAACAAGTCGTGGACTTCCCCTACGTGGACACTTTGAAAGATTCCATTCATTACATAATGGTCAATTTATGATGTCTCTTGAAGTTATAGCCATGTTTGATCCTTTTCTAGCAGAGCACATTGAACGATACGGAAATTCAGGGTAGGGACATACGAGTTATCTTTCTTCAGCAATCTGTGATGAAATAATAGAGCTTCTTTCTGAACGAATAAAAAGAATTATCATGAGTGAAATAAAACAGGCCAAATATTTCTCTATAATAGTAGATTCTACTGCGGACATTCCACATATTGATCATTTATCTTTCATATTAAGACACGTGAACGAGAATGGTGGACCTGTTGAACATTTCCTTCTGTTTTTACCAGACCAGGGACACAAGTCTGAAAACTTAGCTGAGGACATACTAGAGGTCCTGTCTACAAATTCCATTGATGTTACTGGCTGTAGAGGCCATTCACATGACACAGCAAGCAATATGTCAGGAACCTACATTGGTTTGCAGGCAGGCATTAAAGAACGAAATCCGAAAGCGCATTATGTGCCTTGTGCAGAAAATTCTTTGAATTTAGTCGGCACTAGTGCTGCAAGAAGTTGACAAGAAACATGTTCATTTTTCAATGTAGTGCAAGTTTTTCAAAAACACGTTGTTCAGCAACAGAGGAAGCGTGTGAAAGTCTATATGAAAATTGGGAGGGCGTTATCAATGCCCTCACACATATTGCCAATCATACATTTGAAAAACCACTTGTGCGAAATAAGGCATCAGCTTTACTGAATAAACTCAGCAAACTACAAACAGTATTCATGTTGACAGTTTGGAAGGACATACTCCAGAGGTTTAATAGTGTAAATCTGAAATTGCAAAGTGTAATTATTGATACTACAATAGTACATGAATTATATGAATCACTTGTAGGATTTATTGCAGCTATTCGTGGCATTTTCGACTATTATGAAAATAAATCCATGGAGATTGTGACTGATATAGACTATGAATGCACCTATAAACGATCACGAAAACGCAAACTTATTTATGACGAAGAAGTGGACTGTGAAGAAGTTTTTCTGTCTGGAAAAGAAAAATTTAGAGTCGAAACATTTCTCCCAGTATTGAACAACTTGTACACCGAATTAGTAAGGAGGAAGGAAAGCTATAGAACCCTGCTGGACTCCTTTACAGTTTTCAGTAACCTTAAGAACAGTTCACCTGACGATATTGCTGAACATGCAGCAAAACTCCAAATATGACACACATGTAGTCTTCCTTCCCTAGCGAATGTGTACATTTCGCGGAACTTTTGAAATCTTTTGAGATTAGTGATATATCAGTTGAAATGAGTAAACTTTTACGAAAAGAGAGGTTACAGTCCGTGTTTCCGAATGTTGACGTTGCTCTTAGAATATTTCTATGTATGGCATTTACAAATTGTTCAGCAGAACGCTCGTTTTCAGCTCTTAAAAGACTGAAAACTTACCTACGTTCTACGTGGTCTGAGGAAAGATTGAACGCTTTTTCCATTCTTCACACTGAAGCCGTCCTCCTAACTGATAACCGTCTGAACTATGGAGATCAACGAGTTTTCTGCCATCTAAACCAGACACAAACTTTGCTGACTGGTTACTTTATTTATCTATTCATATTTGCTTCAAAAATTTAAGATTATAATGTGATTTTTATTATAACTTAGAGCACATTTATTGGATTTACAAACTGCGTATTACCTGTTTATTTTACAATTGCCGATGGTAGAATGCGGAACGAAACCTCGTTTAACTGCAGACATGACCGAAGGCGCCCGACATTACTAAACAATACATGAACGACCCAGGCCGCTCGGCGATGTACAGTCAAGTCATAGTGATACTGTAGTATATTACAACTGATGCGTATTCTTGGCGTCTACTGAAATGTATAGTCATCGCGGAAATATACGTTATCGGAGAGTACGTTCAGATAAAAAAGTATTAATAAACAATGTAGTTCAGTTCTGTCGATAAATACGTAAAAGCTTTGCTAATACTGTTAGAAAGAGCTATGGTGAGAGCAGTAGCTGCAGTACAAAACTGTTCAGCCCTTACGTGGATTAAAGTTATTGTGTACACTTATTACGCAGCACCTAGTTACGCAGACCCTATTGCTTTACACGTTAACTGTCAGATTATAAAACAAATTTGATTTTTCGGCAATAGTCTGTCAAATTATGTAATAGCAACTTCAGTTCGGTGTATGTTCGTCTGTATTTAGTTATTAGTTCGTACACCGAAATCTCTATTTCATTTTCATTTCTTACGCTTACCTACAGGTTCACGTATTAATACCGAACGTGTCTGTTTTATCTGCTACACATTTAAGTTATTAGATTGTAAAACGATAGTTTAATTTTAATTTTGAACGCATCTCTGTAAAATTACTTATTAATTTCTAATATACGACCCGTTCACTTCAATTTTTAGATCGTAACACAACTTTTTTATTTTCATTTTCAACGGTTTCGTGTAAGAGAACATATTAAAAGTGAATGTATAACAAAAATCCGTTGTCTTCTACACGCTCTGCTGAATTTTTTAGACAATAAACGAAAAGTAAGTTTCCTTGTGTTCGTTTCTGTTGTCTTTTTCAGAAGGGTGTACTAACACAATGCAGTTTTAAGTTTTTTTTAACCGCTGCCGTACATCAAGTGCAGTTCAGGAACCATATAGTATTTTGATTGAGAGCGACTAGACCGCTGACGCGTCCTTCAGAATAACGAATAAAAGAGTACGGAAACAGCCCACAGCGCTCCCACCCAGAACGGCAACTATGAAGTGATCGGGTAATAGTTATTATTTAAAACATTTTTTTTCGGAGGGTGGGGGGGCGAAAAATTTTTAAATCCGCCACTGGTAATCCTCAGGTATTTAGTTATGTTGACAGCCTTTAGCCGCGCGGGATTAGCCGAGCAGCCTCAGGCGCTGCAGTCATGGATTGAGCGGCTGATCCCGGCGGAGGTTCGAGTCCTCCCTCGGGCATGGGTGTGAGTGTTTGTCCTTCGGATAATTTAGGTTAAGTAGTGTGTAAGCTTAGGGACTGATGACCTTAGCAGTTAAGTCCCATAAGATTTCACACATGACAGCCTTTAGATTTGTGTTATTTACAGTGTAGGCGAAATTTAACGGACTCCTTTTAGTACACATAACCAATGCGCTATTTTTGATATGTAAAAGAAAGCGCTGTATAATCTCTTTGGTTGGAGCCTAGCAACGGCTTGCTTCGCGGCTCGCATGGAACGTCTGCATGAGCAGTAGCGCCGACATAACAGTAGCGTGCATCATGTCGCTCTCATTCGTTCACCACCGATAGCTGGAGCATGGCTGTCATACGGTAAGTGCCAGCAGTCACGTGGGACGTGGACGCTTTGAGCAACAACTGGAAAAGAATATTATTTCGAGTGAGCCTTTGGTGCTATTCTATCAACTTACACGCTCGAAAAGCACGTTGCTCGGATTTGGTGGATGATTGCCCTGGAACTTAGTTTGCTTTTTATGGCTACAGAATTTACATTCAGCGTGAAATTACCGAATTGCACGCACTGGCGCCTATTGGATATCCTTAGTGAACGCATGATGTGTACATTGTAAGTACAAACATTCAGAGCTACCCACTGAGTTATAGGGATCATTCATTATATTATGCACTTTATGTCTGAGTCAGTTTCATTTTATTTACCTGTGGCTAATCTACATTGCTTAAAGTTTCTGTCTGTTGATGGCACAGTCATTCCTGTTCCGCGGACCTGATCCCGGTTTTAAAATTACCAGTATTCTTATTGCCTTTACACGATTTAATTTTGTACTCAGATTAATTTAACTGCTTTTTGTTTTAGTGAAAGCCTTGTAGGCGTTTTTGTTTCAATTTCATTTATACCTTCTTTTATGCAATCAGCTAGAGTCATTTCCATTTTACCTTTTCTGGGCTAACAGGTCTTAGTTGATGTCTTGACTACTGAAATATTTTTTCCTTTCGAATGTGCCTTTTCTAGCAAGTCCTGGATTTCATGATGTGCCATTTCAAATTGTTTTGACGGAAGTCCACACTATCTAGTCCTTCCATACATCAACTGAAAGTTTGTCCCTTTTCAGTTATTAAATTTTTTTGATTGTTTTTCTTTTAATTTAGTTTTGATTGTTAAAGTGCTTTCAAAAGTCAACTGAAAGTTCCTCGATTTTCAATTATCATATTATCTTACTACTTTCTTTACATTTAATTGTTCTTTGAATTCCATAGGCTCAAAACAAAAAAGCGAATATAATTTTTTTGTTAAAGTCTTTTCTGAATGACATTATGTTTTTTTGGCCTGGTATCTTACCGGTCCCAGCTCCTCGCTTGCTTCGGTATTTCAACTCGTGTGGATGCCCTCACATTTTTCATTATTTAGAGTCGGTTGCCACTTTTTGCACCTTACATATATCTTACTTAAATAATTTTGCAATCGGTTTTGATCTTCTGATGACTTTACTAGACAGTGACTGCATCATATGCAAACAAGCCAAGACGTCTGCTCAGATTGTCTCCTAAGTTGTTTATATAGATTAGGAACAACAGAAGACTTACAACACTTTCTTATTCGACGACTGTCCGTCAGTTTCTGCCAACTGTGATCTGCCTGACAGGTAATCACAAATCCAGTCTCACAACAGACACGATACTCTGTAGCCACATAATTTGATTTCAATCCGCTTGTGAGGAACGGTATCAAAAGTCTTCTAGAAATCAAGAAATATGGAATGACTCCGAGATCTCCTATCGATAGCACTCATTACTTTGTCAGAATAAAGAGCTACTTGCGTTTCACAACTACGATATTTTCTGAATCTGTGCTATTTGTCAAAAATCGTTTTCTTCCGGGTAATTCGTAGCGATTAGACTCAGTATACGTTCCAGAATCCTACTGCAAATCGACGCCAGTGATATGGGTGTGCAGTTCATCGGATTACTGCTGTTTTCTCTCTTTCGTATTGGTGTGACCTGCGCAACTTTCCAGTCTTTAGGTATAGATACGTCGTCGAGCTAGCCGTGGTATATGTAGCTACGTATGGAGGTATTACATCGACAAACTCATAAACGAACGTAATTGGTTAACTATCTAGACTGAAAGACTTGTCTTTCTTACGTGATTTGATTTTCTTTACTAACTGAGGATATCTTCTCGTAAGTCACTCATGTTGGAAGCTGTTCTTAATTCGAATTCTGGAATATTTACTTCGACTTCTTTGATGAAGGAATTTCGACAAACCGTAGTTAATAACTCCGCTTTTGTGGTACTGTTATCGGAAACATTACCATCGCCATTGTGCAATGAACAATTTTATTGTGTCTTGTACCTGGTGTACTTTAAATACGACCAGAATCACTTTCCATTTTCTGCCAGTTATCGAGAAAGAGAGTCGTTGTGAAAACTATTAAAAGAATCCGTATTGAAGTCCGCACTAAATTCCGAGCTTCTGTAAAACTTGGCCAGTCTTGGAAATTATGCGTTATTTCAATTTTGGCATGCTTTTTTCGTTATCTCTGCAACAATGTTCTAACCTTTATGTGGGATCACTTCCGTCTCTTATTCATCTGGTATAAAGCTTTCGATTGTCGTCGGCACTATTTCTTTGAATTTAAACCACATTTCGTAATTTGTTCGGAAGGTGTGGAGAAGGCGATAAGACAGTTTTTATCTGCTTTTGGAATACATATCCTTTGCATTTAGTTTTCGTGGATTTGGAGGTTATAATATTCAATCTTGCTACAATAACCTTGTGGATACTAATCCCCGTATCCGTCATGATGCTCCCTATTCGTTCAGGATTATTTGTTGCTGGGAGGTCAAGCATATTTGGCACTCATTCTCATCAAGAGTGTGCTGTTGAACGTACTCCTCAAAATAATTTTCTCAGGAAACATCTGCTACAATTTCGGTCCATGTTTTATGCCTACCATCGACTTTCGCTTGTATATCCATGATATATTGAAGTCACCACTAACTATAATTGTATGAGTGCGGTATCTATTTGAAATGAGACTCAATTTTTTTCTTTTTACCTTTCAGTAAATATAAAATCTGAGTCAGAGGTCGGTAACAAGAACCAATTATTAATTTAATTTTAACCATATCTCGCAGCTTCAAACGTGACTGTATTCAGTACACTGGAAGTATGAACTAAAACTCGGCTTCGGTCATAACCTTTCGTATTGAGTACGCGATGCATATGGGTCCACCATCAGGTGTAATTTGTCTTAATACACGCTTTATTTTTTTCTCCTGAATGAAGTAAAATGCATAATCCTGTCATGAAAAGGTTTGATGTTAAGTTATGAATTTCATAAGTCAAACGCGGAACACATATGCGAAGTACTGAAGAAGATGAACAGTGAAAAATTACCGCATGATCCAATAAAAGCGTTTTTAACGTTTTAGCACCAGCATACATTCTTTTCTCCATCGTATTCGTACACATGACTTCATTAAAGAGGGACATTTGCGTTCACGTGTTTGTAAACACTTCACAGCTGTTTTTGTACACGTGTGATGAATTTATTCGTAGTGTTGTTATTAAACAAATGTCGTCGGCTGATACTCGTATCCGAGTTTTCATTTCTCTCCTGAGATTAAACAAATGACATATGCAGGAAATAACTATAAAATAGGTCTTTTAAATTACTGAAATAACCGTGCCTTGCGAAATCCGTTTGTTCACTTAACATAGATTCTGATTTTGTGGAGGTATATCTCCACTTGTTCTAAAAGATTTAGGGTCTTAGCATTGGCTTCATTATGTAGTACTACCAGGCTGTTTTCTAGACTGTTGATGATATGTTTGGTTTCCAAGACATGTTTTTCAAAGACTGATTTTTCTAAGTAGTTGAACCCGCAAAGATTTCCGTCTTCTTAAAAACGGGTTGTGAAGTTTCTGCCTGTTTTCCCTACATAGTAGGCAGGACAGCTGGGGCATGATACTTTCTACACTCCACTGTTGTTGTAAGTTTGGGTATTTGATTTTATGTTATTGACGAGGAAGTCTTATTATTGGTTGAGAACGCAACTGTTACATGTGTCTTTTTGAAAAGGCTAGCGATTTTTTGTGATACGGGGCTCAGGTATTGGATGCTGGGAAATATTTTCTCTTCTTTCACAGTGTGGCATTCGTTGTCTTACTTTTGTGTATTTGTCTGCCTAAATTGTCAATCCTTTTGCTCTGTAGCCATTGCTTATGGCAATGCTCTTTCGTGTATCTATCTTATTCTTGAGGTTGTTCTCTTCTAAATCAAGAGAGTGTACTCTGTGTAGCATGGACCAAAATGCAGCATGTTTCTGTGTGGTGTGATGGTATGATGAGTTATCCAGTCTTATGTCTGTGTATGTGTGTCTTTGTTTGTATTTCATATACAAAAAAGAAAGAGTGTTCCTTAAACACATCTGTGGTAATCATTTCTCTCTGTTATCTCTTACTTAATTTTGAAGTGTATCCATGGTCAAAAGACGTGCCACTTACTTATACATAAATACCTCTCTTGGTGGTACATAAAAATAATTCCAATATGAAAGATATGCATTATGTTCATAAAATGGGAGGCACACACATCTCTGTATTTTATACATTAAATATACTGTATAATGCTTAAACATACGAGAATATGTCATCAGTAATTAATTCTTTTCAATTTTCCTAGAAATCACAATAATTTCCCATAAAATTACCCTCTTTAATGTCTTGTCGTTCAAATTCCTCATTAAGTTTCATCTCACACATGTGTTTGTGCTCCTATGTCACGTCATTGAATGTCATCTCTCACAATTTTTTTGCGAAAAAGTATAAATACTCCTATTTCTCAAGCTCTTTCGTCACAGACATGCATACAGTAGACGTATTACAGATCATTCCGTGTCGTCACTTGATTTTTCAAGACAGAGAGAGTGGATCAGGTGGAGAGAGACGGAGAGATATCTCCGCACGCCTCAGCTATCCTGCTAACATGCATCACAGTTGAGAGACTGATAGACACTCACTAACGTTTTGTGGAGACGGGCTATAGAGTAAGCGGAAAGGGTAACAGAAAAGATATCTATGCACATTCCAGGTTTTTTACTTTCAGCTAGTGCTGACCTCAACTCACAATCTAAACTTTAAATTTTTGAATTATAGATTTCTTTCTGAACTATAAATGTATCAACTTCTTGAATAAAAATAACACAGGCAGAGTTCGTATATTATAATATAGTCATGAGAAGGACTAACGCTGCGCCCTGCGAGCGTAAGGAAATTTTTTTGTAGCAGAAATGACAAATCTGTATTATCAGCAATCTGCAGCGTTAACGGATTTTAGTGACTGGCATGACAGCATTCTGAAATATGCAGTGCGACAACTCGAAATTCTTCGTCTTTCTTGCCATCTTCTACCGTCATCCATTCATTAGCTGAGTACTGACGTTTCTAGACACATCTTCATTCAGTTTTTCTGTAATGTGAACATGTCTCAGCAGTATGTTGGCGACGTTCTGTGTGTTTGGACATAAAATATATTAGACACAGTTTGTGATGCTCATTTACAGGATAGGATACCGATAGAATTAACCGCGTAAAACATGAATTATCCTTTGACTGAACGTTTCTTACTGCATGTTTATCCGCTATTACCTAAGAAAATTTCTTATGTTCTCTGGCATAAAATCACTTATTTTCATATAAGTTAACGCACAAAGGAATTACTTTCTTCAGTGCCCTGCCAGCATCGCAAACTTGAAAAGTTTCCAGTTTTTGACATTACTCGAGTACCATTCACTGATGCCATTTGAGTGCGATGGTGTCCTTGGTGCTCATATACATTCAATAATTTTGCCTGTTTGCCCAATAGGATCTTACAAAGCAGTGAGACATTTAAGTGATGGGTTCAGCTTCCTCACTCTTTTGGTGGAAACTGGGGAACATGCAGCAAGAAAATGTTCAGGAACGTTGAACCTATCTTGATTGGCTATTACGCCAGTGCATATCCGATTTTTAAAAGCGAAATTTTCAGGAACCCATTTTAGACTGTCATCACTGAGTTTTACATGCTTTTTAGATGGCTTACCAATTATTTATACATATGTAAAGTACTACTTTACTTCGTCTGAAGCTGTGGATGACGACGACGATGATGTCGACAAAGTTCAGTTGGTCTTCTACTTCTTCATCATCATCATCTTCTTCTTCTTCTTCTTCTTGTACCACTCCTGCTGCTCTATCAGGAGGAAGAGGTACTACGTAGCACAGTTAGAGATCAGCAGTCATTGCAGTTCAGTTGACAGACTTTTGTTAGTAGCGGTCGCTAGGACCAGAAGTGTTCGTCTGTTCTGAAGAAGACATTATTTGGGATGTCGGCCTTTCCTTGCGACACATTTGTGTAGTTGTGCTTGTGGATGATCATTTATAAAGGGCTACAAGAATTCTCAGATCAAAGTTAAGTATTTGTACTCGTCTTGTTGTAATAAAACTCATTAACACGAGTTGTTTGATTCTTTGTCTAGCGAACTGAGTATGCGGGATTCCTAGACACAAAATTAATGGTAAAGGTTGTTGGGAAACATCTCGAAAGGTTCTTGATTGATTTACTTCATCTATATATACACTCATGCTCATAAATTAAGGATAACTGCAGAATGTGTTGCCACACGACATGGTACCACACCAAACTGGCGCTAATACCACAGGCACATAGGGAACAGACACGACACAGATCTGTACGTCCACAATATTGGTGATAAGTTGAGAAAACCGTCCCGAACCACATGTGCTACAAAGCGCCACTGTTTCCTGCGCATGTACCCCGACATCAATATGATATACGAGCACCAT
This sequence comes from Schistocerca americana, assembly GCF_021461395.2. Taxonomy (NCBI): domain Eukaryota; kingdom Metazoa; phylum Arthropoda; class Insecta; order Orthoptera; family Acrididae; genus Schistocerca; species Schistocerca americana. The sequence continues at coordinate 850,655,782 of NC_060119.1, forward strand.
GCACACGTACATAGGCCGCACAACGGGTTGGCATACTCTGGATCAGATGGACGAACAGCTGCTGTGTAGCCTCCCATTCTTGCACCAGTGCCTGTCGGAGCTCCTGAAGTGTCGTAGGGGTTTGAAGACGTGCATCGATACGTCGACCGAGAGCATCCCAGACGTGCTCGATGGGGTTTAGGTCTGGAGAACAGGCAGGCCACTCCATTCGCCTTATATCTTCTGTTTCAAGGTACTCCTCCGCCATGACAGCTCTGTGGGGCCGTGAGTTATCATCCATCAGGAGGAAGGTATGACCCACTGCACCCCTGAAAAGGCGGGCATACTGGTGCAAAATGACGTCCCGATACACCTGACCTGTTACAGTTCCTCTGTCAAAGACATGCAGAGGTGTACGTGCACCAATCATAATCCCACCCGACACCATCAAACCACGACCTCCATACAGATTCCTTTCAAGGACATTAAGGGGTTCGTATCTGGTTCCTGGTTCACGCCAGACGAAAACCCGGCGAGAATCACTGTTCAGACTATACCTGGACTTGTCCGTGAACATAACCTGGGACTACTTTTCCAGTAACCATGTACTGTGTTCTTGACACCAGGCTTTACGGTCTATCCTGTGACCAGGGTTCAGTGAAATGCACCTTGCAGGTCTCCAGGCGAATAAACCATGTTTATTCAGTCGTCTGCAGACTGTGTGTCTGGAGATAACTATTCCAGTGGCTGCGATAAGGTCCCAAGCAAAGCTACCTGCAGTACTCCGTGGTCGTCTGCGGGCACTGATGGTGACAAATCGGTCTTCTTGTGGTGTTGTACACTGTGGACGTCCCGTACTGTAGCGCCTGGACACGTTTCCTGTCTGCTGTAGTCGTTGCCATGATCTTGAGAGCACACTTTGTGGCACAGAGAGGGCCCGTGCTACGACCTGCTGTGTTTGACCAGCCTCCAGTCGCCCTAGTATTCTACCCCTCATAACGCCATCAATATGTGTTCTTTGAGCCATTTTCAACACCCAGTTACCATTAGCACGTCTGAAAACGCCTGCACAGTTACTCGCTGTACCGTACTCTGACATACACCAACACACCTCTGCGTATGTGGACTGCTGCCAGCGCCACCGTGCGACGACCGCAGGTCAAATGCATCGCATGGTCAAACCGCGAGGTGATTTAAACCCGCAAACCGCCCACCAGAGCACTGTTTCACCATGTATTAGCATGATTCTTAATTTATGAGCATATATATATATATATATATATATATATATATATATATATATATATATATGTGTGTGTGTGTGTGTGTGTGTGTGTGTGTGGTAAATGTTTTAGCAGATATCTAGGAAAGTTGTTGACTGATTTACTTCAAATTATTACATAATATTCTAATAAATGTTCGGACAGGCATAGGCTACATATTTTTAATATATACACACTTCTATATAAATACAAGTCATATTTTAAGGTTATTATTAAAAATCTCGAAAAGTTCTGCACCTTCAAGTTCTTGCATAATACTCTAATAAAAGTTCACACAGACATAGGCTTAAGATAATAATTTGCTGCACTAATGCTATAGGAAAAAATCAAAATTTAAAAGAAAAGACAAAAAACCATTTAAACACCCTGTCTACTGTTTACATTTGCAGTCATAATACTGGAAAAAATCTGAAGGGACATACTTATTGCAAAAAGGTTGGCAGAGGCTCCCCCACCTTTGCGGATTTCTTTGTTGGTCGGAAAACCCATGTTTTCAATATCTTTATTATAAACCACGATGCTGACGTCACGGGTTGCAAAGCCTATGGTCGCAAAGCCCACGGCACGGCTCACTGAGTAATTAAGTTGTGAGGTAGACAGCAGGTAGTTTCTAGGAATACTAGGCGCAAATTTTACAGATTTCCCGTCCGGAACAAATGTCAGTGAGCGCAGTTTCCATATACCCTCACTTCATTACCTACTGCAGGGCTGGGAGCGTGGAAGGAGTAAGGATTTAAAACAGAACAGGGCGTCCCCTAAAAACTGTGGAACATGGAGATGAAAGTTGCTGGCTGCCAACACATGGCCACGTAACATTGTAACGGCCCTGGCGGGGCAACAACACATTTAGACGTCATCACATCACCCACACAGCCTTGGACAGAAAAATCACAGGATGGTCTATGTTGAATTAAAGTAGTTATACTGTGTCATTCTGCACCATTGGTCACAGACTAGCATCTAATGGTTGGTTGATTGTTTGGGGAAGGAGACCAGACAGCGTGGTCATCGGTCTCATCGGATTAGGGAAGGATGGGGAAGGAAGTCGGCCGTGCCCTTTCAGAGGAACCATCCCGGCATTTGCCTGTAGTGATTTAGGGAAATCACGAAAAACCTAAATCAGGATGGCCGGACGCGGGTTTGAACCGTCGTCCTGCCGAATGCGAGTCCAGTGTCTAACCACTGCGCCACCTCGCTCGGTAGCAATTAGTGGGATGAGGCATTAGTCCCATACGTAGGCTGCCATTAACATTAACACCACATCACAAACGGCTGCATTTGGAATGGTGTCGTGACTGGGAAGCACAGATTTCTCAGGAATGGTATCGCATTGTGTTCAGCGATGAATAGCGGTTCTTCACTACCTCCGGCGAGTAGTATGGCGACAAGGGGAGAGGTCACATTCTTCCAGTGTTTGGAGAGCCACAGGGCTGTTGCACCTGGCGCCATGGAGTGGGGATCCATCAAGTTTGACTTCAGGTCCCAGCTGGTAGTGATTGAGGGATCTCTGATGGTACAACAGTACGTTAGGGACATCTGGCACCCGCATGTGTTACCTCTCAAGTGACAGTATCATGATGCCATTTTTAAATAGAACAACGCTCGTCTGCACATGAAACGCGTGTCTATGAATCGTGGATGATGTTGAGGTACTCTCGTGGCCAGCAAGATCCCCAGACCTGTCTCCTACAGAATATCTGGGAGACCAATCGGGACGTCAACTTTGTCGCAGTGTCATTATCCAGGATATCAAGGACCATTTATAGCAGTTGTGGGCCTCCTTTCCTCAGGAGAGGATATAAAATCTTTATAACACATTTCCCAATCGAATCATATGTGTATGCATCCAGGACAGAGGAGGTGCAACGTCATATTGGTAAGTGAGCTCATACTGCCATGTTCTTTGTAAATCTGAATCGATTTTGCAATCGCTGAAATAACATACGTTCTCAACCCGTAAAAGTTAATTCCGTTTACTCTTCCTATTCTGGGTGCTTTCTTTCTTTTTCTTTCAGTCACATGTAACTTCATTGTAGCACTGCAGTAATGATACAACGTCAGGAAATAAAGGCAGCGGTACCGATACAGTCAAATATGGAGGACAAGTTAAACAGTCTGCGAATGAACCAGCTATAAGTGGGCTAAAGTAGCAAGTAGTAGGAAAGGAGAACAAAACATAGGCAGGGACGAGAAAAATTTGGGGAGTGTTTCACGAGGTGATGGAAACTTGTTTACTGTTGGACGAGGGGAGGACAGCTAGGGTATGCCAACGTGGAAGCAATGACGGTAATAACATACCTATGGCAACCAGTTGTTGGTGGACCTACTGTTTAACACGAAATACAAAGCAAGCTACACCTCTGAATTTCTCAGCTAACCTCGTGTTCGCCTGAGAAGTCCGATATATTTAGTGCTTCAGTCACTTTTGTTACCAAACATAATTTGGCACGCCGTGTCTTGGTACCACGGTGTCATCTTCATGTGTTCACATATTGTTACAAATTATGCTGTTCCGTACATACTTCTCCGAAGTCCAATGTTTTTGCTGAACGTGTTACTTTCGTTAGGTCGGGGAGAGTCATAATCTCTGGTCAGAACATCATGTGATATCCGCCCGTGGTGGCCGAGCGGTTCTAGGCGCTTCAGTCCGGAACCAAGCGATTGCTACGGTCGCAAGTTCGAATCCTGCCTCAGGCATGGATGTGTGTGATGTCCTTAGGTTAGTTAGGTTTAAGTAGTTCTAAGTTCTAGCGGACTGATGACCTCAGATGCTAAGTCCCATAGTGCTCAGAGCCATTTGAACCATCATGTGATTTCTTCATCCAATGTCTTGTATGATGTTTGTCTATCCACATAATCTACGTGCCACATCGAACAATTGCATCGCACTTTCGCACGAAGTTCCATCTGCGTATCATTGATCGTACATCAAGAGAAACTGATACTTCCATAAGGCTGTAGATGGAAGACAGCCCATTTAATTTTACGTCTTATTCAGTACCACATCGAGCTCCTGTGCGTCTACGAAGCAGTATACTCAGCTGCTTTTTAGCACAATGCTTAACCATGCGTGTCACTTGAAATGAGCTCCTCAGAGTTCTCTTTTCTGTCCAGTTCGTAGTTTGTTTATTCTGAGGCTGTGTACAGTTCGAAAATAGTGACAGTAATTTAAATAAGGTATCTGGTTCACATTTTTTTAAAATTACTACTTTTCTGTCCAGTTGGTGGTTTGTTTATTCCGGGGCTGTGTACAGTTCGAGAATAGTGACAGTAATTTAAATCAGGTATCTGGTTCACAGTTTTTTAAAATTACTACTTTGCTATGTTCCCAGAGAAATTAGTTTATAAATATAATGTCAGATATTCTAGGGGAGAGCCTTGTACTTTGCCACGCTTCTCAGACATCCGCCTCTAGTCAGCCCTTTAATGGAAGTTTAACGCATTATACCATTTTTAAATGATGGCATTCAGTTTTTGTTTGCTTCAATCTTCCTCTGAAATTACTCTGCAAAATCAAGTTCTTTCCAAATATGAGAACATGTTCCAATGTGCAGCGTGGTCATGTTCTTAGGAACAAATATTCAGTTGAAATTTAAAAGCGTTCCAGTCGAGAAAATCTTGTCAATACTGTATTTAATAGTCTACTGGTTACATTAGTTCTCTACAACATATCAATAATCAGTTCGTTAAATCAAATGAAGAAGTATTGTCAGAAACCAGTTACAAGTGAAATACGTTTTAAAATAGAAGCTACTGGAAACTAAAGCAAACTTCCATTTTCAAGGCAGGTACAACTGTTCACACACTAAAGAAACTCGGTGAATTGGCAAGTATCATATGTTCCATGCTAAAAGACCGTTTCAAGGTACAAGTATGGTTTAAATGTCTGCATGTTATGTAAATATGCTAAAAGTATATAGCATTTTACTCACAGTAAAATTATGTACCTGAAGAATCAACAATGATTTACTTACAGCACTTAAATGTGCAGAACACGAAATATTTACAAATGGCGCGCAATGCACAACTTCATGTCTCACAACAACAAAAACTGCAGAAAATGGCGGAAACTGCTTTTGGTGGTCTCTAGTTCGCATCCCTCCCTATGAAACTAAAATCGGTAACTAGCCTGAAGTACCGACCCAAAAACATCGTGTGTTCGTAAGTACACTATCCTATAGCTAAAACGCTCTCCCCTACTGCAGAATGCAAAATACTGAATAATATCAACGGAATAATACCAGAAACCTACAGATAGCCTGTTTTCATAACTTTTTGCTTGCTCCCTTCCGTATACTGCTTGGAGCCGTGTATATGCTCGACGCGCACACGCATGCAAGCAGAGTTCTTTTGTGACGTGTTTGCCTTGTCTCGAGGGAAGAAAAAGTCGGTTTCTACGAACACATGGACTCGAGTTGTTTATTCACATGAAACACAAATAAACCACCACATAACTATTTTAGTATCACAAGAAGAGTTTGTCTCGAATGAGAGGATTCGTCTTGTCATCTCCAACATCTGACAAATTGCTTTTCTCTAAAACCCGCTGTTCGAATTGATGGGAGCGAATATTTATGTTTTTAGCAATGAGTTTTTGACATAAAATCCAGCACTTTTGGCGTTTCTGCGCGGTTTTGTGGACATTATTTGGTTTATTAAACGTGTTGACGCAGTGTATATGTTATTTGATACTACCATTCGTTTTCTTTTTGCATTTTTTTCTTTTTTTGTGGTTGTTCTTTTCTCAGTTCAGTTACAGTTGTACGTTTTTTGATTAAACCAAATACATACAGACAAAATATACTTTTGGCGATTCATTGTTGAACATTTTCCGTAATTTCGAGCCTCTTACGTTGCTATGTTTTCTCTGTGTCTTACTTTATATTATTGACAATGAACGACCTAGATTCCAAGCGGGATAAGTATTTGTAAATCTATGTTGAAACTGTGCCTTCATAGAGTCTATCATCATTTGTTTACGAACGAATAAGCGTAGTCCTTAGTATTTTATGACTGATGTCCAGAATCCAGTAGGATAATGGAACATACAATGTACCACACCGACTTTTCCTAGTAGTTTTCTCGTATTGTTGCCGCAATTGTTACCCAAAGAAATACTTTATTATAGTACAGTATAAGGAAACAGATCTACACCTCTGTTAGTAGCGTTCGGAAATCAAAGGTAGAAACATAATGGCTACTATGGCTACTAACGTTGCGTCAGGCCGAAGGTGTACTCAGTTAACATAACGGTTAAGTTGACATTCATATAAAACAGGAAATCCGAGTTCGACTTTTCGTCTGGCACAAACGTTTAATTGTCAGCACATATTAAATCTTCTATTTTGTATAAAATGTTCTTTTCAATAACTTGGTTAATAAACTGTTTGTTCTTTTTAGATCTTATAGTCCCACGTTACTGTTTCCTGATGAACATTATCGTTGCATTAATCATCATAGTGATTGTGACCTTTCGAAAGCTGGTCCTATCGAAAATAATTTCAAAGCTTTGCTTTGCAAAATGCACTCGCTGAGCACTCTGGGTTTAGAGCGTGTTAGTCATACATTGATCCAAGTGAAATGTATGTAATATTTGGAAATTATTTTTTTTTAATTTGAGAAGAAAGGCATATGTCCCTCACTTCCTCATTTTACTAACAAAAGTATTTATTAACTTGTGAGGCACCTCGTTCGGACAAGCCATTGTACGCTGTTTTGAATTTACTGAGCGTGTTCTGTGAATGTTTTTCAAGTCATACGCAGACTTATGGAAAATTTAAATTGTATCTAAAGTTATTTTTGTGATTTACAGGCGATAAACCTGGATGTTTAGAGCCCAAAAGCCAAACAATAACAATTTCCATGTTTAGGATTCAGTGTGGATCTATGCACATTTTTCAGAACTGCTGTTGTTTGCGAAGCAAGATTCAATCAAGAGAATAAAGTCATGTTCAGATTATATGCTCGCTTAGTCGTGATAGTCTTCCAAACGTCATCGTTTTTTTAAGAACTTTATTCGACTTGCATGGAATTTTTTTTCGGTAGTACGCAGTATATGGATGGTTAAGTGACACTAGTATGATGTAGTTAAAGTAGGTTGCACGTCTTATCGTACGCACTGTAGTGCGATAAATAATGGACTTTCCCAAGCGAAGTGCATGGAAAGGCAGTGCTTGAACTGTTACGAACGATAACATATCGTATCAGTTAGCAATTGTTATTAAGTATGTGACAGTTTGATTTTGAGTGACTATTTGGGGTTTTATTTATGTTTGCACTATTGTCTCCACGTTTCCCATCACTAATGTTGTGTGTTGTATAAATGGGTACAGTGTTCTGTGCTCAGAGAACCACTACTCACGATATTTGACACCCAACAGACACTGGAGTATGTTAAGTACAGTTATCGCGGTTCCTCCAGACGTAAACTGTTGGCGTTTCAGTTAGACTGTGAATTATTAACTTGTTATTTATAACGTGTTTATTGATTTTGTAGGTTGGTTGGTTGGTTGGGGTGTAAAGGGACCAAACTATAGTGTCATCAGTGCCTTTCGCCTCATGCGAACAAGTCTCAAGTTAAAACAATTCCCAAAAGCAACCGGGGACAGAAAAAGGCCGTAAAATTAACGAGAAATGACACTGAAACAGAAAACAAAAGATGCGGACCAAAAGCGGAAACCGTACACCAAAAGCAAAAGTAGTGGGAAGTATTAAAATAATATAGCAGATGGCCTGGACTTTCTGATCACAAGAATAAAAAAGGATGAACCAGCCACACTACAACGCACTAAAATCTCAACCTAAAAGGCAAGGAAGGACATCAAACAACAAATTTATATTATTATGCGTGTGAGCTGGGCATCAAGCCGAACTGAGCTTCGATGACAGATGAGTAAGTCATTGAATTTTGCATCAGTTCTATGCCAGAATTCATCTATCATAGTGGGTGTTTGGTGGCGTGTCGGTCTTTCAGTCACCCATAACCGGATGTTTACAATGAGTGAGAAATGAGGGGCACTTCAGGCCATCCTAAGAGTCGACCAGTGTCTGCATCGAGGTAGATCAGACCTACACAGGTAACAAGAACTCCTTCATTATCTTGTTGAATAATAACGTCACGGGGACCCCGAAGATAGAGCAGCCTTAACGCATCAATACCGTAGCGAACGCTGTTCAAATTACTGGCTAAGCCAACCAGAGATGATAGTACTGTCTATCCAGTGGCACCCCTTACAACGACGCCAGCTGGTGGGCAGTATGACGAACGCAATATGGCAACAAACGTTCTCCTTGGAGCCTCCAAAGAGAAACACACTTACCATGGTGCTGTGCACAGAACCGTGCCTCGTATGAAACAGCGACGTGGCGACACTACTGTGCCAGGTGCTGACGTTGGGCCAACCATTGTCGATGTTCCTCATTAAGAGGAAGTCGCAAATCATGGCCGGCTTGTTGACAGTCTGTGGCGCTACAGCAGGCGACACACTGTCTATGGGGATACCTGTCCTGCTGCGGAGAGGTCCATTTCCTGAATGAAAGTACATGACGTGGTTGTATTATTCTGCACCGGTGAGCAAATGGTATATCTGTCCTCTCTGGTGATAGTTGCGTGGGGCCCCTATGACACCCCGTATAAATTCGACATCTGCTCTTAGACCATGGACCAATTTCAACCAAACTTGCTACACATATCATTTACTGTATGGAAAGAATCATTGTGTACTCACGTATCAAAGGGGCGGGGTTGGTGGTGAAAAAGCAGTGTTGCCCACGTCGCGAGAATGAGAGCACTCAAAAACTTGCAACACATTTTACACATAATTATAAATTTTTATGAAACTTTGTCTCGCTGACTACCCACACAAAATGATGAAAGAAAAAAAGTTTATCCCTTACCATATTATCGCTGTCCATGCAGTAAGACTGCTACATAAAGCCTTATGTTTTAATTTATTACTTCTTTACTACAAACAGTATTCGTGACACATTTCTCAGGCATTGTTTGCATATACCTCTGAATGTAACGGAAAATTACATCATTGGGGGGCTCTTAGTTCAGGAGAGATGACTTCATACACACTGATATGCACGAAAAACTACCGCATCATGCAGGACGTTTTACTTTATTACCGCGCTGCTACTAATTCTATTTGCAACACTTTTCGCAGATACTATCCAAATCTGCCTCAGAGTGTACCTAAAAAAATGTCGTTGTACGACAAATAGTTCAGGAGATATGGCGTCAAATACTGAAATGCATGAAAAACTAGCGCTTGCATGACGTTTTCGTTTATTGCTTCATTGCTATTAACTCTATTGACAATATATGTCCTAGACAGTAGGCACATACACCACCGGATGTACCTGGAAAATTACATCATTGTATAGAACATAGGTCAGGGGATACGACGTCACAAACATCGACCTGCGTGAAAATGAAACTGTAGGGTGAAATTCATTGAAACACACGAGTAGTACGTGTACAAATTCGTATAGAATATATTTTACAATTGTGTATGCGGGGAAAGCCACGGTAAAATAGCTCATCTCAGACCTCTGGAACGATTTCAATCCTATTTTGTACACATATCAATTGTTGTTGTTCTTGTTGTTGTTGTGGTCTTCAGTCCTGAGACTGGTTTGATACAGCTCTCCATGCTACCCTATCCTGGGCAAGCTTCTTCATCTCCCAGTAGTTACTGCAACCCACATCCTTCTGAATCTGCTTAGTGTATTCATCTCTTGGTCTCCCTCTACGATTTTTACCCTCCACGCTGCCCTCCAATACTAAATTGGTGATCCCTCGATGTCTCAGAACATGTCCTACCAACCGATCCCTTCTTCTATTCAAGTTGTGCCACAAGCTCCTCTTCTCCCCAATTCTATTCAATACCTCCTCATTAGTTATGTGAACTACCCATCTAATCTTCAGCATTCTTCTGTAGCACCACATTTCGAAAGCTTCTATTCTCTTCTTGTCTAAACTATTTATCGTCCACGTTTCACTTCCATACATGGCTACACTCCATACAAATACTTTCAGAAAAGACTTCCTGACACTTAAATCTACACTCGATGTTATCAAATTTCTCTTCTTCAGAAACGCTTTCCTTGCCATTGCCAGTCTACATTTTATATCCTCTTTACTTCGTCCATCATCAGTTATTTTGCTCCCCAAATAGCAAAACTCCTTTACTACTTTAAGTGTCTCATTTCCTAATCTAATTCCCTCAGCATCACCCGACTTAATTCGACTACATTCCATTATCCTCGTTTTGCTTTTGTTGATGTTCATTTCATACCCTCCTTTCAAGACACTGTCCATTCTGTTCAACTGCTCTTCCAAGTCCTTTGCTGTCTCTGACATAATTACAATGTCATCGGCGAACCTCAACGTTTTTATTTCTTCTCCGTGGATTTTAATACCTACTCCAAACTTTTCTTTTGTTTCCTTTACTGGTTGCTCAGTATACAGATTGAATAACGTTGGGGAGAGGCTACAACCCTGTCTCACTCCCTTCCCAACCACTATTTCCCTTTCGTGCCCCTCGACTCTTATAACTACTATCTGGTTTCTGTGCAAATTGTAAATAGCCTTTCGCTCCCTGTATTTTACCCCTGCCACCTTTAGAATTTGAAAGAGAGTATTCTAGTCAACATTGTCAAAAGCTTTCTCTAAGTCTACAAATGCTAGAAACGTAGGTTTGCCTTTCCTTAATCTTTCTTCTAAGATAAGTCGTAAGGTCAGTATTGCCTCACGTGTTCCAATATTTTTATGGACTCCAAACTGATCTTCCCCGAGGTCGACTTCCACTATACTAGTTTTTCCATTCGTCTGTAAAGAATTCGCGTTAATATTTTGCAGCTGTCACTTATTAAACTGATAGTTCGGTAATTTTCACATCTGTCAACACCTGCTTTCTTTGGCATTGGAATTATTATATTCTTTTTGAATTCTGAGGGTATTTCGCCTGTGTCATACATCTTGCTGACCAGATGGTAGAGTTACAGTCCGGAAAGAAACGCTATAGGGGTAAGAACCATCAGGTTCCTATTGGAGTGAATGTGTTAATGTGGAGAGAGAAGGAATGTTGAGTATATGGACAGAAAGCGAGGAAGAAGGAGGAAGTAGGCACAGGTAGGAGGAGGAGGAGCCGGAAATAGGGGAGCGGTAAATGAATCGAGACAAGGGAGAGGACGAGATGGACAGTGACAAGTGGAGGAAGAGACAGGCAGCGAGATGGGGGAGGAAGATGACCAGAGAGAAGGGAGGAATATGGTGAGGGGGAGGGGAAGATAGACAGAGAGAGGGAGAAGGAGGAGACAGAATTATAAGGGAAGGAGTCTCATGGACAGAGGGAGAAGGAGCAAGCGAAAGAGAGGGGAGGAGCAGGCTGACATAGAAAGAAGGAGTAGGAGATATATAAAGTGTTGTAAGTAAATACTATGAACTGGAAAATGCGAACTCGGTAGGCCATAATCTTCCAGCTGTTGATTTCCCACACGTGCTGATGACGTCTCTTTCTCGCACTAGGCACAACACTGTCTTCTCACAAACAAGGATGAATTTAGATTTCTTAATGAGAGAGCCATTGCCAGATTGAGTGGCCGTTCGGTTCTAGGCGCTACAGTCTGGAGCCAAGCGACTGCTACGGTCGCAGGTTCGAATCCTTCCTCAGGCATGGATGTGTGTGATGTCCTTAGGTTGGTTAGGTTTGATTAGTTCTAAGTTCTAGGCGACTGATGACCTCAGAAGTTAAGTCGCATAGTGCTCAGAGCCATTTGAACGATTTTTTTGAGAGAGCCATTGTGCAATGTTTTATTACATACCGAATGCACCCGGTGTTACTCGTATTTAAATTGTGTAGTTGCACTCAGATACTTCCCCTGTTAAGTATTATTTCCATCCACGCTTAGGTATTAAGAGACTATGCGAACAGTCAATGCAAGTGAATTAAAAGTGCCCCATTTGAGAGTTTTATTTGTTTTCTTACATTTACTTCTTCTTATTTTTCCAAAAGAATAATACTGTAAAAGTGCTTTAGTTGCATTCTTTATCACAGGCAAGTTGTTCGTGGAATTCTCAGATATTTTTTGAACATTCATATGTTCTCATACTTCTAAAATTGTGATTTATCTATGATTGCATTTTATCCTACATGAACGTATGTTACACTACAGAGATGTTATTTAAATCTGGCTCGTGAACATATAATATTCTGTGTATCGTAACAGAATTACTAGTACTCAGTGTCAACATTTGTCTACAGCATGTTTCTTTATGCAATAAAATTAATTGGCTCTGAGCACCGTGGGATTCAATAGCGGAGGTCATCATTCCCAATGAAATTTATTAGTGCTTTAGTTTTACAGAGGACTGAGTGGAGACACATCTCCATAACGCCAGGATAGCTGTTGGGAACGTGTGAGGTATCTTCGATGCTAGTAAACATTATCAGAGTTCAGTCATTTATTCACAATGTTAACAAGTCGCCTTTCTTCTGCAACAGCTGCTGGGTTCTAGCTGACGACTGTCGAGTCAGCTCAACATCTTCATGCCCAAGCGATGGCGTGAACATCGGCAAATTGGTAGGTTGCTGTTTGGTTCAAGAATGGTTAAAATGGCTCTGAGCTCTATGGGACCTAGCATCTGAGGTCATCAGTCCCCTAGACTTAGAACTACTTAAACCTAACCAACCTAAGGACATCACACACATCCATGCCCGAGGCAGGATTCGAACCTGCCACCGTAGCAGCAGCGCGGTTCCGGACTGAAGCGCCTAGAACCGCTCGTCCGCAACGGCCGGCTGCTGTTTGACAAGTGTGGTCATTGCCCACCATGAACTGATTCTCAGGCTAGCTGCTGTAGTGTCCTAGGTACCACTCCGAATTCTATGATGACCCTTTGTGATCCATCCACGATGTACCTGCTGTTGGTACTCGTGAGGTTAGTTGATTTCCTCCCTACCCCTGGTAGGTTTCAGCATCCGGAATTTTATCGTGAAGGCCATCGTCTCGAGTATATCTTCGGTTAGTTTACAGACCACACTGGAGCATCTAGGATGTAGATTCACTATGGCATTCCCGGGATAGTTCCTTCGAAAGGGCACAGCCGATTTCCTTCTCCATCCTTCCCTAATCCGAGCTTGTGCTCTAATGAGTCCGTTGTGGACGGGCCACTAAACACTACTCTCTTCCTCCTCCCCCACTGTGGCATCGTAATCATGGAATAGAGTGCTATTACTGTGAATGTCATCAATCCCAATGATCAACTCCTCAGAAGAGCTGGAGTATTTAAAGTGAGTTGGTGTGATGCTACGATGCAAGGCACAGTTCATAGTGACTGCTTGTGTCCTTCTTATTCAGATAACATGCTGTCCACTTCTGTGTCAGTCCATCACTATGTGCTCTTGTGAAAGAGACAGAGTTTCTTGCAGCATGTCTTAAGAACTAACGAATATGTTTGTCACACTTCCTTTGGTGTTCTGTCGCAGTCTCCTTTCTGCTGAATGCGTGTCCTCATTTGACAGACAGTGTCATAATGCGTTGATGACCTGACCCACCTGCAACACAATGGCTCGCTTCCTGCTTCCGCCTCTGTCTCTGATATAACCTGTGTCTGACCCTTATTACTGTGCCACAACAGTTTTTCTCATATAACATTCAGCAACCAGCGATAGAACACGTTTCCTCCCTTTCTGAATGATTCTCTTCCCGCGTCCTTCTAGCAACTAAACGATCAAATCATTAAATATAGTGATAATTAACGCAGTCTATACCATAATACTTTGAAACTCGCCGATAATTGAACCAAAGCTGTTTACGAAGAATGAGTGTGCCTCTCTTACCCTTTACTCAGTTAAACTGAAACGGAACTTGGAGTCACGTCCTATATTTTTCTCAATAAATTCCGGTACAGGAGAATTATGGCGACTGTGTAGTTTCTACTCTGCAGAAGCAAGTCTGTAACAAGCAGAAGACAATGGATCAAGCTGTATTTATTTATTTATTTTTTTATTTCGTGTGTGCCACGTTTCCCTGCATCTTTTACCTTATGCTACCTTGGACTGTATGAATGAGATATTATGTGAAATAGCAGAAAGCTTTGGTCAGAGGTCGTAGCATTGCATGGGTAGAGTGGTTCTGTGATAGGATAGTACCAACCCCTAAACGCGAACAAGTTTTGCAAAGTTTGTGTGCAAGTCAGGTCAGCGAAGTCGCGAAGGCACGAGTATTGGCTCTGTCAGGTTGACGAACCATCCCCTCCGACACCTTTTGAACGAACAACAGTTAGGCGAGGTGTTCACAGCCCCACGTGTTCCTGGGTAGCGGCGCTGGACTGACGTGGAGACGCAGTTCACGATTTTGGTAACGTAAACAAAGGTATCAGAATGTCTCAAAACTGCTAATAATAAAGACCATATGTTGGAATCAGGTGTGAGATTACCACCAAACCGCCATTAGGGAGTTTATTTTCATAATTTAGTCAAATTTCAGTACAACTTTGCGTTTGTGTCTTGATTAGGGCATGCACCATGGGCCTTAAGCTCCGTCTTTAACGGAAGTTCATTCATTTAATGTATTTTATTGTGATCTCTCTTTTACAGTAATATTTTGAGGGATTTTATTTAATTTTCATGTATTTCCTTCGTGTACTTGCTTTCACGCCATGTGGTCGATTGGAGCAACTGCCACATTGGTAAACTGCAGTTTCGATCTGAAAGCGTGTAGTAGTCGAGTCAGTAACCACACAGTAGTGGGCGATTGTAAGATAGGCAAGGAATAATCTTGTGTATCCGTATTTTTTGCATTTCTGTTGGCTAGCGCAACTTGGCCATGTTTGTGGAATAGTGTTAATGTTGTAATTAGTTAATGTTTCTTGTGCCCCCATAACTATTTGATTTGCTGGCAATGTTGCACGTTACATAAAATATACGGGTTAAACTCCTGTATCCAGAAAAGTTCAGATTTTAATGCGTATTGATGGAATAATGCCGTGCAAATTTTTCCCGCCATATGATAGTAAATGTTCTTCCCCCCAGCTCAGTAACGTGGTGTTGTTTCTCAAAGCAAGATTCATTCATAGTTGAGTGCACCACTTGCTACCGATTCTTCAGCGCATGTTTTAACGAAAATTTAAGTATTGAGGCAAATACTCTTCCGCACTGACAGAGTTCGTTTATAGTGTCTTTGCTAACTTGTTCTGCGTGACCTATTGTAATAAGCATGGGTTTAGGTATAACTGTGTGCGTGCATAAAATTACATTGAAGCCAGAGCTGTGATCCCCTCTGTCTTTCCATAATTACGTGGCGAAAGTGAATCATATTAACTAGAGAGACCGGTTGTGGTGATGTATATTCCAACAGACACACGGCTTGTTATTGAAATGCCATCGGTATTGAAAAAATATCAATTAACTATACCCTATGACTAATTATTTTCTCTCTTCATCACAAAGAATAGGTGAAAGTCAGTACCACAGTTCAATGCTGGGTCATGAAAGTAAATAGTGGCTCTATGCTCCCTATTAAGCGCTTCATAAGTGCCTTCTGTAGTGGTTCCAAAAAATATTGTGTTATCCGTTGCGTTCAAATTTTTACCGGTTGGTTAAACCCACTCCATAGAAATTATTTGTACCCCAGTGGTAACTCGCAGGGGCTTGTAATTTCGTGGACCACACGAATTTGTTTTACCATTACTACAGAGGGTAGCTTGCAGGAGCTGTAGGACATGCCAAGTTACGGTAATTTTCTTACCAGGTCGAGTTATAACTTTAAATATACCACCACCAGTACGAAGGTTGCGTTGCAGAACATCCACCAGGAGAAGGCAAAACACATCATCTGCCAGTCTAATTACTTTAAAACTGCTGGAAACGACACGATAGAGATAAAATTGCTCAAGTCACGTGTCTTGGCTATAGTAAGTGATAAGTGATGGGGAAAAAAAGTATAAAAGGGATTAGGATAGATTTCTTCACATTTTCTACCCGGATGTATTTCGTTGAAATTACGGAATCAGCGGGATTTTTATTCTGTTTCTGTTACATAATACAGAAACATCAGCGGGATTTTTATTCTCTTTCTATTAAATAATTAGAAGAACCGCTTAATTATTAGCCGTGCGTATAGAAAATTCAACTTTTAAGTAAAGTGTTCACGAATTTGAAAAACAGAAATAAATTTATGGACTTTGTAAAAACATGTTTTGGTTTCTTTGGCTGTCTGTACACTGCGTCATAGGTGTAGAATGGTACAGATCCATTGCGTCCCTGTACTTTCTAGGGAAAGTATTGGAGTGTATTACCCACAGAGCCCTTACCCAGTTCCTCAAAGAGAACAACATAATCACACTTGAGCAGTTGGGCTCCCATTCAGAACATAGCACTACCCATCAACCCTTGCGTTTGGTGGGACACATATACAGGGTGAGGGTTGAAAAACACAGTACAGAAGCTGTCTTTCTTGACACTGAGAAGTCGTTCGACAAAGTCTGACGTCAGTTAGACGTTCTAGGACACATGATCAACATGACTGTTATGTGCGACAAACATGCCAGTACGATCAGGAATGCTGTGGCCAGGTTCCCACAGGGGTCCGTTCTGGGCCCCAAACTTTACACGCTATATACCGACGATGTGCCAAAATTGGCAGATGGTGAAATTGCTCTCTCGACAGAAGACACGATGGTGTACAAAAACAGCAGAAACCTAAATTTCATAGTCAGAAAGCTCTGCAGCAACGTCTGGACGCTATCACCAAATAGCGTAATATCTGGAAAGTCAAGATAAACCCAGAAAAGAGCGTTACAGTCATGTTTTTTGAAGAAGGTAACTCCCTCTGACAGACATTCTCTGTTGCTGGTAGATTGATGGAATGTAGCGACTCGGCGAGGTATCTGGGTTTGCAGCTCGATATGCACCTGAAATTTTTAAACGGATCAACAGTGCAAGGAGCAAGGGTTGTGCTGCTTCTTGCCAACTGCATCAGCTCCTAAAGGGGTGGAGGGTTAAAGATAGACACCAAGCTAAGATTGTACAGGGGTATCATCCTGCCAATGGTCCTGTACGAATCAGAGGTATGCGCCAAGGCTGCGAGTACACACCTGAACGATCTCCAGTCCTTTGTATCATCGCAGACGTCGACCAATACATGCCAGACACTCATATTGGGGACCTACAAGGCGAACCATCCATCTTCACACACATAAAGAAGTCTAACAACCTCTGTGAGAAGGCCTCCACTTATGTCCACCAACTCGTCTGTCAGTTACACACACAGTACCCAGATACTTCATATAAGAGATCTATATCAACACTCAGCAGACAACTGAAGTTATAACAGTCTGGAGACAAAAATCATACCTGCACACAATGATTCAGATGTATCGCCATTTTTCTTTAATCATAAAGCCATGGTGGCATTCAGATGGGCGTAGTCCTGTGGATACTTAAAGGACAAAAACACAGACACCGAGACATTTTCTTTCCCACTCTGTCATCGGCAATAACAGAGAACGTAATGTAGAAAACTTACTTACATAGAATATTTACGACTGGGAATGAGAGTTTGACGCGTCTGCTCGCGCATGATTGCTAAAATTTAGTTTTAATTACAAACTGAAATTAATCAATGTAAAGAAAACTGTTAAAAATTAACTAGAGCAGACGGCCATTATTTATGGCAGATGCATTTTTGTTAGCGGCCATACTGACTTCTAGAAAAATGCTATAAAATTTAGAGAAGATTACATCTTTTAATACCATCATCAATTTTGCCAGGCAGGTGTCTGTTATTTACGGGTGAAATGGAATCGTAGCTTGGAGACAGTGGCCATGTCATTTAAGGTTCCGTGCTTGCACTGAAGTTTGCAAAACATTTCGTGATGATAGGCAGTTAATATCAGGGACGCTGCAGCAAGTTGGAAACGAATACTAATTGGATTCTGCCATTGCGTCTCCACGGCACAATGCGTTGAGCTAGTACTGGTCGTGAGCTATAACAATAAAACGGTTCATGTATCTTATATCTACACATGGCACATCAGATTTGTCTACACAAAAGAAAGAGTAGTTACTGATACGCAAGAAACGCAAGTATAGCGCATCATGTCAATACCCAGGCTAACAGGCAAGAGAGAGAGAGATACGAGCACGAACGCTCTTTAATTACTTTCTAAAACTATGAAGCTATTATAATCGATTGCAATCAGCCGAAGACTGACTGCCGCTGTGTCTTTGAATTGTTATTTATAAATTATAACTATATTTCACAGAATTAATGTATATACGTTATTTAGATATGAAGTTATTTACAGCAAAGAAATAGATTAGCGTGCATTTTTGTGCCTTCCGTCTTTTTTGCGATGTTAGATTTGCATAAAATTACGTGGGTCTGTCCATGTAATGCTTCAATGTTTCTATGTGAATGATTTTGTGTGTGTGTGTGTGTGTGTGTGTGTGTGTGTGTGTGTGCGTGCGTGTGTGTGTGTGTGTGTGTGTGAGAGAGAGAGAGAGAGAGAGAGAGAGAGACAGACAGACAGACAGACAGAGAGAGAGAGAGAGAATAATAGTAAGAGCATGTGAGTGTGGGTGTATGGAGAGAGAGAGAGAGAGAGAGAGAGAGAGAGAGAGAGAGAGAGAGGGGGATATTTTTGTTTGTATGTTTATACGTGTCTGTTTAGGTCGTCTGACAGTTCCTTAACTAAGCAGAAAGAGTTACGTCTCACCTGAGGGAGGTATAATATAAGTTACATCTCTTATTTCTTCGAAATTTTCAGTCGAAGTTTCGTAACCATTTACAAGTACAGGCTGTTTAATTCTGTATTTTGGTTTACTCTGACTAATGTCTTTGGAACATATAGCTTTATCCGTAACAAAGACATCGTGAGCCCCTATATTTGACCGAGTGAGGTGGCGCAGTGTTAGACACTCGACTCGCATTCGGGAGGACGACGGTTCAATCCCGCGTCCAGCCATCCTGATTTAGGTTTTCCGTGATTTCCCTAAATCACTCCAGGCAAATGCCGGGATGGTTCCTCTGAAAGGCCACGGCCGACTTCCTTCCCTAATCCGATGAGACCGATGACCTCGCAGTCTGGTCTCCTTCCCCAAACAATCCAACCCAACCCTATATTTGAGGAATCGCCACGACCTCAATAGGAAACCAGATCACAAAGAGCTTGCTGCCGCGCAACTGCAGCCCATGACAGACGCCAGCAAGTCTGCCTCGGATGATTTCTGGTCCCTTGAGGGCAGACGAGCTGCCAGTAGCCCAGCTGCCGGCAGCCTGGGCAACCGCTCTGCTATCGGACATCTTCCGGGTCTGCTCACTGGCCAAGCTATTGCCGAGGGCCTATGGATAACATCTTTGTCGTGAGACACATACTATGTAGGCGATGAGCCACAATATTACAACTGCTGCCCACCAAGAGACTGAATATAGCCTAATGCCGTACCCGCGACGTGTTGCGACAAGGAAAGTATGTAAGTGGAGCAGAGACGAATAGTGATTAATTCTAAATACGGGACGCAAATGTGGAAATCCACAACTTTTACGAAGGGCAGATCGTTATGACCCGGCGCCAGGGTACTACCATCTTGTAAACGGCAAAACTGGTCGACGGTTCGTGATTTACGGTCTTGAGCATGTATGGAAAGTGGTAAAGTGGTTGGACAACGGAGAAACCACGAGTGACTAGAAGGAGTTGGACATCCGCACGTCATCACGGAACATGGAGATGTGCAGTATAGGTGGCGATCTGTGGCAGGTCTGACAACAATGTACAGAAGTAGTGTACGCACATACCGATCAGCGCACATTGTCGAACATAGGGCTCCACAGCAGGCGACACATGGGTGTTCCCATCTCGACCCAGAGGCACAGTCAGTTACAGTTGAGGTGGACACGGAGTCAATGGAAACGTGTTGCCTGGTCGGATGAATCAAGTTTCCTGATACAGCTGGTCGACGGTGTCATACGCCTTTATCCCAACGAACCGTTGCTCGAAACATGCTCCGTGTCACGGACGCAGCCCAGTGGTGGCTGTGGAGTACTATGGGACCTTAAGTAATAATAGAAGACACCATAACAGGTATGGAGTACGTGAACGTTACTGCGTGCCGTCTGAATCCCTTCGTACCTCGTCTGTTACCGACGGTGATGGCAACTTACAGCAGGGTAACCCTTCGTGTTGAAAGGCAAGAATAGCGCTCAGTGATTACAGAAGCATGATAATGAGCTCGCGTTGTGGCTTGGCCATCAAATTCGCCTGATTACAGCCCTATGACACACATCTGGTACGTCATCGGGCACCAGCTCCACGCCCACAAACCGCCGGCCTGTAAGTTATGGGAACCGCGTGACTTGTGCTTAGAATGTAGTGTTACATACCTCTGGAAATCTACTAAGGACGTATCAAATCCATCCCGTGCAGAATTGTTGCTTTATTTAATTCCAGATGTTTTTAAGCAGATGACCATAATGTTTCTGCTCATCAGTACGTCAACATTATTTGAACTGTGCATCCTATTTACGTTCTATCGTATGTTTATGATTCGTTAGTAGCAATTGAGCAAACAGTGTGCTACGTTTTGCTTTAAAGTTATTCTTTGGCAACGTTAGAAGGAAATATCCGCAAAACCTCAAGAGAAGCCGCGAGTCTGCATCTCCAGTTCCAGGTAAAACAACCATCTCAGAGATCAGAAATATACATTATATCCGTGAAAGTTGTGGATTTGCGGATCTACATATTTACCTTCATGGTGACCCGTATACTTGGCAAATAAACTTTATATCGCACTGTGGACGTCATACTATCATAGGTGAATGTGTGCATGCAACGACGACTGTAGCATTGCTGCGACAGGGGACATGAACATTACATCATCATGTTGCATATTTGAATGTCTCTTAAAGCAACTGCAGACTTATTTTATTTGCTTACTTAATCGTCTAGGATAGGTCTTAGGGTCAGTGTTGCCTCGCCCGTTCCCAAATTTTTACGTAACCCAAAGTGATCTTCCCCGGTGTCGGTTTCAACAAGTTTCTCCTTTATTCTGTCAATAATGCGCTCCTAGGCAGCACATCGCGCCTGGTACACGCGGCGCTCGGAGACCACAGCACAACTACGACACCTGAGGATGGGCTTATAACAGTCCGAAACCGGTCGTGTGAAACTTAAGTAATTTACAACTGAAGCGGTGTTTTCAACCTCTGCTATACTGCTCAGTTGCGGATGTTCTTCCAAAAGGATTGTCTGTAGGAAAATAGTGAGTTTTAAAGTTTTTTAAGCATTTTAGAGTGATATGATCAACATTAGAACCCCGAAAACTGGACTCGATAACTCGGCACTCCGGGAACTCGACAAGCCTGACACATTTTTTGGCTTTGAAAAAAGAAACAAAACATAAACACGCACGGTATTTTCGTAAAAAGCTAATTTAATTTACAGTGATAATCATGCTTATAGACTATTTCAGGACAGTGAATATGTAGCTCTGAAAAGACTGAAATTGCAATATATTTAAATAAATCCTAAACTATTATTGATAGAATAAAACCTAAAATATTGCTGTTGTACAGTAAAAGCACTTTCATTAATAAGTGAAATACCTAATTTAAGCTTACTTTGAATAAGGCTCAGGATTCATTAAATCAAAAAAAATATCTGAAAGTTAATGCTTTAATATAGTTAATAAAGTGAATACAGTATGCCTAATACTTTCAGCCAGAAAGTATGTAAATAGCGGGTTTTAATTGGTCTTACACCTTAAAAATATTTAAGTATTTGAAAACAACCAATACAGTACTACAGTAATATAGTAGTACAGTACTAAACTAGTACTAATATTTCGAAACTGAAAATTTAATATTATGTATGTATTTAATTCTCTGTTTTATAAAGACTTTTACTATTGCTCTAAATCCCATTATTAGGGCTAGAGTGTGTTTAGAAAGGTGCAAATGTCGACCATCTTACTGGATTACTGAATACGAAGTCGTTGATAACTGGTGGGATATCCAATTCATCCAAAACATCTCGGTGGACGTGAATAACAGCCAAGTTGTTCAATCGCTTCTGTCGGAGATATCACTCCAGACTTCGAAGGGCACTAAATGACCGTTTTGCTGTTGCTGTCGTGACTAGAACTACTTGGAGAAGCTTAATGGCTCAAATGGCTCTGAGCACTATGTGACTTAACTTCTGGGGTCATCAGTCCCCTAGAACTTAGAACTACTTAAACCTAAATAACCTAAAGATATCACACACACCCATGCCCGAGGCAGAATTCGAACCTGCGATCGTAGCTGAAGCTTAATGCACTTCACAATTTCACATAACATTTCTCCAACTGCAGACTCTTGTGTAATGTACTTTCTTACATCACACATGTTTGTAAGACCAGTTCTTTTTTATTAGCGATATCGGCTAACATATTCAAGTGTAAGCGCAGTCTCTCAATGTCTAGGTCATTTTTGAAAAACTCAGTTGATTTTTCCAAATTTGTTTCACCTCTGTTACTAAAAGCAAGCACTCTTGTTCAATTAAAAATGACCAGTGTGAGTCCAGTTGAAGCAAACCGCTCAGTAATGCAAGATTGCACCGTTTTACAAACTTCAATGTAAACAGCTTTGTAGTATTCCTTCGGTGTTTTGAAAGTGAGCAGTGAGCTGGCTTCGTTTTTTTCATACTTCTTTGGTATACTTCGATTCCGAGGAAGCGAAGGATCATCAACTTCTGAAGGTTTTTCTTTTAAACACAATTACCAAAAGCGCTCAAAACTATCTCACCTTCCATTCAATATACAAATCAAGCCCTCCTATATCTTTTCCAGATCAACAACACTTAGATGAGGACATTGAATTTTGTCATTGACATCCTCTACTTGGTTCATTGCATGGCAGTAAAGACGTAAAAAGAACTAAGTCTTGAATTGTAACATTGACACAAGGTAGCCTGCACATTTGTAACCTGCCTCTGTTTTGTCCTCTGCAGAAAATGTTCAAAAAACTCTAGAAGTTCTTCATAGTTTTTCAATATTCTCAAGATACTAAAGGCTTGCATAGTCCATCAAGTCGGGCAAAGGGGTCGTAGACCAACTTGGTCGTTGGTGCTCTCGCAGCGTATGCTTCTGAAAAGTCCCATCCTTTTGTTGGATTTCCTTACGGCGTTTGTTAACTCCTTGGGTAAAACCATAATATCCCTCATAGACGTAGGATGGCGGAAACTGTCTACAACTACCATGTCTAAAACGTGAGCAGTGCAGTGCACATAACGTGCTTTTGGTTGTATATCCAAAACTAACTTTTTTACTCCTTTGAACTTACCTCTCATATTCGAGGCACCATCATAGCACTGTATTCTTCAGTTATCCATTGACAAATCAAGGCGAGCAAAAACGTCTTTTAAAATACTAACAGAGTTCGAGTTTCAATGTTGGGGGTCTCGTATGAGCCAATAAAGTTTTCGTTGTTGATTAAGAAATCATTGACAATAGGAATACAAAATGACACTACTTCATGAATCGAAGAATCACTTGTTTCATCAACCATAATAGAAGAAATGTTCAGTCTTCTTGATTGAAGCCAATACCTTTCTCAACACAGACTTTCCTAGTAGATCAATGATCTCGTTCTGAATATCGTGGGACGTCCACTTATACCCCGAACGCCCTAACCAATCTTTACACTCAGGTATGTCAATCTTCCGGAGTTCCAACAATTGAAAAAAAATTGAGTTAACATCTTACTACCCTCTAATTGCTATTCCTTGTCGGCATGGTAATTGCACGGTAGTAAAAATTGTCTCAAGAGCTAAACAGCCTTTCTTCATATCACTATCTAACTGTTCATTCAATTAGGAGGCCACACTTCGGTTGGTGATAGAATTTAGTTTCAGAACACCTTCTTTATGCGTAAACGTATTTTCATAAAGACGGAACTTTTCCAAAGCCTTTTTCCAGTTAGAAAACCCTACAGAAGTAAATGCATCTTTTTTGAAGAAAATGGTAATAGATTTTTAGCATCTGCCTCTTTGCAGGTTTTGCAAAAAACTTTTTCGGTAGATGCTTCATATTCCAGCCATGTATATTTGATCAACCAGTACTTCTGAAATGATCTTCCCTTACCGGATTGTCTAGGTTTCGGCTGTGAATGGTTCCCGCCTGAAGACGACGAAGCAGCTGATGACTAATTGTTGGAGGTTGACTTGCAGTATCATCAACGTCCAAGCGCTCCTGTTTGGTAACAAATTGATCTATTGCAAACTTATTTCACAATACAATAAGAGACTAAAGTAAACGAATAAAATATACTCATATAAAATAGTCCACTAGACACTAAAGTCGGAACACTAAACACGTCTGCAGCATGCACTGGACGAAACTATCCACACCGAATGACTGCGACAGCCGGGTGGGCTTTATATAGCCTCAGCGTCGTAATGTCTCGAAGCGTCAAGGCGATGCAAGGCGGAGGGTTCCAGGCACTTCTGCTCCAGTCCTTTTGATGTCACCGGAGCCGCAGCGCTGGCCCGACGGCGCCAGACTTACCCGAAGGTTCGCGCACCCGGCAAATTCTAAGCGTGTCTGCAACACCGTAACACTATCATGAGTCACACCACTCGTTTTCAGTTAACCTGCTTACTACCGTAATAATTATTTGTTTTAACTCATTACTGGATGTATTTTAAAAGGTGGGCCAAACAAGGAAATAAAGAATGACAACATAAATTTGTGATATTTACAAAGCATAATATAACTAATTATTTTCTTACATTATAGGAGCCTCCCCCCCCCCATAAAAAAAGAAACAATTTTCGAGGGGGCTCTGGCCCCCTCAGGCCCCATGGAGTCGGCACCTGTGCTGTGACGTAATTCACATACGTTTCCACATTAAAACCTGTTTTATTGTGGCTTGTTACACTTGCCGTCATCTAGTCGATATGCCGGCCTCCAGTAATGAAGAAAAACTAGATATTATTTTAATTTATGGTGGATGTCACAGAAATGCAACTGCACCTGTGACACTGTTTGCTGAATGTTACCCAGATCCGCGGTGTCTGTCAGATCGAACCATTGGCAACATCTGCACGACACTTACGGAAACAGGAAGAAGGGCTTCCATAAAATGTCGACGTACAACGCCAGCGACTGACAATGGAAACGAAATTGCTGATCTGGCTGCTGTAGCACACAATCCTCAGGTGGGTCTACGAGATTTTGCACGAGGTGTATGAATAAGCCACAGTAGTGTGTGCAGAATCTTGCATCGGCATCGGTTTCATCCGTTCCATATCTCACTGCACCAAGACCTGTACGGGATTGACTTTAAATCCAGAATTGCAGTCTTTCGTTTTGCACTTCAGCAGTTGCAAGTAATCCAGTATTCCTAAGCAATACATTGTTTACGGACGAGGCATCATTTACAAATCATAGTAATATGAATCTGCAGAACATGCACTACTACTCCATGCAAAATCCCCACTGGATTCGGCAAGTTACTCATCAACGACAGTGGACTGTCAGTGTTTGGTGCGGTATCATTGCTAACTGTATTTTAGGTCCATGTTTTTACCGTGGAACATTGAAGGACAGAGATATGCATCATTTCTTCAACACACTATATCGCTCCTCATGGAGGATCTACGATTGGAGACTCGCCTATCAATGTGGTTCCAACATGATGGATGTCCCGCACACAATGCAAATTTGCCAGAGACGTTCTAGATAGGACATTTCCAAATAGGTGGATGGGCCAGGGAGGTACTGAGCCATGGCCCCGACTTGACGCCATTAGACTTCATTCTCTGGGGCGCAGTGAGAGACAGTGTATTAAGAACCCTCAACGACAGTAAAGGATGTGCAACATCGTATTACTGTAGCGTATGCAGCAATATCTGTAGAAACTCTACAATCTGTGCAGCACTCGTTACCCGTCTGCAAACGTGTATTGATGCAAATGGAGGGCACTTCGAACATATGTTGACGTAACACAGTTTCATTGGCCAAGACGTGGGTGTATTTTCTATGCTGGATGTAATGCACAACAATACAGTTTCTGTGGGCGACAGGGCACTAGTAAATGTGTTCAGCATAGTGAATTCAAGTGTGTTATCTCTAATTGTAGCCCTAGTTGTTATTTCGCTAGAATAAACATACATTTAAAATTTGAAAAAAGTAATTTTGCTTTGGACGTGTTGCTTGTTTATTTTTGTGGATTGTGCATACCTTCCTATTGTGTGAGCTCCTGACAAAGGCAGCGTGAGGTGCACGCTTTAGTCTCAGGACGTGCGCTAGCTGAGCGCTTCATTTATTTCAAGCGTCAATTTCACTTCGCAATTTCCCGGGGTCTAATTTACGTATTGCAATGCAACCAATGCCACTATTTTTAATGCCCACCAGGAAAATAAAAGAATATTTAAGATCAGCGAAAGATGCACGACACATTTTGGCTACACCGGGGGTATATAAAATTCTTTGTAGTTGTGGACAGGTTTATATCGGTACCACAAAGAGAAGTGTGAACACCCGTGTTGCTGAACATAAGAGGAATTGCCGCCTGGGTCACAAGGATAAATCGGCCGTAGTGGAACATGTTTACCAGGAAGGTGATCATGATATAAAATTCAGCGAGACGAGCGTCATATCAAAAACCTCACATTATTATGCACGCATGTATAGAGAGGCTATAGAAATTGATAAACACCGTAATAATTTATAATAGGAAAGACGAAGGTGTTAAACTGAATAAAATTTGGATGTCAGCGTTGCACCGCAAGCGTGACGATAGATTACTTTCAATCGAGAATATTGGCATTACCAGAGACAACCTCATAGCCGACGCCACGGGATCGACAGTGGCGCCCTCTGTACTGCCTGTATAATCAGCTCTTCCTCGAGTTCTCTTCGCAGTTCGCCGCTGTACCTCCGAGGATGTCTCCCGCAGTCGGAGACGAAACGTCAGGGGAGAGTTTTATACTTCGACCACGGCCTGTCAGCCCGGAAGTCTTAAGTGAAGATAATACCGGCCGTGAAAGCTTACATTGTATGATCAATGCCATTATTTTTGTGATTTTTCATGCTATTGAATGCATACGAAATAATAGGGGATGTCCATTTAAAATAATAAGTTTGCGTTGAAAATAATATTTGTTTACATTTTAAAATTGCGCATAGTATTTGGTTTCCTAAGCCCCTGCCGTACGTTCATGCTGATAAAAACGTTTTTGAATATCTATTGTTGTTCCAGAGATATTTGTGGTGGCAGAGTTAGGTGAGACACCCTGTATATTCTCCTTTCATCAATTAAATTCAATGTCTTTCATATTATAAGGGAGTGTATTTAGTTGCAATGGTGTAAATGGTGTTTTCTACAAGGCTAGGCATTTATTTTTGTTTGCAAAATCTGGTTCCTTCTGTCGAAATGCATGTAAAGAAAACGGCTGTGTGATACAGTCGAACAGAATAGATTTTGGTCTGATAGGAACGATTGTTTCTACTATGTATTTGGAGAAGAGCGTTAATGCAGAATAGAGATAGAAGGACTGTACGCTCTAATCAGACGATAAAGCAGACAGTGTAAGGAAATCTCTGCACTTGCGTTGCACGTAGCCTCGATAGCTGTGCACGTGGTGGTGAAATATGATTAAAATGTCGAAGATTATACAGATACTGTGTATCTTATATAGGTGTCCCACCAACATGGAGTTCTATGACCGTTCCTGAATAATACCTTGCAATATAACATCGCCGTAATCAACAGTTGGAATTACAAGTGTTTATACAGGTATTTTTCAGGTCCAGAGGAAAGAACATTTCATATTTTTATATAGCATACAGAGCTGCTGATGCCTTTCAGCAATTTTCTTTCTTTGTTTTCCTGAAAATGTTTTTAATGTTACTTGTTCATTTAAATGGTTGATTCTAATGTCAAAATTTTGTAACTACAAGTCGTTAAATTTATCAAACGAATGAGTCAAATAAATGAAATTGATAAAGTAAGCGCTTGAGTAAAGTGGCACTGCCAAGTACTTGGAATAAAAAGACATTCGTTTATGAGAGTTGTTTGGAATATAGGGCATCAATAAATTTTCGTCAGAAACACACGGCACAAGTTCATATATGTAAGGCAAGTTGAAAATTTTTCTCTTTGTGCCTACTGTTTAATGAACTGTTTGCACATAAATAATTTTTGATACGTATAACATATGTCGCGCTTACATGATGAAAAAAATGCAAATACTTCTTACGTTGACACCCTCTGTTGGGTGCCCACCTACAGAGTCAGCAATTCAGAATAATTTAGAACAATGCAGTGTGTCAATCTTTAAATAAAGAACGTATACAGGAAAATCCTCAGGGATGACGACAAAATCCTTTCTGTAGTTTCTTTTTTCTCTGGCAATGCTCTTCGTAATCCGTAGCTTCTTCAAGAATGTGTTTGTAATTGCGTGAGTTCATTATGACAGTTGAATATGAGTTAAGGTTTCGATTGTTTAATGTAAAAATATTGTGTAACACTGGTTCTCTCAAAATTTCCATATTGTTGAAAAACTACCAACAAAAAAGAACTATCCGTATTCTACAGGGAAAAGTGTAAAATAATTCCGTTTTCTTTTCGTTTCACTTCCTATTCAAATACAAAGCATGCAGCAATATGGGACTGTCGATTCCCTCTTCCAGATCTCAAAATGGTCAAAATAGAGAAAAAGGAGACAGGAGTGGTAATATTGGAGAGGAGGTTATTGATTGCTATAGTTGTTGGATAGAATCTTGAAGATGAGTCATGAAGCTGCTAGTTTTCGACCGTTGTACTATTATTACCTTTAAATTAGTGAACAGTTAAAAATATGTCAGGATCATTTTTGCATGTCCATTTGTATGATTTTGCATGGAAAAAAATTCGACGTCACTCCCATCTTGTTATTCTGCAACGCAAATCATTTTATGTAATGAAAGTGACAAACAATTTCCTTCCCTGTCGGCTACAATCACAACATGCACAGTAAAACCCTGCAACCTTACCACAATGCTTAGGTCTGTGGCATGTAATGGACAGTGGAAATGCTGACAATATTCACTGTATTTTTCCATAATAAGTACTATAGGAAAAGTATGATATCGGAACCGTTGCATCGAAATGCGTCTCAGTCGGCCGAGTGTAATTCAAGTCAACTTGACCATAAGTATTATTTGTTTATTACACAAGTTGTCAAAAGGAACTGCTTCCAAGAGCGATCACATATTGTACTATTCTTTGGAATGGATTAAACGGAAATATACAAGGACTATCCGCAAATTAAATTTCCGTCACGTGTAGTATGGGAGCTAATATTGGAAACTGTTCAGTCGCTATGATGCGCAGTGGATCAGGGAACATGGAGCTATAATAACAAGAAGGCCACTGCGCTTCTTGTTCCCCTGCCATGTCCGTTCAATATGAGCGATGAAACTGGGAATCTATTCAATGTGAATTCCACTCTTAAATACTGTTGTTAATGTAGAAATATTTCAAAATTGTTGATATTCATTTTTTTGTGCTGTACCAGTACATGGACTGAATGTTATGAGTGTAGATGTCACATATCTATGATGAGTCTCAGAAGGTTCTCCGTCTGTTAGTCAGCAACGAACTGATGAATTCATTTCGTCAAAACCAACGTTCCACGATACCTGAACAGTCAGACTAATTTCTGCTGGTATCACGCTGTGTTTTACTTGAGATCATGACTAAACAAACAAGTTACTATTTTTGAGTTTCTTAAGTTCAAAAACTCGTATATGAGGACCCCAAATCTCAATGTTCCTTTGTCACGACACAGAGGAAGAAGACTTTTTGTGTTAACATGAAACCAAAATGTCAGTCACTGGTGTTGGGTCATACCTTTTCGTTCAACAAATAAAAAAAGAGTGAAACTAAACTCTGCTAGCCATAATGGTATTATATATCGCTTTTTGGGTCACAAAAGAACCTTGTTAAGGAATTGTATGGGACTTGAAAGGACGATCGAGAACGTAACCCTTTCAGACCCTCTGGCTACAGTTGCGTACAATAAATTTTACTGTCTTAACTGCAATGGGAGTATTTTTCCCCAACGAAAACCAGAGGTACACATTTGTGGATGTTCAGCCTTTTCATCATGCACGAGTGCTCCCAATTCTTGGGCATCACCATGAAAATATCAGCAAGTCAATGTGGTAGTGTATAGCAGTTTGTGACCACAAGAATGCACAGATGTGGTTAGTTGAATAAATTCCATTGTGTAACTGAATATTGAAATTGATATTTTACATGGTAATTATTGAATGATTATTATTATTTATTACAATAGAGAATATTCAGTAGTTAGGTATTTTAGTCCATAAAATGAAGCCAAATGTACAAAGTATGTCTTGAAAACGGGTGCATATTTTTGTATAAATCGTTCATCTAATACCATTAAAAGTCACCAAAGAGCATTACCATACATAGAAGACTTTCCTTCATCCAGAAAAAATTCAGATATAAAAGGGCTAATTGGTTTTACAAATAGCTATGTTTCTGTCGGCTGTGGTGGCTTTCCATGGCTTTGTCACAAGCACTCTCGTGACATACACAGTTTCCATTGCTTTCATTAACCCACAGCTGCAGTGATCGATCCTCTGTAAACACACGTTTGGAACGCAGAGTTCTTTGCAATTACTGTTCGCACATTGCTGTTCAGTTAAAATAGATAAGGCATAATGCTTGTACGTATGGCTCTATGTGTTCTGAAGGAGAAAAATCGTGGGTAGCGCTGATAGATAACAGCTCCGGTCATCGAGGCGGAGTTTTATTCGCGGGACGGCACAAGCTGCGTGTAGGCAGACACGAAAAACCTTTCAGCGGCCGCGGTGCGACAATTGGCGCGGCCGTAATCCGCTTTGGGGCCTTTATCGGCGGCGTTGCCTGGCGACCATCACCGGCCACCTTGTTTGCGCTGCCTCCGCCACAC
This sequence comes from Schistocerca americana, assembly GCF_021461395.2. Lineage (NCBI taxonomy): Eukaryota > Metazoa > Arthropoda > Insecta > Orthoptera > Acrididae > Schistocerca > Schistocerca americana. The sequence goes on from NC_060119.1 coordinate 850,687,018, forward strand.
CCCAACCCTTTACAGGGGCGCGCGTCCGCCCCGCCAAAGCCAAGCAGACGCTGCCAATTAGGCCGTGCCCCAAGGCGGCTGCTGCACAGCTTCTTCTCCGAATAAGAATTCCCCGCGCTCCGCATCCCAAAATGCAACTGAATGCCCAAATAGCGTCCATTAGCGTCATTTCGACAATATACACCCAGTTCCGATGTACGTAATGGGCAAATGTTACATTCGTTTAATATAAAATATACTTCTCCAATTAAAATCAGTTAATCAGTTACAATGAATGGAAAAGTGTAAGTCCTGAAGAATAAAGATTATCGCCCTTGGAAACACTTTCTTTTGGAACTGTATACGAGGCGTATCATGATTAAGACTGGAAACTGGCATGAGTGGATGGTTCAAATGGCTCTGAGCACTATGGGACTTAACATCTAAGGTCATCTGTCCCCTAGACTTAGAACTACTTAAACCTAACTAACCTAAGGACATCACACACATCAATGCCGCTTGGTCACAGCGGCTGGCGGCATGAGTGGAAGTAAACGATAACATGAAGGGCATTTAGTAAGTAATGGAACACATCTTTTTCTGAATGCAAGTTGGTTTTATTCGGAATCCCAATATATCATATTGTTCACCACTCCCTTGGCTACAAAACATTTTTCAACATAGCCTCCGTTCGATGTGACAGCCTTACCCCACCGCCCAGGGAGGAACTGTATGGCTGCATGGTACCACTCTACTGGTCGACGTCGAAGCCAACGTCTTGCTGCATCAATAACCTCCCCATTATCCACATCCTGCTTCCCACAGAGTTCATCCTTCATTGGGCCAGACAGATGGAAGCCGGAAGCTGCGAGATCTGGATTTTAGGGTGCTTGAGGAAGAACGGTCCCATGAAATTTCATGAGATCTTCTCTGGTGGGCAGACTCGTTTAAGGCCTTTCCTTGTCATGGAGAAGAAGTTCGTTCGCATCTTTATGCCACTAGTACGCTGAAGTCATTTCTTCAATTACAATGAAATGAATACTACTAGCAACATACAGACGATGATATAAGTCAACGGGGACAGTTGAAAATGTGTGCCCCGACCGGGGCTCGAACCAGGGATCTCCTGCTTACATGGCAGACGCTCTATCCATCTGAGCGACTGAGGACACAGAGGATAGTGTGACTGCAGGGATTTATCTCTGGCACGCCTCTCGTGAGACCCACATTCCCAACTGCTTGTCCCACACTATATTCATATTGCCCCTGCACATTATACCCATTACCCGCGGCTTTTTGCCGATTCCCGTAAGAGTTCGGGAACTGTTTGTGCATCCACACACAAGAAGATGTTCAATGGCCGGTGAGCCTTAACTATATATATATGAAGATGGTATCTGTTCTTTCGGACATGTCAGAAAAAAAATGGTTCAAATGGCTCTGAGCACTATGGGACTCAACATCTTAGGTCATAAGTCCCCTAGAACTTAGAACTACTTAAACCTAACGAACCTAAGGACATCACACACACCCATGCCCGAGGCAGGATTCGAACCTGCGACCGTAGCAGTCCCGCGGTTCCGGACTGCAGCGCCAGAACCGCACGGCCACCGCGGCCGGCGACATGTCAGAAAGAACAGATACCGTATTCATATATATATTTCTTCAATTTCCTGACGGTAGCATAACACACTTCCTAGCTGACAGAGGACATCAACTATAATGACCCCTTTAGAGTCCCAGAAGACTCTCACCGTGACTCTAGCGGCTGTGGATGCGGCTTTGAACTTTTTCTTGTGAGGAGAGGTGTTGCGCCTCCTCGTGAATTACCGTTTTGTTTCCAGAGAGGAAGCCATGTTTCATCGCCGGAGTCGATGTTCAACAAGAAACTGTCACGATCAGCCTCGTAACTCGCAACAAATTCCTTAAGGACAGTCCTTCGTTGCTCTTTCTGTTCTTCTGATAGACGGCGACGAAACCAGTGGGCAACACCCCTTTGAGTACCTCAACTGGCCGACGAGTGTGTCAGTACTACAAATATAGACGTCCAGTTAAACAGCGAGCTGTCTGACTGCGATCCGTCGATCACCCCGAATGAGAGTGTCTGCACGTTCCAATAAAGCAGGAGCCACAGCTGTGTGCGGCTGGCTGGGACGCGACAGATCGGACAAGTTCGCGCGACCTTGTTGCGATGGTGACAGACACCTCACCCAACGGCTCACCGTAGTGTTTTTCACAGTCATGTCCCCGTAAACATTTTCCAAGCGCCTGAAAATAGCTGTGATGCTTTGGTTTTCTGCCAAATGAAACTCAGTAACAACTCTCTGCTTGGAACACACCTCCGCCACAGACGCCGTTTTAAAGCCTACGTACTGCGTCGTCACCAATCGGAACCTATTAAACCATAGGGGCTGAAGCGGGTGTACTCCATTACGTCCCATAAAAAGTTCTCGATTTTTCAACCGAGATTGTCCAACGAAGAAAAACGTCTTGTATTACTTATAGAACGACCCTCGTAGAAGCGCAAACGATCCAGTACGATGGACTCACAAGTTAGCAGTTTGAGAGATAACTGCGAATTTCTAGTTATGGGTCGCCACTGACTTCAGTATGACATACTGCCCTAGCTACACAAAAATTATTTTAAATATGAGTATATACTGAAGCGCCAAAGAAACAGGTATAGGCATGCGTATTCAAATACAGAGATATGTCAACAGGCAGAATACGGCGCTGCGGTCGGCAACGCCTATATAAGGCAACAAGTGTCTGGCGCAGTTGTTAGACATGTTACTGCTACTACAATGGCAGGTTATCAAGATTTAAGTGAATTTGAACGTGATATTATAGTCAGCGCACGAGCGATGGGGCACAGCATCTCCGAGGTAGAGATGAAGAGGGGATTTTCCCGTACGGCCATTTCGCCAGTGTACCGTCATATCAGGAATCCCGTAAAGCGTCAAATCTCCGACATTGCTGCGACCGGAAAAAGATCTTGCAAGAAGGGGACCAACGACGACTGAAGAGAATTGTTCAACGTGACAGAGGTGCAATCCTTCAGCAAATTGCTGCAGATTTTAATGCTGGCCATCATCGAGTGTCAAAGTGCGAACCACTCAACGAAACAACATCGATATGGGCTTTCGGAGGCGAAGGTCGACTCGTGTACCCTTGATTACTGCACGACACAAAGCTTTACGCGTCGCCTTGGCCTGTCAACACCGACGTTGGACTGTTGATGACTGGAAACATGTTGCCTGGTCGGACGAGTCTCGTTTCAAATTGTATCGAGCGGATGGACGTGTACGGGTATGGAGACAACCTCATGAATCCATGGACCCTGCATGTCACCAGGGGACTGTTCAAGCTGGCGGAGACTCTGTAATGGTGCAGGGTGTGTGCAGTTGGAATGATATGGGACCCCTGATACATCTAGATACGACGTGACACGTAAGTTGGCATCCTGTCTGATCACCTGCATCTATTCATGTCCGTTAAGCATTCTGACGGACTTGGGCAATTTCAGCGGGTCAATGCGACACCCCACACATCCAGAATTGCTACAGAGTGGCTCCAGGAACACTGTTCTGAGTTTAAACACTTGCGCTGGTCACCAAGCTCTCCAGACATGAACATTATTGAACATATCTGGGATGCTTTGCAACGTGCTGTTCAGAAGAGAGCTCTACCCCCTCGTACTCTTACAGATTTACGGAAACACCCGCAGGATTCATGGTGTGAATTCCCTGGAGCACTACTTCAGACATTATTCAAGTCCGCGTCACGTCGTGTTCTGGCACTTCTGCGTGTTCGCGGAGGTCCTACACTACATTAGGCAGGTGTATCAGATTCTTTGGCTCTTCAGTGTATGATTAAGGAAGTTTGGTTCTACCTTGATCAAACACAAATTCTACTTGTTTAACACCCAAACATGTTTCGGTGGGGAAATAAAGGGGCGATGATGCGAACATAAGGCCACTCTCACTCAAATGTCAACTTCACCGGCCGGTGGTGTACCTTGCCAAGCGAACGAGACTCTGATGGCTGAGTATCAGAGGTATAACTCTAAGATCGTGTGCAGAGGAAATGCCGCACCAACGCTCATTTAAGGAGAGGTAAGTTTTAATACCGCACGAAAGCTCATTTATGGCGATATTGTACTCTGGCTCGTACGCTAGAAGATGGCAGCCCCTTCACTAGTCTTACCTACTTTGGGTTGGTAACTGGTAACTCATTTAAAAAACTCCCAGTTCCCACATTTACATCGGAAAATAGGATGGATTTTCTATGACAACTTCAGCTACATAAAAGGATAAGAGAAAGTGGATATTAGAAAAAGTAAGATGAGCTTCATGGTATGCAAGAAGAATTGCTTACAATGAAGAATAATTAACAAAGATATTCTCAGGAGAACATATTTTGCAGCCATCTTAGAAACTAAGAAGTTGAAAGGTAGTAAATATGTTGGAAACTGTATAATGTTGTATAGTAGAGTAAAAAAGAAAGAAAAGGCAAGTAAATAGGTAGCAATAGACATAATCAGAAAATGAGAACATTATATCAGGAACTATGAAGATATAAAGGAAGGAATTACAACAGCAACTATAAGAACTGAAAGAGAAAACCTAACGCTGGTTTAAGCAAATGGTTCAAATGGCTCTGTGCACTATGGGACTTAACTTCTGAGGTAATCAGTCCCCTAGAACATAGAACTACTTAAACCTAATTAACCTAAGGACATCACACACATCCATGCCTGAGGCAGAAGCAGTTTAAGCATCAGAGAAAGTAAGACTGAGGATGCAGCTACCTTCTTGACACCCTTCAAAAATTGTGGATCAGTATAATCAAAAGCAGCAAGTTGTTCTGTTCATAGACATAAATTCGACTGTAAGAAAAGTTCAGTACCCAATTTTGTTGGAATGTATGGAGAAACAATTCGTAATCAGAATGGTAATTAGTTAGAGATTTCTTTCTACCTCTAATTTGAAGCCATATCGACCATTAATTGACTGTGACTGCTTCAAAAATATGAAAAGGTTTTCAGGTACCGCTAACAGCCACAAAATTTTTTGACTATTAAATTATTTGTTTTGCGACGTGTTTCAAATGGTTCTAATGGCTCTGAGCACTATGGGACTTAACTTCTGAGGTAATCAGTCCCCTAGAACATAGAACTACTTAAACCTAACTAACCTAAGGACATCACACACATCCATGCCCGAGGCAGGATTCGAACCTGCCACCGTAGCGGTCGCGCGGTTCCAGACTGAAGCGCCTAGAACCGCTCGGCCACTCCAGCCGGCCCGACGTGTCTCGAGGTGATACTTCATCATTGGGCAATACTGCCAGTTGTTTTGTGTTATCGTTTTATAAAGTCATCCTTGTGAAGTTTGTGAACCATGATGAAGAAATTCAAGAGAGCCATGGAAATAGTGAAACTTCAATACATCACAAGAAGAATGCCACGCCACAAAAATAAAGATCACAACAGTCATTTAAAGAAACATTAATATCTTATGTTAAATTTTTGTAATGCCAATATAACCATACAATGAGGTATCACTTCAAATCATGTCGCTAAGTAAATAGTTTAGCAGTGAAGAAATTTTGTGACTGGTAGCAGTATCTGAAAAACTTTTCCTATTTTCTAATTCTAATGATTTAAAAAACTTTTTCATATTTTCTTCTTCTAATGATTCAAAAATAACTAATATCTTTCTTGAAAAAATATATTCTCAAATATACTTGAAAGATAGAGCGTACAGGTCAGTAAAAGTTATGCCATAGTGAATAGAAGAATACAAGGTCAAGGAAAAGATTTAATAGTACACAGAAGTTCTGATATTGGGACTGATGACTTTCTTGTAATATGTAGAAATGACCTTTTCGCTAAATTTAAGCAGAAGAAAATTTTTACTACGCAGAAGCAAGAAGCAGTCTACAAAGTATGTTTACTACATAGTGGAAGTATTAAGAGCCTATCACAAAGTAGTTTCAGAAAAGAATCAGAATTATTAGCTTCCCAGAACACCACTGAAAAAGGGTGGAAAAAAATTGAAAAAGCAATTTTAAAAAGCTTCAATTGAGGCACTAGCAAAGAAAAGAGTTATCGTTGAGGGTCTGGTTTAAAAATTTGATCCACCGATATTCTGGAAGTAATGTAAGACAACCAAACTGCATATACAAATATCTTTCAGAGCCTGCCCTGTAAAATAAGCAAATCTAGAAACAATGATGCAAAATAAATAGTGAAGAGACCCCACCAGCAAGCATGAGACAGATGCATTAGTAACACAGAACATGATACTCATGGCCATAAGTATATAGGGCATAAGCTTTGAAAATATTGAATAAAACAATGAAGACGCCACGGGGGCTTGGGAATACACACACGTACTAAATCAGTGATGATCATCGAGCATCCCTCTTGATATGCAGATCGCCCCAATACAATTTAGATGTATGATAATGAGGTACATGCAAGGAACCGCAACTGTTGGGTGGCCCTAATAACTAAAACATAGCTTCTGTTGATTTAATAACTGTTGGTGTAGGGGAGCGACGTTCATCTACTGTAAATAAAGTGGAATTCATTGGAATTATAATTTATGACGTTTGGCGCATGCAAAACAACACAGGAAATAAAATTATAAATGTGCAGGACAGAATCTGAATCCGTGCAAGTTAGTTCTTTATGATATTGGATCGGAAACGATGCCACAGGAAGAGTTGGGAGAAACTCTGGTAACAAATTCGTGTTGTACCTAATCGAACAGCAAATGCGGTATTCTAATGGACATGATGATTGCGTCAATTCCGAAAAGTGAAGGCTTCAAGCGTGTATAAAGACCCAATAGCAAAGCCGTGGCCATGGCAGCAACTAACGGTGTGACTGATCAAAGTCCATAGTTATATGAAGCACACAAATGCTCCCATTCTCACGCCAGAACTTCTAACTCTCTTCACTGCTGTGTGAATTTATGCTTAATATGTGGGGCTGGTTGTGAGCTGGCACTGTGGTTAGCACTGCAGAAGGCCATTGCACATCTCTCGAATGGTGAAAGTGGGAGCCGTACCAATCGTCAAGAATGAAGCTCTAACTCTGAAGACGAATCTTGTATCAAGCATGTGAATTTAGATTCGTGTGTCAACCATGAATTACCCTGAAACTTGCACTTCGCCGCACCTTCGATCGAAAGCTACCAAAATTATGCATAATCTAATCTGATGGATTATCTCAACCTCAGCCAAAGAGAGCAACCATTTTAGCTTTTCTCTCTGTTATGCAGAATTTTGTTAAAGTTCTAGCCAATAGCATTTTTATTAGGCTTAGAAAGGGTCGGAGACTGCAGCTTCAGAAAGTTGAATGACCTCAGGAATGTCAGAACTCCCTTCCCACAGTCGACTGGTTACCAAGTCAGAAGTACACATGGACTATTCCTGAAATAGCGGCGCCAGCAGGGCATCGGCAGAGTACTAAGTCTTAAAGTTAGTGCTATGAGTTTCCCACTTTCTGAGCAGATCTCATCATGCTGGGCAGGCCAGTGGCACTCTCTGTCCACAGCCCGACAGTAGTGGGACAAGGCCAGCATCAGCACTGTTTGTTAGTGTGGGTTGCCTACATGAGGGGCAAGTATACACCCAGGGCCAAACTTTTTGATTGAGAGGTCTTTAGCCTATTGTTCTGCTAAGTGGATTATGACCCCTGGGGATAACCTATCCTTTTGATTGACAGGTCCTTAAACTATTTTTCCCCAACTCCTTCTCCCTCCCCTTCATCCTCCCCCTCCCACCCTACCCCCACTGATACAGGTACGTTTTCAGGCCTGAGTTATTCGAATAGCCCCCTCTCACTCTATCAATTTCATTGACTACTTAATTAAATTGCTCAATTAATTAAACCCTCCTCATCTGGTAAGTCTCCCAACCCTCCACTCCCCTGCCCCTCGGCTTCCTGGAAATTGGCAGCTCTTTGCTGGAGAGGAAGGATCTCATGACAGGAAATTCAATTACATAGCAGAAGCTATTGCAGGAGTTGAACCTCTCTTGCTCATCATTCTCTGTTGTTTGGGAAGATGCAGTTCTCGTAAAATACATCGAAAACAAGTAATTAAATCATCGCTTTTTTGTCCCAATTGCGCGTGGAATACTGTCGTGAAACAGTCAGTTCACTTTTAAAAAAAGATCACAGCACGGTAGTTCGAGTCAGTTTTATGATGTATACCGTCACACTTGAACAGGGACGCTAAAAAGATCACTCACCACTTATGAATCCTCCCTGAGACGCTTCACACGGTTTTATCAGAAACCAATGTCAGCTGCAATATCTCATTTTACACACAAAACCGACGATATTTGGAAGTCTAAATAAATATCTCTTTAACTCTTAACGGGATGCTCATCACTTTTTGAGTTTTAGCTGCTTGTTTGAAAGCACTGTCAGACAGAGAAAAACTTCTGAGTCCTTAAGCTGCTCTGGTGTTCATCACTCTTCTGAAATGGTGAGTGGGCTTCGTTTCATATTTGCTGCTGCTGGTGTCTGGGACACACTTGTGTCTAAGCACAGACGGGAAATCAGAACAATTACACAAACGAAATTCGAAGCACTGTCCTGTAGACGAGAAAAAATGGCTGGAATTTTCGGTAAATTTTGGTCTGGAGATGCTCTAAAGTCACAATAGGGGAAGAGGGACAGCATCCCGCCATAGTTGGATGGTCTGCTTGGACGTGTCTCTGAACACTCGAACAAAGAAGACATCACGTTACTATCAGACATCACAGAAGATTCTGTAGATACCTTTCCCCATCACGTTTGAACCAGTGTGTAGAGGTTCCTATGCTCCACAAGAAGGATGTCTTGAATATGGAGGTTTCTGATTGGCTCTTACTGAATTTACCACCAGTCTGCTACTGCAGCTGCTGGTGTGGGAGCACTGTCCGCCATTGTCTGCAGACGAGATTTCCAGCAGCAAAACTATTTTGTACAAATTGACAAACGAGATACACAGCTGTCATATTTCACTGATAGTAGAGCCCTGCAAAAGTAGCCTACAGATCAAGAAGTATGGAAAGACACTTCCTCAATTACACTCCTTTGCTGCTGTCAAGGAAAGCTCGAATTCTTTTTTTGAGCATGAAATCTATCTACAACCAGGCTATATCACCCCACAGTAATAGTAAACACAATTCGTACCCTGCACCATTCAAAATCATCACTTCTGTATCCTGCATATAGCTATTGACCACCAGACATTTGTATATATAGTGTGAAGACAGACAGATCCCAAAAAAAGAAAAAGCCATAAGTACGTGCACTGTATATAGTCCTCACAGCACTAGATATTTCCTGCAAGGTCGGATGGTCATCCACCGTGGCCAGTGGTCATGAATCAACTGCCCTCTCACACACACTGGCCCGACATGTGATTAGAGTGACCTCTATGGGCAGTGACCACTCTGCAAAATGTTGTACAAAGGCTGGACTGGTTCCTCTCGGCACAAAGTCATTACTGTTTCCGGCCCTGACCACCTTGCTTGCTTATTGCCATGCTATCCACACCCATCTCCATACTCTGAGATTACAAGAGCACGTCATGTATTTTCACATGGATTGCCAGAATATCTTATCATTTACGCGATAGTTCTCGACATCTAGCACATAACAGTATCGCTTGCATATCAGTACCACTTGAACAATTTAATTCCGAAGATAAAGAGTGTAAATTATTTCTCTAGAAACCTGAAACCTTAGCAAGGTGTAGTGAGGTGGAACGCGCTGCAAACCACTGAGTAACTAGAAATGTATCTCGTCTGTGAAGGTCTTTACATGAAAACTCGAAAAAATAGAGGAAACTTGAAGTTACACTTGCGAATACCGATGTCAGTGATACAACAGATTCTAAATCCTTCTAATTTCTAATGTCTAGAGAACCAGCATATTTCTCTTTCAGCTGTCTTTCACTATCCAGATGCACACAACACACCAGACAATCGATGTTCTCTCAACCAAGTAAAAGACAGGAAATGTGCAGAAGCAGTCAACCGTACAGTTTGCATGGGAGAGAAAAACTGTCCAGTACAAACACATGCCCATATTGAATCTCCTCAAATTTTCACGGAGAACACAATGGTCACGAAGGCTGACAAACACATACTGAGTATCAGTTCGCTATTCACCCGCCTAGAGGGTGAGAGGATTAGGTCAGCTACATTCCTGTACCCCAGCCGGCTTCTCCAGTCTGGACAGTTACCACCATAAGCAGGAACCATCAATCGTTCTGGCGACAAGTTACAGCCACAACGTGTGCTCCTGCATCCCAGACAGAACCGACCTAGGAAACCAACTACATACATTTCATCACTGTACTTACATTAAATATTACGACTGCAGTCTCAATCTGATGACATTCGATAATGATCGAAGTATCGGAAATACCAAGCCCTGACGACTGTGGCTCTGGAAATATAAATATCTGTATCATTCTTGTGACTAGACTTATTTTTCCACATAAAAAAAGTCTTTCATTCCCCTTATGTCAATCGCAGTTTTCCATTTCAAATCCATACCTTCCCTAAGATAGGACATAGTTATTGCCTTTGCGCATGTCGGAACATAGACACACTTTATAAGTCCACTGATCATAGCGAACATATCACACATCCCCTACTAAAATATAATACTTCACCAACAACTGAACGCTGGTGATACCAAACGATATTGAGTGAAAATCTGCGATGGATGGATATGTCTCATTCGTTTTTCTTGCGAGTGATATCAGTGTGTCACTAGTGAATCATATTCGTGGCACTCTCTTATCTCAAGACGAGTCACCTTCCTGAACCTATCTCCTACAGCAAAACTTTAACTTTTAGAGAGCCACTGCGCATCTTTAACATGTTCCTCAGTCTCTGCAGCTTTGTCCATGTGATCGTTCCAATTTAAATCGGAACTGAGAAGAAGTTAGAGAGCACTATATCTACCACCTTCTGCAACCAGTGTAGAAACAGAAGGAGCAGAGTTAGTGCGACAGGTTCATGTTTTGACCACATGGCGGAAATAAAAACATATTGTCATAGCTCTGCCAATAGTGTACCATGTGTAAGGGCAATGCCAAACGAAGCTTTCTCCCACAATACATGAACTGGATGATTTTAAATAAAAGACGGTCGCAACACATGGAAACTGGATGAGTTTTGCAGTGTTGTGGAGCGTTTGCAAAGAACGAGGATTTTGCTACCACATTGTGATGCATCTCCACACTGCATATAGGTACTGCAGTCCGAAGGAGATCTGTGCCCCTCAGGGTGCAATCACATGTCATCCAAACATTCTATCATCGTTATTTTGTACCATACATAACAGAATAAAAATCCACAAACTATAAAAACTCCATTAACGTCATCCAGTAGAGAACTTAATAAGATTTTATCGCTTCCCCGTCTTCCAATGTACATATCGAAAACAAATACTATCTACATGCTGGCTTCGAGCATATGCGCTGAACACCATTATATATACAGGTATTAATCCACTCAGTCGCCTCCACAGACCAGTGTAAAGTATCATTGCCTGTACTGTTGGAGGAGGACCATATCCCTCAGTCGCAAGAGAGGATCCCTGTGTTCTTATTTGATACATTGTTTTTTTTTCTGCAGCATCACATCCAAGCAGCGCATGACACAGCATTTCACATCGCTATACATTTTGTTTTCTCCGCCAAAACTTCGAAGTATCTGTCAGGTTCTAAACTGAAATTAACACGACTTGAGCCATCGGCTCTCACACAAAACTAAACAACGCATGGTGTACGTCATGTTGTAGCTGCTCCCACCACTCACACACTGGATGATTTTAAATAAAAGACAGTCACAAATTACGGAAACTGGAAGAGTTTTGCAGCGTTGTGGAGCGTTTCCAAATAGCTGTCCAAAAGGTCATTGACGGACTCCACATTTAAACTCATCTGTCACAGCGACAGGATAGCTGATGGCTCGGTGTTCCATTTCACAGATTCCTCATATTATACTGATGTACATATCACTTTTTTGATGCTAGTCATCACGGAAGATGTTGCCACTCCACCAAGACTCTTTCTCCATCTCAAACAAGTGATGTCAGTCAATTATTATGTGGTAACCAACAACTTACCAGTGGTCAGATGGGATGAAAAAGACACTGTCGATGTTCTGTAATAATAAGCATCACATTTGACAGTGTGATCAGTTTTAGCAATTTTACAGTAATTTCAGAACTGACCAGTGACACGACAGAACGCTTCCCAATTTATGCATTGTTGCTAAACCACCCCTCGACTACTTCGTGATATACATGATTGTGAATGTAGGTAGATGACTGCAGTATCTCCATACATTGTTAACTCTCGACCATATACACCAAAAATGGTTCAAATGGCTCTGAGCACTATGAGACTTAACTTCTGAGGTCATCAGTCCCCTAGGACTTGGAACTACTTAAACCTAACTAACCTAAGGACATCACATACATCCATGCCCGAGGCAGGATTCGAACCTGCGACCGTAGCGGTCACGCGCCTAGAACCGCTCGGCCACTCCGACCGGCATATATACGAGGTGTGGCTAGAAAAAAACCGGACTAGTACTGGTGAAACAATAAAACGAATGCAATAAGGCTGAAAGTCGCGTGGCCTGTCACGTGACTCTCGCTCCGCCTACTGCTCGAGTTTCATCTGCCTCCTGCACTCAGTCTGCCCGTGGCGTCTGTTTTAAGTAGTTGACGTTTTGTCTGTGCGTCGGAAAATGTTGAGTGTACAGAAAGAACAGCGTGTTAACATCAAATTTTGTTTCAAACTAGGAAAATCTGCAAGTGAAACGTTTGTAATGTTACAACAAGTGTACGGCGATGATTGTTTATCGCGAACACAAGTGTTTGAGTGGTTTAAACGATTTAAAGATGGCCGCGAAGACACCAGTGATGACACTCGCACTGGCAGACCATTGTCAGCAAAAACTGATGCAAACATTGGAAAAATCGGTAAACTTGTTCGACAAGATCGCCGTTTAACAATCAGAGCAGTGTCTGATTTAACAGGAGTTGACAAGGAAAGTGTTAGGCAGATTCTTCATGAAAGTTTCAACATGAACAAAGTGTGTTCAAAAATGGTTCCAAAGTGTCTCACAATTGAATAGAAGGAACGCCGAAGAATGATTTGTTCTGACATCCTGGAAAACATTGAAAGTGATCCCACCTTCTTACAAAATGTTATTACTTGCGATGAATCGTGGTTTTTTACTTACGATCCCGAAACTAAACGCCAATCGATGCATTGGAAAACTCCTGGTTCTCCACGACAAAAAAAATCACGAATGTCAAAATCGAAATTCAAGGCAATGATGATTGTTTTTTTTGACATCAAAGGGATTGTGCACATTGATTGGGTACCAGAGGGACAGCATTACTACATTAACGTCCTGGCTACCCTACGTGAGCGAGTACGGAGAAAACGGAACGATTTGTGGAGAAAAAAGTCATGGATCCTCCACCAAGACAATGCCCCAGCTCACAGTGCTTTGTCGGTGAAGACGTTTTTGGCAAAACACAACATTCCCATCTTAGATCATCCACCCTACTCACCTGATTTGGCCCCCTGTGACTTTTTTCTTTTCCCTAAAGTCAAGTCAGCTTTGAAAGGAACTAGATTTGAGACTGTTGAAGCAGTAAAAGAAAAAGCGACGGAAGTAATGTATGGACTTACCGAAAATGATCTGCAGCATTACTATGAACAGTGGAAAATTCGTATGGAGCGGTGTAGAGACCGAGGAGGAGAGTACATTGAAGGAGATAACATGAAATTGTAAATAATTGTAAATAAATGTTTTTTCCAGCATCAGTCCGGTTTTTTTCTAGCCGCACCTCGTACACCAAAGTATACCAGACAGCGATCTACATATTTCTAGCACTTCGATCACAGTCTGCAATTTACGATCTCTCCCTATGCGCATGGAGGTCACAGAGCATTCTGCATTTTTAGGATAAAGTTAGAGATTGAGAGATCACCTCGCTTTGTCTTTGAACAACACTCCATGCAACACTGTCACCGATGTAATTTCCAGCTGACCAGAAGTAGACCGCTACATTCCATGTCTTGTGAAGGAACAGAGCGAGCCGAGTCCTTAATTGCTGTTCCGCACCACTCTTGCTCACGGTCCCCATCTCAGTGCACAATGTTTCTCCACATGCACGCATGTTGAGGAGGTTAGCACCCCTTATCAGTGCATAGTAGACATGAAAGTGGTGTGATGTAATAGCAGACGGTTAAGAAGAAGAAACATATGGTTTTTATGCATGATCGACCTCCAAACGGATGAATTTTGAAGCATTTTATGTAAATGAACTGTACTATCAATTCTATTGTTGTAGTGTTTACGGTAAGTGCCAATAAAGTATGGGTAAGAGGAAACATAAACGCATGCACTCCTAGCGCTACAAAATTCTGCACTTAAAACACGCTATAATATTAGAACAGTACGGTTTCCGACTTATTAATCATGTGGAATGCAATACTGTTAATAGTCCACTGTAGTCAGAAAATGAGTGATAGTGCAGATTGTATCTTCAGCTATTTTACCCTGGACAAGTTTCCAGCGTTATGGATGAACGGAGTTCATCCTTGCCTTCCTCTTGGCTGTTAAGCACATCAGCTGTAGCTGCATCAATATGAATAGCTGATGAGAACTTTTTCAGTTCAATGTTGTGTTTGTGTCTTTATGGGGAAATGAAGGAAAAGGCGGAAACCTGGTGGCGGCTCCTAACCTGCTGCTCTCGAACAAAATCAAGGGAACAAGAGAACACCCAAATTCCACGTCCCCATCTGAAGAGCGGGCCATATCGACAGTGTCGCATGAAGATTTATCTTCCTCTTTGCTGTCAAATATGGGTGACGGAACTGTAAAATTCGCATTTAATAGTTGTTGTCAGGTCTTCTCTTAAGCTGATGTCTCATCGTTACTATGTTATACACGAAATTTGTCCTAAATATAGCGTGAATTTGCAAAGTTTCTCTTTACATAACCAGTTTAGCTAAAATATTTTTGACCGTGTTCACGTGTGCCTAAAAAAAAGTAAAATTTGGTAAGGCTATCATTTCTAAAGGCAAATGTAACATCGATTAGTGAGGAAGAGGTTTACAAAAAGCTATCTCTGGGGGCAAATTATTCCGCCTACTCCACTGTCAGTTAAATTTAGTTCAATTATCAAAAATTGTGTGGACATTTATGTATTGTTCCAACGGAAAGGGATACCTCGGGACTCGGGATACAAAACAGTAAACTTTACCAATACTTTTGGAATAAAAGGAAAAACGATCGCCAGCCCAACTGGGCACTGTCTATTCACTAAGTAATTAAAACTGCGAACAGCATTGAGTAAGGAATAATTATAATACGTGCGGCAACAGAAGGCTACGCACACGTTTGCAGTAACAAGACACGTCATGGGATAATAATGAGAAAGAAATTCAGTTAATACTACAGTCGTTATTAAACGCAACGAAATACATTTGGAATGAATAAATCTCACACTGACTAACTGGAGGCTGCCTACTATTATGATAACTAGTTGCGTAACCTTACAGTAGCGTTTACTCACTTGTGATAACTTGAAAATGTCGATTAAACTCGAAAGAAAACTTTAGTTAGCTTTAGAATTAGTTAAATAAAAGAACTACCAATGAATATCAACACCTTTGTAATGCAACCAACAATTGCATATAAAACAGCATCACAAGTTTATGTACAATTGTCAAGTATGAATAATTGCTTTCTTTCAAATAAATCTTTACTTTCAAGAGCCAGCGATTAATGTGCTTTCAGGTAATTGAATTAATTTTTGATCTGCAAGAATAACTTTGTCTCTAAACAGTATTTATTTCAAAAGTGAAGTTACTGATGCGCATTAAAAAATACTTTTAGTTCTGCTTTCAAAATTATTAAAAAATATAGAAACGAAGTGGCACTGAAATTAATTTTGATAAATTTCTTTCTTGTCAAATAAACGAACTCGGAATGTTTCAATAACAGGAATGGCAGTGGTATCTTTTTGGTACTAATGACTCGGAATAATTACTATTAGGTTAAAGTTTCAAAGTTTTTGCAATAATTATTATTAAAAGTAAATGTTCAACACTAATACTGGGTAATTCCGTTACAGTTCTAAAAAACGTGAACTAAATGGAACAGTCTTACAGTCACTCGTTGAAGAGATGAGGCCATAGACGTCGTCGACAAAGGTGCAGTAGCTCCAGATAAAATTTGCGAGCACAGACTTACTGGCGGAGAAGCATCTTGATGTGAATGGAGCTGCCTATTCATCGATCCAAGCTAGTCAACTGCTATCGTGCCGCTAATTGAAACTTCTCCTTACACTGACTCAGCACGCAACTCGCGTGTCCGATCTCATCAACAGTCCGTTGCCAAGCATATGTGCAGTGTGCGCGTTGTGACGTCACTCCACTAGCTTCCAGAGGCGCCTCTACACAGTACGTTTTCAATCTTTAATACGTCTCCCTAACATTTTCCTTACCAGCACTGACCCAGTATAAATTACAGTTTACATTACTATTTACACAGATCAATAAAAGCACTTTACACATACGAAGAAAATCTAAACAAAATATTCATAGTATAGAGAGGGGTCCAAAAAAATGTATTCACTGTATTCCATAACTTGCCAACTAATTGACGGAGTTGTCTCATTTTTGGTGAAAGTGTAGCTTAAAGTCCAGCTTAGAAATATCACTGTAGGTGTTCGAAATGGTCACCATTAACATCCATACACAAACGATGCCGCCGAACTGCAGCACGAACTACTGACTGCAACGTGTTCAGTTGGATATTTGCACATGAATGTACGATGGATTCTCGAAATTCATCCATTGTGCGTGACTTTTGTCGACAAATGACGTCCTTTAGTGTTCCCCACAGGTAAAAGTCCAGAGGAGTTATGTATGGGGAACGTGGTGGATACTCCATAGCACCTCTACAGCCTATCCATCTTCCTGGTAGATTTTCGTGGAAATACGCCCTAACACGATTTTGGTAGTGGGCTGGGGCACCATCTTGTTGAAAGCAAACTCTTCCGTCTCCATACAAGTCTCGGATGGCAGGTAAAATGGATGTCTGAAGCTTCTGAAGGTACACCTCACCGGTAACTGTGCCATCTAAGAAGCCCCGGCAAGAGAACCCACATCACACATTTACTCCTGGCAAATTCACGGCTTTGTCTATATGGATGTTCGGATTTTCGGCGGCCCAGTAGACGCAATTGTGACGATTTACTGTAACATTGAGTTTGAACTGTTCTTCATCAGACCACACAACCATCTCTGCAAACTCTTCATCGTTGCGCACCATGTTAGTAAACCACTCGCAGTACTCCATTCTACGATCTGGGTCGTCCTCGTTCATTGCGTGTAGCAATCGTGAGATGTAGCACTTCCACTTTGTTGTCTTCACAATTCGCCGAACACTTCAGCGAGTCACTCCAGTTTCACGGGCACACTGTCTCACAGACTTCTGTGGTTCAAAAATGGTTCAAATGGCTCTGAGCACTATGGGACTTAACAGCTGTGGTCATCAGTCCCCTAGAACTTAGAACTACTTAAACCTAAGTAACCTAAGGACATCACACACGTCCATGCCCGAGGCAGGATTCGAGCCTGCGACCGAAGCAGTCGCGCGGTTCCGGATTGCGCGCCTAGAACCGCGAGACCACCGCGGCCGGCACTTCTGTGGTGAGCGAGTGAATTGTTGTAACATACGATGGAAGTTAGCTGGACTTGTTACTGTTACAGGTCGTCCAGATCGTTGTTTGTGTACATCTTTAACACAGCCTTCGGCTTCAGATTTGTCTCGAATGCGACGAATCGTTAAACGTGTCGGTGGCTCTGTTTGATACTCATTTCGCCTTTGCCGTTGAACCTCATTAATGTTTTCGTACTTAAAATGCCACTTTAAAACTGATTACCTTTCACCTTTTACTCGAGTAACTAGGTGAAACTAAGAACAAAACACTGACTTCTTGGCGACTGTCATCTGACAACGCAATACAACAGTTGTGTGGCGATTGACGGAACTGCAAACTTTTACACTATCAAAGATGAGACAACTCCGTCCATTAGTTTGCCAGTTATGGCCTTTTAAACAGAGGATACATTTTTTGGACCCCTCTGTATAAAGAAAAAAAAATTTAAACACGTACATCTGTATTAAAGTGCTACAAGTTATAGTATTCTTCTGAGTGGTTCTTCATTCGAAACCGTGAATTCATGGTGAGTGACTGATGTGGTAAAAATATATTCACGGATGACTTATAGTATTTTTAAGTTGTCTTAATAGCACGGAAAATCAAAATTTGAGATCTAGTCAATTCAGTAGGCACCTTTGTACAGTAATAAAATACTAATAAATCATCTGGAATTCAGTCTGAAATAATATAACGATTTTACGCACAAAGTTACCTTGTGCGTACGAATGGTGGCAAGGTAAGGTCTTATGGCACCACCCTGCTGAGGTCATCGGTCCCTAAGCTTACACACTATTTAATCTAACTTAAACTAACTTAGGGTAAGGAGGACTGGAACCTCTGACGGAGGGAATAGCGGGTAACGTGACAACGCGCTTCAGCCTGGGCGGCTGCGGATGAATGATACGACGCTTAAAATTAACTTACACAAGAATAAAATGAAGCAAAGGGAATCCTAGTTTTGGATCGCAGATGTATTAGAACGTAAAGGAAGAGAGAACCAATCACACAGCCCTGCTGTATGCTTTGTGTCAAAACGACGTGATGTGCGAAATCAGTAGAAATATATCGGCTGCTGTTCCCTCATTACCATCCTCACAGTATAACGAGCGACATCCGTTGGGCTATATGAGTAACCTGTCGAGCATTCACTGAGCGATACTCGCAAGCAAGCGTTGCTGTTTCCATATTGGTAGCCTGTCGAGTTCATCGTCCTCCTTAGTCGTTGCACAGTGAGGGCAGAAATTGTGTGAGGAGCTTGTAACGGTATTACAAGGTAGGCTGTGCTGAGAAATAACTAAAAAAATCGATCTGGTGCGCCGTTTCCGGGGTAATGTGGATTACAGTTATTCAATCGGGTCATAGCGCCCGCGACATCAGGCGGCCAGCCATATACCGACTGGTCATAAATAAAGTGCAGGTGGTCACGGAGCACCAGTGTACCGGATGTAGAATACCGCCGACTTACCGATGCCGCGGATGAAAATCAAAGGGGTCCTGCAACGAAATGAAATGCCACCCAAGACTGTTGCTCCTGGTCTTTGGGCCGTATTTCGACGAGAGTCAGGAGTAGTAGGGCAATGTTGGTGTCGCCCCACATTGCAGGTTTCCTGCATCAGGGGGAAGCACACATTCAGACGCAAACCTGTTGTTCTCTTTTGACTGACAGGTTCTTAGCCTATTGTTATGCTAAGAGGATTATGACCCCCTAGGGATAATCCAGCCTTTTGATTCACAGGTCTTTAACCTATTATACAGTTAACTGGCTTTCCAAGAAACCTCCACCCCTCCCCATCCCTCTCCTCCTTGCCCTCCCCCTCCTCCTCCCCCACCCGTCTGGGAACTCCCCTTCCCGATATAAGCACCACTTTTGATAATAATTTCATTAACTAATTAATTAAATCGATCAATTAGTTAACCCCTCTACCTCTGGGAAACCCCCAGCCCTCCCCAATCTCTCCCCCAACTGGAAATTGGATGGAAAAAGACTCAATTGACTGGCCATTTGGCGGGAAATCGATTGCTGTGTATAAAAAATCGTTAAAACAATTTAGACAATCCGTGTTAATTGTTTATTTCAACTATTTCTGGGATAAAAGGCTGTGTATGGAATATACACTCCTGGAAATGGAAAAAAGAACACATTGACACCGGTGTGTCAGACCCACCATACTTGCTCCGGACACTGCGAGAGGGCTGTACAAGCAATGATCACACGCACGGCACAGCGGACACACCAGGAACCGCGGTGTTGGCCGTCGAATGGCGCTAGCTGCGCAGCATTTGTGCACCGCCGCCGTCAGTGTCAGCCAGTTTGCCGTGGCATACGGAGCTCCGTCACAGTCTTTAACACTGGTAGCATGCCGCGAAAGCGTGGACGTGAACCGTATGTGTAGTTGACGGACTTTGAGCGAGGGCGTATAGTGGGCATGCGGGAGGCCGGGTGGACGTACCGCCGAATTGCTCAACACGTGGGGCGTGAGGTCTCCACAGTACATCGATGTTGTCGCCAGTGGTCGGCGGAAGGTGAACGTGCCCGTCGACCTGGGACCGGACCGCAGCGACGTACGGATGCACGCCAAGACCGTAGGATCCTACGCAGTGCCGTAGGGGACCGCACCGCCACTTCCCAGCAAATTAGGGACACTGTTGCTCCTGGGGTATCGGCGAGGACCATTCGCAACCGTCTCCATGAAGCTGGGCTACGGTCCCGCACACCGTTAGGCCGTCTTCCGCTCACTCCCCAACATCGTGCAGCCCGCCGCCAGTGGTGTCGCGACAGGCGTGAATGGAGGGACGAATGGAGACGTGTCGTCTTCAGCGATGAGAGTCGCTTCTGCCTTGGTGCCAATGATGGTCGTATGCGTGTTTGGCGCCGTGCAGGTGAGCGCCACAATCAGGACTGCATACGACCGAGGCACACAGGGCCAACACCCGGCATCATGGTGTGGGGAGCGATCTCCTACACTGGCCGTACACCACTGGTGATCGTCGAGGGGACACTGAATAGTGCACGGTACATCCAAACCGTCATCGAACCCATCGTTCTACCATTCCTAGACCGACAAGGGAACTTGCTGTTCCAACAGGACAATGCACGTCCGCATGTATCCCGTGCCACCCAACGTGCTCTAGAAGGTGTACGTCAACTACCCTGGCCAGCAAGATCTCCGGATCTGTCCCCCATTGAGCATGTTTGCGACTGGATGAAGCGTCGTCTCACGCGGTCTGCACCTCCAGTACGAACGCTGGTCCAACTGAGGCGCCAGGTGGAAATGGCATGGCAAGCCGTTCCACAGGACTACATCCAGCATCTCTACGATCGTCTCCATGGGAGAATAGCAGCCTGCATTGCTGCGAAAGGTGGATATACACTGTACTAGTGCCGACATTGTGCATGCTCTGTTGCCTGTGTCTATGCGCCTGTGGTTCTGTCAGTGTGATCATGTGAAGTATCTGACCCCAGGACCGTGTCAATAAATTTTCCCATTCCTGGGACAATGAATTCACGGTGTTCTTATTTCAATTTCCAGGAGTGTAGTTTATTTATTTATGTAAGGAATTGGGTGGGAAATCGATTGCAGTGTATGGAATATTGTTTAAAAAATTTAGACAATATATGTAATATTGTTTATTTAAACAGTTTATGAGAACAAAGATGGTGTATGGAATATTCAAAAAATTGCGGCCCTTACCATTCCGATCACGTAGGGAAACACTTAATTACACTGACAGATCACTTAAATCTACCTGAAAACCTCCTCATGTCTCGCCTCATAAGCAGACTTCTTGGGGTCAGAATGCACCAGAGGGACTTAGAAGTACCACCGGGCTCGCTGCACAACTGTCGGTTGTCAGCTGGCATCCCAAGCAGTCATGTCCGTTTCTGCATACGTGAACCAACCCGTCGGAAACCAGCGCATGCGAGAGACGCCTTCCTTCCAGAAGAAATGTATGACTGCGCATCGATCCTGAAATACTGCTGAAGTTAGTAAATACTAATTTCCAGTTACATGATAATCATGTAGGGAATATAAGGTGGACACGATAGCTATTTCAAACATACACATAAATTGACAGTCTCACGACACTAGTAGCAAGCTGGCTCAAAATACACTTCAAAAAGATCGCTGCGTACAAAGAAAGAGAGAGAGAGAGAGAAGGGGGAGGGGGGCGAGAGAGGGAAGGAGAGCTCCAGTTTGCTTTTCAGATGATATAGGAACTGCATAGGATATTTCATCCCGCCATGGATTCTAAACTCCCCAACCTTCCTGCTTCCTGATGCACTTTATTGTGGTACATTTCACGAGTTATTAAATCTGGTGCGGGATATCTCATCATGAAGATGTCACAAATACTGCTTCAGAAGATGTGCTAAAAGAAGTATTAATTAAATCATTAATTTAAGCATTTAACCGACTTGCTCCACACGGTTAGAAACTACTCGAAATAAAAAAAGATCGACTCTGCACGGTGAGACTGCCTGTATTATCAACAGTGCTAGGTTTTTTACGAGAAATAACATTAAACAGTCCAAACATATTACACAACTGGATGGACTGATGTACGAAATGATAGTTGCAATTTTAAATATCGGCATGAACTTATACCATCACAGTTATGGAATTTCCGACCGCTACATGTCTAATGGAACCATGGACCTTGCCGTTGGTGGGGAGGCTTGCGTGCCCCAGCGATACAGATGGCCGTACCGTAGGTGCAACCACAACGGGGGGGTATCTGTTGAGAGGCCAGACAAACATGTGGTACCTGAAGAGGGGCAGCAGCCTTTTCAGTAGTTGCAGGGGCAACAGTCTGGCCGATTGACTGATCTGGCCTTGTAACATTAACCAAAACGGCCTTGCTGTGCTGGTACTGCGAACGGCTGAAAGCAAGGGGAAACTACAGCCGTAATTTTTCCCGAGGACATGCAGCTTTACTGTATGATTAAATGATGATGGCGTCCTCTTGGATAAAATATTCCGGAGGTAAAATAGTCCCCCATTCGGATTTCCGGGCGGGGACTACTCAAGAGGACATCGTTATCAGGAGAAAGAAAACTGGCATTCTACGGATCGGAGCGTGGAATGTCAGATCCCTTAATCGGGCAGGTAGGTTAGAAAATTTAAAAAGGGAAATGGATAGGTTAAAGTTAGATACAGTGGGAATTAGTGAAGTTCGGTGGCAGGAGGAACAAGACTTTTGGTCAGGTGATTACAGGGTTATAAATACAAAATCAAATAGGGGTAATGCAGGAGTAGGTTTAATAATGAATAAAAAAATAGGAGCGCGGGTTAGCTACTACAAACAGCATAGTGAACGCATTATTGTGGCCAAGATAGACACAAAGCCCATGCCTACTACAGTAGTACAAGTTTATATGCCAACTAGCTCTGCAGATGATGAAGAAATTGATGAAATGTATGACGAGATAAAAGAAATTATTCAGGTAGTGAAGGGAGATGAAAATTTAATAGTCATGGGTGACTGGAATTCGTCAGTAGGAAAAGGGAGAGAAGGAAACATAGTAGGTGAATATGGATTGGGGGGAAGAAATGAAAGAGGAAGCCGCCTTGTAGAATTTTGCACAGAGCATAACTTAATCATAGCAAACACTTGGTTCAAGAATCATGAAAGAAGGTTGTATACCTGGAAGAATCCTGGAGATACTAAAAGGTATCAGATAGATTACATAATGGTAAGACAGAGATTTAGGAACCAGGTTTTAAATTGTAAGACATTTCCCGGGGCAGATGTGGATTCTGACCACAATCTATTGGTTATGAACTGCAGATTGAAGAAACTGCAAAAAGGCGGGAATTTAAGGAGATGGGACCTGGATAAACTGAAAGAACCAGAGGTTGTAGAGAGTTTCAGGGAGAGCATAAGGGAACAATTGATAGGAATGGGGGAAAGAAATACAGTAGAAGAAGAATGGGTAGCTCTGAGGGATGAAGTAGTGAAGGCAGCAGAGGATCAAGTAGGTAAAAAGACGAGGGCTAATAGAAATCCTTGGGAACAGAAGAAATATTGAATTTAATTGATGAAAGGAGAAAATATAAAAATGCAGTAAATGAAGCAGGCAAAAACAAATACAAACGTCTAAAAAATGAGATCGACAGGAAGTGCAAAATGGCTAAGCAGGGATGGCTAGAGGACAAATGTAAGGATGTAAAGGCTTGTCTCACTAGGAGTAAGATAGATACTGCCTACAGGAAAATTAAAGAGACCTTTGGAGAGAAGAGAACCACTTGTATGAATATCAAGAGCTCAGATGGCAACCCAGTTCTAAGCAAAGAAGGGAAGGCAGAAAGGTGGAAGGAGTATATGGAGGGTTTATACAAGGGCGATGTACTTGAGGACAATATTATGGAAATGGAAGAGGATGTAGCTGAAGATGAAATGGGAGATAAGATACTGCGTGACGAGTTTGACAGAGCACTGAAAGACCTGAGTCGAAACAAGGCCCCGGGAGTAGACAACATTCCATTAGAACTACTGATGGCCTTGGGAGAGCCAGTCATGACAAAACTCTACCATCTGGTGAGCAAGATGTATGAGACAGGCGAAATACCCACAGACTTCAGGAAGAATATAATAATTCCAATCCCAAAGAAAGCAGGTGTTGACAGATGTGAAAATTACCGAACTGTCAGTTTAATAAGTCACAGCTCCAAAATACTAACGCAAATTCTTTACAGACGAATGGAGAAACTGGTAGAAGCGGACCTCGGGGAAGATCAGTTTGGATTCCGTAGAAATGTTGGAACACGTGAGGCAATACTAACCTTACGACTTATGTTAGAAGAAAGATTAAGAAAAGGCAAACCTACGTTTCTAGCATTTGTAGACTTAGAGAAAGCTTTTGACAACGTTAACTGGAATACTCTCTTTCAAATTCTGAAGGTGGCAGGGGTAAAATACAGGGAGCGAAAGTCTATTTACAATTTGTACAGAAACCAGATGGCAGTTATAAGAGTCGAGGGGCATGAAAGGGAAGCAGTGGTTGGGAAAGGAGTGAGACAGGGTTGTAGCCCCTCTCCGATGTTATTCAATCTGTATAATGAGCAAGCAGTAAAGGAAACGAAAGAAAAATTCGGAGTAGGTATTAAAATCAATAGGGAAGAAATAAAAACTTTGAGGTTCGCCGATGACATTGTAGTTCTGTCAGAGACAGCAAAGGACTTGGAAGAGCAGTTGAACGGAATGGACAGTGTCTTGAGAGGAGGATATAAGATGAACATCAACAAAAGCAAAACGAGGATAATGGAATGTAGTCAAATTAAGTCGGGTGATGCTGAGGGGAATAGATTAGGAAATGAGACACTTAAAGTAGTAAAGGAGTTTTGCTATTTAGGGAGTAAAATAACTGATGATGGTCGAAGTAGAGAGGATATAAAATGCAGACTGGCAATGGCAAGGAAATCGTTTCTGAAGAAGAGAAATTTGTTAACATCGAGTATAGATTTAAGTATCAGGAAGTCTTTTCTGAAAGTATTTGTATGGAGTGTAGCCATGTATGGAAGTGAAACATGGACGATAACCAGTTTGGACAAGAAGAGAATAGAAGCTTTCGAAATGTGGTGCTACAGAAGAATGCTGAAGATAAGGTGGGCAGATCACATAACTAATGAGGAAGTGTTGAATAGGATTGGGGAGAAGAGAAGTTTGTGGCACAACTTGACTAGAAGAAGGGATCGGTTGGTAGGACATGTTTTGAGGCATCAAGGAATCACAAATTTAGCATTGGAGGGCAGCGTGGAGGGTAAAAATCGTAGAGGGAGACCAAGAGATGAATACACTAAGCAGATTCAGAAGGATGTAGGTTGCAGTAGGTACTGGGAGATGAAGAAGCTTGCACAGGATAGAGTAGCATGGAGAGCTGCATCAAACCAGTCTCAGGACTGAAGACCACAACAACAACAACAACATGTCTAATAAGTATATTTTATTTTTTAAAGCGCTCTAGAATTCCTACATTGGTTCTCGTCACTACACCAGGACTCAGAAGGAGGGAGGATAAGGTTTACCATGTGATGGGATAGTGACAACAACAAATAACTCTGCAAGACAGAATCCACTGCGATGTATTCAGAAACACCAAACACAACACATTTAAACCACGATCCAATCAACAGTAATAAATTGTCATGGCTAGATGTCAGAGATTGCTGAAACATTCCCACATACCGTACGCTCATGTTCCAAAGTACTCACGCAGAACGCCAATCCTCTCATACGTCACTCGCGCCAACACTCAGAGGTCGATGAAAACTACAGCCGTGGCCACAGCCATAGTCGTGCATGCGCGTGTATGACAGGGAGTGCACCACCCCTGGCTGTTGACAGCGCTCGGGGATGACTGGAGTGGTAGGAATTCAGGAGTTATCAATACCTCCTGTGCAAACAATCCATCGTTTTGAGTCTTCTCTCACGCTACACACACTTCTGCTTCTGCCACAGCTCACCCAGCATTCTTGTCGCTTCATTAGGCCCTGCTACGAGCACATTCTTTATACATAACCGCACAGGCTAAACTATTCCGTTACTTGTGTTTGCCAACCACATCACCTCCGCTGCAGCCAGCCACTGTGCACTGTGAAACAATCAGCTTTGGCTTGGGTGTATACAGCAGTTCTAACCAATTCCACCCCGACATAGACCCCATTTTAAAAAACCCACTTCACCCAATACGAGCCAGCGACGTTGTTGACCATACACCTCGAATTTCACACATTAAATGTACATTTCTCCCTCTTATAAGAGTTATTTTCGAAGACAGAAGAAACCGAGGAGTACACGCTTTTTCACATCGCTAAAGCGTCGTTACTTGTGTGAAAATCCTGTAACGGGATGGCATAGGCTACATTCCCTCTAAGTATTCTTTCATCAAATAGACAAAAATCTTTTCTAATCAGCTTCATATTCATTAAGTCATGCAGCCACTGATGAATCATGTTCGTGACACTTTCATATGTTGAAACGAATCACCTTTCTCGAACCTATCTGCTAAAGATCTCATACACCAAAAACTCCTACGTGGTTCTTTAAACAGTCCCTCTACATGTTGCAACTGCTCCTCAGTCTGTACCCCTGCAGCTTCGTCCATGTGATCGTCCCAATTTAAATCGGAACGGAACAGAAATCTAAGACTGCTGTATCTAAGGCCTTACGCATCCCGTGGAGAAACAGGGTGATCTGAGTTAAAGCGACAGAACGGAATTTTAACCAGTCAGTGGAAATGGGAACACGTTGTCGTAGCTCCGCGAACTGAGTACAATGTGAAAGGCCAGTTCAAAAATGAAGCTTTCTCCTGCTACATAAGGTTGTATAAAAGATAGTAGAATCAGTTATGGTGGTGTTTCTCATTGGAAAAATTAGGAAGGCTCCACATCAACAGGAATCGGAAAACGGATGAAGATTTTGCTACTACATTTCAGTACGTCTCCAAACTACATACAGACACTCTCTCCATCCTCGTTATTTTGTACCATGCAATAGAGAAAAACTACGAACTATAAAGACTCCTCCAAAGTCATCTGGTAGAGAAACCGATAAGATAATACTGCCTCCCTATCTTCCGATACATCGAAAACAATTACAGCCTGCGTGGCAGCAGTGACCATATGTGGTTATGCTATTAAATATACAGGTGATGCTTCATTGGAGCAGGTGGATCATTATCGAAGTCGCTTCTGCAGACAAGTGTAAAGCTTTGTCACCCATGCTGAAGAAGGATCATATCCCGCAGACTACCAACCACAACAGGGAATTCCGGTGTTGTTGTTCGATACGTTGTGTTTTCTCCTGCTGTAACACATCCAAGCAGAATATAACTATAGCAACGTACAGTGCCATCACATTCGATGTCTGTGTCAAGTGCTAAACCGACATGAACATGTCTCGATCTATTGGTACTTACAGAAAACTGGACATCGCTCAGCGTAAATTATGCTTGTGCTGCTTCCATTGAAATAAAATACAGAGGCAGTGTTTCTTATTAACAAAAAATACTGAGTACATCGCGGCATATGGAAACTGGAAAAGCTTTTTGGCATTGTGGGACATTTCCAAACAGGTGTCTGAGAGTGGTTGCTGACCTCTGCGTTTAAAGTTATCTTTCACAGTAACATGGTAGCATATGTCTAGGCGTTCCATTTCAATTGATCCCTCGTATTGTAATCATGTACATGATCACTGTTTTGGTGCAGGGCACCCCCAGAGGGTGTTGCTCCCACAAAGATTCTCTCTCTCCATTACAAACAAATGATGTCAGTCAGTCATTATGTGGAAATCAACAGCATACCACTGGATGGATGGGATAGAAAAAACACCATCGATGTACTGTAATAAGCACCACAGTTGATTGCGCGATCAATTTTAGCAATTTTACCAGTTTTCTGTAGTTTCAACACCGACCAATGACACGGCAGCACTTTTCCCAATTTCTGTATCATTGATAAACCACCCCAACACTGCTTTACGAGTACCAAATACTAGATTGCGAATATAGATAGATGACTGTGCAGTAAGCCCATTCATTGTTAATTATCGAACATATATATTTACCAAAGTGAACCAGGCAGCGTCCTATAAAAACCTACATACTTTATAGCATTTCGGTCATACAGCGTTATTTACGACTACAATTGCTCACGTTTCCCAATGCGAATGGCAGTCACGGAGAATTCTCGCATTCTTAGGATAAAGTTGGAGATTGAAAGATTTCTCCATGTTGTCTTCCACCAGCCCCCCCCCCCCCTCCCCCCAATACAATACCGTCACCGATTTAATTTGCAGCTGACCAGTAGGAGGAGGCTAATATATGCGCTACATTCCGCTGCTCTTCACCGAAGACTGTTCCGCACCAGTTTACTCACGGCACCCATCAAAGTGCACAAGATCTCTCCATATGCGCGCATGTCGAGGAAGTTAGCAACCTTTATCGGTGTATCGTAGATATGACAGTGTTGTGATGATATAACAGACGGTTATGAAGACAAAACATGTGGTTTATGCATGGTGAAGTTCCAGATGGACGTAGTTGGAAGCATTTTAATAAAACAACTGCGCCTTCAATTCAGAAGTGTTGTTCTCATCTCTGAGGTCAGTAGCTAGAGGATATTGGTAAGAGAGAAATGGTCTTGGAACATAAACACAAACAATTCTAAGGCTACACGGTTCTGCACTTAAAACACGCCACAGTGATAGAGTGTCCGGCTGCCGACCTGTAAGCCATCAGGAACGCAACGCTGTTATTATCGAGCCATGACTTCTGTGTGCAGGGGGAAGATTACCAGTGGCGGTTACAAATTGCTTTAAGGCTGTTACATCTCCTCTGGCTACTGATCGTGCTGTTTATTTCCGCGTAAGATATCACTGTTTCCTCGTATGTGATTTCGGCTGTCCACAATCATTTCATAGAGCTGTTGTGAGCATATCACAAATTCCGAACCATAATCAGGCTTGAACCTCTAAACAGCAGGCGTTATGCCTCTGGAAACCTATGTAGTGTTTGTGTTACACAGAATCGATGTTTTCCTTGGTATGCAAGGTAGTAGTTTCATCACTTTACAATTTGTCACCTTAGTTTGTGGTAGAGAAACTTGCAGGTACACTGTATGTCATGTACTGGGAGTATATTTCTTACATTAAACTATCAAAAGCGTTGCATTCCACACGACTAATAGGTCGGAAGCCGCACAGCTGTAATATTATGGCGTGTTTTAAGTGCAGAACCGTGTAGCCTTAGAAATGTATGTGTTTATGTTCCACGATCATTTCTCTCTTACCAATACCTTCTTGGTACTAACCTCAGACAGAATAATACTTCCGAATTCATGGCGCAGTTGTTTTACGTAAAGTGCTTCAAACTACCTCCATCTGAAGCTCCACCATTCATAAACCAC
Organism: Schistocerca americana; assembly: GCF_021461395.2. Lineage (NCBI taxonomy): Eukaryota > Metazoa > Arthropoda > Insecta > Orthoptera > Acrididae > Schistocerca > Schistocerca americana. Next base: position 850,716,688 of record NC_060119.1, read on the forward strand.
ACGTTTCTTCTTCATCACAGTCTGTCACATCACCACATCACTCTCATATCTACTATACACCGATAAAGACTGCTAACGTCTTCGCCATGTGCGCATATGGAGAGATCTTGTGCATTTGGATGGGTGCTGTGAGTGAGACTGGTGCGGAACAGTCTTCACTGAACAGCAGTTACGGAATCAGCTCGTTCTGTTTCTTCACGAGATGTGGAATGTAGCGCTTTTAGTAACCTCCTACCATTGATCAGCTGCAAATTAAATCGGCGACAGTACTGCATGTGGGGTTGGTCGGAGATAATTGGGGGAGATCTTTCAATCTCCAAATTTATCCTAAGACTGCGAGAACGCACTGTGACTGCCACCCGCATAAAAAAAAGATATGCATTCATAATCGCAAATTATGGACTATGATCGAAGTACTGGAAATATGTAGATCGGTATAGGAAACTGTCTGGTATACGTTGTGTGTGTGTGTGTGTGTGTGTGTGTGTGTGTGTGTGTGTGTGTGTGCTTGTGTGTTTGTGAATAAACAATGAATACACACACTGGACAGTCATGTATCTACATTAACAATTTAGTATATGGTACTCGCAAAGTGGTGATGAAATTGGGGAAGCGTGCTGCCTTGTTATTGGTCGGTGTCGAAACTACAGAAAAATTGGTAAAATTATTAAAATTAATCGCACTATCAACTGTAGTGCTTCTTAGAGTACATCGACGGTGTCTTTTCCATCCCATCCATCCACTAGTACGCTGTTGATTCCAACATAATGATTGACTGACATCACTTGTTGGAGATGGAGAGAGGGTCTTTGTGAGAGCCACACCCTCTGGGGATGCCCTGCAACAAAACAGTGATCTTGTATGTGATTACAGTATGAGGGATCAATCGAAACCGAACACTTAGACATATGCTACCATGTCACTGTGAAAGATAACTTTAAATGCAGAGGTCAGCAATCACCCTCAGACAGCTGTTTGTAAATGTCCCACAATGCCACAAAACTCTTCCAGTTTCCATATGCCGTGATGTCTTCCGTATTTCTCTGATAATAAGAAACACTGCCTCTGTCATTCATTTCAATGGAAGCAGCACCAGCATAATTTACACTGTGTGATGTCCAGTTTTCTGTGAGAACCGATTCATCGAGACATGTTCATGTCAGTTTAGCACCTGACGCAGACATCGAAGTTGTGGTGGTAGAAACAAAATGATGGCACTGTATGTAGCTGTAGTTGTACTCTGCTTGGATGTGTTACAGCAGAAAAAAACACTATGTATCAAACAACTCAGGAATTCTCTCTTGTGACTGAGAGTCAGTGGGATATGATCCTCCTTCAGTACGAGTGACGAAACTTTACACTTGTCTGCAGAAGCGACTTCGATCATGATCTGCCTGGTCCAATGAACCACTACCTGTATATTTAATAGGATCACCACATATGGTCAATGCTGCCATGCAGAAGGTATTTGCTACCATCAACCAGAGGACGTTATAGGAGTCATTATAGTTGGTAGTTTTTCTTTATTTGATTGTACAAAATAGTGAGGAGGGAGAGAATGTTTGGGTGACAGACATGAATGTACCTTGAGACACGCAGATCACCTGCGCACTGCAGTATCTGTATGTAGTTAGGAGATGTGCCGCAACGCAGTAGGAAAATCCTCGGCCTTCTTTTCGGTGCAGTAGCAAAATCCTCGTCCCTGGACGCCCTCTGTGGTCGGCGGTAGTGCACTCTGGCATACATGCGAACCCGCAACTGCGGCTGCGGCCGCGGCAGTAGTTTTCATTGACCTCTGAGCATTGACGCCTGTGGGATATTAGAGGATGAACGCGCTGCGTGTGAACCTCAGGACATGAGTGCGCGGGATGTGCATATGTTTGAGCGATCTCCGACGTCTAGCCATGACACCTACTCCTAAGGACTGTATTGTGGTTTAAGTCTGTCGTGTTTAAAGTTTCTTAATTCTTCGCAGTGGACTCTGTCTTGATGTGGTATTTGCTGTTGTCTCTATTATATCATACAGTAGACCCTTCTTCCTACTCCTACTCCCAAATGTAGCGGAAGAACTAATTTAGGAATTCTATAGTGCTTGAAAAACCCAATCGCGACATCAGATTCAAGATTGATAGCGATCTCTGACATCTAGCCGTGATAACTTATTACAATGGATTAGATCGCAGTTTCAGTATGCTTCTCACTCTATCGCAATGGACTCTGTCTTGCACAGGTATTTGTTGTAGTTATTGTTGTTGTTACTATACCGTCAGCGCTTTAAAAAAGGAAATGCACTTAGCAGACCTGTAGTGGTCGGAAATTCCATAACTGTGACAGTATAAATTCATGTCGAAATTTGAAATTCCAACTATCATTTCAGACATCACTACTTCCAATAGTGACGTCAGATAATAATAAGTTTCGATTACTTAATGAAATTTCTCATCAAAAACATAACACTGTTGTTTATGCAAGTAATCTACTGTGCAGTGTCGATCTTATTTTTTTCGTGTAGTTTTAAGCTGTGTGAAGCAAATTTTTAAACACTTTTATTAACGATTTAATTAATACTTCCTGTTTCACATCTTCTCAAACAGCATTTGTGACATCTGCAAGATGTGATAATCTGCACCGAATTTAATAACTCCTGAAGCAGTTCGTTAAGTGTATCACAATAAAGTGTATCAGGAAGGCTGGGGCAGATTACGGTCCCTGAAGGGATGGAATATCCCATGCTAATTCCTATGTCATCAGCAAAGCAAATTATAGCTCTCCCTCTCTCTCTGTCTCTTTCTTTGTGTACAGCGATCTTTTTGAAAGTGTATTTTGAGTCAGCCTGCTACTAGTTTCGTGACATTGTCAATTTGTGCATGTGTGAAATAGCTACCGTGTCCATCTTATGTTCCCTACATCACGATCATGTGACCAGAAATTAATTATTAATAACTTCAGCAGTATTCCAGGATCGACTCCTAGTCAGGTATTTGCTTTGGAAGGAAGGCGTCTATGGCATGCGTTGGTATCCGACTGGTTGGTTCACGCACCGAAAACAGGATGTGACTGATTGAATTGGGAGCCGGCAGCTGACAGCAGGTACTTCCAAGTTCCTCTGGTGCGCCCTGTGCGTGTGGCGAGAGGCGAGAAAGTTTCTCAGATATGTTTAAGCGATCTGCGATAGTGTAATTACATGTTCCCTTACGCAATTAGAATGAAAAGGCGCCGCAGTTGTATAACTATTCCATACACCACATTGTATCCTGTAAATTGTTTAAATACACAATATTCCACATATTATCTCAATTGCTTAAACAATATTCCATACACTGCAATCGATTTCCCACTAAATTCTTTAAATCAATAATCTATATCCCATACACGGTCTGGTATTCCTTAAATTCTTTAAGTAAACGATATTCCATGCATTGTCTAAATGTTTAACCAATATTCCATGTACTCCAACTGATTTCCCGTCAACTGAGTCTTTTTCTCGCCGATTTCCAGGTGGGGAAAGGGAGGGAGAGGTTTGAGGGGTTTCCAAAAGAGGAGGGGTTAATTAATTGATCAATTTAATTAGTTATTCAATCAAATTGATATCAAAAGTATGCTAGCGAGGGGAGTTCCCAGAGGGGTGAGGGAGGAGGAGGGGGAGAAGCAGTGGAAGGGAGAGAGGTGGGGGTTTCTTCGATAAATACTTAACCATACACTAGGTTAACGATCCATCAATCAAAACGTTGGATTATCCTCAGGGTGTCATAATCGTCTTAGTAGAACAATACGTTAACGACCAGTCACCAAATTAGAACAATAGGTAGGCCTGTGGTCTAGGGGTAGCGACTTTGATTCATAATCAAAATATCTTCTCTCCCAGGTTTGAATCCCGCCGATGCTTAAATTTTGATTAATAATCAGCATTGGCGGCTGACTTTCAGCATAAGAAATCACCCTCATTCTGCCAACGGCCTTGTCAAAGAAGGCGGAGGAGCGGACAGAATTAAAAAAAAATTTTTTTTTTAACTAAATGAAAACTCAATAAAACGATAATCAGAACCTGTGGTGGGGGAAGGACTATTTTAATTTAATTTTGGGACAGTGGAGTATGGAAGTCGAATGTGTATATTTGTGTAAATGTTTATGCTTTCCCTGAGTAAAGACGGCCGCGGTGGCGGGGTGGTTCTAGGCGCTTCAGTCCGGAACCACGCGGCTGCTACGGTCCTAGGTCCGAATCCTGCCTCGGGCATGGATGTGTGTGATGTCCTTAGGTTAGTTAGGTTTAAGTAGTTCTACGTTTAGGGGACTGATGACCTCAGATGTTAAGTCCCATAGTACTTAGAGCCATTTGAACCGTGAGTAAAGTCGATAACTTGCTTGACACGTACTGTGTATCAGATCAAGAGATCAAAATACCTTCGTCCTGCCGAAGGACCACGAGGTCATTGTGACGCTGAGAAATGATCATATTCGGCAGGTCTCTAAATGCTGGCTCCTGAACCAGAGCAAAGGGGTACTCACAACCAGTCTGGCTAGCGCATAAGAGAAAAGAGAAGAACTGAGAAAACGATTCACGACGTGTGCCATAAACGCACAGTTATTCTGTAGGAGATGTGGAGCCAAGATACGAGCAGCTTCGTGTTCAGACGGGAGCACGAGCTGAAACAGATACCCGAAGTGTACAACTGTGACAGATAGGTTACACGTATGCCGCAAATCCGATACGTCAACCGCAAGAGACAAGCTGAAACACATATCGATTTGCTTTCAGGTAAAACGAGATGCTGTCATTTTCGCGTATCAGGATGAATATCACTTCAATCTGGCAATGTACATGCAATGTTATTTTACGAGATTACGTTGCCGCTGTCATACACACAAATTTTTGAAATGGGTTAGTGGTCATGCAACGAAAATAACGTTTCCGAAATGTGTTTACTGTTGTAAATAACGAGAAACAATCCCTTGCACTTCCGTATTTCCACGGGTTTTAATGCCCGTGTTGTATGTTCCGGTCAATGTAACCTACCAAAAACGTGTTCCCTTCTGTAAACTGTCGTACCATCGCCTCTCTTAACTAAATTTTTTCCTAACGAAATTCCTTTTCCTTTTTGTGCCCATTTTTGTTACCATAATTCATCTTTAATATTGTGTAGGGTACAAATCGAAAGAGTAAGTTGTGAATCTGATGCCAAATCCTTTATTTTACTTTCGCAAAACCTTCAGCTGCAGTGTGAAAACCCAACTGGTAGCTATTAAAAAGTCCAATGTCGTATCTCCGTTCTGCGATGTTACGTATAAAGATTATCCAGCCTATCAGTTTTATTGAGATTTGTGTCTTTATTTAAGATTATACCACTATATTTCTGTCTTCGTAATCGTCGGTGTCTTCGACAGCGCTGTGCTTTTTTTTTTCACTAGCAAAAGATTTTGTAAATCATAATTTCCACTCTTATTCAAAACAAATCACCTATTTTATGGACTTACAGTGAAGGCCTTGCTAAACATTCAATTTTGTTGGTTAGACAATGGAAACTTTGTGAGGCACTGTTCCGTTTTAGTGGATTATACTAATTATACTTATGTGATAAGGGTATACCGGAGCCAACGGCCTTGCCGCAATGGTTACACCGGTTCACGTCAGATCACCGAAGTTTAGCGCTGTCGGGCTGGGCTAGCTCTGGGATGGGTGACCATCCGGTCTGCCGAGCGCTATTGGCAAGCGTCGTTCACTCAGCCCTTGTGAGGCAAAACTGAGGAGCTACTTGATTGAGAAGTAGCGGCTCCGGTCTCGGAAACTGACTTTCGGCCGGGAGAGCGGTGTGCTGAACATATGCCCCTCCATATCCGTATCCAGTGACGCCTATGAGCTGAGGATGACACGGCGGCCGGTCAGTACCGTTGGGCCTTTGTGGCCTGGGCGGGAGGACTTAAGTTTTCGTTTAGTTGATGGTATACCAGAGAGTCTTGAAGAATTTGGTGCGCGTGGGATCAGGATTAGATTAACACTTGTTGCATAGATCATGAATACGATACATCGTAATGACGCAGAACGTGTCGGTTTAACAAAAGGTCTCTTTACGTGATATAACTCAGGATTTTTTTTAAGTTGTAAGAGTACTAGTTTATACCTAAAAATTCATCTATTGAGTAGAAGAAGCTGTCATTCTGAAATTCTTTTAATTTGTTTTTAAATGTTGGCTGGACATCGGTCATACTTATGATGCTATTTGGTAAGCGAACAAAGATTTCTGTGGCACCATAATTCATCCCTCTCTGTGCCAAAGTTATATTCAACCCAAAGCAATGAATCCTTTCTCTCAGTGTTTTAGCTACGCAGATTGCTATTGTTCTCGAACTGGGGTGGGTTATTAATAATAAATGTCATAATTGAGTATACATATTGCGAAGCTGATATGAATATCGCATCTTCCTTAAATAAATGACTGCAAGATGACCTCTGCTGAGCTCGAGCTATTATTCTGACTGTACACTTTTGTTCAATAAATACTTTTTTCCTTAATAATAAATTACCCCAAACTATGACGCCATAGGAAAGCAGTGAGTCAAAATAGGCATAGCAAGCCAACGAAAGGATAACGTTCTACGAGTTGAGGCATGGAATATCAGAAGCTTGAACGTGGTAGGGAAACTAAAAAATCTGAAAAGAGAAATGCAAAGGTTCAATCTAGATATAGTAGGGGTCAGTGAAGTGTAGTGGAAAGAATACAAGGATTTCTGGTCAGATGAGCATATGGTAAAATCAACAGCAATAGAAAATGGGAGTAGGATTAGTTATGAATAGGAAGGTAGAGCAGAGAGTGTGTTACTGTGAACAGTTCAGTGACAGGGTTGTTCTTATCAGAATCCACAGCAAACCAACACCGACAATAATAGTTCTTGTATACATGCCGACATCGCAAGCTAAAGACGAAGATATAGAGAAATTGTAAGAGGATTTTGAAAGGGTAATACAGTATGTAACGGGGGATGAAAATCTAATAGTCATGGGATTCTCGACTGTAGTTGTAGGCGAAGAAGTAGAAGGAAAGGTTACAGGATAATATGAACTTGGAACAAGGAACGAGAGAGGGGAAAGACTAATTGAGTTCTGAAACAAGTTTCAGCTAGTAATAGAGACTAATCTGTTCAAGAATCACAAGAGGAGGATGTATACTTAGAAAAGGCCGGGTAATACGGGAAGATTTCAGTCAGATTACGTCATGGTCAGACAGATATTCCGAAATCAGATACTGGATTGTAAGGTGTACCCAAGAGCAGACATAGGTTCAGATCACAATATAGTTGTGATGAAGAGTAGGCTGAACTTTAAGACATTAAAGAATCAATACGCAAAGAAGTGGGAGACGGAAGTACTAAGGAATGAGGAGATACAGTTGAAGATCTCTCAGGCTATAGATACAGCAATAAGCAATAGCTCAGTAGGCAGTACAGTTGAAGAGGAATGGACATCTCTAGAAAGGGCCATCGCAGAAGATGGGAAGGAAAGCATAGGTACAAAGAAGGTAACTGCGAAGAAACCATGAATAACAGAAGAAATACTTCAATTGATCGATGAAAGGAGGAAGCACAAAAATTTCTCCTTGAAACTCAGGAATACAGAAGTACAAGTCGCTGAGGAGTGAAATAAATAGGAAGTGCGGGGAAGCTAAGATGAAATGGCTGCAGGAAAAATGTGAAGACATCGAAAAATAAATGATTGCCGGAAGGACAGACTCAGCATACAGGAAAGTCAAAACAACCTTCGGTGACATTAAAAGCAAGGGTGATAACATTAAGAGTGCAACTGGTAAATGCAGCAGAGAAAGTGGATAGGTGGAAAGAATACATTGAAAGCCTCTATGAAGGGGAAGATTTGTATGATGTGATAGAAGAGGAAACAGGAGTCGAATTAGAGGAGATTGGGCATCCATTATTAGAAATTAAGAGAGCTTTGGTGGACTTAAGATCAAATAAGGCATAAGGGATAGATAACATTCCATCAGAATTTCTTAAATCATTGGGGGAAGTGGCAACAAAAAGACTATTCACGTTGGTGTGTAGAATGTATGAGTCTGGCGACATATAATATGACTTTCGGAAAAGCACCATCCACGCAATTCTGAAGACGGCAAGAGCTGACAGGTGCGAGAATTACCGCACAATCAGCTTAACAGCTCATACAAAATTGAGGATGCGCTAGACGACGATCAGTTTGGCTTTAGGAAAGGTAACGTCACGAGAGAGGCAATTCTGACGTTGCGGTTAATAATGGAAGCAACACTAAAGAAAAATCAAGACACTTTCATAGGATTTGTCGACCTGGAAAAGGCATTCGACAATGTAAAATGATGCAAGGTGTTCGAAGAAAAAAGTAGGGGTAAGCTATAGGGAGAGACGGGTCATACACAATATGTACACTAGCCAAGAGGAAATAATAAGAGTGGACGACCAAGAATGAGGTGCTCGTATTCAAAAGGGTGTAAGACAAGGATGTAGCCTTTCGCCCCAACTGTTCAATCTGTACATCGAGGAAGCAATGATGGAAATAAAAGAAAGGTTTAGGAGTGGAATCAGAATTCAAGGTGAAAGGATATGAATGATACGATTCGCTGATGACATTACTATCCTGAGTGAAAGTGAAGAAGAATTACACTATCTCCTGAACGGAATGAACACTCTAATGAGTATGGAGTGCGGATTGAGAGTAAATCGAAGAAAGACAAGGGTAATGAGAAGTAATAGAAATGAGAATAGCGAGGAACTTAAGATCGGGATTGATGGTCACGAAGTAGATAAAGTTAAGGAATTCTGCTACCTAGGCAGAAAAATAACCAATGACGGACGGGGCAAGGAGGACATCAAAAGCAGACTAGCAATAGCAAAAAGGGCATTCCTGGCAAAGAGAGGTCTATTAATAACAAATATCGGCCTTCATTTTAGGAATAACTTTCTGAGAATGTACGCCTGGAGTACAGCATTGTATGGTGGTGAAACATGCACTGTGGGAAAACCGGATCAGAAGAGAAGCAGCGTTTGAGATGTGGTGCTGCAGGCGAATGTTGAAAATTAGGTGGACTGACAAGGTAAGGAATGAGGAGGTTCTGCGCAGAATCGGAGAGGAAAGGAATATGTGTCAAACACTGCTAAGGAGAAGGGACAGGATGATAGGACATGTTAAGACATGAGGGAATGACTTCGGTGGTACTAGAGGGAGCTGTAGAGGGCAAAAAGTGTAGAGTAAGACAGAGATTGGAATAAATCCAGCAAATAATTGAGGACGTAGGTTGCAAGTGCTACTCTGTGATGAACCAGTGAAACCAGTCAGAAGCCTGATGACCAAAAAAAGCCAATTTACTTATGCGTTTATTACCAAAATTTGCAATAACCATAATAGCATAAGTAGCTGCAATCAAATGTTTCAGTATACCACCAATGTGTTTCTGCCAAATCCATCTCTCATCAATGCACACACCCAAAAATTTGGAATATTCGGCCTTAGCTACAGACTTCTGATCAAACTCTATATTTATTAATAATGTTGTGCTATTTACTGTACAGTACTGTATATATCGTGTTCTATCAAAATTTAATGACAGTCTATTTGCAGAGAACCACTGAACAATTTCTGAAAGGCATTATTTACAATTTCCTCAGCTAATTCTTGTTTGTTTGGTGTGTGTATCGTCAGCAAAAAGAACTAGCTTCACATCTTCGTGATTATAGAGTGGCAAGTCACTAATATATATTAAGAATAATATATATTCAGAATAAGGAGACTAGCGGATTCCGTGAGCAGTGCAACATCTGAGACTTAGAGGATGTTTGAGATGGCCTTAACCAGTAAATTAGCAGAGTCGGAGAGGCATAGCATATACACGGTCTAGGCGGAAAACGGGCACCTCTAACGATATTAATAAGAAACGCTGAAAGAAGCCAGTAATGGCAGTGATTCAAAGCGACATGCAGTGGACAGAACAGAAACCATAAATTGCGCGTGAGATAGTTGAGCTCATAGATTTGAATATTACTTGCTGCTGACTGAAAGCTGTCACGATTTCAAACAGGCAGCAGTGTTGGAACAGCACAACATATTGGCGACTGTCATACTCATCATTTTATGGTGAAATTTTGCAGAAAACCTCCAAGATTTTCGTCAGCAATACATGGCGGGAAAGCCTTCATTGAGGTGTATTTCCTATTGTTTGGAACATCGTAATAGATTAGTTAACACGCCAGGACGGCGTCGATGAACATTTTTCGTGCAATCATCCATACTTCAGGCTAATCAAACGTGGACATGCGGTTGGCTGGATGGCTGTTCGAAAGCAGCGTCCAACACATCAGACTAACATCATTGCTGATTACACGACAACTACAGCATTAATTAGGCCCAGAGTTGTCATCAGGCCGTTCCATATAGTCGCGTGACAACGTTTTCACATAATTATGACTGAAATATGCGTCTCGCACACCTCATTAGCGTGGAGTCGGCTTCCTCTTTTTTCGCAAAATTCGGAACAGACGGGATGGAGTGATAGGATAAGACTATGTCTTGATGGTGATGATCGTTTATAACTGCTGTGTCGAACAGGAGAGGGTAAGTTACCAGACAGTGTCTGAACTTGTTTCCGTTAACGACCACATCCCTTGCAACAACGTGCAGAAATAACGTGCAACACCACCTCGCAAGATATCTTTCACCTCAATGAACTGTGATAACTGTCTGTTATAGGTTGTTAAACAGTGTAGCTGTAAGGTATATTACTGATGAAGGATTCAAAGCAACCGGTAACTTTTTAGGTTTTGGAGTTTGCAGAACTACTCTTGACCGGTTGCAGATGTTCACGAGTCTTCGGAAGACAGAAAGAGTCTTATAAGAAATTTGATGTTACATCCTCTAACTTCCTTAATACTCTGACTCTTTGTCAAAATGACCGAGCGAGGTGGCGCAGTGGTTAGCACACTGGACTCGCATTCGGGAGGACGACGATTCAATCCCGTCTCCGGCCATCCTGATTTAGGTTTTCCGTGATTTCCCTAAATCGCTTCAGGCAAATGCCGGGATGGTTCCTTTGAAAGGGCACGGCCGATTTCCTTCCCCATCCTTCCCTCACCCGAGCTTGCGCTCCGTCTCTAATGACCTCGTTGTCGACGGGACGTTAAACACTAATATCCTCCTCCTCCTTTGTCAAAATGTCTACGAAATTCGTGTCACAATGCAGACACCACACTTCTTTGGGGCTGATGTACGTCTAAGATACTGCACACTAAACAACATGCGCTGGTGATTTAGAATCAGAAACTATAATTAATCTTCATACAAGTGATATGAGTGCTAGTTATTGAAACGTTAAATTCATTTTTTATACGATGTAGTATCTCTAATTTCCACTACAGAGATATTTTTCTATGTGACATTTGCTAAAGATTTCTCTTACACTCGTAAAGATGATACATTTCAATCAACTGAGTCAAATATAAACCTTGACAAGTTATTGCTATATTACCGACGGATATTTTATGTACTCATTGCTACATCGAGATTTGTGCAGTTTATGTCGTAATATATATCTCCGTATTAAAACATATTTTCCACACATTTATTCACATCTACGCAAATATTACAGACAGCGCATCAAATAGACCATTCTTGTCTTTTTATTTTCGTATATTGTGCGAAACAACTGTTTTTATCCTCAAGAGGGTATTAATTGAGCAGTGAAAGTAGGAGTAAGTTTTAGTCGCAACACCAAGAAGGGGAGCTACGACATAAACGAAAGTTGGTATGCGTGTTTCTACCTCTGAGAGATGGTGCCTCTCCAAATTTCGCGCCAGTCGCGTAAGAGTGGCGCCAGTAGCGCCACTATGAAGATGTAAATCAGGTTTGCTTTAAATACATGCCGTAACGGTCGTGAGCGTTAGTTGCCTTCCGCATTGGTCGTGGTCAGTTGAGGTCAGTCAAGGAGGCCTTTAAGGCAGCAAATACGCCATTATCAGCAGCTTACCGAGTTTGAACGAGGTCCTGTAGTAGGGCTAAGAGATGATGCAGAAGGATTTGGCAGCAATGCAGCCACTGTACATGATTTCTGGCAGCGGTGGACACGAAAATGTAGAAGACCGGGCTCCAGACGGCCACGTGGCACCACCGACAGGGAAGATCACTGTTCGGTGTATGGCTATCGGGCTCCTTACGGCATCTGCAACAGCAATGTGAGCAGCAGTTGACACCAAAGTGACACAACGAACTGTTATAAATCGCTTAGTGCCACAGCTCCGAGCCAGATGTATTGTAGCGTGCATTCCACCGACCCAAAACTACCGCCATTTACGAATTCAGTGGTGTCAAGTAAGAGCTAAATGGCACGGGGAGGTCGGTTGTGTTTTCTGATGAAAGCTGGTTCTACTTCGTCATGGTCATGTGTTTGTCAGAGGGAGGCCAGTTGAGGGCTTGCAACCAACCTGTCTGTGTACTAGACACACGGACCTACGCCTAGTCTGGGGAGCGATTTCGTATGACAGGAGGAGGACTCTCCTGGTCACCCACGGCACCCTGACCTAAAATTTGTACGTCAGTCTGGTGATTGGACTTGTTGCGTTGCCATTCATGAACAGCATCCCAGGGGGTGTTTTCCAACAGGATAACGCTTTCCCACATACTGCTGTTGTTACCCAACATGCTCTACAGAGTGTCAACACGTTGCTTGCCCTGCTCGATCACCATATCTGTCTCCAGTCGAGCACATATGGGACTTCACCGGACTATAACTCTAACGTCATCCACAAACAGCATTAACTGTCCGTGTATTGACCGATCAAGTTCCACGGGCATCGAATACATCCCATAAACTGACGTACGACACCTGTACGACACATTGTATGCACGTTGCCGGCCGGTTTGGCCGTGCGGTTCTAGGCGCTTCAGTATGGAACCGCGTGACCGCTACGGTCGAAGGTTCGAATCCTGCCTCGGACATGGATGTGTGGGATGTCCTTAGGTTAGTTAGGTTTAAGTAGTTCTAAGTTCTAGGTGACTAAGTCCCATAGTGCTCAGAGCCATTTGAACCATTTTTTTGTATGCACGCTTGCGTGCTTGTATTGAACATTCTGGCGTTTACACCGGTTATTAATGTACTGGTATTTCACATTTACAATGGCATATCTCGCACGTACATTAACATGAGATTTTGCAATGTTAGTTATTTAAACATGTTAACTAGACAAAGGAGTTGCGACTTTTTTCGAGTCAGTGTAGTTTTTTCACAAGTCTACAAGTCAAAGAAGAATCCATCTCTGATTTGTCTCTTCAACTCTATTTATGTTATCACTCAAAGTAGTACTTTGAGTCTGTTGCATCAGTTCTAGTCTATTAGTCGGTATTGTAGTATATACTTCATGTGTGATTCTCAGTAACTTAAGTACACTGTAATTTCCATACTTTTTGCAATCATCTTTTGTAGGCAAATGAACGTATTACCTCTGGTTTTTCCTGTGCTTGTGGAATAATCCTGCATCTTCAGTACATAATGGCTAGACGTAGCTGTCTGATGACGATAGTGACAATATTTGGTTGGTGGGGCGCATAACGGCATGGTTATCAGCGTCCTTACGAATACCTAATCTTTTCGCTGTCCAGTCTCTGTATAGGTACATAAGGAAAAGCCCCAACAAGCTACGACAAAAATTTAAAACCAATGATAATAATCATTAGCACGGCCGCTGTGAGCGCCAATAAAGATATATTTTGCTACGCCAGAAGGCGGATAACAAATGATAAAAAATTCCATTCAATATTTTTTTGTCCATTAATAGAGAGACTCTGCCTTTAGTTCTCGAGTGGAGGAGACGTATTTTTTGTAAGATGTGTGTGGTAGCTGTAGCGATGACTTAAAATCTTTAGAACAGGTTCTCACTTTTGATTAAGGAAGGACTAGGCCCAAGTTTGCGCATATAATAAACTTTATTATAGTGTAGTTCCTCAGCACATGTTCACATTCCTTGGTACTCAAAAAATATACTGTACAATTTACATTCATTACACTCTTTGTCCTTTAGCAAACAAATTTTGAAATAAACACGATCACTATCAAATTATCTTTAAACCATTTCAGTAACACCAAAAATTTAAGCAAAGGCTTTCGAAGTGAACTCAGAAAGAAACTCGCCTCACAACGAGGCTAAAGTTTACCTTTCCCTTAAATAAAATATGCAAAACACTCAACGTTAAAAAGAGACAAACATAACTGCATTAAAAAAATATTTACCGAATTAATAAAATTATTGAACTTTCAACATTATCTTAGCAAACCTTGAACAAAGCAAAATTTCTGCAAGCTTAATTACCACACATTTAAGCACAAGCTACTCAGACAATTATAGCTCAATAAGAGTGCTAAATTACAGGAAGAAAATACAATTTAGAATTTTACAGTCCAGCTCTGGACACATGCCCTTCTTGCTCTCCGAACGGACCCACACCACCCGCGTACTCCTACACACATGAAAAAAGTTTTGCTTCACCCTGGTTCCCAGAACTCCTGAAGATAGATGTTGACTGAGGATATTGTATCACAGTCACTGTCCCTTTGACTGTTCAGAAATGTCGCTAAACCCAGCCAAAAATGTAAACAACCATGCATGAGCAGCGCCTGTTAGACGGAGGGGGCCCGACAGCCGATCATTTCCAGTCATTCCACCAGGAAGGAGGTACATGGCTCGTGTTGTCTGTATTTCAACCGTGCCCAGACGGTCAATACCGCGGATCGATCGCGTCCACGTTGTTACTTTGTGCCAGGAAGGGCTCTCAACAAGGGAAGTGTCCAGGCGTCTCGGAGTGAACCAAAGCGATGTTGTTCGGACATGGAGAATGTACAGAGAGACAGGGAATGTCCATGACATGCCTCGCTCTGGCCGCCCAAGGGATACAACTGCAGTGGATGACCGCTACCTATGGATTGTGGCTCGGATGAACCCTGACAGCAACGCCACCATGTTGGATAATGCTTTTCGTGCAGCCACAGAACGTCGTGTTATGACTCAAACTGTATACAATAGGCTGCATGATGCGCAACTTCACTCCCGACGTCCATGGCGAGGTCCATCTTTGCAACCACGACACCACGCAGCGCGGTACAGAGGTCCCAACAACATGCCGCATGGACCGCTCAGGATTGGCATCACGTTCCCTTCACCGATGAGTGTCGCAAATGCCTCCAACTAGCCAATCATCGGAGACGTGTTTGGAGGCAAGCCGGTCAGGCTGAACGCCGTAGACACACTGTCCAGTGAGTGCAGCAAGGTGGAGGTTCCCTGATGTTTTTGGGGTGGCATTATGTGGGGCCGACGAAAGCCACTGGTGGTCATGGAAGGCACCGAAATGGTTGTACGATAGTACACCCATATCGGCAGCATATTGGCGAGTCATTCGTCTCCATGGACGACAATTCGCTCCCCCATCGCGCACATCTTGGAAATGACTTCCTTCAGAACAACGGCATCGCTCGACTTGAGTGGCCAGCATGTTCTCCAAAAATAAACCCTATCGAATATGTCTGGGGTAGATTGAAAAGGGGCTGTTTATTGACGACGTGACCCACCAACCACTATGAGGGATCTACGCCGAATCGCCGTTGAGGAATGGAACAATCTGGACCAACAGTGTCTTGATGAACTTGTGGATAGTATGCCACGACGAACACAGACATGTATCAATGCAAGAGGACGTGCTACTGGGTATTAGAGGTACCAGTGTGTACAGCAATCTGGACATCCACCTCTGAAGGTCTCGCTGTATAGTGGTACAACACGGAATGTGTGGTTTTCATGAACAATAAAAAGGGCGGAAATGATGTTTATGTTGATCTCTATTCAAATTTTCTGTATAGGTTCCGGAACCGAGGTGATGCAAAACTTTTCTTGATGTATGTATTTCACATCAATAATGAAACCCTTTATCAACTACCAAAAAACTCTGACACAATGAGCAAAAGAATAATTGATTTTTTATGGACTCTTCTTCAGGATGAACCCAAATAGATCAACAAAGAAAAAATTGGTTTATGGAAACGGAGAAGAACTTAAGGAAACACCAAATCACAAAAAAAATATGCTCATCGATAAAACTGCAGAAAAAGTAATGAAAGGCGAGAAAGACAGGTTCTAATCCAAAATGAAAACCAAATGAACAATTCAAAACTCTGTAGCAGAAATGAAACGTAGATCAGAAAGAGTGTAACAATTCTGGACTACTAGAAAGGCACACAACATTAAAAATTGATTTATGTAACGTACCCCAAAGTAGGATGAAACGAAAGAATAAGAAATAAATATCCATCCTAGTAAATCTCCTTAAAAACAAAATGGAATAACTACGAAAATCTACTGTGGTCAAGACTCACACCAAAAGAACCTCATGGTCACAAGAAATCGAATGCAGTTGAACACGAAATCTGGTGAAGCGCCTGATCGCTGTGGGGAGTGTACTGCAACCTTTTCTGTCAAGAGGGTAGGGGGGGTCTTTTCTAGAGAGTGGTCCAACAGCCTGCTGCGGTGCTGGAGAAACCGGCGTCAAGCCGTGTGTCTATCGCACCCGCTACCCGCGCCGCTCTCGGGTCTTGAGAAATTTGCCCAACACCACGTTCCATGAGGAAAATAGCCGAAAATCGATGTCCCAGTTGACAAGTTGTTGTTGTTGTTGCTTTTAGGGTGCACAACTCTCGAGGTATTAATACTCGTATAAGATCATTTTGGAAATATTGCGAATGTGCAAAATCAGTGTGTCAAAGCAGCATCTCACCGTCCCAAATATTAGGCCAATTCTCTTTTCTTTGATAAACCTCTTCCCTAGCGTTTCAAAAGCTGATTTTGTTATAGTGCTATGGGAGTTTCCAATTCCCCGTTAATATTCTCTTCAGCCGGTTTTTATGCTACATGTTGATGCATTCCGCATAGATAAATATGACGAACATTTCCTTGGTGCAACTTCATAGACTTTATTTTCAGTTCCATGTACTTATTCCTTTGTCTCTTTTTCACATATAGCCCACATTTTAAATACTGACCTAATAAATATTTGAAGAATAAGGTACAATCTTTTCCTCCTTATCTTCCCAGAACTTCTTCATGCGATAGCTTATGGCCTGCCTCTGTCCATTTGGTATCACCCTCGTATGTTGTGAAACTTGATGCTGGACAGGAATTTTTGCAGTTTTGATCAGTAACCTGAAACGTCCCTTCTCCTGTATGGTGTCGTACAGGATGAGCGTATAGGCAGGCGGTAGGCGTTATGGAATTGTTCGCGAAGCTACCGAAAGTGGTTGTCTGCCAAAACTTAAGTCCACAGTGCCGCAGCACCGGGAGAAGCGGGAGATGTTCTCTGCTACAGGGCGCGCATCCGACTCGCGGGTGAGCAAGAATACAAGAGAGGGGGCCCGGCGACGGGCGGCCGGGTATGTTCGACGCACCACGCGGCTTCCTCCTCCCTGATTGGTCAGGACCGAGCAAACCGTGCGGGCGGCATGGAACTTCCAGAGCATCGCCTCGCGTTACCTCGTAAGCACATGAGAGAGACACGTGGACAAGGTGCCCTACCTCGGTGCTGACTTCCTGTTACTAGACCGTGGGACGAAAGAATTTACAGGCAGCTAATACTGCCGGCCGTGGCTTGGCCGCAATGGAAAAATGAAGTTACCGTCTGGAGGCTCATATAATAAAGTAAAATCCCTTATTGCCTGGCTCATCCTTTACAGTGTCTTGTGTGACGTTAAATTTTCTCAAGTGCCTTCTTGTTTTTCCACTCATCCTGTGGTGTCTCTTTTCTTATTTGGAAATGAAATTAAAAATTTTCTTCGTCAGCCTATTGTCATTCATTCTGTAAATATGACCGTAAAATTTTAATCTCTTCTTTCTTGTTGTGCCTGTTCTATGTCAGTCCTTGGCGGTATGCACTGATGAGCAGAGCATTATGACCACTCCATCACTATCGATACGAACTGGTCCAGGCGACAGCAGCGTCACCTGAAGGGGAATAACAGCTTGTCAGACATACGTACAGTACATGTAGTATTAGTGAGAGTGCTGTCCTTGTCTAACATGGGGAAGACGCATAATCTACCGGTGTTTAACCGAGGGCAGATTATGATGGCCCATAGGCTCGGCATTAGCATTTCGGAAACTGCACGACTTGCGTGTGATCGATGAGTGCTGTGGCGAAACCAAGGTGAAACCAGGTCCAGACATCGTGGGGTAGGGCGACCACCGCTCTTTGCAGATGTCGGACGCCATAGACTGGGCAGACTAATTCAACAGGACAGGTGGCGAATTGCTGCGGAACTAACATCAAACTTTAATGCGGACAGCATACAAGTGTGTCTGCACACACAGTGCAGCGAACACTCTTAACAATGTGTCTCCGCAGCCGACGATCCATGCATCTGTCAATGTCAACACTACTACATCGGCAACTACGACTGAAACTGCCACGTGACCGTTGGCGCAGTGGCAGAGCGTTGTGTGGTCTGATGAATCCGGATACCTTCTTCATCATACCGATGGGAGGGCGCGAATCTGTCGTCTTTCAGGGGAATAGCACCCTGACACCTGTACTGCGCAACGGAGACAAGCTGGCGGCGGCTCCATTATGCTCTGAGCAACATCAAAGTGGGCATCAATGGGCCCAGTGGAGCTCGTGCAAAGCATCATGACGGCCAAGTAGTATCGTACACTGGTTGCAGACTACATAAACCCCTTCATGACGATCACGTTTTCCTGCGGCATTGGCATTTTTCAACAAGATAATGCGCCATGTCACAAGGCCTGGAGTGTGATGGAATGGTTCGAGAAACACAGTGGCGAGTTCCAGTTGATGCGCTGGTCCCCCAACTCGTCAAATCTGAACCCTATAGAACACGTCTGGGATGTGCTTGAACACGGCCACAGAGTTCAGCGCCCTCCTCCCCGTAATTTACAGGAATTAGGTGACTTCTGTGTGCAGAGGTGGTGCCAGCTCCCTCCAGCCTGCCAAGGCCTCACTGCTTCCATGCCACAACGCGTCGCCGTTGTTACCCATCCCAAAGTTGGCCATAACGGCTATTAGATAGGTGATCATAATGTTCTGGCTGACCATAAAAAACAACTTTTATTTTGCTGTGACATATACCGTCAGAGATAAATTAACCCCTCTGCCCTGCGAGACAGACAATGATATCACTACGATTAACCTTCGATACAGGGCACATCACAAAACCGAAAGAATAGAAAAATAATGGTCAAATGGGTAATGGCGCACCCTCTTTGTAACTGTTGACATGTCGAAGTAATGAAACTTTTTCATTTAACTCACAGAAACAGTAATTGGACCCATTTTTACGCTAGATTTGGACAGTACTTTTCCAGCAATAAATTAACATAACTCCGATTCCCCAGTCCTTTCCAATCTGAATGTTGGAGATGCAAAACCCTTTCCAAGTATCGCCAATTGAGATCGCCTTGCTCCACACTCTTCTTGTTTAAGGAACGACAATTTTCTTAATGGCACACCTTACGTACTTTGGCAAGGAAGGAAAATTCCTAAAAGGTAAACACATTTATGTCAGCTAATAAGGAATAGAACAATGAACAGAAAAATATAATAAATATAACAAGTGCCGTTATTGTTAAGCGTTCATTTTTAATGGGTCAAACTTTCAAAGAATGGTCGTGTCAAGTGTTAACTGAACATTTGAAAGCATGAATTATGTCGATAATGGACTCCCCTGAGGCATCCTGCTAGCGAATATAGTCTGCTGTGACAGTGGCAGGTCTGAGTCAGCCGCACCCGAGTCCGTGTTCATGAAATTCCAGTATTTTACGTTTCCCGTTCTCGTTGCCTCTGTACGTTTTATAAGGCAGTAAATTTCAGACAGCTTGCACAGTGCAGAGCGTACGAAGTTTCTGCCAAGTCGTTTTTCACGGCGCAGAATGTTTCTCTCCAGCGTCGTACAGTGGAGCGCCGCAGCGTGATAGAAATTTTATTCGACAGTGGCGAATTCCTCCTCTCGCGTGGCGTGTTCTTTAATGCATCTGGGAGCAGTTTCCGGCCGGTTACGCCGTGCATTCTGCAGCAGTGCCTCCCAGGCCGCCAAGCGGAGTAAATTAATAAGTTAATGGAAAAAAGGCAGCCGTCAATGCGGACAACGCGACATGGTATTCACCGCCTAATTTACGTTGTTAGCTCAATCGCGGTCGCCTGCGGAACTCGTGCCTCCCCCCTCCCCCAATAGCCGATGCATTAAACAAATGTTATTCCGCAGCTGGCTTCGTTTCATCGTACCCCATCCCCCGCTGTTCAGCGCGTCGGCGCGCGTTAATTGTATTACGGCGCTCCATAATTCCGCGGCACGAATATGTGGCCCTCTTTTTGTTGCGCAAACAAATAGGCCCCGCGATAAAACGGATGACACCTGCACCCGCGGGATAAATTCCGTGAGCGCTTGCTGCGGTATTTCCGTCCGCGCACACCACTTTTTTTTCGTACGTTTCGTAGCTAAATGTGTGAATAGTTCATTTTTCTTTTATTCGTTTAATTTAGGCACTCCAGTATGCATAGCGTACATAGCATCGTGGACTGATTTTAAAAATCAATCTGTTCACGATGTAATTTATACACTGACGGAAAAAGAGTCGCAACACCAAGAAACAACTGTGCGACATAAACGAAAGTTGGTAGGTGTGTTTTTATATCTGAAAGATGAGGACTATTCAAATTTCACGCTAGTCGCATAAGATTGTCGTCAGTAACGCCATTATCAGGATGGAAATCAAGTATGTAACGGTCGTCAGCGTGGTGAGTTAATGTTAGACAAGAATGTCATTAATGCTACAAAGATAAAAGGAAAACCGTCAGAACAGGTCTTGAAATCTCAACGGTACCGACCGGCCACCGTGTCATCCTAAGCCCATAGCCGACGCCGGATGTGGTTACGGAGAGGCATATGGATAGCACATCCTCTCCCGATCGTTGTCATATATCAGCACTCTGCAGACCCAAACGGTGACCCGCCATTATTAGTGTCTCACTGAGTTTGAATGCCGTCTTGTAATGGAGCTACGAGGAGCTGGATTTTTCTTCTGTGATGCTGCAGAAAGACTTGGCAGGATTGTAGCCACTGGCAGCGACGGTCACGAGAATGTATGGTCGTAAGAAGAGTGGCATCCGGACGGCCACATGGCACTAACGAGAAGGAAGACCATCGTGTTCGCCGGCCGGAGTGGCCGAGCGGTTCTAGGCGCTACAGTCTGGAACCGCGAGACCGCTACGGTCGCAGTTTCGAATCCTGCCTCGGGCATGGGTGTGTGTGACGTCCTTAGGTTAGTTAGGTTTAAGTTGCTGTAATTTCTAGGGGACTGATGACCTCAGAAGTTAAGTCCCATAGTGCTCAGAGCCATTTGAACCATTTTTGAACCATCGTGTTCGCCATATAACTGTGGTATATCGTACTGCATCTGCAGGAACAATTTGAGTAGCCCTTGGCACCACAGTGACTCAACGAACTGTTACAAATCGGTTGCTTCAAAGACAGCTCCGATCCAGACGCTCAGTTCCATGCACTCTACCGACTGCAAACCATCCCCATTTGCGAGTTCACTGGTGCCAAGCGAGAGCCAATTGGATGACAGGAGGACGCCTGTTCTGTTTTCTGATGAAATTCTGCCTCGATGCCAGTGATGGCCGTGTGTTGTTTAGAAGGAGTCCAGTTGAGGACCTGCAACCAGCCTATGTGTGTGCTAGATGGACTTGACCTACACCTGGAGTTATGGTCTGGGATGTGAGCGCTTATGATAGTAGGAGCACTCCCGTGGTTATCCCACACACTGCGACGGCAAAACTGTATGTCAATCTGGTGATTATCTGTTGCGTTGCCATTCATGAGCAGTATTGAAAGGGTTTTTTTACAACAGGATAACGTTTGCCCACGTACTGCTATTGTAATCCTACATGCTCTACAAAGTGTCAATAAGTTGCCTTGGTCTGCTCGATCACCAGATCAGTCCCCAATCGACCACATATGGGACATCACCAGTCAACTCCATCGCCTCCAGCGTCATCCAGAACCAGCATTAACCGTCCCTGTACTGACCGACAAAGTGCGACAGGCATGGAACCCCATCACACAAACTGACGTCAGCCACCTGCACAACACAATTCAAGCACGTTTGCACGCTTGCATTCTACATTCTGGCGGTCAAGCCGGTTATTAATGTATCAGCATTTCACATTTGCAATGGCTTATTTCGCACTTACATTAACCTGTAAGCCTGCAATGTTAATCGCTTAAATATGTTATCTAGCAAATGTATTTGCGAAATTTCATTACTCTGCATTAATTATTTTTGATTTTGTGACTTTTTTCCCTCCGCGTATTTTAACGCATTGTGCATCTACTTGCGCTGGAAGCCATTTATATTGACCTCAAAAGTAAGATCCTACAGAATATCAAAAAAATGTAAACTAAAGTTTCATTACAAGCAAAGACACACACACATTTTGTCCTATGTTTTATTTGTATTCCACACGGTTGTCCAAGCATATGTGGTGTCATAGAACATGACTTTTAAAACTCTTTATAGGATTCAGCTCACAGGTATACAGTCAATTCATAAATAAAGTTTTAAACTTTTTCCTGAATTGAAATTTTTGAGAAATAAGCCGTTTTTGAGACATAGATAGACATAGACATGGTAGAGGGTACAACATCAGGGCAGTAAAAGAAATGTTCGACAAATTTCCACCTCCAAGTCCGAGTCGTCAGGACGGTACGAACGGCAGTGTGTGGGCATACAGTGTCGTTAACTATGACAGCTCGAAATTTCAGCTTTCTACGTCGTTAGTTCTGTCAGTTTCAAAACTATTGTTTATGTAAATCGCCCGAATAAATCCACATTTATCATATCATTTTGATCCTGTAAGACTACGTCCAGTGTAGATTTTATTTATCTGAACTGTTTCGACGAATGTGATAGACACTGCTGCATCGACTGTTCGTAGAAATTAAAATACCATGTTTTCTTAGATGTCACGATCTACGGGACAATAAGTCCTCCACCTTCACATCTGGTAAAATATGCATGTGCCGATATATTATACATGCTTTATGGAAATCTGTCGCCATTTTTTGCACCCATAATGGACGAGTTTCGATAATTCGCTTTCTTGGCAACAATCTAGTGCAATGTTGGGTGGAGCACCAGTGAACGTTCTATAGAACTTCTCTTATTCTGAAAAAGGGCATTTTGAGGAAATTTTCCTTGATAGTTTGACAAGATCTTGAGGATGAACACAGGAGCTTTTCTCTTCTCACAAATATATGCACACGGCCTTTCCTAGATGCACGACACCGTTGCCATCCTGTTTCTTTACTACTTTTTGGAATCTCATAAGTGTCACGCAGTCAACTTTTCAGCAGTATTACTCCCTTTTACATTAAGAGATGGAATTGATGAACGTCTTTCATCATCGCAAACAGTTTAACTCGCAATCACACAAAAGAGAAAATTATAAGAGTGTGCGGCGCTTTGCCTGCCCGTGTCTGAAGCGTCTACGCATGCTATAAAGCAAGCACATGTTGGTCGTTGCAAACACATTTTACGGCCAATCGCTCCATACCTTTGAGACTCCGTTACTACATTTACTCGCAACTTGATATTTTAAATAGATGTTTTCTCAGTAGATCGCGATAATAATAGTATATAATTATCAAAGCACTTTTTACAACGTAACACCGGGACCGCAGAGAAAAACCCCCAATGACGGTGAACCTGATCCAGCATTTTAGATAAAAGAAATTAACAACTGCCGATAAAATCAGGTTATTACGCATTAGCGTAATATTTCAGTTCACCGATTGTTTCTTTGTGTGAGGCTGGAGACATCATGCCAGTGAAGCGATTGCCGAAGGCATTATTCGATGGCTATCGACCGACCAACATAACAAAATTCTAACGTGAAGATATATTCAAAGAACTGAAAGAAATGACGGGCAAATCGATGTCATGGAGATTCTGCTTAGAGTTAATGTACAAATAAGAAAGGAACCGTAATCTGTTCGGTCGTTACACCTCCGAACAATTCATCACCAACAATTTTTTTATGGCCTCTGAAAAATACAGAATTAGATTCGAAGTTATCTTTATCGACATGGGACTTAATCAGGTCAAGTATTATGAAACGAATTCCATATACATAGTTATTGTAACATGGTCTGTTTAAGTCTAAAGGAGATCACATAGAAACGTTGATGCTTACGTTACAAGATGAGGATGAGAAAAGGTGCCTAAGTATGTCGAGTATAAGTAAAGTACAATGTTTCAAATTTTTTAACAAAAGGCTGCTCTGTGTTCTTTTCACTTCTAGAAGCTTGGCCTGGTAGCAAGGGTCTCTGCCCTAAAAGCTTTACGTTGCTTTTAATAATGTTAAGTGTTCCACAAATAAAACAAAAGAGAAAGTTTTACAGTAATTACGTAGTTTTGTTGGTTTACATTTATTTTATTCTTTATATGTTCTCATAGCTTCATGTATGATGCATATTTCATGTCAAGCATATACAATGCAGTAATGTGGAACTTTGACTGCCCGTGTCTGGAAGGTCTATGCATGCTACAAAGCAAGCACATACTGGTAGTTGCTATCACATTTTACGGCCAGTCGCACCAAACCTTTGAGACTCCTTTGTAGTATTTACTAACGATTTAATTAAATTTTTGAATGATAAATTGTTACCAAATGAGATTTTGCCGTTTATTCCAACAGATCGAAGTCTTGTACATTGCTGTACACAGCAACTGTAAAGCGATAGCCTTGGAAAGAATGAAAAATTAGCCAACCGGTTGCGTAAGACAGGTTTATTAGAATCATTGACCTAGGTTTCGATAATTATAAAATTATCTTATTCAGAAGTTAGTTTTACCCGTGAAGTTAACGCTGATGTTGTCTGGTCGCCATGACTAGTTATTTTACGGTTTTTAAGGTGAATTTTTATTTGAAAAGTAAAGCCATGTGTAAAAAGCGTTACAATCTCCTTCTGAAGATGATAATTTTATATCGAAACCTAGATGAAGGATTCTAACAAATTTGTATTACGCAAGCGGTTGGCTGATGTTTCATTCTTTCCAAGAGTAATGACTAATTAGATCAATGGTAAGATTCTGCTGGACGAACTACGTTTTACGGAAATAATCGTTCAATTCATGAATCGTCCCTCTTCATTCAAGATACAAAAACGTACTTAATATTTCACGGTAATCACAATAGGAATTTACGTCACATATATGAGAAGAAATTACGTTGGAGTTTTCACGAGATTGAATGAGGGAAGCGCTGTTTATCGTAACACATTTATGTGTGTATGACAGAAATAAAATTGTAGATGGTGTTTCCTAAGACTCGTTGATTATGATGCATCTACATCTAGAGCTAAACCTGACGGAAGTCACGGACTTAGATTTTAAGAAGACCAGTTTCAGTTGACGTATATAGCCATCTTTATGTGTTAACAACCAAGCAAAACAAAAACCTGGAGTGTACAATAACATTATAGAAGAAAAATGTTCGAATTGCCATACCAGCGTTGCAGTAAAGGAAGCGCCGTAATGCAGAGACGCATGCATCATCGTACTTCTTAATATAATCTGTAAAGAAGCTTTTATAAACACACCAGTCAAATCAGTTACCCCAGGGAACATGACGCTAATACCCCGTAATATCGCCTCTGTTCTTGTTAATGACCTAATTTTTTTTTTTTTAAGGACGAGAGTCTATTAGTTTTGTCGGCTAATATCAAGCTGAAATATCTTGTTACTATTCTTAACATTCGGAAACAGGAAACGGCAAATACGTGGGAAAAAGACAGGCAAAAATCAAATGCTAGAAACTGAAAGGTACAGAAACGCAAGAGATGTAGAGGGAAAAGGCTAAGACAGAGCTTCCCAAAGATGAAAGGAAGAATGTAGAAGAAGAGTGGAAAAGGTTTAAATGGCCTTAGTCATGGTAGGAGAAGAAACATGTTGAAGGATGTCAGCAAAAAACTGCACGCAGAGAAACTCCATGGTGAAGGGGGAAAACTGCAGAATCAGTCAAGACGAAGAACAACGAATGGTTTAAAACACATCGGAATGTAATAGAGATAAATGAAAACGACTAAGCAGAACAGCAAGAATAATGACGGCATTGGCTAAGAAAATATCTTGAGAAAAACTCACAAAGTAGTAGGAGATAATTTTAAGGATGACAAAAAGATATTACAGCGCATATTAGGTAACAGAAGGAAGCAAAAAGATTATATTTCAAAAGTCATCAACAAGAAACGGCAACGATGGCCGAGCGGTTCTAGGCGCTTTAGTCCGGAATCGCGTGACTGCTACGGTCGCAGGTTCGAATCCTGCCTCGGGCATGGATATGTGTGATGTCGTTAGGTTAGTTAGGTTTAAGTAGTTCTAAGTTCTAGGGGACTGATGACCTCCGATATTAAGTCCCATAGTGCTCAGAGCCATTTGAACCATTTGAACAAGAAACTGAAAACACATTTGGATGGAAGAATAAGTTTTGAAAGTGTGGACAAAAGTTCCAAAATCTGTATGAAAGAAAAGATGAAAAAATGCATGTAATGAAACAGAGGGAGAGGAAGATACAACACCATTACAGAGGGAAAAATGTGTAAAAGGCCTGGTGAAAAAAAAGAGAAGATTTGCAGATGTTGGCCGTAGAGAAAGGTGCCTTACAGATGAAAAATGACAAGGCTCTTGGAGAAGACGACATCTCTGTGGAAATGATCCAAGCCGCAGGACCTATGGGTATTTAGCAGTTGCATGGAATAACGAGGATAATGTGAACCTATGGAGAGATTCCTGATGACTGGACAAAGACAATTATTGTACCAATTTTCAAGAAGTGTAATAAGGCGCTCTGCGAGGACCTCGGAGGAATTGCGTATCTGTGTCATTGTACCAAGATTTATGAAATAATTTTACAAAAAAACAGAAACAAGATGGAAACGCAAGTAAGAAAAGAGCAACAAGGATTTTGGCCTACAATATAAATTATAGATGCTATATTTATATTAAGACGGGTGGTAGAAAAAAATGGGAATTTGGGAAAGATGATGATGATATTTACAGATAGAAAAAAGGCTTATGACACTGTTAGAAGTGAAGAGAAACGACATGATCCGAAGAGACAGGAACTGTCAAAAGGGGTGCAACTCAGAATCAGAAACATATGTAACTCATGTCTGAATTTTGTTATGAAGGATAGCAAAAATTGTGAGTAGTTTAGAACAGACGAGAAAGTGTGGTGTCACCAGTGCTCTTCAATATAGTCATGACAACATAATAAAGAATGTTCACCAAGAATCAACACCACAAAATATCAAAATTATAACATATGCAGATGATGTGATGATCTGGGAAGAAAATGGTCGGAGATTGGAAGAACAACTAAACACATGGCAGAGGGACACAGAATAAGCGTGGATAGAAGTAAGCTTAACAAAAAATGAGCCCATGAAAATTAGCAGGATAATAAAAAAATGAAGGATGTAAGTTGTAATGGAAACGTTATGAAAGAAGTAGATGCTTTCAATTATTTTGTAAGAAAGGCAACTAGAAAAGGCAGTATCAAAGAAGAAATGTCAAATTGCTCAAAATTTTATTATTGTTTATCAGACATAATTAGTAATCGGAAAATACTTGCCAAAACAAAAATCATGATATATGAATCATATACTGCTGGAAAAAAATTAATACACCCTTTTAGAGGTTTCCATTTCACTCAAGCTTTATTGTTACAACATTGCATATCGAGTACTTACATTTACAGATCAATAGCGGTTGCGGTTCTGGGGTACCAGGTATGGACCCGTGCTGAAACACGGGTCTGACTTCTCCTCCCATCACATACGTGTTCGATTGGAGAGAAGTACGGAGATCTACATCTACATCTACATCTACATCCATACTCCGCAAGCCACCTGACGGTGTGTGGCGGAGGGTACCTTGAGTACCTCTATCGGTTCTCCCTTCTATTCCAGTCTCGTATTGTTCGTGGAAAGAAGGATTGTCGGTATGCTTCTGTGTGGACTCTAATCTCTCTGATTTTATCCTCATGGTCTCTTCGCGAGATATACGTAGGAGGGAGCAATATACTGCTTGACTCCTCGGTGAAGATATGTTCTCGAAACTTTAACAAAAGCCCGTACCGATCTACTGAGCGTCTCTCCTGCAGAGTCTTCCACTGGAGTTTATCTATCATCTCCGTAACGCTTTCGCGATTACTAAATGATCCTGTAACGAAGCGCACTGCTCTCCGTTGGATCTTCTCTATCTCTTCTATCAACCCTATCTAGTACGGATCCCACACTGCTGAGCAGTATTCAAGCAGTGGGCGAACAAGCGTACTGTAACCTACTTCCTTTGTTTTCGGATTGCATTTCCTTAGGATTCTTCCAATGAATCTCAGTCTGGCATCTGCTTTACCGACGACCAACTTTATATTATCATTCCATTTTAAATCACTCCTATTGCCTACTCCCAGATAATTTATGGAATTAACTGCTTCCAGTTGCTGACCTGGTATATTGTAGTTAAATGATATGGGATCTTTCTTTCCATGTATTCGCGGCGCATTACACTTGTCTACATTGTGATTCAATTGCCATTCCCTGCACCATGCGTCAATTCGCTGCAGATCCTCCTGCATTTCAGTACAATTTTCCACTGTTACAACCTCTCGATACACCACAGCATCATCCGCAAAAAGCCTCAGTGAACTTCTGATTACATCCACAAGGTTATTTTTGTATATTGTGAATAGCAACGGTCCTATGACACTCCCCTGCGGCACACCTGAAATCACTCTTACTTCGGAAGACTTCTCTCCATTGAGAAAGACATGCTGCGTTCTGTTATCTAGGAACTCCTCAATCCAATTACACAATTGGTCTGATAGTCCATGTGCTCTTACTTTGTTCATTAAACGACTGTGAGGAACTGTATCGAACGCCTTGCGGAAGTCAAGAAACACGGCATCTACCTGTGAACCCGTTTCTATGGCCCTCTGAGTCTCGTGGACAAATAGCGCGAGCTGGATTTCACACGACCGTCTTTTTCGAAACCCATGCTGATTCCGACAGAGTAGATTTCTAGTTTCCAGAAAAGTCATTATACTCGAACATAATACGTGTTCCAAAATTCTACAACTGATCGACGTTATAGATATAGGTCTATAGTTCTGCACATCTGTTCGACGTCCCTTCTTAAAAACGGAGTTGACCTGTGCCCTTTTCCAATCCTTTGAAACGCTATGCTCTTTTAGAGACCTACGGTACACCGCTGCAAGAAGGGGGACAAGTTCCTTCGCGTACTCTGTGTAAAATCGAACTGGTATCCCATCAGGTCCTGCGGCCTTTCCTCTTTTGAGCGATTTTAATTGTTTCTCTATCCCTCTATCGTCTATTTCGATGTCTACCATTTCGTCATCTGTACGACAATCTAGAGAAGGAACTACAGTGCAGTCTTCCTCTGTGAAACAGCTTTGGAAAAAGATATTTAGTATTTCGGCCTTTAGTCTGTCATCCTCTGTTTCAGTACCATTTTGGTCACAGAGTGTCTTGACATTTTGTTTTGATCCACCTACCGCTTTGACATAAGACCAAAATTTCTTAGGATTTTCTGCCAAGTCAGTACATAGAACATTACTTTCGAATTCATTGAACGCCTCTCGCACAGCCCTCATCAGACTACATTTCGCTTCGCGTAATTTTTGTTTGTCTGCAAGGCTTTGGCTATGTTTATGTTTGCTGTGAAGTTCCCTTTGCTTCCGCAGCAGTTTTCTAACTCGGTTGTTGTACCACGGTGGCTCTTTTCCATCTCTTACGGTCTTGCTTGGAACATACTCATCTAACGCATATTGTCCGATGGTTTGGAACTTTGTCCACTAATCCTCAACACTATCTGAACTTGAGACAAAACTTTTGTGTTGAGCCGTCAAGTACTCTGTCCAGGGAAGTTGCTGCACGTCTTGCAGAGCACGTTGAGTTTCACGGACAGTGTATGGGCGAGCACTATCCTGTTGGAACAACGCGTCACTTTATTGTTGCAAAAACGGCAAAAGAACGGGTCTAACAACATTCTGCA
This sequence comes from Schistocerca americana, assembly GCF_021461395.2. Classification (NCBI taxonomy): domain Eukaryota; kingdom Metazoa; phylum Arthropoda; class Insecta; order Orthoptera; family Acrididae; genus Schistocerca; species Schistocerca americana. The sequence goes on from NC_060119.1 coordinate 850,746,835, forward strand.
CGTACCGAGCGCTGATTAGCTTCCCCTACAGAAATATCGAAAGTGAATGAGTGTTTCCAGAATGAGATTTTCACTCTGCAGCGGAGTGTGCGCTGATATGAAACTTCCTGGCAGATTAAAACCGTGTGCCCGACCGAGACTCGAACTCGGGACCTAGATGTAGATGAAGATGAAATGGGAGATATGATACTGCGTGAAGAGTTTGACAGAGCACTGAAAGACCTGAGTCGAAACAAGGCCGCGGGAGTAGACAACATTCCATTAGAACTACTGACAGTCAGTCCTGACAAAACTCTACCATCTGGTGAGCAAGATGTATGAGACAGGCAAAATACCCTCAGACTTCAAGAAGAACATAATAATTCCAATCCCAAAAAAAGCAGCCGGCATGAGTGGCCGTGCGGTTCTAGGCGCTACAGTCTGGAGCCGAGCGACCGCTACGGTCGCAGGTTTGAATCCTGCCTCGGGCATGGATGTGTGTGATGTCCTTAGGTTAGTTAGGTTTAATCAGTTCTAAAGTTCTAGGCGACTGATGACCTCAGAGGTTTAGTCGCATAGTGCTCGGAGCCAACCCAAAGAAAGCAGGTGTTGACAGATGTGAAAATTACCGAACTATCAGTTTAATAAGCCACGGCTGCAAAACATTAACGCGAATTCTTTACAGACGAATGGAAAAACTAGTAGAAGCCGACCTCGGGGAAGATCAGTTTGGATTCCGTAGAAATATTGGAACACGTGAGGCAATACTGACCTTACGACTTATCTTAGAAGCTAGATTAAGGAAAGGCAAACCTACGTTTCTAGCATTTGTAGACTCAGAGAAAGCTTTTGACAATGTTGATTGGAATACTCTCTTTCAAATTCTGAAGGTGGCAGGGGTTATATACAGAGAGCGAAAAGCTATTTACAATTTGTACAGAAACCAGATGGCAGTTATAAGAGTCGAGGGACATGAAAGGGAAGCAGTGGTTGGGAAGGGAGTGCGACAGGGTTCTAGCCTCTCCCCGATGTTATTCAATCTCAATATTGAGCAAGCAGTGAAGGAATCAAAAGCAAAATTCGGAGTAGGTATTAAAATCCATGGAGAAGAAATAAAAACTTTGAGATTCACCGATGACACTGTAATTCTGTCAGAGACAGCAAAGGACTTGGAAGAGCAGCTGAACGGAATGGACAGTGTCTTGAAAGGAGGGTATATGATGAACATCAACAAAAGCAAAACGAGGATAATGGAATGTAGTCGAATTAAGTCGGGTGATGCTGAGGGAATTAGATTAGGAAATGAGACACTTAAAGTAGTAAAGGAGTTTTGCTATTTGGGGAGCAAAATAACTGATGATGGTCGAAGTAGAGAGGATATAAAGTGTAGAATGGCAACGGCAAGGAAAGCATTTCTGAAGAAGAGAAATTTGTTAACATCGAGTATAGATTTAAGTGTCAGGAAGTCGTTTCTGAAAGTATTTGTATGGAGTGTAGCCATGTATGGAAGTGAAACATGAACGATAAATAGTTTGGACAAGAAGAGAATAGAAGCTTTCGAAATGTGGTGCTACAGAAGAATGCTGAAGATTAGATGGGTAGATCACTTAACTAATGAGGAAGTACTGAATAGGATTGGGGAGAAGAGAAGTTTGTGGCACAACTGGACTAGAAGAAGGGATCGGTTGGTAGGACATGTTCTGAGGCATCAAGGGATCGCCAATTTGGTATTGGAGGACAGCGTGGAGGGTAAAAATCGTAGAGGGAGACCAGGAGATGAATACACCAAACAGATACAGAAGGATGTAGGTTGCAGTAGGTACTGGAAGATGAAGAAGCTTGCACAGGATAGAGTAGCATGGAGAGCTTCATCAAACCAGTCTCAGGACTGAAGACCACAACAACAACAACAACAACATGCTAAAAACCTTAATCGTATATATGTTACTAATTGAAACTTAATTACAACAAATTGTACCAAGAGCAATGCGTTTTGGGTGGATCTTCAGTGTGTCGCTGCCTTCAAATAGCCTACTCTCATAATATGCAAGTTACAATAATTCTTTTGCCACGAATATGATGTTTCTCATTATTTTATTGGAACGAATCACAAAGTTAAAAACGGGCTTTCCAGTGATTCTCAATTTGCTGGTGCTCAGAAACTGCATATATACATATAGGTTTGAAATGAATGCCAATATGGCGCCTCACAACTCTGTACTGAAGGGAGACGGCGTGCGTGTGACGTTAGTAGCGTTGTGCCATCTCATTGGTCAACGATCGGACTCACGCTCAGAATATCTGACTTGCTAGATACTGCTTCTTCACGATCGGAAAGACTCCGGAATGTGCTGTTCCACGTATGACGTCAGAAACTCGGCACGCTCAACGCTCAACGTCCGTGTGCCGACAGCTTTAGAAGAACGCACTCTACGAGACAGCACTCACTAGGTCTATGTTGTACGCGCAAACGACCATCACGTGCGTGCAGGGAAAATCTGTTGTATCGATGAGGACCACGACTCACCTTTCCATCTCCAGTCAAGCCGTGCACATCGATGCTGCGGCGTAGTAAAGACGGGATGAAGGTGTGTGTTCCCGTAGTCCCACTACTAATAAATGGTTCCCAACAGTTCGTGTTGACACGTCTGGCCTCACAAGCCCTCTTGTCTGTGCTGTGGTAGCTGTACGATCTGCCACTGCCGCCCTTACAATACGACGATCATGGTGGGCGTCTGTGCTGCGTCGACGTCCAGAAACTCGATCACAAGTGTGAGACAGTTCAGGTGGCCACTGATCCCAGCATCGTTGCACAACTATCGCAGCACATCCAACTTGTGTGGTAATTCTCCGGAAGGATCATGTCACCACTCGAAAGCCCATACTTTGATCCTTTTCAAACTCGCGCGGTTGGCTGTAGAACGAGCGAGTGCGTCTCTCTCCGTAGCATGGTTGCCTGCTTGCTTCACACGTTTGCACCACACTGAGCGTTCTGGCTGTGAGCATTCCCTATTAAAGGGCAGGCACAGATGGTGTTCCGGTAGCAATGACACTACGCTGCTGTTGGCGGACGACGTTGAAACCATTATCACTACATGTCCTAGCCCCCAGGTGGAATATACCATCTTCAAATCAAACTCGACGTGCTCTGTCCAGGTGGGCTAATTTTTTACAGTAGTGTGTTATCTACCAGTTTTAACCTTTGGTCAGAATGTTGGACTGCGGCAAAGAATGATTTGTGTAGAACACAAGAAATTGACATGTGCTTTCTAATATGGATCCCAGGAGAGAGCAACTGGAAGACCACGAACAAGATTGAGAGACCAGGTAAAGGATGCTGTAAATCAGAAACGACAACAGTTGGATGAAATGCTGAACGATAGATTTTGAGAGAAAAGTCAAGATCTGAAGAGATTTTGTCAACGACCAGCATAATCGGAAACGATTCAGGAAGAAGAACTAGAAGAAATGTGGAGCATTTTTTCAGCACGCCTACCAGTTCCGATATAAGTTACGGCAACTTGCCATGGAACTTCATGGTCCCATTCGTATCGTACTCAGTGTATACGTATCAGCAGTGGAAATTCATTCACATCCCTAATATCCTCAACAAGTACCTGCAAGATCAGAAGATTAGTAGCAGTATAGAAGCCTGCCTGAAAACATTATAATAGGAATTTATATTCAGTACATGTAAGGAACTTGTTATTGTTGTTTGATGGTGGTCTTTAGCCCGAACACTAGTTTGTTCCCTCAGCATCACCTGATTTCATTCGACTACACTCCACTAACTTTCTTTTGCTTTTGTTGACGTTCGCCTTAGTTCTTGCTTTCTAGACGCTATCCATTTCGTTCAGCTACTCTTACAAGTCCCTTACTACCTCTTACAAAATTACGATATCGTCGGCGAACCTCAAAGTTTTGGTTCCTCCCCCTGAACGTTAATTCCAACTCCAAATTTTCTTTTGTTTCTTTTACTGCTCGGTCAATGTACATATTGAGTATCATTGGGGATACGCTAACCAACTCTGTGTCACTCCCTTCTCGACCACTGCTTCTCTTTCATGCCCATCGACTCTTATAACTAACTGCCTTCTGGTTTCTGTTCAAGTTGTATATAACCTTTCGCTCTATTTATTTTACTTTCAGAATTTCAAAGAGTGTATTCTAGTCGACACTGTCAAAATGTTTCTCCAAATCTACAAAAGCTGTACGCTCCATAGTCAGCTTTACTTCACTGCAATCAGTGTAAATATGAAACAGTCTGTTCATGTAAACACAGAGCTAAAGACTCGGTGTAGTAGGCGCAACTGTATCCAATGTGCACTGTATGAATTGTGTAACCAGCTATCTTTCAGTTACAGGTCCAACAGCAACAAGGGATTCAGGGGCCGAATGTGACCGCGCTAGCAAGCTCTTGTAGATTATCGCCTGATGATCACATAACCGCATGCAAGTGTTTCAGCATTATGCAAACCCGTCTATCCCCATTACGTCAGTCAGACCACTGTTCTGGAACCACCAGCGTTACCGAAATCCAGGACTCCACTTTTAGAGTTACGGACGGTGACCAGGTTACGCTGGGGGCATCTACATGACAACACACCGGGTTAGGGTGCTTACAAATAGCGCCCGCCCAGCCGGCAAAGGCGACCACTGTAGAACGAGCTGCCCCCATGTGGTCTGGGGAAGCATCATCACCGTCTGTTGGTGCTGTCGTCAACGGGACAGCTTTGCATTTGGTCCTGCATCTAGCACCAATGGCCTTGAGGGTCAACTAGGGTCCAACTAGCTCTTGATCCACACAGCTACCGCCGATGTTGCATTCTGCCAGCCAGATATCAGGGGCCATATTTTGCTCCCCAGATGACATCACCTGGGCAGACCGTTGGCACCACCAACTCGCCGTGTAGCCGAGAAGTACGGCTGCATCGCCTGTACTGACTCAGCACCAGCTGCTGCCGAACTTCCTACCAGGAGAACGCTCCACTTCGTGTTGTCTACAGTTGTGATAGGGGTCCTGACCACGCACTGCCATCAAGCACCGTGCGTTCGACGCCCACCCTGCCCACTAGTCCACTAGAACTTGGGCCTGGAGCATCACTGAACTATGTACGATATTAATAAATGAATCTGGTTGAAACATGAGCCTCGTTGAATTTACTGTTGCTCGCCACTAGCGAACCTGCATGTTTGGGGTTCCTCCTTGAGATCCACAGTCCTGTAGACATCATCAACCGTCACATTGATGCACTGCCACGCACTGCGTTTAGTGAAACAAGTACCAGCTTACAGAGTATCGGGCCAGATTTGCGACTGGATTCAGGAGTTCCTTGAAGATAGAACTCAACACGTCGCTCTTCAAGAAACAAAATAGACGGACGTATGGGTAATTCCTCAAGGAAGTGTGTCGGAACCGTTATTGTTTAAGATGTATATAAATTATCTAGCAGAATGCGTCGGAAATTCTTTAAGACTGCTCGCACATTATGTGGTTGTCTACAACAAAGTAGCAGTGCCTGAAGAGAGGAATGATTTGCAGAAGGACATACAGATGACTGATGAATGGTGCAAGCACTCGCAGTAGACCCTGTGCGTAAATAAATGTAACGTATTACGCATACATAGCAAGAGAAATCCACTACTGTACAACGACACTTGTAACGCTGGAAATGCATATCCTCCTATTTCCATCTATTTTACTATAAATTTTTTTCCTTATTTTGTTACCTGAAGATATGAGATTTCTGTGCCTTTATATATTGTAATTGTTTTACTATATATATATATATATATATATATATATATATATATATATATATATATATATATATATGCACTTATGTCGATGTATAATTGGTTTGTTTTGTAAATATTATTTGTATTTTTACGCTGGTTCTGGCCTAGGGAAAACTATGCTATCGAACGATTACATCGATAGGTCGTGTGGAGAACCTAAGTGTTTAGGATCTTTGGTAGAGTTAAATCTGCCGCATGGAGCGCGGGCAGAGGGAGGCTGGCTGGAGTAGGGCGGTGGAGCAGGTGTGTTGTGTGACGCTCCCGCAGGTTGCCGCGCTTTCGGAGTTTGGCAGCATGTAATTACGCTCGACTTGCTATGATAGTTTCTGACACGGTGTCGTGGACGGGAAGCATCAGCTGGCGCACATCAAGAGCCCGTTTCGCCTGGTGACCGTGTCGAGAAGAAGGTGCGCCAACATCCAGATTCTGCAACAGCGACGGCCGACAATGAGTGACTGTCGTCACCTCCCCGATCGAAGACTGCAAACCTTCAATCAACCAACAAGGAAGACTAAAAGCATGTAAAGTTTTAGAGCTGTATGGCAGACCTCAGCTTGTCAAACTGTTGCATCACAAAAATACAGCAACTTAGCATGAACCTTTTGTTGCTCATTGTCCCAATTGCATTACCAAGCTGGGTCCCTTCCTTTTCTGGAATGAACCCGAGTGTCGTTGAAATTCATACGCCAGCAATATCATTCGATTTCACTGCTTTAATTTCAAAGTTCAGTTAAGGTATTCATAGCTGGCTGCAATATTTAGATTACACAAGCACAAATTAAGAGTGCGAGTTTTGTTACCATATTTTAGCTTACCTGTGACTGCAGCTCAGCTTGGTACGTACTAAATTTTACTATTGTTAATTGTTCAGAATCATTTAATTCAAGTTCAAAGTTAAATCTCTTATTTCTAAATAGCGTAGATTCAAGTAGCTTCTAAAATGATTGTTGAGGTAGCCCAACACTAACCTTATTTTATTGAATTTCGTAGTGCTTCAGAAACAAAGTTCGCTATTAATTTCGGTCACTAAATTAACTTTCAATTTTCCGGTTTTATTAATTCTTTTGCTAAATTAAGTCAGAGTGTACCGAAATTTATTACTTCTGATAAACATTCAGTTTTCACACAACACGTGTCAACCTTCAGTTGCCACACTTTTAGTGCTAATTATATGTGCACTAATCTTCCATTATCAGTTATTATAGTAGTTGTCCATAGGACTGGCGACCGTAATTTTCCCCAAATCTCAAATATCTAATTAACGCCAATAAATTGTTAACGTAACGACCGTACATTTACTTTCTTTATTAATTTTACCCTTTTCCCAAAATTAATTTACACCAATTTCATTTGCATTTTTCCTTTCATTTAGATGTAACCCTTTCCTCCCTCTTTACAGACAGATTAACTTCGGTGACGATTGCTTTTCCCAAACTTCCATTAGGTACACGTGGTTTAATTTTTCACTGTCATTAAGGTCGATAAGTGAGGGGGAGGTTACACACTGTCGATGAGAAATTGCTGGAGACGGCATCTGTCGTACGATATCTACAAGTATGTATACGGAGTGAAATGACCCCATAATACAAATAGTGGGAAAAGCAGATACCAGACGGATATTTACAGGAATAATCTTAAGGAAATGTAATTCACCCACTAAAGAATTGGTTTGGAAGGCGCTTGTTCGATCTGCTCTTGAGGACTGATCATCAGTCAGTGATTGATAGAAGAGGTAGAGAAGAGCCAACTAAGAGCGGCGCTTTTCGTCACAAGATCGTTACGATATTGGTAGACGCTGCAAGAGAGGCGTTGCGCATCACGGAGAGGTTTGCTATCCGGTTTACTTTCTGGGAAGAGTCGCACAACACAGTCCTTTCTTCAACACACGTCCTTCTCGAAATGACGACATCGAGAAAATTCGAGACATTAGTTAATACAGAGATTTACCGAGGATCATCCTTTCCACGTGCCATTCATTACTGGAACAGGTAAGGGGGGGGGGGGGGGGGGGGGGATCAGTTAGTGGTACCAGGAGTACCCTTCACCACACACCGTCTGATGTCTTAAAGAGTATTAATGCAGATATAGATGTAGAGGGTGGAACGACCAGTCTGGCAAGCTTGCACCAGCTGAGCCGCCCTCCAACGTGTGGACACTGTATCACATGACACCGTTACTATAGGAAAATCCCAAGGCAGATAATTTTGTAAACTGAAGGTGGAGGAGGGAAAAAGAAAAGTAATGGGAAAGAAGTAACGGTCAGCTGCATCGGGATTTTAGATGGAACCTGTAGCGTCAAGTGAAAATGTGTACCAGGATTCGAAACCGGGATCTCCTGCTGAAGAGGCAGTTGCATTACCTACTGCGCCACCCGTACACAGTGTTTATCGACCTTAGGTCCCCATGCTTGCTACTTTGAGATTCCTGCAGGAGGTCGAACGTATTTGTGCCTCCGCACTGAAGGACGAAGAATCACTGCACATCGAAGCGAATCAATTATATGAATGCATCGTGACTGTTCTTTCGGAGATATCCGGAAGAATAGGCAGCACACATTCATATAACAGATAAATGTAACAAAATGAAGAATACATACAGAGGCTCTGGCACTGGTGCAAGTACTGGGAATAACATAAACAAACATAAGGTACTGTGTACAATTAAGCTACTAGATTCCTTACAGTTCCTGGTCAGACATTAGCACAGTAACGACTGCAAAATATCTAGGAATATGTGTCCACAGCGATCTCCAGTAGAACAACCATATAGAACTAGTTGTAGGAAAAGTCGATACTAGACTAAGATTCACTGGAAGTATGCTACGTAAATGTAATTCATCTACAAATGAAGTAACTCGTAAAATAGTCAGCGACGAATTTGTAAGTGCTGCCCGTCAGTCTTTGACCTTACCAGGTGTGACTGATGGCGAAGAGGAAAGATCCAAAAGAGAGCGGTGAGTTTCGTCACTGGTTCGTTTTGTAATCGCGAAAGCGTTCTAGACTTGATCATCAAACTCCAGCTGCACACGTTATAACAGAAGCGTTCTACATCCGAGGCCTATACTTAAAATTTCGAGAAAGGACTTTCGGACTAGAGTCAATAAGGTATTGCTACCTCCCAAATTTTGCGAACTGACCGCGACGGTAAGTTCATTGAAATTAAAGCTCGTTCAGAAGATTACAGACCATTGTTCTACTTGCAATCGATTTGTGGTTGGAACTGGAGAGATGTGGAACGATACATGTATAAGATGTACCATCCGCCACACACCGTGAGGTGGCTCCCGGAGAGTAGACGCCGGCCGCAGTGGCCGAGCGGTTTTAGGCGCTTCAGTATGGAACCGCGCGACCGCTACGGTCGCAGGTTCGAATCCTGCCTAGGGCATGGATGTGTGTGATGTTCTTAGGTTAGTTAGGTTTAAGTAGTTCTAAGTTCTAGGGGACTGATGACCTCAGATGTTAAGTCCCATAGTGCTCAGAGCCATTTGAACCATTTGGATTGTAGATGTAGACGTAGATCAAATGGGCACGTAACCCTGAGGACTACATTCGCGACATAAAAATCTCAGCAGCGCCAAGTTGCTGCTGGAAGCGATGTCGCACATCGGTTCTCGCCTTATGTCTCTTGCTGTACAGCCCATGCAACAGTGGATCATGGCAGTTATCGTGGCTAGTATATGTCTTGCAGTTGGTGAGGCGACGAATACTTAATCTTTCTTCTGTGAAGTGTAACGAAAATTAATATATCTACTTGTCATGTACGAGTACGTCATAAATTTTTTTGTAGATATCTGCGTGGTGTACAACGTGTCCCAGAAGGAACGGTCAGTGTTCAGGGATGTGATCGCAGCAGTCATTTGAAGCAAAAACTTCAAAATGGTTTCCGAGAGAGAACACATTTAATGTATATTGTTATTTAATTTTTGCATTCAATACAATATTACATCGTTATTTATTTCTGTATTACTGAATGCAAAAATTAAATAACAATATACATTAAAACATTGTGTCTCGGATTATTCAATACAAGTTTTTGACAACGTTCACTGAAATACACTCTTGTAAATTCTAAAGATAGCAGGCGTAAAATACCGGGACCCAAAGGTGATTTACAACTTGTACAGAAACCAGACGACAGTTAACAGAGTCGACGGGCATGAAAGGGAAGCAGTGGTCGAGAAGGGAATGAGACAGAGCTGTAACCTACCCCAGATGTTATTCAATCTGCAGACTGAGCAAGTAATACAGAAAAACCAAAGAAAAATTTGGAGAACCAATTGAAGTAATGGGAGAATAGATAGAAACTTCGATATTTGCCGATGACGTTGTTATTGAAAGGACTTGGAAGGGCAGTTGAACAGAACATCGTCTTGATAGGAGGGTAAAAAAGGAACACCAACAAAAGTAAAATATGGGTAAAAGAATGTAGTCAAATTATTAGGTTTATTCTGAGGGAATTAGATTAGGAAATAAGATACTTAAAGTAGTAGATGAATTTTGCTAACTGGGGAGTGAAATAACTCATATGGCCGAAGTAAAGAGGTCACAAAATGTAGACTGGCAATGGCGTGAAAAGCGCTTCTGAAGAAGAAAATTTGTTAACATCGAATATAGACTTAAGTGTCGGGACGTCTATTCCGCAAGAATTTGTATGGAGTGTAGCCATATATCGAAGTGAAACATGGGCGATAAACAATTTAGACAACAAGAGAAGTTTTTGAAATGTGGTGCTACGGGAGAATGCTGAAGATTAGATGTGTAGATAAGGTAACAAATGAGAAGATACTGAAAAGAATTGGACTGAAAAAAGTTTGTGACACTATCTGACTATAAAAAGGCATGGGTTGGTAGGACACTTTCTGAGATATCAGGGGATCACCTGTTTAGTACTGGATGGGAGTATGGGGGATAAAAATTACAGATGGAGACCAAGAGATGAATACAGCAAGAAGATTTAGAATGTTATTCAGAGCTAAAGAGGCTGGCAAAGGATAGAGTAGCATAGAGAGCTGCATCCAACCAGTCTTCGGTCTGAAGGCTACAACAGCAACGTTACTCAATACGGGCTTACATCGAAAGTTATTTGATCTGCCTCCATCTTCCGTTAGTTCAAGAGCATTAAAATGTTTCCCTGTTTTTTTTTTGTTTTTTTTTTTTTTTTACTCAAAACTGGAGGTACATCCCTCCATTATAAAAAGGTTGAACTGAAATTACTGTTGCGAACAGCGTGTCCCAGTGCACACATTTACATAAACACAAAACTAACTGGCGTTCACTGGGCAGGAAATTAAATCAAAACTGTTACTCAAAAACCGCTAGTAAAGTCAAACTGTGCGCTGCCCAAAGAGATTGAAACGCTGTAATTACGTAGCAGCTCTATGAAACGCACACTGTTCACTGGCCCATAAAAAATCTGAATTACAAATAAAATGCTTAGAATTTGCGCAATGGATACGGAAGAACCAACAAAATATGAAAAGAATCTCACCTGAAAAATTACGGCAGAATTAGCAGCAACAGCACAGCATGAAGAAATCGCGCCAGCTAAAACATGCTAAAGTAAAACTAAATTACTGGAAGAAAGATTGGGATGATTTTCTCATACTAAAAACAGCTTCTTACTTGAAATTAAAACGTTAGTTGGTTCATTATAATGACAATGCCATATTTTAAACTCTTATTACATAAAAACATAAAACTCAGAGAAAACCAAAACATTACTTTTATTACAAAAGTCTTACAAGGCAATATTTTTACAATTTACAATTATACAAAAAGGGATGAGTTAAACGGAAATGAGCTAAACTGAGGTGGGGAGGTGGACAGTTCTGTTGCAAGAATCGCTAACACTATCAGTAGGCGACAGTAAAAATTAATACCTGAAAAACGTATCCATAATGCAAATCCATTTCCTCAGTTCCACAAATACTGTAAGTTCTTCCACCTGATTAATAATTCCTAACAATTTTCTTCAGAAAAATCCTCCTCTAATATGCGCTACGCTTAAAGTTCTGGCAACCAAAAACCATGGATAACTCCTACTTCAACGGGATAGATTGACACTAGGAAGGCATTCTGAGCGAAGATGTTGAAAATAACGATATAGGGTGGACTAGAACAAAACCCCAAAGAAGCTGAGGGGGTAGAATACATACGTGCACGCCACTAGCTTAGAAACAAATGTGCATTAAATGTGTTCTATCTCGGAAAGCATTAGGAACAGGGCGTGTGTCCATATGAAGTTTTTGTGCTTCAAGTGAGCGTTGCTGTCATATCCGTGAATACTGAGCATTGCTCCTGGGACACCTGAATAACTAGCTAGTAACGTAACAGCACATTTCTGCTTCACAGAACCCGATGATCGCGTTTAGTTTGACGCCGGAATATCGTGTCGCTTCGACAGATCTGGAGAGATAGCAGTTAGTTCTGATAAATGACAGTAATTCTGTTTTCCTTGCTTTTCTGTGTCACCCTACGGTTTTTCCCTAATTCCATTTGGAATAACAAATAAGTAATGCCGGAGTTCATGACATCAGTGTGCACGCCGGATTCACGTCTTCACCACCATGTAGCAGAATGAAAGAATAACATTAAATAAAGAAAATTATAAAGTAATTGCCCTGTGGTCACCTGAACAATTAAGCAGTCAACATTTCAGAAACGCATGAACCGCACCCCCTGCGAGATCCATTGGTCTATCAACAAGATGCCACTGTTCCTATCTTACAACGAGTGTTTACGTGTTCCCTATCTGATGCCTAACATTAACATGGAATAATATATTAACGCTGCTCTGACACGAGGCAAATACTTATCGTGATGAAACAAGGTATATATTACTCCATTATTGCGAAAAATATTCCGTTGCCCCATATACTGAGTTAAAATTTCCCATACACATTTTTTGTGTGATAGGCAGAATAAATTATGTCAAATATCAGTAACAGCGTACCAGCCCGGTACTGTAGTTGCTCTGGCAGTTGATTAATATTTATGGCCAATAATTTACGACCGACCTGTGACAAACATATTTGCAGTTTATATTTCGAACGAGAAAGAACTGGCAGTTTTATCGGAACAATCGTATGAACTGAAATGTGGGGAAAAGAACTATACTTCACTGTTTAGAAAGATATATGTACACTTTCTGATCAAATGCATCCGGACATCTATTAGTGGAAATTACTATGGGACGCTTCCACCCTTCGCTGTTATGATGGCTCAAACTCTGCAGTGAGATGTGTGAGTGTCTGTGGGCGAATGGACTCCCATTCTACATCTACATCATCTAGATCTACATCCATACTCCGCAAGCCACCTGACGGTGTGTGGCGGAGGGTACATTGAGTACCTCTATCGGTTCTCCATTCTATTCCAGTCCCGTATTGTTCGTGTTTCTTGACCTCCACAAGGCGTTTGATACAGTATTGTAGCTTTCGCGATTACTAAATGATCCTGTAACAAAGCGCGCTGCTCTCCGTTTGACTTCTCTATGTCTTCTATCAACCCTATCTGGTACGGATCCCACACCGGTGAGCAGTATTCAAGCAGTGGGCGAACAAGCGTACTGTAACCTACTGGATTGGGTGAGGAACTGATCATTCCTGCCGGGTCATCTTTCGTTAGTCTTCCGCTCCGTCAAAACGATGTGTTGGACAGGTTACAAGTTCATGTGAAGAGATGTTTATGTGCTGTAGAGAGAAAAGGGAAAAAGTTTTGTGTACCTGTATGTGTCGATAATTTTGGTTTGAGAAAGATAGAGATTCCACGTGGAACAGTTTTAGCAAGTGGTCAGGAAATAGAAGGTGATGATTTTTCAGTGATAAATGAAGGTAAGAGTCAAAATAGGAAGCAGTTCCCTATTAGAAGTGTGCGTACCCTGATACCCTCTTTGCAAAAGCAATTTAATGAAAAGTTAGAGCATTTGAGTAAACCAGAGCAGAGGCTAATATGGCCCGTATTGGAAGAATTTGCATGGTTGTTTGAGGAAAGGCAATATTTGCCTGCTACTGACCTCACACAGCACGAGATTCCCACCGGGGATGCTAGACCTATATCTCAAAAGGCATATAGGATCCCTTATCATTTACAACCAATAGTGGAAGACACAGTTCAACAGCAGCTAGCAGCAGGGATTATTCAACCCTCTGCCAGCCCCTGGTCGTCCCCAATCGTTCTGGTTCATAAGAAATCAATCAATGGCGAGAAGAGTTATGGCTCTGTGTTGATATGAGAGCGGTGAATAAAGTAACAACACCTGATACTTATCCTTTGCCTCGTATTGACGAAACCCTAGATCAATTAGGAAACTGCAAGTATATGCGATCAGGGTATCATCAGATTCCTATAGCTCCCAATGACAGACCTGAAACCGCCTTTATTGTGCCTTCGGGTTTGTATGAGTTTTTACACATGCCATTTCGTCTCAGGAATGCTCCTGCAACCTTTCAAAGATTTGGTGATTTATTGTTACGTGGTTTAAAGCCCATCACATGTTTAGTTTATTTACACGATATTATTGTATTTTCTAGAATTATTGAAGAACATGCAGAAAGGTTGAGATGTGTTTTGTCACGTTTGCAGAGTGCCCATTTAAGTCTGAAGATAGAAAAATGTTCATTTGCACAGTCACAAGTCCAGTACTTGGGACATGTCATTAGCGCTGAAGGTGTCAAACCAGATCATCGGTTGACTGAGGCTGTGAGATATTTTCCCACCTCAACCAATGTAAAAGAGTTACAGTCACTGCTTGGCCTATATAATTACTATCGCCGGTTTGTGAAAGATTATGTCACCATAGTTAAGCCATTAACCAAGTTGTTGAAAAAAGGTGCAGTTTTCGAGTGGTCAGAAGAATGTGAAGTAGCTGTGAAGAAGATTAAAGAAGTACTAACAAGCTCACCTCTGTTAGTCTATCCAGATTTTGAAAAACCTTTTATTCTTGCAACCGATGCCTCAGAGTTTGCTCTGGGTGCAGTCCTTAGCCAAGAATGTAACGGAGAGGAAAGACCTGTTGGGTATGCCTCCCGCCAGATGAATCAGGCTGAAATAAATTATAGTACTTCTGAAAAGGAATTGCTTGCACTTATGTTCGGGGTAAACTATTTTAAATGTTATTTGTATGGTAGAAAGATCACCGTAATAACAGATCACGTGGCATTAACTTGGATGTTGAATCTGAAAGATCCTAGCAGTCGTTTAACTAGATGAGCTTTAAAACTTGCCGAATATGACTACGAGATTAAGCATAAACCTGGTAGACTGCATTCTAATGCTGACTCCCTGAGTCGTAAGGTAAGGGTAGTTCAAACAAATGATGGTTTGATTGAGGAACTGAAAGAGGGCGCAAAGCCAAGATGTTGAATGTCATAGGTATGTTACCAGTGTAGATTTCATTACTGAAGATGGTATTTTATACCGAAAGACTCCGGGTGGTACTAGAGTTGTAATTCCTAAGGAATTGCAGTCCAGAATAATAGCTCAATGTCATGATAGTTTGCAAGCATGCCATAATGGGCGAAGAGCAACAAATGCAAGGATAGCTGCACGGTATTGGTGGAAAAACAGAAAGAAAGATGTTCAAAAGTATATTCAACATTGTTTACCTTGCGCTCAAAGAGCACCCCCTCCTAGGACAAAAATACCTTTACAAAGCCTTCCAGAGGCGACGAGAACATTCCAGAATATTGCCCTGGATATCGTCGGTCCTTTTCCACAAAGCAATCAAAACAATAAATATATCCTCTCCATTATGGACCACTTTTCTCGATATCTTGTTTTGGTACCTCTCGCTGATATGACAGCAGAGACAGTTGCTAGAGAATTTGTCAATCACTAAGTTTTGCCTTTCGGCAGCCCTGACGCTGTTCTAACAGACCAAGGGACGAACTTTATGTCGGCTTTATTCGTTCAAGTGTGCAAGCTTCTAGGAATCAAAAAGTGGAGAACCACCCCCTTTCATCCAAAGGCAAATGGCCGCCTGGAACGTGCAGAAATGTTCCTGCAAACTCTGGCTAATGTTTCGTTTCATCTGTCATCGCCAATACAAGTGCTTTACCCCATATGGGAATCTTCGCTACCCCATTATTATGCGGCTGCTACAGTACTTCTTGTGCGAACTTCTCAAGGACTGTGCGCACAGATTTCTCTACCCATCACATGCGCCAACTGCGAGTTTGAATGCTACCGATTACACACCTTTCCGGTTACTTCGGTTGCCCTACGAAAGCTAGTGACTTGGCAAACTAATGATATCTTGGCTATTAGCAAAGATCGCCAAAGACATTCTGTCATGCAGCTGACTGACCTCCATCAGTGCTTTCACACTAATTACTATATGTGTTCAAACTTATCCATTCATACTGGAACTAAGGACTTTGAGGTGGCCTTGTTTTTAGAGGAAACAAAAAAAAAAACCTGTCCTCGTATGTTATCGACCTTGCTTGAGCCTTGGTTTAAACCAGTAGGGGATAGTTTATTATATTTTGTACCTCAAACATCTACAATTGCTTTAATATGCTATGACCATGTTTTCGTGTCTCGGACGTATCGTTTCGCACTAGAAAACAGTGGATTACTGATCAGCATGTCCACCTGTGATTTAATAACACCGTCAAACTGTCAGCACACCTAACACAAGTGAAAAATTTGAGCCTCTGACCCCTTTTACTTTATTTACCTGAGGTACTCGTGCTACTACCATCACCCAATAGTGTACCCAGGCTACCCAACGAGTCCGATGCTCGATTACTTCAGTCAATTGACGAATTACTAGCTCACGAAAAGGGCCAAATCGCCCCTGATCGAGCTGTTGCTCACATAGCTACCTGGCGGACACAGAGACAATTGTATACGGTTGCTTTTCCTAGTGCCCTGACTGTTCCAACCCTGATTGTCGCAGGAGCCGTTCTCTGGTGCCTGTATAAGAGAGGATATTGTAAACACATGAAGTCAACACAACCAACTGTCCCCGAGGCACAGCCCGAGGGTGAATTTCGACAAGAGTAATGTCAGGCATGGTCTACCATAGTGAAATACACTCTTTAACTGAAATAAAGTTTGTATTGTCTAATGTTCATTTACTATTATTGTTATCATGTATCAATGTATCTAATCATGTAAATTATTGGGAAAGATAGCTACTGTTCTAGCAGTGTTATCAGGGAGTAGTGTAATTATCTTTTGGGGTCTAATATTTTGGGTCAAGATACTAGAGATTACCACTGAATGTAGGAAACCTTAGTTTGTTTGCTACTGAAGCCCACCCCTGCAAACTTTAGTGATACAATCCCTGGGGGAGTGTTTCAGTAGCTGCCTACACAATAAGCACCTAATGCCCTGCGTCCCCACCTGAGGGAACGACAGTGTATACAACGCCGCCCGGCAGCCTGTGCTGCCTCACTCTCCGTCAGTGGCACATGGGCCACCCCATCACACCACTGCATCTCATCCAAAGATACTCACTCTGTTTATTTTTCAATGATTGTCTATATTGTATGTGGAAGATATACCATCAACAGTTAGAACTTTAACTCTGTTGTGTTTAACCAACTGCAATCAGTGTCCCTACACAGAAGCAAATGCCTTTTATGTTACATGATGAACATGTTTTAACTTCCTATTATCTGTAAATGAAGCAACTTTTTAGGTTGTTAGTGTTTCAATAAGTCTTTAATTATTATTTTGAAGCTATTGACCATAGAAACTACCTCTCAGTTTGAGAATTTCAATGTTTTATCTAATTATTAAGAACGAGTTTAACGTTTGCCAAACAACACAAACAATTACACATTTCTAAAGGCGCCTGTAACCTTCAAAAGATCAGTGCTGATTCAGTTCGGCCGGCATCTACACCGAGTTTAGCGTTGCAAGTATATATGATTAACAGAATCTGTAATACTTCATTACAATGTTATAAAACTTTAAAAATACGTTTAACTTTTTGTGCAAAGATTTGCATTCTGATGCAGTAATGATGATGGGAAATTTTCGTATTGAATTATGTGTGATAGGATCAATGTCTCTAAATGTTATATGACTTTGATCATCCACCTCACAACAATCTTCCTGTATAATACCGTTTTTTCTTCTTTTTTAAAAGGGACTTTCTTTTTATATTGTTGTAAAACCACTCCAGTATACATAGATGTTTTTGTAAAACTTAGGTTCTCCCCACCCCTATTTTTGCAAATATTAGCACACCCGACCAAGGGAGCAAATTGTTTTCTTTTGTCAACGAGCAACAACTAATTTTCACAATAAAACCTCGCTCCCGCGGAAGGGGAAGGAGATGTACAGGTACTGACAGATTGAGTACGGGAGTCCTTTATTTTCAATAAAAGAAAAGGGAATTTTTTTTTAAATGTGTGAGCTATGGATGCCAATGGATCTTCACAAAGCCGTGTACGGGCCCTGGGTTGGCGACACATCAGATTTTTCCAGTATGTGCCGCTACCCCACGGCTTGTTCACGTGCTCGCCGAACAAACAACCTTTCTGCTGATGGGGTGACACTTAGGGAAGAGTCGCTTGCCTAGGCAGAGCTCCTACAGCAGCCAATCAGAAAGGTCCAGGAGATCACGTGTGACCACCCACCGCGCCGAGCTGCGCGGACGAGGCGTGTGGATCGCTCTTTTTTACTGACAGGCCCCCAGCGAGATCAGACGCATTGGCTGGTTGCCTCTGTGCACTTCTCGAGCCCCGGCTCAATCTGCTTGCGCCTTAGGGCCGCTAAACTCACATAATGTACCCCGGCTAGGTCAATCAGTAAATGTTTCCTCAATAAACGGGAGGCAGTTTGCTGACCGGAGTTGAAAAATTAACACTTGTTCTTTTTTGGACCCCACTTCCCCCTCAGCCACATCCTGACATGCACAATAGTCTTCTTATTCTATTTCCTCCTCTTTTTCTTCCCTGTTCTTCTAATGCCAGTTAATAAGCATTAAGCTTTTATCTTGCCTGCCAGAATTTTTCCATTTTCCTGGGTGATAGAACTATTCTTACCGTCAAATAGGTAGTTCGTTTCAAACTTTTAATTCTTAAATATCATTATTTTATCTTTCATATTCCTTCTGCTGAGAGTTATTCTAAGGACTTACATAAATCTTCGAAATTTACAGACTTCCTTCTTCAGTTGCTGTTTCGCTTGTGCTTATCCTGTGTGTGTGAATAAATATGTTCTGCCTTTTGCAGCTGTAAGTTTGTTAGTGTTTCCAACCAAATATGTGTCACCTCTTAATATCAGGTGTAACCGGTAGTTTTTACGTCTTCTATGTTTTGTGTTATTTCGTCCCACGAGGAAGCCATCTGTCTAACGACTACGCAGTTTTTCAAGACATGTTAACATGACGTCTAAGAACACAAACCCAGGTGTGTCAAGAGCTTGCAGCTGATGTCGGCCATAGCTTATCATCTGTCATCCCTGACACTTTTCTTTCCACAAACGCGTGACAGATCTTCTTGTTAATAACATTAGAACTCGTAGAAGAGCAGCACGTTGAGCCATATTTTTGGGTGCATACATCATTCATAGCGTTACCTCCTACTTTATTGCCACAGTTTCTCACATGGCTTCCTACGGATTAGAGTGACATGTCCTTCCCCTATTTTTATAACTGCCCTAGAAAGTGTGGACTTTCTTGTATTACTGGCATTTTGTCCTGTGCTATATCCGTATTAATTACATATGTTCTAGAATGTTCGATTTTCTGTCTATATTGAGATCAAGTTTGGGAGATTGCTAAAACAAACAACTATGTAATTGGTTAAACCTTATTTTCCTTGGTAATGTCTTATTGACTTGCGATACACTTACAGTCGTACCTTTAGTTTCTTTTCAATGCAACCCCCCCCCCCACCCCCACACCCACCCCTCGCAGAGCGGTGAAGTCTTTCCTTTAAGTGGGTTTAAATGTTTAAACTCGTTCACGTTAAAATATACGATTATTAGCTGTAGTGAACATGAGATTAAATTTTGCCTGGTGAACTCTTACAGTGACCGATACATTGCAAGGTTTGGTAGCAATGAGAAGTGGAGCGATGTCTATGAGTTGTCGATACTAAGTTGAACTTCGGCTCCCTGCTTTTTGTCGGTAGACTTCGCACCAATTTCTTATGTTTGCTACTACATCCAACTTCAGTGATCTAACAGCTGTACCACTATAGTATTGCGGAGAACTCGTGTTGTGCGTCGACTGAAAAATAAATAGCATACCAGTAAAGTTTTAACACGAAGAGCTCTACGTTGTGCTTCCACATAACTTTCTTACTTTGGTGTGCAATTAATACCAAAGCAGCTGATTATCTGGTTGAGCACACACCTAAAGCTCCATCATTTTATTGCAGACAGACAACATTCTTCTTTTTACGTTCCTCCTCAATGTGTCAATAAATTTCTCATCCTTGCTTTCTCCACACCCCGTGTTCCACTGAGGTCTAAGCTTAACTTAGCACCAGCAATGAATACTGAATTCTATCGATATCTGAAGAATGGAACTATTGCGCTTGAGATCACTAAAACACGAAATACGAGAAACAAGGCTAAAAGAACATATTGGTTACAAAAACTTGAAGACTTTTAATGCTTTAGACTTTAGAGTGTCTCAGAGTGTCATGCAACAATGTATATGTAATATATAAGTTAGACGTATGGCCAATGGCTTAACGACACCCAGTGGCTGTCCTTGTGTCTCTACATCTACATCTACATCCATACTCCGCAAGCCACCTGACTGTGTGTGGCGTACGGTACCTTGAGTACCTCTATCGGTTCTCCCTTCTATTCCAGTCTCGTATTGTTCGTGGAAATAAGGATTGTCGGTATGCTTCTGTGTGGGCTCTAATCTCTCTGATTTTATCCTCATGGTCTCTTCGCGAGATATACGTAGGAGGGAGCAATATACTGCTTGACTCTTCGGTGAAGATATGTTCTCGAAACTTTAACAAAAGCCCGTACCGAGCTACTGAGCGTCTCTCCTGCAGAGTCTTCCACTGGAGTTTATCTATCATCTCCGTAACGCTTTCGCGATTACTAAATGATCCTGTAACGAAGCGCACTGCTCTCCGTTGGATCTTCTCTATCTCTTCTATCAACCCTATTTGGTACGGATCCCACACTGCTGAGCAGTATTCAAGCAGTGGGCGAACATGCGTACTGTAACCTACTTCCTTTGTTTTCGGATTGCATTTCCTTAGGATTCTTCCAATGAATCTCAGTCTGGCAACTGCTTTACCAACGATCAACTTTATATAATCATTCCATTTTAAAACACTCCTAATGCGTACTCCCAGATAATTTATGGAATTAACTGCTTCCAGTTGCTGACCTGCTATTTTGTAGCTAAATGATGTGTGACTGAGTGTGTGTTTGTTTTCATGAGAGTTAAACCACGAATGGAGTTTGTGGAAGTTTTAAAATGATAGCGAGAAGCAGTACTTAGCATGACTGAGATTATGTTGTTTGCCCAGTTCACCTGAGATGGTTGGTTGGGTTGGGTTGTGTGGGGGAAGAGACCAAACAGCGAGATCATCGGTCTCATAGGATTAGGGAATGAAGTCGGCTGTGCCCTTTCATAGTAACCATCTCGGCATTTGCCTGGAGCGATTTAGGGAAATCAAGGAAAACCTAAATCAGGATGGCTGGAAGCGGGATTGAACCGTCGTCCACCCAAATGCGAATCCAATGTGCCAACCTGAGATGGTATTTCAATGTAAGAATGAAGTGTTATTAAATAATTGTATAAATTTAATCACGTTAACCTACTGACAATAAATGTAACTTTTGCTTCATCCAGTCAATATTAAGATTATGCGGCTACCATTTAAATCAACCAGAAAATAGTGTTTTAAATGCATTACAAATAGGTGGTCAGTGCAGGGCGTGACGAGTTTGGTGCACTGGCCGAGGTTGCTGAAACAGGCTGCTCTTGGCGACACGGACAGCAGAACAGAAGAAGCAGCGACAACAATGAGTGCTTCCGACAGTATCGAAGGGAGGAGTGGCTTAGACGTAGCGAGGTGCCGGTCCAGAATTGAGATGCTGGACTGACCTGTCTGAATCAGTGTTGCAGCCAAAGTCATCACGGAGAAGGCAATTGCAGCTGCGGATGGTGAAGAGAGTCTGTGACAAAACAAAAATGGGAAGGTTTCTCCAAAGCTGGCGCCTCCTAGAGCTTTACGAATGGTGAGCATAGAGCGTGGTCGTTCTATGGATATAAGTAGTCCAATCCAGCAGTTAAAGTATTTTGCAGGACGAGAGAATGGTGATTCCAGAGAGGACTCAGACAGGGGCATCCACATTAAGTGTCCAATGTCAAGAAGGATATTTGGTGTTTAATAAATTGTGTGTGAAATTGAACCTATGCCTGCTCAACCTCCAGATAAAAGCCCACTCCACTCAAATCCTTCACTGCATCTGGTGGCACGGCGCTATCGTCAATTATGCCGGCGTGGTGCCTGTACCCACATAGCATTAGATTGTAGGCTATAGGATGTGCCTTGATTTCCTGTGTGCTGCTGCAGGTACTGCTGCTAGGGACGTGTTGGACGTAGTACGGCTGCACAGGGAGCGGCGCTTGTGTGTCGTTGGGATCAGAGGGCAGGCCCTTGGGAGCATAGTATTGGAGCTATTCCATCATGCATGTCTGAAGGAACATTCCATCGTAATTCTGTACAACTCACGCACTGCAGTATCCTATTCATCTGCCGACACCGCGCAAGCGACTTCCAAATAAAATATCTCCTCTGTACAGGAATAAACATAATGAATCTACGAGTGCAGGTTGCAGACAAACAGTTGACGGCATATGGAAGTCTGGGTCTGGCCATGGATCGTGCTCGGGTAGCCTAATGGACAGTTTTTCTTCCGCGACGAAGCAGATCGGAGGGAGCTGTTTACGTACTCGTCACGGCGTGCGCCTCATGGTTGTTTGATTTCACAGGGTACTCCCCTTTGTTACAATCAACGATAGAATGGCCAACTCCTACCGTAAAACAACATTGAAGTTCACCTTTTCGAACGAATATGCGCAACAAAAAGCGCTCCCCGTAGAAACATTCCCATGTGACAAAGTGAAGATCCCCCGTGAAGGTAAGATTGGAATACACCTGTCCATCGTTAGTAGTGTGGTTCACGTCAAAGTGACAAGCGATGCAGCTTGCGGAAGGATATTAGCACAGACGAAGGATGGCGTCAAATTCCGGCATTCGGATGGGCACACCGGTCCAGTAATTGCTGAACACCCCAGAATGGGATTATTCACAATCCGTATCTTCGAACGTCCTTTCGAAATGCCGTCAGAACATGTGATAGCACTGCGCTCTTATGAACAGGGCACTGGCGTTTAGTAGAGAAATGGGCACACTTCTCTACATACCCAGCAGCAAGCCCACATTGAGCTAAAGAAATATGTTCCATCCTACCTCTTGATTGGGTGTTGCTGGGCTATAGTCTTATACGACGGGCAGCCAAAGACCTGTTCTGGATGTAAAGAAAGTCTTGTGCAAAATGAGTGCCTCCACCGCAGAATTACGCAGCTGTGGACCGACGACGCTAAGACATCTCTTTCACACCCCTGCGTGGCAGCATTGAGACCCGATGCGCTCCAGAGCAACTTCCACAAGATGTTTCATAACATGCAGAGACCGGACGAGATGAGGCCGACCATCAACCGTAGCGAACAGCCACTCACCCAAAGATCCCGGTGCCTGACGTCGACAGACGTGTGGGTTATATGGATCTCGATGCCATGATTGTGTCTATGGCTGCCTTCGTTTCTGAAGGTCCCAACTCCATCCTCTCGTCTGAATCGAAACCTCATCCCCTCAAACAGAGGTCATCAAAACGACGCAAGAAGACGGCAGAGCAGGAGTCATGCTTCCAATGCGAATCCATCACACACGCACTAGATGATTGCCAGAAGGAGATCTCACTCATAATGTCCGGTAGCTACCGCCTTCACAGGCAGGACAATTTACCGAGTGACTATGGACACAGCAACGCCCTCAAGACCTTGACATCGGCGTTTCTCAGGGCACCAGCATTGATACACTGATGCCACTGGCTCTTCCTGCATCAGGGCTGATCGATCTGACTGCCCCGTTTCGTTGGCGGAAAACATGGCTCTTCAACCCTCACCAAATGAAGAAATACCACAGGCGGCAGCGGTGAATTTTTATGGTTATAATGCCTACATTACCCCAGCCGCCAACGAAGATAGTGGAACAGCGATTATCAGATCAGACTAGTGAAAGTCTATGCGCCATCCGGCGCAGACCAACGACGAGAGCGCTCACGGTTTTGTTGTAAACAATGACGCCACTTTTTCTACGACAATATGAGCACGTAATTATCGGCGGGGATTTCAACTGTGCTCTCGCGGGGATGGACCAATACAAAAATTTTACCACCTGTCCCGAACTCCGTTACTTAGCACGTCGACTCAGTCTCATAGACACCTGGGAAGTGGTGCTCGGCGATCACCTGGGATATATGTATGCCACGAGCCACTCAGCCAGTCGACTCGATCTCCTCTACATGACTTCGCCGCACTCTTGGAACGTCATGAAGGCGGAAAGGTGGCCTTCGATCTTCTCAGATCATAGTGTTTATGTTTTCACAGTCCACCTGCGACGTCAAACAACATGGTGCAGTCGGTACCAGTGGATTCATAACGTTGCCAGAATGTCGATAAATGGTTACGACCGTGGAAATCCTGTGGAAGACACATCACACTACACTCGTCCATACTTCTGTGTTGAGTACAATATGCAAAGCCAGCCCTGCACTGCGCGCTGATCCAGTATGGCAACGAACGAATGCAATCTCAACGAGACACCACAGAATTTTACTGCATGATCCTTCGGGACCTTATTGAGCACCTGCCGTCCACAGAACGTCAGGTCGATGTTCAGCACATCAAGGGCAATATTTTGGGTCTTTACACAGCTTCAACGGAGAACCGTCGTCATGTCACCGTGCATCATGTCGCAGTAGACCGCTGATGCCATCGACAAGCGCTGATCCATTCTTTAGATTTATCTGACGGCCAACATCTGGTAGCACAGGTGGACATCGCAACAGCATTCAAAGCCCACTGTCACCTATTCTATCGTGAGGAATGCTAACTTTGAGGCACTTAAAAAAATACTATGGGCAGTCGACTGTACTCCTGATGGCGGGCGGTGGACTCTCTTTTAGCGAACTCCACTGAAGATGTGTCTGATGCTCTCTCCAAGGGGGTTCTCATCTGATCGTCAGGACCAGACAGCCTATCGTTAGAATTTTATAGGACCTTGAAGGACTCAGTGTTGCCACGATGGGGGGAAATTACTGTCCCCATGACACCGTCACCATCAGAATTTCTGGAAGGTCTAATTACTCCGATTTCCAGACCCTCTGTAGGCCAGTCACATTACTCAACTCGTATTTTAAGATTTTTAAGCGGCTATTTGCAAAACGTCTCAGGCGAGTCCTATACGAAGTTCTGTCACCCGTGCAGATATCCTTGGAAGGATACAGAATCAACGATATGTGATTATAGAGATGCCATCGATATTGCAACAGTGTTGATTGGAGGGAGTCATGATTTCCGTCGACTTCTATCTGGCATTCGATCGCGTGAAACACATCTTTCTCACGAAGGTAATGGAACGGTTCACTTTGCCGCGTGCCTTCGACCACGTACTAATGCACCTACTTCGTGGCGCTTCGTCGAGAGTAATGGTCAATGGACGGATAATGACACCAGGATCGATCGCACGGTCAGTTTCAACGATCATGTACGCCATCGCCCTAGGACCACATCTTTATAGTCTGCAACGTAATTTATCAGGGAACATCCTGCGGGTACACACATTCAAATGCCGCACGTATGCAGACGACCTCGTCTTCATTATATGCACCACTGAGGAGGTTCAACAGACAACCGGTGGCTCGAGCAGTACTGGAGCGGAGCGGGCAACCATATGGATGCCGCTAAATCGTCCGCAGTGACCACTGGAAACGGACTCCTGGATGAAAGTACGGCTCCATTCAAACGATGGAGACTATACGCTGTCGAGGAATAGTTTCCACTGGAAGCATTCGTAGCACCATGGCGATCAACTTTCGGCGTCTTCTTCAGAACATCAGGACCAGTGTTGAAGTCAGTTATTGAGAGTAATGGATTTATTATCATTTGTATGGAATCTGGCATAACACGTATCATACGAACTTTACTTATCTCTACAGTGATGGCGCTTCGGATCCAAGCGGTATTCGGTTATTTTGTCAGCACTGGTCACATATTCAAGGTCAGGAATGACACACACCGCCTAAGCAAATGTTGGGTCTCGCCCTGCTCACTGTCCATGCACATGCTACAGCTCTTTACATACATACAGTCTTGAAGTTATAGAATCAGAACGTCAACAGTATTACTGGAAGTTTGGTCGACGAACTCGCACCTAGTTCATGGTAACCGCCAATCACCCTGGCCCACACTGCACCAGCGCTATCACATATCGTACTCCTTTTTGAATACAGTTACGTCCATGAAGTCTTTCTCCGCACTAGGGTTCCCACTAAGCGAGTTCTTTATCACCTCTTAAAGCGGACTCACCTGCGGAACGCTGTCGAAGGACGTCACCCAGCGGTTTGTTGGCCGTCGGTGTGGCGCGCAGTCCATCATCCCCACTTCACCCAGGAAACGTGCGAAACCTGGTACCGACGCGACACAGATGCCATGGCATCGCACTGACAGACACCCCCCTCTGCATGAGATGTGATACTCACTTCACGGACGAACACTGACTGATCTACGGGGCGGTGGCTGGCGTATGGTTTCTTCTCCACCAGGTATTTGCCCTGTATCTTTGGGTGTGAACGCACATGATCGCCCCAGTGTGCTGCTCTGTCCGGATGAGACGTAGTTTCCACCATCAAATATGCATGCGATCTCCTGGATAAAGGGTATGGTAGTCCTTCATGTTTTCATATACGGACACAAGAACGTGATCTACTCGTATTTTTTGATGTTTTTGCTAACACGACACCACATAATCGGATGACACATCAGTACTAGTTCACTTTTGTTAATTACTTAGCAACATTCTTTCCAGCTCGCTCCACAGTTGGAACGTCCCTGGTATGCGGGGTTGACACAAGCAGCTCCGTTCTCATCATCAAAGGCACGGCGTTGCTTTCCGAAGGCAAGTCCCCAACCGGTGTCTTCAAAACGAGCAGTCGCCGATTCCTTTGCGCGCATCAGGAGCTTCTTAAAGTTACTTTTTTCCTGCATCCTATGTTAAATAAACGACTTTTCTGTTATTCTTTTTACACTGTATAACTAAAAAAGAAGAGAAAAGGCCCACATAAAACTGCTCCCTTTGTTACCAGTATTCCGTAATTTCTAGTCAAAGGAAAAATGTTAACTGTAGAGAAACTGTTGTTTCATTTAAGAACTTTGATTGTCATATACCATTCTTTGAAATAATAATAATTATTATTATTATTATAACAGCAATGGAATCTTCGAAAGCAGTGGATCGCTGAATCGAGTCCCTATTTTTTTTTTTTTTAATAGTCACAATGTAGCCGGCAATGAGCGACTACGCCAACGGCCTATGACTGCCAAACATTTCAGATAACGCTAAAAATATAAACGTGGTTTCATTGTCGTCGACCGCACCTGCCGTTATACCGACGTCGAGCGAAATTCAGTCATCAATGGCATCTTCTTTGTTCGAAGGGAAAGATAAACATAGCTGTTTGTTACTAAGATTTTTTTAATATTCCGCTCCCCCTTGCACGCCATTCGCACACCCCCATCGGATTCGCCCCCCCACAGTCTGAGAACCACAGTTCTAGATGAAGGAAGTAGAAACGTGTGATAAATTTTTACGATACAGAAATGTCTACAATGTTTCCATTTTCAAAATAACCAACTGAATATCCCGGCACACATCTTTTACATGCATACACGTACAAACTTGGGTTAATTTGCACAATTTCACTTAGGTTAAAGTGAAAATGTTCAATGTGACGTGCTCGGGAGGCACGACAAAAAGCAGGAGATACTGTAACTTGTACCAAGCTTTCGCAGTCATATCTGGAGTCACTGCATTCACTTCTGTTGTTATAAAGCGTCGCAGTTCACCCAAAGGTTGTTGGAAGGGGAAATAGTCTTTCACCAATGCATGCAAAAGGTATGAGGTACTACGGGATTAAACGATGTTGCATGCGGCCCTTCAGACCGATCCGTCGTTGAGGCAGCACGTTCTTAAATTACACCGCACAGATGTAACTGAATTACAGCTTTTCCAGCTGTGAGCACAAAACACCCTTTGATTCTGTGTCACTGCTAGCTCGGTTCGTGGCACATTTGGTTCAAAAGTAGTTCAAATGGCTCTGAGCACTATGGGACTTAACATCGGAGGTCATCAGTCCCCTAGAACTTAGAACTACTTAAACCTAAGGACAATACACATATCATGCCAGAGGCAGGATTCGAACCTGCGACCGTAGGAGACACGCAGTGCAGGACTGAAGCGCCTAGAACCGCTCGGCCACAGCGGCCGGCTGCACGTTTGGTAATGAATGAGCGGCCTAGCTGCCCCACGCAGATCCTTACTACAGGCAGTCACAAGATTCGGCATCTTCCGCCGATGTGAACTTTTAATTTTGATATGTGGTTTATAAAATTCATGCGACGTTTCTATCTTCATTAGCGCAGATGGTACAGTCTTGAGAAATCGAATGAATCATTTGAAAAACCCTGTAATTTCTAAAGCGCTATGTATTTCATTGATAACAACATTACTTATGTAAACGAAGTGGCTTTCATGGGATAGATGGGATGGATGTATGACGGCGTGCTGAAAAGTTGTGACTGATTTTTGTATTCTGTCCTCAATATCGGTCGAGATAATACATATTATGGATAAGGCCCATTCCTCGGCTGGCTTCTCGCTTCGCTCACGCGAGTTGCAACCCTCTACCGCTAGAGGGCTCTGAACTGTAGCGGTTAACGTGACCCTCTGTCGAGTAACTAAACTATGAGATCAAAAGTATCCGGACACCTGACTGAAAATTATTTACAATTTCGTGGCGCCCTCCACCGGTAATTCTAGAATTCAGTATGGTGCTGGCCCACCCTTAGCCTTGATAACAGCTTCCACTCTCTCAGGCATACGTTCAGTTAGGTGCTGGAAGGTTTCTTTGGGAATGACAATCCATCCTTCAAGGAGTGCTGCACTAAGGAAACGTATCGATGTCGATCGGTGAGGACTGGTACGACGTCGGGGTTCCAAAACATCCCAAATGTGTTCTATAGGATTCAGGTCAGGAATCTGTGCAGGCCAGTCCATTAGAGGTATGTTACTGTCGTGTAACCACTCCGTCACAGGCCGTGCATTACGAACAGGTGTTCGATCGTGTTGAAAGATGCAATCGCCATCCCCGAATTGCTCTTTAACAGTGGGAAGCAATAAGGTGCTTAAAACATACATGTAGGTCTGTGCTGTGATAGTGCCACGCAAAACAACAAGGGATGCAATCCCCTCCAAGCCAAACACAACCGCACCATAACACCATCGCCTCCGAATTTTACTGTTGGCACTACCCACGCTGACAGATGACGTTCACTAGGCATTCGCCATACCCACACCCTACCATCGAGTCGCTACATTGTGTACCGTGATTCGCCATTCCACACAATGTTTTTCCATTGTTCCATCGTCCAATATTTACGCTCCTTACACTAAGCGAGGGGTCGTTTGGCATTTACCGGCGTTATGAGAGGCTTATTAGCAGCCGCTCGACCATGAAATCCAAGTTTTCTCACCTTCCACCTGTCATAGTACTTGCAGTGGATCCTGACGCAGTTTGGAATTTCTGTGTGATGGTCTGGATAGACGTCTGCCTATTACACCTTAATACACTCTTCAACTGCCGGCGGTCCCTGTCAGTCAACAGACGAGGTCGACTTGTACGCTTTTATGCTGTACGTGTCCCTTCACCTTTCCACTGCACTATCACATCGGAAACAGTGGACGTAGGCATGTTTAGGAGTGTGAAAACCACGCGCACAGACGTATGACACAAGAGACCGCCACGATCCACCCCTGTCCACGATAGAAGTCCGTGAGTTCCGCGGAGCGCCCCATTCTGCTCTCTCACGATGTCTAATGACTACTGAGGTCGCTGATATGGAGTACCTGGCAATAGGTGGCAGTACAATTTCACCTAATATGAAAAACGTATGGTTTTTTGGGTGTCCGGATACTTTTGATCACATAGTGTATGTCGCTTCGTGACAAATAGTGTGTGGTAATTGAGTTTCTAAACGCAGAAAACGCGCCTCCAATTGAAATCAAGAGAAGAATGAAAGCTGTGAACGGTGATGACTGTACTGATATCAGTAATGTGCGATGTTCGGTTGTTCGTACTTGTAAATGACGGAAACGGTGGAAAAATGGAGATGATCGTATAGCGACAGTGGCCGGGAGTGCCCAGGCGGGACGTTCCTCCGCCAACTGCAAGCCTTATTGAGTGCGACGCCACACTGGACGACTTACGCGTCGCCAATGGGGATGAAATGATGATGAGGACAACGCAACACCTAGTCCCTGAAGGGCTAAAATCTTCCAGCCCACCCGGGAATCGAAACCGGGCTCCCGGGCGTGGAATTCGAACGCGCTGACCGTTTTTTTTTTCTTTAATCTCATTTTTTGTTCGCTTTTGTTCGTTGCATCTGCTCGGGGCGGACTTCGTAAGACATCCGTTTAAGTTTGTTGTTGATCGATTAACTCAGCTTTTTTTTATTACAGTGGGCAGTTAACCCTCTGACCGAACACGCTGAGCTACCGTGCCGGCACAGTTCAGCCATTGGGGCGGACAAGGAAACGGTGTTGCCGACCCTAACGTGTATGACAGAGTTCGGAATGGACGATTCGTACGGCAAGCGATGTGACTGATCGGAATCGGATAGATGGACTCATCGGAATCGGGTAGATGAACTCATCAGAGAAAACCGTCGGATAACACAGACACAGCTCTCAGGTAAATACTATTTGCAATGTCCGTGTTTAACGGTCTACTATTTTATAGCAGATTGTTACACACCGACGCTGCAAATAGCATTTACCTGCCTAGGTATAGGCCGTGACAATAATAATAAAGTCTCTTCCTGTGCAGGAATCACAGCGATTGTGTGAGTGCAGGACTTGTACACACACTGACATATGGAGGTTTGGTTCTGTCGTCGAAACTTGCTCGGATAGCCGAAAGGTTAAGGAGATCGCAAGCGTAAGGTGGAAAATCCGTGTTCGAGTTCCGATCTGGCACAAATTTTCATATGTCACCACCCTAAATTGTACAGTTGGAGTCTTTTCGCAGTCGTAATTGCGAATACGTTTCTTGTATCTCAGGTATGTGTGGCATAAAGCGTGTACAGGTACTACCTGCTAAAAGCTGCTGGTACAGCCTATTACTGGAGAACATTGATGCGTAAAACACTGTGCATGGTGGGTGCCTGGAACACTAGCTCCTGACATTAAAAAGAGGAGACTGGGCGTCCATCAATTCCTTTTGCGTTTTGAGGGTGAGGGTGATGGGTTCCTTAACAACATCTTGACAAGTGATGAATGTTCACCATTTGATCGCAGAAAGAAGAGCGCATCAATGGAGTTCCGTCGTAAAGGATCACCGACATCAAAACAGTTGATTATCACGCTATCAGCAGACAAAGTCATGCCCACAGTGTTTTGTGATATTCAGGGTGTGGTGAACTGGAAATTCCCGCCTAAGGCGCCACCATGGACTCTGGAAGATACTGCGAGACAGAAAACTGAAAGCACGAACGCGTACGGTACGTTCACGTATGCCCGTAGAAGCGTTAGTGTATGACACCAAATGGTATTGGAAGCTGTGACACAGTGGTAAACGTTGTATTTACCGAAGTTTCCTTAAACCTATGAGATGTTCTCTTTGGTAAAATCATGATTCATCCTTCTTCGATAAGAGCTAATGCTTCTTCTCTGATGTCGTAGTCGACGGGACGTTAAACTTTTATGTTTTTTAAAAAGGCGTATTCCGAAAGTAAGGCCCGATCGGTCGCAGGCTCAAATCCTGCCTCGGGCATGGATGTGTGTGATGTCCTTAGGTTAGTTAGGTTTAAGTAGTTCTAAGTTCTAGGGGACTGATGACCTCATTGTTTGTTAGATGAAACAACATTGTATTCCGATTTAGTAAACCAAACTCTTCCTGATAACAAATAATCTTTTCACCTGTATATCTCTTACGTGAAGATTGTGTTAATATGTATAGTACAGAATCTGCAATACCGAGATAAATTACAAGGTCAGCCAAAATATTAAAACATATCATTCAGAACATATCACGTTGCAACTCACGACCCTAATGAAAGTTTTC
Source organism: Schistocerca americana (assembly GCF_021461395.2). Lineage (NCBI taxonomy): Eukaryota > Metazoa > Arthropoda > Insecta > Orthoptera > Acrididae > Schistocerca > Schistocerca americana. Next base: position 850,779,018 of record NC_060119.1, read on the forward strand.
CTCCCCCTGTCATGATGGACTGAAAGCATTATTTCTTGAATGACGAATCTTTTTTTATTGGAATAACTGGTTTAGTTGAAACCAGGAGATCATTTTAAATTAGTGGTATTCCTAACATTAAGCCACAAGTACCGTTACGCTTCATATTCTTCCTAATTTTCTTTTAATTAACATCAAATATTCGAACCTTAAAGCTGCCTACAATGAGTCACACACGACTAGGATTTTAGCTTGTAATGTTTCTCAGACATGAAATGCCAACTTGCATTGCCTACAAGTTTCAGGCAATAATCGTTAACTTCAGTTGATACATTAAAATGTAAAAAAAACATGTAAGTACTCCTTGTAGGATACTAAAAAAGTCGGAAGTTATGAGTCAATGAAACATTCATTAAAAGCAGTATACAAACCTGCAGTTCCATCGACATATTTTTCAGTGATGAATGGCTCCATGTAACGACGCAGTTGTATCTTTGTTCACTGAACAAATATTTAATCCTCGAGAGTGGTGGTTTCAAACGTTTATACTGACGGAAAAATATTATTTGCCTGAAACCGCCAGACAAGAGTAAATATTTAGTCTTCATCGTTTCTGAAGTAACTCCTCTTAAAAGGTTGAAGTACTTCTGCTCGACAGAAAGGAATAAAAAGAAAACCTCGGAAGCGCTCAACGTCAACAAGAAGGAAAAGTAACACATTCCGCATGTAACATTTCTGGAGTGAAACAAGAATTACACGGTACAGTAATTTATTCATGCGGTAAAAACTATTCTTTTGACAGAAGAGATATAAACGAGAAAGTTCCCTTTCTCTCCATAATTACTAAATTCATGGCCTTTCAACGTCCCTCTCATTAGTCTCTGCGCGAAGTACAATCCCACGCTCGACTTCTTCTCTCCTCGGTGTTAATTACGTCGTTCAGGCGCTGTTCTCTTTGTGAAAGAGGTCAGTGCGCCTTGCGCGCAGAGTTTTGGTCACCGTATTTCATTTCCGATTCATCAGATCAAAATGTGGAAACGTCTGAGCCTTAGAAAGATTTATTTCACGCTTTACAAAACTTAAAAACTGGAACTGCATAAGCCCTAGGTTACCGAACTACTCTATGTACTAAATTTACTAATAGATAAAGCTATAATCAATTGAAAGGCACCACAGTTTTTCACATGTACTTCTCTGTCAGTCTGTGGCATATGCCCCCTTTTCTATCTGAAAATTTCGATGACAAGTTGGTAGACGTCGAAATAGGCGACAGAAGGATAGAGAAACAATTAAAATCGCTCAACAGAGGAAAGACCGCTGGAACTGATGGGATACCAGTTCGATTTTGTGTGAAACCCAGCTCGCGCTATTCGTCCACGAGACTGAAAGGGCCATAGACACGGGTTCCCAGGTAGATGAGGTGTTTCTTGACTTCCGCAAGGCGTTCGATACAGTTCCCCACAGTCGTTTAATGAACAAAGTAAGAACATATGGACTATCAGACCAATTGTGTTATTGGATTGAAGAGTTCCTAGATAAGCAGCATGTCATTCTCAATGGAGAGAAGTCTTCCGAAGTAAGAGTGATTTCAGGTGTGCCGCAGGGGAGTGTCGTAGGACCGTTGCTATTCACAATATACATAAATGGCCTTGTGGATGACATCGGAAGTTCACTGAGGCTTTTTGCGGATGATGCTGTGGTATATCGAGAGGTTGTAACAGTGGAAAATTGTACTGAAATGCAGGAGGATCTGCAGCGAATTGACGAATGGTGCAGGGAATGGCAATTGAATCACAATGTAGACAAGTGTAATGCGCCGCGAATACATGAAAAGAAAGATCCCATATCATTTAACTACAATATACCAGGTCAGCAACTGGAAGCAGTTAATTCCATAAATTATCTGGGAGTAGGCAATAGGAGTGATTTAAAATGGAATGATAATATAAAGTTGGTCGTCGGTAGAGCAGTTGCCAGACTGAGATTCATTGGAAGAATCCTAAGGAAATGCAATCCGAAAACAAAGGAAGTAGGTTACAGTACGCTTGTTCGCACACTGCTTGAATACTGCTCAGCAGTGTGGGATCCGTACCAGATAGGGTTGATAGAAGAGATAGAGAAGATCCAGCGGAGAGCAGCGCACTTGGTTACAGGATCATTTAGTAATCGCGCAAACGTTACGGAGATGATAGATAAACTCCAGAGGAAGACTCTGCAGGAGAGACGCTCAGTAGCTCGGTACGGACTTATGTTGTAGTTTCGAGAGCATACTGTAGTGTTAGCAGTTAGCCAACACTACGAACACTACCTGAGTGAGGAAGCCGATATGCACGCGTTAACCTACGCAGGCTAGAGATAGGTCTGAAACAGGATACGTAATGAATGCTATAAAGAAAAGTACGTAGCTGCTGGAATACTTAACTTTAATCCATCATTGTTGTACATCGCTCTTGACGATACAAGTGGGACTCTGTAGATACATGCAATGTTACTAATGGCGCCTTGCTACGTCGTAGCCATTGACTTAGCTGAAGGCTATTCTAACTCTGCTCTGCAAATGAGCGAGGCTTCGTCAGTGTGCATCGCTAGCGAAGTCGTCCGTACAACTGGGGCGAGTGCTAGTAAGTCTCTCGAGACCTGCCGTGTGGTGGCGCTCGGTCTGCGATCACTGACAGTGGCGACACGCGGGTCCGACATGTACTAATGGACCGCGGCCGATTTAAAGCTACCACCTAGCAAGTGTAGTGTCTGGCGGTGACACCACACATACCTTCACCGAGGAGTCAAGCAGTATATTGCTCCCTCCTACGTATATCTCGAGAAGAGACCATGAGGACAAAATCAGAGAGCTTAGAGCCCATACAGAGGCATACCGACAATCCTTCTTTCCACGAACAATACGAGACTGGAATAGAAGGGAGAACCGATAGAGGTACTCAAGGTACCCTCCGCCACACACCGTCAGGTAGCTTGCGGAGTATGGATGTAGATGTAGATGCTTCCAAAATTGCCGCCATGTTGGTGACATAGACGCACAGCTTTTTCCCGTCTCTTATCTCATACCACTTGACATATATTTTCTGTTTATCCACCTGCTGTTGCTTTAGAAGTGACAAAACTCATCGTATAGCGACATGCACATATTCAGATGGCGCTAGTGTCATGGTATAAAAGGACAGTGCATTGGCGGAGCTGTCATTTGTACTCAGGTCATCCATGTTGCCGGCCGGGGTGGGCGAGCGGTTCTAGGCGCTAAAGTCTGGAACCGCGCGACCGCTACGGTCGCAGGTTCGAATCCTGCTTCGGGCATAGGTGTGTGTGATGTCCTTAGGTTAGTTATGTTTAAGTAGTTCTAAGTTCTAGGGGACTGATGACCACAGAAGTTGAGTCCCACAGTGCTCAGAGCCATTTGAACCTTTTTTTTTTTTTTTTTTTTGTATCCATGTTCCCAATGTGATTACACCTGCACGACTGGGATTGACAAACTTTGAACGCAGATAGGTAGTTAGTAGTTGACGTACGGGACATTCCATTTTGGAAATCGACAGCTAATTCAATATTCCGAGATCTACAGTGTCAATAGTGCACCAAGAATACCAAATTTCAGGCATTACTGGTCACCACGAACACCGCAGTGGTCGACGGCCTTCACTTAACAACCGAGAGCAGCGACGATTGCGTAGAGTCGTCAGTGCTAACAGACAAACAACACTGCTTGAAATAATCGCACAAACCAATGTGCAACGTACGACGAAAGTATCCGTTAGGACACTGCGGCGAAATTTGGCGTTGATGGGCTACGGCAGCAGACGACCGACGCAAGTGCCTTTGCTAACAGCACGGCATCGCCTGCAGCGCCTTTGCTGCATTCGTGACCATATCGATTGGATCCTAAACGACTGCAAAACCGTCGGCTGGTCACATGAGTCCCGATTTCAGTTGGTAAGAGCTTATGGTAGGGTTCGAGTGTGGCGCAGATCCCACAAAGCCATGGACCCAGGTTGTCAGCAAGGCACTGTGCAAGCTGTTGGTGGCTCCAAAAGGTGTGGGCTGTGTTTACATGGAATGGACTGCGTTGTCTGGCGCAACTGAACCGATCATGACTGGAGATGGTTGTGTTCGGCTACCTGGAGACCATTTGTAGCCAGTCAACGATGACAATACGTCATGTCACCGGACCAGTGTTATTCAGGATTGGTTTGATGAACATACTGGACAGTATGAGCAAATGACTTGCCACCCAAATCCTCGGACATGAATCCCATTAACATTTATAGGACATACTCGAGAGGTAATGTCCTGCATAAAATCATGGACGGCTACAGAGGTAGCATGGCTCATATTTTTGCAGGTGTTCTGTTGAGTCCATGTTACGTTGAGTCAATGCATTACTCCGTGCGAAAGCAGGTATCTCACGACCTTTGTCACCTCAGTGTACACAGCCCATAACAGAACAACATCTAAAAACTTCTAGCGTTTGTAATTGGCCTCTTAAGAAACTAGTGTAGCATAGGAACTCAAGTTCAGAAATATCATACATCAACGATACACAGAGCCGAAGATATTGGACCAACGCCTCCAGCTAGACCTGTGTTTTGGCGGAAAATGTGAGTTTCCATGTTGACGAGCTGCAAACGGAATTCCTCGCAACGGGACTGACATAAGTCGGAATGTTAGATGACATCGAACAGGTCTACACTTGTCACAACAACGCTGTAGAGGCCTGAGGTAGGTCTTGATGAGCTGACATCATAAATGTCTCATCGAGTCCTACCTCAGGGACCTAACTTTCATGCAGAAGAAGGCACGTCTACAGCTAGGCCAATACTAATGGGAGTACCACAGGGGTCCGTCCTCGGCGCCTTGCTGTACTCCCTGTAGATGAAGATGTATTGTACACGATGGAAACGGAGACTATAGTTGCAGCTGTTGATTTATTAACTTTTAACACTAGATTCGAGTGTCGGTTTAAGTGTTTACACAGATGAACTGTCGTGTTTTATGCTATTTTTGTTCGCTGTGGTTATTCGCTTGTGGTTTTTGCATGTGGTTTTACACACTATTGTGCGATGATGTTCATGTGGGCTTTCGCAAGTAGTTCCCGACCACCTGGGTGGTAGATCTTGGGCGATAGTTTGTACTATGTGGCGTGAGCACAGAATGTGCGAGTCACTTTGGTATGTTTTTGCAAAGTTAGTGAGGCACACCATCAATTTGTGAGAAAGAGAACAATGGAAGAAATGTAGCTTTGCAGTCACATGTCAGTAATACCTTGTGCGTTTTTTGTTGTTTCAGCAGCTTGAGTAGAAAATTTGTACGCCACCCTGAGAAATTTTTGTGTTAGTTTCAGCAAAAAGAGAATTTCTCAGAAGAATTATTTTTCCCACGTAGGACAGCGAGCAGACTGGTGACATCAGCACTCATTGAGATTCACACCATACACCAGCCTTAGTGTCACCATAATGACTAAGTTCAAAATGGTTCAAATGGCTCTGAGCACTATGGGACCTAACTTCTGAGGTCATCAGTCCCCTAGAACTGAGAACTACTTAAACCTAACTAACCTAAGGACATCACACACATCCATACCCGAGGCAGAGTGATTAAGTAATAGGAAGTCTAATACCTTCAGTAGTTCATATATCTTTTATAGTAGTTGAGTTGTATGAACAAGTACTATACTTAGATGGTATGAGAGCAACTGAAGTGAATGTGTAGTCAAGACGGCTTAGTACTTTGAGTTGCATTCAATGTTGTGGGCAATTAACACTACACTACCGTACATTACAATACGTCACCACTACTTAAGATTATAAATATTTAGACATCATTTAAAATTACTGCTGTAATAAAATCAAAGAATAATTGTAGAACAGAACAAGATTTTTTTTGCCAAAAGAGCTATGTAAACCATTTATTTTTATTTTTGGAATACTCATGTAAAGCAATCCTTTACAATTTCATTATAATTCTCTCTGTATTTATGCTGTAAATATATTTGTAAAAAAAAAAAAAAACACAGCACTAAGTCCCCATGTAATCAATGTCAGTCTACGGGAGCTGAGTGGATGGCAACATATCAGGCAGTTAGAGAGGTGGCTGACACTGGAGCGGCCATAGCTGCTGAGCAGATGCAGCACCAAGGACTGAAGCGGCAGTTAAGGTCATCCACCAGCCCTGTAAGCGGGGGAGGGAGAGGGGGGGGGGGGCGCAGCAGGCGGCAGTGACCTACATAGTGACCGCAGGGCAGACGGTCGACATGACATCATCGGGCTACATGAAGGAGGCAGGTGCGGCCACGCCACGAGTTGTCAACAAAGGGTTTGCGCCCTGGCGGCACGTGAGCACTTTCTGGCTTCCAGGATCCCAAAGGACCTACTGCCGAATGGAAGGGCGAGCTCGCGCCACAGGGATGATGCTGCGGAGTACTGAATGGAGGTACTTACTTGTCTAGAGACACGGGTCGAGAGAGATGGCGACAGCGGGTGGTGATTCACGTCAAACCTGTGTCCATATGCTGCCCAAGCCATTCCATGAACGTCTTCGACAGCGGCAATGCATTGCCGACTGCCACGTCATCTGAGACGGTCAATAATCGAGACGCCACTGATGGCAGCTGACAGACAAGGTCCTGCCACATTGAGGGTGCTGCCTGTAGTGTACATGCCGAGTAAAATGGGGTAAGCCATCTTAGCGAACTCATCCCTCATAGCTGCCACATCTAACCTGTTACATGACATGTGTAGTGCTGTGTTTATTTGTGTGACGATTGTAAATTTAAAAAATCGGATTTCCTAAAGACCTTTGAGAAGGGAGTTGTAGGAAGTATTTGTTGTTGTTTTAGATGTGCCTTGCTGATTTCATTTTTTACTGGATTACATGTATTTTCTAGTTTTCTTACCAAGTTTCATCTTTTTTAATGAGCTTGTGTATTATTTTTCGTTTTATGTAAAAATGCTCTTGTTTTATGTCACTTATATATTGTTTTGTTCTATTGACATCTACGTCTTTGTACTAAAAGGAAAGACTCACATATGTTAAATAAATAAGCTTCACATGCCACATGAACAGTATGACTTTTATGTAGGGTGAATGTGAGAACGTTTGTGATCTATGTTCTGTCAAGGAATGAATGCAGCCATGTGTATAATTGAGAAGGGATAATAATATTCCATGGGGCACAGAAGCCTTAAGACAACAATATTATATTCTGGTTACGGAAATAACCTTGTCTGGCCCCAATTTCAGGATGAACCACTAGATAAATGTCTGCATGGCTCTGTAACCGTTTAGTAATTCCCATTAAAGTCAGAGTCTACAAGAGTATGACCCAATGGTACACCCATCACATTTTTATTTCTCACTTTAATTTTGTCAGCATGTAGATGAGAGTGTATGTATGACCCCTGGTTGAATGTGGTAAAGACAGGGTATAACATTGTGCTGGGGTTTATAGTGAACAAAGATTGATTCATGTTTATTTCTTTGATAATGACCTAACTAAAGTGTCATCATTTATTCTGTTCCATGTCACGCTCACCATTTTAAAGTGTGACAGTCCCCAAGAATAAATTTGAGAAGAACAGGGTGGTTGCGAGTGATTGCAGGGCACTCTCACTTCTGGTATGTTGTCATGCCACTTAATGTTCTTAGGGAAGATGATCTTTATTACTTGGTTGCCATACCTGGATACGATCTGACATTATTCATTATGATGAAATGGTTGGCAGCAGTTAACACTCTTGCTTGTGTGGTCTAGTGAATTAATAGCGGTTAGCTTTACTTGCGTTCAAAGGAAGAGGGTGCCGATTTAAACAACTGCAATAAAAGTGTGCAGCGGATGAGGGTTCATGGGATCGTTTTTCTTGTGTAACTGCGTGAAAACGTTTGCGGACTGCCTAGTTCCTCGGTCTCATTTACAGACATGTTGGGTGGCACCGGTTGGTCGTCAGCCACGTCCAGGTCGGCTGACTAGCGCCGAGGAGTCGCTGCTGCCATGGACGGAGCATTGAAGACCATAAAGCAGAGGATTAGGCCCTTGTTAGGCAGGAAGCTGATGAGACGTCTAAGTTTCTGCGAATTTCCGTGGGACAGGTCAATGACGCCCACGCGTCCACACTCTGCTGCAATAACGTATTTGTGAAGGCATGAGGCTTTTAGCGAGTTTATGGCCGTTCTTTGGAAAGTTCGAAATGTATTTAATTGGAAAGATAACGATCGTTTTTATGGAGGGATGCATGTTTTAGGAAAGACATGGCGTAAACACATGGGAAAGAGGCGGTGAAGCTGAATCTTTTTTCCTTTTCTCCCAATTAATTTTTAAAGTCGTTGGTTGGTCAAATCTGTGAATGCAGAGCAAGGGACGGTCTCACAGCTTCGAGTGCCGTGCTCCAGCTTGCAATTGGCTTGTGCTAAAGTGGGAGCAGTCTAAGGTGTAAATGTATCATGCTACCGATCTAGCGAGGAAAGCTGAGAGAAAGAGAAGAACACTCTCTTGTGCTGGCACTTCACTAGTAAATAGCGGCAGGTCTTTATCTCAACGGCGAGAGTTGTTTCCTTTGCTAATGTGCCACTTAGAGCCTGTGTCAGTCACTATCTGAACCGTCAGAGGTACTGCTTGTTGAATCACACTCACAAGTGGTTTGTGGGTGTACTTATTTGTTTTGAGTCGACAATCTAAACGTTTCACATATTCCATCATGCATAGTTATGTCATGGAGTCAAATTGGTTTGGCAGACCAGCATATGGGTCCACCTGCACACTGGAATCCACCGGGTTTTCAGAGTCTCATAGGGAAGTATCTGCGTTCCGAACTAGCCGAACGCGAGACCGCGTGCTTGCTTTTTTTTCAGGCGCGCGACATTAATAACAGATTGCCGTCGTCCATGACTGCAGTCGCCGAGCGCATCGTGGTGCGCCACCCTGACCTGTAGAAGGGTAAAGTATTTGTTGCTACAGATTATGGCTTCAATATATGCTTCTCAGCACCCTGTTCTTTGGAACCATATTTTTCTTTATGGAATGGGGCAGTAGAGATCTTTGATAGTAGCATAGTTTTTGGGCCATACCACGGATTCACAAGTCCTCCCAGTGTTCTGATTAATATTACCTTAGTCAATTTTAGTAAATTCTTGATTCTAATTGATAGAACAGTATCTTGCAAGTTTCCTGGACAGTAATAACATCACTTGTAAATCACAAGCGTCAGCAAGAATCAGACAAAGCAAAAACATGAAACTGATCAGGCCTCACACAGAGATAGCCGTTCCAAAGAAGTATTGTGTGGCAGTTTCCAGAGCCAGTTAGGAATCCAGAAAAACATTGGAACAATGTACGACTAACTCTGGGAACAGCATTCATGGTGAACGAGAGTAAGATGTCAACGAGCCCACACAAGATAAAAATGTTGAGCCTTACTGTGGAAGGCGTGTCCATGAAACAACTGTCAGTCATTGGGCGGCAATGAAACTTACCGATGACAATCTCGAGATGAGGAATACTTCGAAGAGAAGCTGAGCTTATCAGAGTGATGTAAAGAGAAGAGGCAGTCGGTGAGACAGTTCAAAATGGCTCTGAGCACTATGCGACTTAACTTCTGAGGTCATCAGTCGCCTAGAACTTAGAACTAAGTAAACCTAACTAACCTAAGGACATCACACACATCCATGCCCGAGGCAGGATTCGAACCTGCGACCGTAGCGGTCACGCGGTTCCAGACTGAAGCGCCTTTAACCACACGGCCACACCGGCCGGCGGTGAGACAGTGCGGAAGGAAGAGGGCATGAAGGTTATTTCATCCATCGCCTGCTTAGTATACTTACTTTGAATCTCGTCGTTACTCCCATCCTAATATTCACCTTCAATCTGAGATTCTTTTCCTGTTCCATTTTGAAGGGTCGAACCCTTACCGTCCAGAGCTTGGGAATGAAGTAGCTGACTGAACGTAGGAATTCCTTGCTTAACACCTGCCCCTGAGAACGTGATATTGCTGCTCCGGCTACGACAACACATGGTGACAATGCGGAGACCATAACCGGGACTCGCGAGAAACCCACGGGTCACCGATGAGTGCTGGCGTGTCGCCGCCGCTGCGCTGCTACGAAGTGACGGGACGTACCGCCCCAGCGTCTGCCGGCGATAACACCAAACGACGAATGACCATGAAAGATGGCGAGATGATTCATTTCGCCCTTTTTCCTCCTAATAACATAGTCGTGTCTACGCTCAGTCAAATAGACCCTGAGATTTGTAATTTTATGTAGAAGAAGCACTGTAATAAACACTGCTGTTTCATGTTTTATTCATTTAAGAATCTGTTGCATTCGCTAATCACTCTCTTAATCTCATAACCTTTAGCTGTTTGATGTCGCTTAATTATTGGTTCCCAGCGAGGGACGATCTCATTAGAAATTTGCTTACTGTGTCATATCACAGAATTCTGAAGGATTTTTGACTTTCTCGTTGGTAGTTAGCATGCTCTGTGTTTTCAATGAGAATTTTGAAAGATTCGCTGCATTTTTGCCTCCCAACGTGGGGCAAAATAATAATCTGCATGCCATTTTATGCAAGAGATGAATGAATTCTCAATTCACTACAACGTATAATTTTTATGTAACATTTGCACCGTTTAATTTAGTTCCCTTTAGTTCCACTGTTCATCAGAATAAACACATGAAACATAAACTTAATACCTTGTTCACTACTGCTAGGTCTGGAAATATTCCCCAATGTGCTTTTAAATTTCACATACTCTGTGAACCACGCACGTATGTTTAGTAGGTTGAAGACGTCTCCAGTGCTCTGGAGATAACAATAATCCACGTTTACATGTTATTTTTACCATTCTGATACGAAAAAGTGTTATTCTACACAGATAATCGGAAAGTCAATATCTCTGCTTGCAATACTGCTGGGTGGACAAAGTAACCCAGAATGGCTACTGCCGCTCCGAAGGCCGTATAAATGAGAAGATTTGGCGCCTAAAGAAGCCGTAAAAGAGAAGTAAGGTCTCATCTAGAGGCACCTCTGACGCTGCTCACCTCAGTTGTAATTATGTTGATACCTGTGCGTTGACAGCCAATAGAGATCATTCGTTTCAGCACTAAGGGAAGTTCGCTCATAGAGAGTACTAGCCAAGGTGGTAATCAATCCACTGCTGTCAAAGACAATGTCAGTGAGCCAACGGATTCTGGAAATCTGATACCAACATCCAAGAGACTAAAAGGTAAGAAAGTGTCATACTTTGTTAGCTTCAACGTCAACTCTCTCCTCAAAGCCAGAAAACTGAAAAACCTTACAGGTACAAAGCGACCTGGAGGAAATGGGATTAAAGGTACCAGAGATTTACAACAGAACAATTTTCAGATCATAAATTCAGGCTGTCACAGGTTTTATGACAGAACTGTTAAACCATAGGAAAAATTGCGCAGGACAGAAGTGCGAAGAAGGTGGCAAAGTATGGGAACGAAAACGTATTGGGAACGTAGCTGATCCGAATTAACGTGGTCCTCGTATGGCCAAACGAAAGAAATAAATCATCACGAGATTTATTTCACAAACTGAATGCGGTTCCAGAGTTGACCTAATATCTAAATGTCAGCAAAACACACACACACACACACACACACACACACACACACACACACAATGCTTATGCCATGAACTTACAAGTTAAGCAACGCTTGTGAATGTCCAAAGTTCGACCTCTTTATCGTATTTGGCGTAAAACACAAAGGAACCACAAATTAAATATTTTCCACATTTAAATTGTTCATTACATTTGTCAAGTGTCAAATTGTTAATTCAGTATCTAAAATGTCGGCGAGAATACATCAGCAACACAACAATGCAATGTATATGTCAAGTTTCAGAATGTTATTTTATACACATACACACACACACACACACACACACACACACACACACACATACACACACACACAAATGCGCACGCACGCGCGCGCGCCTGTAAAAAATGCTAGCCAAAACATGAATGTGAACTTTCAAATTAAGTGTCCCATAGCTGTTTTCGTGCCTGAATAGATATAAAACACATGTGGTCAAAAAATAACATACTAAACAGGCAGAGCAGATTTCATGTTGAGAAGTAAATATGAAGTACTGTACCGAAACCAATCCGATGAGGTTTACAGCCCCACGAGAGGCATTTTGGCTAAAATACTATGTTAGGCAGGTAAGCACACAAACAAATAGACTTCCTGAATTAACTGCCACTTATTGAAGAACGCATATTAACTGCATTTTTAGGCCTACACTTAGTCTAAGGCACAATGGAACGTCAGGTTAAATATTTCACATCTAATTTGTTCTATGATGCTTATCAAGGCTCACAATGTTAATTAGATGACAAAAATGTCTGCAAAACAATATCAGCAACAGAATGACATACTTGTTCTGTTTTGAGCCCTTGTGGACTTCAGGGATTCGAACTGGCTACTCTCGTCAATGCCGTCAGTTAAAGGCTAAATCCCTCCAGAGTATCCCACAAATTGAGGTCATGTCATACTGTTGATATTCGTAGTAGTGTGTCCCTCAAATGTGGACGTTGACCTCTGTCAGTATTATTGTGTTATTCGAGAGAAGAGGTGCAAAGTTCCGCTACCGACATTTCATTCCCTCCCCTCCCTCCCATCTCACTGACAAGGTAGGCATGATGTGACTTTCTAAACATGCTCATAACACTCACCTACACTAAACATTAAGACATATCAAATTACTCGCTTTTATTTAATATCACTAACGATTGGTTTTCTCTCCTCATTTAGCATTTAAAGTATTCCAGTTCAGTCCCATGCCAACGGTCTTGCCGCAGGGGTAACACCGCTTCCCTCAAATCGCCGAAACTGACTGCTGTCGGGTTTGGCTAGCTCTTGGATGGGTCACTGTCCAGGTCTACCAAGCGCTGTTAGTAAGCAGGTTACACTCAGCCCTTTTAAAGCCAGTTGAGGAGCTATTTGACTGAGAAATATCGGCTCCGGTCACGCAAACTGACAGCGACCGGGAGGACAGTGTGCTGACCACATGTCCCTTCGTATCCACATCAGCCGGCCGCGGTGGCCGAGCGGCTCTAGGCGCTTCAGTCCGGAACCGCGCGACTACTACGGTCGCAGGTTCGAATCCTGCCTCGGGCATGGATGTGTGTGATGTCCTTAGGTTAGTTAGTTTTAAGTAGTTCTAAGTTCTAGGGGACTGATGACCTCAGATGTTAAGTCCCATTGTGCTCAGAGCCAAGCCATATCTACATCCAGCGGCGCCTGGAGGCAGGGGATGACACGGCGGTCCTTACCGTTGGTCCTTCCGACGCCTGTTCGGACGACGAGGTCCATCACATAGATGCATTTCTGTATTTGCGCAATTTATTTTAATTTCCATTTTTTGCGCTATGCAAAGTACGTTATTTTATCTGTTAACTTTAAATGTTTATAGAAACTTTAAAATTCGCAATTCTGTCTTTACCCAGATGCATTATAATAAATAATCTCCGACAACCGATGTTTCGGAGAAATGGCAATACCCAGGATTTCTCTGTGTGGGACACCAACTTCATCGTCGCGATATTGCATGAAACTGGCAGCGCCTCCCTGCCTGGCCGCCCCACCTTGGCGCAGCTAAGTGAGACGACAATTTCTAGGCAGTAGAGGAGCAGGATACGAAGCGCGGCATTACCTCTACCACTCTTATACCGGTATGGTGGCGGTTTTACATGCAGTGTCCTCCTTAGGCGATGTTTAGGCGTGAACTGTGTGATGACAGAGACAGAGAGAGAGAGAGAGGGAGAGGGAGGGAGCTGCTCACGGGCTTGGCAGACGGTGCGGTGCGGCGCGAGTCCGGTAACTGGCGGGCACAGTGCTGAGGAGGTACTGTGTTGTGAGCTGTGAGTAGCAAAATGGCTCTGAGCACTATGGGACTTAACATCTGAGGTTATCTGTCCCCTAGAACGTAGAACTACTTAAACCTAACTAACCTAAGGACATCGCACACATCCATGCCCGAGGCAGGATTCGAACCTGCGACCGTAGCAGTCGCGCGGTTCCGGGCTGAAGCGCCTAGAACCGCTCGGCCACCGTGGTCGGCTGTGAGTAGCAAAGAGAGCAGACGACTCCTGAGCCTCTCCTACTGGTAGAATGTTCCGACCTCGAAGTAAGACGCTGGCCGTCACCAGGGCAGCAGGTAAACTAAACGTTACTGCGAGTGGTTTTCCCCAGTAGCCGTTGCAAGGTGATATTGGCGTAAACTGCAAGGCCGAAATTTCACGGCCACTGCATCAGTAAAACCAGTTTCAATAACTGGGAATGGCACTGCATGACAGAGGAAGAGGAAGCGATGAAGGACATTTGAACACCCACTCTCAGTTAGAGACGATGAAAAATGAGGAAGTATCTCTTATATTTATAAACTGGCTTACAAACCCAACATTTCCCAGTACGTCGGTACTGGACACTTGCACCGTAGATTGAATAGTTTGGCTCGAGCCCCCACGTGCTACGGCACGAAAATATATATATTTCTTACACTCAACACTCAACTTAATTGAGCAGCTCAGAGATGTGGCTAGTCTCAATGTTTGGCTACGTTTTTCGTCATAGGGTGCCAGCTCACACCTGTCGCAAACTCAATTTTCAAGCTGAAATAAAATATAAAAAAACAATGCAGGCAGGTATTCCGGTGAAATTTAAAAGTATTGAGTCACTCACGTTGATTTATAATTTGAACAAGTATTTTATTTCTATTGTTTCACGAATAGTCTTCAGTATATTGACTAAACACTTAAAATGCAGTCTGGGGGGCTTTTACGGATGGGCGGCCATTTATGACTGGTGCTACACCACTTCACTATAAAATTCATATGTCGCAATCACGACACTCGTCAGTCTGTTCACATTTCGCAAAGTACACTGTTTCCTGCTATCCTAAATCACTATATTGCGCTCAACTTAGTCGTTCTTGAACGTCACTACATACATACTTGTCCCCAATCGTGGCTACCAGTTCAATATTACCCCCAGATGGGCGGCACGTCCGGCTCTTAGCATCGCTCAAACTAAACTGTCCTCAACATGGCCACCCTATCCACCCTCGAAATGACCGCCCAACTCAAAACAGTGTTTGACAAAAAAAAATTACGAATATTCTAAAACTAAGCACAAAAAAACATATGATACATTGAAAAATATGGATATTTTCTGGGCAGTAACAATTGGAAGTCCATTTTTTTCTATCTGCCACCGTTTTTACACAAATTATGTTCTTGTGACGTGATTTTGCTTTCCCCGGATTTTTTATACTAAACATAAATAAACAAATAAAAATACATACCTAATTACTCATCTACCTCTTTAAACTATAGAATGCTGCCACTAGTTTCGTCTCTTTAAATTAATTTATTACCAAAAACACAGTTTCTCTCAGTCGAATCCCATTCAAAAATGGTACAGATTCTGCTAAATCGGCTGTGATTGATCGATGCAACTCTACTAGGCGCATCCGTAGATACTTTGATTATATTAATCGGCCAAAGCATTGCCGAGATATTAGCTTTTGAACTTTCTTAAATTTACAATTTTGAAGACAACAATAACTTTTAAACTATTATATATTTTTGTGGCGCGTCTAGATACCTTAGCTTTACATAATTTTCTGTCCATGAGTGCCAACTCGCATCCTTGTGTAACTTTCAGTTCTGTTTTTATCAATTTTTCTCTAGAATATAAATTCCTCCAAGCGCGCAAACACGGTCATAGGCGCCCCTGCCTAGGTCGCGCTCGGTATTTTGAAGGCCGCGTAAACGCCAGCCGCTAGCCACGGCCCTCAGCAACCGCCAGTCACGTGCTCTGCGGCGGGAAACTGCCGCTCTAATCTCCCCGCAGAGCTTGTACGCTCACACCAGGTATTCATTTTGGCAGTTTTTTCTTAGAAACGAAAACAAAAATGAACTGTGTTTGTGGTGTACTATCGGAAAAAATAATTTCCATGCATTCGTGGAACTACCGTTGAAATTATGAAATAGTCGTATAAAGAAACGTACAAACGTATAAGTACAGTATCCCGGAAAGTTCCAGTACGCCGGGCGCAACTGTTTTACGTGTACACAACAGAAGCTTGTAAACGTCTTCATGGCAACGTCCCTTCATAACTCTGTAGTTAGGTACTGTATCCGCCTACAGCCATTTATACTTCATACTTGAAAGCTGTCAAAAGCTCTGCTAGGTGTCAGGGATTTCCTTCAGATGAGTAGACTCTAGGGGTGTCTTAGTAGCAAAGAAAACATATATTAAAACTTCACGCATGATGCCACATTTTTTCACGCATTTGAGTGTTTATGATGTCACATCACTTGAATGATGTATTGTAAAACGCCATATTTGTGTAAGTACATTCAGCGATGTATGTGAATACTGCCTGCGAAATATATTGCGAATAGGATTATTAGCAAAGAAGTAATAAATTTAAACGTCACCCATCTCAGTGCTTACAACGTCATATCTCCTGATGTAGAAGTCATACAATGATGTAATTTTGCAGATACATTCAGCGTCTTATGTGAATGCTGTCTGCGAAATGTGTTGCGAATAGAGCTGATAGCAAAGAATTAATAAAATTAAATGTTAAACACAGTGCAGTAGTTTTTCACGCATCTCAGTGTTTATGGCGTCATGTCTCCCGAATTATGATAGGTAGGTGCTTCTTACCCCCACAACCATTGTTGCCAGCCTAAACGATATGTGTACCAACTTACGTTGCAATCCACCCTGTGGCTTAGTAGGAGGTGAGGTACATACACACACTCATAGTTATGAGTGTGTGTATATATATATATATATATATATATATATATATATATATATATATATATATATATATATCACCAAACGAAAGAATCAGCACCATCACAGTGAAATCAGCCAATAAATCCTACACAATAATCAACGCACAGCACCGACTAATGACTACAACAGGAAAAACCCGGACGAAATTGATGACTTCTGGACGACAATGGAAGAAACTATCAGAAAAATTCCTGCACATAGAGTCAAAATAATACTGGGAGACTTCAACACTAAACTCGGAAAAGAAAATATATATAGAAATATCACAGGAAAACATACTCCACACAAGGACACCAACAAAAACGGAAAACATCTGATAGACTTTTGCAAAAGCCACGACCTCGCCATTATGTCAACAAAATTCAAGAAACCAACACGAAAACTTACCACATGGAAATTCCCCAGCGGAAAGCAAGAACTACAAATCGACCACGTAATAGTCCAGAAAGACTCACAAAAAGAAATTTTGAACATAGACACCCGTAAAGGCTACTTCGACTCAGACCACCACCTACTACAGATCAGGATTCGTCTTTTGCCCAAGAAAAAGCTCCATAAGAACAAAATTGTTAGACCAGATCCAGAATACGTTACTTTAAACCAGACACAAATATTACACAAAATTAAAATGGAGAAAACGACAGACTGGACACAACTTTCACGAAGAATCCGAGAGGCCATGAAACTAGCAGAAGCACCACGCACACGGAAACACCGTTGGTGGAACCACACATGCGACCAAGCTATTGACCAATGAATCAGTGCATGGAAAAAATTTAGTAGCCATAAATCCCAGGAGAATTGGATGAACTTCTTGAAAACACAGAAGCAATCAAGCAAAATCATTCGCAGTGAAAAACGACAGTATGACAAACGGCGACTGACAGAGATCGAATCGGACTTCATGAAGAACAATACAAGAAACTTCTACAGAACGTTCAGAGAAAATATGACTGGATATCAACCACCCAACTTGTGCTTCAGAAGACCGGATGGAACCCTAGAAACCAATACCAAAAACAATTGTGACATTCTGGCAAAGTACTTTGAAAACTGCTCAACATGGACCCCCCTATGGAAGAAATGATGACAGAAACGAGCACATACAATCCAGATAGTGATCCTCCAACTCTAGAAGAAGTTAAAGAAATAATCAAGTCACTCAAGAATCGTAGAGCACCAGGAGAAGATGGCATCATCGCGGAAATCTGGAAGTTACAAGACCCAGAACTCACCAAAGACATCCACAGGATCTTGGAAGACATCTGGAAGACCATGAAAATTCCTGACGACTGGAAAACTGCCCTGATACACCCACTACACAAAAAAGGTGACAAGACTGACCCGAACAACTACAGAGGGATATCCCTACTACCGGTCACATACAAGACCCTCTCTAAAGCTTTACTGAACAGACTAGAATGCCAGACCGACCACTTGATTGGGGAATACCAAGCAGGCTTCCGTAGAGGGCGGTCTTGTGCAGAACAAATTTGGAACCTGAAAATGATTTTACAACACAAACAGAACCTGATCATTATCTTTGTTGACTTCAAAAAGGCGTACGACTCTATCGACCGGAAAACTCTCTTCAAAATTCTAACAGAATACAAAGTAGACAACAGAACACGGGCTATCATAGAGCAAACTTTAACCAACACAACCTCCAAAGTAAAGTTCTTTGGGGAACTATCAGAGCCCTTTGAAATTCGCACAGGTGTCCGACAAGGCGATGGCCTCTCACCTCTCCTTTTCAATCTGGTGTTAGATAAGGTCATAAAAGAATGGGAAACATCACAACAGGGAATAACCTTAGGAAACCTACAGATTAAATGCTTGGCTTTTGCAGACAATTTGGCGATTGTCACGAAAGGTATAAAGGAAACAAAAGACGCTATTGAAAAACGGCACGAAATCGCTTCCAAAACTGGACTACAGATCTCTTACGAAAAGACACAGTTTATGAGCACAAAGAAACTCTCATCTCTGAACACACAGTATGGCACGATTTACAAAACGGCAAACTTCAAATACCTCGGTGAAACACTACAAATGAGTGGACATAACAGAGACTCAAAGACTAAACTGGACAAGGCATACAAAGTAGTGTGGAATCATTACAACAAGAAGTCTATCTCACAAAAAGCCAAATTACGCCATTACGACACGGTGGTGCTCCCCAAGGCACTATATGCAGCAGAGACCACACTAATCCTAGGGCATACACGTATCAGACAATTAGAAAAAGTAGAACGGAAAATACTTAGGAAAATATTTGGCGCAGCTGACAACAATGGAATATGGATCAAGAAACCTACAGAGGAACTGTACAAACATACGAAGACAATCACAGAAAAGATTAGAAAACGCAGACTACAATTCTATGTACACCTATACAGAATGCCGTCACACAGGCTGACCAAACAGACCTTTGACTGGGTAACCACTAGAAACAACAAATGGGTGGCAGAGGTAGAAAACGACCTGAACCAACTCAACATAACAGCAGACACAATAAACGACAGAATAAAATTCAGAAACATCATTAAGAAAAGTAAACTAGATGAGATACAATGTGACAAACGAACAGGCATGAAATAGACCGAAGAACGCAAGCAAGATCTCAGCCAGAAGATGAAAGAAATATGGGCAACCAAAAAGGCAATCAAGATGAAGCCGAAGACACAAAGCCGACAAAAAGCATGGACAGAGGACCGGAAACAGAAACACAGCGAGCGAATGAGGGAAGTTTGGGCAGCAAGGAAGGCAGCAAAAGGAACTGGCCATGTAGTTTAGTCCAAATGCGCTCTTTAAGGGCAAAACACCAATAATATATATATATATATATATATATATATATATATATATATATATATATATATATAGGGTGGTCCATTGATAGTGACCGGGTCAAACATCTCACGAAGTAAGTATCAAACGAAAAAACTACAAAGAACGAAACTCGTCTAGCTTGAAGGGGGAAACCAGATGGCGCTATGGTTGGCCCGCTAGATGCCGCTGCCATAGGTCAAACGGATCTCAACTGTGTTTTTTTTAATAGGAACCCCCATTTTTATTACATATTCGTGTAGTACGTCAAGAAATATGAATGTTTTAGTTGGACCACTTTTTTCGCTTTGTGATAGATGGCGCTGTAATAGTCACAAACATATGGCTCACAATTTTAGGCGAATAGTTGATAACAGGTAGGTTTTTTAAATTTTTCGGTTGTTCCGATGTAATACATGTGCCTTTGTGAACTTATCACTTCTGAGAACGCATGCTGCTACGGCGTGATTACCTGTAAATACCGCATTAATGCAATAAATGCTCAAAATGATGTCCGTGAGATATTTGGCCCGGTCACGATCAATGGACCACTAATAACTGTGAAACGCCTTAGGCGATCGTAACACATAAAGTGTCTACCACAGTGCTTCAACAGCGTTATCGTAAGTCAGATGTTCTGTAAACGCAGTACAATTTGAATAATGAGTAGGTAAATTTCTAAGAATAAGAAATACGTTAACATAAAAATTTATTGGAAAAACAGTAAAATAGCGCCAGTATGTGATAATAAATCAGAATAGCTACCTGTATGTCTGTGATTCACATTAGGTTTAAAAGTTAACGATGAATAAACTTATTTTCCAAATGGCCGTGGAGTTATACCACCTTTGCGACCATTAAAGTGGTTTTTGGAACAAACACATTCCCCTTTATTTAAGCAACAATAGTGGTCATTTGTTTTTGGTTCCTATGTTATTTCCATCTGTTGTCCCACAATCAGATTATTAACACAGTGCGCAGCACTAGCCACAACATTTCCTTGTTTGCATGTTTTTATACACCCACATTAGCCTCGTGGCTTCGTTCGTTACACAGATGCCAATAATTCACAAACTAAGTACTGTAAAAAGAGACAGAAGAAAATACAGTGCTACAACGTCGTGAAATTCAGTTTGTGTTTGATGCATAAATTCTTCTGGTAGCGATACGTTGTAGTCGATTCACGACCTGTGCAGATGTGCGGCGTGTCACTCACGACCATAAGTGCTTGATTTTTCACGTGACAAGCCGACAAACTTCCAAATTTCTGCAAGAAGTCGTGTGCTTAGAAAAGTCTTCCATAATACATTGTTTGGTCTTTAGGTTCCGATCACGGGACTGTGAATCGTCGATGAGTCTCGCGTATTAGTCGTTACACCCATAGCTGTTAAACAATTCAAAATGAATATATTTATTTACTAAACAGTACCCACACTGTGTTAAGAACATTATATTTCGTCAACCAAATCCTACTTGCTTTTTAGTCAGTTGTCTGGAAGCTATCGTAACTGTAATCGCACATTGGGACGCGTATGTGGATATGTGGATGTCCCCTAAACACTTGTGTAATGAAAAGAGTTTAAAATTCTGTGATACAGTTTATTGAGCCCTTGCACGCAGAGCGTTTGTATAAACAGAGAACAAGGTTAAGTAGCAAAATCAAGGCCTTCCGCATAAGACAGCAGTCAGTTTGACGTCGAAAAACTCGCGCACTGGGTGCACAGTGCAAATGAATGTAGACAGTTCATTCGTTTCGGGAATCGAGGATCTCTACGATTTTTGCCTGCTATTGAGATTGGTAATGGCAACACAGTGGATCCAGGGATTCCAAGACTTCGAAAATGACTTTATTTCAAGTTTGAAGGTCGTTAACAAATCAGAAAGAAATACTTTTTTGTGACATAAACCTTTCTTCTTGCCAAATTCCATGATTCTACGTCAAGGGGAAGTACCGTATAAGTTTTAATGACTGAGTTTGCGAGTATTCAAATTTGTGACAAAAATGGCTGTATCTTTTGGTTGCATTACCTTAGAAGCTAACGTTCGTTATATCGCCAAGGGACAATACACACTGAAGAGCCAAAGAAACTGGTACACCTGCCTAGTATCGTGTAGAGCCTCTCCAAGGACGCAGACGTGTCTCAACACGACGTGGCATGGACTCGACTAATGTCTGAAGTCGTGCTGGAGGGAACTGACACCATGAATCCTGCAGGGCTGTATATAAATCCATAAGAGTACAAGAGGGTGGAGATCTCTTCTGAACAGCAGACTGCAAGGCATTCCAGATATGCTCAATAACGTCCACGTCTGGGGAGTTTGTTGGCCAGCGGAAGTGTTTAAGCTCAGATGAGTGTTCCTGGAGCCACTCTGTACCAATTCCGGACGTGTGTTGCATTGTCCTGCTGGAATTGCTCAAGGCCGTCCGAATGCACAATGAACATGAATGGATGCAGGTCATCAGACAGAATTCTTACGTACGTGTCACCTGTCAGAGTCGTATCTAGACGTTTCACTCCAACTGCACACGCCCCACACCATTACAGAGCCTCCACCAGCTTGAACATTGTCCTGCTGGAATTGCTCAAGGCCGTCCGAATGCACAATGAACATGAATGGATGCAGGTCATCAGACAGAATTCTTACGTACATGTCACCTGTCAGAGTCGTATCTAGACGTTTCACTCCAACTACACACGCCCCACACCATTACAGAGCCTCCACCAGCTTGAACAGTCCTCTGCTGACATGCAGGGCCCATGGATTCATGAGGTTGTCTCCATTTCCGTGCACGTCCATCCGCTCGATAGAACCTGAAACGAGACTCGTCCGACCAGGCAACATGTTTCCAGTCATCAACAGTCCAATGTCGGTATCGATAGGCCCAGGCGAGGCGTAAAGCTTTGTATCGTGTAGTCATCAAGGATACACGAGTGGGCCATCGGCTCCGAAAGCCCATATCGACGATGTTTCGTTGAATGGTTCGCAGGCTGACACTTGTTGAGGGCCCACATTGAAATCTGCAGCAATTTGCGGAAGGGTTGCACTTCTGTCACGTTGAAAGATTCTCTTCACTCGTCGTTGGTCCCGTTCTTGCAGGATCTTTTTCCGGCAGCAGCGATGTCGGGCATTTGACGTTTTACCGGATTCCTGATATTCACGGTACACTCGTGAAAATCCCAACTTTATCGTTACCTGGGAGATACTGTGTCCCACAGCTCGTGCGCCTACTGTAACACCACTTTAAGACTCACTTAAATTTTGATAAACTGCCATTGAAGCGGCAGTAACCGATCGAACAACTGCGCCAGACACTTGTCTTACAGAGGCGTTGTCGACTGCAGCGCCGTAGTCTGCCTGTTTATATGTCTCTGTATTTAATACGCATGCCTATGCCAGTTTCTTTGGGGCTTCAGTGTACCTTAAATCTGAAACGTTTACACTTTCCTGAGAAAAAGAGGTATTAATATATGGACGGACAGACAGTCTGATAACAAACGACAAAATATTTCCGTGTAATGTAATTACAAATTAACAAATTTCGGATTTTCTCGTTTGGGTGTAGTGAAGAACCTTGCTGCTTAGGAAATGTGATTATTCTAGGTCAACGGGAAACACCTTGCAGGATTTGATGGGTGAATTTGCAGATGTCAAAATATGTTACTTTATTCATGTTGGATCTTGTGAACTCCGCGGTCATTATTCACCAACTATCAAAATGTGTGTAATTAATGGCCGCATCTTTGGGTTGCATTGATTAGAAACTTACATTTATTACACGACCAAGTGACCTTAAGACGTGACACAATCTTCAACTTCATACGTCTACCCATTCCTGAGGAAAATGTGGCTTAACAGATGGGCAAACAGACTGAATGATAACAAACGCCAAAACTTTTCTCGTGATTACAAATCAACAAATTTAGAATTTTTCTCGGTGGTGGTAGTGTCGAATCTTGCTTTACCAAATTTCATGATGCTATCTCAAAAGGAAGTACACTGTAGATTTTGATCAGTGAGTTTAAAGAGTATGAAAATATGTGATATAAATGGCCGTATCTTTTGATTACACTGACATAGGAGGTGCACTTTCTTCATCGCTAAGGGATCGTAGACCTCAATGTGTGACATAAATTTCAAGTTGATACGCCTACCCGTTCCTGAGAAAAAGGATTTTGAACAGTTGGACAGGCAGGCATTTTTACCGACTGAGGTATGAAACCGAAAAAAAGAGAAATCCCGAGTTTCGATTACTGTAAATTCTCCTAAATTATTTATCTGTTTCCAATGAGAAATGTTCCGTTGTATTCGGCAGTAGAACGTATTATCTTTACGAAAAATTATTTAAAAAAGCAGAAAAATAAAATTGGCACAGATATGTATGTAGTTCGCATTGCTGCGACAAGACACTATAGGTGATTTAAGGCTTTCTGATAATTCATCCAGGTGAAATCAAAAGTACTATATTATTTAATAGTTTCGAAAGTATTTGACGTTAACAGATCATATGACTTCCCTTTCTATTTTCATTCTTTTTTTCTGTATGTGAAACAGGTAGGTCGAGATTGAAACCATTTTCACCAACCTCTTTGACACACGAACACGAAGCTTGAATTGTCTGAGGCCAAAATAATTCTCTTGGTGTTCTTCATTACAGTAACCTTTGTACTGTTGTGACATCTCCACGACCTTGAGGCAGTAGGTGTTTGACCCCCTGCGGTGAGGTAAACACATATGTCACAAGGCTGGTCGGCGTACGCTCTGACAGCTGCCAATACTTGGGGTAGGCTCATACGGCTGCAGAATTCTGGCCGGTGTAAAAGCCGCGAGGCTCATCAAGCTCCCGCCATCGCGTCACTGCGACCACGGACGAGCCACATGTCCACGACACCACTGGCTGCTATCGACAGTGCGACAGTCCCCGACGCCTGTAGCGGGGACCGTAATTTCCATTAAAGTTAATTAACTGCGGAAGCACGCATTCACTTGCAAGCCTGAGCTACTCCAGTTCTTGATAAGGTCAGCGTCTGCTGTAATTTCAAAATAGACTGACATGTGCTATTTCTGCAATAAAGAGTCTCTTTTTTGTATTTGTTTCTTGCTGGCTGAAACTACTGAGTCAGGCAGTTATTCTGAAGAACAAAGAGATTCACATTATTAACAATGTGCCTCCCTCTACTCCTGTGTTACAGAAACATGTTGTACTAGTTTCTGTATCAACATAAATATTCCACGAGTCACAGTATAGTGCTTAGTAGAGGATATTTCAAACCTTTATTCACAGATACTCTCCTAGTGTCGCTTGGATCTCGGGGAAAAGTGTCCTTTACCAAAATAAAATTTCTTTTATTTCATATTCCTTCGTTCCGTTGTACATGTACCATGTAAAAACTAAAATCATTTTTCAGTTTCAGACATAGTTCATTAAATTCAGCCAGTAATATTATGAAAGGGAGGGCAGACCATCCTGCTCACACGGAGCGATTTAGCTGTCCATTTTCGCTACGAGCTTCCGGAGAATGGAAAAGTGGAAGCATAGCATCAAAGTAGTGTCTTCTACAGTGAGATACACCTTGTGCAAGCGTTTCTTCAGAGAGTCAAAGTAATTGAAAAAGAAAGACATGACCACTGATAAGCTGTAATACGACTTTATTTATTCAACGATTAATTTCGATACCATTATCTTTTGATCGACGTATTCGGTCTCACAGGTCTTTTATGGCCAGCCATTATCATCATATACCATGAAGCATTAAACATTCTGATTATAAATTTGCTAGTGTAAATGACACCATCAAATAATAATATTAAATTTGTAGCCGCCATCATAAACATGTTCATTACTGAAAAATTAAGAGACATTTGTATGCTGTATATGCTGATGTTACTCTGATTACATATTAATGTTGAAATCATAGTACTGCCTAAGTCAAATTCAGTGGCTCCATTTTTATGGACCTAGTGGTTGCCAATGAAAAGTTTGTTCTGCTGGTTATGACATCCTTTAAAAGTCCACATTATCATTAGACTAAGTCTGATTCGTTTTGTGACTTGAACAGTACTGTTCTTCGTCTCTGACAGCACTGAAATGAAACAGTGGATAGGTATTTGTATGCTGATTCTCTCAGTTTCATTGTGCTCAATACTTCTAATTTTTAAAAAAAAGGTTTAAGAATTCACATTTGTAATTATTTGATTACAAAACTGAACTGAGATACCTTCCACTCTTCACATTCATAAGCAGTAGTTTCCGCCTGCGGTCTAACAGCTACCTTATATCTCTGTACAGCTCAATAAAGGGAACTGATTTAATACCGAGCACTGTGTATTGTTCCAAAATTCAAACGTGCATTGCAAATTTCTTGCGTGAACTTTGTGTGCTACGTGTCACTGGATAAACTGGTATCGTGATATAAAAACGTAGCAAACTCCACCAAGACATCACACTCTGCTCTCAACAAACGTGAGAATACAGGTACGACGTTGTAGATCTGTATCACCGCTGTTCGTTCTATATGAATCACGTGACTATGCGAAGCACGAAGTGCTCATTTCCTGTACGATATCACAATTCTGAGCTGTGGCGAAGCAATTACAGTAATTGTTCACCGGTCATCCAATATTCTTCTTTTCCCGATTAATCATCACCATCATGATAATCATGATCAACAGCCATTTATCATCCATTGCTGCATATAGGCCTACTGTAGAATTCTTCATACATTACTTTGCGCATTCAAGTTTGTGCGGTTTGTTTCTTCACATCTTCAGTCCTCCTTCCATGAAGGTGTTCTCTAGATCTTTTCTTATCACGAGAAAACCAACAAAGAAGTAGACTCACCATTGCGGCAAATAAATTCCTCGATATTACGTTGAAAGCGTAATTACGAAAGAACCCTACAGTTAAACTATATGAAGTATCATAATAAGTAATATGATTACAAAGAACTTGGGTATACTATTGGACCAGAAATTAAACTTTAATCGATATATCAAAAGTGCTACAGAAAGGGTATGCAAGGTATTGCGTAAACTTGCCAGAATCAAACAGTAAACTACAGATTACATATGACTAGAATACGAACATAACACTGCGCTCTCTTGGAGTCAATATGTTTTGCTGCCACCCTGGGGGAACATCGATTCTGTACCACAGATAATACGTTGGTAGTGAGAAGTGGACAGAGGAGTGTGCGCCTTCGGCTATCGGCGGCTTTCGGAAACACGCCAGTGGAGGCACTTTGCATGGAGCTGGGGATATACTCGATAGACACACAAAGTCTGGTCACAAAGTCTCCAACAAATAATGAATGTGCTTACCCAATACACGATTATAGTTGTTTTTTTTTTTTCAGAAAATCAATAAGAATATGCACGATACAAGAATGTGTGTCTGTTGTTACTACGATTGCGTGATTTTCCTTTTCCGGAGGGGTACCGGGAGTTAACGCGTAAATTTTTAAAAGCCAGCACCAACAAGAGCAAACATCTTGTTACTTGTCGCAAAGTTCCAAGGAACTGGAAACGTTGCCGATGAATCACGCACTGGGAGACCTCCTATACCACAAGAGGCTGTTCAGCGAATTAGGGAAGCAATCGAAAGAAGACTTACTGCATCAACTCACCACTGAAACAACAAGTTAAGTCAGCGATTATGAAAGTTTTAACCTTCACACTAAAGAAAAAAGTGTACCACAATCAGGCGACTCATAAATAGACCGCAAAGATTACGCAACTCAGCAAGCAGCTTGTTACGATTTGATAGGAGCTACACACAACAAACATCTTATGCATCACATTTTGTATACTTAAGAAGCCACATTCCACATTTGTAGAAAAGCTAAGAAACTTAACTGTCTCATAGGGGGTAATGAGCCACCTCAAGCTACCTCCCGGAGTCAAAGAGCTATATCTGGAAGAACAGCTTCGGCAAAAAGGCACTGTTCACATCGTTTGTGTTCCATCAGCATCGAGTCTCCCCCCCCCCCCCCCCTCATAGTAAAGGAATACTTAAATCGAAGATTCACCAACGGATGGGTTAGCCATTGCGTTCACTTGATTTGTTACTCTTCGAATTTTTTCTTTCTTTTTTTTCTTTTTTTGTGGCTAATATACAGACACGAGGGAGTACAAAACGAAGGTAAGGGATTATCAGGAGCTAAGCATAGTTACAAATCCTCCATACAGTTCCCATTTCTCCCCATGAGATTTAAGTATTTTTGGAGCCCTGAAGAAAGATATTCGTGGCTGTTGATTTCCTTCGGATGAAGAAGTGCACGTTTGGGTACAATTATGGTTCCGTTATGTAATCCTACCCTCTCACACATCACCATTAAAGTTCTCATTTTTTGCACAAATTTTGAAAACTTCGAGAAGAGTAAGATTAAAAAAGAAGAACTTTCTTTACTTACCTTGATTATCTCGTTTTTGTTGTTGCTAGCTCAAAATCTTGTTGTGTATAGGAGTACATTCTTGCTGCTGAAAATTTTGATTTAATGTTGCGGGTTCTTGAAGACGAAATAACTGATGAATAGGTACCTGTTGCTATGAATATCTTCTTATTTTATCCCATTCGTCTAAATCACACCGACTTTATAATTTCGACATTCAAAAAAACAATAATTACATTGTTGGTGACAAACTTATATAAACGTCTACTTCCATCTGAGGCATGCCCACTACTACTTACATTCTGAAGTACTCACGATTTCCAAAGAGTTTACAAAGGAAAAGAGGTTCCAAGCTTTCTCGACAGGAGAAGAATCTTTACCAAATTATATCATTATTTCATAAATAAATCCAAAAACAAATTTAATAATTAGCGTTTGATTGCGCAATTAATAATATGCATTTTAAGTATGCCAGAAATTTTGTAATTACAATTATGCGTAAAAGAAGAATAATTTTAACTGTTAGTACATATAGATTGTAACACATTAGTTTCTTTTTTATGTATTGTAGCTTGAAATGTAATATATCGTACGCAAAATCATATACATTATTTTAGTGAAACAGCTGAGCTAATTTTAACCTATGCAAGAATCAATAGTACACATGGTATCGGTTATCTCTATAATCAAAGGTAATGTTAGAGGAGGATGATTCATTATAGTGGGCAACCGCAAACATTTTTCCACGAAGGAGTTGACGGTCTTGTCTCACAGTGTGAAAAATGTATTAACAGTTATGGCGATCACTTTTGAAATAATAGACCATTTTTTACTTTTTCCGTCTGTCTCGTTATCTTTTGACTGTCCCTTATAGAAGGGACAGCGACAATCCAGGAGCGAGCGGTTCAATGTCTTTATGACGTACCCCGTCCTGTACGCCAACGTTGGTAGCATTCTATAAATCTAATCTTGCTATTTTCTTACCTTCTTAATATACAAATTGTTAATTTTAAGCAGTCACGTTTCCTAATTAGCTTTAGAATTTTAGTATTTAAACATCAACATTGTTAAAATTTGGTAAATGGTAATAAACCGTGTAATCTTTGTGTATATATAGGTACAATTTAACATTGTGAGAACACTACCTGTTTTAGTAGCTGGGTGGCGGATGTTTTGTAAATGGCCACAAATAAAATAAACAATAAAAACAAAATAATGCTGTTTAACAAACTTTGGGACTTTACTTCTAAATACAGCACTTAGTTTCCCGTGTAAACTCTAAGCTATTTTGACTCTTCTGTTTATCTCTTCAAGTATACGTCCGCTTGTTGTTTTCAGCTGCCCTAACTACACAAATCTGTCAACTGTTCCTACAGCTTATTCATTAACTTTTGTCATATTCTGGTTATGTTGTAATTAATCTTCACGCCTACTATTTTGCACGTTGTGTTCAGCTCCTCCAGCGTTTGCTGAGGCTATTCTGGATCCGAAACAAACGAAACAATGTAACCCAAATATGAAAGGTAGTTCAAATAAGATCCATTTTTGTGTATCCCATATTCCAAGCCCGCAAAAAGACAGTTTTGTTGAAGTAATCTTGCACAGCTCCTTTCTCATGTATGAACCTTCGTCTCTTGATGTACTGGAAAGAAAGCTGTAGCCGTGTTACGCAGCACTAAACGATATGAAGCTTCATGAGTGGCAAGGGTGTGTGATGATATTTCAGCGCTCACAAAATGTAGTTAATTTACAATGAACTTGGCTGTATGACGTTGCACTGCCCCTGGTCTGGATGCACACACTGATTCGCTTGGGAAGGGTGTCATAAAGCCGTTGTAAGCTCTCCCGACGCAAACTGGCCCACAACTGTTGTAACTGGTCATTTATGGCGCGGATACAGTTGATGTCCAAGCCAGTTCTACCCTTCTTCTATAGGGGACAGATCTGGAAATCTTTCTGGCCACAGAAGTACATCAGTATCGTGCAGGCAGTCCATAGAGACAGGCGCCACATACGGACGAGCATTGTTCTGTTTAAAAATGGCATCGCGATACTGTCACATTGGAGGTGACAGATGGGACACCAGGATGTCCGTGACGTTCCGTTGGGCCGTCAGAGTTCCTTCAGTCACTACCAGTTGTGACCCGGAAACATACCCGATGACCCTCCACTCCATAATGCCAGGAGTAGTACAGCTTTATCTCGCCAAAACGCTGGATGGGACCTCACATCAGGTCGCCGCCATATTCGCTGACGACGGTCAAACGGGTCAGTGCAAACTGCGACTCATCGCTGAATACAATGCGATACCGTTCAACAGCAGTCCATGCTTCCCAGTCAGGACATCAGTCCTAAGCCAGGCGTTGGTGTTTTCGGAGTTAACGACAGCCTATACACGAGACGGTAATTCCCCAGGCCGGCAGGTGCTGGTGGCCGACTCATGGTGCGGGATGCCCAGAATATTGTATGGAGTCCATTTTTTGCTCGCGGATGGCAAGCACAAACGTGAAGGGGTTAAGGTGTGCTGGGTGCACGATTCGGTAATCCTTCCTCGTGATGGAGCCTTGACGACGAGCGTGCCTGCGCTCAAATTCCCTTGTATTCCAAAATCAGACCACTGTCACATTCGAATGCCCCACAAATCCGTATATTACATGATTCGAACAGCCCACCGACTGGAGACCAACAATGAGGCTCGCTTCAAACTCTGTCAGGAGCTGATAACGCTGTTTCACCCAAGAGCGCTGCATTTCCGCGTGCTTCGCAGTGATCACACAACGTTTGATGCTGTTCACGTCCCTTATATGTCCTAACAGTCCTTGTAACAACACTAACCAAGGACACAACTCAAGCAAGCAGGTGGCCGTTCTACTCATTTTATGTACCCGCCGATGGCATGTATGTGTGCGAAGTTACATTGACATCCTATTATATCTTACGGGTGCTTCACTTCTTTTTTTGTCAGGTAGTGTACATTCTTCAAAATGCTGATGTATATGAATCCTAATCGTTGGCTCTCAACTGCTGCCAAGATCTTATTGTGACACAGACAAACCCTTTCTCGCGGCTTATTAACTCCATATAAAATGGTAACTGATATTCGTTGCTTTTTTCTACAATTTATACTAGCCTCAGTGCACTCAGATGGTATCGTTAATTACTAAGCCGTCATAATATGTGCTGTTCAAAAAATATCTCTATACATGTTCCTAAAGGATTTCATTTGCTTAATCTTAAAGGGCTAGTTATGTTTTTTTGTGTTGAAAATACTTAGAATTATTTTGTTAAGAGTGCTTTCATCGCAGTATTTCTGATTCGTTACGGGTTTGTGTGTGTGCAGTCGTGAATTTTATGCGCTTAACTGTGGGAGTAGAGTAGTCTGACAGCATGGTCAGCTTTAGTAGATGCTTGGTGAGCGGCGAAGATGTTTCCGTTTCTCTTTCTTAAATTTTTTATGTTGATTGGCACATACAACAAGTCTGCTCAGTGGTCACTTCCGTTGGAGGGAAAACCCAGTTTTCTTTAAGGGAGCTCTTCACTGTCCGCTTGCAGCTTGGTAACATCTCCTACTTAATAGTCTAGTCAGTGTTTGAATTTGTGTAAGTTTTCAGTCTTCCTGAAGCCATAACGCTCTTCCCTTTTAGCTTTATAGTCTAGTAGTTTGTGTGACAGATTTTATTTTTTTATTGTGAGTGCTGAATACCTTGAAATATAGGTTATTTCGTAGGCTGTTATTTGAGTCAACTAGTCATTTGATCAAGTGGAGGTGTGCTGAATAAGTTACGTTTGACTTCGATCAGCTTCTCGTTTTTCTAACCGCGAATGGGGTGATTCCGCCACTGATTTTTCAGTCCGTTTTATCCTGTAGCTTCCATTGTTCGGTACTTGCCTTTGTTCGTTACGACCACGTGTTAGTGTTCATGTTTAAGAGCCTTCAGCTCCCACCTCTTGTTACCTTTGTGATAAATTCTGTGTAATTCTAATCTGTTTATCGTGAAATTCCTATTTTCTGGGTACTTATCCTTATTCGTTACCACAACGTGCTCGTGTTCTGGTGTAAGAGCCTTTTTGCTGCTATCTCCGTAATCTCCTTCTTATACAGTGTATTTAAAAGAAAGTGTTTGTTAGTTCATGCTGTGATCTACATGTGCGCATTTCATTCCGCGTATTAAAGACGAGGGAGCAGCACATCCTTGCCAGCTAAGTGAGTGTATGGTTAACTCATTCTTGATTATTCCCGCCCCATAACCACGAATTTAATAGCGGCCTCAAAAGCAACGTTTGAGATTAACCAAGCATGTAACTTAAAGGTATATCAGGCATCAGCAATCGTCACATCTAATTATGTCTACAAGTGTTTCAGTTAATATATCAAAATTAATAAATGTTCATTTTACCTGTAATTGCAGTTAGGCCTTTAGTAACTCAAATGCACCCCATGCCCCAGGCACATCTGATCAAAGGCACATCCTTGCGGTAGAATTAAACACAAGCCATTGTTTTTCATAAATAAAGAATTATTTAAATTAACCCATGATAAGACAGGTTGAAGTTTACATTCTTAAATGCACGGCCGTCAACTACTAAACCAGACCAAGACAATTCTGTTTCTCTGTTTAATATTGCGATCTTGTACATCTAACGTAGCAACTTTTTAATGTACACTTGCCTCGGGGTCACACCTACAAGCGAGATCTCTATCCCGCTTCTAATATACGTCTAGCTTATCTATACCAGTAATTGAGTAAATGGTTTCCCTTTCTTCCGCTTTGATACAGCTTTTTCTCACAGACAATTTTATAAAGTGAATTTCTCTGACGTTATATTTGCAGTTTAATAACTATCAACTTTTTACTACTGAGTAGCAACTGTAGCCTTCACTTCCAAAAATCAGAGCTCAGATGTGTTTCAAATATGAGCACCTCTCCATAGCTATTCAGCTGCCGAGTTATTAAGTCTGCTAGTACCTTAAGACTTCCCGTGTTTTTTTTCCAACAGATTCTCTAATAATGACTCGATAATAAGCCGGAACGAGTATTCATACCATCTCAGCGATACGATGCTCGAATATATATATTAAAAAATTCATAAGACAGGCATTACGTCTTTCTAAGACAGCTTGCCTAATCTATGTACGCTCTTTCTACAACATCGTTGCAAGCTGCAGGGTGTCCAATACGCTATAATTACTTTAAAATATTGAATTTAACTGATGAAAGGAGAAAATATAAAAACGCAGGTCATGACGCAAGCATATACACGGCTGAAACATGAGACTGACAGGAAGTACAAATGACTGAGCAGGAATGACTAGAGGACAAATGTAAGATTTTAGAAGCATATTTCGCTTGGGAAAAGATAGATACCACCTTCAGGAAAATTAAAAAGGAAAGAGAACCAAGGAATATCAAGAGGTCAGAAGGAAAACCATTACTAAGTAAATAAGGGGTATCCGAAAGGTGGAAGGAGAATACACTATGTGATCAAAAGTATCAGGACACCCCAAAAGCATACGTTTTTCATATTAGGTGCACTGAGCTACCATCTACTGTCAGGTACTCCACATCAGCGGTTTCATTAGTCACTAGACATGGTGAGAGAGCAGAATGGGGTGCTCCGCGGAACTCACGGACTTCGAACGTGGTCAGGTGATTGCGTGTCACTTGTGTCATACGCCTGTACGCGAAATTTCCACACTCCTAAACATCCCTAGGTCCACTGTTTCCAATGTGATAGGGAAGTGGAAACGCGAAGGGATACGTACAGCACAAAAGCGCACAGGCCGACCTCGTCTGTTGACTGACAGAGACCGCCGACATTTGAAGAGGGTCGTAATGTTAAGAGGCAGACGTCTATCCAGACCATCACACAGGAATTCCAAACTGCATCAGGATCCACTGCAAGTACTATGACAGTTAGGCGGGAGGTGAGAAAACTTTGATTTCATGGTCGAGCAGCTACTCATAAGCCACACATAACACCGGTAAATGCCAAACGACGCCTCGCTTGGTGTAGGGAGCGTAAACATTGGACCATTGAGCATTGGAAAAACGTTGTGTGGAGTGAAGAATCACGGTACATAATGTACCGATCCGATGGCAGGGTGTGAATATGGTGAATGCCCGGTGAACGTCATCGGCCAGCGTGTGTAGCACCAACAGTAAAATTCGAAGGCGGTGGTGTTAAGGTGTGGTCGTGTTTTCCATGGAGGGGGCATGCACCCCTAGTTTGTTTTGCGTAGCACTATCACAGCACAGGCCTACATCGATGTTTTAAGCATCTTCTTCCTTAGCACTGTTGAAGAGAAATTCTGGGATGGCGATTGGATCTTTCAACACGATCGAGCACCTGTTCATAATGCACAGCCTTGGGCGGAGTGGTTACACGACAATAACATCCCTGTAATGGACTGGCCTGCACAGATTCCTGACCTGAATCCTATAGAACACAGTTGGGATGTTTTGGAACGCCGACTTCGTGCCAGTCCTCACCGAGCGACATCGATACCTCTCCTCAGTGCAGCACTCCGTGAAGAATGGGCTGCCATTCCCCAAGAAATCTTCCAGCACCTCATTGAACGTATGCCTGCGAGAGTGGAAGCTGGCATCAAGGCTAAGGGTGGGCCAACACCATACTGAATTCCAGCATTACTGATGGAGCGCGCCACGAACTTGTATCCAGCCAGGTGTCCGGATGCTTTTGATCACTTGTCTATACAGGGGAGATGGACTTCAAGGCAATATCATAAAAAGCGAAGGGGGCGTAGATGAAGATGAGATGGGAGGGATGATACTACGAAAAGAACTTGAGAGAGCACTGAAAGACCCAAGTCGAAACAAGGCCCCTGGAGTAGACGACATTCCATCAGAACTACTGATAGCCTTGGAAAAGCCAGCCATGACAACCAAAATACCTTCAGACTTCAAGAAGAACGTATGGTTTCATTTCCAAGGAAAGCAGTTGCTGGCACGTGTGAATATTACCATACTATCGGTTTTATAAGTCACGGTTGAAAAATACTAACACGATTTCTTTACAGAATGGAAAGACTGGTATAAGTTGACTTCGGGGAAGATCGGTTTGGATTCCGCAAAAATGTAGGTAGACGGGATGCAATACTGACTTCTGCGACTTACCTTCGAAGATGGGTTAAGCAAATGCAAAACTGCATTTGTAGCATTTGTACAGTCGTGCTCAAAAGTATCCGAACGACCTGAATTGCATTTCGCCTGATTCGCATGCAACCCACATAACGCAGCTGTCGTGCAGGTCTACTAATCGCTCCTTGGTACAGTCGTTAGACTATTGAAAATGGTTCCAACAAGTCACACTGGAAAACACTGCTCTGTATCGCAATAACTCAAGATGTAAAGTAATACCATGATACTAGAAATATCAGGGAACACCTTATCACAGATAAGACTGACCGTAAGGCTCGTAAACTCACATTTATTGCAATAAATGACATACCTGAAATGTTACCACTCTCATTATTACGTCAGATAGGTAATGCACGTAGGAAGTTCGTCGTATTCCTCTTCAAAGTAACATACCGTACTTGTTATTTAACACAAAATGGCATTAAAAATTTAAGTTATTCACGAGCAGTTAGTTGAGAATATGTATGAACTTCAAATGACACGACGAACCGTCTCGTTCTGCATATGGATTCAAACGCAGGTCATGCAGATGAAGATTTCGTGACTGACGGAAACTAACAGTCATTCCTGACTAGACATACAGAGAGTACTATACCTCGATTTTAGACAGTATCAATTAGCAAATATCAACTTTAAATTACATAACGTAAACATTTTTAACGGGGGCGAATTCCTACCCAGCTTCTATTGTCCCTGTTAACGAACTACGAGAGATGTTAAATATTGCTTCTTCACAACTGACTTACTTGAAATGCCGTGAGGTAAAGCTTTGTGTTGGATAGGGATTCGAACCCAGAACCTAATCGGATTGTTATCGAAGCACAATCATCTGTGACATATCGGATTTTCTCGGCAGTAGCTAGATGTTTTAACAAACATTAATTTTTTCCTTCCCAGGACTCCAACCCGGCACCTATCGCTGTTATATTCTAGAGAAAACGAACGTTAAATATGGGTTTGTTACACCAGCAGCGACATGTGAGCATGTTTGAACTAGAAATAATATGACGAAGAGTTCAGTGCTGACTGGGAATCGAACCCCACACATATCGTTGTTGACTACACACAAACAGACGTCAGCTACCGAATTTTTCTCCACCAGCAGCTCGGAATAACATCCTTGAACTTACAGTGATCTCGCATATAGTTATATGCTCGCTGGGAGTTAAGAACGTCAGACATCAGATATCGTTAGTGTCGACAACGAATGAAAATGCATTAAAATTCAAAATTATTTTTCACCAGCAGATAGGTGTTCTCACGCTAGAGCTTGATAATTCATAATGAAAACCTTGGTGCCTGGCCAGGATTCAAACCCATTCACGTCCAATATGTGGAGATGTTGAGGAATCTGCAGTTTTCTTCTTCAAACCTTGTTTGACAGCTTTAACTCAGAACAAGTTTTCTACATGCATGTAATCAATAAAATGCATGTGCATTGTCAGGCTGTTATAGATAACATCAGAGAATTCGCATATATCGTTGATGCTTAATTTCTCTCTCACGTTTAGTATTGTTTTAACAACACTAAAAGAAACCTTACGAAAATTGTGCACTGTTTTATAAGAAATGAAATAAAACTACCCACGAAAACCTTACGACGAAAGTCTGTTTTAATAAAACTGAGTATCTGTACACAAGTGTGCCGCCTCTATCGGCACGAATTAGTAAAATACTACTCACTTAGATTTCGATTGGGTCTGTGGTTAAGTGGGTATGCTGTGTCATACTCAACAGGTACGCAAATGTGGAAATTCATAAATGAAGTTGTGCATTCCTAGAAACCCAAAATTTGCTTGTCAGCAGCGGAAAGAGGCGTTACCTGTTGTGCAGCATTGTATGTTTTTCACTATTACACATTAGGAGCTGAAATTATTTTCCTGCCATTTGCTTATCAATTCATTTCCTTCGTACTTATCACCCTGGCATGTGAGTCTTAGGTGAAGAACAATATTGAATTTCGTATCGTTGACGGTCGATTCGAATTTCTTCAGAGACGATTGTATTGTGAAGCAGCTTGGCAGTCAGAAAGCAGTGATCTATGACCATTAACACAACTTACTGAGTCGAGCTGCCTAGAGGATTTTGTGTGTGATGGTTATCTTCTGATTTCGTTACAGAATTTTTTCTGGAAATTCGCAGCCCCATAAAACAAACCACGAAAAAAAGTTCGCACACGCTGTCCGCTCCTTGAACTATTGCGACACTAGACGCAGGCGGTACGACGGGGCTACGGTCACACTGCTGACGGCATCCTACTCTCATCATTGTATTTGTCGCTCAGCCTCATAACGCATCGTGAACGATAATAAAAGTTGTCACTTATGTGAAGAATAGCATTCCTTTATTCAAGAAATTGATTTTTCTGTCTCAGTGTCTTTGTTAACATGATGATTACATAGCACGAGACATTCAAATGGAAAGGGAATATCAAGTGAATTTAGCGAGTCAATTCAGTACCACACGCGGAAGTGATTGCACTGTCACAGTGTTGCCAAATGTTTGTGACGATGTTGCCAATTCTCAGCTGTGCTAGGAATAGCTCTGTAGCGTTATAGGAGGAGAACCCCATGCTGGTATCATAGGAGGATACGGAGAGGAGGCGCGGGGTTTGGTTAATATGCAGCGTTTTCTCCTACCATTTGTGTCAAACATTCAGGCCTGTAATCTTCCATCACGATTACAGTTTCCCACAAAATATATACGAATAAAACATTTACCTTGTTACTTTGTGACAAAAGATTATTTCAGTACAATAAAAAGTCTTTGGAAATCAACTTTGGCCACCTTTCACGAAAAGTAAGATAACAAATACTTTGCACCTCGAAGTCGATTGCATCTATGTGCAGTCTTGTGATCATACAAGTAGAATTTCATGAATTGCACGAGAATGTAAAAAAAATGTTGGTTCGAATGGAAGATGAAAGAAACACAGTTAAGTAATTATTCTGTACCACGTAATAATCAATTCATTTGAAAATTCAGAAGAGAAGAAACTAAAAATTATGCCCATTAGAAGACAGAAACTAAAGTGCAGATGCAGGCACTGTGCAGATCTGCGCTTTTTCATATTCAGATGTATATAAATAATGTATACTAACCAGCGTATTCACTGCTTTCGTAATGTTTCCCTCTTGTTTAGTCTTATAATGATGAACTGGACCCACACCCGTGAGTCTGATTGTTTCCTTGTATCCTTCCGTCTACTATCTTTGTGTGTTATTGTTCGGTGTTCAAAAAGGAAAACATTATGCCTGCTCCCAGGAGGTATCAAAACGAGGTCGCAAGAAGGCTAACGAATTATAATCAAAATACAGTGAGACGCCAATCTGTCTGTCGTCATGGTGTTAAGTCGACAG
Organism: Schistocerca americana; assembly: GCF_021461395.2. Taxonomy (NCBI): domain Eukaryota; kingdom Metazoa; phylum Arthropoda; class Insecta; order Orthoptera; family Acrididae; genus Schistocerca; species Schistocerca americana. Next base: position 850,817,583 of record NC_060119.1, read on the forward strand.
AAATAGTTGAGTGTTATTTCCTGCATCACCGGCATCCCATTGTCGTCTTCTCTTATTGAGATTTGCATATTACCCTGAACACAAGACGCGAATATTCTCCGTGACGAAACATCCCACATTCCATTCATCCTGATCCATTTGTTATGTGCATCGGCAGCAATGAGTGATAGGAAACCTGTTGTGAGGTGATGAACAATAATAACAATGGTAGTAATAACAAATCAGTAATCAAGGATGTTAACTGCATTACAGACAATTTTTAACGATTAACAAAATAGCCAAGAAAGGCTGAGTGTTTAATTGGCGCACTGCGTAGGTGTTTTTACCACTTTGTTACTGAATTCTGATCTGGTTGTTTGCAGAGAGAAAAGAAAGAACCCTGTAGCCGTACATATTGCTAGTACAATCAGATATTACCTATCAACTATCCTTGCTTTACGTCACGAGACGAACATGTCGTCACTGAGCTGATATTTGAAATACATTCCTGTTTTCACTTTCTGTCTCTCTCTCTCATTTTCTTTTTCCTTTCATTTTTTGAGGAAAGCATCGAGAAGCGCGAGTGATAAGCAACTAGGCATTTAACCTGTTTACAGTTATTTTCATCGGGATACATAATGCAAAAATACAACTTTTGAGTGTATTATTGCGAAATTCCAGACAGTCTATTTGTGAGCTTGCTCGCATTCAGTGGGGTGAAACCTGTCAGAGAAGCAAGCAAAACACAAATATTTCTTGCACCTTGCGCAACACACAAACGAAATCTCGCTGCACTGACATGTTGTCCGATATATTGCACGGGAAACACAGCTTTATCAGATATCAATTTGGATGCGTACCAAGTGTATAAAAGTATATCTTGAAATACGCAGTAAGGCACATAGAGGTATGCGACTGAAACATAGCCATCACCAAGATTGTAACTAGTGCCGACAGCATCGTCGTCTACCACCTTGACAACTCGATCGGTGACAGTGCTCGGCAGGTTACTTACGTTTACTGGCATCAAAGCTACAGACAGAAAACACAAAAATGTTAATAACCCGAAGATCATTACTTTTGGATCCCATAGAAAGTAAAGCAGTCATCAGTCGGAAGAATTGTTTGAACACCACAGTGTTTTAATAGGCACGGTCTTGTTGGAGGTGGTATGCCGTTGCTTTGCTCCGACCTTTTAAGTTGACTTACCTAGCCAGTTAATAGGGGAACCTACAGTTCAACGTGGCTTTCGGACCGCAGTGCAACTCGGCATTTTTCACATCAAAAAACACTGCCTGAGGGGAAATAAGTGTAAAATGGCAAATAAAAATCGCGGAACTGACGGTGGATCGAACTTGAGACCTCCATATCCGTAGTTTTGCTCTTTATCACGTTGCCACCATGGAGCGAACATTGTGTGTTCTGCTTGGCATTAAAATTAGGATTCCCGTTTGTGCCTGTGTTGGCACTTGCGTGTCCCTTAGGAGATCTTACGTTTGGGATTACCCTCGTATACGTGTGTGTAAACGCCTTCCAATGCCCACTCAAGGAAGACAAGGAAAAACAGTCTACCATCAATACTACAAATACGCCTCAGTTTGTGGATGAATGCAGACTTAGGTTGATAATCATTCTGAATATTTAGCAGTGCTGTACCCATTGGTGGTAAACTCGTTTCAACCAATGTTTCCCAAAGCTACAGGAACACTACTTGTGATACCTCTCAGACAAAATACTTACGCAGTGCTCTCAGACAAAAAGATCAACCTGACACAAACTGTGGGAAGTTTGTTTTACAGCCTTCGTACCTGGATGAAGAACTTTTCCTATTTGAAATATCTGTGAACGTTGCTGCATAAGACGATTTAAGAAGAAACTAAATTCCTTCAGCTACGCCAATGTTTAAATAAATCGTCTTAAAAGCACTAAATCGTGGTTTGTGAATCATTTACCGGCCGTACTCTGCCGCATTTCGCTGGTTGGAAGGCAAAAAGCTTACTGGCAAATTTCACAGAAGGAAAAGGGGGACGAAATGTCTCCCACTGGAAGGTCATGTTGTTTTATTTAAATGGTTACGAAATCGGGTAAAACGAACAGCGATGTTGTCAGTATATGCACATTATTGTTGTCAATATGATGTTGCACCGCCCAGGGCCTGTAATGATAAAGTGCCCGTTTAGGTCAGGCATATTGTATACACAAGTGGAAGAGAGAGCACCACTAAATTCTACAATACGTATGCATTGCATACACGCAGAAATTACTGTTACAGTGTACTTATGGAGCCCAATGAGTGAATTGCATATTTCCCGGTGAGAAAGAGCACTGGCAAACACTCTTCGCTCCATTAGGTTACTTAATCTGGTGTCACTCTGAGCTAGAATTCATGGTCAGCGACTAAGTGTAAGGATAATGAGTCGGATGCGGGTTTTGCAACTGTGAAATACTTTCCTACATTATAGAAGCGAATATTAAATTTGAACTAATATTGCGAAAATTTTGGACTTGGATAGATTAGAATGAAAATCTTTCTGTTTATCGCAAAGGAAAACAATTGATATTCTAAAACATTCTCTGTCATACACAACTTGAAACAGGCCACGTTGACCAAATCATATGGAATATCTGACAGCGACGTATATCGGAAGGCAGTAAGATCCCTTGGCTTGTGGTTAGGCACTATTCGACAGGCATTTCCAGGCGCAAGTAAATGAAGAAAGGCAGAGCGTTTTTGTTATCAAATACGTCTTCATCAATTACTTTAGTTTTAATGTGATCTACGAGTAATTGCTGATGTTTGATATTAACATGAAAAGGATTCCGTAGAGAGGGAAAGAATCTGTTCTTGGGCAACTACTTCTCTAATGACCAAAAGGCCTTAAATGATCTTCAAGCACATGGGTTAAAGCAGCGGTATGAAAAAATGATAGTAATAATGACGGTAATAATGGAATTATCCGGTAATTTTACAATTCACAGTGGATTTTCTCGAACTAAGAAATTTGCTGAATTACTCAAAATTTCAAAATGGCTTCAAAATTCAAATGGCTCTGAGCACTATGGGACTTAACATCTGAGGTCATCAGTCCCTAGAACTTAGAACTACTTAATCCTAACTAACCTAAGAACATCACACACATCCATGCCTGAGGCAGGATTCGAACCTGGGACCGTAGCAGTCGCGCGGTTCCGGACTGAAGCGCCTAGAACAGTCGGCCATCACGGCCGGCAAAATGGCTTCACATCGAGGCTATGATGCCTAGAAGAGTCTTTACGTCCTGGTGACATGAGAATAGCATAATCTCCATGTCAGAAGCCTGCTTCTACTTAGCCATTTAATAGACGAGCATTTTTTCCACCGTGACTAATTTTGTAAGCTAAGCGCGTCATCCGTTACAGCACACTCCTGGGGCTGGTAAATGTGGCCACAATGGTCTGGTGGAACGAACTATCGCAAATGCAATGCGTGGGTTCAGGCATTTAATTTTAAGAGGCACAAACAGATTTACTTTACCTCTGGTAACCTCAAGAGGAAGATGTTATAATCCAGAATACGTATTACACATAACGTTCCTCCATTACCAAACGGGCAGAGCCAGTTTCCGTTGTTAGATGACATAAGTGGAGGTCATGGTAAACAGAAATACTGTCGCCAGTAAACTTACTTGCGTTAGAAAATTTTATTTTATTTAATGAACCGATAGCCATTTAAAGGAACAGTGCTCTTATTTTACTTGTACTTGATTGTACTAGAGACGTTGATGAATTTGGAGCTGGACTGTGATTCGAATTCGTATCTCCTCTTTCGAGGATCTGAATCTCTCGGAACAGTATAGTTCAATCATTTCGATCCTTTTCCCAAGACTGCAATATTCTCTAGGTCTCTTCCAAAGGTAAGTATGTGGGTCCGAATCCTGATCCAGTACAAAATTATTCGTAATTTCATTTCAAGCCCTATCACGTGCACAGCGGCCTGCCAGTGAAAATTAACGTGCATCTTTAATGTCTGTTCATGTGTTGCCAACAACTTATGGTCAAACACGCACACATCTTACTGTTGGTGAGTAAGCAACTGATACTTAAGCTATATTCGTGGACGATAAAGAAGAAAGATAGGAGTGCGGTTCGATTGCGTTCAGGAACAAAAATTTGTATCCTTATTTTAGATTCAAACACCTAGCAGCTGGTAAGAAAAACCGATACGTAACATTTGGTTTTACTTAGTTAACAATCCGATTACGTATTGGGTTCGTATCTCCGTCACAAGAACTCACTTTGTTACTTCTGCATTGAGGTATATCAGACATCTTTCGTGGTCAGTTAACAGGGATGAAAGGGTCTTGATAGGAGTTCCGGTTTATTTCAAAAACTGTCGTGTTTTATTTTCAAGTTTAGATTTAGTTACTGATATTGGCGAAAATTTCGGTGATTCATGACTCTTCTTGGCTAGTCAGCAATATGATTAGATTAGATTAATACTTGTTCCATAGATCATGAATACGACATTTCGCAATGATGTGGAACGTGTCATTTTAATGAAAGATTTCTTTACATACCAGTACTCAATTCCATTACAACAGTTTTTTATCCTCTCTCTCATTCTTTTTTATTTCTCTCTCTCTCTCTCTCTCTCTCTCTCTCTCTCTCTTTCTCTCTCTCTCTCTCTCTCTCTCTCTCTCTCTCTCGCTCTCTCACACACACATTCTCTTTTTATTTTTGTTTGTTGTGCTCGACTATCGGAAAGACACAAAAACGTCCGTAAATGAATTTCTTAAGTTTTGAGTACAGTTACGAAAGAAATATAAAAACAACTATGAGAGTTACTGAATTATGATGCTTAGTTAGCAGTTAATTCTGAGTATTATTAGTAACTACGTTCCAGTCCCTAAACCTAGTTACAGAAATGCGAATCAGACGCATTACGTATTCCAGGTCGTAGCAGCCGCGTCTTTGAGACGCCGGCTCTCGTCACTTCCCAGCCCGCTGTAGAATCACATCGGTTCGTCTTCTTCCTGCTGGTACTGTAACTGAGATTCGGCAACTAGGCAAGGTATGTTTGGCAACGCTGTGATCGACGAGTTACTTCCTGGTATGCACGGAATTAAGCCTCAAAGTTCACCTGATTTTTCCCCTGATTTCCATTGAATTATCTGAGTCATTATCGCTTGTGGTGTAACAGAAGATTGTGAATTTACGGTTTTCAGCCCAGAAAAGTCGTTGCACGTGAAATTGCAACTAATCTCGTCCTTTAAATAGCAGTTTAAGAGTTCTAGCAACTATTGGCCATGTAAGAGGAAGACACACCACATAACTCTTCGCTGGCCGTGTGGTGACGTGCTGACTTATGAAAAAGCGTCTGTTATGGTTTGCGGTTCAAGTCTCGCTGAGTGTAGCGTTTTTATCCCATCCGTGAAAGAGCTACACGCAGTCAGATCAAACATCGATAAGCAAGTCGCAAGAAATACTCTCAGTTCTTAATGTGGAATGGTGAAAAACTTACAATGCTGCACAACAGGTAACGCCTCTCTCCGCTGCTGACAAGCAAATTTTGGGTTTCTAGGAATGCACAACTTCATTTATGAAATTCCACATTTGCGTACCTGTTGAGTATGACACAGCATACCCACTTAAACACAGACCCAATCGAAATCTAAGTGAGTAGTATTTTACTAATTCGTGCCGATAGAGGCACACTTGTGTACAGATACTCAGTTTTATGTTCATATGTGTAGGTATCAGTAGCAAAATGTTAATTTGTATTCAGAATCAGCATAGGAGTGGGTAGTTTTATTTCATTTCTTATAATACAGTGCACAATTTTCGTAAGGTTTCTTTTAGTGTTGTTAAAACAATACTAAACGTGAGAGAGAAATTAAACATCAACGATATATGCGAATTCTCTGATGTTATCTATAACAACCTGACAATGCACATGCATTTTATTGATTACATGCATGTAGAAAACTTGTTCTGAGTTAAAGCTGTCAAACAAGGTTTGAAGAAGAAAACTGCAGATTCCTCAACATATCCACATATTGGGCGTGAATGGGTTTGAATCCTGGCCAGGCCTGGGTGTTGTGTGCCGTCCTTAGGTTAGTTAGGTTTCAGTAGTTCTAAGTTCTAGGGGACTGATGACCAAAGATGTTAAGTCCCATAGTGCTCAGAGCCCTGGCCAGGCACCAAGGTTTTCGTTATGAATTATCAAGCTCTAGCGTGAGAACACCTATCTGCTGCTGGAAAATAATTTTGAATTTTAATGCATTTTCATTCGTTGTCGACACTAACGATATCTGATATCTGACGTTTTTAACTCCCAGCGAGCATATAACTATATGCGAGATCACTGTAAGTTCAAGGATGTTATTCCGAGCTGCTGGTGGAGAAAAATTCGGTAGCTGACGTCTGTTTGTGTGTAGTCAACAACGATATGTGTGGGGTTCGATTCCCAGTCAGCACTGAACTCTTCGTCATATTATTTCTAGTTCAAACATGCTCACATGTCGCTGCTGGTGTAACAAACCCATATTTAACGTTCGTTTTCTCTAGAATATAACAGCGATAGGTGCCGGGTTGGAGTCCTGGGAAGGAAAAAATTAATGTTTGTTAAAACATCTAGCTACTGCCGAGAAAATCCGATATGTCACAGATGATTGTGCTTCGATAACAATCCGATTAGGTTCTGGGTTCGAATCCCTGTCCAACACAAAGCTTTACCTCACGGCATGTCAAGTAAGTCAGTTGTGAAGAAGCAATATTTAACATCTCTCGTAGTTCGTTAACAGGGACAATAGATGCTGGGTAGGAATTCGCCCCCGTTAAAAATGTTTACGTTATGTAATTTAAAGTTGATATTTGCTAATTGATACTGTCTAAAATCGAGGTATAGTACTCTCTGTATGTCTAGTCAGGAATGACTGTTAGTTTCCGTCAGTCACGAAATCTTCATCTGCATGACCTGCGTTTGAATCCATATGCAGAACGAGACGGTTCGTCGTGTCATTTGAAGTTCATACATATTCTCAACTAGCTGCTCGTGAATAACTTAAATTTTTAATGTCATTTTGTGTTAAATAACAAGTACGGTATGTTACTTTGAAGAGGAATACGACGAACTTCCTACGTGCATTACCTATCTGACGTAATAATGAGAGTGGTAACATTTCAGGTATGTCATTTATTGCAATAAATGTGAGCTTACAAGCCTTACGGACAGTCTTATCTGTGATAAGGTGTTCCCTGATATTTCTAGTATCGTGGTGTTACTTTACATCTTGAGTTATTGCGATACAGAGCAGTGTTTTCCAATGGTGACTTGTTGGAACCATTTTCAATAGTCAAACGACTGTACCAAGGAGCGATTAGAGGACCTGCAAGACAGCTGCGTTATGTGGGTTGCATGTGAATCAGGCGAAATGCAATTCAGGTCGTTCGGATACTTTTGAGCATTACTGTACACTAAGAGAAAGTTTCTGGCAGTTTTGACTCGAATACTCTCTTTGAACTTCTGGTTAGCAAGGGTAAAATACAGGGAGCGAAAGGCTATTTACAACTTTTACAAAAACCAGACCACAGTTATGAGAGTCTACGGGCATTAAAGGGAAGCAGACATTGAGGAGGTAGTGAGACATGGTTGTAGCCGAATCCCGATGTTATTCAATCTGTTCATTAAGCCAGCAGTTAGGGAAATTGAAGAAAAATTTGGTGTAGAAATTAAAGTTCAGGGAGTAGAAATAAAATTTTAAGGCTTGTCGATGACACTTTTTTTCTGTCAGAGACAGCAAAGCACCGTCATGAAAAGACAATATAAGGTGAATATCAACAAAATCCAAACAAGGATAATTGAATGTTGTCGAATTAAATCAGGTGATGCTGAGGGAATTAGATTAGGAAACAAGACTATTAGCTTAGTTTTGCTATTTGGGCAGCTAAATAACTGACGATGGCTGAAGTAGAGAGTATATAAAATTAATACTGGCAACAGCAAGAAAAGCATTTCGGGAGAAGAGAAATCTGTTAACATCGAATATAGATCTAAATGTAAGGAAGTCTTCTCTGAAGGTATTTGTCTGAAGCCACACGTAGAAGTGAAACAGGGGTAATAAACAATTTAGAGAGGTAGAGTATAGAGGGTTTCAAAAATGTAGTGCTACAGAAAAATTCTGAGGATTAGATCCTATAACTAACGAGGAGGTACTGAAGATAATTGGGAAAAAAGGAATTTGTGGCAAAACCTGAATAGGAAAAGAGGTCAGTGATAGGACATATTCTGAGACATAAAAGGATCACCAGTTTAGCATTGGAGGGTGGGGGTACAAGGGAGGGTGGGGGGGCAATTGTAAAGGGAGATCAAGAGATGAATACAGTGACCAGATTCAGAAGAATGTAGGTTGCAGCAGTTATTCGGAAATGAAGTCGCTTGCACAGAATGGAGTAGCTCAGTGAGCGGCAACAAACCAGTGTTCGGACCGAAGAACGTAACAATAACAACTTCTTAAGCCATCTTCTTCTCAAAGTTTAAGCTTTTTCTTCTGGATGAATTGTAAGGTTGTTTATTATTGTATTTTTCCGATCATGTTCACCTATTAGGAGCAGTGTAGCACAACAGTTGAAGGCTGTATTAAGAGCTTCTGATGAGTCTTCACAGTACTGCAGCTGTTTGCCCAGCAATGCCTAAAGCAAGTATTGTATTTTCGTCACTGGACGTGTTTTCTTACGAATTGTACTCTTCATCATGCATCGCGTAACCCAGCGAGGAGAGTGGAGGGGGGCGGGTTGGGGCCACAGTACGTGTTGTCCGCGCGGCCTTCGGGAGACACCGCGGACCCGGCTCGGCCGTGCCCGTGGCCGCAGCAGGTAATTTCCGCCGGTCAAAGGGCGCCGCGACCGGTACATCGACCTGCGGCCCGTGATCGATGTCTTCCTGACGCGCCGCGATCCCTCGTCGCGACCCATCGATTGCCTCCGCCCGACGCGGGCACCGATCGCTCCGGGCGACACGTTTTCACTTTCGACTCTGCCCGCTATTCTTTACTTCTCGTGTTTGCTCACTAAATAAACGGGTTTATCAGACCAGCTTCAGTTTCCCGCCCCTTTTTGTCTCACGTTTCGTGGTACAGGGCTCGGTTTGATGTAAAAGTTATTAAAAGGGATGTCTGCCTATGGACACGAACATTAAAGGGCATATTTCAGAAACTCCCGCCCTCCTCTTTCCTCGCTTACCATTCAAGTTAATTTATTTAAGAATGAAGAACATGAAAATTATACGTTTTATTAACTTTATCGGTCTCGGTAACTAGTTTTCGACCTCGAAAGGCCATGATCAAAAAATAACCAACCGTCACTGTGAAAGACAATAAAATGTACGTCAAAGTGTTTTGAAAATAGCTGTAATTAGAGGAGGATGTTTCAGCACTTGCAAATTGGAAGTTTTCTTTGAGAGTGCACCCATAATGCACACGTGACACACAGGAATCGTGACTGGCTTGCACATTGAGAATGGGACATAACAGATAAGACCCAACAGTAGAGTATTTAGACACCAAACAAAGTCGTTGCGTACAATAAAACAAACAGTATGAAAAGTAAATGAGGGAACCAGGTAAAGTTAGTTCAGCTGTCTGTGTCAATACACTTTTATGAATAATCTAGTGGGGTAATTCTCCACACCCTGAGAGTGATACCGATATGTAATATCCATTTGAAAAATACATACAACATTTAATTCCGAATGTAAGCTGTCACAGATTGTTATATGTTTGAAGCTCTCTCCTCTGCATTTAACAGTGGAATTCCCGTTGCGCTCTTAATGTTACCACCGTTGCTTTTAATGTCACCAAAGGTTGTTTTGACTTTCCTGTATGCTGAGTCTGTCCTTCCGACAATCATATCTTTTTCGATGTCTTCACATTTTTCCTGCAGCCATTTCGTCTTAGCTTCCCTGCACTTCCTATTTATTTCATTCCTCAGCGACTTGTATTTCTGTATTCCTGATTTTCCCGGAACATGTTTGTATTTCCTCCTTTCATCAATCAACTGAAGTATTTCTTCTGTTACCCATGGTTTCTTCGCAGCTGCCTTCTCTGTACCTATGTTTTCCTTCCCAACTTATGTGATGGCCCTTTTTAGAGATGTCCATTCCTCTTCAACTGTACTGCCTACTGCGCTATTCCTTATTGCTGTAACTATAGCGTTAGAGAACTTCAAACGTATCTCGTCATTCGTTAGTACTTAGAAGTGTATAACAGTGCCTAAAAATGTTAATTTCTAGGCATAGATCCCAGGAGTTCAACAAATTTCTTTGATTAGCAGCAACTAACAAGACAGAAAAATGGACAAATAGTTGCAATGGTACCAACGAAAGCATTACTTTTACTAATATCTGAGAAACGGGAGACAGCAGCTACACTGTGCTGCACTCCTATGCTGATTCTGAATACAAATTAACATTTTACTACTGATACCTACACATATGAACATTGCATTTGCTTTCAGAATCTCTACTATTAATGCTCTGATAACAGAAACTCTTATTCAGCAACACTAGTCATGGTGTTTATCACAGAATTTTATACAAAGTGAATCAAATTTTAGCTAAATGTTATTTTAGATTAAATGAAACTGTATATCTAGGCAACAGAAGTTCGTCTGTAACCATATTCTTTACAGTCACATAGATAAAATCCGAAATATACGCAAACTTCGCCTCCTTTCCCGATGTTGGTGCTGGTTTTCCATATTTCATATGAGTAAGTGGTCAAGTCCGAAAGAACGGACACCACGCATTCATATAACTGATTCGCCTCGGTGGGCAATGAATCCACTGTCTACAGTGCGGTTGCACAAATACGTCCGACCTCCTATGGGAATCTCAAAGTAGCGAGCGTGGAGGACATGGACGGCGACCGCAGATAGTTGACGCTGGATGGGAATGAGGGTCGGCCGAGAGGCGAGCTCAGGTAGTCCGCGCAGGTGCGATGCAGACTGTCTGGAGGGGGGCAGGGAGGGGGGGCGCAGTGGTTAATACAACTGCCTAGGAAGCAGAGATCACGGATTCGATTCCCTGTCCGGCGCACATTTTCATTCGTCGCTCATGATTCCGTATAAAGTAACGATGCAGCTCACATCAATAGTTCCTTCGCTTTCCTATCCTTTCTCCTTCTTTACCTTCAATTTACATAATTCCGTATTTCACTGAGTTCTTATTTCCTTTTTCTTCTTTTCTCTAGGTTCAACATGTGAATCAACATCAGAAAGTCATGGCACAGCACTCGGCTTCAGTAGTCCGGATGTCAAAGGATTCAGTGTCAAAACACGTAAATGAAACGCGTTTGTTTCGTAGCTGCGTTTCATCGTTAACCACAAAATTCTACTTTTCCGAAGCAAAGGTGGGAACATCCCTTCGTACTTCATCAGTGGGACAGCTATTACTAGTACTGTGATTACTTAAAAATGTACGTATGAAGTTCGTAAGATAAACAGAAAAGCATTTCATAAATTTTCAGAAGTATTTTAAAGAGAGAGATACACTGAGGAGGCAAAATATTATGACCACCTGCTTAACAGCTTGTTTGTCCGTTTTCTGAACGAAATACATCACTGATTCTGCGTATCAGGGATCCGACAGTTTGTTAGTAGGGTTGTGGATGTGTGTGGCAGATGTCTATGCACAGGTCATTTAATTCGCGTAAATAGCCGGCAGTTGATATGCGTACGTGTGATGACGACCGATAGCGACCCAGGTGGGTTCCATAGGATTTACATCAGGTGAATTTGGTAGCCGAAACAGGAACGTCAGTTTACTATGATGCTCTTCAAACCACTGTAGCGCGGTTCTGGCTCCGATACACGGACAATTATAGTGGTGAAACATGACATCGCGGTCGGGAAAGACACCAAGCGTGAAAGGATGCAAGTGAGTTGCAACTGTCAGCTTGTCTTCGGCTATTACCACAGGTATCATCTTCAAATATGTTTTCACAGTTATTTTGTATTTTAGAAACTACGTTACCTCTAGGGGGAAATATTTTCACTCAAGCTAATATCCTTGTACTTCTCAAGTGGTCGCACACGTTTCCTGCAAGAGACATAGTGGGAGATAAAAAATTGTTTCACCACTGTTCTCACTTTATAGAATAATGTGTCCTTATGCTGTGACAGTGTATCACATACAGAAGTCAAAAGCTTTGGCAGAAAGCTCTCCGTATGACTGCGGGATATGTATCCAAGATGTGTTAGACATTCAGTTATGTACTAACGTACAATAAATACGTGGAGGAAAGTGGTAGCTTAGAAGTGGGCTCAGTTGTATGAGCACTCACATACGAGGCCACACAGGGAGATTTCACAGGAAGCCTGGTATGGCTTGGCACAGACCCTTTCGGTTGCAAAATTATCACAGATGTTTATGAAGCCAACTTAGATGACATGATGTTTTTTTTCTGCATTGTGGCAACAGTTGAGAGTCGAATCTTTCGATTGGTGTTTTCTCTAAGATTAACGCTATAATAGACACAAAGGACGTCCCGACATGTTCGTAATTTGGTTGCTAAGTTTAGAACAAATACAAACGGGTGTCTGCAGAGGTTTTCCTAATCTTTTTCTCCTGAATAAATACACTGCCTGATCAAAAGTATTCGGATACCTATTAGTGGGTATGAATGTGGGATGTGTCCGCCCATTGCCTTTATGACTGCTTGAACACTGCTGGGAACACTTTCAGTGATATGCCTGAAAGCCTGTGGACGAATGTCAACCCATTATACCTCAAGAGCCGAAACCAGATCAGGTGGTAATGTTGGACCCTGGAGTCTGGAGCGAAATCTAAGTTTGTAGCTCATCCATTGGTTTCAGCCCAGTAAATTTCATGGCTGTTACTGTCCACAAACCATAGCCTCACAGATTCTGCTTTATGACAGGGTGCACTGTCATGCTGATACAAACAACAATCGTCTCCAGGTTTTCCTCTACTGTACGCAGTACTCAATGCTGGAAATTGTTTTCATAACCTTCCGTATTTAACGTTTGCTTAAGCACAGTAAGCTTAAGTACAATAAGCTTAAGTAACCACGAAAACCTCCCCCATACCACAACACCACCCCGTGCGTACTACGCTGTTAACTCTACACCTGATGACATGTATAGTTCTCCATGTTTTCGCCAAGCTAGAACCCTTCCACTGGATTGCCACATGGTACATCGTGACTGATAACTCCAAATCACTTGTCTCCAATCATCCATTGTCTAGTGCCGTCGCTCTTACACCACCTGAAGCGTCGCATGGAAGTGACTACAGAAAGGTGTTGCCTATGAAGAGCCGCTCGACCATTCTAACCCGTTCTTTTTAGCTCCCTACGCACAGTTACTGTGCTAGCTGCACTGCTAGTAGCACTTTGGAACTCACGAGTGATTCCTCCCACTGATTTTATGTGACTTTTTTACAACTATCCTTCGCAATGATCGATAGCCCCTGTCCTAGGACTATGCGCATGGTAGAGCCCCTTCATCTCTTGTTCCGACACGACGTTTACACTCTGCGGGTTGCCGCTCTTTACTCCCGAAGGCGCTCCACCTTTGGAGATCAACAGTTACGCGTCTCGCCAGTACTTCCTTCTGGTTGATTGGTTGGTTTGCAGATTAAAGGGAGGTACTTCCTGTATTGGCATTCGGTGCTGATTGTAAACATTCATTAACAAGCACCACCAGGGACCGCTACCATGTTCACAAGCAGAGCACGACGCAACAAAGTCAGCGCTGCTACCACGGACTAGCATACCTCTGCTGTTCACGTGATCCTCGAGTGCCCTCGGATAATCCTCCGCCGTGGTATCCTTAAGCCGTGACGCATGCTTCAGCGGCCAACGAAGTCGATAACGTTGAAGTTACCAATACCTTGTTTTTAAGAAATCCAGGGGCCAGACCTGCTGCGGGAGTAAATAAACAGAGTAAACAAACACCTCCTGCAGTAGACTGAGGATGGCACAGACGCCAGCCACACCCCGGGGGAATCCGTAAAAAGAGGCACAACGTCATCATACAGAAGAAGTGCTTTTGTTTCTAAGTTTATTTACAATGCAGGTCCATTACCTTGTTGCTACAATGGACCGTTTATCTATATTTACAATCATTACTACAATCTACAATACAATGGATACAGATTCAATTTTACATTACATTTTCCTAGGACCAGGTGTCAACAGAGTTTAGTTTTCTACTTACTATGTTACATTGTTACGATGACATTTCCACTGTTTCCAATTAAAATTCAATTTCTGCCTTGATCTTCATCTATTTTACTGTAGAATTAGTTCGATTATGCTACACCTACTTCCAGCCTACTTAGCCATGCGCTGTCCAGCCTTGTTGGACAAGAAGTACTGCAGTAATAGGGTATCAAGCGCTCAGTCTGCGTCATAGTCAAGCCCAGGAAAGGCTATTCATGTTTGCGACAGCGATTCCAGCGGCCAGTTGCAGTCGTGGTTTCGCTCCGGTCGCGTACGGCGTTGCATCTGTTGTAGCACGGCCGGATCTGCACCACGCTGCATCGTTCCGCTACGCCACCCAGAGTCCATCAGCACTCTCCCTGGGATTCAGTGCTCGGTGTAGTTGTGCAACAGTGATTCGTCACGATCTACGTGACAATCTGTTGGTGCTTCTATGTTCACGGCAATCAAGAACGGTCATTTCTGTTATCAAATGTAGGAGGAGGAGATTAGTGTTTAACGTCCCGTCGACAACGAGGTCATTAGAGACGGAGCGCAAGCTCGAGTGAGGGAAGGATGGGGAAGGAAATCGGCCGTGCCCTTTCAAAGGAACCATCCCGGCATTTGCCTGAAGCGATTTAGGGAAATCACGGAAAACCTAAATCAGGATGGCCGGAGACGTGTTATCAAATGGCTCTGAGCACTATGGGACTTAACTTCTGAGGTTATCAGTCCCCTAGAACTTAGAACTACTTAAACCTAACTAACCTAAGGACATCACACACATCCATGCCCGAGGCAGGATTCGAACCCGCGACCGTAGGGGTCGCGCGGTTCCAGACTGTAGCGTCTAGAACCGCTCGGCCACTCCGGCCGGCATTTCTGTTATCACTTTCTTACGTGAAACTTTACTTTTCTGTGGCGAGACAGCAATAAATATTAGTTGTTAAAATAAATGAGGTATCATCAATCATTGCGTGCAATACAGATTACCGTCCAACATACGGCAATGAAATGTCCTGTACGCGTTTAGCTGTGGTTTTCCCTTCGTGTCTCCACTTCACAATCACATCACCAACAGTCGACTTGGACAGCTTTAGAAGCTTTGAAATGTCCCCGAAGGATTTGTCACTCAGGTGATGTCCAGCGACTAGGCCATGTTGGAAGTCACTGACCCATTCTGCCGTTACTACTTCTCTAGTGTCAACACAGTACTCCCCGCCTTCTTTTGCATTCTTTTCTAGTGACATCTAGTGGTAAATTTAGATTTATATAGAGACGTCCGAATGCTTTTGATCATACAGTGTACTATTGTAAGCACAAGAAACGAAGGTTCGTCTCCGTAGGAGAGGTCTGAAACGGGACGCACTCAACCTTGTGTGCCAATTGAGGAGCTACTTAAATAAGAAGTGGGAGAGTGCTGTGTTGGCATCGTGCCCCTCATTACTGCATCAAAATACGCCATTCGCAGAGACTACCGGTCGATGTCGCAGGGTCCTCAGGACCTGAAGGCGAAATACATACGTTGACAAAACTAAGACGTCCTCTACAGAAGAATTAATTGCTGGTAAACCCTGACAAAGAGACTTCCAGCGTAAACTTTCTTTTCCAGTGCGTAGCTCATACGAACCCTTAAGGTCAGCGTTTCTCAAACTTCACAAGTTCGTCATAAATAATAGATCACAATTTGGAAGGATGATAACATCCATAGCCACAGCATGAGAGGGAAAATTGTCCTTTACTACCCATTATTAAAGCTGTATGTGAGTCAGAAAGGAGTTCAATATGCACAATAATTTTTTTTTTAATCATTTGCCCAGTAACATAAAATGTCTGATAGGTGACAAAGCAAGTCTTAAACTTAACTTAAAATCATTTATTATGGACAACTGCAGTTCCACTGACGGCACTGACGCATTTCTACTTATATACTGGCAATCAGAAAAAAAATGTAGTTGCGTGAGTAATGTCTTAATTGGTGTTAACACTAATCATGTACACATATCCTGTAAACTGACTCGTTCCACGTCATTTCGATAAAATAATCGTTCACGTGATCGATGCAACATGTGACTAACGTCGTGACTTCAAATGGTTGAATAAAAACGATCTTATTTCGCCTCATTGTGAGGCAAACGCAATCCATCAGACTACCATCCTGGTAGGATGTTCTAATGGGTTACACGTAATGGCTATTATATTATGTAGGACAAAAATTTCTGATGATACTCCTCATTAGGAAGGTGGTGTATGCCAGCATCAAGCCCACCGCCATTTAACATGAAAATGTGTTATCTTAAATTCATCCATCCTGTAACCATTCGGCCGGCCGCGGTGGTCTCGCGGTTCTAGGCGCGCAGTCCGGAACCACGCGACTGCTACGGTCGCAGGTTCGAATCCTGCCTCGGGCATGGATGTGTGTGATGTCCTTAGGTTAGTAAGGTTTAAGTAGTTCTAAGTTCTAGGGGACTGATGATCTCAGAAGTTAAGTCCCATTGTGCTCAGAGCCACTGTAGATTATAAGAACGCAGGTGGATGAAATTAACAAATGGTTCAAATGGCTCTGAGCACTATGGGACTCAACATCTTAGGTCATAAGTCCCCTAGAACGTAGAACTACTTAAACCTAACTAACCTAAGGACATCACACACACCCATGCCCGAGGCAGGATTCGAACCTGCGACCGTAGCAGTCCCGCGGTTCCGGACTGCAGCGCCAGAACCGCTAAACCACCGCGGCCGGCGATGAAATTAACAAAACTGAATAAAGTTCATATACATTCTCCTACGTTTCAATCAACATAATCACATAAATCAGCTTTGTTAAAACAGTGTGCTCGACAGGTAATATTTTCTAATTAAAATAGCTACTTTCAAAAGTGCAGGACCACACAGAAAGTGTAGTACTGTATCATCACTCGAAACTGCACAATATTACCCAAAAATACTATAACATAGTGTAATGAGAACGTTACTGTCATAAATGAAATTAAATTTCCTCTTGTGCACAGAGCAATGTAATGGAATTTTTTATTCAGAGATATTGCGTTTGCTTCTGATTGCAGGTTCAAAAGGCGCTTCTAAATGTCACGTGAACTCTCATACTGCAGCCGTTTTGAATAATGGAAACGACAGGCAACTACTCTTAATTCTGCAGTGAATACGCAAACGTAAAGAGATCTCGTGTAGCTTGCAGAGGTAAATGCAATTTCTCACCAAGTTTTCCGCTTTCATTCTAGATGCAATTAACTTTTATTATGAGTGACAGAATTTAAGCCGAGCGCCATGCGCAGACAATCCGCAGCTCCATTAAAGAGGGAAACATAACAACGTCGACGAAGCCTGGAAGTTTAACCATAACTCATGTGGCTTGCCCTATTACCTTCTACCCAAACTAATTCTATAATCGCGCAATGATCCCCGGCGAATAAGATTGACGTGTCTGTCTCAAACGTCCTAAATGTGAAATACCAAATACCACGGAAATTTGTAACACCTATCCTGCAGTACTTTTAGTTACTCACTCTCAGTCACCATATAAGAAATGCTTTTATTTTTTGTGCAGTCAGGGATTAGGAAGAGGCACTGCACATCGTGACGCGTAGACATTAGCGTCGTTCCACGTGTCTACTTAGTGTCCTTTTGGTTGCGCGTTGAATATTTGGTGTTGATTTCTAGAGTTAGTGTTGTAACGGTTGTTTTAGTGATGACTACTGTACAGAAAATACAAAACAAGAACTACTACCCGAAGAAGAGAGAGCGATAGGGTTCTTGTATTACACCTAAAATTGAAGATGGTCAGTCAGCGACCGAAATCTAAATCTGCTACAAGTTCATATAAGCACTACTAGGTGTGCATAATAACGTATCTAATGTTGTGGTTTAATATAATCCTGTTTTTAATTGCTACTGTTAAATTTTGTAGAAACCAATGGATGTACAATGCTCCTAGCTACATTTATACACGATGTACTTCTTTGATATAATATGAATAACAATCATGTACATATCGATAGCTACCTACACTACGTAGTTCACGTTGCTATCACTTTGTTTGTAAAGTATTTTTACTGTTCTATCATCACTAACCGTTGTATTCGCTTCTGTTTTATATCGATAAAAATTTATTTCCTTAAAACGGCCATTTTTGTGATAATGTAAATAGCCAGCTACATATATACAATGCCTTGCTGTAACGTGACGAATGTATAGATGGCGCCATACTCATGTATGACGTACATTGACACCAGCTGTAAGATAACCGTAAACGGTAGCCTCAATGCAGCTGAACTCTTAACGTAAATAGTCCAAGAAGGACTATGCCAAATAACGGCTGAAATATGTTAACGCTATCTGCTGGTATGTGCCATCCAATTATTGTTGAAATTTACATAATTGTATACTCCTGTTAACATGTATGAAATTGTATTCAAATTGATTCCTGTATTACGTCTAGGACTGAAGATGGTCACTCAGTAACCGAAATATAGGTGTGCTACAATAAATACAAGTTTAGACTGATTGCTGTACCTTCTGGAATCAGCTGAAGTGTATACAGCATAAATTTTCTGTGTGCCCTTGGAACAATTCGTGCTATTTCTTCGGGGGCATTTACTTTCTAAATAGAATGCAATGACATGTCGCAGTCTGTACAATTTCCTAGAATGTTTACAGGGTCTGTAATACAGGATATCACTGCATCCAACATGCAGCCGAACTTACTTCTCGTAATAGTGCCTCGCTGGTATATGTGTGTATACTAACATGCGCTCTGATTCAACCTAATGCACCATGAACAGCTGTTAGTTCGCTCGAATTCCGCAGGCAGTATCTCGTGCAACGTATGGTGCTAAAGTATATATTGCATTTAGAAAGAGAGGTGTTTAATTAGGGTATTATTCGTAAGCATGTAAATGAAGACTGAATCCATAGCCTCCTACACAAGAAATGGAAGCAGCTGATAATGGATGAGCATAGGAGGGAATACTTTTTATCAAATAATGGTGATGCAGCAGCATGGACTGAGGATGCATTTTGCAACTCACAGTGACTACTGCCTCTGCTGTATATGTTCATGTTTTATGAGATGGCACAGTGCAGGAGACAAGTTCGTCCTATTCCACTACCTCAGACTGAATGAACCAGAGGTGCCCGCCTTGGTGTATGGGGCTCGACTGAGCATACTTCAGAGAGCTTTTCTTCTCCTTTCCGGCGGTATATGTATATATGTTCACCTTGCTGTGTGCCCTAGGCCGCAATACCACACGTAATTGGTGGTGAACTATCCTACAGCATTACTGGGGAATTGCCTCCCACCAATCTACAAGTGTATAACTGATGCGCAACTTGTACACAGATGCATTGTAAGAGAGGATAGGAGGGCAAACTATCACTGAAGTGTAGGTAGAGTAGACCCCCACCATACACAAGTAAGATAGCTGTTGAGGAAGCTGTACACACACATACATACATGGTAAGACGGGACAAGACAGCAAACTTTCACTGAAGCCTAGGAAGAGCCTACTGATGTACAACTGTATAGCAGATGAGGAACTTGTACACATACAAATATATATGGTAAGAATAGATAGGGCAGCAAGCTGTCCCTGAAGTTAGGAAGGCCAAAGCAAATGACGGAAAATGTTTTACTGCTCTAATTACAAAGTGAACTTGTCAACAAAAAGCCATTACTCATAAACAACTTATCATAATGCAACATACGCATTGGGAATTGAGAAAAATCAGTGTAATACCACAGCTACTGCAAAAAACAGACCTCAGGAGACCTCGCCGGCAGACAGTTGTAAAAGTTGCACAATTTAGTTTTTGCCCTCTATTGAATTAGTTTCAGGTATGCGGATGCTGTAAGGGGCGATTAAAAAGTTTCTGTCCGAAGTTGCCGTGAGCAGTGAGGCAGTCAACCCACTGACTGACCAGGTTTAAGGTTCCCATTTGGTAGATCACCGCGTCCTGCTGCGTGAAACAGTCCGTGACTGCCTGCTGCATACCCTCTTCCAAAAGGAATCGTCGACCGTTCAAGGCCTTTAATAAGGCACCGAAGGCGTGATAATCGCGTAGGCTGAGATGAGCACTATAGGGCGGGTGTTCAAAAGTCGCAAAGCTGAGTTTGCGAACCTTCTGCGTTACACATTTACGATATGGTGACGTGCGTTACCGTGAAGCAGTAGCATCCCTTGGCGCACCATTCCACAAACGTGATTTTGGACAGACATGCCGCCCGATACACACTCTCCATTCTCTAACGGATGTGTACCGATGTTTGTCCATCGGCAGCCAAAAAAATAATAATAGCACGTTGGTCCTGTTTGCAGGCATTAGGTAATAACATCGCCGTAGTTCACTTTTCCGCATTTACCGCATGCACGTCGGGAAGACACAGATGCTATACTAGTCGATGGTTACGTAGCCACATGGGCGTCACTATGCATTGCACATACGTTGCTGAAACGCTCTCAACAGGTAACTTTTGAGTTGTCCTTTACACGGGGTGTCCCAGGAATATTGCAACAAACGTCGAAGGTGCGTTGAGGAACAAATTGAGGTTAGCCCGCGTACCCGGAAACGTTATCCAACGACTCTACAGAACATCGAAGTGATATTCACCGACGCCTCCTTTAGGCCAACCCTTATTACGCTGAAGCACCGACGCTGTTTATTATTCAGTGATCGCTACTCACTGCCATGATTGTCAGTGGAGGACATGGTGCTAATTGCTGCGTAGAAAGGCCTTCTATGAATACAATGCTCTGTTGCCTCGATGGATGACGGTTTCGAACACATGCAGACTTCATTTTTCTCCTGTACACCGAAACAGATTGGAGATTCTAGAAGGTCGCAGGAAAAAAGTAAGCTAACGATGGAAACCCGTGTCCGAAATCATCATCCACAGTGGCTACAGATATCACATTCATATGAGGAGAGACTTTTCTACACAGCAGCCACTGCGGATAGTGGAATCATTTCAAATGGTTCAAATGGCTCTGCGCACTATGGGACTTAACATCTGAGATCATGAGTCCCGTAGAACTTAGAATTACTTAAAGCTAACTAATCTAAGGACATCACACACATCCATGCCCGAGGCCGGATTCGAACCTGCGGCCGTAGCGGTCGCGAGGTTCCAGACTGAAGCGCCTAGAACCGCTCGGCCACACCGGCTGGCGTGGAATCAGTCTCCATCATTGAAGAACAACATTGCGAGAAGTTCCGGATACGTTCTGACAGCGTACAAAGCCACTACCGCTGTCGAAGGGGTGGTCTAGAGGCAGGCGACATTCTATACCGTCGCTGGGTGACCTCAATTTGTTCCTCAAGGCACTGTTTACAACCCCTCGAAGTTTGTCACAACATTTCTGGGACACCCTATAGATTGCTATAGTAAACTCTACTTTATCATTTTTCCTCAAGCTCAACGATCTCTATGCACCGTGATAATTAATACTTTCCTCTGTAAATGTTGTTTATCCCATCATTTTATGTATTAGTAAAATCTGCCTAAGTTGCACATCGTTTTAACTGTGATTGTGACATTGTCAGCTTACGATATCCTATGAAACCGAAAACTGGTTCGTGATAAAATAAATATTATTTTGAACAGCCTTAGGAGAATGTTTCACTTTTATTTAATATTATTTACTTTGTTTGAGCAGAGTTTGTTTTAATACTGTCTCTCTCTTTTCCATACTTCCAACCTCAAAATTGAAATGGAAAAGGAAACACGAATACGAACTCATGAGGCAGATAAAAATTAGCTTCACGCTCCAGGGCACTGTTTCAGTCGAGCTATGGGGAGTTCTCTACGTACGGGAAGAGCCATTCGAGTAAACGCTTGTCGAAGCAGAGGGTTGCCAGAACAGGAAGGGTGAACAACTACCGGCGGTGCGGAAAGGGTGGGTCAGAGAAGGCGAGGGCGGAAGCTGGCTACAAGAGCTGGGCGCGGGCCGCAGGGGATGAAATCTGCTGCACCCCGGGGCCTGCAAACTGGATTTGGCGCTGGTGCTGCACTGTAGGGCAGGGGCGTGGTCCGTAACGCGGTTTGACAAGGGGGTGGGGGGGGGGGGAGGGAGGAGGGGGGGAGGGAGGGGAGCGAATGTTTGTGCGGCCCCGGGGCACGGCCGCGGCTGGGAATAAAGGCCGGGCGCGCAGTTTTCTCAGAAAACAAGCATTACGCGCGCTGACCGTCTGTGCGCCCCGGTCACGGCGAACGTCGTCGACGCGCAGCGCCTGGGAGTTGCGACTCGACAGGGAACTGCCACGCTGCGTCTCCAGGAAAAAAGGAAACGCGCCTGGTTACATATGATCGGCCGCTGTCGAACTTACTGTGTACAAAAGTACTGGAGATGTCAGTTGGTCAGGGGAACATAAAATACTGACCATTAAAATTGCTACGCCAAGAAGAAATGCATATGATAAACGGGTATTCATCCGACAAATATATTATACTAGAACTGATATGTGATTACATTTTCACACAATTTGGTTGCATAGATCCTGAGACATCAATACCCAGAACAACTACCTCTGGCCGTAATAACGGCATCGATACGCCTGAGCATTAAGTCAAACAGAGCTTGGATGGCGTGTACAGGTACAGCTGCCCATGCAGCTTCAACACGATACCACAGTTCATCAAGAGTAGTGACTGGCGTATTGTGACGAGCCGGTTGCTCGGCCACCATTGACCAGACGTTTTCAATTGCTGAGAGATCTGGAGAATGTGCTGGCCAGGGCAACAGTCGACCATTTTCTGTATCCAGAAGGACCCGTACAGGACCTGAAACATGCAGTCGTGCATTATCTTGCTGAAATGTAGGGTTTCGCAGGGATCGAATGAAGGGTAGAGCCACGGGTCGTAACATCTGAAATGTAACGTCCACTGTTCAAAGTGCCGTCAATGCGAACAAGAGGTGACCGAGACGTGTAACCAATGGCACCCCACACCATCACGCCGGGTGATACGCCAGTATGGTGATGACGAATACACGCGTTCACCGCGTTGTCGCCAAAAACTGATGCGACCATCATGATGCTGTAAACAGAACCTGCATTCATCCGAAAAAATGACGTTTTGCCATTGGTGCATTCAGGTTCGTCGTTGAGTACACCATCGCAGGCGCTCCTGTCTGTGATGCAGCGTCAAGGGTAACCGTAGCCATGGTCTCCGAGCTGATAGTCCGTGCTGCTGCAAACGTCGTCGAACTGTTCGTGCAGATGGTTGTTGTCTTGCAAACGTCTCTCTCTGTTGACTCAGAGATCGAGACGTGGCTGCACCATCCGTTACAGCCATGCGGATAGGATGCCTGTCATCTCGACTGCTAGTGACATGAGGCCGTTGGGATCCAGCACGGCGTTCCGTATTACCCTCCTGAACCCACCGATTCCATATTCTGATAACAGTCATTGGATCTCGACCAACGCGAGCAGCAATGTCGCGATACGATAAACCGCAATCGCGATAGGCTACAATCCGACCTTTATCAAAGTCGGAAACGTGATGGTACGCATTTCTCCTCCTTACACGAGGCATCACAGCAACGTTTCACAAGGCAACGCCGGCCAACTGCTGTTTGTGTATGAGAAATCGATTGGAAACTTTCCTCATGTCAGCACGTTGTAGGTGTCGCCACCGGCGCCAACCTTGTGTGAATGGTCTGAAAAGCTAATCATTTGCATATCACAGCATCTTCTTCTTGTCGGTTACATTTCGCGTCTGTAGCACGTCATCTTCGTGGTGTAGCAATTTTAATGGCCAGTAATGTATTTCGCGTATCGGAACGTGAAGTCACCACTAGGTGTTCGCTAGGACTGCATATCGCTGATCAAGAAACAGAAAGCGAAAACAGAGCGAAGGCAAATTCTTGAGGAACTGGAATTTTGCTCATTACTTTTTACCTTGTCTCATTCAACAGAAGCCAGTACAAGGAAACTTAAAAATTGCATTTTTGTAGACGTTAATTTTAAATACATGTGTGGAGTGAGACAGTGTTGCAGCCTATCACCGGTATGGTTCCGTAAATGGACCAAGCTGTGATAGAAATCAAGTAGACATTTAGAAAGGAAATCAAAGTACATCAGGGAGAAACTAAAACTTTTCGTTTGCCTTGTGACAGTTTGTTTCTCTCGGAAACAGGGAAGGACTTGGGAAAGCAGTTGAACAGAATGAAAAATGTTTTGAAAAGACGATATAAGACGAACACCAAAAAAAAGTAAAACAAGGATAATGTAATACAGTGGAATTAAATGAAGCGTTGCTGAGAGAGTTAGATCAGCAAATGAGAAACTAAAAGTAGTAGATGAGTTTTCCAATTTGAGCAGGAAAATAACTAACGATGGCCAAAATAGAGAAGATTCAGAAGTGACGCACAAGCATTCAATAGGTCTCGCATCAAGGCAGATGCTATTGCATAGCACAAGCAACTCTGAGATTCCCCTTTCCATCAGCAAATGTTGGCACGCTACACATATGAAATGTGCGGCACGTTTCCGGACGTGAGTTCCTATTTAATGGTTCAAATGGCTCTGAGCACTATGGGACTCAACTGCTGTGGTCATAAGTCCCCTAGAACTTAGAACTACTTAAACCTAACTAACCTAAGGACGGCACACAACACCCAGCCATCACGAGGCAGAGAAAATCCCTGACCCCGCCGGGAATCGAACCCGGGAACCCGGGCGTGGGAGTTCCTATTTAAAACATTATGTGTTCACTCCCCTCTGCAAGTTCTAGAAATTTTTAACGGAAACTTCCGAACATCCTGTATCAATTCCAGTTTTCCTGTATTTCTGATAACCACGCAAAAATGGAGCGAAATACCTCATGAGGATACTTGATGCCTTTGTCTCTACATTTGGAGAAGTCTTCCTTTGTTCTAGTTTTACAGTGTGTTTCCGCGATGTAGATTCAATCTTTAATGGGCGGTGAAAAAGAGGAAATGCGTCGCTTTGAGAGGGGAACACTGGCCCAGAAACGATTGATCGAAAGTTGTAAGCGACTATCGGAAAATTACAAATTTACCATTGACGTTACGGCAATGATAAAATTCCAAATGGGGATATTTTTAATAATTTCGTTTACGTTCCCTGGAAAAAAGTTAAGCACCCCGAAGACGTGGTCGGAAATCCATACAACTGTGTAGAAGTATGCACCATCGAAGGATATGGAGAGGATGGCCACCACAGTGGATTAGTCTTGGCCGTGTTTAGTATTGTTACCAGCCCTGGACGGGTATATAAGGGGCGTGAATAGAGACAGATACTGAGTGATTACTGTGAAGGACGCGGAGATGCCGCGTGCTCGTAGTGGCAGCATTATCAGCGCCTGACCGAGTCTGAAAGGAATTAGAATAATATATTAATACCTCCAGCTGCTGACGGGCGTTGATACATATCAACGGGGACAGGTGAAAATGTGTGCCCCGACCGGGACTCGAACCCGGGATCTCCTGCTTACATGGCAAACGCTCTATCCATCTGAGCCACCTAGGGCACAGAGGATAGTCAGTCTGCAGGGACTATCTAGGAAAGCCTCCCGCGAGACCCACATTCTCACCTTGTATGTCCAAACACTACACTCGTAGTGTCCCTACCCAACACACTCATTACTCGTGGAAGACATTCCTACCCAGTCCCGTAAGAGTTCGGGTAATATGTGTGCATCCGCGCAAAAGAAGAAGTTCATGGGCGGTATTGCCAGAACTATATACTTATATGGATATGGTGTCTGTTCTTTCGGACAGAAAGAACAGACACCATATCCATATAAGTATAGAGTCTGAAAGGAGTTTCAGTATGATTCGCCATTTCGCCGGATGTTCGATTTGTGCAGTATCCAGATTTGTGGGGCATTCAGGTGTGACAGTGTGCGGCGGCGCGGTTCCTTTCGTCCAATACCTGCACCTACCTGTGAACTCATAGCGGCTGATCGCCGGTGGGAAAGCCGAGCAGAAACCTCGCGTACTGCAACTCGCACCAGGCTGCATGCAACCTAACTATTCCAAGAATCGGGAAAAGGTCTTAATTCTGAATGAGAGGTGGAAATACTGGCAAAACTTCGGTATATTCTGAACCTCCAGATGTACACGTTCACTGCCAAGCCCGTGCTAATCTCGACACAGCCATGCACAAACCCTTTCATTCACATTAGCACGTTTATGGTAACGTATTTCCCGAAATCTGCTACTAAGCACGGATTGTTCTTAAATGAAAATGCTCGCCATACTGTCAAGTTCATCGGTGTCTAATGCACTCAAGTTTTTAGTCACCGATCTGCTCAATATGGCACGCGGAATTACTGTCTTTTCTCATACACAAAATTACTTAAAAAATCCGTACTTTCTAAAAAAACACACAGGAATAAGTATGCCTTCACTTTAAAACAATTTTGAAACATTTAGCACAACTAAATCGGCAAATTGCAACTTGCTTCCGAGCTCACACTACACACGACCGTACCAATGAAAGGCTGGGCTCCAACTCCCTTAGACTGCTGTAACAATTCTATATCTCCAAGAGAAAAGACGCGCGAAGAATACTTCGTTCTGATTGGTCAGTTTTCTTTAAGACCAATAGAAAAACATTATTCTCTTGCGTCAGATCGCGCTTTTCATGATTAACCAATCAACAAATAACACTTTAGAACTGTACTTTTTCTCGAAATAAGTATTTAACATTTTTCTTATTATTTTGTTTATACTTTACATTATCGTTTATTTTCATCTGCACTCGAATTAGCTTTCCTTTTACCATAAACTTACTTAACAAATTATGATACAAAATTCTCCGTTGTCTGCATTCACACTGTCTTAAAACTTTCTCACACTAGTTCGTGCAGCGTTCATCAGTAGAACAATGATCTACATATTTACTTTGGACCACATACACTCATCATTCAGACTACTAAAAGCATATACAAAACTGTACAAACATAAATAAACAAAAAAGGTATCAAGAAATAAACAGAACAATTCACAAGAACATTCTCTTGACCTGTTTCTTGAATGTCTCTGTACACTATTGGACTCTGGTGGTCAAAATTCTTAACTACATTACAGTTCTTTCTGTTTAGTCCTGTCCGCTGATGTCCTCTAGCAGATAAAAATTAGAACTATATACTCGACTGGGCTCACTTCAAACCATCTGTCACTGTGCACGCATGAGTCACTCTCCCGAAACACAGGCTCCCGACAGGAGCGATATAAGGCGCCACGCCTCAAGTGGTGATGTTGGGCTGCCGCGGAACGTGATGTCAGTCTTACTCGTCGTCCAGGTTCCGGTCGCCAACGTCTGCCCACCGGAAGGGTTGATCGCTACACTGTGCACCATGCACTTAGTAACCCCGTCACATCTGCGCGTCCCATCCGAGAACAAGTAATGGACTCCCTGCAACGTTTTGCGTCATCCCACACCGTTATTCGGTGAGTAGCAACAGCCGGACTAGAGAATTACCGCCTGCCGTTAACATCACAACACAAACGACGGCGTGCAGAACGGTGACATGACCAGGAAACACGGACTGCTGTCGAATAGAGTCGCTTTGAGTTCAGCGATGAGTCGAAGTTCTACGCCACCCCGCGCGGTTGTCGTCGGCTAGCATGGCGACGACGTGGGGGGGGGGGGGGGGATAGGTCCCCTTTTTCCACTGTTTTGGAGAGTGGAGAGGATCAGCGGTGTCACCCCTGGCGTCACTGTGTGCAGAACCATCGGATATGTCTTCAAAAAACAGCTGGTGGGAATTGAGCGAACTAAGATGACACAGTGGTACCCCAGGACGTCCTTCGTCTTCGTGTGTTACCTCTCATGAGACAGTATCATGATGCCATTTTTCAAGAAGGCAATGCTCGTCGACACATGGTACGTGTCTCTATGAATTGCGTGATGTTGAAACCCTTCCGTGGCCAGTAAAATCCCTGCATCAGACCCCGATAGACTTGGATACTACGAAAAACGTTTTCAAAAATAGTCATCGACAGAGGCACAAAACTATAGGCCTACATATCTGACGTAGGTCTGCTGTACAACTTTGGAACATGTTTTATGCTCATGGCATTGTGACATTTCCGGAGATGAGAAATCTCCACAGTAGGAATCAAAATGCGTCCCGAAATCATCATCGTCTGAAAGCCAGCTAGCTCTGTTCGCCCATAGCAGTAGATACAGGCTCACAGATAGATTCCGTGTTCCTTGACTTCCCGAAGGCGTTTGATACCGTTCTTCACTGCTGCCTAATGACGCAAATATGAGCCTACGGAATATGAGGCCAACTGCATTACTGGACTGAAGAGTTTCTAGCAAACAGAACACAGCATGTCGTTATCAACGGAGAGATATCTTCAGACGTAAACATAACTTCGGATGTATCGCGTGATTCACGTAATATTTACCGTGATACGCCAGTATACCGATGACGAATACACGGATGTGCGTTCACCGCGATGTCGCCAAACACGGATGCGACCATCATGATGCTGAAAACAGAATCTGGATTCATTCGAAAAAATGACGTTTTGCCATTCGTGCACACTGGTTCGTCCTTGAGTACACCATCGCAGGCGCTCCTGTCTGTGATGCAGCGTCAAGGATAACCATGGTCTCCGAGATGATAGTCCATGCTGCCCCAAACGTCGTCGAACTGTTCGTGCAGATGGTTGTTGTCTAGCAAACGCATCTGTTGACTCAGGGATCGAGACGTGGCTGCACGATTCGTTACAGCCATGCGGATAAGATGCCTGTCATCTCGACTGCTAGTCGCCTGGGCCTTGAGTCAAACAGAGCTTGGATGGCGTGTACAGGTACAGCTGCCGATGCAGCTTCAACACGATACCACAGTTCATCTAGAATAGTGAGTGGCGTATTGTGACGAGCCAGTTGCTCGGCCACCATTGACCAGACGTTTTCAGTTGGTGAGAGATCTGGAGAAAGTGGTGGCCAGGGCAGCAGTCGAACATTTTCTGTACGTAGAAAGGCCCGTACAGGACCTGCAACATGCGGTTGTTTATTATCCTGCTGAAATGTAGGGTTTCGCAGGGATCGAATGAAGGGTAGAGCCCCGGGTCGTAACACATCTGAAATGTAACGTCCACTGTTCAAAGTGCCGTCAATGCGAACAAGAGGTGACCGAGACTGTAACTAATGGCACCCCACACCATCACGCCGGGTGATACACCAGTAGGGCGATAACGAATACACGCTTCCAATGTGCGTTCACCACGATGTCGCCACACACGAATGCGACCATCATGATACTGTAAACACAACCTGGATTCATCCGAAAAAATGACATTTTGCCATTCGTGCTCCTAGGTTCGTCGTTGAGTACACCATATCAGGCGCTCCTGTCTGTGATGCAGATTCAAGGGTAACCGCAGCCATGGTCTCCGAGCTGGTAGTCCATACTGCTGCAAACGTCGTCGAACTGTTCGTGCAGATGGTTGTTGTCTTGCAAACGGCCCCTTCTGTTGACTCAGGGATCGAGACGTGGCTGCACCATCCGTTACAGCCATGCGGATAAGATACTTGTCATCTCGACTGCTAGTGATACGAGGCCGTTGGGATCCAGCACAGCATTCCGTATTACCCTCCAGAATCCACCGATTCCATATTCTGCTTACAGTCATTAGATCTCGACCAACGCGAGCAGCAGTGTCGCGATACGATAATCCTCAATCGTGATAGGCTACAATCCGACCTTTATCAAAGTCGGAAACGTGATGGTACTCATTTCTCCTCCTTACACGAGGCATCACAACAACGTTTCACCAGCCAACGCCGGTCAACTGCTGTTTGTGTATGAGAAATCGGTTGGAAACTTTCCTCGTGTCGGCACGTTGTAAGTGTCACCACCGGCGCTAACCTTGTGTGAATGCTCTGAAATGTTAATCATTAGCATATCACAGCATCTTCTTCCTGTCGTTTAATTTTGGCGTCTGTAGTACGTCATCTTCGTGGTGTAGCAACTTTAATAGTCAGTAGTGTAGCTTCACAATGAGGGTACGACAAATTCTACAGGAGTTGGCCCGCGACAAACACATGCTTAAACATAAATGTAGATGCTAGAAAAGCCTGCAAGTGGCACTGTTGTGTTTGACCATGAACGGCAGCTGTATAATTTCCTCAGTACGTTGCACGTTTAAGTCGTGGTCACAACTGTGTTTTGTTTAGTTGTGGGAGTGAAGTGGATTCGGACGTGGGCAAATTGTTGTTGCTCTTACAGTTATTACTTCTGTAACCAAGAAGTCGAAGTATATGGTGTTTCAAGAGGCATACGGGGAAAGCGGAAAATCATCAGCTACTAAGTCACAAAGCAAACGGAAGTGTCTGTTGAGTAATTGTGTTATAAGGTCATTGAAGAGGAGTGTGACGAAGAATAAAAGAGCTACAGGTGCAAAAGTCACTACTGAACTCAATATAGCACTCTCGATCCATGTCAGCACCAAAGAGACACGAAGGGACCTTTATAAGATGGGAATTGCACGGCGATCTGTAAGTCGAAAACCGCATATCTGTGATTCAAACACCCGTAACAGAATAACATGGTGCCCAAGCCATAAAACCTGGACTTTGGAGCAATGCAGAGAAGTCCTTTGGGTCGGCTGGAGTGCCCCAGCGGTTAAAGGCGCTACAGTCTGGAACCGCACGACCACTACGGTCGCAGGTTCGAATCCTGCCTCGGGCATGGATGTGTGTGATGTCCTTAGGTTAGTTTAGTTTAAGTAGTTCTAAGTTCTAGGGGTCTTATGACCACAGCAGTTGCGTCCCATAGTGCTCAGAGCCATTTGAACCATTTGAAGTCCTTTGGTCGGATGAATCTTGCTTCAAACTGTTTCCAATTTGTGGCCGAGTTTCCTTCCAAAGAGTGAAATATGGCGGAGGTTCGGTGCTAATTTGGGCAGCCATATCGTGGTATTCTGTGATGTCCATGTTTACTCTGCAAGATCACATTACTGCCAAGGATTATGTGACCATTCTGGCTGATTAGGTCCATCCCCTGGTACGGTGTTTGCTCCCCAATGGTGATTCTGTGTTGCAAGACGACAGGGCCCGTGTTCAGATACCTCGAATCGTACACGACTTGTTTTGCGAGCACGAGAGTGAATTTTTGTACCTCCGCCGGCCAACATGGTCACCAGACAACCACATTGTACTCTGCTTGGAGTGAAGTGGGCGTGGTCGCTATCCACCTCCATCGCCGTTACCTGGACTTACCTCTATTTTGCAGGAAGAATAAGATTGCCTTCATTGCCACACAGGACGTGTATTTGTCCATTCCGAGACGACTGAAAGCTGTTTCAGATACCAACGGGTTTCGTACACCGTATTAGACATGGTAATGTGTTGTGTTTTTGGTGTTTGCATATTTCTCTCCACCCCTTGTATATGTTACTCACAAGAGTATCTGCGCGAAACAAAGAATGTCAACCAGTGGGGGCGAGTTATGTTGGTATCAGCAATGAACCCACGACCTGATTATGTAGAGCGGCAGGTAAATTGCTGTTAGAGCATCGATGAAGCGAGCGCTGTCTGGAATGTCGAATTATTTGTACCCGTGGCAGAATTTCATTACCGTGTCATCTGCGGGAACATTTCGCTGTAATTGCACGCACGGACGCACGTCGAAGCATCCCGCTATCGAGCTGCTGCGCCTGAAGAGATTCAGCTGAAAACACTACCAGGAGATATCCGTAATAGAAGTATGTGAAAAACGCGTATGGAAACAGCGGACCAAAAAAACGGATTGAAGTATCGCGTTCACGTAACAAGTAATTATTCCCCGCTGTTGTTTGCTGCAAGGCTAAACAATTTATTTCAGAACTGAACCGCTAAATTACTTTTCCGATTTTGTTTGTTCATTTTTTTTCCTTTACTGCAAAGGGTTTTTCGTGGAACATGTACGCGACGATAAAGCAGTTGATATTTACGGGCAGGAATCATTGTCACGATAGATTCTAGCCACTTATGGCAACTGTCCCTACTGACTACAATAACTACTGAATACGACGTAATTATCCATTTGGAGACAACTGATTGAGGAGCTATACTTTCTTCTTATTTAATCGTAGCTGGTGACAATCCTTACAGTGACCTGTTTTGGCTGTTGCTGTAGCTGAAGATCACAGCTGAATCAGGGCGCTCTAAAAACAGGTGGAGTTACGCTTGTGAATCTTCAAGTATTTGCAGCAAGTGAGTTTTGATAGTCTGGTAATTAATCCTGAAGCGTCAAAACTCTTTGTGTTTCCATACATATATTGTCATCTGGCAAGCCGTTTTTTTGTACTGCGTTGCCAAACGCTATTACTACTGTTACATGTTTCTGACTTCGAGGTCAGTTGCCTTCAGGTCTTTATAGCGCTCTCAATTGAAGAAACTATCTCATGTATGAACGACAGTGAGCGAAAAACGAATCTAACAGCTTACCGGACGCCGAATATCTCAAATGGGATAAAATTAAGGCATCGCACGTTAAGGACAAAATTCATTGCACAGAGAAAAATAAATTTCTGCTATGGTCACTGACGTTGTCGATTCTGATTGTTAGTTTATGTCACTCAACGGTGCGTATATGAGTGCCCATATTCAAAGCTATGAGATGAAAGTGGTTAAACTGTTTAAAGAGATACTACATTGCCGCCTTTTTTCAGTGTCAGAGTACTTTATCGACTGGGGTACGAAGTTTTTTCGGAATCGGACATTTGTTGGATGTTGTCATGTGGCCAGTGCGAATTTGTCGAGTAGTACGCGGGTGCGTTTTCGGAGAGTCAAAGGGTAGCAACCAAAGGACAGGTACGTAATCTGAAGCGAGCGGAGGTAGAGAGAATCTTTATGTGAAAAAAAGTCATTTCTGAATACACTGATTACTAAAAATCAGATAAAATATCGACTGAAGTTGAGAAGGGGAGATGAGATAAAAAGAAACATATCAATAAAGAATTAAAGGAAAACAACAATAATAAGTAGCTACGCAGGAAGTTGCGTCGGATGTGTCTCAGTTGTTTTACATTAACAATCGTGTGCGCGTTGTAAGAAATGATGATAGTCTTAAACGATGTTTAATTTATGATTGAGTGAATTTTAATGGCGAATATTCCACAGTGTCACCAATCAGAGCAAAAGTAGTTTAATATAGGCAGTGACTGCAGGCTGGAGTATTGTGAGATTGAAACCATTATCTAATAAATAGTGACTTTAATTACAGAAGTCTTACAGCAATACCACAGGAATACAGTATTGCACAACCCGTGTTTCTCTTTCCTCTAGGAGAGAGACTTCGTCTCCTCTCCTGGTCTCTCCCGCCTCACCTTCCTCAGAGGGATAGCTCTACCTGTTACGGATCACATGTGAGACTAATTTATTGGATCGAAGCACACAGAAATTTATTGCTGCAATAGACCATGTGGGAAATTACGGCCTCTCCTACAGCGTAAGCGGAACAAGAACATCAGCTCATCCAAGTGGGATGTGTTTGCACTGTCAACACGAGGCTGTGCTCGCCGTTTGAACAATCTGAAGACTTGGCTGCGAACAGAAGAAAGGGCTGTTAGTCTCCCTTTGGAATTACTGTTCCAAATTTCCGATTAATTTTTCTAACCATTGTGGAGTTTTACTTCTAGTTTTTTTGTGGGTCATCGGTCTTATGACTGGGAAAGCTCTCCTGTGGCTTCTTCATCTCAGACTTGAACCCAACGTCCTCAATTATTTGTTGGATACATTCCAGTCTCTGTCTTCACTTAGTCTGTACCCTCTACTGGTCCCTCAAGTACCGTGGAAGGTATTCTTAGACGCCGTAACCCATGTCCTGTTATCCTGTCTATCCTTCTCGTCAGTACTGTCCTCATATTCCTCTCCTTACAGATTCTCGTTTCTTATTAGTTCATCTAATTTTTAACACCCTTCCATGGTACCACATATCAAACGTTTCGATTCCCTTCGCATGGAGAAAATTATAAATTGACTGTATGGGTATTTGAATGCTCCGAGAGAGAAGCATTGTCTGAAACAAGGAACTAGTTGGAGCTGAAGGAGGCTCAACTAGGGGAAACGTTTCCATGAATTCTTCAATGGACACGTAAACTTTTTAGGTGAGGGTTTCGGACGTGATAGAATATCTACACAGCGCTGTGAAGAAGTCACAAGGGGAATGTAGGACCCCAGCATACTGCATAGCAAAAAAAAAAGCGGCTTCTCTTTTGAGCCCTTTGGTACGGAAATGTAAACGCAATGTTCGGAACTTAGATTTTATGAGGCGATTGAAGAAGCCGCGCTTCGAGTTAACCGATTTATTAGGGAGTTTCGATGTGGTCTCTTTGTTCACACGAGCGTGACCGCTGAATTCATTACAACTCGTAGGAGCTCAGATGGAAGGGAACATCGTTCATTTTTTCAAACACCTCGACTTACTTTTTATTTAACGATCAATAATTTGCGGAAACTGATGGTGTTGCCATGGGTAGCCCTCTGCCTGCCACAGAAGCTAACCTTTTTACGGAAGACTACGAGGACAAAGCACTTCATTCGATGGTTTTGAAACCTACATGCACTGACGGAAAAAAATCATAATGCCAAGAAGAAGTTGCGGCACGTAAACAAAAGTTGGTAGGCGTGTTTCTACATCTGACAGATGATTTCAATTCCAATTTCTGGTCAGTCGCTTAGGATATAAACCTGGTTTGCTTTGAATACCCGCTTAACGGTCGTGAACGATAACTACCTTTGAGATTGTAGTCGTGAGTTGACGTTAGTCAACAATGCATTACGCCGACAAAGACGTCGTTATCAACACCTCACTGAGTTGGAACGAGGTGGTGAATAGGTCTACAAAAAGGTGGATGTTCCATCGCCGATATTCCAGCAGGACTTGGAAAGAATGTAGCCACTGTAGATGACTGTTGGCAGCTGCGGTCACGGGAATGCACGGTCGCGTGTGTTCAGCGTGTGGTTCTGGAACATTGTACTGCATTTGCAGCAACAATTTGAGCAGTAGCAAGCATCACAGTGACTCAACGAACTGTTAAAAATCGGTTACTTCAAGGACAGCTCCGATCCAGTCGCCCTGTAGCGTGCGTTCCGCTGACCCAAAGCCATTGCCATTTGCGACATCAGTGGTGTCAAGAGAGAGCTCATTGGGAGGTAGTGTGGAGGTGAGTTGTGTTTTCTGATGAAAAGTGGTTCCACGTCGGTGTCAGTGATAGCCATGTGTTGTTTAGGAGACACACTGCACCTACACATTGGTCTGGAGTGCAATTTCGTATGACAGCAGGAGCACTCTTGTGGTTATCCCTCTCAACCTGACTGCAAATCTCTACTTAAATCTGGTGATTCGACCAAGTGCGTTGCAAAATGTCACGAAACGAGATCTGTAGACAATAAAAACCATAACTATTCAAAATGAACTCCAACACCAGAAAACATTGCTTGAGTGAATAAAAGCCTGAAAATTAAGTCGAATGAAATTTCATGGCCGCTTACCAGTGCAATTGGGAGTTAAGAGAACATTTTCAAAAAAGATCTGCATCTGTGTCCAGTTTACTGTAGTGCATAAGTTGAATCGTCCAGGTTAACAGTTTTTCTGTCCTTCAGAAACTACCTGGTTCAGATTATCAGGCTATGTAAACTCACAGTAAGTGTGGCACTATGCAACAGAAAATTCCCATTAGAACTCTGAAGAGCTGTTGCATAATCACAAGATTAGTGTTTGGTATGCAATGTCTGGCTTCCGCGCCGTAATGGTTCTTTCAGCAAACTGTCGTTATAAACCAGTACGTCCAGAAACTGTTTAATCCATATGTGGTTCAACTGAGAGAGGATGAAAGAATGGATGGATTTTTTCAGCAATAGGAAGTAACAACACACGCCACCTGAGAACCTTGTCACGACTACATGAGATGTTCGGTGAGGAGAGAACAACCGGCAGAGGCAGTGCAATTTCCTGACCGCCTCGATCGCCTGATTTCTCTCTCTCTGAGATTTTTACCGTCGGGCAGATAATCCACAAACATTGCAAGAGCTTCAGCATAACAATGAAAACTCTGCTGCTGCCATACCTTTCTGACCATTTCCAGTGTCTTCTGTCATCAACAAAGGTCAATTCCGCATCACTCTTACTGTAAATATTTTCCAGGTCAGTTTCATTTTGTCCTCCCTGTATAATTTCATAACGGAAAATACGTTCTGCTGAGGACGTCATGGCGATTCGCATTGTATAGATAGCCTTTAAAATTATTTTTGTACGTGTTACGACGCGGCGCGCTGTCTCGGTCTAGCACGTTCAAGAGGTTGAGTCGAACCTCGTGTATCAACTCATTGGACCAGACGGAGAAGGCCAATGACAGTTGCTATTTGTAATTTATATGACATTAAAGACTGTAACACTTGTAAGTTCATCTTTGCTTATAAAAATTGAGACTCTCCATTTCAAATTGCTAAAGTGGCTTTTGTTTTTATGACATTCACGATGTCATGAACCAGCTTTAACAGTTTTAACATTAAAACTGTAAGGCTCGAAGATCTAATGAATGAATGTATGAGGAGTTCTGTAATAATATTAACACTATTTTTTTCGTTTTTGGGTAGTCAGTCTTCTAACTGGTTTTGATGTGGTTCAGCTAGACTTCCTCTTCTGTGGCCGTGTCTTCATCTCAGTGTTTCATTAACACCCTCTGTCCTCAATTATTTGTTGGATTGTTGTACAGAGCACCGGGTAGAGAAACCTCTGCGTGATATCAGTGTAGCTGTGGGGAATCTATGAAGCGTCAGCGACATTAGTATAACATAATTACAGTTCAGTCATTTATCCTCAGTGTTTACAAGTCGTCGTTTCTCCGCACCAGCCTCGGCTGTGCCTCATTCAACTGCGTGTTGGATTCTAGCTGACTGTCCAGTCAGCTCCGCGGTTGCCGGCCCTGTCGAGTTTTAGCGGCCTGTAGCTACGGCGGGTTGCCGGCGAGCAGGCGCAGCCGCTGAGTGCCAGGTGGTCTCGGGCTGGCTGCTGGAGTGTCCCCGGTCCCAATCCCAAAGCTGCGATGACCCTTGATGACCCACCCACGATGTACCTGGTGTCGGTAATCGTGTATTCGGTTGATCTATTCCCTTTCACCTGCTAGGTGTCAGCACCTGCAGGTGCCCCCGTATTGCACAGGAACGCGAATCTGAAGAGGCTCTGTTGCTGGCTTCTGTGATGAAGTTCAGTGCTGGCAGCGGCCTGCCATGTGGTCTTGTCGGAGGACAGTCAGTTTCTCCGGCAGCAGATGGTAGGCGGCGAACAGCATGAAGTTCAGCAGGGGAAGGCCAGAATCTCAAGTACATCTTTGGCCAGTTCACAGACTGTGGTGGAGCATGTAGGAAATAGATTCACTACAGTATTATAATCATGGAGTCGTGTGCTATTATTGTGAATGACGTCGATCCCAGTGATGAACTCATGACGAGAGCTGGAGAGCTGGTGTGTTTAAATAGAGCTGATATGAGACTATGATGGGAAACTCAATTTGTAGAGACTTCACATACAGGCTGTGTTAACTACTGTGTCGGTCTCTCGTTGTGTGCTCTTATGAAAGGGAGAGTTTCTTGCAACAGGTCTTAGGACCTAACGAACATTTTCCTTTGCTTTTCTGTCCCAAATTCCTTTTTCTGAATGCGTATCCTCATTTGACAGACAATGTTGTAATGTGACTCACTTACAACATACCGCCTTGCTTCTTTCTTCTGTAGTATTACTTGAGTCTGTAGTGGCAATGTGAGTGAATGTTAATAATAGATTTCTAATTTTTACCCCTTACTATTCCTTGCCATGAAAGTTGGATGTATTCCAGCCCCTGTCTACCCCTACAGTTTTTACTGTTTACAGACCCCTCTCGCACCGCGGAAGTTACTCGTTGATGTCTTAACACGTATCCTGCAATCCTGTCTCTGCATCTTATCACTTTTCCCAGTATGTTCCGTTCCGCATCGTTTGCTGTAGAGAACCTCCTCATTCCTTAACAGTCCACTTAATTTTTAAGATTATTCTGCAACACTATATTTCAAACGCACATTAAAATGCTTTTCAGTAGTGGAAAGAGACGAACTGAACCTCCTTATTCCATAAAGTGTCAGAGTTAGCCACAACAGATCTCGAATAAAAAAAGCGCTTCGTAGTGACAGCAAACTTCTAATTGAAGTGTCAGATTACAAGCAAGCAGAATGTTATCTGAAATGCAACAATCCTGGTTCATAACTTGCCATCGTCTTGACGCACATCAAGATTATTTGAGCAAATATATAAAATGTATTTGCAGTTGCGAATATGGACAACCATGAGCTGTATAATGGAATGACGACAGTGAAAATCTGTGCAGGACCAAGACTCGGACCCAGATTTCTTTCCTATCGCGAGCGGTCGCCTTATCATTGGGCTCTCCGATCATGCTTCAGGACCAAACTCAAACTACAGCATGTCGTCAACCATTTGTCTACAGCCTGCACTCGTACAACCATTACGTGTATTCCCCCACAGGAGATATACTGTAATTGAAAGCAACTTGCCCGGTGTCGGCGGATAAATACGATATTTCACTGCCTGTGTTGTTGAGAAGAACGATGAAATGTTTCTTGGGGCATGCCTGTATGTACGAAGAAACTGGCACAAATCGTTGACGACATACGGCAGTTTGGGTCTGCCCGTGAAGCGTGCTCGGATAGTCTAATGGTAAGGCGACCGCTCGCGATAAGAATGAAATCCGGATTCGAGTCGCAGTCCAGCACAGATTTTCACTGTCGTCATTCCATTATACAGCTGATCGTTGTCCTTATTCGCAACTGCGAGTACATTTCATGTACTTCATAACGGCTGTAGTCAACGCAGTGCCTGCTCCTTCGGACATGCACACATGTCCCAAGGAACATTCATCATTCTTCTTAACAGCACAGACACTGCAATACTGTATTTCAGCAAAGGTGCTCGGTCAACTGCGATATTAAGCAATTACAGAAGGAGGGTTTGAAACGAGTATTACAAACGTGCAAAATATAGTGAGATGGGCGAATCGTAGTTGCAGAATGTGATCACATACATAATATCATTTTATTTAGTCCTGTTGTGGGAACATATGACCACAGAAGTCTTTCTTCTTGGTAAGTCACACATTCTAGCACCCCTGAGTTGCTTTAAGTGCCAACGTTTCACTCATATTAAGAAACATGTGAGAGAGCAGTAAAAAGACGGATCGGAAAAATTACGCAACAATATCCATAACATTGACCTGCTGGAAAATTCTTGAACACATTTCAAGTTCGAATATAACAAAATTTACTTAGGACAGAAAAGCTTGTGTCGGAAAATCAGCGCGTATTTAGAAAGCATCGCTCATGCGAAACTCATCTTGCCCTTTTTCTCGCAAGAAACTCTGCGAACCATGGATGAAGAGCAACAGGCAGATTCCATATTTCTAGATTTGTGGAAAGCGTTTGAGACGGTGCCCCAGTCCAGATTGTTGACGTAGGTACGAGCAAGTGAAATGGGTCTCCAGATACGTGAATGACTCGAAGACTTATTACGCAATAGGACAGTATATTGCCCTCGATGGCGAGTGTTCATCAGAGAAAAGAGTATCGTCAGAAGTTCCCCAGGGAAGTGTCATAGCCGGCCGGTGTTGCCGAGCGGTTCTAGGTGCTTCATTCTAGAACCGCGCGACCGCTACGGTCGCAGATTCGAATCCAGCCTCGGGCATGGATGTGTGTGATGTCCTTTTTAAGTAGTTCTAAGTTCTAGGGGACTGATGACCTCAGATGTAATCGTCCCATAATTCTCAGAGGCATTTGAACCATTTTTGAAGTGTCATAGGATCGCTCATATACCTTATATATATATATATATATATATATATGATATGACGGACAGCGTGTGCAGCAATCTGCGGCTGTTTGCTGATGATACTGTGGTATCCTAGGAGGGTACAAGACACCCTAGTCAGTGGCAGCTTGCTGTAAATGTAGAAAGATGTAAGTTAATGCAACTGAGTAGGAAAACAATCCCTTCATGTTCGAATACAGTATTAGTAGCTTGCAGCATGATGCAGTCGCGCCGATTAAATATTCAGGGGTAACGTTGCAGAGCGACGTGGAATGCAAGGATCACGTAAGGAAAGTAGTAGTTATCTTTCTTTATCAGACAACAACCGAATTATTAATATTGCAACACCATGAAGGCGGAATGCTACAAACGCCAAAGTGGCAGCAAGTATACTATGTGCTTGGATACGAAAACGACTGGCATTTCACCTCAACGGCTCAAGGAGAATAGAAGCAACGACACCTGATTTCTGTATACAGAGTGTCCCAGAAACATTGCGACAAACTCCGAGGGGTTATAGAGGTGTTTCAAGGAACAAATAGAGGATAGAAACTCGTGTCCGGAAACGTGATCCAACGACGCTACAGAGCGTCCAAACTATTGGCCCCAGCGCCTGGCAGTAGGCCACCTCAGTGACGGCAAACGTCACTTTGTACGCTGACGGACCGGAGGCGGAACGTCTCGGAATGTTATTCATTATCCAGCTATCACGACTGATTACGTCGACAGTGGAGAGGATGGAGCCAGCTGCTGGGTGCAAAGACCTTGTCTCCTATGAATGCAACCCCCTGCTGCCTCGGCAGATGACGCTTTCGGACACGGGTTTCCACTCGCAGTTCATTTCACTCTTGGAACCCTCTAAAATGGAAACCCCTTTCCGGTACCGTCATCCACCAAAGCAACAAAGCATTGCGTTCATAGGAGACAAAGTCTTGCCAACCATTGATTAGCTCCGCCCTTACGACTGGCGATCGTGGCGATCAGCTGCTATCACAGAATAACAAACAACGCTTAGAGACACGAGAGATTACTGTCGAAATGTCGAGAGCATACGTTTGAAGAAGAGTCAGGCAGCATATTGCTTTGTCTTTCCGGAACCGTCATCCACTAAAGCAACAAAGCATTGCGTTCATAGGAGACAAAGTCTTGCCAAGCATCGGTTAGCTCCGCTCTTACGACTGGCGATCGTGGCGATCAGTTGCTATCACAGAATAACAAACAACATTTAGAGACACGAGAGATTAGAGACACGAGAGATTACTGTCGAAATGTCGAGAGCAGACGTTTGAAGAAGAGTCAGGCAGCATATTGCTTTGTCTTTCCGGAACCGTCATCCACTAAAGCAACAAAGCATTGCGTTCATATGAGACAAAGTCTTGCCAAGCATCGGTTAGCTCCACTCTTACGACTGGCGATCGTGGCGATCAGTTGCTATCACAGAATAACAAACAACATTTAGAGACACGAGAGATTACTGTCAAAATGTCGAGAGCATACGTTTGAAGAAGAGTCAGGCAACATATTGCTTTGTCTTATGCCAAAGTGACAACGTCGAGAAAATCCAAGAAAACAAAGGCTTATCGATAATGATTCTTTCCACGCGCCTTTCACGAATAGAACTGGGAAGTGGGAACTCATAGGGGCACCAGAAGTACCCTTCGCATTCACCTCAAGGTGGTTTGCTGAATATACATGTAGATTTGTATGAAAAAACTGCACAGTCCTTATTTTACATTTTGTAAGGTGGCTATAATTTCGTACCTTACAAGAACTCATCCATATACTTTGCCGTGATCTACAAACACAATTAGGTATGTGACAGGTTGTACATCGTATATATGAATATATAAAGGTGACTGACACTGTCACGTACACCTTGTAAATAATTGTTAACGTTTATTGCATGAAAGGTGACGGAGTGCCTTTATTATAAAAACGGCGTAATGAATGATTGCCTATACTAGTAGAGGTTAGAACACCAGTAGAAATGAAACGGCTGGTGGAACTGAAGCCCTGGGTGGGAGGCCCACACAGGTGTTTTGGTCCTGCTTAAACACAGGAAATAGCAACATGGACGTCGTAGCACCTAAGCGCTGGAGCACAACAGAGTCGCGACTGGCCAGTTTTGTAGCCAAACCGGAAGGATTATACTTCGGAAACTATGAAAATCTTAGACGCAGGTGAGAGGAACGAAGAAGCGGCATCTTGGCAACCACGCAGGCTGGGTTATTTCCAATGATTTTTACTCAGAAGCGTACCATTGTACGGATATAGATTTTTCCTCGCGAACTTTCCGTGCTGGACAACAAAAGACTAAAATATGGTTGGGCGGCGTTAGGAAGAATCTATAGAGAGGGAGAATATTCCGTGGTTTCGGAAATATGATTCGTTTTCGGAATTACGAGGGTGGGGAGCCGAGCCTTACTGGGAAGCCAGAGGTGGAGAGACGTGGTCTTCTGTTTTGAGCTCCCGTGTGTGACGGTCGCTCAGTATCAGCTTCTTGTTGGTACGGACGGACTTGCTGCCTTCTCTCTCACGAGATTTTATAGTTAGAACGGTTAGGCACTGTACTGTTGTGAACTTACACGATTCTGGACTTCGCCTCCAGGTTGGGAGTCATCGTTGAGTACGCAGCGTTCAGTGATTGAGAGCACTTCTTCTGCCTATACTTACGTTGAGACGTTATCTGAACTCCGTCCTTGTGGCAGGGGAGTTCACGTTTCTCGTCTGTAGCACACAGAGAGGAGAAGGCAGTATTAGAGTATTGTAGTCAGAGGACCGCCTTCAGCCGTCCTACTCTTTGAAAGAGTTTATTTTGTGGCTGGAGTTCTTCCATCGTCGCAGACGTGTACGAGAACCATCACTCCGACGCACCAGACGCGGTACATACAGTGATATTGCTAATTGCTTTGGCTTATTAGGGGCTATAAGACTAAACAGCTGTGATCACGTAGGATTTATTTCCACTGACGTTACACTCCATTGTAGATCATCTTTAAAAGTAGTGTCTTCTTGTGTTTGGTTCATAGATGATGTCAGTCATTTCGCATTATTAATAATAGATCGCGCAGTCATAATAAAAGGGCAGAGTTGTTCAATGGATCAGTAATTTTAGTTAGGAAATATAAACATTTGTAATAAAGATTGTTTTTAATATACAATAAATGTATAAGCACCAGCAACGTTTATCATTTAGTGTAATTAGTTCCCTTAATAATTCATTTCTGTTTAGGTTGGAATTTATATGTTAAAGAATATTAAGAGATCCTAAGATCTGCTTCAGGGGTAGTCAGGCAGGGCCAAATCTTCATTTTAGCCTTTATTATTTTTTGTTGCGCACAGTCATTT
Organism: Schistocerca americana; assembly: GCF_021461395.2. NCBI lineage: Eukaryota > Metazoa > Arthropoda > Insecta > Orthoptera > Acrididae > Schistocerca > Schistocerca americana. The sequence goes on from NC_060119.1 coordinate 850,860,945, forward strand.
AACACCCGCCTGGAGTAGCATCTTGGAATTTAATACACACTCCCAGAAACAAAAAAGGGGAGGGCGATCCGAAATGAAACTTCAAGGTCGAGAGTGAGTGTACGGTTGTTTCACTGATTAAAAAATCTGATAAAATTTACGAAGAACTTGGCAGTATGAGCCACCTTGTCAGTATGACATTTCACCCTCTCTGGCGTGGATAGAAAAACTGTTTGGTAGGTTCAGAAAGGCGTTATAAAGCCTTTGTGGGCAAGCTTTCCAACAACTATTGTAACTGATACTTGAAATTCTGGATAGTGGCTCCGGGACAGATTTGGCGTCCGAGCTGTCCTACTGCAGACAGATCTGGGGATCTTGAAGCTACGTAAGTATCTCATTGTCACGCAGACAATTCATAGAGACAGGCGCCACGTGTGGACGAATGTGTCCTCTTTTAAATGGCACCACCGTACTGTAGTGTGAGAGGGGACACATGAGGACGTGGGACATCCATGACGTACCGTTGTGCCATCCGAGTTCCCTCAGTCATTAGCAATCGTAATCCGAAGTGATGGCCGACGATTTCCCACACCATGCACCTAGGAGTAACATCGCTGTGCCCCATCAAAACACTGGAAGTATGGAATCTCTTCCAAGTCTCATCATAATCACCGACGATTGTCACCCAGGATAGTTCAGAACCGTGATTCATTGCTGAACACAGTGCGATGTCATTCTTAAGCAGTTCATGCTTCCCAGCACCAGTCCAAAGACAGCCGTTTGTGTTGTGGTGTTAAAGGCAGCCTGTGCATAGGACGGTAATTCCCTGGTCCATCTGTTGCTAGTCTGTGATTAATTGTGTGGGATGACACAAAATGTTGCAAGGAGTCCACTCCTTGTTTTCAGGTCGCAGGCGCAGTTGTGAAGGTATCACGATGTGTTTGGTGCACAATACGGCGAAATTCTCTTGTGTTGGTCAGACGTGGCCGACTGGAATCTCGGTGACGAGTTCGCATGCCCTCATGTTCCCATGCAGTCGAACATCGGCCTAATGTCACATGCGAATGGATGTTTCAGTATTCGACCAGCCAACCAAATGAGGACCCCCAATGGGGCCTTTCAGTCTCTGTTAGATGCTGATAACGCGGCATCTCCGTGTCCTTCACAGTTACCAGTCAACACCTGCCGCTGTTGAAGCCCCTTACATACCCGGAAAGGCCTGGTAACAACACCAGGCACGAGCAACAAAAAAATGGCTCTGAGCACTATGGGACTTAACAGCGGAGGTCATCAGTCACCTAGAACTTGGAACTATTTAAACCTAACTAATCTAAGGACATCACACACATCCATGCCCGAGGCAGGTTTGGAGCTTGCGACCGTAGCAGTCGCGCGGTTCCAGACTGTAGCTCCTAGAACCGCTCGGTCACACCGGCAGGCCACGAGCAACACTAATTCCCTCTGGTGGCTGTCCTACCTATCAGAGAGAACTGCAACTCTAGTCATTTGCATACCCACCGATGGCGTATACGTGTACTAAGCTAAAAAGACATCGTGCCGTCTCTTCTGGGTTATTTTATTTATTTAGCGTATGGCTCATAACATCACAGTAAAAATTACAGAAAAAACGCGATTTAAAAAAAATCACATATGAAAAATAGAACAATAACAGTTTGTATATAAGGACACCACCAATTGCAAATTTAAACTCACAGAAGAGCAATCACAAACAGACGTCCAGCTTAGATAATATATAGTCGATTGCCTCTTGGGTCGCCATTAGTAAATCCTGTGGGTCACCCTCATATGCCCTTAGTGGGCATTCCTGCACGATGTCTTTGACCGTATGTCTCTCAGCGCCACAGTCGCAAGCGGCCGAAGGAAGTTTACCCCATCTGTGTAAGGAGTCGGCGCATCTCCCACAGTTGGTTCTGATGCGATTAAGAGTTGACCAAACTTTGCGAGGGCAATCAAATCCTTTTGGTTTACTAAAGATGCATGGCATACTGTGGCAGTTTACTGCTGTTCTGCTCTCCCATTCCTCTTTCCATCGGTCATTTATTTTAAAGTTGGTTTGCTGCAGCGCCTGTGGGGGTTCTTTAGTGGAGGATGCCTAGACCGGGGTCGGTTTCCTTGGATGTCGTGAGTATCTTCATGGATTTGTAATTGAGGGTTGGTCATGATTTTTTGAAATTCTCTAACCAGAGCGTGTTCTCGGCGCAGGTTAGGAGGGGCTATGTTACTGAGAACGGGTACTTTACTGTTTTGGCAGACAATGTATTTAGTATATTTCCCGGTAAAGCTATTAAAAATTTAACTGCAAATGAACAGTTAATGTTATATCAATGCCCTCCTCCTCCCCTCAGCTATAGAAGTAGATTCAGGTAAGAATACGTTACATTAAAAATACCCGATGGTGAGCAAACAGTGACACGCAACCTCTGACACAATCTGTTAGTGCCAACCCTGGTTCGATATGTGGAATCGCTTGCGGTATGTGGGTGGTGTCAGCGGCCGGCAGAATGTCTGCGATTGCGGCCGCGCCAGCGGGCGGTTTGCGGTGACCTCGGGGTGGCGCCCCTATCAGACGTCCAGTGGCGCGCTTTGTGGAATCAGCTGGAGCCGACACTCATCAGGCGGCGAGTGGCGAGCTCTTTCAATTAGCGGGCCATTAGCAGCGCTCGCGCTCGCAGCTCTAATTGCTGGATTGAGAGTCTCAATCAGAGCGGGAGCCGCCCCCTCTGGGCGCCGAGGGCCGCCTCAGGCCTAATGAAGTCGCAGCACACAGGCCGCTTGTCAATCAGCCGGCTCCCCGCCCAGCCCCCACTGTAACAGACCCGCCCGCGCCGCTAATCGCTGCGACGTGGCGTCCAAACACTTCCCGCCTACTACCTGTGCTGCCGTCGCATCGCGCATAATGTTTGCAGCAACGGCTGCGCGAGCGTCTCTCAACATAAACACGCATAGGTGGATGTTGTAGTATTAAGAGTTCTATTCACCTGCGAATCACTTTCACAAGGATACTAAACATGTCATGAAAATACAGTTTCACAACTAAAAATAACACAATTAATTAGTTCAGGCATTCATCCATGATCTTCCAAGAGGAATGGTGAATATTCAGTAATATGACAGGAACGAACATCTTAACTAAAAACTTCATATCAATGGTTATCGAGAAAAAGCGTATTTAACATACATTCTTAATTATTTTATATACTCTACTGGCAATTGAAATTGCTACACCACGAAGATGACGTGCTACAGACCCGAAATTCAACCGACAGGAAGAAGATGCTGTGATACGCAAATGATTTGCTTTTCAGAGCATCCACACAAGGTTGCCGCCGGTGGCGACACCTACAACGCGCTGACATGGGGAAAGTTTCCAATACACAAACAGCAATTGATCGGCGTTGCCTGGTGAAACGTTGTTGTGATGCTTCGTGTAAGGAGCAGAAATGCGTACCATCACGTTTCCGACTTTGATAAAGGTCGGATTGTAGCCTATCGCGATTGCGACACTGCTGCTCGCGTTGGTCGAGATCCAATGACTGTTAGCAGAATATGGACTCGTTGGGTTCAGAAGGGTAATACGAAACGCTGTGCTGGATCCCAAAGGCCTCATATCACTAGCAGTCGAGATGACAGGCATCTTATCCGCATGGCTAACGGATCGTGCGGCCACCTCTCGATCCCTGAGTCAACAGATGGGGACGTTTGCAAGACGACAACCATCTGCACGAACAGTTCGACGAAGTTTGCAGCAGCATGGACTGTCAGCTCGGAGACCATGGCTGCGGTTACCCTTGACGCTGCTTCACAGACAGGAGCGCCTGCGATGGTGTACTCAACGACGAACCTGGGTGCACGAATGGCAAAACGTCGTTTTTTAGGACGAATCGAGGTTCTGTTTACAGCATCATGATGGCCGCACCCGTGTTTGGCGACATCGCGGTGAACGCACATCGGAAGCGTGGTATTCGTCATCGCCATACTGGCGTATCACCCGGCGTGATGGTATGGAGTGCCATTGGTTACACGTCTCGGTCACCTCTTGTTCGCATTGACGGCACTTTGAACAGTGGACGTTACATTTCAGATGTGTTACGACCCGTAGCTCTACCCTTCATTCGATCCCTGCGAAACCCTACATTTCAGCAGGATAATGCACGACCGCATGTTGCATGTTCTGTACGGGCCTTTTTGGATACAGAAAATGTTCGACTGCTGTCCTGGCCAGCACATTCTCCAGATCTCTCAGCAAGTGAAAACGTCTGGTCAATGGTGGCCGAGCAACTGGCTCGTCATAATACGCCAGTCACTACTCTTGATGTACTGTGGTATCGTGTTGAACCTGCATGGGCAGTTGTTCCTGTACACGCCACCCAAGCTCTGTTTGACTCAATACCCAGGCGTATCATGGCCGTTATTACGGACAGAGGTTGTTGTTCTGCGTTCTGATTTTAGTGGCCAGTAGTATAGTATTCAATACACTGTCTTTTACATATGTATAACAGTTATTAAACATTGCAAGATCCTTTTTACGAGATGTCAGTCGGAGAATACTTATTTTTAACATATTCAGCTCTGAGCATTATCGTACACATCTCATTGCAGCAGTTCACAATAGGTGTTCGAAAATCCTATCGTCTACTTGAACGCATTTTTGCACTCTTGGGAAAACATGTAGTGTTTTTTTCGCATGGCATCTACACGTTCCCTGATACAGACAGCAGCGTTCATTATGCGACCAAGCAGTTTCTCCCGTATCTTCAGTTTTCTTTTATACAACTCAGAATTCAACCAGTCCCGTAAACAAAAATCTAATGGCGTAAAGTCTGTCGATCTTGGTGAGCAGTTACTCATACCACTACGACCAATCCAGGAAAATAGGTAAGTGCAGCTGAGATGTTCCCTCACGCGCCTGGTAAAATGCGGAGGGGCTCCGTCATGCTGAAAATACAGGGCGATCCAAAAGTCCATTAAATTTGAAAATGCACTAATTCACGAAATAAATGTACGTATAGAGGTAAAACTTGACACACATGCCTCAAATGACGTTCGGTTTTATTGAAACCGAAAACCAGGGAAAAAATGTGTCAGGAGATAGCGCTGGACAGGCACACGCCAGTGACCTCACATGAGAATCGTGTACAGAATGAGCTGTAGTGAGACAGGGAGTCAGATAATCCCTAGCCTGGCTGAAAAATTCCTGCTGAAAGGATGGCGCTCCACCTGGTATTGACATCATGTCAAAGATGTCTCGACCTCGAACTCCGCCTGTTCGAGTCTAGGTCCAGCACACAGTTTTGATCTACCAGGAAGTTTCGTACCAGCGCACACTCCGCTGCAGAGTCAAATTTCATTCTGGAAACATCATCCCAGGCTGTGGCTAAGCCATGTCTCCGGAATATCCATTCTTCCAGGAGTGCTCGTTCTGCAAGATTCGCAGGAGAGCTCTCGTGAAGTTTGAAAGGTTGGAGACAAGGTACTAGGGGGATTAAACTGTTGGGAGGGGCCGTCCGTCGAGCTTCGGTAGCTCAGTCGGTAGAGCAGTTGCCCGCGAAATTCAAAGGTCCCGAGTTCGAGTCTCAGTCAGGCACACAGTTTTAATCTGCCAGGAAGTTTCAAGGATGTGACTGGTTATCGGTCGTGGTTCTACGGTAGGAAAGATCCCGGGAAGTGCGTGAACTAATTTAGGAAAATCAGGGGAAATTTAAATAAGTATCGTCAGAGAGCATTTAGACTAACTTTGGTGTTGGTAGTCATCTGTTGCCCTGAAGTTGTTTCTTGATTTTAATCTTTGAGAAAACGATAGAATCCCATATAGACGGTATTGTTCGAACATGAACGTCGTTCTTTCCTTGCAAGCAGCCAACTCCTGTCCAGCCATTCAAGCAAGCTGAAGATTTTATCTGTGCGAGCGGGTTTCAGAGGGTCGGTCATGATTCTTCGTGTATCGTTGAATAAGATTAAACTTCCTTACGAAGAGTGGATTTGTACCGGATAGGAAAGGCACTCACAGATCCAATATCACTTATTTGTCTCCTCTAACCCCCCTCCCCAGTCCACTTCCTCTCTCCTCCTCATCCCCTCCCCCTCCTTCCATTTCTAAGACAGACGCCTTGTTTTGAAACAAGCTAACGGATATCGTCCAAGCTCAATAACAGCTCAGTATTTTACTACCGTAAACGTTAAACATCCAACAATACAACTTCCTATGACAAGAATTTGTGGAGACATGAAATCATTCTCGTCCAATGGTGGTAGCAGTTACATAATTTTCCATATTGCAGGTTGGAACTGGTGTAAGCTTTGATGATTTTCACACAGCCAAGTCTCTACACCTGTAGTGTCCACAACCTATTACGTGATAGAATCCTAACAAATGCGTATCTACCTACAGGAGGTGATAAATTCTGTCTGGACAAAAATTCAGACATGTTAGGTATAGATCGCAAAATCACATATATGTTGGTCAGCATTTTGTGGAAGTTTTTCGCTACATTTTCACAACACACAAACTGTATCTCTTTTACATCTTTAAACAGTGTGTTACAATTACATTTTCATGATACATTTCAACCAATGTGCTACATTTCGTTATTAAAACACATTTGTACTATGTAGGTTACATTAAACTTTCATAATACACGTACAGCACGTATGTTACATTTTCAGGATGGACATGACAGCATTTCGTTCCGTGGTACTGGAAATCGCAACACTGTCTTCTCTATGTACAAAGGGCAGGCAAGCCAGCTTGCAGTGAACGCAGCTCAGTTGACATGTTGAGGACGTAAGACAAGCATGTGGCAGGTGATTCTTGTATAGACAACGCCCACGTGGCAGCCAACTCCTCTTGTTTCCCTTACACAGACGTGCATTGACATCAACATTAATAAAGGATTTTATCTGGGCACCACAGAAATTTCCACAAGTGATTGCATACAAATATGCTGTGATAAAGGTTTTCTCAAAAAATTGTAATTGTTGTTTCAAGTGGTCAATTACAGCTGGTTTATACCCAGAAAATGACCTAGTGAGCAATATCTCTAATTATCTTCGTTATTCAGATGTATTAAACTTTACAAACATTTCATTTCCTAGCAGTTTGAAATACGTGGAAATATTTGAGAAAAGCAACGAAAATGTGTCTATTAATGTGCATAGTATTCAGTATTCTGAGCACTAGTGAGCAATTATAGGAGTGACAAGGAATACGAAGGAAAAGATTTTTAAGTTGTTCCACTGTATTTTGCGAAACATCGTAATCGTGAGACATGCATGAATCTGTTCATGCTGCTGGTGCAAAACAGCATTCCTGGTAAATAAAAAATCTTTTGAGGCTAGCAAGTAGTATCACTCCTTGTCGTCGTGATATCGTAGTACGTCTCCTCACGTTTGCTGCCAGGCTCTAAAACTATTTCGGGGAACCTCTTGTCTGCCACCTTCAGCAGAGACGCTGCTGCTGCTGCTGAGTCCTGCTGGAAGCAGATGAGCCGGACGTGGTGGCCGTTCGGTTCTAGGCGCTTCAGTCCGGAACCGCGGGACTGCTGCGGTCGCAGGTTCGAATCCTGCCTCGAGCATGGATGTGTGTGATGTCCTTAGGTTAGTTAGGTTGAAGTAGTCTAAGTTCTAGGGGACTGATGACCTATGATGTTAACTCCCATAGTGCTCAGAGCCACAAGCCCAATCCTTGGGATGGGACCATACCTATGGGGGGGAGGGGGGGGGCGAGGGGGGGGGCAGCGCATGGTTCAAATGGCTCTGCGTACTATGGGACTTAACATCTGATGCCATCAGTCCCCTAGACTTAGAACTACTTAAACCTAAATAACTTAAGGACATCACACACATCCATACCCGAGGCAGGATTCGAACCTGCGACCTTAGCAGCAGCGCGGTCCGGACTGAAGGGCCTAGAACCGCTCGGCCACAACGGCCGGTGGACGGCGCATGCGCCGTGTAAGATACGGGGACCTACACAGGACGATGGTTTCTAGCCTTGGATTCAATTTTCAATTTTCAGCAGCAGCAGCGTAGTAGTTACAGAGAAGAATGATCAGAGTTTCAGCAGTGCTGAGTTGCTGACTGTGTGCAATAGTTTATCAAACAGCTGTAGCCGATTGCCAAGCACACATAAAAATACTTGTTGCGAAACTAGTAGATAACCATGAACCTGAAGAGGAAGTAGCCTTTCGAGCAGCAAAAATTTCACACATTTGTAAGGAACGCTTCAGGCCAACTGATATGAAGCAGAGAGATCATTGTCATTTTACTGGCAGAATTCGAGGATAAGCACATGCTAGCTGTAATTTAAATCACAGACCTAATTTTAAAGTGCCTGTAGTGTTTTACAGTTGATACATTACGAGGCTAATTTTATAATTAAGAACCTGTGCAAACAAATGGAAGAAACTGAGCGTAATAAACGACTCAAATGAATTCAGGCCATGTTCCTGTGAGTTAAACAAACATGGAAAAGTCCCAAGTATGTGCTACGGGTAAATCTATCGCTGTGGAACATCACTGCGATAAGAAATTGCAGTTTATAGATTAGTTCTGCTTTCTAACGTGTTCTCTAGAAAAATATGACTCGTGTTCAAAATCTGATGAGGTGAAATAGCAAGAAAGTACTTTCCCGAAAAATAATGTTTAATTTGATTAATAATAAAGGAGTGAGACCTTAACTTTTCCCGGGGAATTGAATATTCAAATAACTTACGGGTTTGCTGCAGGGTGACGTCGTCGAACACCGCCGATATTTCGACAGGAGCACACCCTGCCATTCTCAAGGCACAAATGCAAGGAAGAAGAAATGTGCAAGCAAATTTAATACCTCGGCTCACAGAGGAGAAACAAGGAAGACACCACACACATAACAAATGTCAACACAAACAAAGATAACCAACATCAGAAATATCGATAGTTACTATTAATCAACAGGTGAGGTAGCACTAATTCTGTCCCTCTGTTTTTTGATGAGAGACAGAGCCGGATTCCAAGCAGCATTTAAACAAAATCCACCATCTCTATTAATAAGGTTGCTTGATAGTCTGATTTCAACAGCTTCCTTAATAACACTATCCCAATAGTTGGACGTGAAAGCCAGACTCTCCGTGTTGTTGTATTCCATAGGATGACCGGTGTCAAGGCAATGTTCTGCAACAGCGGATTTGCTCGGCTGTTGTAAGCGTGTGTGACGCTCATGTTCAGTACACCGCTCTTCCACAGTCCTGATTGTCTGACCAATATATGACATGCCACATCTGCAAGGAATACGATAGACCCCAGCCTTACGCAAACCAAGATCATCTTTTACGGACGCCAACAGGGCCTTAATCTTAGAAGGTGGTCGAAAAACACATTTCACATCATATTTCCGCAAAATACGGCCAATCCTGTTGGAAATGCTTCCTGCGTAAGGCAAAAAGGCCGTAGACTTAGGTGCCACTTCGTTGCTATCGTCACTCACCCGTTGCACAGAAGGCTGATGGCGCAACGCACGTTTGATCTGCCTCTCACTATAACCTTTCTGACGAAAGGTGACTTCGAGATGTGCTAGCTCAGCTGCCAAACTTTCAGGGTCTGAGATAACGTGGGCCCTGTGAACCAAGGTGAGAAGTACTCCTTCACGCTGAGCTGTATGGTGACAACTATCAGCTCGCAGATGTAAGTCAGTGTGGGTAGGCTTCCTATAAACAGAATGTCCCAACGTACCATCAGTTTTCCTTTTGACCAACATATCAAGTAAGGGAAGGCATCCATTCTTTTCCACCTCCATAGTGAACTGAATATTCGGGTGGATTGAATTCAGATGTTCCAAAAACCGGTTTAAATTCTCACTACCATGAGGCAAAACAACAAAAGTATCGTCTACATATCTGAAAAAACACGCAGGTTTCAAGGTCGCTGACTCCAATGCACGTTCCTCAAAGTCCCCCATAAACAAATTGGCCACAATAGGTGACAACGGGCTTCCCATTGCAACTCCATCAGTCTGTTCGTAGTACTGACCATTGAATAAAAAGTAAGTGGAAGTCAGCACATGTCGAAACAAATTTGTTAACTCGACACCAAACTTAACCTCAATTAGCTGCAACGAATCAGAGAGAGGAACGCGAGTGAAAAGAGAAACCACATCAAAACTGACTAAAATGTCAGAGTCATTCAAACGCAATCCCTGCAATCGACGTAAGAAATCTGCAGAGTTCTTAATGTGGTGTTCACACCTACCTACTAGTGGGCTCAACAAACTAGCAAGATGTTTAGCTACACGATATGTCGGAGCACCAATTTTAAGAAACAATACGCCTCAACGGGACAGCCTCTTTATGGACCTTCGGGAGGCCATATAATCTAGGTGGTACGGCACAGTAAGAATTAAGACTCTTGATAGTCTTCTGTGACAAAGAACTTTTCTTCAGGAGGTTGTTTGTCTTTCTCTCAACCCTCTTAGTATGGTCAGCACCGATTTTGCGATACGCCGAATCAGGAAGTAGAAACTGCAAATTTTGAATGTAATCGTGCTCATTGGTGTGTGGTGTCTTCCTTGTTTCTCCTCTGTGAACCGAGGTATTAAATTTGCTTGCACATTTCTTCTTCCTTGCATTTGTGCCTTGAGAATGGCAGGGTGTGCTCCTGTTGAAATATCGGCGGTGTTCGACGACGTTACGCGGCAGCAAACCCGTAAGTTATTTGAACAAGAAAGGCGCGTTTTCATATGAGTACGCAACTGGCGAATTCGTTCTGTAGGATGAACAGTGGTCATCAATTGAAGGGTTCAGAAGCTTACTATCACTATTAAAGATTATGAATACCAGAGAGCGTGAAAGTGGTGTTCATTTGAATGCAAGACTTTAGGAGATTACTTCGACGTGTTATTGGTCGATGTCTTTGAAAATTTTCGCCCACTCTGTTTCAAAACGTACGAACTGGATTCAGCCCATTATGTGACTTCACCTAGTTTAGTGTGGGATGCTTTGATGAAAACCACTAACGTAAATTGCGCCTTATTATGTACAAGTATTAGCCACAGTTTACTGAGCTTGGTGACAGAGATGATGTTGCTCCCTGTTCACATATACATGCTGTTACAAGCAATAATTTCTTTGCTGATTACAATGAAAATAGCCATGAATCTTATATTATGTGCCTCGATGTAAATTGTCATTACAGGGGTGCAATGATGCAATATCTTCCCTCCGATTTTGCATGGCTGTTTGCGGGCATTTTTGATATAAAGAGCATACGAAATTATTCAGATATAGGTTTCATTTTACAAATAGTTCTTGAGTATCCAGATGATATCCGTGAATTTCATCCCAGTCTGCCATTATGGCCAGAGAAAATGATATGACCACCTAGCATCAGTAAAGCAAGAGTTCCCAAGAACCTGAGTTCCATATTGTACGACAAAAAGATTCACGTCGGCCTCACATAATGCCACCCCAAAACAGAAGGGAAACTGCACCTTGCTGCACTCGCTGGACAGTGTGTCTAAGGCGTTAAGTCTGACCAGGTTGCCTCCAAACACGTCTCCGACGATTGTCTGGTTGAAGGCATACGCGACACTCATCGGTGAAGAGTACGTGATGCCAGACCTGAGCGGTCCATTCGTCATGTTGTTGGGCCCATCTGTACCGCGCTGCAGGGTGTAGTGGTTGGAAAGATGGACCTCGCCATGTGCGTCGGGAGTGAAGTTGCTTATCATGCAGTCTATTGTATACAGTTTAAGTCATAACACGACGTCGTGTTGTTGTTGCTGTCTTCAGTCCTGAGACTGGTTTGATGCAGCTCTCCATGCTACTCTATCCTGTGCAAGCTTCTTCATCTCCCAGTACTTACTGCAACCTACATCCTTCTGAATCTGCTTAGTGTATTCATCTCTTGGTCTCCCTCTACGATTTTTACCCTCCACGCTGCCCTCCAATGCTAAATTTGTGATCCCTTGACGCCTCAGAACATGTCCTACCAACCGGTCCCTTCTTCTTGTCAAGTTGTGCCACAAACTCCTCTTCTCCCAATTCTATTCAATACCTCCTCATTAGTTATGTGATCTACCCATCTAATCTTCAGCATTCTTCTGTAGCACCACATTTGGAAAGCTTCTATTCTCTTCTTGTCCAAACTAGTTATCGTCCATGTTTCACTTCCATACATGGCTACACTCCGTACAAATACTTTCAGAAACGACTTCCTGACACTCCTGACACTCGATGTTAACAAATTTCTCTTCTTCAGAAACGCTTTCCTTGCCATTGCCAGTCTACATTTTATATCCTCTCTACTTCGACCATCAATAGTTATTTTGCTCCCCAAATAGCAAAACTCCTTTACTACTTTAAGTGTCTCATTTCCTAATCTAATTCCCTCAGTATCACCCGACTTAATTCGACTACATTCCATTATCCTCGTTTTTGCTTTTGTTGATGTTCATCTTATATCCTCCTTTCAAGACACTGTCTTTTCCGTTCAACTGCCCTTCCGGGTCCTTTGCTGTCTCTGACAGAATTACAATGTAATCGGCGAAACTCAAAGTTTTTATTTCTTCTCCATGGACTTTAATACCTACTCCGAATTTTTCTTTTGTTTCCCTTACTGCTTACTCAGTATACAGATTGAATAACATCGGGGAGAGGCTACAACCCTGTCTCACTCCCTTCCCACCGCTGCTTCCCTTTCATGCCCCTCGACTCTTATAACTGCCATCTGGTTTCTGTACAAATTGTAAATAGTCTTTCGCTCCCTGTATTTTACCCCTGCCACCTTTAGAATTTGAAAGAGAGTATTCTAGTCAACATTGTCAAAAGCTTTCTCTAAGTCCACAAATGCTAGAAATGTAGGTTTGTCTTTCCCTAATCTATTTTCTAAGATAAGTCGTAGGGTCAGTATTGCCTCACGTGTTCCAACATTTGTATAGTATCTCCCATCCATGTCCGACGTCGTGTAGCTGCACAAAAAACATTATTCAACATGGTGACGTTGCTATCAGGGTTTCTCCGAGCCATAATTCGTAGGTAGCCGTCATCCACTGCAGTAGTAGCCCTTTGTCCCCCTGAGCGAGGTATGATAGTTCTTGTCTCTCTGCATCTCCTCCATGTCCGAACAACATCACTTTGGTTTCCTCCGAGACACCTGGACACTTTCCTTCTTGAGAGCCCTTCCTGGCGCAAAGTAACTATGCGGACGCGATCGAACCGCGGTATTGACAGTCTAGGCATGGTTGAACTACAGACAACACGAGCCGTGTGCCTCCTTCCTGATGGAATGACTGGAACTGATCGGACCCCCACCGTCTAATAGGCGCTGCTCATGCATGGTTGTTTACATCTTTGGCTGGGTACCACATATAAAAATCCTTGGCAGCACCGGGATTCCAACCCAGGTCCTCCACATGGCAGCGCTCTACGCTGGCCACTCAGTTACGGCGGTGGCCGCTAAATGCAGCAGCCTCAGCGCAATTATAAGTAGGCCAGTCCAGAATAAATACAATACAATGACCATTATACTCTCACATTTTGCTTGGTTCTTCAGAAAATTAAGGATGGCTATAGGTGCCACGCCTCTCAATTCATTGTTCCACTGCACTTACATTAATTTCAGGATAATGCATTCCTCGCAACACGAAGATGAGTGACGGCTCTAACGCTGTGTCCACAACACGTGCAAAAACGTTTTTAAATACATATATGTTATTAAAAATGTATGAATGTATGTATGTATTTACACATCTTCTAAACCATTGGGCCGATTTCAACCAAACCTGGTGCACATCTCATTTATTGTGTGGAAAGGATCTCTGTGGAGGTAAGAACCACCTACCTACCAAAGAGAGGGGGAGGGAGGTAAAATTAGGGCCGCACACGAAAGGCGAATACCCAGACTTTATCCATAGAGTACTTTAGAATGAGAACAATTAGTGACTTGCAGTAAGCTTTACACCTAAGTTCAAACTTTCATGAAACTTTTTCTGTCTTATAACCCCCACAAAATGATGAAAGGAAAAAAAATTGATTACTTACTACTTTTCACTGTTCGTGCAGAAAACTACCGCATCAGGCATGACGTTTTATTTTATTAATTCTTCACTATCAAATTTATTCATGACACATTCTGCAGACGGTATTCACATATACCACTCAATTTACCTGCAAAAATATGTCTTTGTACGACACACGGTTCTGCAGATGTAACCTCATATGCATTAAGATGTGTGTAAAACTGCAGAATGATGCATGAAGTTTAAATTTATTAATTCTTTGCTACTTACTTTATTCATAATACATTTCGCATACCGTATCAAAATGCGCCGCTGAATGTACCTACAAAATTAAATCATTGTACGACACATGGCGCGGGAGTTATGACGTTATGAACACTGAAATGTGACAAAAAAAACTGTAGGGCGAAATTGACTAGAAATACTGGTGAAATACAAGTACAAATATACGTGAAGTATATTAAATAGATGTGAAATATATAGGACATGTACATATGTGAGCAAAGCCGTGGCTAAAAATATACCTCCTAACTGGCTGGAAAGAAATAATGTGTGATTAACAACTAGCAATCTCATATTGGGGTTAAATGACAACACGCAGAGAGAAGACTGGAAAGCCGCGCGGGGTAGCCGAGCGGTCTGGGGCGCCTTGTCACGGTCCGCGTGGCTCCCGCCGTCGGAGGTTCCAGTCCTCCCTCGGGCATCGGTGTGTGTGTGTGTGTGTGTGTGAGTGTGTGTGTGTGTGTGTGTGTGTGTGTGTGTGTGTGTTTTGTCCTTAGCCTATGTTACATTAAGTAGTGTGTAAGCTTAGGGACCCATGACCTCAGCAGTTTGGTCCCATAAGACCTTACCACAAAAAATTAAGAAGGGTGGAAGAACAGACAGAGATGAGCAAGGACGACAAGGAGATGGGGGAAGCGGAGATTGACAGAGGAAGGGGAAGGGGGAAATGTGAGGGAAGATGAGGAGATGGACAAAGAGAGAGGGATGAGAAAGAGAGATATAAGAAGGGTAGAAGGACGGATCCTCAAAATTACAGACCTATATCCTTAACATCGGTTTGTTGCAGGATTCTCGAACATACTCTCAGTTCGAATATAATGAATTTTCTTGAGACAGAGAAGTTGCTGTCCATGCATCAGCACGGCTTTAGAAAGCATCGCTCCTGCGAAACGGAACTCGCCCTTTTTTCACATGATATCTTGCGAACCATGGATGAAGGGTATCAGAAGGATGCCATATTCCTTGACTTCCGGAAGGCGTTTGACTCGGTGCCCCACTGCAGGCTCCTAAATAAGGTACGAGCATATGGGATTGGTTCCCAAGTATGTGAGTGGCTCGAAGACTTCTTAAGTAATAGAACCCAGTACGTTGTCCTCGATGGTGAGTGTTCATCGGACGTAAGGGTACCATATGGTGTGCCCTAGGGAAGTGTGCTAGGTCCGCTGTTGTTTTCCATCTACATAAATGATCTTTTGGATAGGGTGGATAGCAATGTACGGCTATTTGCTGATGATGCTGTGGTGTACGGGAAGGTGTCGTCGTTGAGTGACTGTAGGATACAAGATGACTTGGACAGGATTTGTGATTGGTGTAAAGAATGGCAGCTAACTCTAAATATTGATAAATGTAAATTAATGCAGATGAATAGGAAAAGTCTCTAGAGGAAAGGAGGCGTTCTCTTCGTGAATCGCTACTGAGGAAATTTAGAGAACCTGCATTTGAGGCTGACTGCAGTACTATTTTACTGCCGCCAACCTCGTATATTTCGCAGAAAGACCACAAAGATAAGAGAGATTAGAGCTCGTACAGAGGCATATAGGCAGTCATTTTTCCCTCGTTCTGCTTGGGAGTGGAACAGGGAGAGAAGATGATAGTTGTGGTACGAGGTACCATCCGCCACGCACCATATGGTGGTTCAAAAAAATGGCTCCAAGCACTATGCGACTTAATTTCTGAGGTCATCAGTCGCCTATAACTTAGAACTAATTAAACCTAACTAACCTAAGGACATCACACACATCCATGCCCGAGGCAGGATTCGAACCTGCGACCGTAGCGGTCGCTCAGCTCCATACTGTAGCGCCCGAACCGCATGGCTACTCCGGCCGGCACCGTATGGTGGATTGCGGAGTATGTATGTAAATGTAGATGTAGATGTAGAGAGAGTGGGAGGAGGAGATAGACAGTAACGGGGAGATGAAAGGATGACGGGAGATATAGGGAGCAGGAGTAGATGGGCTGAGGGAATGGTGGAGGCGATGGTCAGAGGGAGGAGGAGAAGGCGGACAGAGGGGCACGAGCAGGTGTCAGAGAGAGTAGAGAAAGACAGATGGACAGAAATAGGGGAGAGAAGCAGATGGATCAAAGAGATGGGCAGGAGACAGGCAAAGATTGAGGGATGGAGGAGGTGGACAGAGAGAAGGGGGACAAAGAAATGAACAGAGAGGTGGGCAGAGGAGATCTATAGAGTGAGGGTGGAGGAGACAAATTATTAGAACTGGAATAATTACGTGCATGGGAAACGCTGGCTACTCAGCTAATGAGTAATAAGGGCATTTTTTGCCACTTGTCAGCTTTCTTCCACGACTCACGACTTGAAACTAATAGTTTAAGGAAATGAAAGAACATACATAACTACACCATTACAACAGCTTACTACAGCTTTCTCGATGGTCACATGTTACCCTTTCTCCTATATCGTCATAAGGATTATGCTGCGACACACCTGCCTTTCAAGATGAAAACAGCCGCATTCATAGGCTTGCAGGTATTTGCTGCAGATTTTGCACTCTAGTGACATTCAGGCCCCTGCTCGTATCTCAGCACTCAACTGGTCCACCAAATCACCCTATCACAGTCCAAATAGAAAATGTCTGGGATTATTTCGTAGAGTAGTGAGACATAGCGCTCAGTTTCCCCAAAATTTTTTGCTCTACGGCTCGATACAGCATTTCTGTAGAAACTCGTGGGCACCATTCCTCCCCGAACTGAATGACCAGAGGCGCTGTGCTTGTTGAAAATGCTGTACGTGGAATCTAGTGAATCTTGCTGCGACAGCAGGACTGCCATAAATTTTATATTATTCCGACGTATCCCTAAATTTCAAAGATTTCTGTACCTACAGTCAGTCTGAGGCGCTGGAAATTCTCTAGTACTGAGACGTACAATGGCAAAGCCTGGCTATGGCAGGGGGTCAGCCTGGGAGTCCTCAGTAAATCACGGAGCGGCGGACCGGTTGTCTACCGCAGCGTCGGCGGCAGCAGCTGTCCGCCTTCCCAGGCCGGCCGCCGCCCCCGCCGCCGGCGCAGCCCCACAACTTTCCCCGCGCGCTGTCTGTCCGTCCGCCCGTGCCTCAGTGGGCACGCCCGCCTCCAACCGAGCGCGCAGCGGACTGCAGATTGCAGACTGCAGGGGCCGCAGCCCCGGGCAGCGCCCTTCCGGCCGGAAGCGACGGACCAGCCTGCTCCGGAAACTGCTGCCTGCCGCCAGATCAAATCCGCGCTCTTCTCCTTCCACCGGTCTCACACTGCACTGCACCGCTTCCATTTCTTTTTCGTGCGCGCTGACGGAAGACTAAACGGAGGCGATTTCACATATTTTACACCACAAGTAACGCACAAAAGGATCCTATCGAAATTTTCAAATATTCTATACAATAAATAGTCGAAATCATTGTAATACACGTGGCTCACTGGCCTTGTTTCTACGAGGCGCGTTCAATAAGTAAAGCAACAAATTTTTTTCTCGGCCAATTTCTGTTGAAAAATGCAGAATTTCTTTTGCTATATCGTGGAATATCCCCGCTTCAGCCAGTACAGTTTCATAAAGTTCGATTGGTGGCATTGTTATGCGTAGCCTTAAAAGTAAGGTCTCTAACGGAGGTTAGTTCCGGGCAGAGAACTGTCATTGAGTTTCTTCTGGCGGAAAACCAGGGCGTCACAGATATTCATAGGCTGTTCTAGAATATCTACGGAGACTGGTAGTCAACAAAAGCACCGTGAGTCGTTGGACGAGGCGGCTAACATCATCGCAAGAAGGTCGCACAAACCTGTCCGGTCTCCCGCGTGCCGGTCGGCCGCACATGGCTGTAACCCTTGTAATGTTGGAACACGCGAATACCCTCATTCGAGGTGATCGACAGATCACAATGCAACAAGGCATCTGTGTTGGTAGTACTGACACACCAGCCCACTAGTTGTGGTATTGAAAGGTGTATGCCCGCTGGATCCTCTCCGCCTGACAGGAGTCCATAAAGAACAACGAAGGACCATCGCTTGCGGAGTTGCTTGCTCACTACGGTACAAGGCTGATCGTGGCAATTCTTTGTCCATGATCGTCACAGGTGATCAAACTTGCGTTCATCACTTCGAACCGGAAACAAAACGGCAATTCATGGAGAGTCCACCACATCACCTCTCATCCGAAGAAAAATATACCCTTAGCTGGCAAAGCCATGGCGACGGTCTTCTGGGACTTTGATGGGGTTATCCTGTT
This sequence comes from Schistocerca americana, assembly GCF_021461395.2. Lineage (NCBI taxonomy): Eukaryota > Metazoa > Arthropoda > Insecta > Orthoptera > Acrididae > Schistocerca > Schistocerca americana. The sequence continues at coordinate 850,879,429 of NC_060119.1, forward strand.
TGATGTCGCCCCCTCATGGTGCAATGATCAAGTCTGAAGCGTATCGTGCTACCCTCGTGAAACTGAAGAAAACGACTTCAGCGTGCTCGTCGCCACAAAAACGCAAACTAACTTCTCTTTCTCCATGACAACGCAAGGTGTCACGCAAGTCTGTGCACCCGAAAGAAGCTCACAAAACTTCTTTGGATTGTTCCTCCTCATCCACCCTACAGCCTGGATATCGCACCCTCCGACTTCCATTTGTTTTGCCCTAAGAAGGATGCACTCCGCGGGAAGCAGTAGGTTAATGATGTGGAGATTATTGATGCGACGAGATGTTGGCTGCGACGAGATGTTGGGTTCGACGTCGACCAGTAGACTGATTCCATATTGGCATATAGACCTGTAACATTGCGCTAATGCACACGATACTCTTTAAAGCCTGTACTATGGTAAGTTGACGGGCTTCACCTTAAGAGAAAGGATTTTTGTATAGATTTTGACCGCGTGTACCTGAATGGAGGCAAAATCAGACTTACACCCACTCAGTAATAACAATGATACGTCAAGCAATTCTGGAGTGCAACCACACATTAGGACGGACAAGAAACAACACAGCAGATGCTACCAAATTGTTAATAATATGGTCGCCAGCCTAATTAGGCATTAACTGAGTTTCTTCCCTGTACAAGTGGATGTACGTTCAAGCATAACAACACATAGTAACACTGCATAATATGGTAAATTTTAGAACCGGAAAATCTACTGAACTGATAATTTCACTTTCTATACCAATATGGATAAATCATAAATACATAACATTACACTATAATGTTTACTACAAAACTTCGTACTGTCTATTGAACTGATTAAAATCGGGCATAGGTTAACCTAGAAATAGCACTTTCGAAACACACATACAATGTCAATTTTGATAAATGTAAAACACTGATAAATTTAGGTTTTTGTATTGGCTTTAACTTTACTGGTCAAATCAGTTCAGTACACTTCAGAATTCAAATGAATAAGAAAGAGGGGGAGGGGGACCCTGAAACTGTTATGATCACTGTATTGAAAATTTTGATTATCGAAATCATTAAGCACTCAACATTTCAAATATATGAGTTACTACTCTTTTTATCTTATTTCCTGCTCATTTAAAATACCATTATATCTGCCTCAAAATAATTAAACTTCATTACTAATTCAATTTCAAAATTATCTTCCAACTTTGTCAGACCTTTGTTATTTACCTATATATTCATTAACAACAAAGTTCTTTAAACATCATTCTAACATAGATAGGTCTGCAGGTAATTATTATTAACATAAACTTTAAATCTTCATTTCGGGACACTCGGATTGCTCAACTTGTGGGAAGGACCCTGACTAGGTTAGTTGTGAGGATAATTAACTGATAGGACAGTTCTGGTAAAATTTAAGTTGTTATTGAACAGTATGGAACAAAAGTAACACTGGTCCACACGAATACAGTGCTAAAAGTTTCAACCTGTTCGTATCGATGCGGCGGTCGGCAGGCGGCGAGATGGCGAGGCACAGAGCACACATACTATCACAGCAATGGCTCTTGATGTATCGGCCCTTTGCTTCTTCTTAGCGTCGCCATACTTTTCCGTTTAGTGCCTATGGAATATTGCCATGCTGTATAGGGGTCGGAAACGGCACATCCGATGCTCAACGAAATCACGTTTTCCAGGAGAGCCTGCTCGATCCACAACGTGTTTCTCAGACCGATGCCCAACTCCGACTACTACTGCTGAGCCCGTTATGCCATGCAGCGCCCGGGTGCATTTTCCCGCGCTCGCCTGCTATCCGCCTTTTACCGCTCTCCTACAGACAGGGTATTCACCAGAGGTTTTGCATTCTACATATCCTAATACATTGCCTACGTATGGACCAGATGCACAATTACAACTTTGACATCTTACAATAGTTTCAACGTTTCTTACATTTCAATTCTGTTATAACATTGCTTGAAATTTGACATAAATATTAATATTCACATCGAAAGTTATTTATAGTTTCTTTAACATAATGGCATGAAACAAAAAAAATGAAATCAGAACATCGATTACACTAATTTATCGAAAATCAGAAGAAAAATTTATTATATGTAAAATAGTATAGCGTTGGTGTTGTTACACATGCCCCTGTTTCCAGTAAATTTCGCTAAGTGCAAATTTGATGGGAACACTAATTTTTATATTTATACAGTGGTTCTGAACCTTTGTATGATTGTCCCATCAAAAAAATTTATACCACACACTTCCTTTCACTCACATTATATAGGTCTATAATTTTTTAATATATCAAGAACATTTACCTGTCGTTTGCTAAAGTGCCTTTGGCACAGTCCAACCTATCACAACATGATTTAAATAGCAAATTACTCATTTTTATTAAATTTCTCAAAGAAATAATTTCAAAATCTGGAACACAAACACTTAACTACATAAGTAAATACAAATATCTATATACACTATAAGACAATTTGTTGCTGCTTGCATTGAATGGCAGTCCATTTCCTTACTTACTAAAAAAACACACAATAATATTTAGAAAAATCACTACATATTATTGCTGCCTATTATTCAGATTTGGGCAGTCGAGTTCACATCATTTTATCACATCTCCTGTACCACACTTACAATTCTCCTTTGACTATTTATCTGCCCTCTTTGATTTTTGGCAGTCCTTTATATTATGACTCATATACTGCCCACTTTGGTTTTCGGCAGTCCCATCTTTTATTTGGCTTGCAGCATTTGCTATTTCTTTTCAGCCCTTTTCTCCATATATCTTTACATTTACAGTACATTTGGTAACCTGAAACTCGCATAAGTACATTAGCACACTGATATTGGTACACATATATTTACAAAGATTTGTTACATTTGGAATAAAATAGTTTCAGTATAAAATATAGCATATTTATTGCAAATTGCTTTCTGAGTGTACTTAGGTCACTCACTCCTAGGAACATACAGTTTCAGGTCCACAACATTTCTTACACCTAAAGGTCTTTTGGATTTTGGGTAGATCAGGTAGTTAGCATTATTGTGTGGAATGTTCTGTATTACATATGGTCCATTATAAATATATTTAAATTTGGGAATTTCATGGTTCAGTTCACTAGATTTTTTGTGGGTTTTTAAAAGAACATAATCCCCAATTTTAAATTTTGAAACTTTCAGATTTTTATCATGTCTTTTGGATCTAGATTCAGCTTTTTGCTTTGCCCTTTTTCTGACTAAATCTTTCTTTTGACTCAACCCCAAGCTTGTACAAGGTGGAAACTCTAGTTTTTTCTCAATTAAACTTTTACTTCTGCTGCCTAACAAAATTTCTTCCGGTGGGAACCCAGTAGTTTCATGATGTACTGTGTTCATGACGTTCTCAAAGTCCAATATAAATCTGCCCCAGACTCTAAATCATGCCCCTTCCTGTTTTTTTCCACAACGCACCTTGGTCGACTGTGACATTGTCCCAAGATACTTTCCTGACCCGTGAATCATTTATATCTGGCGGCTTTTTCGGTTTCTGGAGTTCAAAGTCTTTACTTACTTGAACTCTTTGCAAAATAAACACTGAGTCGTCAGATGGTTCCTCTTTTCTTTGTTCAGTCTCAACATCTGGATTTTGTTTTGAAACTTCGTCATCATTAGGTATAATATCACAATTAGCTGTATCCCCATTATTTTCACTAGTACCGAAATACTCGTCATCTGAACTATCGTCCGAATCCGACCATTCTGGATCGCTTTCAGGTTCTAACATAAAAGCTTTTCTGAGACAGGCACTGAGTTCTTCCTCTGCATTTTCGTCAGGCTTTAATTTTAATTCAATATCCTCTTTTGGCAAAACGGCCTCATTATCAGCTTTACTCACATCCACTGTTACTTTATATTTAGTGTAATCCTCGTGGACTTCTATTACTTTCAGGTAATTACCTGCCTCTTCCTCACGGTGCCTTTCGGTAGCAGCTTGTACTGTTGGCGTATTGTTAACAGAAGTTACTTCCTCGTCAATGCTAAGGATTTCATCCTCCAATTCCTTCTTATCTTTAACCTTCGTCCTATCGGCAGCACGCGTACTTTGCGCGGCGCTAGTTACTCTCTCCTCTTCAAATTTGGGCCACGTCACCTTATCGACGTCCCTACTATTTCCTTTTCCACTAATTAACTTCCTTGCCTCATACTCCTTCTTAAAATCCTCCCACTCACATTGCTTAAGGCCTTTGTACAGATCGTCGATCTGCACACGCCAATCAGTTACTTCTGCTAACTCATTCTCTCCATTTACTTTATTGCTAACACTGCTAACCGCACCTCTCTGTATATCCACTGTTTTATCTACTATTTCCTTCGCCACGGAATTACCACTCGTAATGTATTCACCAGTTCTTACGGCTATGTTCGTATCTAATGCTGCCGCATTGCTAGAGGCTTCTCTCTGAACAGCTGTTCTGTTAGGCTGGGCCGTTGCCCCCTGATGCTCCACTCGCCTGTTAACATGTAGCACTCTGCGCAGCGAAGATGACTCATCAGCGCTTGCACCTGACGCTTGTTTCGCAACAACACGTTGCGTCGTTCCACGCCTGTCTCTAACCTGTCTCATAACTTTACTGTCGGTCCGGTAACTTTTCTTAAATCGGGGCCGGTATGTACTGTCCGCTTCCGTTTGGCCCATAACGTTCGCGGAAATCAGTTTCCCGCGTCGTTATTATTTTTCGCGGTGTACCCTCGACCGCGACCTGAATAACTCCCTCTTCCTCTGCCTCTGCCTCTACCTCTTTGTATCATATTGACGCGAAACCCATCGCCGTCATTTCTTTCTTCATTATTACGATTATTTCTGTTACCAAAATTTTCATAATTGGCACGACTCTCGCGCCAGTGGTCTTCGTCTTCGACCCTTTCGAGAAATGCTTTGAAGCTGCGATGATTGCTTCCCACGTATCTCTTTGAATCTTCTGGAAGCTTTTTATATAGCTCCCAGATGATTTCTGAATCAGATCTTCTCCCTCTTAAATGCGTCAACTTCCGGTACCAATATTCGCAGAAATCTTTCAAAGAATTCCTGCCCCTGTTATCATGAAGTTTGGCCATGATAAACTCGCGCCACAAATGATCCTGTTTTTGTTCAGACCAATATTCTTCCATAAACTTTTGCTTAAATTCTTCTAACGTCATTTTTTCGGTATTCAAATTAATTCCCCAGCGCTTAGCGTCACCTGCTAAGGCGCTAATTACTACGTTTATCTTTTCCTGACCAGACAAGTGTTCAGGAAACATTCTCTCGCAATTTTTGATGAAATCTAACGGATGCCATCCGTTATGTTTCTTGGCGGGATCGAAGCGTTCCTCACCTTCTAACAGCTTCGTAAGTGGTGTGCCATTACAGACAACACTGGGTCTATCTTTAATTTTACTCTCAAGATCGAAAATTTTGCCTTGAATTTTCGAAGTATTTTGTTCACATTTTTGTACACATCCGGTAACTTTCTTACCTAAATCTCTTTCAGTGTCTGAAACTGCCTTTTTCAACTGTGAGATTCCGTGTTGACATTCGTTTACGATCTCAGTTTTAAGACCGAAAACTTTTTCGTCTACTTTTGTTTCAACTAGAGGCTCTACTTTCTCTTGGATGTTGAGAATTTCAACATCAAACCTACTGTTAATGTTGTCAATTTCCCCCTGCATAGTATTCGTATTTTTATTAATTGTGTCGATTTCAAACTTCACAGTATTTACTACAGAGCTTAAACTACCCACTTTTTGCTCTACCAGTTCTATTTGTTTACTAATTTTAATTCCTTGCTCTTCGACCTGTGCTTTAACCTGACCAACTTGTGTTTTAAGCTGCTCGTCAACGCGTGTTTTAAGCTGACTAACCTGACTACTAACTTGTTTTTGAAGCTGATCATTCTGCGTTTTGAGCTGCTCAGCAACATGTGTTTTAAGCTGATTATTCTTTGTTTTGAGCTGCTCACTCTGTCCTGCAATTTGTTTGGTTAATTGTTCAAATAAATCGTTCATGCTTAAAATTTTCACACTGTTTTGTTCTACGGAATCGGTGTGTTCCGATCCTACTTCAAAAGTTTCTTTCGGTTCTTTCTTTATCTGTGGAGGATCAAACATGTCAGTGGATTCGTTCACGTACCCACTATCGTCTACAAAGTCATCCTCTACTTCCTGTTTTATCCTTGCTGTGTTCGAGGCAATCTCGACATTTCAATCTGTTCGTTAACGTGTTCGTGATATTGTATGTACGCCAATTGTCTTTCGCTAACGCCATCTGTTATCTGGTCGCGTACACTCCTGTCATTCCCAGCCGCATTTTCCATTACGCTCGGCACATCTACCGTGTCTACGTTCCTGTCCATACTGAATGCAAATTACACCTCTCCAACGTACTTGACGTTCACTGCTACTTAGTTTACTGAATATTATTACAATTCGTGCCACTGAACATCCGCTGTTCGGTATTCACATTAATTTGTTACCTACAACAACTGGATGTCCTGTCACCGGGAGCCACTTGTAACACTGCGCTAATGCACACGATACTCTTTAAAGCCTGTACTATGGTAAGTTGACGGGCTTCACCTTAAGAGAAAGGATTTTTGTATAGATTTTGACCGCGTGTACCTGAATGGAGGCAAAATCAGACTTACACCCACTCAGTAATAACAATGATACGCCAAGCAATTCTGGAGTGCAACCACACATTAGGACGGACAAGAAACAACACAGCAGATGCTACCAAATTGTTAATAATATGGTCGCCAGCCTAATTAGGCATTAACTGAGTTTCTTCCCTGTACAAGTGGATGTACGTTCAAGCATAACAACACATAGTAACACTGCATAATATGGTAAATTTTAGAACCGGAAAATCTACTGAACTGATAATTTCACTTTCTATACCAATATGGATAAAACATAAATACATAACATTACACTATAATGTTTACTACAAAACTTCGTACTGTCTATTGAACTGATTAAAATTGGGAATAGGTTAACCTAGAAATAGCACTTTCGAAACACACATACAATGTCAATTTTGATAAATGTAAAACACGGATAAATTTAGGTTTTTGTATTGGCTTTAACTTTACTGGTCAAATCAGTTCAGTACACTTCAGAATTCAAATGAATAAGAAAGAGGGGGAGGGGGACCCTGAAACTGTTATGATCACTGTATTGAAAATTTTGATTATCGAAATCATTAAGCACTCAACATTTCAAATATATGAGTTACTACTCTTTTTATCTTATTTCCTGCTCATTTAAAATACCATTATATCTGCCTCAAAATAATTAAACTTCATTACTAATTCAATTTCAAAATTATCTTCCAACTTTGTCAGACCTTTGTTATTTACCTATATATTCATTAACAACAAAGTTCTTTAAACATCATTCTAACATAGATAGGTCTGCAGGTAATTATTATTAACATAAACTTTAAATCTTCATTTCGGGACACTCGGATTGCTCAACTTGTGGGAAGGACCCTGACTAGGTTAGTTGTGAGGATAATTAACTGATAGGACAGTTCTGGTAAAATTTAAGTTGTTATTGAACAGTATGGAACAAAAGTAACACTGGTCCACACGAATACAGTGCTAAAAGTTTCAACCTGTTCGTATCGATGCGGCGGTCGGCAGGCGGCGAGATGGCGAGGCACAGAGCACACATACTATCACAGCAATGGCTCTTGATGTATCGGCCCTTTGCTTCTTCTTAGCGTCGCCATACTTTTCCGTTTAGTGCCTATGGAATATTGCCATGCTGTATAGGGGTCGGAAACGGCACATCCGATGCTCAACGAAATCACGTTTTCCAGGAGAGCCTGCTCGATCCACAACGTGTTTCTCAGACCGCTGCCCAACTCCGACTACTACTGCTGAGCCCGTTATGCCATGCAGCGCCCGTGTGCATTTTCCCGCGCTCGCCTGCTATCCGCCTTTTACCGCTCCCCTACAGACAGGGTATTCACCAGAGGTTTTGCATTCTACATATCCTAATACATTGCCTACATATGGACCAGATGCACAATTACAACTTTGACATCTTACAATAGTTTCAACGTTTCTTACATTTCAATTCTGTTATAACATTGCTTGAAATTTGACATAAAAATTAATATTCACATCGAAAGTTATTTATAGTTTCTTTAACATAACGGCATGAAACAAAAAAGAAATGAAATCAGAACATCGATTACACTAATTTATCGAAAATCAGAAGAAAAATTTATTATATGTACAATAGCACAGCGTTGGTGTTGTTACAGACCCTGCCAGTAAGGTGGCGTAAGGTCGCATTGAACAGAGATTATGTTCAAAAATAGTGTTTCTTTAGTCAATAGAGTGGGGAATAATTTGGTACACTGGGAACTTGAATAAAACGAACATGCACTCAGATAAAAAGATGTGTTGTATTACTTATTGAATGCATTTCTGAAAAACATGAGAGCGTGCTGATAAGTAACTTTTCCGAATTTTTTGTGTGAAAACTCTTCAAGCTTTTCAAATTAAACAAACGCTACTAACGTTCTATGTCATTCTTCAGGTACACACCTTTATTTCTCAACATAGTCGTCCTGGTGATAAACACAATTCTCCCATCAAGGAACCATTTTGTTCATACCATCACTGTAGAATACTTGACTTCGTTGAAGGAGCCTCAACCTCACCTCTGATTGCACCACTTCATCAAAGTCCAGCCGTCGAAGGTGCTCTTTAACTTTCGGAAGTAGATTAAAATCGGATGAGACCAAGTCAGCACTGTATGAAGGATAATCGATGATAGACTGTTGCAAATGTCACAGCGCTCGTGTGAGGTCTGGCATTGTCACGCTGCTCCGTGTGTGGACCAACTCTTCGAATCCGAAACTCTATTGCAGTACACTATTTCTCACGCACCGACATAATTACGTTGCACACCACCATGTTATACATTACCATTCGAAGCCCTCTAGCGATACATGGCTGCAAATGTGTAAACATGAAGAACACAGCTGTACATTGTTAGTTCGTTTTACTTTAAAAGCTCTAAGAGTTTTCATATTAAAAAGTCGGAGGCCATGGCATTATTTTTCGGCACGCCCTCCTATTTGGTTCGTAGCCAGAAGACGTGCTTTTGTTATGCGCTGTCAGTCGGTGGCTCACCCAGGCCTCCACCTACACCACTGCTTTACTGGTTCGAACAAATCACTTCCTGCTGTATGTTGTATGAGTTTGTCTCTCAGTCGTATGTACTGAAGGACCCAGAAGGGGAAAAGGAAACTTCGTCGATGACAGAGTATGTCATGTCACTTCGTTGATTATAAACTCAAGTCCAAATAACAAATAACATGGCAGTATGAGTCCACTTATCACCCTATGGCATGGATGAGTGCACTGATTCGCTTGGGAGGGCGTCAGAAAGGCTTTGTAGCCTCTCCTGAAGTAAGCTGGTCTACAACTGTTGTAACTAGTCCTGGATACTGTCACTGGCACGGAGTTGTCTCAGCTGGTACCACACGTGTTTTATCGGGGACAGATCTAAAGATCTTGCTGGCCACGAGAGTTACTCAACATCAAGCAGACAGTTGATAGAGACACGTGCCACGTGTGGACGAGTACTGTTCTAATTTTTTGTACAGCATTTGGAGCATCTTGATACAGGTTCCACGTCTGTAAATTGGTTTTGCAGTTTTTTTTTATTATTATTATTATTTTAACACCACCGGTTTTGGCTCCAAAGGCCATTATCCAGTGGTATGTTGGGCTTCGTGGGAAAACCATCTGACGTTTACAGAAGTCCAAAAACTTATAGAATTATTTATTTGTATCTTATGTGTAAGCCTGTTACCTACAGCTTACACACATATTGTATTCATCCATATTTAGACTGAAAATAGCTGCCATTAATAGTATTTTCTTACGTCAGAAACTAACGAATCTACAACAACAACAACTACTACTACTACAGTTAATGTAAACTCCTCCCGAAAAGGACATGAAGGCCCAACGGTACCGACCGGCTGCCATGTCATCCTAAGCCCACAGGCGTCATTGGGTGCGAATATGAAGGGGCATGTGGTCAGCACACCGCTCTCCCAGCCGTATGTCAGTTTCCGAGACCGGAGCCGCTACTTCTCAATCAAGTAGCTCCTCAGTTTGCCTCACAAGGGCTGAGTGCACCCGTCTGGCCAATAGCGCTGGGCAGACCGGATGGTCACCCATCCAAGTGCTAGCCCAGCCCGACAGCGCTGAACTTCGGTGATCTGACGGGCGCCGGTGTTACCACTGCGGCACGGCAATTAGCCACAGCTAATGTAAGCTGTCATAATATTACTTACCATCACCATTTCTATTTCTACTGTAAAGACGTCAAACACTACCATTTAGCCACAATCACTTCAACCACTTCTAAATCCGCTGTACAATACCCCTAACTGAAATACAGTGTCTGAGCCGGCCGGGGTGGCCGAGCGGTTCTAGGCGCGACCGCTACGGTCCCAGGTTCGAATCCTGCCTCGGGCATGGATATGCGTGAGGTCCTTAGGTTAGTTAGGTTTAAGTAGATCTAAGATCTATGGGACTGATGACCTCAGAAGCTGAGTCCCCTAGTGCTCAAGGCCATTTGAACCATTTGACAGTGTCTGAACAGTAACAATAAGTTTCATGCGAGGAATATTCAAATACTCTTGAAACCTCTCATCACCGAGCGAGGTGGCGCAGTGGTTAGACACTGGACTCGCATTCGGAAGGGCGACGGTTCAATCCCGCGTCCGGCCATCCTGATTTAGGTTTTCCGTGATTTCGCTAAATCACTCCAGGCAAATGCCGGGATGGTTCGTCTGAAAGGGCACGACCGACTTCCTTCCCCATCCTTCCCTAATCCGATGACACCGATGACCACGCTGTCTGGTCTTTCCCAAACCAACCAACATCTCATCTTGCTCGGAGGCCCTTGCAAGTAAACAAGTAACTTTTAATTTAGGTGAATTCACCTGCTGCTGATCTTGCTGATCTTGGATCGGGCTAAAATGTCTCGAAATCTTTCTTCCTGACAGTGTAGAGCCGCAGCGCTCAGTACAGAGAATACCTGTCTGTGTCCGTAGTCTATGGTAACAGCGTAACGATTGTAAATCGTCTAACAGAATTAACATTCGCGTCAGATGTTTCACAATATAGACGTCCCGAAGCGGTTGGAAATGATGCGTTGCAGGTAACTTGATGAGGAGAAAAGTAGTCAGATAGAACTCCTAACATTATTTATTGACAAGAATGCCATCACTTCTCTACACTCACCACTCTTTCGATTCGTATACTGTCCTCCACTTCAGTCTATTCTTACGGTCTTCATGTCAACCGACATGCAACGCCAAATTTTGTGTGTGATCTGAGCGGTATATCTCGATCCTTGCGTTCCCCTGTAGCTCTCACCTCTTCACTGTTGCTTGACGAGGCAGTTTCATTACTCCTGCACGCCTTACAAAATGTCTTTTGACTCTGTACCTTCCTCTGATAAGAGAATTGTTCATTAAATAATTTGGTCTATTGTACTAAATGTCTCAAAAAATTTACCTTTATCAAGACGGTAAGCAACGAATGCAACAAGAAATTGGCAAAATGTAAACAATCAATTAATTTAAGGAGATGGTTTCGCATTGGGGAATGATTTTAAAATTTTTCACAAAATTAGCCTTCGTTAACATAGTAAGTAACGATTACAAGAAGAAATTGGCAAAAGTAAACGATCAGTTATTTTAAAGCTGTGGTTTCACTGGGACTACTCGGACATACAGATCTCAACCGCCCATCATTTCAGGAGATATATTTGAAGGCAATTTCGCATTTTTGCTAGACGCAATCTCACATATAGAAACTTACATGAACTCTTAATGTCTAAAACCAGCTTTAGTCGTAAATAACAAGTGCAAACGGTGCTAAATTTTGTGAGTAGCCTATATATCAAAAATACATATTCTTCCAGTGATTTCATTTCGGAGCCACTCACAACAGCACTAGTGCAAACTTAAATTTACGTTACAGTAACTTTAGATACATCCACATAGATACTTCGGTGCGTGGCGGAGGGTACCCTGTGTCACCACTAATGATTTCGTTCCCTGTTCCATCCACAAATAAAGGTAGGAAAAAACGACTGTCTGTATACCTTCGTATGATCCCTAATTCTAAGTATCGTATCTTCGTGGTACTTACGCGCAGCGTACATTGACGACAGTACAATAGATCGGCAGTCAGCTTCAAATGCCGATTCTCTAAATTTTCTCAATAGTGTTTCTCGAAAAGAACGTCACCTTCCCTGCAGGGACTCCCGTTTCAGTTCCTGAAGCATCTACGAACCTACCAGTAACAAATCTAGCAGGCCACCTCTGAATTGCTTCAGTGTCTTTCTTCAATCTGACCTAGCACGGCCGCGCGGAGTAGCCGCGCGGTTAGAGGCGCCATGTCACGGACTGCGCGACCACTCCCGCCGGAGGTTCGAATCCTCCCTCGGGCATGGGTGTTTGTGTTGCTCTTAGCGTAAGTTAGTTTAAATAAGTGTAAGTAGTGTGTAAGTCTAGGGACCGATGACCTCAGCAGTTTAGTCTCTTAGAAATTCACACACATTTGAATATTTGAACCTAGTACGGATCCCAAGCACTGGAGCGCTACTCAAGAATAGGTCGTGCCGGAGTCCTACATGCAGTCTCCTTTACAGGTGGACCACTCCTTCTTGAAATTCTCCCAACAAACCGACGTCGACCATTCGCCTTCTCTACCACAGTTCTCACATGCTCATTCCATTTCATATCGCTTTGAACGAGCAAGCTGAGTTTCGCACGAGTTATGTTTTCTAAAACCATGCTGATTTGTGGACATAAGATTCTCGGTGTCAAGAAAATTTATTACATTCGAACTAAGAATATGTTCAAGGATTCTGCATCGGACCTATGTTAGGGATATCTGTGTGTACTTATACGGGTCCGTTGTTTTGTTCTTCTTATACACAGGAGTCACCTGCGCTTTTTCCAGTCGCTTGGGACTTTGTGCTCGTCAAGAGATTTGCGATAAATGCAAGCTAAGTAAGAAGCCAATGCCGCATATTACTCTTTGAAAGAACGAATTGGAATTCCATCTGGACCTGGTGACTTATTTGTTTTAAACTCCTTCAGTTGTTTCTCTACGCCAAGGACGCTTATTGCTATGTCTTCCATACGGGAGTCTGTCAAATGACGGTATGTTTGTACGATTCTCCAGTGTAAACGATGTCTTGAACGTCAAATCTGAAACTTTGGCTTTCGTTTCACTATTTTCAACTGCCACACCAGACTGGTACACAAGGGACTGAATGGAAGTTTTTGACTCGCTTTGAGATTTTACATAGGACCAGAATTTTTCGGGCTGTCTACCAGAACTTTCGCTAAGGTGTGACGGCGGTTCTTCGAGCATAGATCTTTTCACAGACGCACGAATCTCTACTAACCTTTGCTTCTCATTTGCGCGTTCTCATTCGAAACAAGAGTGCAACCCCCTCTGCTTCCTCAGCAGTTTTGGAATCTCGTTATTAAACTATGGTGAGCCTTTTCCGTCCTTAATCAAATTGGTTTAAATGGCTCTGAGCACTATGGGACTTAACTTCTGAGGTCATCAGTCCCCTAGAACTTAGAACTACTTAAACCTAACTAAACTAAGGACATCACACACAACCATGCCCGAGGCAGGATTCGAACCTGCGACCGTAGCGGTCGCGCGGTTCCAGACTGTAGCGCCTAGAACCGCTCGGCCACCCCGAACGGTGTCCTTAATTCATTTACTAGGCACATAATTCTTCAGAAAACGATTTACAGTCTACTTAAGGTTTACCCATAATTCCTCTACGTCCATCTTACTGGAACTAAGTGATGTCAGTTCACTATCCGAGTGAGATGCTAACCACTGCTTATCTCTGCTCTTTCTAGCAGAAACATTATCCTAGCTTTCTTAACTGATTTATTAACTTTCGTAACCATAGATGATCTACAATCCCAGTTTCTCTATTGACGTTGTCGATAAGGTCTGGCCCGTTTGCATCTACAAGGTCTAAGATATTTCCATTGTATGTGGGCTGCCGTGCTAGCTGCTCAAGACAGTTTTCAGAAAACGTGTTCAGAAGTATTTCGCATGACTGTCTGTACCACCCGCAATGAATCCACAGACATGCCAATCTATACTCGCTATTAAAGCCACCTATTACTAGTACTGCACGGTCTAGGTAATTCCGCGCTACTGACCTTAGACTTCCTTTGAACGAGTCTAGCACTGTCACAGCGTAGACGGCTGGCTGATAAATACATCCAACAGTTAACTTGCTTTCACCTACACCTGTTATGCGAGACCAGATAACTTCATTGTCCCATTCACCTTCGACCTCAATAGAGACAATATATTTGTGAACTGCAATGACACACCCCTTCCTATGGTCTCTAATCTGTCTTTCCGATACACGTTCCACAACTAGCTAAATATCTTAGTGCTTTCCACTTCGGGTTTCAGGCAGCTCTAGGTCTCAAGAATAATTTGAATGCTTAATGTTTCTTGGAGGGCAGTAAATTCGGGAATTTCATTACGAATACTTCGACAGTTTAATGATAAAATTTTAACAATCTGAGTGTATTTATTCTGAACGCCGTCTTACTTTTCTTGATGCATAATGACTGGCGAGTGTTCATCAGAGCACCTCAAACTACCGCCTAGCCTAAAAAAACCCTCATGTGCATCCACAAGAACTCTTCTACCGGGGTAGCTGCTCTCTTTGTCTAATGCACCCCCAGACCTATCAAGGGGAGTCCTGGAAACCCCACACGGTAACTCAGGTCTAGAAATCTGCAGCGAATACCGTCAGAGTGGACGAAATCTTTGGTTGAGACCTCCACTCGGCTCCAAACCAAAGAACCTCGATCAACTCTAGGAACAAACCTGCAAATTGCGAGCTCTCCTAGCACCCCGTGCGCGAGGCCAGCACTCCTCACCTCCTCCACCAGTTGGTATGAACAGAGGTTGACCTCAGAACCCATGCAACAGGAGTCATTGGTGCCGGAGGCACAACTCGCAGACGACTGCACCATGCACGCTCGATAGCCACAGGCAAGGCCGTCTCCACAATTCGGATGAGACCCCCGGTAGACATACCATGTGCACATTAGATTTCTTTCCAGCCCTAAACGTTGTCTGCCTAAGAGGCTCCATAACGCACCTAACGGTGGAGCTGCCAATAACTAGTAAACCCTTTCCCATGTGTGCCTGCTCGGACCCTGCTGAAGAAGGTGCCACCATTAAGATTAAAAAATTGATAAATTAGCAGAATACCATCAGTGCTCCAACAAATCTCTAAAAATAAATCTAGCTATCTTCTTTTATAAGGGAAAGTGTGAACCCACTTTGATAGGAATCGCGAAATGGAAAGTGGATCTACAACGATGGCTAATGCTCCCTAAAGGAGGAACTGACTTACACGATGAACTGATTTATGCTGTTTCCGAAAACCACAGAGCGCCCAATAGCTGTCGACAGGCGAAAAAAAAACTGAGGACAACTGTTCCTAGAGGGGGTTTGACGATAGTAGATAATGAAGAAGTAAGTGTTGCTAAACGTTGGGTATACTTCAAGAAGTCACGGAAAACATAACTAAATACAGTAAC
This sequence comes from Schistocerca americana, assembly GCF_021461395.2. NCBI lineage: Eukaryota > Metazoa > Arthropoda > Insecta > Orthoptera > Acrididae > Schistocerca > Schistocerca americana. Next base: position 850,895,116 of record NC_060119.1, read on the forward strand.
AGAAATAAAAACTGTTACACCGTGGAAAGATTGGCCGAAAATTGTGGGATATATCGATTAAAACTTCGTCCTCATGCGAGCTTATTTTCAGTACAGGAAAAGCCATTCCTACAGATGAAGAATTATTACATTATGTCTGTTGGATGTATCTAAGGTTATTGGCACTTTTTAGATTGAGGTCGCGGCAGTATATCCTTAACTACGAGAAAGGCCGAATTATTGGCGTGAGGGTCGTGGGAGTTTCATAGCGACTGTTGGCTGTCGTCGAATGACTGCAGACGACTGGTGACGAGATGGACAATAGTGCAACAAGAAATGGGTCCTTTCAGTGGGGCTAACCACTTCGTCGCTAGTTATTCTTAAATATGTGCGTCTGCATGTGCACTTGTGCTTCTACGCTCTGTAAATCGCTGTGAAGTCCTGGGAAAAGAGTATCTTTCATTTTGTCCTAAATAGCCTCTCTCTGTTCCATTCATGGATCGAGAGGGGAAAAATGTGATGTTCGTATGTCTCTCTGCGGGCTGTTATTAGTTTTGGTTAACAGTCACCGCACGAAAATTGTGTTGGGAACTACAGAAAATCATAGATTTAGTCTTGAGAAACGCTTCTTTGAATTTTTTACGTTTTCGAGATCTATTACACGTCTGTTTCATCCATCTGTCTTTTCAAGAGTTTGCACAATTTCTATTAATTCTCTCAGCGATCGTAAAACCTGTAACAACTCGCACTTCCCTTCTTTCTATATCGTAAGTTTCATCTGTTAGTTCTATCCGATCGGCAATGCATATGTTGCTTACTTACAGAGTGTAGACCTTGCAAGTGTTTTGTGGGAGAACTGTAAGTAGTAAACAGTCCTACAGGAATGGTAGAGCGTGTTATAAAAATAGTGAATACATGCTTTAGCTACGCGTAAGACTAGCTTATCTTGCATTCACAATGGCCAAGACGTGCTATCGTTTTCTGGAGCACCGTTCTCGGATACAGTAGGGCTGGTATGTTAGGAAGCACAACTGAACCGACATTAAAACTTCAGAGAGGCGTGTGTAGACGTAAGGGCAGGAGTCGGCTGAGTGGCTGGGTGGTCAGATTAAACGCCGCGCCTAATAGCGTGGAAGTGAGTTAGGCGGCAGCTGCCGACCACCGCAGCTTAATGGCGCTCCTGGAGCCCTGGGCGGGCCGTGTGAGGTCCTGCCAGGACGTCCCGCTTTAATTCGATTGGCAAAGAGCCCGCCCCCCTCCCCTCCCCCCGCTCGCCCTCCCCCACGAACCACCGCGGCGATGCGGCTCCCTCAAGGCGGCGCTAATTGTGTTACGGCGCCAGCGGACCAGCAGCGGCCGTCATCGTCGTAAGGGCCAGCGACCGAACCGAGCCTGCTTCTGAGACTCCACTGGAGAAGAGCTTACTCGGCTCCCTCGGTCAAGTGCCCTAACTCCGTAGCCTTTTGTTTTTATATTATTGGAGTGCTTGTAGACTACCGACAGAACCCTCTCTTGGGATAAGCCCAAGTTGAGCAGCGTAGAGTCGTGTGAAATGACACGAAATTTCGTCAAGTGCAAACGGAGATGCTTATAGCACGTATGAAGTTACACGACATTAAAGAGCGTCGGGCAGGTTCAGCACGAGCCGTGCGGCCACGTGCATACTGACAAGGAGACGGCACGACCGTGGGGTTGGGGATTTGTTCGCAATTTTGTGTAGTGGAAGAGGACCCCTAACACCTCATGTGGTTAAAATATTAGGACGCACTACATGGAAAATCCCGAGAAAAATCGATCCAAAGTTTCTTAGGTGCCGTATGAGTATAAAATGTTAGTTCCTTGCCGAGTCGCCGTTTGGCCTACATGGTTAGCTTTCAGACCTTTATGCCAGGGGTTTCGGGTTCGATTCCTCTTCCCGTACATTTTTTTTCTTCTGTTGCTTGCAAAATTGCAGCGCATTGTTACAGGAGAAACGTGACATTAATTCCCGGGAAGATTGTATAAAAATTCATTCTATAATTCACCATCAATTATCGTCACCAATATTCCAAGACATGATTAAATAATCCTGGTTTGCCTCAAAATTATGAAAAACTCAAAACATTTTCGTAAATGTTAATGGGGCACGTTTTTGTACAAATTTATTGCAAACACCCTGTGATCGTAAAAAATCCGCTTTCATATGTTGCGCAAGATGTCGCAAAAACTATTGCTTTGTTTGTTTTTACGATAATTACCACTGCGGTTCTTGTTTATAATTATTATATGCATAAAAATTGAATGTTTCCCAATCGACTTTGCTATTCTGATTAAAAAACCCAATGTTTCTCCTCATATACTTTACAATGAAAAATTGAAAACCCACCGCCATGAATTGTGTTGTAGGACAAAAAGAAAATAATTTTTATTCAATAATGTAACTAATTTGTTAAAGATAATGCAGGTTTGGGAAACTTTCTGAATAATTGGTGAAATAACAAAATAAAATGAAACAGAAGAAAATCGAACCCGAGACCTCTGGCATAAGAGTCCAAGCCCTAAACATCTTTTTTTATTTTTTGTTTTAATTTTTCGACCGGGTATCGAACCCGGGATCTCCTGCTTACATGGCAGACGCTGTGTCCATTTTTTTCTTTATTTTTTATTTTTTTATTTTTATTTTTTATTTATTTTTTTATTTTTATTTTTCTTTTGGAGTAGGAAGGCAGGGTAAATAAACAATCTTTATTCGTGCAATTGTGCTCTCCTAGGGATAAGAAAAGTATCGAGACAACAAAAACTATTTGGGAACCATAAAATCAACGTAAAGGCCGCCCTTTTTTTCTTTTTCTTTTTTGTAACATGAATAAAGTAAATGACAATCCTAGTCACAGGCGGGAGTGAAAACGAAGTTATCATCTGCATCAGAATCCCTGCAGCACGCGGTGTCGCATCATAAATCTGGCAGAAAGCCATATAATCTTGACCATTTCTGCCATTGTGGGCGGCATGTACTTCTCCTGCGTCGACCATTCAAAGAACTATTATCTGAGACGGTTTCAGTGTTTACCATCGTTGTGTGTGTGTGTGTGTGTGTGTGTGTGTATGTGTGTGCTTTTTTTTTTGTTTTTTTTCTTCATAATCCAGTCATAACTGGCGCCAACAGGTAGGGGCCAGTTTTCTGCTCAGTGTGCTATATGCCAATATAATTGAACCGCGCAGTACCGTCTCTAGTCGTTCTGCTGGAGGAGTCTTCTCAGTTTTGGGACACCCCAGCTGTCGGGCGGATTGTGAAAACCACTTCCTAAAAAATTGGAAAAGTAATTCCTGTATTCGTATGACTCCGTATGAGCTCGTGTTGTTCTTGAAAATATATCCAATAATCCATCACGGACTTAATATCGTACGAATACAAATATTTCGTCGCATGTCCAGCGATCCAATTGACCGCATACGTCTTTTGTTTGGGAAAAAAGGTCTTGTCCGGTAGAAAGAGTACATCCGATGTGATTTCTGTGTAGTTAGTGCTCCGAAGGAAGGCCAGTATGCGACGCGTCAGCATCCAGACGTCCCTCGCTGCGCCACACACTAAACCATGTTCTTCCGTTGCTAACAGTCCACAGTTTGTGCAAAGAGGAGAATCGACCATATGAATTGTATGTAAGCGACTCCTGGTCACAAGTTTACGGTTTATAAGGGTATACCACATAGATATGGCTGCTGTTGACAGTAATGGAGTATGCACTGCACACCAAATGTGGCTCCACTTTCTCGACGGGTATTTGAGTTCGATTATGTTGCGGCCATGGTGATCCATCAAGCACCTATAGAACTCCCGAGTCGTGGGTATTCTCGTCGAAGGTATTTTCAGACGAACATAACTGTAATCAACAAGAAATGAGGCAATGTGTGCAAGAGAAGGCGAAATATTGCCCACCGCAATAGGGGGTTCATACGAAGGTGGAACAAGTATTTCGATCAGAGCTGACGTTATGGTATGCTTTCGTATCATCGCTCGCATGTAAAGCGCCAGAGCTTTTTTTTCGCACGTTTGTGAGGTTGAGGTCACCGTTCCGGAACTGTAGCGTTAACGTGTCTTATTTGATCTTGAATAACATCCCAGTACTAACATAGTAACCAAAGGCAACCATTAGGAGGTCTGCAATACCCTTCGGTATTGGTAGGATCTGCGCTAAATGGGGAAGTCGTGACGCTATGTGAACGTTAGTGTATGCCACACGTTGGATCATGTCAAAGACTCTCAGAGAGTTGCGTATCATCAGACGAACATTCTGCAGATGCCGCCGAGAACTCGCCGCCGCAGACCGCCGTATTGATCGGGTAAATATGATCCCCAGACATCTCAGCGATTCCACTGTCCGAAACGGTCCCGGTACGTCTTCCAGACCCCGTCCAATGCGCAAAATTTTTGATTTCGTCATGTTAACGACACTGCCTGCCGCCGTCCCGTAAGAGTCTAGATGTTCAACAGCCTGACGCACTTCATGTCCTTATCTGACGAGAAGGATCAGGTCGTCCGCATATGCGCGACAAACGAAAGAGTTCTCATTAAGCGCTATCCCAGTAAGTGAGCGCCTCATCACACACATCAGCGGCTCAAGCGCTATCGCAAACAGCATCATGGAGAGTGGGCACCCTTGTCGGACTGAGTTGTTAATGGGAATCGAGCGCGCTTCCAGACCGTTTACAATCACCTTCGATGTAGCCCCTCGTATTAGCCTCATAACGATGGAGATGAAAACAGGTGGAATCGCCATTCGGCTCATGACTGACGCCAAGAAGTTATGGTTTATCCTGTCGAACGCACGATCGAAGTCCACAGATATCATCGCTGCTCGCATTTTACACGTTTCCGCAAGGGCGATAACGTCACGGTATTCACTTAACGCCGAGGAGATTTTGCTTCGCACCCCTAGGCAAGCCTGATCAGGGGATATTGTCCTGGATATCGCCAGCTTGAGACGAGACGCTAGTAGTCGTGCAAAGATTTTATAGTCAGTGGTGAGCATAGTGAGAGGCCGATATTGATTAACACTGCGACTCCCAACCGTCTTCTGGATGGGAAGAAGAAAGCCCGTCACAAAATTCGACGGTAGGCGTATGTCCGGACGCATCGCCTCATTGTACATCGATACCAACTGTGGCATCATCATGTCCACGAATTCTCGATAAAACTCTAGCGTAATCCCATCTGGTCCTGGTGATTTATGGGCCGCTCCTTTTGTGAGTGCCACCTTTATATCGTCTTCTGTGAGTGGCTCCATAAGCGTTGCCTTATCCGTCTCTGTCAGTGTCGTTTGCAGATGTTGCTGTATCTCTTCCCCCACCCAACGGTCCGTTGGTGTACCTGCATAGATGTGCCGGAAATACTCTAAAAATTCATTTGCAATGTCCTGTTGTGTTGTCAGTTGACGGCCATCTAAACCGTGGAGCACTGTTACCAATGCCCGGCGGTAACGTTTATCTTCCCGTGACACATGGTGCATCGAGGTACGTTCCCCAGTGATGTTGTCGAGACATCTCGCCCGTATTGGGATGCCACCCAGTCGTCGTCGCGTGATAGATAGGATTTGTGCCTTGACACGATGAACTTCCGCAGGATGTTCTGCAGACGGCACCTGGAATGACAACTCACGAAGCATGGTGTAATAATAATCAAGAGTGTCTCTTTGCCATCTCGTCTTATCCCGACCATACTGTATTAGAGCTCTTCTTATTGCCGGCTTAGTACACTCGAGCCACCATTGAAGCACGGAGGTATATGTTGGTAGACGGCGTTGACATGTGACCCATACCTCCTCGACTCTCTGACGACATTCGGGGTCCGCCAAAAGTGACGAATTGAGCTTCCATGTCCCGCGACTTCTCCACACAGTGCCTAGGGAGTGATACGGTACAAATGTAAGACAGATGATCAGTAAATGCCGCAGGCCATCTTTCCGCGTCGACCACCTTATCCCGTAGGCCAACCGAAACATATATTCGATCGAGTCTGCTCGCCAAGTGACTGGTAAAAAAGTATATCCCTCACGGTTCCTATGAATCATGTCCCAGGTGTCGCTTAACTCCAGATCCCGCCATAGCACATGCCATTCACGACAGGTATTGTAATGTGTAGTCTGGTCTTTTTGGGCTAAAACACAATTGAAGTCACCACCTATAATGAAATGATCGAATCTGCCGGTAAATAAGGGCACAATCTCTTCCGAATAATATCTCGCACGCGCCCGTCTGTTGTCTGTGCCGGAAGGGGCATAAACATCGAGAAGGCGAATTCCATTAACAGTCATCGCCAGTCCTCGCGCCGAAGGTAGATAAGCTAGGTCGCGAACCGGAATCTCGTCCCGGACCAATATCGCCGTTCCACTGTCGTTGTTCGAGTGCGGCGAGGTGTAGGAGATGTATCCATGTACTTCCTGGAACTCAGGAATGTAAATTTCCTGCACCGTCAGTATATCCACATCCGACGCGTATATCATGTCCCTAAACAACTGCTGTTTCACGGGCGATCTAATGGTATTTACATTCACTGTCCCTATTCTGTATGCCTGGGGTCGAGTAGCTGTCATCTACACATGATGTTAAAATGGCAAAGTTTCACCGTATCGATAGTCCCTTTGCACATCCGCAGAGGGTCGCCGGACGGACGTGTCCCTGCGGCATTAGGTTTCTTGAGATGCGCACGGATGCAAGTCCCCACCAATAGAATGGTCCGCATCGGTAATTTCGTCGTCCTGCTCATACCAGCTGATATTATTGGGGTGCTCCAAATTTTCCTCTGCGGCATTGATGTGTGACATCTGTTGTTCTTTCGCAGCTTTAGACTCGGCCACAGAAGGGGTATTAGGCCCCTGAGCGGATGCGTCGTCTGAACGACATGACATCTTTTCACTGTCCGAATTCATATAGTCTGCGGCATCCGAAGCTTGTGGTTCCAAGTCTGACAGGTCCATAGTGTTAGGCTCATCTGGGCTCGCAAGAAGAGAAGGGACCGTCTCCGCAGAGTTTAATCGGCGCTTCTTGCGGCGCTTTGGCGAGCGATGTTTGTGGGCCCTAACCTCGGCCTCTGGTGTTGGCGAATCTTGCATCTCCTGCGTTCCCGCCGCCGCCACAATGCCCTGGGGCCGTTCCACTTCAGCTTCCGTGCCTATTGTGATGCTCTCATCCTCTTTCTGCGCCACCTGTAGTGTCTGAGATTGGAGGTTGGTCGGAGCCATTCCTTCTTCAGTGGCGTCCGAAGGCGCCTCAATCAACTGCGGCGTCGGTTCGATAGTGCGCTCCGACCTCGGCGTCACCTCCCCGCGAAGCGCCGTCACGTAAGTCATTGGCAGTGACGTTGGTGTAGTCGGATTCTGGAAGTCTCCGCTGGGGAGTTGCACGAGTCTCCTCGGCATACACGCAGATCGAAAATGTCCTTCACCACCACACCCGGAGCATGTCCGGGGCTGTCTATCATAGATGACAATAGCTCTACAGTCGCCGATGTTTATGTACGAAGGCACATGTTTCGTAAGGGCAATTCGCACCTGTCGGACACCATTGAGCACTAGATACGTGCTAAAACTTGCCCAACGTTCAGCCGCATGACTAATAACTGTGCCATATGGCTGGAGTGATTCAGTGACCAATGATTCGGGTACCTGGAAAGGTAGTTCGAAGACTCGAATCATACGCACGCCCAGGCCCGAATGAGCGACTATGACCATCGGAGTGTCGGAACTGGAATCCTCGTTTGGCGGCTTCAATGATCCTATCGCATGCTGCGTCGTCAATCATCTTTACGTACAGAGTGCTGCTCACGATTGATAAATGAATTCCAAAAATCTCCGTGTAATTAAGATGCACTTCGTCCCTCAAGAAACGTTAGATTTCGAAAGCCTTCGGTCTTGCATACTCGTTACAGAACGGGAACTGTATCGTGGTTTTTCGGAAATTGTGTGCCATTGCGTTCGCTTCAAACAGTAACACACGCGAGTGACGACGGTGTAAACACCGCTTCTTCCGCGAACGTTCGCAGCCGGGACGTAAACAAGTCCGAGCTGCTCCGCGTCTAAAGGCGGACTGGTACATTTTTTTTTCTTCTGTTGCTTGCAAAATTGCAGGGCATTGTTACAGGAGAAACGTGATATTAATTCCCGGGAAGATTGTATAAAAATTCATTCTATAATTCATCATCAATTATCGTCACCAATATTCCGAGACATGATTAAATATTCCTGGTTTGCCTCAAAATTATGAAAAACTCAAAACATTTTCGTAAATGTTAATGGGGCATGTTTTTGTACAAATTTATTGCAAACACCCTGTGATTGTAAAATATCCGCTTTCGTATGTTCCGCAAGATGTCGCAAAAACTATTGCTTTGTTTGTTTTTACTATAATTACCACTGCGATTCTTGTTTAAATTATTATATGTATAAAAATTGTTATCAGGAGAAAGAAAACTGGCGTTCTACGGATCGGAGCGTGGAATGTCAGATCCCTTAATCGGGCAGGTAGGTTAGAAAATTTAAAAAGGGAAATGGATAGGTTAAAGTTAGATATAGTGGGAATTAGTGAAGTTCGGTGGCAGGAGGAACAAGACTTTTGGTCAGGTGAATACAGGGTTATAAATGAAAAATCAAATAGGGGTGATGCAGGAGTAGGTTTAATAATGAATGAAAAATAGGAGTACGGGTAAACTACTACAAACAGCACAGTGAACGCATTATTGTGGCCAAGATAGACACGAAGCCCACGCCTACTACAGTAGTACAAGTTTATATGCCAACTAGCTCTGCAGATGACGAAGAAATTGATGAAATGTATGAGGAGATAAAAGAAATTATTCAAATAGTGAAGGGAGACGAAAATTTAATAGTCATGGGAGACTGGAATTCAAGCGTAGGAAAAGGGAGAGAAGGAAACATAGTAGGTGAATATGGATTGGGGCTAAGAAATGAAAGAGGAAACCGTCTGGTAGAATTTTGCGCAAAGCATAACTTAATCACAGCTAACACATGGTTTAAGAATCATGAAAGAAGGTTGTATACATGGAAGAACCCCGGAGATACTAAAAGGTATCAGATAGATTATATAATGGTAAGACAGAGATTTAGGAACCAGGTTTTAAATTGTAAGACATTTCCAGGGGCAGAGGTGGACTCTGACCACAATCTATTGGTTATGAACTGTAGATTAAAACTGAAGAAACTGCAAAAAGGTGGGAATTTAAGGAGATGGGACTTGGATAAACTGAAAGAACCAGAGGTTGTACAGAGTTTCAGGGAGAGCATAAGGGAACAATTGACAGGAATGGGGGAAGGAAATACAGTAGAAGAAGAATGGGTAACTTTGAGGAATGAAGTAGTGAAGGCAGCAGAGGATCAAATAGGTAAAAAGACGAGGGCTAGTAGAAACCCTTGGGTAACAGAAGAAATATTGAATTTAATTGATAAAAGGAGAAAATATAAAAATGCAGTAAATGAAGCAGGCAAAAAGGAATACAAACGTCTCAAAAATGAGATCGACAGGAAGTGCAATATGGCTAAGCAGGGATGGCTAGAGGACAAATGTAAGGATGTAGAAGCTTATCTCACTAGGGGTAAGATAGATACTGCGTATAGGAAAATTAAAGAGACCTTTAGAGAAAAGAGAATGACTTGTATGAATATCAAGAGCTCAGATGGAAACCCAGTTCCAAGCAAAGAAGGGAAAGCAGAAAGGTGGAAGGAGTATATAGAGGGTCTATACGAGGGCGATGTACTTGAGGACAATATTATGGAAATGGAAGAGGATGTAGATGAAGATGAAATGGGAGATATGATACTGCGTGAAGAGTTTGACATAGCACTGAAAGACCTGAGTCGAAACAAGGCCCCCGGAGTAGACAACATTCCATTAGAACTACTGACAGCCTTGGGAGAGCCAGTCCTGACAAAACTCTACCATCTGGTGAGCAAGATGTATGAGACAGGCGAAATACCCTCAGACTTCACGAAGAATATAATAATTCCAATCCCAAAGAAAGCAGGTGTTGACAGATGTGAAAATTACCGAACTATCAGTTTAATAAGTCACAGCTGCAAAATACTAACACGAGTTCTTTACAGACGAATGGAAAAACTGATAGAAGCCGACCTCGGGGAAGATCAGTTTGGATTCCGTAGAAATGTTGCAACACGTGAGGCAATACTGACCCTACGACTTATCGTAGAAAATAGATTAAGGAAAGGCAAACCTACTTTTCTAGCATTTGTGGACTTAGAGAAAGCTTTTGACAATGTTGACTGGAATACTCTCTTTCAAATTCTAAAGGTGGCAGGGGTAAAATACAGGGAGCGAAAGGCTATTTACAATTTGTACAGAAACCAGATGGCAGTTACAAGAGTCGAGGGCCATGAAAGGGAAGCAGTGCTTGGGAAGGGAGTGAGACAGGGTTGTAGCCTGTCCCCGATGTTATTCAGTCTGTATACTGAGTAAGCAGTAAGGGAAACAAAAGAAAAATTCGGAGTAGGTATTAAAGTCCATGGAGAGGAAATAAAAACGTTGAAGTACACAGATGACATTGTAATTCTGTCAGAGACAGCAAAGGACTTGGAAGAGCAGTTGAACGGAATGGACAGTATCTTGAAAGGAGGGTATAAGATGAACGTCAACACAAGCAAAACTAGGATATGGAATGTAGTCTAATTAAGTCGGGTGATGCTGAGGGAATTAGATTAGGAAATGAGACACTTAAATTAGTAAAGGAGTTTTGCTATTTGGGGAGCAAAATAACTGATGATGGTCGAAGTAGAGAGGATATAAAATGTAGACTGGCAATGGCAAGGAAAGCGTTTCGGAAAAAGAAAAATTTGTTAACATCGAGTGTAGATTTAAGTGTCAGGAAGTCATTTCTGAAAGTATTTGTATGGAGTGTAGCCATGTATGGAAGTGAAACGTGGACGATAAATAGTTTACACAAGAAGAGAATAGAAGCTTTCGAAATGTGGTGCTACAGAAGAATGCTGAAGATTAGATGGGTAGATCACATAACTAATGAGGAGGTATTGAATAGAATTGGGAGAAGAGGAGTTTGTGGCACAACTTGACTAGAAGAAGGGATCGGTTGGTAGGACCTGTTCTGAGACTTCGAGGGATCACCAATTTAGTATTGGAGGGCAGCGTGGTGGGTAAAAATCGTAGAGGGAGACCAAGAGATGAATACACTAAGCAGATTCAAAAGGATATAGGCTGCAGTAGGTACTGGGAGATGAAGAAGCTTGCACAGGATGGAGTAGCATGGAGAGCTGCATCAAACCAGTCTCAGAACTGAAGACCACAACAACAACATAAAAATTGAAGGTTTCCCAATCGACTTTGCAATTCTGATTAAAAGCCAAATGTTTTCTCCTCATATACTTTACAATAAAACATGGAAAACCCACCGCCATGAATTGTGTTGTTGGACAAAAAGAAAATAATTTTTATTCAATAATGTAACTAATTTGTTAAAGATAATGTAGGTTTGGGAAACTTTCTGAATAACTGGTGAAATAACAAAAGAAAATGAAACAGAAGAAAAAAAAGTGCGGAATGTGGAATCGAACCCAAGACCTCTGGCATAAGAGTCCGAGCTCTAATCATCTTTTTTTTATAAAAACATTTACTTAAAAAAACAATGTTACACATTCCAAATACATACTAAGTTCATGTACTAACCATGTACACATGTTATACATGAAGTTATTTAAACAAAACAGTTTGATCATTTCAATTACGCTGACGTTAAGGAAAGACAACAGAAGATTGTGTTACTGACTAAATTACCGGAAAGAATTAAGTTAAACATCAAGAAAAATTTTTTAAAAGACATTTAAACTTTAACCTGAAGAAATAAAATCTGCACTTTGAATTACATGAGCTCCAATCTTTACAGAAGCATAATTAGTTCTTTATGTTGGATATCAGCAAGTTGGTGGGATAATTTTAAATGTAAAGCAATTTAATAATCATATTAGACAATTTCTGAAATACTTGAGAATGGCGGAAAGGAGATGTATCATAAAGTTGACTAGCCTTCCAACTACACTTTCTGGACATTAATTAAATCTTAAGTATCTGAAGTGATCAGATCTACACAATCAGTCTTTCACTGCGAAACTGACTTACACATCACAGTGCAAAAATGAACAGGGCAATGCGCCAGCCAATGAATATTACATTTAACAGACAGAATCTTATGGTTTTAACCAATCGATAAGGACATTTCTATAAAAACTCTTTACTTCCAAATTTATAATATAAGCCAATAATGCACCTTTAATGTTTTGTGTTTTGTCACTATTAGACACACAATCTCAATGTCACATAAGTTCTGTACATTAGCTCATAAATTTCAAAAACTACTCTCTGAAGTTGAAAAAGCACACATCATAATATGCTGTAAAATCTTAAATAATATCCTTAAGGTAACTACAATACATCACTATCAACACAGTCTTCTTTTTTATATTAACCAATGCCCATTCTTTCAAATACAATTTTTAACATATTACCGAACTTTTTCTTGTGATTCGAATACCTTCTAATTTTGTGGAACTCACACAGCATGTGTACCTTGAACTCTATGATGCTATCGGATCCTAATTTGTTAAGGACGTAGTTAACAAAATTTCCCAGCAACCAGTACATAGCGTTATATTTTGCTTCTGGGAAATAGCGTGCTTCAGGCCTGTGTATCAATGACAGCGATGTATACTCAGGGGATGTTCTTGTAATCAGAGCTATTTGCTCCCAGATCCACTTCCAGCTATTCATGTGACCACTGCAAGTATATCTATGAATTATTGTGTCAACTAGATGGCATTGTTGACATAGATTTGTTTCACAGAGTCCGATTGCGTGCAGTCTTTCATTGGTGCTAACTATGTTGTTAACTGTCTTGTACCATGACGTTTTTATATTAGACGTGAGCACATTAGAACTAATGTTTTTCCAAATCTCAGTCCACTCAATGTTTGGAAACTGTCGTTCTATTTTGTTCCTTCCTTCGCTTTTCTTTCGTTCCCGCATTATGGCTCTCGATGTTAAGTGTCGGGACTGCCTGAGTTCGACACTGACATAACTAAACTCAACATAGAAAATCCTCACGTGCTGTAAGCGACTGTTGATATTCTGCACGTCAGTCTGGGGAGCGGGCTTGGAGGTTTAATGATCTCGAAAAGTTGGCTGGTTATGCTTTCTCGCGAGCCTCTTATTAAATTAACTTGCCTTTTGATAAAAAGAGCAGAGGCTTTATCCGTTATATCAGTTAATCCTAGTCCACCATTTTTAGAATCTAAAGTGGCTACTTTAGCAGGTACTCTGAACACTTCATCTCTCCACAAAAAGTTGGTGATTTTGGACATTATTCTTCTCGCTATCATTCTCGGTATTGGAAACAGCTGGGCAGTATAATAAGCCTTAGCAAGGGTGCATGAGTTGATATACTGTGTTGTTTGAACTTGGTTCATATATCGAGTTAAATTCTCTACAATGGCTTCTTGCACTTTCCAATTTAAAGCCGTCATTTTCATAGGGCATGCTGTCTGGCTTATCCCAAGTGTTTTATGTTGTCGGACTAATTTTGCCCACTCAACGTTGATATTATCAAAACCTCTGAGATTTAACATCTTACTTTTTTTTCGTTTGCATTCGCTCCAGATGCTCTACAGTACGAATCAATCACTGTTGCTAGGGTGGTTATCTCGTCATTATTCCTTATAATGACCCCTATATCGTCAGCATAGGCTCTCATAACTGTTTTATTTCCTGATAAAGTTAAGCCTTTTAATCTAGCATGGACAAGTCGGAGGAAAGGTTCCAGCGAAATGGCGAAGAGCGACATGGACAGAGGACTTCCTTGAGGAACACCTAGTTGTATTTGCATCGGCCTGGATTGCTGACAATTCACCGCTATTTTAGCATTTATTCCAGTTGCTATGTTCTTAATCAACTGTATGACCCTATCGTTGAAACCTATTTTCTTCAATGTCTGTAGAAGATATTCATGATTTACTACATCGAACGCTTTATAAAAATCTAAAAACAATAAAACACTTTATGTTTGTTACAGAATTTATTGCAATGATATCCCTGAATTCCGCTAGATTTTGAAAAATGGTTCTGCCTTACGCACAGTTCTGATGTTGACTAATAATTTTATCTGTAAGGCATGAAATTCTCTTGTTTATTATTCTAGCTATTAATTTATAATTAGAATTCAGCAGTGAAATTGAACGAAAATTATTTAAATCTTTGTTTCCATTGTGTTTTGGCACCAGAACAATTTTACTCTCCTTAAACTCAGCCGGAATCATTTTACCCTGAATAACCTCATTTACAATGTCCGTGATTTTCGCACCTACTATTGGCCGATAACGAATGTAAAACTCTGCTGGCAGACCATCCGGTACTGGGGATTTTTTGGTGGTGAGGCGCACAGAGTCTCATACACGTCTTCTTCACTGACAACCTCGAGAAAATTTTCGTTGTCATCTTCTGTCAGCTGTGGGGCTAGGATGTCAAGGAATTCTTCCAAGGAAGTACCACTACTTTGATGTACAGAATATAGCTCGCAATAATAACGATAAATCTCGTCCATGATATCCTGCTGGGTTCTGAGAATCGTACCGTGTTTTGTTCGAATTTCATCAATAAAAGTCCTTCTCCCGTTTTTCGTATGCTTCACTAAATGATATAGGGAAGTAGTTTCATCTTATGACACCGAATTTGCCTTCGATTTTATTTTCAGCCCTTCCATTTGATTTCTCTTCATATTAAGTAACTTGGCTTTGACTTTTTTGATGTCTGCTATCCGAAGTGAGGAACCTGCTGAGACTTGATCATATAGATCTCTCAAAACGGAATAGTAATACTCTATAGTGCATTTCATTTCCCTTGCGCTCTGGGCACTGTATTGAATAAGACCTTTCCTCAACTTTGGCTTTGCCATTTTAACCCACCAGTCAACAGCAGTAGCATATTTACTACGGGCTCGCAGGCATATTGCCCATGTTTCTTTAATCAGATCTTCTAAATCATGATTTAGTAACAAAGAAGTGTTCAAATTCCACTGATTCTTGAATCGGCGAACCGGCTGTCTTGTTAGATTTATGCAAGCTAAGACACTTGAATGGTCTGAAAAGTACGTAGGAATGGTTTCTACTTTTGTCACGGAAGTTTCAAGATTTTTAGAAATATATAGGTCTATCAATCCTGCTATGTGATGTTGCCGTGACATAAGTGAACTCAACAGTGGAGGGGTATTTTAATTCCCATATATCCTTTAATTCTAAACCAGTAACTAGTTGTTTTAGTTCACTTGAGAAATTAAAATTAGGTAACTGATCTTTTCGATTTAAAACACAATTAAAATCACCTCCAAGTAATAACTGTCTTGGCGATTTCCTTAACAAGTATATCAGGTCATCTTTAAAGAAACGTGCCCTGTCAGCTCGATGAGAACTTCCTGAAGGGGAGTACAAGTTGTTGATAGTCACATCATAGATATTTAGTCCTATTCCCCTTCCGGATTCCAGCCGTTCCACCTCGCTTACTGTAATCACTTCCCTCACCAAAATAGCTTTTCCAACACTTGTTTCGGGAGACACATTTATGTAACTGACAAAACCGGGAATTACCAAATCCGAAATTAGAACTCCTTGTAACAGGGCAATATCAGTCGCGGATTCGTACAAAAATTCCTTAAAGGCCGATAATTTCAAACCGGTCGTGATCTTATTTATGTTTATAGTGGTGACAGAATAAGATTGCATCATTGTGCTGTCACTATGTAGTTGTTTTGATGAACTAATTTAGTTTCCTGTGGTTCAGGGTTCATTTAAGCTGTAACAGTTTTCTTGGAAGGCTGAACATGGAATAACGCTTCAATCAGTTTATTAGTTACTGTCCCGTTTCTTTCTACTTCTGATGTTTTCTCTTGTACCACAAGCAGACTGATTTCCTGGTAAACTCTCTGATTTTTCCTCCAGTGATTCGTGTAGGACCGTTTAAGAGTGAACATTCTTTGGGCTTGGGTCGCCCCTACCGGATTTTCCCTTCCCTTGGTTACGAGCTACATTCTCATTTGGTTGCGTCGGTATTTTACTTCGCGGTTTATCTGGAGCAGCAGCAGACGCTTTCGCAATTTCGGTTGCTGGCGCCTGCCCTGAGGTGTTGACCGTGATTTCAGTTTGGCCACCACTTCCTCGTTCTTTATTAATTTCACTCACTTCCTGATCGAGGGAAACAAATGGAGACTGCAGTTTTGCAACCTCTCCCTGAATTTGTTTATTATCAGATTTATCTTTGCAATCGACTACTGCACCTGTTGTTTCTTGCAAATTAATGCTGCTTACACCCCTTCATTTTCCGGTACCGTATGTGTATTATCTTTCTGTTCATTAGTTTCCATTCGCATTTTGCCTTCAGGTTTCTCTGCCTCTTCATCGCACTGTTTTTGCTTGCGAAGTGAGGGAGTGGGACAAGACAACTCGTCCTCTGAACAACTATCAGTTATCTCCAGAGGTCGTTTTTTCGGTTGCATTTCAGTTTCACGAGTAGTGGCAACAAGGTTTCCTTTTGTTGTTAACGGGAGAGATTGACTGTTATCGTGAAGGGTGACATCACCTTGGCCCGCTGCGTTAACATCCTCAAACAGTTAATCCGGGCTATTCTTTGGTAACAGATCATTTAAGGTAAGCTTCTGACGCTGTATCAAATTACTTTTAAGAACAACAGTTCGCCGCGGACATTTCTGTCTGAGGTGGCCGGTTTCGTTATATATATGACATGTAGCTTCCTGACCTGTATAAACAATTTGTGCCTTATACCCACAAACAGTTATGTGAGACGGAATATTCGTCTTAACGTCCATCTCTACACAGCGGACCCCGTTTAAACACTGCAGTTTAAAGCGAGGCGACCATCTTTCATTTGCAATTGATTTAACGTCTCCGTAGTTTGAAAGAGCTTCCTTAATATTATCATTTTCAATTTCAATGGGAAGATTCAAGACACGAACGGTTTTGTAATGAATGTCCGCTCTATAGATGGAAACCTTACTTTTATAACCATTTCTATGCATAAAATCTACTTCACAGCCCCACTTTCGTAACACTTGATCTACAGTCGCAGCACTGATTAACTTGACAAAAACACAGTATTTTTCCTGATCCAGTTGCCAGGTATGGACGGTTTCAGAATTTAGACCAATTACCTGTGTAATCCAGTCGTCTATTTCCAGGGATGTCGGCTGAACAGGACGGGATTCCTTGTCAAAAGCAAATACCAGAGTATTCTTTCTGAGGTTTGTAGCCATGGTTAATCCAGCGAAGCAATTTCGGTTAAACAACCGAAATTCCACGTAGCAGCAGCAAGACCAGAAAGAGCGATCAGATCACAAGGAATAGGAACGAACACGGAGGTTAACGGACGGACGGCACTCGGCGAAGCACAAGTACAGCGATGTAAACGGGATTTTCCGGGTAGTGCGTCCTAATATTTTAACCACGTGAGGTGTTAGGGGTCCTCCTTCACCACACAAAATTTCGGACAGATCCCCGACCCCACCGTCGTGCCGCCTCCTTGTGAGACGCGCCCCCATTCTTCGCCCGCGCTCGCCAGCGACGTGCAGCGTTAACAGAATCGAGGCGCGCGCCCTGTAATCTTTCTCAAATGATTGTAGAGAAACTATTCACAAAAAATATTTGATTTTTAGTTACTCATTGCTTTATAGGTAGCCTTCACGGTGAAGTGCCCATCATTTCGCTAATGATCATACTTATTTTGATATTCGCATTTAAGTAAGAGTGTAACGTTCTTTAAAATAATCTTATTTTGTAATACACTGAATGAATGCGTGAATTTAGGAATGGATACATAACTGGACTTATCGTGTAGCGTGTTGTAGTTGCAAGTTGTGTACTTATTCTGTGTTATCGTTAGCAAAAGGTTTACACTAATTGATCGGGCAGGGCAACTTCCAATACCAATAAAGAAATACAGTCACTGCAAAATACATTCAGCCCGCAAGGCACTACTCAGAATAATGACTTTGATCCCTATGCACATGACAAATAAATTAAATTGTCTTACCTCTAAAGCAGCAACGGTTGAACGCGATATATTCTGGTCTCCCATGAAAAAAATTAGCATATCCTAGCTATAGGCTCAGCGGTATGCAATGCTGCCCATAACACTTTCAAATGTACGTAAAATTCTTTTGCCTGATGAAAAAAAAAATTAAGAAAATTCCAGCGTCTTTGAAAAACATATGATCTGGACAGGGAAGACGTATTGATTGGGGCGAATTACTAATACTGACTTTTATAATAGTGATATTGTATTCCAAGTTAAGTTTGACTTTTCAAAACATCAGACAATTGAAATTACATTACTCAGAAAAATTGCATCCTTTTTACTAATCGATTCATAAACAATGAGAATTATATAGCAAGTATTATCTAACCTCAATAAAAATGCATAAATACAAATCATCAGATTACATATACCTGTGTTAACAAATCTTACAAACATTATAAATGTGAGATATTCAATTAGTCTTTACATCAAGTTCGTTTACATACATTCTAGGGCTGCTCAACAATTACAGATTATCAGCCAACTCGGCTTCGCTAGAGCGCTGGCAAAACGAAAGTCATAAATATTCAACATCTTTACCTTGCATGGGTGAAGACTTCTGCTTCCACATTCATACTTCCAACAACAGATGTACTCGTAATTCTTACGTTATAATCTGACACTTCATGGCTTCACAGAGCACACAACAAAAACTGCCTGCTCCATATTCTTTCGCTCACGCACAGCTACCCACTGCTGTTCACCAAGACTTCTCTTACTCCAACACTACGATTTCAGACCAGATGCAGTATTTCTGACTCTGTGTTCGTGCACAGTCTGCTACCCACTTTATGAAGCCTATCAGAGACATACATCATTCATAATATAACAGTTTCATTTTAGTTTCCGTCAGTATTATTATCATATTCGTGTGTCACATACAAGTATATCCCAGTAGACTCCTTTCAACAGACTGCACGAAATTCGAAAAGTTTGCAAGGAAAATTAGGTGTCGCTATGATTTTGCATTTGGTGCATATTATATCATACTCGTATGATGTAGTGTATGAAGTTTAGCTAGCATATTGAATTTTTCCTTAGACTTGGGAGGAGGTCTACCTGCTCCAATCTTGATAAAATGTATTTGAAGTAGCGCCTTCACTTCTGATTGCACGTGCGTGAGAATGAAACATTCAGAACATCTCAGTATTGGGACAAAGCTGTTTCTGCCCCACTCTCCATTGTTGCCAGACGTATCCAAGATGGCGGCTATGAAGTCATCCAAGACAGCGGCATGTACACTTGGCAACAGCACATGACATCATCCAAGAGGGTGGCCATGACGTCCTTCAAGATGGCGCATTTTGGCAGGAAGATAGGTCAACTGGGCTACCTCCACTAACCTAACCCCCCTCTTCCCTCCCCTCCCCCAGAAAATGGCGGCAAGTTAAATTCCATCAGGACAATGCTACCTCTACTAACATAAGAAAATGGTGGGAAAATAGGTCAATTGGGCTACCTCCACTAACCTAAGTCATCCGACCGCCAACTCTTCCTAGGGATTGGTGGGAAGTCTGAATTTTGGAGGGAAGAAAGGTCAGTTGGGCTATCTCTACAAGAAAATGGCGGGAAAGAAAGGGCACTTGGGCTACCTCCACTAACCTAAGTCACCCAACAGCCACCTCGTGCTAGGAAATGGTGGGGGAGGACTCAACGTGTGCTGGCCATAAGTCTTTATTTTGCATGCACCAGTCTTTGTTTAAACAATTTGATGCAGTACAACCTTCCAGTGTGTTCACCATGAGGTCCGGACTCCAACTGGACTAGTATACAGTACTGCCACCAGAGGATGCTCTCATCCATGATGTAATCCAAGATGACA
This sequence comes from Schistocerca americana, assembly GCF_021461395.2. NCBI lineage: Eukaryota > Metazoa > Arthropoda > Insecta > Orthoptera > Acrididae > Schistocerca > Schistocerca americana. The sequence continues at coordinate 850,915,061 of NC_060119.1, forward strand.
GTCATGACGTCAGCTGATGACGCAGGTACCGTTATCGAAGATGGTGGGAAACAATGTTTCCATAAAGGTACCAAAAGGGGTTCGCTACACTTTCAACTACCTAGTTTCAACTACTTCTCATGGTCATCCAACCACTCACTTCCCCATCTCAAATACAGGCACATATATGGGAAATGTCTTAGGATTTGCGGTAGCTTAGCAAATATGACAGGTGTATATTCTCGTTCAAGATATTTATTAACTTTTGCATATACACTTACACACATAAAACAACTCTTTCTTTATTTTTGTTACTTGTAGTTTTAATAATGTCCAGTTTAATTTTTAACTTATAACTTAAATCCACAGCTGAATCATCTATTTCTTTCTCCAACCAGTGACTTGACAAATACAGAGAAGGATATTCTCGAATTCTAATACATATTTAATTTTCTTCCTGTAAAATACTTGTTTTATGGTTTTAACTATTAGCTCTGTTCCGTCATTTAGCTCTTCTAGGCGAGAGCATTCGGGGATTGTAATTTTTCCTCGTATCTCCTCCATAATGCTACTGTTAAGGCGCTCCACATCTTACCGTGTGTATGTCAGCAACTCTTCTGCTCCACATTCTTGCGGGATTTCTGTATAGAACTTTAAGTTTACAACTTTTGCAAACTAGTGTCCATTAAATGTAGTTATTACATCAGTTTTAAACTCGACAAATTGCTGTTCTGTTGCTAGGTGGACAACATCCAGCTCGACACACATAGATAGAATATAACCATCCTTTTCAAGCCGATCCAAATCGGAACAGAGCTTAATAAACACATTTTTGTGTATCCCTTAATATAGTAAACGTTCTCGATTCCATTGATTTCGGCCAGTACTCCAACACGTGACCAGTTTCCATGGCTTTTTTCTGTAAATGCCAATATTTTGTATTATCTCTCCATAGACAGATTTTTCCATGCTCTGTGTTTAAATCCGTACATAAACCTGGACTGCAGATCCGCAATAGCCTCTTCCTTTTCCTCCTTTTCCATTTGCAGCTTATATCCTTTCTTTATGGCAGCTGTCTTCTCTGTATACTCTAGTTTTCTTTTCTTTACTTCGATGTCTTCCATTTACAGTTTCCTTTTTCGTGCACATAAAACATTAACTGCAATTGAAGGAGTAATTTCTTTAATGGGGAATGGTTTGAGTCTGTGTGATACATTTGCTGTTTTTCTCAAGTCCTGCGGTATAACATTATTTGTAGGAAACAGTCCCAGTTCGGCGATATCTATGTCGGACGGTATTGAGGAGAATAGTCTTCTAGACTGAGAAAAATAAGCTTCTCCTGCTTTAAGATAACACTTCTGCGTAATACGAAAATTGTCTTTGATGGAGTCTGTGCTAGGAACCTCTACATAGTTTACAGGTAGATAATTAAAACTGTATACAGGCAGATCATAAGTTATAAGCTTTTCTCGGTCCTGAGAGTCCGGCAGACTTACTTGCACACCAGTCAGTTTCCGGGTGTTCTTATCACCCTAGTAGACAAATTGCAGAACATTGTTAAACGCCACACAGCAACTGTTCTGTAAATTATTAGTTAGCCAACACCACATAGACGCAATTGGCATATAGTAAAGTGGAACACATTGTAAATACTGCGTGTTAGTGTCTAATACACTTAAACAGCTTTGCACTGGGTCGAACACACGATCCATTCTGTAGTTGTATATAGTAGCCTCCAGCCTGGTAATACCATGCTCTTTAGCCAAAGAAGACGTAAAAGTTTCCCGTAGTCGCGTGTCTGGACGCTTTATAAAGTCTATAAGATGGTTATTGAGGTCTGGCTTCTTAGTATGGGGCAGGATAAGGTTACGATTGTGAATGAGGCAGTAATCAGTTACTCTCGGTTGCACAAAAAATACGTAAACTTTCTTTAAAGAAATCAAAATATTAAAACAATCCCTTAGAAAACACAATTGACTGTAGGACGGCTGAAAGCCTTATCACACAAAAAAAATTTCACAATTTTAGGGCCAAAGTCCACCAACAGTAACCTCGAACAACAAATGGCTGAAGTCCTGAATTAGAAGTCAGAAGAACAATTCCAATACCACATATTTCAACAAATACTTTGCTTTTAAAACAACTTTGCTTTAAAAAAACTTATTGTAACATGACTGAAGGCCTTATTATGAAAGAGGTGAAATTATTGCTTGGCTGAAGCCACACACAACTTAAAATCACAAACGGCAGAAGGCGTGAATTAGAAGTCAGGAAAACAACCCCTTGCGTTTAAAACAAGTTTGCTTAAAAAAACTTACTGTAATACGGCTGAAGGCCTTATCACCAAAGAAGTTAAATTAGAAAATTAAAAATATTCACAAAACAAACATCACAATCTAAGGAATCAGGACAAGCAGTTCTCAGCAAGTGTTCCAAGGGTCGGCCTGGGAAGTTAACTTAGCCATAAGGTAAGGTGAAACAGGCAGCTAAGAGTTGTACACACCTAACAGGATGGCAACTCAAACTAGGGGCAGCTTAAGCGCCTACCGACCAACTACCCAATCTGCCTAATGTATGATCACCGGTACAACGATGGAATATTTTTAGGCAGGGGTGAAGAGACAGACAGCACTATGTCTTCAGAAAACACTAGAACAAAGGCAGACCACGCCACCCCCATCCCCCCCACCCACCTCCCTCCCACCCCCCACCCCCCACCCCCACCGCCCCGAAAAGAATTGGACAATACAACACAAGAGGCTGTCGAACTACACACTGTGTTAGACAGCATCAACACGACGAGGCAAGGTACAATGCCGGAAAAGTACGCTAACCTCCAGGGCAGGTAACTGGGGCTTTAATGGCCACAAGGCAGAAAATACCGCTGGTTGAACTTCACTAATAGGAATAATACTAAATTCGATGATGAATAACAAATAGAGAAAGTGCCGACTCCTGGGGAGGTGGGTGGGTTCTATAGCATGGCTGTTGTAGTACCCTTGATGTTTTTGCGCAAGGCGGGTGACCTTGAAACGGACTTAGTCGCTGGCGCTGTGCCACGCTGGATCGCGCTCTAGTTTTAACAGAGCGCGATCCGCAGTTAATGTGTACTTCCGGTGCAGCAACGCCGTTCCGGTGTGCGCTGATTGGCTGCCTGCGCTCTTTCACCGGCTCGAAACTCGTTGCCGCCAGACTCAGCAGCCCTGGAAGCAACAACCCACCAACCAAAGGCGAGATCTCAACATATTGGAGGTTGCATTAGCAGTTAACTCTGCACTCAACTTAAACGTCCAAGGTTCGGTGAACAACAAAGTCGTCGCTCGCGCAGCTATACACCTCCTCAATCCGGCAACGGCAGCACACCGCCAATGGGCCCGGCTTGCTCTTGCGCTACACGGACCTGATCGCCGCTGCGCCCCAACCGAACTGATTTCCGTTCATAGCTCTTACAAATCCAACACGCAGACAGCATTAAAATAACTACTCATTCAAGAGCACAAGATACACACTGATCTGGAAAAACAACTCCACCAACAACTCACAATACTAAAACCAGTCACTGTGAAACAACAAGGAGGAATTATAAGTCGGCATGAACACAGAGAAGCCAGAAGCGGTCCGAAGACCAAACGCACGTCGTCTGTTGCGACGACCGACCGAACGACCAACCAGTGGTCGTCCCCACTCAAGTCAGGCAGGGGAACGATCCCAGTATAAATTGTCGACTGACAACTTATTGCCATGAGGTCATTTCGACGGGCTGACACACACACACACACACACACACACACACATACACACAAGAGAAAGTTGCACTACTCGAATATCACAATCCATTCAACTAAAACTCGCTGAATCCGGTCCCTTGACGTGGTCGTGCACTCTCGCGACCACATCCCTCTGTCATACAGTGCCTGTGTGTCGCCAGCCGTTGGGCGAGTACTGGCTGTCCGGACCTCACTGCTGCTCTGTCCCAACTCAACTAGCTCAACACACGACGACCCGGAAGTACTAGAGGCCGCTTCAAAGATGGCACAACAATAAGCGCTATCGATAAGCCCTGCTGCTGCCACACACGGACAGACAAGGCGAGCAAACGTGAACACACTAAGGAACCGAGACGCCACTATCGTTATTAGAAGGTGCCAAGCTATGAATGACATCAACGCAAGCCGCAGACGGCTCTGTTACCGATAACTTTGTTTACTCCTGGACTCGTGATATGACATATGAATTTTTTATATATCTTTACAATTGGAGCTCATCCACGTTAAACAGTCTATTCCAGCTGTCTTATCGTTGTCTACAATGATATTTCTTCTTCCCTGGTGGCCTTCTCCCATGCAGAAGTCGTAGGTCGATATTAGGTAGTCGCACATCTCCATTTTATTAAAAATTCCTGCAAAGTCTTGCATTATGTCTAAATCCAAAAGGTAATAATCGTCTACAAGTAGCTGCTGCAATATTCCAGGCAACTCTTCCATTAGAACATCCAATTTAACGTCGGCTAATTCCACTTTATATGGTATTGCCACAGGATTTTTATATTTCTTCGGAATGTTTTCCAGTGCTACCTTGCCGATTTTATCCAATATTCCTCTTGCTGTCACATTGTCGCTTCCAAGTAAGAGAAATGGTAGCTTCGCCTTGACACCATGTCTTGCAGTGACGAACTTGGGGAATTTACTACAAAGATAATAGTTAAATGAGCCACACATCTCCTCCTTTAACATTACAGATCGTCCCTTCTCTAACTGCTCCTGACAGTCCCCTTGATCACAGATTTTAACTACAATAATGTTGTCGCAAAACGGCTCTGTAATAGAAGTGAGCACATTTAAATTTTTCTTGCTAAGGAGCGTACCATTTTCGGTGTAATTTATTTTGCCAATGTGAGAAACAAGATTGTCCAGGCTCTCCAGTAGTAACCATAAAACAAAGCATTCGTCGGTTGGTCTCATCCTGCTCCCTAATAGCTGAGGCATGTTAAGTACTTTGTAGGAATCCATGTTGACAATTCCAGCTACCACAGAAGACTGATCGGTTGCGGCTGTCAGGCATCCTTTTATACTCTAAATATCCATGATAGCGGCATTTCTGGTCATGTGATCTTCTGGTCATACATTCCTTTTAGCTGAATTCCGCTATTTTCTGTGCAAGGGGTCTGTCAGAGGGAAGACTTATATCCAGCACAGCTCGAGTCCTCTCCCCACCATTTCCTAGGACAAGGTGGCGGTTGGATGACTTAGGTTAGTGGAGGTAGTCCAAGTGCTCTTTCTTTCCCACCATTTTCTTAGGTTAGTAGAGATAGCCCAAGTGACCTTTCTTTATTGCCAAAATTCAAATTTCCCACCATTTCCTAGGACAAGGTGGCAGTCAGGTGACTTATATTAGTGGAGGTACCCCAAGCGCCCTTTCTTTCCCATCATGTTCTTAGGTTAGTAGAGATAGCTCAAGTGACCTATCTTCCTGCCAAAATTCAAACTTCCTGCAAAAATCCGCTATCTTCAATGACATCATGGCCGCCATCTTGGATGATGTCATGTACTGTCGCCAAGTCTACATGCAGCCATCTTGGATGACGTCATCGCCGCCATCTTGGATACATCTGGCAACAATGGAGAGTGGGGCAGAAACAGCTTTGTCCCAATACTCATCTCTCATATCTCCCAAACCTGTGGAGATGTCCAAATGAGATTTTGGTATATGATAGCATGCAAGGAGGAAAGAACTTAGTCAAATGGTTAACACATAGAACTTTATTATCTACAGTGATATTGCAAACACAATAGTTTTTATTTCATTTTCTTTCATCCAGCACAGTAATTTGTTTGAGTCATCGACAGCTAGTGAGAAGAGAATTTCCTAGTATGAAACTAAAGATGAAATATCTTCTCTTATGTTACTACAAACTGACACAATAAGGTTTCTCATAAGATTGTGATCTCTTTGGCTGCAAACTGGTTGTTCAATAAGACACTGTTTCAGGATTCCGCCGCAAGAGAAAAGTAGCTATTACTTTTAAATAATGACACTTCTTCAAATGAAAAAAAAACATTAACAATTCAGACCAATATAATTCACCAATTCTGTTGCATTTTGGTGGAATCACCATAATCCATCATACTTTTAATAGTGAATGGATGGAACGGAAACTTATCAGAAGAATTTCCTCCTGTTCTTCGTTTGAGAAATATGAAAATAGCAACAAATGTGCCCTTCACTCAGATGGTCGGTATACTCAAAATAACATCTATGACAGTAACATGGAAGATAGCCAGGTGTGCCTTGTGAGAGTAAGAATTCACATCGTTAGAAAAACATTTACTGACTTTCAGCAAATTAAATATATCAAATGAACACACACTTCAGGGTATTCATACTTTAGGAATAATACCAACCACATCCTTCATTTGTGTAGCCTGTTGAATACTTAGTTTATTAATGCTGATACAGTGTATGTAAAACACTGAAATGGTTTTTCTCGTCACGATGCGGCAATTAAAACATTGTCATTCGAGGAGGCTTCTCTAGTGTTTCTAGCTTACAGTGAAAATATAGTGTCCACCTGATGTGGTACAATGTCTGTTTTTACATCTATATCCAAGTAACCACAGGGAAACTTATATACTTCACATATTGGACACTTTATACCAGGAGCACAGAAGAGATACATGTGGGGTCTTGCCCACTCGTCGCTAACAGGGTGTCTATGGGATGCAGCTTTCTCGGAATGCTATACAACAATTTCAAACAAATAACATTACTAGTTTTATTTCTAGAAAGCAAACTGATAGTACTTAACTTTACTACAGTAAATGTCGCTAGCAGGAGGCGACAGGAAAATAGTTCCGTTCTTGGTATACACAGAGTGCAAGGAAACACTTGATACTAACAGCGTAACACTAATCACGTTGCAGACTCGGGCCGATACCGTGCGGCCGAGGCTAGCAGGACCTGCGTTTATATGCAGCTGTTGTAGGGGGCGCGCCTGCCGCAGCGCAGTTCGATTCCACGCACCATTGGTCACCGATTCTTCACTGCCTTCTCTGGTCTTTCATTTCACATCTTCGTTCCGCTTTTGTGGTTACGCCAGAACAATACACTTGTGGAAATTTCACTTTTCGAATTTCTGTAACAGGTTGTACAGATATGCCAGCATAATAAACAGCATTTGGCTTATGGCTTACTAGTCATGGAATTGTGCATTGTTCCTGGCAAAAGAAAAATGATAACAAAACAAAACAACTAAACTAAACAGTTATAAATAACTGGAAAATATAATCCACTAATGACAAAAGATCGAGAACTTCAATGGCGAAAACGAAACACTGCTCAATGGCAGTAAGGTTCAGCAGTAAGGCAATATTTTTGGGGCGGCCAATGCTATCACTGCCCACAAGCGCGGTCCCGAAGTGAGCATATTGGAGGACTGCTTTCCTGCTGCCTGCCCCACCTCTCCCACGGCGCAAAACAGTGCCAAAACCACAACGCCACGCGACCTTGCGCAGGCGAACGTCACGTCACCAATTTGCGCGGCCCCACTTGAGCCTGTTAAGTTACAAAAAACTGCACTGCCCTGCGATGCTCCACGCGCGTTTTGCGCATGTCAATTTGCACTTAGCCTCAGAACGCATGTGAGTCAGTTTTCCAGGCCGTCTCCCTATAATTACACATTACTACGTTCTTTCAGGGTTAGTATTCATGAGTCCCTCCAGGACTCCAGAAGACAACTAAAAGACGTACAGAAAAGAGACCCTTATCTTTGGATAAATAATCTCTCCAAGTGTATAATTCACGATACAAGTGCTCAGTATGGGCACCATTTATGATACGGCAAACAACAATACACGCCGGCCGCGGTGGCCGAGCGGTTCTAGGCGCTTCAGTCCGGAACCGTGCGACTGCTACGGTTGCAGGTTCGAATCCTGCCTCGGACATGGATGTGTGTGATGTCCTTAGGTTGGTTAGGTTTACGTAGTTCTAGGGGACTGATGACCTCAGCTGTTAAGTCCCATAGTGCTCAGAGCCATTTGAACCATTTTTTGAACAATACACCAGTGCAATTCACTGAAGTCGCCGCTCTCAGGGAAGGCGTGACCTCAGCCGGCCTCGCAAATCTATTCATTGGGTTGCCAGTCTGCAGGCGTGAACTAATTCGATGCCACAATACGGAGTGAATAATTTGTCGACGTGTCTTGAAACGCCTGCCCCTTAATTGTGCGCTCTGTATGTATGCCGCACCAGATACTACGAATCTGTATGGATGTTAGTTATAGCTTATGTACTTATTAATAACCCTGTATTAATACGCAGGCTTTTGAGGTCATTGTCATTGAAAAATGAAATCTTCTGAGTGACTGGGCTCATCAACTTCTGCTCCAAACTCCATATATCCATGTCTCTTCTCGGATATCCCTCGTAAGTCTGTAACCTCCCACTTCCTAATCGGTCTATTGGTTTGTGATATAAATGACAGTGATCGCGTATTCCTAATGAAATTTTGCGTAAGGCTATCGTTCCGAAGGAAAATAATATCAGTTAGTAGGAGGAAAGTGTACAACAAACCCTTCTGAAGGAAGATCCATTCTAAACTTATCTAAATAACGGTAATTTTGAAATGGGTAGAATATAGCGCAATCGCTCACGAACCACATTTGGGGGAGGTTTCACGTAATATTTAATACCAAAAATACTGGTGAGAAAAAAGGGATAATTAATTATCGCCAGCCTCGTAGGGCAATGAATATGTAATGGCAAAGAATATTAAGCAAATAATTACTGGCTTGGCAACAGAAGATTGTCACACTTTTCTGCAACGCAACAGAAAATAAATGAATCAGAAAGCACTGAGTTTGCAGTTGAAAGCAAAAAAAAAAAAAAAATACTGACTGTAACTGAATCCTTGTTACGTAAAAAATGACTTTCAGTAACCTCAGTATAACTTAATGCAAAATTTGGAAAAAGGCAAGCAATTTACTTTTATTAAAAGATTAAATTGAATTTACCTTCAACAAATGAGTACCTGAATTACTTTTTACATAAGAACATTGAAATACGTACCAAGCCAGTAGAGGACACCCGCTAAGCTGAATACAGAATAAATGAAATTGCGCACTTTTAATTTGTGCGGTATCTTTAGTTATTAGTTCTGCCAGTGAAATTTTAGATTACCTTAAGTAAGTGAAGTTAATAATCGAAATTGCAAATTAGTTAAGCCTCTGTTATGCAGGTAAGGGAATGATCACTTACTGAGGCACCGAAATTTAGACAAACTGGTCATTATCAAACAAACAAAACTGGCAGTATACAGTTAACCACTTTTGATATTTTTACGACACTCGGTGACTGCATGGAAAAGAAAGAGATCCCCCTTGGTAATAATGTCTGAGGGCAATGGCAACAGAGGTGCACTACAAGTTTTAATTGTTGTAGATTATTATACAAGAATGTTAGTCATTCAAGTTTGTTAAAGAAATGCCACTGGATGAGGCGTGTACAATATTAGCTACACTCTGTCAGTTAACAGTCTTACAATGTTGCTATGAGGATGATGAAGGGTGTAGCCGACAACAATGCTGAACTGCTCCTGCTGGCTGAGAACCACGAATCGTCTCCAGAGCCACAGATAATTATGAGACATGCAACAGTTGGAACAGCAGCTTCCTCCGCCTGTCGACTCCGACCGAGCTCTCAATACCCGCTGGTTAATAAAGTAGCTGCGCGATCGTAACTGCACACCGCTCCTGAGGGACCGCCCAATAAACACTTCCGCTCTCTTTCAAGACTCAAACTGCTGTGTCTCCTCTTCGCTGGCAGCGCGACAGAGACTCTCCATACACAAAGATAAACATCGACACTGCTACTGCCATTTCGTCATTGCTATCGATACATTTAAGCAACATTTCCTTGGCGATTACCAAGAAATTTACGATAGTTACATTATAGTTACAATAAATCATATACATTCACAAATAAACACACTATTACATCCATTACGTATTAAATATAGTTTCTGTAATGAAGCTTACAGATCCAGAATTAGCAGCGTATTACAAGTTATCAACGGATATTAAACAGCGAAAAATGTTGGACGGCGCAGATGGTATTTTATCTGCATTTTCTGCGTTACAAGTCAACCCGAAGTCTCCTGAAGAAGACCATGATGGGGTCGAAACATAGAGTTTGGAGAAGAAGTCGAAGAGGAAGATGACGCTGACCGAAAAACTCAGAATATTTTAGCTGAATTCTGAGTTCTTTCTGATCGTCTTTAGTCAAACAGCTAATGCATACAGACCATCGTGGGACTGACAAAGCAGTGTGTGCCACCATTCCCTCCAGTGGTATACAAAAGACGAGGCAGTCGGCACTCCGTAGAATCTCGTGCACCAGTAATATACACCTATTTATCAAAGCCGGGCGAGATTCAAATCCTTGTCCAGCGGCATTACTTTAGCTGTATCTCCTGCTTGCAGGGGTTGAACGGGTCAGCAACTTCTACTGTTAAAGTAATAGTCCTAAGTTGGGTATTCATGGCTCGTCCATTCTCAAATCATCCATGTACATAAGCCTTGTGTTACAAGGAGACATGCGTTACAAACCACGAAATATGTAAACGTGACGCTATACAACGTAGCGTCAGCACACGAACATCGCTGTAAGTCAAAGCATAATTTACGTTTCCATGTTCATGTGCTGTCATGAGGAACAGTGTAAGTATCAGAGCCTGGGAAATCTGATTTAATTTTTTGCGTGATTTCAGATAATCAATTCTAATGAATGCCTTCACGCATGTTAAAAGTAATTCCTAGGTCTGTCTATCCTCGTACATTAGAAGAGCTGTTCCGAGTCTTAGGGCGTTAAATTATAATTTCCTCCAGCTAATCTTGATTTATAGATGCTATCTTGTTTCATAGAATGGAACGGTCTAGTGTCAGTAATTACTTTATTCAAGTTTACTCTTGTTGAGGAAGCCTTCACATTTATGAACAAATTTTATACGGAATTCTCTCTTACTCCCCAATCAGATCCATCATTCTACTACAGAGTTGCTGACCCATTCTTGCATTTGGTTCCGTTATTGTTTCTATCAAGTACGATTGTCTGTATTCAAAGTGTACACGCTCCTACTAGAGAACTTGTGCAAATGTTGATGCTTAGCGTACTCTGATGTAGCCATCTGGCAAGAAGTATTTATGGCCTGTTGATAATGACTATCTATCGCTATCACTTGCGCCTTTATCCCGTGGTTGCGCAGGGTCGGCGTGGTTAGGTATGGATTTGGCAATGTTAATGTGAAGGGGTGGCCGGATGCCCTTCCTGCCACCACCCCATACCGCAGCTGTCTGCGTCTAGTGTAATCCATGAAATAGTGCGAAAGTGTTAAGATGTCTGCGAGTCATGTAACCTGAAATGGATCTGGGAGATGTGTTATTTTCTACCGGATTTGTCGATACCAAATCTAATGAGGGAGGTTGTAAATGTTTTCTTATATTTTTGTCAGAATGTTTTTTTAATTGTAATTTGCCTTATTGTATTCTAATTTGCTTATATGTACGAGAGTGACAGCATATTGATTAATATTAGTAGATGTGAAGAAGAATATTAAAGAGACTGGTTACAACTGCAAGTTTGTGTGTTGTGTGAAATGTTTTTGACGCTGGAGTCGTCTTTGACCATAGTCAGTCGGCAGTGAACTCTATGTGTGTGTGAATGTGGAACAATGTGCAGGTCGCTGTTATAATAATTTGGAAGTGAATGGGAAAAATGAATTGTTACTACTTTCTTATATAAACATCAAGAAGTAACCACATTCGAAGAAATAGTATTTGAAGCACCAAAAATGAGGCAAACGCATTGAACCAGGTCATTTCTGCAGCAGACGAAACAGCATTGTGGAATCACTAGACGACTGAAGCCAACACAGAAAAGTCAAATATCATCTTATAAACATTTCACAGAAAAGTGAGCACTGTCACGAAATATGCTAAATTCAAGTATATAAAAATAGTGAGCATATTTCAACTGGGGACTATAGCCAGGATATTGTGTTCATGTGATCTTCAATAGTGCTAAGAAGCAGAAAATTTTTGTGTGTTAATGCCAGTTTTTCAGAATGTGTGTTACAGTATTTGTGTTCATTGGGGAGTAAAAGTTTTGGAGAAGAAATGTTTTGGCAAAAAATATAATTTTCGACAGAAAAAGAAATTTCAAGAATTTTGATCAACAATCACATGGACGGAAAACGTGGATTTGCAACAGTAGAAGAGAGTTCTAGATAAGTCACGAAACCCTCGTATTTTGTTGAAACAATATTTTATCTTGTTTTCTATTGCTGTGTTTTTATTTTTTTTTCTTCACAATGAGTTATGAGATTTTCAAGAGTATTGTGCCTAAAGTAGAAACTAGTAATTTAATAGACTTCGAAAATCAGGACAGGTCAAATGAAACAGAAAGAACCAATCAATTTGATTTAAAAAGTTTTCTTATAAATTTCACAAAAGAAATTAAACAATCAGTTGACGACAATAAGATATACCGGGATGAAAAAGTTGATAACATTTTGTTGCAAGTCCAAGCAGTCAATACCCAAGTGGGTGGTCTTTCGAGGTTGGGGATGTTGAGCAAAAAATTGAATCTGTGGAAGCAAAAGTAAAAGAAATTGATGATAAATTGAGTGATGAAATTAATACTGTAGAAAATGAGTTACTGCCAGATAGGGAAAGAAATTTAATTGATTTTTATGGGATAAAATGGGAAATTAAAAATTTGGATGAGAACACAAAAGTTTTAGTAAAAAATGTAGAATAAAAAACTGACAATCGTTTGGTTACTCTAGAAAAAAAAGTAGAATGCAATGATTTAGAAAACAAAAAATCTGTCAAAGAACTTAGCGAAAAAATTGAAAGTTTCAACATTAAATTTCAAAGCAAAAATCACAGTGCCAACACATGCAATCTTGTATCTAATATTCCAGTGAAACACTTTTCAGGTAGATGGACCCTTACATCCCATTGACTTTATACAATATTATAAGGATTGTTTTTTACCTCACTCATCAGATGATATGAAAATTAAATTTGTGAAAAAATTCTTGGAAGGGGAAGCTTTGACTTGGGCAAACCAGATTGTAACTGTGGGGATGACCTTTTCAGAATTTGAATCAAAATTTCTGGAAAATTTTTGGGATGACCTTAAACAAACTAGAATCAAAAGCGAATTTTTGAGTGGGAGAAACTATAGAGAATCAGATGGGAGCATGAAACAATTTTGCAAAAGTGAACTTCAAAAACTCATTCATTTAACAAAACCTTTGGATGACTTGCTCAAAATTGATACCTTAAAGAGAAGATTGCCATCAGCAATGCAGTTTAGTTTAGTTCATTGTCCTGATAGTAATGTTGAGCAGTTTCTCAATTATATTGAAAGTTGGATTGAGTAACAACAAGAGCACACAGTGGGTTTACTCAGAAAGGTAGTGGTCAAAATTGTGGAAATGATAACTGTCAAAAAGGGAACAAAACAATTATCATGGTGTCAGTCAAAATTCAGGGGAATATAACAATAATTTTCAAAAGAAGGACCATAATTTTCATTCAAAACAAGAACAACATTTTCGCAGAAATAATCAACAAAAAAGAGAACACTTTAGGGATCAAAATCACAGAAAATTTGCTATAGATCAGTACAATAGTAACTACCAACAACCAGGTAATGTTTGGCATAGGAATGGGAACAGAAATGTTGATCAGAGACATTGGCAGATCCACAATCAGCAGTTTAAATAGGAACCAGTTGTTAATCAGGAAATAAAAAACGAGTAGACGCCCCCTTGAAGGTCCACAAGGTTGGGGCAGAAGGTAAGCATGATGAAAGGACCGATGGATGTGACTATCATAAACCCAAACATGACAGATACAAACCTAAGCTATCATGTGAGGTCATTAGTTGTTACTTATTGAAGAAATTTCAGGAGGAAAATAATTATGATATTGATAAAGATAAAATTTTCAGTACACAAGAACACACAGTAGATAAAAGTAATTGTGATTCATTTAATTTAACAGGGTTTTACACTTGGGCAGAAAAGAACAACACTTTGTCAGATGATGTAACTTGTAGTCAAATTTGTAGCAGTTCAGAGATGTGTGTGAATGAAAGAGAAAGTGCATACTGTGAGAATGAATGTATTGTTAAAAGGGATCTGGTAACTTTAGAAAGGGGAAATAATATTTTGGGGAATAATTTGAATGTGTATGACCTGAATATGTCTAATGATAATGATGTTGATGATAATGTTGATGATAAAGTTGATAATGATTGTAATGGTATTGATGATGATGCTGAGCAAAGGTGTTTCATTAGTTTAAATAGGGAGTTGAGTATACACATGGTTGAAAATGGATTAAATAGTGAGAATATTATAGAAATTCCCAGGGATGTTACCAGGATGAATAAGGCTTGCAAGCAGGGTGTATGTACATGTGTGAATTTTGATGTTGTTGGTAAAGAATCTGACTACACAAATAATGATGACACATGTATAACTTCTAGCCTAAGTGAAACATTTACAGATATTAATGACACACACACATTTCTTATGAATCTATGGCTGAACAGTGAAAATATTTCTTTAGACAAAAACTTTGGAAAGATGCTTATTAATTTATATGAAACTATATGTCCTGAGTGGTGGAAAAAGATGAGATATTTTATTTTTGAAAAGCTGAAGGATAAGTACTTCACTAGTATACGATGTGATTTGGATGAAAATTATTGGCTATTTGAGGTAATAGAGAGTACTAATGACAATTTTGTATCTTGTGCAAATTTTATAACTGTGACAAATAATACATATAATGGTATACCATATAATTCTGAGAAGTATAGGTTTGGGGAAACTGAAAGTGATTTATTTCATGAGGATACAGGTTCTGAGAAAAGCGATCTATTTTGCAGTCCTTACATAAAAGTTCAAATTGGGGCATGGATTGGTAAATGTTTAATTGATACAGGAAGTGAGCTCTCACGAATATCTGAAAGGTTAAGCAAGAAATTAAAAGCGGGGAAAGATTAAGTTGAAATGCCAGTTGTTGGGGTAAAGATGAAAGGTGCTACTGGGAAAAGCAGTAAATTGGTAAAAAGCCAGGCTTTAGTGACATTTTTAACTGAAGGCAAGTTGTTCACACATGGATGTTTCGTAATTCAGGAATTTAATGAGAATCTTCTTTTGGGTATGAATTGGAGAGTAAAAGTAAATACATCATTTGATTGGGGTGGAAGAAAACGTTTGATAGAAACCAGTGAAAGGGAATACATCCAGACAAAATTTGTGAAGACACTTGGGGATGAGAGTAATGGAAATTTTGATAGTATCAATTTACTAAAAGAAAATAGATTGGAGAATATTGAAATTCATAGATTTGATACTGATGAAGTTGAATTTGGGAATTTAGTAAATTTGAAAATTTCAGAAACACAAAATTTATCTGGGGAGCTAAAACAACGGTTAGAATTTCTACTGTGGGAACTCAGTGACCTGCCTGGTAGGGTAAAGGGTTATCAGTGTGAGCTTCAGGTAAAGCCTCATGAACCATTTCTCATAAAACCATACAGTATTGCAATATCAAAAAGACCTGCTGTTGAGAAAGACCTGAAAAAGATGGAAGGATGTAATATAATAGAAAGGAGTATCAGTGCATATAATAATCCTTTAGTAGTTGTTTTGAAAAAAGATGGTGGAGTAAGATTGGTTTTGGACTCTAGTCACTTAAACAAAATTTTGTTCAGACAGACAGACCATCCCAAAAATATTGATGAGTTACTCTATAAATTTACAGATACAAAATATATGTCAAGTTTGAATCTAACTTCAGGTTTTCATCAGGTACCACTTTTGGTTAATTCTAGAAAATATACCGCTTTCTTGTACAATGGTAAGAGTTACCAATATTGTGTTGTGCCATTTGGGTTAAATTCTTCTGTTTCTGAATTTATAAGAGCTTTGGATCATGTACTGGGGCAAGAACTTGCATCTAAATTGATAATGTAGATGACATTTTGGTTACAGGGCAAAATTGGGAGGAACATTTTTCGATTTTGAGTTAGTTTGTGAAAAACTTAGGAAAGGGGGGATGACACTGAAATTAGAGAAATGTAAATTTGCAGTTTCTGAATTAAAATTTTTGGGACATGTTGTCACAGACAAGGAAATTTTGGCAGATCCAGGTAAAATTAAAGCAATTTCAGAAGTTCTTATTCCTAAGGCTAAAAAATAATTCTTTGGATTATGCTGCTATTACCAAAAACATGTGTGATCAGAGTCTGAATGCACCATGTTTAAGTCAGTTACTTAAGAAATACACTGTTTGGGTTTGGGATAAAAATTGTCAGGAAGAGTTTGATAAAATTAAGCAAGAGTTGTGGAAGCAACACTTATTACACAGACCTGATTTTAATTTACCATTTTCTTTGAACACTTAAAGCAGTAATTATGGGCTTGGAGCAGAGTTATCTCAAGAAAGAGTAGAGAATGGAGTTAAGATACATTGTATCATAGCATTTGCAAGCAGAATGTTGCTCAAGCATGAGAAAAATTATACAGTCACAGAGAAGGAACTTTTGGCAATTCATTGGGATTTTACAAAATTTAGAATTTACCTTATTAGACATAAAACCATAGCATTTTCGGATCACAAAACTTTGAGTTACTTACATGAGTGCTAATTATACCACAGTAGATTGACCAAATGGGCAATATTTCTTCAACAGTTTGACTTTGAAATCAAGCACATAAAGGGTCCTGAGAATGTAGTAGCTGATTCACTTTCGAGGTTACCAACTGGGGGCGCAAAGGAGATTTTTGAACAAGAGGAGGAAAAGCAATTTAAAATAAGATACTTGAAAGGGGTGGAAAATGAGAAAACAATTACAGCTATGTGTAACAAGATCAGGAAAAATCAAAATTTAGATCAAAGTTGGAAATTAATCAAAGAATGTTTAGGCAAGAAGGGGTACGAGAAACTTGATGAATTTTACAAATTACATAAGGGGATTTTATTTTGGAGAACAGATGTAGATTCTGATAATTGGAAACTGTGTTGGCTGGAGGCAGATGCTGAAAAGCTGATCATTTACATACATGAAAGTTTTGGTCATTGTGGGATACAGAAGTACATTCAAAAGATACAAGAAAACGTTTATTTTTACCATATTGGAAAGAAGGTATGAAAAGAATTGGCAATCTGTGACAAATGTCAGAGAGTTAAAGTGAGCAATCAAAGATGTTATGGAGAGATGCAAAACATTATTCCGGAAAAACCTTTAAATCTTATCACTGTGGACTTATATGGAATGTTACCGAAGAGTAAAGGAGGTCACTGTTACATATTTGTTATGGTAGATGTATTTTCAAAATTAATTAAACTATATCCAGCGAAAAAAGCTACTGCCTATGAAACCATAAAAAATTGAAGGAGATTATTTCGCACAGGTGGATAAACCAAAAGCTATATTATCAGATAATGGTTCACAGTTCACTTCTAAAATTTGGAAAAAGTTTATTGAACGACCAAAATTGAAGCATATACTTATATCTGTTTATTGTCCATCCACCAATCTTGCAGAGAGATATATGAGGGAAATTGGGAGATTTGCAGAACCTATTGTAGCCATAAACATCCAACCTGGTTTGAGCACATTCGAAATGTTGAAGATATTATAAATAGCCTACAACATAGTTCCACAGGATTTTCACCCTATGAGATTATGTTTAATATCAGACCTGCAAATCTTATATCAGAACTTATTGAATTTCCTAAATGTACACCTTTAACTATGCAAGAGAGACAGGATATTGTCAGAGAAACTATGAGGAAACAAGGGGAAAAGACATAACAACAGGGTAAAACTAACCACTTTCAAAATTGGGGATCTTGTTCTGGTAAAATCTCATGAAAAATCAAAAATGTTAACTTCAGAAATTAAAAAATTCTTTGATATCTATATTGGCCTTTTGAAGTCATAGAAAATCCACACCCTAATGCTAATCGTTTGGTGTACCCTAAGTCAAAGAAATTATTTGGTCTCAGGAATGTTGTCTCTTTGAAACTGTATAAACAGAGATCATAATTTCTAAATTTAAATAACCTATTTTCATTTAAAACAAAAGTCCTCCACTGGAATATGCTTGTTAGAACAAAACTACCTGTACAACCAAGTACGTATATTTGCATGTATAAATTAATAATTTGAAGTTACATATTATAACTGAAACTGATGAAAAAACACTGTTGTAACAAAGAATGAGAGAAAGATTTATTACTACTTTTTTTACAGAAAAGTCTCCATAGTGAGCATTTATGAATTTTTTCTAATTTTTGGAAGCTAATTCTTCCCAGTGGGTAAAGGCATGCATGTGAGGACATGCATGCACAGATATTGTTTCAAAACCAATTTTAGATAAAGCCTCATGATATATGAGCAAGTTATTATTCTTTATACTGATATTGTGGGGAGCGAAAGTTCTCTTCACAAGAATGTGACTTGTAGGAATATTGTAGTAGAGAGGCAAGTGTACATAAATGATTATAAAAAATTTAGATAATACTGATGTATCTTTAGCTGTACCAAAAAAAGAAAGAAAATCATATATACAAAAAAATGCAAAAAATTCAGAAAGAAAATCATAAGTAAAAAAATATACAAAATAAAGAAACATGAGTAAAAAATATATATATAAAATTCAAAAAGAAAATCGTAAGTAAAAAATATATATACAAAAAACATGAGTAAAAAAAATATAAAATTCTAAAAGAAAATCAGAAGTAATATATATATATATATATATATATATATATATATATATATATATATATATATATATATAAGGCAAATATAAACATGTAAAAAAACACTACACTATATATGTCAATTGTCATTTTTTTATTGTACGGTATGTAAGCAAAATGAAATTAACATTAATATGGGGAACAAAAAATTTAATTATGAGAACCAGTTGGTACAAACTGTGACCAAAGAAGTGGTTGTAGATATCTTGTCCTAGCAAATGAGTTTTACCTTACTATTATTTTCAATCTGTATGCTGTATTTTAGAATATATGTCATGTATGTTTTATGCCATGTATATTTGTTATGTTAAATAATTTCTTTACTTGAATTTTTCGTGTATGAGGTTGATGGGGAAGGATAATTGCAACAACAGCCAGTAACAAGTCGACAGATTCAAAGAGTCCAAATTTGAAAGAGGTTATCAGACTTCATCATTTACCTACTAATTTTGTAATACAGATCCCTTACTGAGTGTGGTTGGGCTTTTGTTGTATATGTCCATAACAACAAAAGCCCTGGAGAGCAGTTGTAATGGATCTGGGAGATGTATTATTTTCTACCAAATTTGTCGATAAAAATCTAATGAGGAAGGTTGTAAATGTTTTCTTATATTTTTGTCAGAATATTTTTTTGAGTTCTAATTTGCCTTATTGTATTCTAATTTGCTTATATGTTCGAGAGTGACAGCATACTGATTAATATTAGTAGATGTGATGAAGAGTATCAAAGAGACTAGTTACAAGTGGAAGTTTGTGTGTTGTGTGAAATGTCTTTGACACTGGAGTCATCTTTGACCGTAGTCAGCCAGCAGTGAACCCTTGGTGTGTGTGGTGGTGGAACAATGTGCAGGTCGCCATTATAATAATTTTAAAGCGAACAGGAAAAATGAATTACGTTACTTCTTTTTTATATGAACATCAAGAAGGGACCACATTCGAAGATATGGTATGTGAAGCACCAAAAATGAGGCAAACACATTGAACCAGATCATTTCTGTAGCCGACAAAGCAGCATTGTGGAATCATACTTTCACTAGACGACTGAAGCCAACACAGAAAAGTCAAATATCATCTTATAAACAATTCACGGAAAAGTGAGTACTGTCACGAAATACGCTAAATTCAAGTATATAAAAATAGTGAGCGTATTTCAAACTGAGGCGGTAATTCACCTAGGGAGATGTGGAAAACCGCCTACAAACCACATCGAAGTTGGCTGGCACATTGGCCCGCATTGTTAATCTGCCGGGCGAATTCGATTTGGGGCCGGCGCGCCTACCTGAGTCCAGGAAGCAGCGCATTAGCGCTCTTGGCTAATCTGGCAGGTCCCTGTTGATAATGATTAGTAAGTTGAAATCGTAGTAGTCATAAACAATTTAAGTGAACATTAAATATAATAAATTTTATAGTCAAAAATAATGTGTTGACTGATGCTCTTTGCCAACAACTTGGTAAATATGAACCACACGTCTGCATCATTCATTGCTAGAAACCGTCAGACGTGGCGCAGTTAACAGGACAGTGGAGTACAAACAATTGGTTGGCCTTTCCAGCTTAAGTTCCCAGTCATTTCCCTACAACACTTCAGGTTACTCTAGTATTAAGACCTTCCCTAAGTTCACGGCTTCTTTCCGTCTGTATATGTTCCAGACTGAAAGAATTTAGAATACAAGTAACGCTAACGGGACATTATACTGTGAACATCCTTTCCTCGTTCTCCTTGGGAAAGGGAACTCCCGAACGAAAACTATCGATTGCTGGAAAACAGTCGATTCATTCCGTTGTAGTTTTACAAAGTGATGGAATTATTCACTCATTATTTTGATTGAAACGAAAATTAGTGAAAATTAGTTGATTCAGTTGGAAAAATTTGGATTGTGTATTCATTTCTTTCGAGTTAAATCGGTCTGTTCGGTCTGTGGGAGCAACCGACTGAAAATATTCAATCTTTTTGCCAAAGTTAAATCACTATCGTGTATTCATTATTGCTGACTGCATTTCAAATGCGCCTGTCAGGAGCGAACTGATACCGGATGGTCCGGTGTTGTCTGTAAGTATCGTATGGTAGCGAAACGCTGTAGATATTCTAATGCGTTAATGCAGAACCTATTTACGCTGGAAAAATTTAGTTCCAATTTTGGCCACCCAGTGCAAATCTGGACCTATGAAAGCAAGAAAGACGTATATAAATGTTTATATACGAGGTGCGACAATAAAGTAATGAGACTGATGTGAAAAAAATGTTACTTACCGCTTTAGTCAAGTTTAGTGTTGTCTCCTTGATAGTAGTTCCCTTCTGATTGCACACACTTTTCCCAGCGCTTCTGCCATTGATGGTAACATATCTGGAACTCATGTAATACCCTCCATGACCCCTGTCATAGCTTTTTGGACATCTTCTGTTGTTTGAAAATGGTGTCCCTTGACCGCCGTTTTGGCTCTTGGATACAGAAAAACGTCGCACAGCGCGATATCTGGTGAATAAGGTGGTAGTACTGAAATTGGTTTTGAGGTTAAAAATTTCAGTACTGACAAAGCAGTATGGGATGGCGCATTGTCGTGATGCAGAATCCAATTATCAGCAATGTTGGCACGGACAAGAAGAACTCTTTTACGAAGTCTTTCTAAAATTTCTTTGTAGCAATATTGGTTAACTGTTTGTCCAGGAGGCACCCACTCTTTATGAACAATTCCCTTGGAATCAAAGAAGCACACAAGCATGCATTTCACTTTTGACTTTGACATGCGAGCTTTTCTTGGTCTGGGTGATCCCTTTGAGCACCATTGCGAACTTTGGTGTTTAGTCTCTGGATCTTACTGAAAAAAAAACATCTTTCATCACCAGTGATAACACGGCTCAACAATTCTGGATTCATTTCCGTTTGCTCTAACAGATCGGCTGCCACAATTTTCCGTGTTTCTCGCTGTTGTGGTGTGAAATTTTTGGGGACCATTTTTCCACAAATCTTTCTCATACCAAGATCTTCAGTTATTATTAGACGAACCGTTCCTCGATTGATTTTAAGTTCATCTGCAATCATTTTCATGGGTAATCTTCGATCAGATCGTACGAGTTCACGCTCCCTGGCCAACTTGAGATCCGTCCACTAGGTTGATGGTCGTCCACTGCGATCTTCATCTTCAACATTTGTTCTGCCTTCACTAAACATTTTATGCCAACGAAAAACTTGAGCTCTTGACATAACCTCCTCTCCAAAAGCCTTCTGAACCTTACCGTAAGTTGTCGTAGCCTTTTCACCCAATTTGACGCAAAAAGAAATGGCATACCATTGCGCAATATTATGTGGTTCCATTTCCGTGACGAGAGACACAAACACGTGTTAACTTTATTACAGCTCAACTCATGACTGAGCAGTTGCATCGATGTGCCACTTGGACTAGAAGCAGCTTATAGACCAAGGTCAAAGATATTGTGCCTACGCAAGCCTGCAGGGTGGCCACATCTTGCAAAGAATATCAGTCTCATTACTTTATTGTCGCACCTCGTATGTAATACATTAGAAACGGTATGTTGGCAGAAAAATTCAAACAAGTGAGAAGGCATAATGTTGTTTTTACTGTTGACCGCCACTTACAGGGTTATTACAAATGATTGGAGCGATTTCACAGCTCTACAATAACTTTATTATTTGAGATATTTTCACAATGCTTTGCACACACATACAAAAACTCAAAAAATTTTTTAGGCATTCACAAATGTTCGATATGTGCCCCTTTAGTGATTCGGCAGACATCAAGCCGATAATCAAGTTCCTCCCATACTCGGCGCAGCATGTCTCCATCAATGAGTTCGAAAGCATCGTTGATGCGAGCTCGCAGTTCTGGCACGTTTCTTGGTAGAGGAGGTTTAAACACTGAATCTTTCACATAACCCCACAGAAAGAAATCGCATGGGGTTAAGTCGGGAGAGCGTGGAGGCCGTGACATGAATTGCTGATCATGATCTCCACCACGACCGATCCATCGGTTTTCCAATCTCCTGTTTAAGAAATGCCGAACATCATGATGGAAGTGCGGTGGAGCACCATCCTCTTGAAAGATGAAGTCGGCGCTGTCGGTCTCCAGTTGTGGCATGAGCCAATTTTCCAGCATGTCCAGATACACGTGTCCTGTAACGTTTTTTTCGCAGAAGAAAAAGGGGCCGTAAACTTTAAACCGTGAGTTTGCACAAAACACGTTAACTTTTGGTGAATTGCGAATTTGCTGCACGAATGCGTGAGGATTCTCTACCGCCCAGATTCGTACATTGTGTCTGTTCACTTCACCATTACGAAAAAATGTTGCTTCATCACTGAAAACAAGTTTCGCACTGAACGCATCCTCTTCCATGAGCTGTTGCAACCGCGCCGAAAATTCAAAACGTTTGACTTTGTCATCGGGTGTCAGGGCTTGTAGCAATTGTAAATGGTAAGGCTTCTGCTTTAGCCTTTTCCGTAAGATTTTCCAAACCGTCGGCTATGGTACGTTTAGCTCCCTGCTTGCTTTATTCGTCGACTTCCGCGGGCTACGCGTGAAACGTGCCCGCACGCGTTCAACCGTTTCTTCGCTCATTGCAGGCCGACCCGTTGATTTCCCCTTACAGAGGCATCCAGAAGCTTTAAACTGCGCATACCATCGCCGAATGGAGTTAGCAGTTGGTGGATCTTTGTTGAACTTCGTCCTGAAGTGTCGTTGCACTGTTATGACTGACTGATGTGAGTGCATTTCAAGCACGACATACACTTTCTCGGCTCCTGTCGCCAGTATGTCTCACTGCGCTCTCGAGCGCTGTGGTGGCAGAAACCTGAAGTGCGACTTCAGCCGAACAAAACTTTATGAGTTTTTCTACGTATCTGTAGTGTGTCATGACCATATGTCAATGAATGGAGCTACAGTGAATTTATGAAATCGCTTCAATCATTTGTAATAGCCCTGTATGTAAGTTGTTCAAAATGAGCAGCAGAGACGTCGACAAGATGCTGTACAACGTCAGATTTGCACCTGGTCGAAGTTGGAACTAATTTTACCACCGTAAATAATCTAATTACAGCCCACACTGGACCCCCATGAGTAGCTGCACTTCAGTTATAACCACCCAGTATGTTTTATGCATCAAGAGTGTTGGCATTGTCAACCAGTAAATACGCTATCTGTTGTAAATTTTTATATTCTTGATTGAAAACCATGAAATAAAGATTTCAGGTGATATCTTTATTAGAACTGATTACTATTTTCGGCAAACAATCATGCCATCTTCAGATTTAAGGTATAGTACTGATTTTTTCCCATGTTAACAGCATACAACATCTTACAGAACTGCACATAATGTTGTGGCAGGATTTAAGAGTATATGCGAATTAATTACAAGGTACATACCACAAAACATACTTTATTAATGATGGTGCCATTACGGCTTCACACATCTTTAAAATCTTTCTTAAAATGACAACATTCATACATGACATACTTAAAAACAGCTTTTCATCGTTCATGGCCTCTGTAATTGAGCGATGGCCATAAAACTGAAAATACACAATAATATACATAAGAAGCAGTGAAAATAAACCAATATTTGCGTAAGAAACTGTCCAATAAAATGGCTAAATGTAAAAGATATCATCTAACCAAAGGCCGTTACAACTTAGTATCTGACACAATGAGTATTTACATCATTCCGTAACAGATATCATCATAGATATGTTGCTGTGACGTGGTGCATGTGAGTAGTATGACAACTGAAGGGCATTACAACGTTCAAAAAACGCAACAGTCGGCCCATACAAGTACACAGCACGTTCATGTGTGGCCGGTACTGTTGCGAAATCGGGACTGACGGCCACAAGATTTAGACACGTTGCTTGAGGTGTTAGTTGGCGTCAGCAGCTGGCTATGTACCTTACGTAAAATCTGCATGTTCTAACAAAAACAAATTAAGGTACAAGATGAAAATGTAATTAAAATCAAACAGTTTCTAACAATATTGCTCGTCTTATAGTTAAACTAAAAGCTTTAACGATAGTAATTACCTAGATAGGAATCTTCTGACGTTACGTAAACCAACCGATGTAATTTTATGTAATATTTCATCGTAATTATACTTTACAGTCTATTACCGGACTTAGCCAATGTCTCAAAATATTTTTATTTTTAATACATGTCTACACAACTAACGAAATTATGAGGAACGTAGCAAACACGCAGCACTATGGGTCACAATTGAGGTGGAGACAATGTTTTCACCATTGTGACAGTAATTGTAATAACAACAGACTATACAATGATTAAACTGAAAATTATGTAAAGTGTGTGAAATGCATATGACGAAGAACATAATTTAAAAAAAAACATAGGCCCCTATTATTCTACATGTCTTAATAACAAATCGTGGTTTGAGGGTCGTCACTCATATGCAGCATTATGTAGCATAACGGAGATCGAAACAATGTCAGGCATATTTTGTCTTAACAACGGTAGTAGGTAACAACAATAGAATCAATTTATTAAAATGAAAAAACACAAAATGTATGATAATGCAAGTAACGTAAAACATATTATAAAAGAAAAAATAATAACAGTTGCGTTCTTACAAGTGCATACATGAAAGTGCAGTACTTACGTACGTGTAATGTATCGCAATCTTATACGTTCGATGTACTATTGTTCGAAATCCACTTACAGAAAAATTTGTATTTGTATCTAACTTTTTACCGTACCTATAATGTGGCATTCCCACTCTTACGAGATTGCTATTACACCATTTTATTTAAATCTGTATAACGATTGTACTGACTGCTAGATATCTGTGTTGATATCGTGTACTGTGTCAAAGTTTGCAAAGACCGAGTCACTATCAGGTATTTCAATTGATTTTTCACTCTGCAAATCTCGTTGAATACCTGTATTTAATTAGTTGCATGATTCCTCGGAGTCACGGGTGAGCTACATCAGGTAGGTGGGAAAGACTATCGCGAACAGAGGCACGGTTTCTATGGGTTAAGAGCAATAGCAATATGAGTTGAAAGAGCAATAGCTTCCCGCTTTGAAACAACGACAAGAAGGGGTGAATCAACGACAGCGCCAAAGGAGTGATACTTTAGCTAACGATTATACTAGGTTTAAGGCGAAGGTCGCCCATGCGTTAGGCTGGCAAGGAGACACAAAGCGTTAGCCCCGAAGTAACCGGTGGACCCCCGTCCACCTTACGCGAGCGTAATGTTGAGAAAATGATAACTTGTCGAGCAATCTAGCATCCACAACCGTAGAAAACCGCTGCCTTGTGGAGATTTACTGCAGTTCCTTCTCTAAATCCTCGCACGAACGAAAAAATGGCTGACATCGAAATAAGTGTCCAAGGAATAGAAAAGCAACTGAAATCACTCAACAGAGGAAAGTCCACTGGACCTGACGGGATACCAATTCGATTCTACACAGAGTACGCGAAAGAACTTGCTCCCCTTCTAACAGCCATGTACCGCAAGTCTCTAGAGGAACGGAAGGTTCCAAATCATTGGAAAAGAGCACAGGTAGTTCCAGTTTTCAAGAAGGGTCGTCGAGCAGATGCGCAAAACTATAGGCCTATATCTCTGAGATCGATCTGTTGTAGAATTTTAGAACATGTTTTTTGCTCGCGTATCATGTCATTTCTGGAAACCCTGAATCTACTCTGTAGGAATCAACATGGATTCCGGAAACAGCGATCGTGTGAGACCCAAATCGCTTTATTTGTTCATGAGACACAGAAAATATTAGATACAGGCTCCCAGGTAGATGCCATTTTCCTTGACTTCCGGAAGGCTTTCGATACAGTCCCGCACTGTCACCTGATAAACAAAGTAAGAGCCTAAGGAATGTCAGACCAGCTATGTGGCTGGATTGAAGAGTTTTTCGCAAACAGAACACAGCATGTTGTTCTCAATGGAGAGACGTCTACAGACGTTAAAGTAACCTCTGGCGTGCCACAGGGGAGTGTTATGGGACCATTGCTTTTCACAATATATATAAATGACCTAGTAGATAGTGTCGGAAGTTCCATGCGGCTTTTCGCGGATGATGCTGAAGTATACAGAGAAGTTGCAGCATTAGAAAATTGCAGCGAAATGCAGGAAGATATATACCGGATAGGCACTTGGTGCAGGGAGTGGCAACTGACCCTTAACATACACAAATTTATTGTATTGTGAATACATAGAAAGAAGGATCCTGGAACAGGAAAGGGAGGTAATGACAGTGGCACGTAAAGTGCCCTCCGCCACACACCGTTGGGTGGCTTGCGGAGTATAAATGTAGATCTAGATGTCGATGCGACGAGGAAAGGAAATGGTTGAGAAAGAGGTGGTGTCCATTGACAAAGTAGTCAGAAGCGATAATGAACACCATAGGTCATTAGTCATTCGAACCCCGAACGTGGGGAGTGTACGTGAGATAACCGTAAGCGGAAGCTAAACTCCGAAGAAAATGTTTAGGCCAAGCTAACGAAGACAAAGTAGTCAGTCATATAATCAGCGTAAAGAGTTCAAGTGAGAAAGTGCGCGAAGAACTATCGTCAAAGAAAGCATACGCGTTACTTGCAACGAATGAGAGCAAAATAAGCTTGAATCGCCTTCGTGAAAGTAACACTGGTAGTATAGAAAGGACCATTGGGTGTTGTGTGCAGATCACCTGTTGAGGTATCAGCCGAGTGCGGTGGCAGTGAAGGAAACGGAAGTGCCGAACGAATCGACGAACGAAGTCCGCAGCAGTTCCTCTGGAATCAGTAGGTACCAGCGACTCACGTGACGTAGAAATCTGTAACGGGCTGAAGCTGCATGTTCAACCGCATAAACTGTGCGTGCTCAACGCTGAGAATCTAGATGAGGCCTCTCTTGCGAAAGTTACATAGTGTCGCGATGCACAAGAAAGGCAGGATGCATTTGTTCGCACAGATACAAAGCACCGAACTCACGGTGGAAATGTGGGCATTCTCCACTCGGACTCCCCCGCAGCCGGAACAAAAAGGGCATCAGGTCCAAAGCACGAGATGTGCAGTAATGGGAGCAACACTTTCGGTACGAAGTATGAGGTCAGACTCAGGTTCTGTAACTCGGAAAGGACCATATATTGAAAAGGGTATTGCTAGAAAACGGAGTCAGTGTAAGTGTGTGTAGCTTTATGATTTATGGTTTCTGCAAATATTTGTATAGAAACAGAAATGTGAGTGGTACCTCTAGGAGCGAGAGCATGAGTGGAATATTCGGAAGGAGCGGCAAAGTTAAACCTCCTTTACTGTTGCAGTTCTCAGTGTGCTGTACACTAATTAGCCAAAACGTTATGACCACCTGCTTAATAGCTTGTTTGTCCGCTTTGAATAACTCATTATGCGTGTCACGTATCCGACAGTTTGTTCTTTGGTTTGCCGACGTATGTGGCATTAGATGACTATGCGCAGGACCTGTAATGAGCGTAAACAACTGGTCGTTGATACGCGTAAGCAGCGATGGCGCCCAATAGCGACCCAGAAGGATTCCATAGGATCTACATCAGGCAAATTTGGTCGCCTTGATATCAGCTGAGTTCTCTAAAATGCTCGTCAAACCACTGAAGCATGATTCCGGCTTTTAGACACGGACAATTATACTGCTGAAAGATGACTTTGCCGTCGGGGAAGACATCAAGCACGAAGGGATGCACGTGGTTTGGAGTTGAAAGCGTGTCTTCGATTACTACCACAGGTCCCATGGAAGCGCAGGAGAACGTTTACCAATGACATAATACTGTTCCCACCAGCCTGCGTCCGTGACGCACTGCACGTTTGGAACCGCCATTCACCTCGATGACGGCGTTTGTGGAGACGACATCGACCTAGTGTAGTAAAAATTTGATTCACCCGAAGAACCGACAAGGTCCAATCCCGATGGTCTTGTGCCCACTGCACTCATAACTGACGATGTCGTTGGGTCAACAGGTGAACGCGTAGGTTGGTCTGCTGCGGAGATGCATATTCAACAATGTTCGATGAACGGTGTGCTCCGAAACACTTGTGCGTACTCCAGCTTTATGATTTTTCGGAAGAGACGCCACAGATCGCCATCTATCCTACTTTACAGAACAGATAAGTCTATGAACCCCACGTTCTGTGAAGAGTCGTGGACGTCCAACCATTTAGCGCCAAGTAGTACACTCATGCTCTTAAATTGAGGATAATGCTGATACATGGTGAAACAACGCTCTGGTGGGCGGCTTGCGGGCTTAAATCACCTCGGGGTGTGACCATGCGGTGCATTTGACCTGCGGTCGTCGCACGGTGGCGCTGGCAGCAGTCCACATACGCAGAGGTGTGTTGGTGCATGTCAGAGTACTTTGCAGCGAGTAAGTGTGCAGACGTTTTCAGACGTGCTAATGGTGACTGTGTGTTGAAAATGGCTTAAATAACACATATCGATGACGTTATGAGGGGTAGAATACTAGGGCGACTGGAGGCTGGTCAAACACAGCAGGTCATAGCACGGGCCCTCCGTGTGCCGCAAAGTGTGATCTGAAGAGTGTGGCAACGATTCCAGGAGACACGAAACGTGTCCAGGCGCTACAGTACGGGACGTCCATAGTTTACAACACCACAAGAATACCGATATCTCACCTTCAGTGCCCGCAGACGGCCACGGAGCACTGCAGGTAGCCTTGCTCGGGACCTTACCGCAGCCACTGAAACAGTTGTCTCCAGACACACAGTCTACAGACGACTGAACAAACATGGTTTATTCGCCTGGAGACCTGCAAGGTGCATTCCACTTACCCCTGATCACAGGAGAGCCCGTACAGCCTGGTGTCAAGAACACAGTACATGGTCATTGGAATAGTGGTTCCAGGTTATGGTCACGGACGTGTTCAGGTATAGTCTGAACAGCTGATTCTCGACGGATTTTTATCTGGCGTGAACTAGGAACCAGATACCAACCCCTTAGTGTCATTGAAAGGGGCCTGTATGGAGGTCGTGGTTTGATGGTGTAGGGTGGGATTATGTTTGGTGCACGTACCCCCCTGCATGTCTTTGACAGAGGAACTGTAACAGGTCAGGTGTATCGGTACATCATTTTGCACCAGTATGTGCATCTTTTCAGGGGTTCAGTGGGTCCCACCTTCCTTCTGATGGATGATAACGCATGGCCCCACAGAGCTGCCACCGTGTAGGAGTACATTGAAACAGAAGATATCAGGCAAATGGAGTGGCCTGCCTGTTCTGCAGACCTAAACACCATCGAGCACGTCTGGGATGCTCTCGGCCGACGTATCGATGCACGTCTTCAAACCCCTACGACACTTCAGGAGCTCCGACAGGCACTGGTGCAAGAATGGGAGGCTATATCCCAGCAGCTGCTCGACCACGTGATACAGACCACGCCAACCCGTTGAGCGGCCTGTGTACGTGTACATGTTGATCATATTCCATATTGATGTCGGGGTACATGCGCAGGAAGTAGTGGCGTTTTGTAGCACATATGCTGCGAGACGGTTTTCTCACCTTATCACTAATACGGTGGACTTAC
This sequence comes from Schistocerca americana, assembly GCF_021461395.2. Taxonomy (NCBI): domain Eukaryota; kingdom Metazoa; phylum Arthropoda; class Insecta; order Orthoptera; family Acrididae; genus Schistocerca; species Schistocerca americana. The sequence continues at coordinate 850,945,407 of NC_060119.1, forward strand.
AGGTCTGTGTTGTGTGTGTTCCCTTTATGCCTATGCTATTAGCGCCACATTCTGCAATTATCCTTAATTTATGAACATGAGTGTAGTTTAAATCTCCTGCTACCACTTTCCGTAGATGTTCAAGACAGCAGCAGGTGAACATTCGACCAGCTTCGGCGTTTTCGAGATACTCGTTCATAGGCCCTGTTTAATAATAATCTGCCCTTTGTCAAAGTCGCTTATCTCAAAGTATTTCCCCGTTTACAGCCCATATCTTCGCTAGGGTGATCCCCTGTCCGTGTATGCTCCGCTTACATACTTTAGTTACAGCGTCACGTGCGCATAACGCCACCAGGAGGCGTCCTACGTCCATGGGTAGTAGTCTTAATGTCTTGACTAATTAGTGTACATTGTGTTTATAATGCTGTTATAGCTCATAGTTTTTCTTTTTGTATGTCTTGAGTGGTGACATTTCTTCCCTTTCCTCCACAGAGTGGGCCACACTGATGTCCAAAATCCAAGTGACAAACGGAAAATTTGCAAGGTTGCTTTTATTTTTTCACATAACCGTATAAACAGGTGATAGTAAATCGGGAACAATGTAAAGTATACAGAACGTAAACAACTGCAACGTCCGTAACAGTAGACAAAATTTTCCAACTTAACGGATTTGCACACACATTCCGACGACCGGTTAATGAGCTCAGTATGGGCTGTGACCACGTATTGCAGGGTGTGAGCACGTCTGGGAGCAATACAGGCATGACAACGAAGGCGCATACTGTGAATGACGTCATCACTATCATGTTGAGGCAGAAACGCCCATTCTTCCTGCAGAGCCGCTCGCAGTCATGGAGAGTGGTTGGTGGGTGCTGAGGTGATATAACCCGTCTCCCTAGTGCATCCCGACATGCCCTATGAGATTCAAATCGGGGGAGCGGTCGGTCCACGCCATGCGTGCAATGTCTTCCTTTTCCAAGAAAACTCTATTGGGTCGAGCATTATCATACAGCAAAACGAAGCCTGGGCCCGCAGCAATTCGCAACAACCGCACATGAAATCCTAAGGTCTCGTCACGATACTTGACAACTGTTAAACCTTGCTGATTCACTCGTACAATTTTATGAAGAGGTGTTCGAGTGGTCAACGTAATACCTGCCCCCACCATGAAGGATTCTCCTCGAAATCGGTCTCTTTCCACAATGTCTGTGTCCCGAAACTGTATTCCACGTTCCCTCCAGCTGCGAATCTGTCGAGAATCACTCTCGAGACCAAATCGGGACCCATCTGTGCAACGAACATTGGCCCTCAGTTCGACCGTCCAGATGGCACGCTGACGACTAAAGTCTAGATGTCGTCTTTTGTGCAGGCACGCCAGAGGTACAAATGCTGCAGGTTTCCGACAATAAACGTCACTCTGCCGAATCTTTCTGTACACCGTTTGCCTCGATACAACATGTCCAGTAGATGCTGCGAGGTCAGATGTCAGTTGCTGTGCAGTAAAAAGGCGGCACTGTCGTGCCATTACAATCAAAAAACGATCCTATCTTTTTGATGTAACACTTGACCGGCATCGCCCTAATCTTAAGGATACAGTTTCGGTCTCTATAAACTGCTACCACATCCGAAAAACAACAGATCGATTCACATTAAGCCATTGAACCATCGGGCCAGTCTGCCTATGGCCATCCACCGCAGAGCGTCCGGTTGACGTCTTCTCTGTACCATACTGCACCGTCTGTGACTGTACACAGTGGTTGTGGATGTAGAACTGCCCGGCAAAGACGATCGTACGCATATCTGTTGACATCTTGTATGATTATATCGTGTATTAGACACAGGAAGAGAAAATAGCGGGTTTGTTGCTTTAATTTTGAACACGAATGTAGTTAATGTTATGGGTCGAGGAGACAGTGTGCTGTTCCTACATCTACATCTATACTCCGCGAGCCACCTTACGGTGTGTGGCGGAGGGTACTTATTGTACCACTATCTGATCCCCCCTTCCCTGTTCCATTCACGAATTGTGCGTGGGAAGAACGACTGCTTGTAAGTCTCCGTATTTGCTCTAATTTCTCGGATCTTTTCGTTGTGATCATTACGCGAGATATATGTGGGCGGTAGTAATATGTTGCCCATCTCTTCCCGGAATGTGCTCTCTCGTAATTTCGATAATAAACCTCTCCGTATTGCGTAACGCCTTGTCTTACTGCTTGTCTTACTGTTTAGTAATATATTGTACGTTTCTATTGGTGGGTAGTGTTTGGGGTGAGTGGTGGGGTCGAAGTCCCAAGTGGAAACGCTGTTGACAGTTAAGAATGACTTTTATTGGCTTCAAACGCATGCCGTAGAGAGGCATCCACGCCTTGCTCTGTTGTCCCTCGCCGGCGCGGACGTACGGCGGAGGTTTCTGCCTTGGCTGCTGAGTTGGCGCTCAGCGTTACTGACGTAAGCCCCGTGATCAACCTGCAGCCTTTACAGACTACGGCTGTCGGATGGCGGCTGACGCTGTGGCGCCAAACCCCACCAGGAATTTGGCGTCGGCGGCAGTAGGCACGCACGGCAGGTCGGCGGGGTTCTGGGTCCCGTGAAAGACTTCGTGCTGGCGGCCGGGAGAGCCCGGTCTCAAACCTATGGCTGCTGTTGGTGGTGCCCAGTCATCTCGCTGTCTGGCGTAGCTGTAGAGTCGTGATGGTGCTGTTGGTCTCTGGCGGCGAGAAGAGATCCTTGACTCAAAATTCAGACTTATTTATATGCTTCAGGCGTGCATTTGTTTCACTGAAACCCGGCACTTAGTCACATAGCACATTACAAGTGTGCCCTGACATAGCTACATTGCCCCATTGCAATACGGTTACCGCTGCTAGATAAAATTTACTGGTGCGCTCGGTTATCATGGCTCCGCATTCCACTTGCGTGTCTATTACCGTGACCCACATGTCGCCACACTGGCGGCTGCCGGGACGCAAATGTTAACTCAACGCTCTATGGTGGCTTCCACACTGCTCATTATTACTTTCACGAGAGACTAATAATTTTCACTCAAAAGCTTGGTAGCGGCACTACACATGATTAAGAGTGCAGTGAGAATTCCACTGTTAAAAGCAGAGCGAATAGTGCACTGAAAACGTCTATGACGGGGAGGGTTTGTCTGAAGACTTGACAGTAGAAGAAACTGGAATCGATAAGGAACGTATAGGGGATCCGGCATTAGTCAGAATTTAAAAGAGCTTTGGAAGACCTAAGTTAACATACGGCACAAGGGGTAGATAACATTTCACTGGAATTTCAAAAACCAGTGGTGTAAATGGCAATGAAACAACTATTTAAGTTGACGTGCAGAATCCATGTGACTGGCGTCGTACCATCAGACTTTCGGAAAACATCATTCACACAATTCCGAAGATAGTAAGTACATGTAAGTGCAAAAAATACCGCACAATCAGCTTAACAGCTCTTGCATCCAAGCTGCTGACAAGAATAATATACAGAAGAATGGAAAAGAAAATGTAGTATCTGATAGATGACGATCAGTTTGGCTTTAGTAAAGATAAAGGCACCAGAGAGGTTTTGTGATACTTGTAAGCAAGTTTCTTGCCTTACAGGGGTTGAAAGAACTATCAGGGACGAGGCAATTTGGTATCCAATCAACGAATAAAGCGATCAACATGCTGTGGCTAGACGTTAATGAGAGCAAAAACGACGACTGACGTCGAACTAAACCAAATGATTTTTTAGTTCTCTCTTGAAGTTACTTTGTTTGGACAGTCACAGTGCGAATGGGTAATGAAGCCACTGAATGTCTGATTTTGAGAGTGGAAGGATAACATTTTGAAGATTACATGAATTGGAGCACAAAAATGCCGCAAAACCTATGAAAGTAATTACGCTTAACAAACAAGAGCAAACTATATGTACGAAGTGTGATTGGAAAGTTTTAAGAATGGATCCGCTACTGCTTACTGGTTTTGCGGGCAGGTACAAGGAGGGTAGGGAGTCAGTCATTGCCTTGTCCTTGAACGCCCTCTGACAGGAAACTGCGTTTCCTTTATTCAGTTTGTTGTGGCAGCATGTTGAGTGCGGGTGTGTTACGATTTGTTGCTTGATTCTGTCTGGGTGAAAATGGATGTAAAAACGAAGCAACGAGTTTGTGCGAAATTTTGTTTTAAAACTGGGAAATCAGCTTCTGAGACTTTCGAACTATTATAAATAGGTTTTGGAGATAGTTGTATGAGCCAGTCAAATGTTTTTGTCTGGTTCAACAGATTTAAAAATGGCTGTGAATCATTTAAAGATGTACCACGGTCCACCTCAAGAACGAATGAAAATGTTGTGGAAGTTTGCGATTTAGTCAGTCAATTTAAACTGAAGATCTGAACATGCGTCAAGTGTAAGCAGAATTTATTACAAAAGTGTTGTCAAGTGACCAGAGACAATACCGGCTTGAAGTGTGCCAAGAAGTGATTAATCGGACTAAAAATGACCCAAATTTGTTAAACAGGGTAATTACAGGTGACGAATCGTGGGTATATGGAAATGATCATGAAACCAAATTGCAGTCTTCGCAGTGGAAGACTCCAGGTTCACCACGACCGAAAAAATTACAGCAAAGTCAGTCGAAGGTGAAGACAACGTTGGTGATTTTTTCTCTCGATTCTATCGGTATTGTGCATCATGAATTTACTCCTGGAGGACAGTCAATTAACAAGGAATACTAAAAATGTATCCTAAGGTGTGGAAGAAATGGCCTGCATTGTGGAAAGACAGGCGTTGGGTGCTACACCATGAGAATACTACGGGTCATCGTGCCTTCTCCATCGTTGAATTTTTGACCAAATTCAAAATTCCTGTGCTTCCACAACCGTCATATTCCCCTGATTTGGCCCATGCGGACTTCTACCTGTTTCCTAAACTGAAATTTTCACTGAAAGGGAAGCGATTTGACTCGATTGGAGACATCCAGGCAAATACACAGAGCATCCTTAACACACTTCAGGAAAAAAATTTCCAGGAATGTTTCCAAAAGTAGAAACACCATTGGAGTCGGTGTGTTCAGTCAGAAGTGGACTACTTTGAAGGAGATGCATCACAGTAGCATGTAAGTACCGCCATTGTACAATTACAAGCCCATTCTTGAAACTTTCCAATCACATCTCGTATACATAAAGGAAAGATTTCGGGGAACATTACACAACTCACCACCAATGCATATATGCGTTTTCTGAGAGATGTTCGTTCTGGAGTAAATTGATGTGAGGCTACCATCAAACATGATTTAGTTATTATCAATCATGTTCTGTGCAGACACCGGGACACGAAACACGAGAACAGCAGGTGACCACTCACTGCTGACAACAGTTGATCTGTGGGACAATGACGCACATCCTGGCTAATACAAAATAAGTTACTTTACGAGACGTTATCCCTGTCTGGTGCCTTGTATCTTGCAGACTTGTCTATCCAGAAAATGAGAAAATCGGAGCTGGCCGAGAGGTAGCCATTTCATTGCTTTCATGTGGGAGGCTTTCCAGGAGTTCGATTTTTCTTTTGTTCTCCTATTTGTGGAGCGGGTTTGTGACATCCAGACGCTACTCCACATGGATGCAAATTTCTCTCTCTCGCAATCGACAAAGCAGCCCACTGGCTAATTTAAAAAACATCAGATAGGTGGGAGTTTGGACCTCTGGTTCTCAAAATTTCATGCGTGGGAACGCGGCTTATTGGATGATTAAAAAGATCTGCTACGTCGGATGCTGAAGCGCAGTTTACAAAAATCTTCTCGGTTTATCGCTGGCTGAGCCATTCCCATTGGTGGAAGCTCATTTGTGCAGGTGCAGAGCAGAGAGGCAGTATATAAGGACACAGAAGAGCACACTATGGCTCGAGGCATGGAGATTTGGGGTAGAGTCGTGGAAGGAGATGGACTTGGCTGGGAGCTGGGGTGAGAGTCACAGCCTGCAACCTCGAGAATCGGTTCATCATACCATCAACGGCGAGTTGCTGCTGCTGGCAGGCCGCAGCAGATGCAGGCCTGCCCCCATGAGCTATCGATTCTGGTTAGAGTAGTTTGCAGCTCGTGTCTTCCTGGGAGGATCATGATTAGGTGCTTTCGATTCGTTTCACACCAGACATGGTTAGGCAGCTTAGTTTTTTCTAGTCTCATAACTGTAGTATCACCAGTGACCGAGCAAGTTTAGGCATTCCTATGTGAAATCTACACCATACTTCGTGGTTTGATCAGAGCAGTCATTACACGTCCAGCTGTGATTATGAATTTTATAGAACGACTAGATGGAATGATGGTCACTCACATCCTACCTATCCCTTGCAGGCCTTGCAAAGCTAATCTAATATTCAGTTAAATCATGCCTAAGTTCAATGTTTGTCATACCTTTTGTTTGTTTTTCATCGTTGTTATTCTTATTATGCAGCCCGTCCAGCCAGGACAGACTATTAAATCTGATAATTAAAGGTTGGTTAGCTCGGGCAGGCGTCTTGCACACTCTGTAATTGCCTGTTGTCACTGTTATTGTCGTTTCGGTATACACTTTTCCCCTAAGTGCCAAGAAGTAGTTGTTAACACAGTTTTTAGTTAATATCTATGAATAAGCCTTTACTTAATAGTGAACTTTGTCTCGATTAATATGCCGAAACGCTCAGTGGTATTGGATTGGAAGAGATAATTTGAATAGATAAAAAGTGAACCTCAAGATAAATTCAATGTGAAAAATGATGTCTGCAAGGCTGATTCGTATTTCGAAATTATATATATTAAGGAAATTTAAACAAAAATTAAGAAATCATGATATACTTCTTGCCAAAATAATACTTCCAACGAGGGACAGCTCAAGCTTGAAAAACGTGTGGAATTCCAGAAATACGAAAAATTCACATGTCAGTAAGTAATGCGTCGTTTTGAAACCACACTCACGAAAAAGAAGTCGAAACACCAAGAAGGATTGGTGCAACATTAACAAAGTTGGTAGACGACTTTCTACATCTGAAAGATGATGTTTATTCAAATTTCGCACCAGTCTCATAAAGAGTGGCGCCAGTAGCGCCACTATAAAGATGCAATTATAGTTTGCTTTAAATACACGTTGTATTTAGAGTTTATTTTTATTTAATCGTATGGCGATTTTCTACAAATACACTTGATATAAGATAAGTGATTTTATACAATATACATATGATATACGACAAGATTAAACCTTAGAGTCCTGTTTTTCAAACTATTAATTAAGCTGGGTGTGAGAGTGAACAAGTCGTCGGGAATTCCAGTGTATGAATGAAGTGGACAGCGTTGGAGTAGGTGTTCAATTGCCTGCTCTTCTTGATGACATTCACACATTGGTGAACTGATCTAGCCCCATTTGTACCTGAAGTGGTTACAACAAACATGTCCAGCCCTTAACCTGTTGAGGCGGCACCAGAGGTTCCTCGGTAGGTCAAACACTTTTGGCTTCTTTGTGGGATCAAGGTGATGGGCTCTTGTTCCCAATGTTTTTGTTCACCATTCATGCTTCCAGCTTTCATTTAGATCAAAACCATCCACGATGAGTTTTCCTGCAGTAACACTTGCTGGTCTTCTAGATCGCAATCGTTGCTGTGGCGGATGACAGAATTCCTGGTGCAGTGGTGGAGAGGGTGATGCAGAGATTTTCTTGGCCTCCCTCAGTAGAGCTTGTTTCCGTCTCAAGTGAGGTGAAAGGATGTGACTCAATACAGGGAACCAGTGGCATGGGGTTCATTTCATGAAACAGTGGTACCACTGAGCTTATGTAGTATGTTGTTTCTTGCAGCAACTTTATGAGAGAGCTTGGTGATGTGCTCTTTGTAGCTCAGGGTTCTATCTAGAGTGATTCCGAAACATTTTGGGAAAGGATTGTACCGCAACGTTTGTCCATTGAGCAGAACTCTTGGTTTGTAGCTCGCAGCACGAGTATTTAGAGTGAGTGTTAGCGTTATCTTTGATAATGGACGTGGTGAGTTGGTGTTAGCCAAGAATGCCTTTAAGACGACAAAGACGCTATTATCAACACCTCACTGACTTGGAACGAGGTCGTGTAGAAGGGCTACGAGGAGCTGGACGTTCCTTTTGCGATACTGCAGAAAAACTTGGCAGGAATGAAGCCACTGTACATGATTGCTGGCAGCGGTGTTCACGAGAATGAACGGTCGAAAGTAGACCGTGCGCCAGACGGGCACGTGGTACTATGGAAAAGTGAAACTCCACATCGCACCACCCTCGGATTTAGTGGCAAGATGACCCAGTGAACAGCCCGTCAACAATGGACACAGATCAAGCAAGAGAGCAGGAAGAAGGTGTACTGAACTGAGGAAAAAGAAGCTAAATAAAAACAGTGAACGGTCCAAGAGACGTGTTCTACACAAGTGCCTCACGTTATGTCCCTTGTGATACGGTTTGGAAGTTTGAACTCTTGAATTCCTTTTGTTGTAACGTAGTTCATACACGTTTGTTGTTTTCATTTCTGTGAGCGGTCTAAGCGCATCTCGCCTGCTCTCACTATTCATCACATTTACTTGCGACGGTAATAGTTCTTATTGCATGACTTCCAGTCTTAACCAAAGTACAGTATGGCAATTGCAAAGACTGAAGAAGGAGAGCAGAGACATCAATGATTGGAAGAATAGTTCATAATTTTGTGAAGTGTGCGTTTTGTGCAGCGTGCATTCCACTGACCTCAAGACTGCCATTTTCGACTTGAGTGGTCAAGCGAGAACTTAATGGAGGGCAGTTGCGTTTTCTGGTGAAAGCTGTTTCTGCCTCGGTGCCAGCGATGGTCGTGCGTGGGTTAGGAGGAGACCAGTTGAGAGCCTGCAAGCAACCTGTCTGCGCGCTAAACACACTGGGCCTACTCCTGGACTTATTCTCTGTCATGTGATTTCGTATGGCGACAGGAGCAGTCTCGTGGTTATGCCTATTCCACGCACCCTGACTGCATCTACACCTACATATACATGGATACTCTGCAAATCACATTTAAGTGCCTGGCAGAGGGTTCATCGAACCACCTTCACAGTTCTCCGTTATCTCGTATAGCGCACGGAAAGAATGAACACCGATATCTTTCCGTACCAGCTCTGATTTCCATTATTTTATCGTGGTGATCGTTCCTCCCTATGTAGGTCGGTGTCAACAAAATATTTTCGCATTCGGAGGAGAAAGTTAGTGATCGGAATTTCGTGAGAACATTCCGTCGCAACGAAAAATACCTTTCTTTTAATGATGTCCATCCCAAATCCAGTATCATTTCTGTGACACTCTCCCCCACATTTCGCGATAATGCAAAACATGCTGCCTTTCTTTGAACTTTTTCGATGTAGTCCGCCAGTCCTCTCTGGTAAGGATCCCACACCATGCAGCAGTATTCTAAAGGGGATGGACAAGCGTAGAATAGCCAGTCTCCTTAGTAGGTCTGCTACATTTTCTAAGTGTCTTTGGTTAGCCTTCCCCATAACATTTTCTGTGTGTTCCTTCCCATTTAAGTTGTTCGTAATTGCAATACCTAGGTATTTAGTTGAATTTTCGGTTTTTAGATTAGAATAATTTATCGTGTAACCGAAGTTGAACGAGTTCCTTTTAGCGCCCATGTGGGTGATCTCACTCTTTTCGTTGTTTAGGGTCAACTGCCACTTTTCGCACCATTCAGATATCTTTTCTAAATCTCTTTGCAGTTTGTTTTGATCTTCTGATGACTTTATTAGTCGATAAACGACAGCGTCGTCTGCAAACAACCGAAGACGGCTGCTCAAATTATCTCCAAAATCGTTCATATAGACAAGGAACAGCAAACGGCCTATAACACTACCTTGGCGAAGGCCAGAAATAACTTCTGTTTTACTCGATGACTTTCCGTCAATTACTACGAACTGTGACCTCTCCGCCGGCCGAAGTGGTCGTGCGGTTAAAGGCGCTGCAGTCTGGAACCGCAAGACCGCTACGGTCGCAGGTTCGAATCCTGCCTCGGGCATGGATGTTTGTGATGTCTTTAGGTTAGTTAGGTTTAACTAGTTCTAAGTTCTAGGGGACTAATGACCTCAGCAGTTGAGTCCCATAGTGCTCAGAGCCATTTTTTTTGTGACCTCTCCGACAGGAAATCGCAAATCCAGTCACATAAATGAGACGATATTCCATAAGCACGCAATTTCACTACGAGCCGCTTGTGTGGTACAGTGTCAAAAGCCTTCCCGAAATCCAGGAATACGGAATCGATGTGAAATCCCTTGTCAACAGCACTCAACTGTTCATGTGAGTAAAGAGATAGTTGTGTTTCACAGGAACGATGTTTTCTAAACCCATGTTGACTGTGTGTCAATAGACTGTTTTCTTCGAGGTAATTCATACTGCTTGAACACAATATATGTTCTAAAATCCTGCTGCATATCGACGTTAACGATATGGGCCTGTAATTTAGTGGATTACTCCTACTACCTTTCTTGAATATTGGTGTGACCTGTGCAACTTTCCAGTCTTTGGGTACGGATCTTTCGTCGAGCGAACAGTTGTACATGATTGTTAAGTATGGAGCTAGTGCATCGCATACTCCGAATGGAACCTAACTGGTACACAGTCTGGGCCACAAGACTGAAAATGAATGAAAACAACGATGCAGCTGACGCGACCGCAGAGGTTCATTCCGTTATTTCATTCGACTGAAAAAACCGACTAAAAGAAAAAACAATCCACTGTCCAATCGGTTGTTAAAACCTGTCTGCCATCCCATCACTAGTTCTTCTTAATAGACGCATATGTGTCTTCAGCCCACTCTAACCCTACGCCGCTATTGAATCCAATATGTGATCTTGTGAACAGTGCAAGCTGAGAGAGGCACAGCGGGCGAAGCACGTCCAAAGGCAACTGACGTAACATATGACGGGGAGGCAGGTTCTCCGGCACGCCCAAGCCACACCATTTCGGATGGTGCAGCAATATCCTAAATTAGACCGCAGGCTGCCGTGTGAAAGCGGGCAGCAACGGTTCGCGGTTTTATTGCCACAGCCGGCTGTTCCCTTTCATTCCGACAAAAGCGTGCGCTATTATTCGCCCTTAATCCATTATTGCCGCGTCGCTTCTCCCACTGATGAGTTAAAATGAATATTTCGCTCGGCCTCGTTTCGGGCTGGCTAATCCCTACATAACACTCTCCCGGAGCGTCATTGTTCTGTCTTATCAAAGGGGGCCCCAGGAAATGTACTAGAACGAACTCCAGAGCACTTTTACTGTGTTATATTCCTCGACAGAATCAGTGTCCAATGAAGTTCTTCAAATTCTGATCACACCAGATGTACATACTTGTAGACCTATATCGCTGCTGCCAATCTGCTGTACAATTAAGGAACATTATGACTTGAGGACGAAAGCTCTCCTTACTTCAAAGGAGCTGGTAAAAGTTTATTATGTGATAAAAGATTGGCCGGTTCTGTGGCTCAGAGGTTCTAGGCGCTTCAGTCCGGAACCGCGCTGCTGCTACGGTCGCAGGTTCGAATCCTTCCTAGGGCATAAATGTGTGTGATGTTCTTAAGTTAGTTAGGTTTAAGAAGTTCTAAGTGTAGGGGACTGACGACCTCAGACGTTAAGTCCCATAGTGCTTAGAGCCATTTGAACCATTTGATAAAAGATTATTACATTGACCGAGATATGAAGATGCTAACCATCCTTACCGAAACCGATAATCGAGAATAAATGTTATTTACAAGCGATTTACTCATCTAGAGGTCGCTCAAGATGAGTAAACTAATGGAAAATTTCCTCTTAAAAAATCAACATTTTGCGGAGGTCCCCTCGCTTTGATCGTCCATGAGATGATATTTTATCACCGCGGAACACCGTAAAACGGTTTCTCCTTTCCACCACCGCACAAATGTCTAAATGGCAGATACTGGGGTAAGCTATCGCGAAATAGAAAAATCAACTGAAACCGCACAACAGTGGAAAGCCCATGGACCACAGAGATACCTGTGAGGTTCTACAGGGATTACGCGGAACAACCAGCACCCCTTCCACCAGTAGTGTGTCATAGATCACCAGAGGAACGAAGGCCAGCTAGTGTTTGGAATAAATTGCAGGTCATTCCCGTTATCAAGTGAAGTCGTTGGGCTGAAGCTCAGAACTATAGGTCTAACGAGGCGTGTGAGAAAATTAATGAGACAGATTTTTTATCTATTGAAGATTATTTTTCTCCAACAACAGTACTGTCCCCTTCAAATTAGTTCCCTTCGGCAGCTATAAACAGGCGGAGTCTTTGTTCCCAGTCTTGATAGCAGTGCTGAAATGCTTCAACTGGTATGGTCTATAATATATCGGTCATATTCTTTTGAATGTTCTCTAGAACCCTAAAATGACGTCCTTTTAAGACTTTTTCAATCTCGTGAAAAGAAAAAAGTCACAAGGACTCAGATAAAGTGATAGGGGGGCTGTTGAACACCATAAATGCCTTTTGAGATCAAAAATTCCGTAATGGAAGTGATCATGTCACATAGGGTGTCCACTTGTCTGTAATGTCCGGTCTCACATTGTAAGAGGTCCGAGCAGATGTAATTTCGATGTATTGCTCATGCGCTGCCTGCGATATGCAAGGTCTCTGACCAGAGAGCAGTGTTGACTACTGTAGGAACTGTGTAGCTGTAGCAGTAAGTTGTTGCTAGTCTGGAGTCTGCTCTGGTCTGGTATGGTGTATCGTGTTGGCTGGCCGGTCGCAGTGCAGCGATGTCGGAGACTGAGTATTATTGTATAAGGTAAAAAAGCAGCGTCGCGCATATGTAGTAATGTTTTCTCAAGTCGCATGTAAATGTTTGAAAACTCTCGTAATAATAATTTTCGTTATAAAAAGTAAATTTAACGACCATTCATTTCAATTTATAGAATTTACTAACTTCTCCAATCCATGATCATCCCGATTCTTGCAATAGAAAAATCAGTTGCTTCCTTTCATAAATGACAGATAGGTCGGCCAGCATTGCACACAGCTGTGCCGAAAAAATTTATTGTAAGAGCAGATATATCCGGCGATTTCATTGAGGTAAGAAATTTTTCCTTTTTTTATTCAGAATGATCTTTCAGGGCCATGACGCAGCACTGCTGTCGTCCAAAATTTACCAGGTTAAATTCACAGTGAATTATTGAAAAATCATAAGTGAGCGACAATTTAATTGAGAGGTTAGTTACATTGTTTTATTACCAGGTTACTGAATTTATTTTTTTATTGGGACGTTACACTGAATGTGAACGACATAATTATAATTTTTACTGTTGAGAGGTTTAGGAATTTTTCTGTTGTGAGGTTACGCTAAATGTGAATGAATTTTGAGCTTAGATTAAATCAGAAATAATTTTGTGTGGGAGATCAAATGTGAAAAGAATTTTGTGGGGAGGTTATAAATGTAAATGAATTTTGTGGGGAGGTTACCGTAAATTAGAATCATTACTCATAATATTTATTTTTATTTTGTGGGGAGGTTACACTGTGAAAGAATTTTGTTTTGAGGTTACACTAAAATCAGAATCGTACTCTTATTATTATTTATTTAAATTTATATGGGGAGGTTACAACTTGAATCACCATTTTCCTGAGCCTTTCAAGGACATCTCTGTAGAACAATTGCTTGACAGTTTGTCCTGGAGAAACAAACTGTTTTTGCATGATACTTCTACATTTTGATCTTTGACTTGCTCATTCGAGGTTTCTTTCGATTGAGGAGTCTCAAGTGTGCTAGTCTTCACTTCGCCACTTTGTCTCAGGATTGTACTCAAAATTCCAGGATTCATCACCTGTGATCACACAACTGTATCATTCATGGTCGTTGGCAGTCCTCTCTAGAAGATCAATGTACACGTTTCGTCGACTGTCCTTCTGCTAAATTGTGAGTTTTTCCGGCACCATTTTGACACAAACCTTTCAGAAGTGCAAAACTTCGGTCAAAATTTCATGTACAGTGGCAGTTTTTAATTTTAACAGGTCCTCCATCATCTTCGTTGTTAAACATCGGTCTGAGTGAGGTTCATCTTCAACGTGCTCTCAGCCTTCCAAAAATGTTATGTGCTAGCGGAAAGTTCTTCTCTTGATAGGGAATGTTCCCCGTACGTCTGTTTCAACTTTTCGCTCTCGTGGATTTCCCGAGCTTAAAACAAAATTTCATAATACACTGCTGGCCACCGTAAATGCAGCACCAAGAAAGACAAGAGGTAGCACAACACAATTTATTTTGTAGATAACATGTTGACCAAGTATCAAATGATTACGTTTACAGACGTCTGTGACATGTGGTTCCTGCCAGTATCAGTAGCCAGAGTAGCCGCCATTGTTGGAGATCATCGCTGCCACACGTCTCGGCATTGAGTCAAAGAGACGTTGGATGTGTTCCTGGGGTACAGCAGCCCAAGCAGCTTCCACGCGTTGCCAAAGATCATCTGGTGTGGCAGCTGGGGATGTAATCTGGGTCACTCGTTGAGCAACCATGGACCACATGTTTTCTATCGGCGAAAGATCCGGAGAGCGAGCCGACCAGGGAAGCAATTCAATCTGGTTATTGACGAAGAACCTTTGGACAATACGTGCCACGTGTGGTCGCGCATTGTCCTGTTCAAATATGGCTGTGGCCGAGCCCTGAAGGTAAGGAAGGACAACTGGCTCCAGCACCTCGGATATGTAGCGCCGGCTATTTAAAGTACCGGCAATGCGTACTAGAGGCGTGCGAGAGTAATATCCAATACCGCCCCATACCATAATACCCGCTGCAAGACCAGTGTGGCGGTGCATAATGCAGCTGTCCAGCATCCTCTCTCCACGGTGTCTCCACACTCGAATCCGACCATCGTTGTGCTGCAGACAGAAGCGTGCCTCGTCAGTAAAGACAACGTCATTCCATTCTGCCGTCCACATCCGTCTGTCATCACACCATTGGCGACGGAGACGTCTGTGGTTCTGCGTCAATGGTAGACGAAGCAATGGACGTCTTGCGGACAGACCACTCTGCTGTAAACGGCGTCGAATGGTATGCGCAGACACTGGATGATGCGTTACAGACGCAATGTGCTGTGCTATGGTTCGGGATGTCACTGAGCGACCCGTCACTGCCATGCGCACAATTTGCCTATCAGCACGTGCAGTGGTGCACCGAGGTGAATGCGATCGACCACGTCGGTCCGTCGTACCCTCCTGCATCCAACGGTCACATATCCGCATTACAGTTGTTTTGTTTCGTCCAACACGACTAGCGATTTCTCTGTATGATAATCCACAATCTCGGTAAGCCACTATCCTTCCTCTGTCGAACTCGGATACTTGATCAAAAGATGTTCGCTGTTGTCTACGAGGCATAACTGATCGTCTTGTGAAACAACCACAAGGTAAACACACGTGCCGAACGTACACTCGTCGAAATCGCCAAGCCTTAAATGGCGCTATGAGGTGGCGCCACAGGCGCGCGTGATGTGCGTCTGCGCTGAAATTCTAATCAGTTGCATATCTCATCGCTGCAAACTCATGGTGTAAATTTCACTCGATTCGGATGCTTCCTTCAGGGTGTTGCATTTACGGTGGCCAGCAGTGTATAATGTGTACACCCCCGCTAGCTGAGTGGTCAGCGCGACAGAATGTCAATCCTGGCTGGGTCGGAGATTTTCTCCGCTCAGGGACTGGGTGTTGTGTTCTCCTAATCATCATCATTTCATCCCCATCTACGCGCAAGTCGCCGAAGTGGCGTCAAATCGAAAAAGACTTGCACCCGGTGAACTGTCTACAAGACGGGAGGCCTTAGTTACACGACGTTTATATTTTATGGCATAATATTGTTCTAATTTCCGCTGTTCCATTTCCGTAACACAACAAAAACACACCTTCATAGATAGCACCTTCAAATGTCACGTGATGGCTGTACCGAACTGAAACTCGGACTGAGCATATGGAAGATACGAACACACCGGTTTACATAAGCACAACAACACAGTCTTGTCAGACCGCTCGCATTGTTGTCAGCCTCATTACTTTCCTCACACACCTCGCACATCGCTGACGTCTATCTGCTGCAGGATTATGAGTCATGTTTTATGATCAAGGATTATCACGTTCTCGAGGAATGAAAAATCTCTTTCGTAGTAGTTCCGCATTAGCGTTTACTGAACAAAATGCCAGCTACCAACTGTAAGACAAGACTCGTGCTAGGATATATTACTTACTCGCAAATAGAACTGAACACCTAGTTCTTAACGCAACAACATAGACATTTAAAGGCAAATACGGAGGTACATCATTGGTTTGATATAGGGTCTTCACAATTTATATTACTGATTAGTAGATAACTCTGAAGATTCTGTGAATGTATTCATGGACAGTTTTAGCGCCTTATCAGGTTAGAAGACTAGCATTTTGTAGGAACACTTGCGGATGAAGACTTGCTAGAAAATTAGACAAATAAGACGCCATATAAAGCTTCACCGACACTCATTTTTCATGCAAACAGGAAAGGAGGAACTGATAGTGGTACCACAAGCACCCTTCCCCACACGCTGTAAGATGGCTTGCTGAGTGCAGATGTAGATGTAGATGAGATCCAGAGCGCCATTAATGAGAGTTCCCCGGCTGATGCCGCGTTCCCTGACATCGATACATTTCCGCACTTGTTAAAAGGCGCCATGCTGTACACCATGAGCTGCATGTAAAATACTTTTATTACCAGACCAGCATATGTTATATGTAATAGTCTAATTAATTAATGCAGTATTATACACTATGATTAGTTTATTTATACACTGCTCAAAAGAAATAAGGGAACACAGGTACTGTAACCTTTCTTTTAAAAAATTACTTATATACGTCAGTACTGAATGTTTTGTTATCCAAAACTTTCTCCTAGTGTAACGTGTACTTTCGATATAGTGTTCAGCTGCTGACTAATACTGACTGTTGGTTGGCCCTGTGTTCCGCATGTGAACAGTGTCGTGAAACAAAATTTTGAACTTAATGAAATGCAGAATTTGAAATAGTGCAAACGTATCTACTGCCAAAAGAAACTAAGTGTGTGTTCAGTGAAAACCATATAACTGAAACTTAGTACTGAGGTACATAAGAAAGCTGCATGGTATGAAGAGCAATGTTTGACTTGGATTAACCACAACAATAAATTACTGCTCTACTCCAAAAAAATAACTATATGAAACTACTATCACTGTTCACCGAAAATTAATCTGCTTGCTTAGCACAACACCGATAATTCTGACTATGTAATGTTCCCTCATAAGAATGCAAGGTGAGATCTGCCCTGAAATAAAAGTGGCGTACCTCTTGCTCAGCATGCTATTTTTTGTGTAATTTACTGGCGTCCTCGAAAGCAAATACAAATCAGCAGATGCAACAGCTAAAAAGAATAACCTACAATCTACTCTTTTTTTGTCAGAAACTATCTGTTGCTCCATGTGGCCTAAGGTGCAATACACACGCGTCAATATACTCAAAACTTTACTTGATGGAGGTGGTTTTTACTTTAAAGAAAATCGTTCTTGAAAAATTAAACTCTGATTATTGACAAAAAGGACTATGTAACACAAGAATACTAACAGTTACGAAACTCTTTCATTACAAGAATGACAGGCGTACATAATAAAAACAAAGATACTAATCAGGAATATTGTTATATATCTGAGGGACAAGATTTCCTTCAGTTAATAGTTCTGACAAACAAAAATTTTATTCTTGTGCTTGCATGGGTTGCCTTTAAAAATTCCTCCAAAAACCTTCTCCATTAATAAAAAGTATGAAATAGCTTTATATAGAATTTTTCATCTCCATAATAAACTTTTCCAGATAGTTCCTCCCAGAATCACAGATAACCGATCTTATTCTCTGCTAAACTCACCGACTCACTACTATGCCTCAAATAAGGATGCCCCATCGCTGTACAACTGGCTGACTAACATCTGAACCACAGGTAAAACTAAACAAAGTTAAAGATCTTATTCGCTACTCGTGTAGTACCCTCGTTCATCTTTGTCCCAGTACAGTAAAGATGAATTATTTACAATAGCAGAAACCATTTGAAAACCCTTGCAACATCAATGTCCTGTATATTAAATCTGTTTTGATACAGGCGTTACCTGAGATCTTCGCTTTCAATCAAGGCAACAATTAAAATCATTCGCCTCCTACTGGTTGTGTTATGCATTACTGTGTCAGGGGACCCATCAGAAGGAAGCGGATACCGGTGTCCCTGTGTTTTCTAATGAGGTACACAGACGGAAATTTTTTGGAAATTTGCGGTAAGGACAATGGATCCAAGCTGCTAAGGTCATCGGTCCCTAGGCTTACGCACTACTTAGTCTAATTTAAAATAACTTAAGCTAAGGACAGCACACACATCCATGCCCGATGGAGGACTCGAGCCTCCGACGGGGGAAGCGGCGCGAACCGTGACAAGACGCCCTAGACCGCACGGCTACCCCGCGCAGCGTGTACACAGATGGCAGTTGCCATATGTGGACGTTGGATTCAACCAAGCACATGAAAAGCAACACCTCAGCGCAGTGCTCGTTGAAGAGAGGTCCGTTTGTTCCAGAAAGGATAGACTTTCGGCAGATGTCAACGCCTCACCGTGTGTCACTTATAGGTTGTGGACACGCTACAGGGAGACAGGTCAGTACACAAGGCGAGTTGGACAAGGTCGCCAAAGCATTGCAACCCACTTTATTAAACTTTTTATTATGGTTTTTTCACTGTCCGTGTGTCGCATTTGTTTATTTTTAGATTAAGAACCAGCAACACATTTTCCTAAACGATCGTGAAAACTGCCTAAAACCATGCTTAGGATGGCTGGTGCACCAGACCAACAGTCGGTAACTCACCTCGTAAAATCAACCAGATTCTGGATCACTTCGCTAACTCGCAAGCGTTGACACTGTTGTCCACAAATAACTGAAAACAGTAATAACATAAAAAGACTGGGAGTAGCTGTCCGGAACGACCTTAAGTGGAATGCTGAAGTAAAACTAATTGTACAGAAAGTGGTTGCCAGACTGAGAATGCAAAGAAAATGTAATTCATGTACTAAAGAAGTGGCTTACAAAACGCTTGTAAGACCGATTCTTGAGTATTGCTCACCTGTCTGAAACACCACTTAATAGAAGAGATAGAAACGTTCCTACGAAGAGGAGTGCATTTTTTCACAGGGTCGTTTGGTAAGCAAGGTGGCATAATGGAGGTGCTTAATAAACTCCAGTGGTAGACACTCCAAGAGAGGGATTGTGCTTTACTGTCAAAAATCCGCAAACGTACGTTCCGGGAAATCTCCTCATCTGAGAGTATCACTTGCACCGTACGTCTTCGATTATTTCTTGGATGTATTTTAACCTCTGTGTTCCCATGCAGTTTTTACCCTTTACAGCTCCCTGTAGTAGCATGGAGGTTATTTCCTGATGTCTTAACATATGTCCTATCATCTTGTCCCTTCTTCTTGTCAGTGTTTTCCACATGTTCTTTGTTTCACGGATTCTCCACCGAACCTCCTCTTTCCGTATAGTATCAGTCCACATATGTCTCTCTAAATGATCATAACGAGAA
This sequence comes from Schistocerca americana, assembly GCF_021461395.2. Classification (NCBI taxonomy): domain Eukaryota; kingdom Metazoa; phylum Arthropoda; class Insecta; order Orthoptera; family Acrididae; genus Schistocerca; species Schistocerca americana. The sequence continues at coordinate 850,964,957 of NC_060119.1, forward strand.
AATAACAAAAGAGTCATACGGACGATTACCGACAAGACCATTTCCCACGCAATATTTGCGAATGTAGCACGGTAGGGGGGAAATAACAATGATACCCAACACACTGTGAGATGACTTGCGGATTGTAGATGCAGAAGTAAAAACTTCACTAATTTCCTTGACCTGTGGCATTTTTATCTTCGGATCTTTTATCCCTGTCTTGTCCAGACATTATCGTTACGACTGTCTCTTCCACGTCAAACAATTACTGACCATCTACGGCTATATTCTCCATTCAGTGCTTCCCTTCCCTATTATAATTCCCTCTACAATAACCATAAGGTCATCCATAACATTCTTGAAAAGGTATCCATACTACTTCGGCTTGCATGTGTTCAGCGCCGAGGACGTGGGACAATTTAAGGTTTCTGCAACGTCTCCAGGTGACAGTCTATGGCGCGGTGAACAATGGTCGTAAGTTTTGGCTGTTCAGTGTACTTTCCCTGGCATTTTTGTCATTAACAAGTTTCATCGTACTCTTTAAACTCAATGGCAGCGGGCTATCCTACAAACGTGTCCTTTGCGCTGTGCCGTACGTAGTTAACAGCAGATGTGTACAGATTCTCGTTCCAGCCTACCTGCCCCTATCCCGCTGCAACAGTTTCTGCAAGCCCAGTCAGCCTGCTGCATCTGACAACACGTTGCACTGTCAATCCAGCGTGACTACAGAAGGACCAATTGGTAATTTCACTGCAGCTCAACTATCATAACTGTGGAAGCAGCAAAATGAACAAATCAAACGTAAAGGAGACTGAGAAGAAATTAAGAGTTGGGAAATATATACCAGTCACGAAACGGAACGCAAGTCCAGCATGGGAAAAGTTTTCGTGTGTTTTGGAGCCAACTTCAAATGAATAGGTAGGTATGTGGCAGTGCAAATTGTGTAAAAAGTTAGTAAATACTCATTCGGGAACTTCAAGTATGTTAGACATGTCTGTAAATTTCACCATCAGTTTCCTCACTCCATGTATATATACTTTAGAGGACAAGGTTAGTGGCTGAAAAGTGTGTGGAGATGTGTGCTAAATACTGGAGGTCATTTAGCAGTATATGGGCTTTCTAAGTTTAGGACAAACGTTGACTGAAATGGGAAAAATATATGACTCAATGGATATCAAAAACCACATTCTGATGATACGCAACGTAGTGCAGGGAAAAAGCTTAATTCGAAAGAAAAGTTTCTTCTCTCATACTCATACTTTTTAGATTAACGTAATACGGAAAACTTATTTCGTTTTTGCTGAAATGCGTTTGGGGGATTAGAATTAGTCATTAAGGCCAGTTATTATTCAGCGTACCTGCAATACACATCTAGGAAACTAATTAAAATTATTACAACTTGCTTTATATTTGGCTGAAACACACAAAGGTTACAGCAACTAGGCTTTCAAAACCTTAATTTAGTTTGCGTTACAGTATAATAGACAACTTCGGGTTCTTAAGTGCAGAAATGATTCTGCTTGCTATAGAGAACCTGATGATGGTTCGAGCTGAAAACAGCTAGTACTAGTCCAAAGAGGATGAAGTTGCAGAGAAAACCGTTCATATCGAATAAATACACCGAAAAGGAAAAAAGGACAAATAAAATCAATAATTTTCTGGGCTACAATGACTCAGAATGAATGTATGTAGCATATTGATCCTCGTCTTGAAATACTCGGGTAAAAAACATCGGAACCGTATTCATAACACTACAGAGAAAACGTACAGAATAAACTATTAAGTAGCGTAACACCGCTGGAAGAGGGCAGGCAAACAAGTTTCCCTTAGCCTTCTTGGGCTGGGCTTACCTTGGCCTGAACGGCAGTAGAACGGCCGATGACGTGCGGCAGCCTTCCTACCTGGCTAACAGCAAGCATGGACAGGTCACAACGGAATTCGTACAGCTGTCGTAGCACAACGTCGTATCATCTTTGCTATGTTGAAATGACTCTATGGGCACATCCCAAAAGCTAATAATATAAAAAAATGATAACAATAATCAGTTCTGGGAAATAGGCTGAAAACATTGTGCAAACATACACTGCCACTGACGAGTAGAACACGCCAAGTGCCATAACGCTATTTCCCTGAAAATTTGCTCAGTGGAGGAGGAGTCAAAATAGGGGAACACATGTCCTCGCTTATGCGTAGCTATTCGACAGTCAGTGAGAAAACGACGGTCAAAGTTTTCAACGGAACTTAGGTGCTTTTTAGCGCGCGCTAATTGCAACTGTAATAGTGGCACAGCAGCTAGCGTCATAGCCTCTCACTTTAGCACCCTGTACTCGAAAACCAATTGCTGTTTTTATTGTATTTATTTATTGCTCATTCACTTATCTTCCCACGTCCATAGAAAGTTATTAAACGAATCTTTCTATCAAGTTAGGGGATACAAGGGCGTTGTATTAATTGAACAATTAAAATTTGGTTTCATAAGAAGTGTTGTACGTTTACTATATAGTTACTATCTTTTCAAATTCTCATATTCTTGTATCAACTCTTACGTTAATTCTTATACTTTATTAAGATTCTGAACATGGCTGCGCTTCAGGAACTGTTCATGCAAGAGCTTTAATCAAATGGAAATAACAGTCAACCAGTTGCAAAATACAGGTTTATAACCTTCACCATGGTTTCGACAGTTTTAAAACAAGGTATTTTACATAGAATCACATTATCTATACATGGATACAGATAATGTCATTCTACATACAATACCTTATGAAAAACAGTTTTAAAACTTCGAAGCTACGGCCAAGGTTTAGCAAACCTGTTTTTTGCAACTGGGTGTTTGTTATTTCCAGTCTATTGAACCTCTTCTATTTTATTCTTATGTTTTTTCTTCAGGAAGGTTTGGTCCATTCCCTTGGATGATAACGGTCGTAGGAACATTCAGAATACCACGAGTATCACGCAGGGGCAGGTTTGCCACAGTGACATCGCATGAATCTCACTCGGTAAAGTAACGTCGGTAACATTCCTTTAGATTTTAAGCCATGTCAGTAATTTCGAGGCAAACCACACATAACGGATCACTTTGTACAAAACGGAGCTTGCAGTTCATTATGAATCAATATACACTGCAGGAATTTCACAGAAATCAATTTCAAATAAGTTTGTCACTTTTTTTTATTCACCACGAATAAGGACAACGTTATTTCAATATTCACCGGAAAACATTCGTGCAGTAAGCTTCTACGGACATGGGGAGATAAATGAAAAACTAAAATAAAAGTAATGATCGGGTTTCGAGCACGGGAGGCAGAAATGTTAAACTGCGACGCTAACAACTGTGCCACCCCTTCAGCCGAACGATTTAACCGCTAAAAAGCACATAAATTGCCTCGAAGACTGACCATCATTTCTTCAGAAGCCGCCGAGTTTCTGCAGATAAGCCGAGACACGTGTTCACTTATTATGTCTCCTCTTCCACTAAGCAAAGTTTCTGAGTAATCGGGTTACGACACTTGCCGTGTTCTCCTAGTGAGTGATAGTTTCTTGACTAGTGTCTAATTACTAACGTTCTGCAACGATAGTTCTTATTGGGCACACGAGCACTTTCACCCTGATTACCACAAAAGTGAGAGGAAAACTGAAACAAGCTGATACCTAGACACTGTACGTAATGATATCTAGTTTCCGAACTCATTAGAAGCTCTGTATTCAGGTCTCCTCTTTTATTCTGGTTCTTAATTATCTTCTTTTGTGAATATTTCGGTATCCTACCTTCAAACAACGGTTCTCTACCACTCGTAGCATGTTCCCAGAACTTCCAGAGCTGTAGTAGTACAGACGGGTAACAAATGACAATATCTCTGATGGGTGCGCTCAAACAGAGCGCATTTTGTTTCGATCAACGATATCAGTGGAAAGGCCGACAGAAACACTTACTGATCAGATTAAGCTTATCCATCATTAACAAAAACGGCTCTGAGCACTATGGGACTTAACTTCTGAGGTCATCAGTCCCCTACAACTTAGAACTGCTTAAACCCAACTAACCTAAGGACAGCACACACATCCATGGCCGAGGCAGGACTCGAACCTGCGACCATAGTGCCCAGAACCGCTCGGCCACCCCGGCCGGCTCCATCATTAACATTTAAGAACCCGTGACTGTGTATAGGGTATAAATATAGAAAACGACTGCTATACACTTTTCGAACCATTTATTTATTCCCACAAACTAATATCCGAACCTTTACAGACACATCTGCGGTTGAGGTACACCCAAGTTATTTATTTTCGTAGATCGATGCTGGGTACTGGCTGCGTGACAAGAAGACAGGAAAACGTGAATGTATCGCATGTGTGATATTTATACGGCCAACTCTGTCGAAAAATGAATTCTTTTACTTACTGCGTCGGTATGGGCGAAACTGTAGTTAGTATCCACAAGGCAAATTTCATTTCAGTTGGCTATTGGCCACAGATCACTACAAATGTGAATACTGATGATCACCTTAAATCAGCCACAAATCAGCTTGCGCTGTGCAACGGATGCATATTGCAAAGATTTTCAGTCCAGGATATGACACTTCACAATCATCGATTGTATTTTACGCAGGAAGACAAAATAATTGATTCTTAATTATGTGTCATATCTTTGAGTGAAATTATTTGTATTACACGTCAGTGGTATACAAAGACTTTATATAAACAAATTTTGCAGGACGTGCTGGCTGAAAACAGATGAATGGTGACAGTTAGTATTTATATTTATAGTGAAAAGTGAATAATCTGTGGCCAGTTAGGAATGAAAATTAAATCCGTCAGGTGGACGCTAATTACTATTCTGTCCCCACTGATGTAGTGAATAAAAGAATTCGTTTCTGGACGCACCTCGCCTTATAACCATCTCCGCCTGCGATTATCCGACGTTTCCCTACCTTCTTGTCACAGAGCCAGTACCCAGCATCACGCTACAAAAGTAATACGTCCATCCCACCTGAAGATAATCTAAAAAGGCTCGTAAACAAATTTGCAGAAATAAACAAAAATTTCAAAGAGTGACTCGTCGCAGCGTTTTGTATTTCTATTACACATACCTGCTAAACATTCATTGTTAAACTCGCAAAGTATTAAATGTATGCAAAGTACCGGGATATCGGTTCATTTAATTAGAGAAAGTGCCAAATTAGGTAATTTCGTTGAGTAAAATTTCGACTGTTCCATTTTGTACCACGTAGCTTCGTTTGTTCGCAAAGCCATATAATAATTTCGCGTGCAGTGTAGCCTTGTTCATTTTGATGTCGCAATGTACATTTGTCATGCGTTTAATTCTTTGAGAAATTAAATGAAATTGTATGATTGTATTCAAACGTTCGAGCACAGTGCTAACTTCCAACGACGTATTCAAAATAACTGCTGCAGTATAATTCACTACGAGGGGGAACTCCAATGTAAAACAACCGTTATTGTCTGCTTTCTCATAAATTAACTAATTATTTTCTGCAGTACATCGACATATTATTTTTTTGTTTAAAATGTTTGAGTCATAAGGCAACCACACTGATGTTATTAAACAGAAGATAATAGTGGTGACCGGCAGCGTGTTTGTCCACCTTTAACAGTTAGTTCAAATGGTTCAAATGGCTCTGAGCACTATGGGACTTAACAGCTGAGGTCATCAGTCCCATTGAACTTAGAACTACTTAAACCTAACGAACCTAAGGACATCACACACATCCATGCGCGAAGCAGGATTCGAACCTGCGACCGTAGCGGTCGCGCGGTTCCAGACTGAAGCGCCTAGAACCGCTCGGCCACTCCGGCCGGCAACAGTTATTTGATGATAATAGTGATAAGGAGCACCTAAGTGAACTCCTAGACAATGGAAGCAGACAAATTCAGAGTGAGAATCTTCAGCAGTAAAGATGTCGAAAATTGTTGGTACCATGATGTTTGATGGCATTAAATCTAAAGAATATACGCTATGATTTTAATATGCACGCGACAAACTCTTGAAAAGAAATCACAATTGAAAATGAAACATAATATTCTACGCTTGTTGGAATATTTGGTGACGGAACGAGAAGAGCACATAGCTTTTAAAAGGATTCATAATCGACTCGTTAATAAGACCGAGAAAGGCACATTAGTCATGCTACATCTGACGACAGAAACTTGCCTGCAGCTCGTTATTAGCATTTATAACTTTGAACGATAGAAGCACACGAATGGTATGAGTTATCAACATTCTGTTTGAATACATTTTATAAGGAGACACAAGCCGAAGCAGTAACTTGAGGGGAAAAAGCTTTACTTCTGCTAATACCTCCCCTCCCACCTTCCAAACTCACAGAAGCCCTCCTGCCTAACTTGCAGTACCTAGCCCTCCTGGAAGATAAAAATATTGCGAAGGCGCGGCTTACCCGCAGCTCGTGGGATTGTTTCTGGAATTTCAGAATTTCGTTCAGGGAACAACCCCCCAGGCTGTGGCTAAGCCGTATTTCTGCAGTAGCCTTTCTTCCAGGAGTACTAGGTACTGCAAGTTAGGCAGGAGAACTTCTCTTAAGTTTGGAGGGTGGGAGGTGAGGTACTGGCAGAAGTAATGCTGTGAGGACGGGTCATTAACCGTGTTCTGGTAGCTAAATTGGTAGATCACTTGCCCTCGAAAGGCAAAGGTCCAGGTTTCAAGTCCCGGTTCAACACACAGTTTTAATCTGCCAGGAAGTTTCACGTCAGTGTACACTCCGCTGCAGAGTGGAAATTCATTCCGGAAACAATCCTCCCAGGCTGTGGCTAATCCATGAATCCGTAATAGCCTTTCTTCCACGAGTTCTAGTCCTGCATGTTAGGCAAGAAACTTCTGTTAAATTTTGAAGGTAGGAGATGAGATACTGGCGGAAGCAATGCTGTGGAGAGAGGTCGTGAGTGGTACTCGGATAGTTTACTCGGTAGAGCACTTGCTCGTGAAAAGCAAAGGTCCCGGTTTCACGTCCAAATCTGACACACAGTGTTAATCTGCCAAGATGTTTTATATCAGCGCACACACCGCTGCAGAATGGAAAACGTTCGAGTCCCACACCGGCATACAGTTTAAATCTGACAGAAATCGTGATAGGGTAGTTTAGTCGGTAAAGCGCTTGCCTTCAAAAGGAAAGTAGAGTGGCGTAGCCGCGCGGTCTCGGGCGCCTTGCCATGGTTCCCGCGGCTTGCCCCGTCGGAAGTTCGAGTCCTCCCTCGGGCATGGCTGTGTATGTTGTCCTTAGAGTAAGTTAGCTTAAGTTAGGTTAAGAAGTATGTAAGCCCAGCGACCGATGACCCCAGCGGTTTGGTCCCGTAGGAACTTACCACAAATTTTCAATTTTCTCAAAAGGAAAAGGATCTGGATTTGAGTTCCAATGTGGCACACAGGTTTAATCTACCAAGACATTTCATATCAGCTTACAGTCTGCTGCAGAGCTACTTTCATTCTGAAAATAGAGACCCATGCCAGAGAAATTCAGTGCTAAGCGATGCTGATAAATAGAAAAAATAATAAATGCTGTCAGAAAATTACGTATTATGTTCTATTTAAATTACGAACTAAAGCAATAAAGCTGACGGAGATTTAAACGAATTCAGGTAGAACTGTTTGCTACTGTGGAACGGCTTATTCTTCCAATAATGTCAGTCGTTCCTGAAAGAGTTTGTCTCCGAATGTGTTGCAGTTCCTGTCTATTGGGAACTGCAAACGCGAATTCATATTCGTATTAGAGGGGAAAATTTCCCAATATTTCACCTTCCGCCAATTGCGACTGCACAACGTCTCTGTAATACTTACGAAACTGTTGAAAAAACTATGTCAATTATAAAATCATTTGACATTCAGTGTTGGATAAGAACTTCATCTGTGGATTTCAATGAACCACCGTCTTCAGAGCTCCGCATCCATACCGTTCCAGTATGTTTTCTGGCATCTACCTGCTTTCCCTCCAGCAATGAACTTCCATTCTCACTCACTCCACGTCCGGCTCACAACCATTTCATTTTCACTACGATCATAATTTCAATTAGACTTCAATCTCGTATCTGTATGTATTTCTGTTTGACCTAGTGCGCCTCTTCATTTCTCGCTGAGGGATCCTCATTTTTTTAAACAGTTTTCGTAACTAACTCGCCAGATCTCTGCCGTAGGTTAAAAATGATGATCACAACCAGGGAGATGAAGAGAGTTACAACTGGAATATCATTTGGTGGGAAACGACTGCAGAAGCTTCAAGTATATGAGAAGCTTAAGACAAGAGAAGGGAAGAAAATGTAGATAAACAAGTGAGTGGAGGAGAAAGCAGAAGCACTGCGGAAGAGCGTAGGAAGCCTGATTTTAGCAAGGAGTCCCTCAAAGCAACAAAAGTATTGTATTAACAGAATCTTCCGTCGGTTCTTGGTAGAACTAAATTATAATAAATGAAAAGCACCAGTTTGCTTTTGTTCTACAATATTACTTTTATTGTAAACCGGTTTTCGGTTTACAAGGCCTTGTAAGGCCGTAAGCCGAACACCGATTTACAATAAAAGTAATATTGTAGAACAAAAGCAAACTGGTGCTTTTCATTTATTAAAAAGTATTGTATATCTGGCGTGCTATGTTCCTACGCTGACGCATGCCTCGTAATAAAAGGACGGGAGAGAAACAAAATACAAGCCAGTAAGATGAAATTCTTGAGAAATAGTATTGGAGTGACAAAGATGGACAAGTTAAGGAATGAGAGAATCAGGGAATTAATGAAGGAGGAATAGTTGCAGGATAGATGGTATGGACACATTAACAGAAGAGAAGAGAAGAGGCTCTCCAGAAAGATGCACTAGATGAAGGGAAATGGAAGAAGACCAAGAGGAAGACCAAGAGGCAGGTGACTGGAAGGAGCAAGGACTGCGTCGGTAAGGGAGGAGGAGACTGAATGCAGGTGGAGACTGAAAGATGGCGGGAAGGCAGAAGAAGGTGGAGAGGACCGTGTTCCTTGTTCCAAAACTGCCCCTCCCCCAGTGTTTGGAGGATATAAGGCTTCTGTTCCAGACAAACTGAAATCTCCTTTTCGAAATCTCTGCCACATTTACCAAAAGTAACCTTTTCAATCTTATGTTTACTGCTTTCGCTGTTATTCAGTCGTTGTCTTCAGTTACCAAAGTTTAAAAACATATTTTTCAAGAAGCTGACTACACATCATTTTCTCTCATTACAACTAGTTTTCAGGTCTATTTTCAAACATGCAGTATCACATTCTTTCATTAATAGCCATATGCGCTACAGGCATACAGCACAAAGTTTTTGGAGAAAGGAAGCGGAGCATACACGGACGGGGGATTAACAGAGCGAAGATATGGACTACAAATGGGAAATCCATTTAGATAAGCGACTGTGACAAAGCGCAGACGATTATTCACTGAGCTTGTCAGCTAGTATCTCGGAAACGGCGAAGCTGGTCGAATGTTCAAGTGCTACTGTCGTGATTTTCTACGGAAAAAGGTAGAAAGACAGTGAAACTACCAATAGGCGCTAAATGGTTGGACGTCCACAACGTGGGGTTCGGAGGCTTGTCAGCCCTGTAAAATAGGATCTGTGGCATCTCTGTCGAAAGAGCACAATGCTGGTACACCCACAAGTGTCTGAGAGCACACCGTTCATCGTATATTGTTAAACATGGAGCTCCGCAGCAGACCACCCCTACCTATTCACATGTTGACTCAACGACATTGTCAATTATGACCGCAGTCGGCACAGGACCATCGGCATCCGACCGTCAGTCAATGGAAACGTGTCGGCTCTTCGGATTAATCACATTTTTGGTACACTAGGTCGATATCGTCTCCACAAACGCCGCCATGGAGACGAACGGCGGCTCGAAATGCACAGCACGCCACTGACACAGGCTGGTGGGAACAATATTATGCTATGAGAGACATTCTCCTGCGCTTGCGTGGGACCTGTGTTAGTAATCGAAGACACACTGGCAATTGCGAACAACCTGCACCCCTTTATGCTTGATGTCTTCCCTGACGGCGATGTCATCTTTCATCAGTATAATTGTCCTTGTCGAGGAGCCAGAACCGTGCTATTGTGGTCACAATGTTTTGGCTTATCATTGTATTTTCCATTAACACGTTCTCCTTCTTCGCTTCCGTAGTTTAGGTATCTAAAATCTACGTTGACGGCTGTTGATAACAGTTATGGAAACATAGAATCTCCTTGCCCTACTCCTTGTTTAATTCTGAATTTTCACTCTTCTAATGAAGTCTAATACAAGCTGTGACACTGACTCATACAGGTATGTTCTTCAGTATACTGACATATATTTTACGAGTTCGTCATGTATTGAAGGTCGCTAATGCCACTTTTCTTGGAATTGTGTGAAGAGGTTACACAAGATCTCTGAATCCCTGATGAAGTGTAATGCATACTCAGTTCTCACCGACCGTCCAAAAATATTCCGAGAGTGATTTTATTCCTGGCGTATAAGCGATGTCAGCCAATCAGTACGGTGGCAGCTTAAACTAACAACTGTAAACAATAGATGTACATTCGACCAGTCAGTTGCTGGCGTCGCTACCTGACTAAAATGAAAAACACAGACAATTCCTCTCTAGAAAAGAATCATCCGTTGGACTTGACTTAGTGTTATGAAAGAGAATCAAATACAAAACGACGAGGTGCAAAAATTCGCATGAAGGGTTAGCCCTTTGATGACAAAAGCGACATTAAAGACAATGTATTGAACAGTATCCGAAAGAAGTACTTTTTTGACAGTGTCACAGGCTTGTATGAACATTCTGTGTGTTGTACTCAAATACTATGTAGAAGATCTGAAGCATTAAAACTAACATCTTAACTTTTTCCTACACGTTACTAATCCATTCTAGACACTTTTTGGAATGACAGGGTATAATTTTTTATTGTTTGATAAATGAGGCCAGTCTCGTTTTTAATTATTTTTGTTTTTGCAAGTCTAATTCGATTGTCTGTCTGTCCCGTCCTGGGAGAATATGACAAGGACTAACGATCTTCGTCTAGACAAATTCCGTTATTGTCTGAACTAGTGCAATGTCACTTTGTGTATCTTATAACATTATAAGCACAAAACGCTATGCGACGTTTAATCATTATATTTGTTCATTTTTATTTATGTCTGAGAGCGCACAGAGCTGCCTAGCTCTGGAGAAAGGTTTCAGTTCGCCTTGGTGGTAAATGAGCGTCCAGGTGCCTGGCTGGTTGTTCTGGCTTAATCACAGGACGTTCATCCCAAGGGCTCTGGCCAAAGAAGTAAGCCCCATAGGCACTGCTTTGCATTTGCAGCAAGCACCTGTCGGTCCCCTTCGGTTGCGAATGCGGTTTTCTGCTTTGAAAAGAGCTGCCGAAGAGACCGCAGAATTAAACTATGCGTGACAAATTCACCTTCCTGTACGCAAATCACAGAAGAGGTCAACACAGTGCAACTAGCCCACCGTGGGAAAACTTGTTGCGTATCCAGTCACATGAATCTTGTCCGACACCTTGTAAGAGGTCCGAGCAGATGTAATTTCGATGTATTGCTCATGCGCTGCCTGCGATATGCAAGGTCTCTGACTAGAGAGCAATGTTGACTGCAGTAGGAACTGTGTAGCTGTAGCAGTAAGTTGTTGCTAGTCTGGAGTCTGCTCTGGTCTGGTATGGTGTATTGTGTTGGCTGGCCCGGTCGCGGTGCAGCGATGTCGGAGCCTGAGTATTATTGTATAATTTAAAAAAGCAGTCTCGCACATATGTAGTAATGTTATCTCAAGTCGCATGTAAATGATTTAAAACTCTCGTAATAATAATTTTCCTTATAAAAAGTAACTTTTAACGACCATTCATTTCAATTTAAAGGATTTACTAATTTCTCCCATCCATGATCATCCCGATTATTGCAACAGAAAAATCAGTTGCTTCCTTTCATAAATGAGAGATATATCGGCCAGCATTGCACACAGCTGCGCCGGAAAAATTTAGTGTAAAAGCAGATATATCCGGCGACTTTATTGAGGTAAGAATGTTTCCTTTTTTTATTCAGAATGATCGTTTAGGACCATGACGCAGCACTGCTGTCGTCCAAAATTTACCAGGTTAAATTCACAGTGAATTATTGAAAAGTCATAAGTGAGCGACAATTTAATTGAGAGGTTAGTTACATTGTTTTATTACTAGGTTACTGTATTTTTTTTTATTGGAACGCTACACTGAATGTGAACGACATAATTATAATTTTTACTGTTGAGAGGTTTAGGAATTTTTCTGTTGTGAGGTTACGCTAAGTGTGAATGAATTTTGAGCTTAGATTAAATCAGAAAGAATTTTGTGTAGGGAGGTTACAAATGAGAAAGAATTTTGTGGGGAGGTTACACTAAATTAGAATCTTATTCATATTATTTATTTTTTTAAAAATTTTGTGGGGAGGTTACACTTGGCGACCCTGTTAGGATCGTATTCCTTTTTGAATCTCCGAGGAGTAGTCATATATCTGCTCTTATTTACTTAAATGTAGTTTGCATCTGGCACAATGCATTTACTAATTTGTCACGCTTTCTTTCACAGATCATAGGCAATTTATTGCTCTTTGTTGTAATTGTATTTGTTCCATTTTTGCTTTGGCTTTGTTTCATTTTGGGCTTAATTTTGATTTGTGAAAAATGCCGCAAAAAACTGTTAACAGTACATCGCGATGTGCAATGAGTGAAATAGCCGACTCGAATAATTTGACCGATGATACTTGCAACACTCAGTGTAATAGTGATAATCGTCTAATTACAGATAATCAGTGCCTACTGATCACTAGTAATGATTTTGATCCTAATGATGAACAAACAAATGGAATTATGTCCGCAGTAAATGTAACAATTGATGATGCGGCACGTTCCGATACAATGAACGTTGCCCAGTTTGACACACCCGTTTTGCAAAATTTGAATTGTGAACAGATAAATTTTTCTCACGAAGATGAACAACGTAGTCAAAATACGTCAGATTTATTTGATTCCGAGGTAGTGACTAATAATGCACATCCAATTGGCGAACCTGTTCAAGAATCAGAGAATGACCAAATGGTTACACAAAACGCGACAAAAGCAGATACACCATCATACAGTACAGAGAATAGAGCCGCTAATTTTGACTGGGATCGAGTTATAGCATTAATGCTACAACTTAATGAATATCTCAAACAACAAGTTAATGAACATAATCAAAAACAAGATAACAATTTCAAACAGTTGAATAAAAGTCTCAAACAGTCGAATGATAAGCAAGATAACAATTTCAAACAACTTAATGAACAGAACAAACAACTTAGTGAACAGATTACAGCTGTTGCCGCGCAATGTCATGATACTAAAGAACAATTACGTGAGGAAATCAAGGCTTGTGCTAGGAGCAGTAGTGAAGAAACTAGATCTGTTGCACAAGAATTAAGGAATACATATGTAGCCACAACGAAATTACTTACAGATGAAAGTAGTGCAGTTGGTAAACAATGTTCTGAAAAAGCAACACAATTACGCGACGAGTTTAAATTAATGTCACCAGAACTTTCACACACTCTGGATGCGGAAGTCGATAAGAAATGTGAACAACAGAACAGCCAAATTGACGAACGTTTTAAAGTGACAGAAATGAAAAATGTTTCAGTCACTAACACGTCACAGCATACGCCACATTCCGAACATTTGTCACACTCACACAGCCAGTGTAACTTAGGTACCCCGCGTACTCTGTGTAAAATCGAACTGGTATCCCATCAGGTCCAGCGGCCTTTCCTCTTTTAAGCGATTTTAATTGTTTATCTATCCCTCTGTCGTCTATTTCGATATCTACCATTTTATCATCTGTGCGACAATCTAGAGAAGGAACTACAGTGCAGTCTTCCTCTGTGAAACAGCTTTGGAAAAAGAAATTTAGTATTTCGGCCTTCAGTCTGTCATCCTCTGTTTCAGTACCATTTTGGTCACAGAGTGTCTGGACAGTTTGTTTTGATCCACCTACCGCTTTGACATAAGACTAAAATTTCTTAGGATTTTCTGCCAAGTCAGTACACAGAACGTTACTTTCGAATTCATTGAACGCCTCTCGCATAGCCCTCCTCACACTACATTTCGCTTCGCGTAATTTTTGTTTGTCTGCAAGGCTTTGGCTATGTTTATGTTTACTGTGAAGATCTCTTTGCTTCCGCAGCAGTTTTCTAACTCGGTTGTTGTACCACGGTGGCTCTTTTCCATCTCTTATGATCTTGCTTGGCACATACTCATCTAACACATATTGTACGATGGTTTTGAACTCTGTCCACTGATTCTCAACACTATCTGGACTTGAGACAAAACTTTCGTGTTGAGTCATCAGGTACTCTGAAATCTGCTTTTTGTCACTTTTGATAAACAGAAAAATCTTCCTACCTTTTTTAATATTTCTATTTACGGCTGAAATCACCGATGCAGTAACCGCTTTATGATCGCTGGTTCCCTGTTCTGCGTTAATTGTTTCAAATAGTTCGAGTCTGTTTGTCACCAGAAGGTCTAATATGTTATCGCCACGAGTCGGTTCTCTGTTTAACTGCTCAAGGTAGTTTTCAAATAAAGCACTAAAAAAAATTTCACTGGATTCTTTGTCCCTGCCACCCGTTATAAACGTTTGAGTCTCCCAGTCTATATCCGGCAAATTAAAATCTCCACCCAGAACTGTAACATGGTGGGGAAATCTACTCGATATATTATCCAAATTTTCCTTCAGGTGCTCTGCCACAAAAGCTGCTGAGCCAGGGGGCCTGTAGAGGCATCTAATTACCATGTCTGAGCCTGCTTTGACCATTACCTTCACCCAAATTATTTCACATTTCGGATCTCCGTCAATTTCCTTCGATACTATTGCACTTCTTATCGCTATAAACATGCCTCCCCCTTCACTGTCCAGCCTGTCTCTGCGGTATACATTCCAATCTGAGTTAAGAATTTCATTACTGTTTACATCTGGTTTCAGCCAACTTTCTGTCTCTAGTACTATGTGGACATTGTGACCGTTTATTAATGAGAGCAGTTCTGGGACCTTTCTATAGAGGCTCCTGCAGCTTACTATTAGCAGATTAATATTGTTATTCCCTGTTGCATTTTGCCTACTCCTACCTTGCCGCGTCTCAGGAGGCATCTTGTCGGGCCTAGGGAGGGAATTCTCTAGCCTAAAAAACCCACATGTGCACTCCACACGTACCCCGCTACCCTAGCAGCCGCTTCCTGCGTGTATTGCACGCCTGACCTGTTCAGGGGGACCTATTCAGGGGGACCCTGACTGTCCGCGCCTGCCAACATGCTGCAATAGTAGTGTAATTTAATTTGATTTCGCTGACGGTAAGTGAGCTGGCGACCGTTCATTTAGAATAATTTCCAAGCAGAGTCAAAATTAATTCATCATTTCGGACCAAAATTTCACTAGCTAGTTTTCGTATTATTTGGTACATTTTTATTTCGGCCAATCGTTATTGCGCAAAGTAAATCGCACAATAACGATCAAGTTGTGACAGTACCTGACTTCTTCTGGGTAATAATTTCACTTCAGATCCGATGCCTTATTCCAAATTAATATCAAATCATTAGCAACGCGGTAACTTTTTAATTAGTCTACCACCCGGAGAGGAAGGGGGTGCCGCGTGACAGGACAATTTCAATCTTGTGATTGTCCAGTGGCACGGACCTTCAAAATTTGATTTTAAAATTAAAACTGGTTAGTGGAATTTTCGGTCAAACAATAGAAAAGCAAAAATGTTGAACTCGACAATCCAAGCGAGGCGGCAGCCTCAAATGCGTGGGCCAAACTCGGAACTTTTTTACGGTGAGCTGGGTAGCGACAGGGGCTATAAAGTAAGAGGTTGATTATTCCTATCAGGAGAATTCGGGACAAATGTTCCCGGAGGGCGAAAATTAAGTACAGGACACTGAGACAGAAACAAAATCATGCGTGCGCTTTGAACTCAAAGAATTGGGGTAAGTTATTTCAAATGTGTGTTCGAATAATACTGATATAGGCTCAATAAACGACAGGATGAGTTCGATTAAGTGTGGATTAAGAACTGATATGGGTTTGTTAAAAGATGAAATATCTTCTTCAGTACGCAAAGATTTGGGCGATAAAGTAACAGAGAATATTGGTGAGGCCTTACAAAAATCTGCAAGCAGTGAAATAAAAAAGTAAAACGAGGAATTGTATGATGCAGTTGATAGCACATTACCCAGATATATCGATTCGGTCCGTAGAGACTTAGAAACTAAAGTAAACCAGGAACTTAAAACAGTGAGTGATGAGCAGACGAAAACCCGTAGTGAACTGGATCGATCTGAAGGGACAGATAGGGATAGTGGCGGATTTAAAAATTTTGCGCCCCTAAGCACACCGTATTATGAGCCCCCCTCCAAAAAATACATGTTTTAAATAATAACTATTAGCGATCACGTCACAGTTGCCGTTTTGGGTGGGAGCGCTGTGAGCTGTTTCCGTACTCCGCTATTCGTTGTTCTGAAGGACGCGTCAGCTGTCTAGTCGCGCTCAATCAAAATGTAATATGGTTTTTGAACTGTACTCGGTGTATGGCAGTAGATAAAACAAACTTAAAACTGCAACAGAAACGAACACTAGGAAAAAAACTTCTCTTTTATGGCTTAAAAATTCAGCAGAGCGTGTAGGTGACCACGGAATTTTGTTATACATTCTCTTTTAATATGTTCTTTTACAGGAAACAGTTGAAAATGAAAATAGTCGTGATACGATCTAAAATTGAAGCGCAAGTGTCATACATTAGAAATTAATGCGTATTTTTACAGAGATGCGTTGAAAATTAAAATTAAACTGTCGTTTTACGATCTAATAACTTGAATGTGTAGCAGATAAGAAAACACGTTCGTTATTAATACTTGAATCTATAGGAAAGCGTAAGAAATGAAAATGAAATAGAGATTTCGGTGCGGGAACTAATAACTAAATACAGGTGAACAACATGGAACTGGATCTGCTAGGGCATAATTTTACAGACTAATGTGGAAAAATCAAATTTGTTTTATAATCTAATAGTTAACGCGTAAAAGCATTAGGGTCTGTGTAGCCAGATGCTGCATAATAACTGTACACAATATCTTTAATCCATGTAAGGCCGAACAGTTTTGTAGTGCAGCTACTGCTCTCACCATAGCTCTTTCTAACGGTATTAGCAACGCTTTTACGTATTCATCGACAGAACTGAACTACGTTATTTATTAACACTCTTTCATCTGAGCGTACTCTCCGATAACGTAATTTTCGCGATAACTACACATTTCAGCAGACGCCAAGAATACGCATAGGTTGTAATATATGATGTAATATACATGTAATGTATGGGTATGACTTGACCGTACAGCGCCGAGAGCCCTGGATCATTCGGGTATTATTTCGTTATTGTCGGGCGCCTTCGGTCACGTCTGCACGTGAACGAGGTTTAGTTCCGCGTTCTGCCATGGACAGTTGTAAAAGAAACAGGTAATATATAGTTTGTAAATCCAATGAATGTGCTCTAAGGTATAATAAAAATCACATTACAATTTTAAATTTTTTAAACTAATATGAATAAATAAATAAACTCACCAGTCAGCAAAGTTCGCGTCTGACTTTGACGGCAGAAAACTCGTTGACCGTATTTTCATCGTTCTGACGGTTATCAGTTAGGAGGTCGGCTTCGATGTGAAGAATGGACAAGGCGTTCAATCCCTCCTCAGACAACGTAGAACGTAGGTACGATTTCGGTCTTTTAAGAGCCGAAAACGAGTGTTCTGCTGAAAAATTTGTAAATGCCATACATAGAAATATTATAAGAGCAATGTCAACATTCGGAAACACGGACTGTAACCTCTCTTTTCGTAAAAATTTACTCATTTCCACTGGTATATCACTAATCTCAGAAGATTTCAAAAGTTCCGCGAAATGTACGCATTCACTAGGGAAGGAAGGCTCTAAATTTGTGTCATATGACACTTGGAGTTTTGCTGCACGTTCAGCAATATCGTCAGGTGAACTGTTCTTAAGCTTACTGAAAACTGTGAAGGAGTCCAATAGTGTTCTATAGCTTTCCTTCCTCCTCATTGATTCGGCGTACAAGTTGTTGAGTACTGGGAGAAATGTTTCGACTCTAAAACTTTCCCTACCAGTCAGAAAAACTTCTTCAGAGCTCGCTTTTTCATCATGAAGTTTCTGTTTTCGTGATCTTTTATAGGTGAATTCATAGTCTATATCAGTCACATTCTCCACGGATTTATTTTCATAATAGTCGAACATTCCACGGATAGATGCAATAACTCCTACAAGTGATTCATATAACTCATGCACTATTGTAGTATCAACATTTACACTTTGCAACTTCAGATTTACACTATTAAATCTCTAAAGAATGCCATTCCAAAGTGTCATCATGAATACTGTTTCTAGTCTGCTGAGTTGATTCAATAAAGCTGAAACCTCATTTCGCACAAGTGGCTTTTCAAACGAATTATTGGCAATAAGTGTGGGGGCGTTGATGGCGCCCTGCCAGTTTTCATACACACACGCTTCCTCTGTTGCTGACCAACGTGGCTTCCTCTGTTGCTGACCAACGTATTTTTGATAAACATTTTACCATTTTGCTTCCTGGTTTCACGAAAGAAACAAGTTTATCCAAGCGCTGTATAGAAGCAGAGAAAAAATTATAAAGGTTTTTGCACTGCATTGAAAAATGAACATGCTTCCTGACAACGGCTTGTAGCACTAGTACCGACAAAATTCAAAGAATGTCCAACACAAGGCACATAAATGCGCTTTCCGATTTCGTTCTTTAATGAGTGACTGCAAATCAGTGTAGGTTCCTGGCATATTGCTGGCTTTGTGTTATGACTGGCCTCTACAGTCAGTAATATGAATGGAACTTGTAGACAGGATTTTAGCACTGCCTCAGCTAAGTTTTCGGACTAGCGTCCCACGTTTGGTAAAAACAGAAGCAAACGTAGACAAGAATGAGATTTTCACTCTGCAGCGGAGTGTGCGCTGATATGAAACTTCCTGGCAGATTAAAACTGTGTGCCCGACCGAGACTCGAACTCGGGACCTTTGCCTTTCGCGGGCAAGTGCTCTACCAACTGAGCCACCGAAGCACGACCCACGCCCGGCACTCACAGCTTTACTTCTGCCAGTACCTCGTCTCCTACCTTCCAAACTTTACAGAAGCTCTTCTGCGAACCTTGCAGAACTAGCACTCCTGAAAGAAAGGATATTGCGGAGACATGGCTTAGCCACAGCCTGGGGGATGTTTCCAGAATGAGATTTTCACTCTGCAGCGGAGTGTGCGCTGATATGAAACTTCCTGGCAGATTAAAACTGTGTGCCCGACCGAGACTCGAACTCGGGACCTTTGCCTTTCGCGGGCAAGTGCTCTACCAACTGAGCCACCGAAGCACGACCCACGCCCGGCACTCACAGCTTTACTTCTGCCAGTACCTCGTCTCCTACCTTCCAAACTTTACAGAAGCTCTTCTGCGAACCTTGCAGAACTAGCACTCCTGAAAGAAAGGATATTGCGGAGACATGGCTTAGCCACAGCCTGGGGGATGTTTCCAGAATGAGATTTTCACTCTGCAGCGGAGTGTGCGCTGATATGAAACTTCCTGGCAGATTAAAACTGTGTGCCCGACCGAGACTCGAACTCGGGACCTTTGCCTTTCGCGGGCAAGTGCTCTACCAACTGAGCCACCGAAGCACGACCCACGCCCGGCACTCACAGCTTTACTTCTGCCAGTACCTCGTCTCCTACCTTCCAAACTTTACAGAAGCTCTTCTGCGAACCTTGCAGAACTAGCACTCCTGAAAGAAAGGATATTGCGGAGACATGGCTTAGCCACAGCCTGGGGGATGTTTCCAGAATGAGATTTTCACTCTGCAGCGGAGTGTGCGCTGATATGAAACTTCCTGGCAGATTAAAACTGTGTGCCCGACCGAGACTCGAACTCGGGACCTTTGCCTTTCGCGGGCAAGTGCTCTACCAACTGAGCCACCGAAGCACGACCCACGCCCGGCACTCACAGCTTTACTTCTGCCAGTACCTCGTCTCCTACCTTCCAAACTTTACAGAAGCTCTTCTGCGAACCTTGCAGAACTAGCACTCCTGAAAGAAAGGATATTGCGGAGACATGGCTTAGCCACAGCCTGGGGGATGTTTCCAGAATGAGATTTTCACTCTGCAGCGGAGTGTGCGCTGATATGAAACTTCCTGGCAGATTAAAACTGTGTGCCCGACCGAGACTCGAACTCGGGACCTTTGCCTTTCGCGGGCAAGTGCTCTACCAACTGAGCCACCGAAGCACGACCCACGCCCGGCACTCACAGCTTTACTTCTGCCAGTACCTCGTCTCCTACCTTCCAAACTTTACAGAAGCTCTTCTGCGAACCTTGCAGAACTAGCACTCCTGAAAGAAAGGATATTGCGGAGACATGGCTTAGCCACAGCCTGGGGGATGTTTCCAGAATGAGATTTTCACTCTGCAGCGGAGTGTGCGCTGATATGAAACTTCCTGGCAGATTAAAACTGTGTGCCCGACCGAGACTCGAACTCGGGACCTTTGCCTTTCGCGGGCAAGTGCTCTACCAACTGAGCCACCGAAGCACGACCCACGCCCGGCACTCACAGCTTTACTTCTGCCAGTACCTCGTCTCCTACCTTCCAAACTTTACAGAAGCTCTTCTGCGAACCTTGCAGAACTAGCACTCCTGAAAGAAAGGATATTGCGGAGACATGGCTTAGCCACAGCCTGGGGGATGTTTCCAGAATGAGATTTTCACTCTGCAGCGGAGTGTGCGCTGATATGAAACTTCCTGGCAGATTAAAACTGTGTGCCCGACCGAGACTCGAACTCGGGACCTTTGCCTTTCGCGGGCAAGTGCTCTACCAACTGAGCCACCGAAGCACGACCCACGCCCGGCACTCACAGCTTTACTTCTGCCAGTACCTCGTCTCCTACCTTCCAAACTTTACAGAAGCTCTTCTGCGAACCTTGCAGAACTAGCACTCCTGAAAGAAAGGATATTGCGGAGACATGGCTTAGCCACAGCCTGGGGGATGTTTCCAGAATGAGATTTTCACTCTGCAGCGGAGTGTGCGCTGATATGAAACTTCCTGGCAGATTAAAACTGTGTGCCCGACCGAGACTCGAACTCGGGACCTTTGCCTTTCGCGGGCAAGTGCTCTACCAACTGAGCCACCGAAGCACGACCCACGCCCGGCACTCACAGCTTTACTTCTGCCAGTACCTCGTCTCCTACCTTCCAAACTTTACAGAAGCTCTTCTGCGAACCTTGCAGAACTAGCACTCCTGAAAGAAAGGATATTGCGGAGACATGGCTTAGCCACAGCCTGGGGGATGTTTCCAGAATGAGATTTTCACTCTGCAGCGGAGTGTGCGCTGATATGAAACTTCCTGGCAGATTAAAACTGTGTGCCCGACCGAGACTCGAACTCGGGACCTTTGCCTTTCGCGGGCAAGTGCTCTACCAACTGAGCCACCGAAGCACGACCCACGCCCGGCACTCACAGCTTTACTTCTGCCAGTACCTCGTCTCCTACCTTCCAAACTTTACAGAAGCTCTTCTGCGAACCTTGCAGAACTAGCACTCCTGAAAGAAAGGATATTGCGGAGACATGGCTTAGCCACAGCCTGGGGGATGTTTCCAGAATGAGATTTTCACTCTGCAGCGGAGTGTGCGCTGATATGAAACTTCCTGGCAGATTAAAACTGTGTGCCCGACCGAGACTCGAACTCGGGACCTTTGCCTTTCGCGGGCAAGTGCTCTACCAACTGAGCCACCGAAGCACGACCCACGCCCGGCACTCACAGCTTTACTTCTGCCAGTACCTCGTCTCCTACCTTCCAAACTTTACAGAAGCTCTTCTGCGAACCTTGCAGAACTAGCACTCCTGAAAGAAAGGATATTGCGGAGACATGGCTTAGCCACAGCCTGGGGGATGTTTCCAGAATGAGATTTTCACACTGCAGCGGAGTGTGCGCTGATATGAAACTTCCTGGCAGATTAAAACTGTGTGCCCGACCGAGACTCGAACTCGGGACCTTTGCCTTTCGCGGGCAAGTGCTCTACCAACTGAGCCACCGAAGCACGACCCACGCCCGGCACTCACAGCTTTACTTCTGCCAGTACCTCGTCTCCTACCTTCCAAACTTTACAGAAGCTCTTCTGCGAACCTTGCAGAACTAGCACTCCTGAAAGAAAGGATATTGCGGAGACATGGCTTAGCCACAGCCTGGGGGATGTTTCCAGAATGAGATTTTCACTCTGCAGCGGAGTGTGCGCTGATATGAAACTTCCTGGCAGATTAAAACTGTGTGCCCGACCGAGACTCGAACTCGGGACCTTTGCCTTTCGCGGGCAAGTGCTCTACCAACTGAGCCACCGAAGCACGACCCACGCCCGGCACTCACAGCTTTACTTCTGCCAGTACCTCGTCTCCTACCTTCCAAACTTTACAGAAGCTCTTCTGCGAACCTTGCAGAACTAGCACTCCTGAAAGAAAGGATATTGCGGAGACATGGCTTAGCCACAGCCTGGGGGATGTTTCCAGAATGAGATTTTCACTCTGCAGCGGAGTGTGCGCTGATATGAAACTTCCTGGCAGATTAAAACTGTGTGCCCGACCGAGACTCGAACTCGGGACCTTTGCCTTTCGCGGGCAAGTGCTCTACCAACTGAGCCACCGAAGCACGACCCACGCCCGGCACTCACAGCTTTACTTCTGCCAGTACCTCGTCTCCTACCTTCCAAACTTTACAGAAGCTCTTCTGCGAACCTTGCAGAACTAGCACTCCTGAAAGAAAGGATATTGCGGAGACATGGCTTAGCCACAGCCTGGGGGATGTTTCCAGAATGAGATTTTCACTCTGCAGCGGAGTGTGCGCTGATATGAAACTTCCTGGCAGATTAAAACTGTGTGCCCGACCGAGACTCGAACTCGGGACCTTTGCCTTTCGCGGGCAAGTGCTCTACCAACTGAGCCACCGAAGCACGACCCACGCCCGGCACTCACAGCTTTACTTCTGCCAGTACCTCGTCTCCTACCTTCCAAACTTTACAGAAGCTCTTCTGCGAACCTTGCAGAACTAGCACTCCTGAAAGAAAGGATATTGCGGAGACATGGCTTAGCCACAGCC
Organism: Schistocerca americana; assembly: GCF_021461395.2. Lineage (NCBI taxonomy): Eukaryota > Metazoa > Arthropoda > Insecta > Orthoptera > Acrididae > Schistocerca > Schistocerca americana. Next base: position 850,988,159 of record NC_060119.1, read on the forward strand.
TGGGGGATGTTTCCAGAATGAGATTTTCACTCTGCAGCGGAGTGTGCGCTGATATGAAACTTCCTGGCAGATTAAAACTGTGTGCCCGACCGAGACTCGAACTCGGGACCTTTGCCTTTCGCGGGCAAGTGCTCTACCAACTGAGCCACCGAAGCACGACCCACGCCCGGCACTCACAGCTTTACTTCTGCCAGTACCTCGTCTCCTACCTTCCAAACTTTACAGAAGCTCTTCTGCGAACCTTGCAGAACTAGCACTCCTGAAAGAAAGGATATTGCGGAGACATGGCTTAGCCACAGCCTGGGGGATGTTTCCAGAATGAGATTTTCACTCTGCAGCGGAGTGTGCGCTGATATGAAACTTCCTGGCAGATTAAAACTGTGTGCCCGACCGAGACTCGAACTCGGGACCTTTGCCTTTCGCGGGCAAGTGCTCTACCAACTGAGCCACCGAAGCACGACCCACGCCCGGCACTCACAGCTTTACTTCTGCCAGTACCTCGTCTCCTACCTTCCAAACTTTACAGAAGCTCTTCTGCTAACCTTGCAGAACTAGCACTCCTGAAAGAAAGGATATTGCGGAGACATGGCTTAGCCACAGCCTGGGGGATGTTTCCAGAATGAGATTTTCACTCTGCAGCGGAGTGTGCGCTGATATGAAACTTCCTGGCAGATTAAAACTGTGTGCCCGACCGAGACTCGAACTCGGGACCTTTGCCTTTCGCGGGCAAGTGCTCTACCAACTGAGCCACCGAAGCACGACCCACGCCCGGCACTCACAGCTTTACTTCTGCCAGTACCTCGTCTCCTACCTTCCAAACTTTACAGAAGCTCTTCTGCGAACCTTGCAGAACTAGCACTCCTGAAAGAAAGGATATTGCGGAGACATGGCTTAGCCACAGCCTGGGGGATGTTTCCAGAATGAGATTTTCACTCTGCAGCGGAGTGTGCGCTGATATGAAACTTCCTGGCAGATTAAAACTGTGTGCCCGACCGAGACTCGAACTCGGGACCTTTGCCTTTCGCGGGCAAGTGCTCTACCAACTGAGCCACCGAAGCACGACCCACGCCCGGCACTCACAGCTTTACTTCTGCCAGTACCTCGTCTCCTACCTTCCAAACTTTACAGAAGCTCTTCTGCGAACCTTGCAGAACTAGCACTCCTGAAAGAAAGGATATTGCGGAGACATGGCTTAGCCACAGCCTGGGGGATGTTTCCAGAATGAGATTTTCACTCTGCAGCGGAGTGTGCGCTGATATGAAACTTCCTGGCAGATTAAAACTGTGTGCCCGACCGAGACTCGAACTCGGGACCTTTGCCTTTCGCGGGCAAGTGCTCTACCAACTGAGCCACCGAAGCACGACCCACGCCCGGCACTCACAGCTTTACTTCTGCCAGTACCTCGTCTCCTACCTTCCAAACTTTACAGAAGCTCTTCTGCGAACCTTGCAGAACTAGCACTCCTGAAAGAAAGGATATTGCGGAGACATGGCTTAGCCACAGCCTGGGGGATGTTTCCAGAATGAGATTTTCACTCTGCAGCGGAGTGTGCGCTGATATGAAACTTCCTGGCAGATTAAAACTGTGTGCCCGACCGAGACTCGAACTCGGGACCTTTGCCTTTCGCGGGCAAGTGCTCTACCAACTGAGCCACCGAAGCACGACCCACGCCCGGCACTCACAGCTTTACTTCTGCCAGTACCTCGTCTCCTACCTTCCAAACTTTACAGAAGCTCTTCTGCGAACCTTGCAGAACTAGCACTCCTGAAAGAAAGGATATTGCGGAGACATGGCTTAGCCACAGCCTGGGGGATGTTTCCAGAATGAGATTTTCACTCTGCAGCGGAGTGTGCGCTGATATGAAACTTCCTGGCAGATTAAAACTGTGTGCCCGACCGAGACTCGAACTCGGGACCTTTGCCTTTCGCGGGCAAGTGCTCTACCAACTGAGCCACCGAAGCACGACCCACGCCCGGCACTCACAGCTTTACTTCTGCCAGTACCTCGTCTCCTACCTTCCAAACTTTACAGAAGCTCTTCTGCGAACCTTGCAGAACTAGCACTCCTGAAAGAAAGGATATTGCGGAGACATGGCTTAGCCACAGCCTGGGGGATGTTTCCAGAATGAGATTTTCACTCTGCAGCGGAGTGTGCGCTGATATGAAACTTCCTGGCAGATTAAAACTGTGTGCCCGACCGAGACTCGAACTCGGGACCTTTGCCTTTCGCGGGCAAGTGCTCTACCAACTGAGCCACCGAAGCACGACCCACGCCCGGCACTCACAGCTTTACTTCTGCCAGTACCTCGTCTCCTACCTTCCAAACTTTACAGAAGCTCTTCTGCGAACCTTGCAGAACTAGCACTCCTGAAAGAAAGGATATTGCGGAGACATGGCTTAGCCACAGCCTGGGGGATGTTTCCAGAATGAGATTTTCACTCTGCAGCGGAGTGTGAGTGCCGGGCGTGGGTCGTGCTTCGGTGGCTCAGTTGGTAGAGCACTTGCCCGCGAAAGGCAAAGGTCCCGAGTTCGAGTCTCGGTCGGGCACACAGTTTTAATCTGCCAGGAAGTTTCATATCAGCGCACACTCCGCTGCAGAGTGAAAATCTCATTCTGGAAACATCCCCCAGGCTGTGGCTAAGCCATGTCTCCGCAATATCCTTTCTTTCAGGAGTGCTAGTTCTGCAAGGTTCGCAGAAGAGCTTCTGTAAAGTTTGGAAGGTAGGAGACGAGGTACTGGCAGAAGTAAAGCTGTGAGTGCCGGGCGTGGGTCGTGCTTCGGTGGCTCAGTTGGTAGAGCACTTGCCCGCGAAAGGCAAAGGTCCCGAGTTCGAGTCTCGGTCGGGCACACAGTTTTAATCTGCCAGGAAGTTTCATATCAGCGCACACTCCGCTGCAGAGTGAAAATCTCATTCTGGAAACATCCCCCAGGCTGTGGCTAAGCCATGTCTCCGCAATATCCTTTCTTTCAGGAGTGCTAGTTCTGCAAGGTTCGCAGAAGAGCTTCTGTAAAGTTTGGAAGGTAGGAGACGAGGTACTGGCAGAAGTAAAGCTGTGAGTGCCGGGCGTGGGTCGTGCTTCGGTGGCTCAGTTGGTAGAGCACTTGCCCGCGAAAGGCAAAGGTCCCGAGTTCGAGTCTCGGTCGGGCACACAGTTTTAATCTGCCAGGAAGTTTCATATCAGCGCACACTCCGCTGCAGAGTGAAAATCTCATTCTGGAAACATCCCCCAGGCTGTGGCTAAGCCATGTCTCCGCAATATCCTTTCTTTCAGGAGTGCTAGTTCTGCAAGGTTCGCAGAAGAGCTTCTGTAAAGTTTGGAAGGTAGGAGACGAGGTAATGGCAGAAGTAAAGCTGTGAGTGCCGGGCGTGGGTCGTGCTTCGGTGGCTCAGTTGGTAGAGCACTTGCCCGCGAAAGGCAAAGGTCCCGAGTTCGAGTCTCGGTCGGGCACACAGTTTTAATCTGCCAGGAAGTTTCATATCAGCGCACACTCCGCTGCAGAGTGAAAATCTCATTCTGGAAACATCCCCCAGGCTGTGGCTAAGCCATGTCTCCGCAATATCCTTTCTTTCAGGAGTGCTAGTTCTGCAAGGTTCGCAGAAGAGCTTCTGTAAAGTTTGGAAGGTAGGAGACGAGGTACTGGCAGAAGTAAAGCTGTGAGTGCCGGGCGTGGGTCGTGCTTCGGTGGCTCAGTTGGTAGAGCACTTGCCCGCGAAAGGCAAAGGTCCCGAGTTCGAGTCTCGGTCGGGCACACAGTTTTAATCTGCCAGGAAGTTTCATATCAGCGCACACTCCGCTGCAGAGTGAAAATCTCATTCTGGAAACATCCCCCAGGCTGTGGCTAAGCCATGTCTCCGCAATATCCTTTCTTTCAGGAGTGCTAGTTCTGCAAGGTTCGCAGAAGAGCTTCTGTAAAGTTTGGAAGGTAGGAGACGAGGTACTGGCAGAAGTAAAGCTGTGAGTGCCGGGCGTGGGTCGTGCTTCGGTGGCTCAGTTGGTAGAGCACTTGCCCGCGAAAGGCAAAGGTCCCGAGTTCGAGTCTCGGTCGGGCACACAGTTTTAATCTGCCAGGAAGTTTCATATCAGCGCACACTCCGCTGCAGAGTGAAAATCTCATTCTGGAAACATCCCCCAGGCTGTGGCTAAGCCATGTCTCCGCAATATCCTTTCTTTCAGGAGTGCTAGTTCTGCAAGGTTCGCAGAAGAGCTTCTGTAAAGTTTGGAAGGTAGGAGACGAGGTACTGGCAGAAGTAAAGCTGTGAGTGCCGGGCGTGGGTCGTGCTTCGGTGGCTCAGTTGGTAGAGCACTTGCCCGCGAAAGGCAAAGGTCCCGAGTTCGAGTCTCGGTCGGGCACACAGTTTTAATCTGCCAGGAAGTTTCATATCAGCGCACACTCCGCTGCAGAGTGAAAATCTCATTCTGGAAACATCCCCCAGGCTGTGGCTAAGCCATGTCTCCGCAATATCCTTTCTTTCAGGAGTGCTAGTTCTGCAAGGTTCGCAGAAGAGCTTCTGTAAAGTTTGGAAGGTAGGAGACGAGGTACTGGCAGAAGTAAAGCTGTGAGTGCCGGGCGTGGGTCGTGCTTCGGTGGCTCAGTTGGTAGAGCACTTGCCCGCGAAAGGCAAAGGTCCCGAGTTCGAGTCTCGGTCGGGCACACAGTTTTAATCTGCCAGGAAGTTTCATATCAGCGCACACTCCGCTGCAGAGTGAAAACCTCATTCTGGAAACATCCCCCAGGCTGTGGCTAAGCCATGTCTCCGCAATATCCTTTCTTTCAGGAGTGCTAGTTCTGCAAGGTTCGCAGAAGAGCTTCTGTAAAGTTTGGAAGGTAGGAGACGAGGTACTGGCAGAAGTAAAGCTGTGAGTGCCGGGCGTGGGTCGTGCTTCGGTGGCTCAGTTGGTAGAGCACTTGCCCGCGAAAGGCAAAGGTCCCGAGTTCGAGTCTCGGTCGGGCACACAGTTTTAATCTGCCAGGAAGTTTCATATCAGCGCACACTCCGCTGCAGAGTGAAAATCTCATTCTGGAAACATCCCCCAGGCTGTGGCTAAGCCATGTCTCCGCAATATCCTTTCTTTCAGGAGTGCTAGTTCTGCAAGGTTCGCAGAAGAGCTTCTGTAAAGTTTGGAAGGTAGGAGACGAGGTACTGGCAGAAGTAAAGCTGTGAGTGCCGGGCGTGGGTCGTGCTTCGGTGGCTCAGTTGGTAGAGCACTTGCCCGCGAAAGGCAAAGGTCCCGAGTTCGAGTCTCGGTCGGGCACACAGTTTTAATCTGCCAGGAAGTTTCATATCAGCGCACACTCCGCTGCAGAGTGAAAATCTCATTCTGGAAACATCCCCCAGGCTGTGGCTAAGCCATGTCTCCGCAATATCCTTTCTTTCAGGAGTGCTAGTTCTGCAAGGTTCGCAGAAGAGCTTCTGTAAAGTTTGGAAGGTAGGAGACGAGGTACTGGCAGAAGTAAAGCTGTGAGTGCCGGGCGTGGGTCGTGCTTCGGTGGCTCAGTTGGTAGAGCACTTGCCCGCGAAAGGCAAAGGTCCCGAGTTCGAGTCTCGGTCGGGCACACAGTTTTAATCTGCCAGGAAGTTTCATATCAGCGCACACTCCGCTGCAGAGTGAAAATCTCATTCTGGAAACATCCCCCAGGCTGTGGCTAAGCCATGTCTCCGCAATATCCTTTCTTTCAGGAGTGCTAGTTCTGCAAGGTTCGCAGAAGAGCTTCTGTAAAGTTTGGAAGGTAGGAGACGAGGTAATGGCAGAAGTAAAGCTGTGAGTGCCGGGCGTGGGTCGTGCTTCGGTGGCTCAGTTGGTAGAGCACTTGCCCGCGAAAGGCAAAGGTCCCGAGTTCGAGTCTCGGTCGGGCACACAGTTTTAATCTGCCAGGAAGTTTCATATCAGCGCACACTCCGCTGCAGAGTGAAAATCTCATTCTGGAAACATCCCCCAGGCTGTGGCTAAGCCATGTCTCCGCAATATCCTTTCTTTCAGGAGTGCTAGTTCTGCAAGGTTCGCAGAAGAGCTTCTGTAAAGTTTGGAAGGTAGGAGACGAGGTACTGGCAGAAGTAAAGCTGTGAGTGCCGGGCGTGGGTCGTGCTTCGGTGGCTCAGTTGGTAGAGCACTTGCCCGCGAAAGGCAAAGGTCCCGAGTTCGAGTCTCGGTCGGGCACACAGTTTTAATCTGCCAGGAAGTTTCATATCAGCGCACACTCCGCTGCAGAGTGAAAATCTCATTCTGGAAACATCCCCCAGGCTGTGGCTAAGCCATGTCTCCGCAATATCCTTTCTTTCAGGAGTGCTAGTTCTGCAAGGTTCGCAGAAGAGCTTCTGTAAAGTTTGGAAGGTAGGAGACGAGGTACTGGCAGAAGTAAAGCTGTGAGTGCCGGGCGTGGGTCGTGCTTCGGTGGCTCAGTTGGTAGAGCACTTGCCCGCGAAAGGCAAAGGTCCCGAGTTCGAGTCTCGGTCGGGCACACAGTTTTAATCTGCCAGGAAGTTTCAAACGTAGACAAGGTTCACCATTCTCATTCACATATCTTAACGTGAAAGATAATTGATGAAAAAGTGAAACGTGTGCAGTAGAATCTACTATTATAGAGAAATGTTTGGCGTGTTTTATTTTACTTATGATAATTCTTTTTATTCCTTCAGAAAGAAGCTCTATTATTTCATCACAGATTGCTGAAGAAAGATAACTTGCATGTCCCTGCCCTGGATTTCCATATTGTTCAGTGTGTTCTGCGAGAAAAGGGTCAAACTCTAAGTTCAAGAGACATCATAAATTGACCATTATGTTATGGATTGACTCTTTCAACGTGTCCACGTAGCGAAAGTCCACGACTTAGCTTCTTCACTACTGCAAACACGCTTTTCAGCACACTGCCCAGTACAGTTCTTCTCTCTCAACGTATGACTCGAAATGGTTATCTATTGTTTCAAGTGGTTTTTTTTTCTTGTTAAGAGTGATAACTCAGAATTTTTGTGTTCAAGTGAATTCTCATGATGGATAAAACATTAGAAATATTTTACCAATCTGCAATACCATTAGTAGCAATGGCGGCCTTACCTCCGAACAATTTACATGGTGCACAAAAAACAGCACCGGTGCTACGGGAGTATATTAGAAAATCACGCAAAGTTGATTCACCATTTAAAAGTTTACGGTAAAATACATTTTTGTTCAAATATCTGGATTTATCGCCTATTGATCTTGATTTAGAAAAATCACCGTTGCAATTTTGATTAATGCTACTTTGTAAGGGAATGTCAAATGTTGATTCATTGACACACCATTCTGCAGGATCATCACTAACAAGGTTATTTCTTTTTGTAATGTCTGACTCGGCAGTTAGTTTTTAGTAAAACTCGAAATCAGGAACAAATGACTTTTGTTTCTTCTTTATTAACTTCTTTTTCAGCAGCTGCAGTGCCAGAAATATAATACGTACTACTTGAAATCGAAAAATTTATCTACTGTGCCAAGCGCTTTTAGAACATTGGCTTCCCGTTGTCGCCTTTCCTTCGACAATTTCCGAAATGCCGCCCCAGTTAATTTTGTACATTTGCTTTTTTTCACTGTTATTCATGTTAAGGCAGTTACAAAAATGTCAACCAACAGTCAAAACAAAATAAAAAAAATAGCAAAAGGAAAAAAAGAAAGATTGTATCCAGTTCCAATCGTACTAATCCGCACATGAGCACAAATTTTTTTACTTTGAACACGGCACACGAGCACAAAGATTTTTCCTTTAAACTCGGAGCAATGACGTGACCAACTCGGATTACTCGACGCAACTGTGCTATGAAAGAACGACAATGCAGAATAATTTAATTTCACTGTCGCCTGTTCCTATGTTGTCAGTGACCAGTAGAATCACACATGCCGGCTGGAATTCGTCTCGTAAAGAAAACGGGACAGTCCCTTTCTTGGCTTCTGTTTCCCGCGTCAGCGGAATTTTAGCTGGGACGCAAATATGTTCTGAATATTCTTGACAGTGTCTTTCTAATTTAAAAATTAAATAATTTTTGTAATTTCTTATCCCACTTATTGTTACAACATTTTAGAGGTTTCTGTGGGTAGAGATGACAGACTACAAAGTTTAAGTAATCTTCTTGGCAGTTGAAGTGGTGTGTTGTTATTTTTGTGAACACTGCTATTATGTCTACACGCAAATGCACCTTTTGTTCCAACATAAAATACAAATAACTTTTCCTCGAAGAAAAAAAGCTTAGTTAAGAAGTTTAATATAAAATTTGCAATGTCACGTACTATTCTATTGCACAAAGTGGGAACTTTGATATCGTGCAGGCTGCAGCACAATAAATGAGACAAACGAAAGTTGGTTTCTCCTTTTTTCGCCAAAAAAAATAACTAAGAAAATAAATAAATAAAATTTTTAAACTGTTGTGAAGTCTATTCCACACATTATTAGATATTCCGCTTATGTTCTTTTCGTATAAACATGTGTTTAAAAATGTGAAACATTCCCAGTGTCGACATGTTTGTTAAATCAAAGCTCAGATATTGAAGACCACAGAGATTTCACATTAATTACAGTAATGGTGGGTTGACTTGATACTTACCCGTAATTTCTACAAGAAATTTAAGTAGAGTCGGGTTTTACATACTGAGGCCCACACATGTTACATTATTTAAGAAACTGCTGATTGGTTTATCACAGCTTTTCAGGGGTCCCGGTATTTTCGAGGGGAAAAGATGGTAGGGTTAAGTAGAAGTCGACAACATTCTCGGAATAATAACGTTTCAAACATTGTATTGTAGATTGCCGTCCTTACAGCTTACTTCAAAATATTTTGAACAGTCAAGAAGATGATACCAGACAGAAGCCCAATGTTAAATTTCCACTCAGTCACCAAGTAAACTATGTATATTTCCAAGCTTGCATTGTCAAATTTCGTTCTTCGGGCTTATTTAAACTAGCAAGTTGTTTAACAATATTAAAATTTTTTGTCGTTTGTAAGATCAGTTATTTTAAAACGTAAAAGGTTAAAACGAGTACCGAGCAAAAAATGCCGCCCCCCCCCCCTAAGGTACCTCCCCTAAGCCTGTGCCTAGTGGGCCTATACGTAAATCCGCCACTGGATAGGGAAGGTTCCAAGTGAAACAGAAAAGAAATTAGAAGAAACACTAGAGGCGATTACTACTGATGTTCAGGACAAAACTCATTCTTTAGAAGCTGACGTAAATCACAAACTTGTGGAGTTCAAAAACAATGGAGTAGAGAATTTGAGATCTGAAACTAATAAAAGCAAAGAGCAGGTAAAAAAATCTAGAAAGTGTAGCGAATTTGGCTTCTTTGTTCACTTTAGGAGGGGCATATCCCAGTCACGCTACCTTCAAAATTGAAAAGTTCGATCCAAAGGGAGGAATGCATCCAGTTATTTTCCTAGACGCTTGCAGGAAGATAATCCCTTCAGCATTGCCTGATGAGGATCGATTCAGAATAGCGAGGACGAAGTTAGTAGGGGACGGAAGTAGCAGAGTAGTGCATGCCACTGACGATGAATTTTTGAGGAAATTTGAAGAGAAATACTGATCTTTTTATAAACAGGACGAGGTTTTGCAGAAATTTATGTAAGCTTCTCCATACCGACTGAGTAAAGAGGCAAATGGTTTAAAAACTGGCTCTGAGCTCTATGGGACTTAACTTCTGAGGTTAGAACTTAGAACTTCATAAACCTAACGAACCTAAGACATCATATACATCCATGCCCGAGGCAGGATTCTAACCTGCGACCGTAGCGGTCGCGCGGTTCGAATCGCTCGGCCGGCTAAAAGAGACAAATTTGAAATTGTATTTCGAGGAGCTATTTAAAAAAGTAGAATATGTGAAGTTCGGATGTCAGGAAAGAGTATATTAACGATACTTCGTGGAAAATTATAGTGGCGTATCCGAGGCTATCTTATGAGCGAAAACGATAAAACATACTTTCTGAGCCGGCCGCTGTGGCCGAGCGGTTCTAGGCGCTTCAGTCTGGAACCGCACTGCTGCTACGGTCGCAGATTCGAATCCTGTCTCGGGGATGGATATGTGTGATGTCCTTAGGTTAGTTAGGTTTAAATAGTTCCATGTCTAGGGGATTGATGATGGTTCAAATGCCACTGAGCACTATGGGACTTAACGTCTGAGGTCATCAGCCCCCTAGAACTTAGAACTACTTAAACCTCACTAAACTAAGGACAACACACACACCTATGCCCGAGGCAGGATTCGAACGTGCGACCGTAGCGGTCGCGTGGGGGACTGGTGAACTCAGATGTTAAGTCCCATAGTGCTTAGAGCCATTTGAACCATACTTTCTCAACAATTTCAATAGCAACCGAAACAATAACCGTCACAGTGATTACGACGTGAGGTGTGCACGTAGATGGAGGTAGGAGAGGAGGAAGAGGTGACGGTCGTGGAATAAGTCGTCTTAACGGCTGAGTTTGGGAAAATTACTGCTGGGAAAACGCAAGTCCGCAACAGAAAAGGGTCAGGCAAACTGGTGAGGCTGGCGGTACCCGGCTCTCACAAAGAAAACAATGTAACAGCGGTGGCGGGCTCACGTAAGGAGTCAGGTATTTAGGAAACAATGAAAGAGCAATGAACTTCGTATACAGGACAAATCATAAGCGATAACAAATGAAATTGTTTGTGATGTCGAAGCGGTAGCGGGTATGGTGAGTACAAGTGGTACAGCGGCGACGATAAAAGAGCAGTGACCGGTCGTGGAGACGCGTGTTATGGTAGTTAATGAAGTCAGAACAGTAGGCAAAGATTAGGAATGGCTGAGGCAATTAGGTGAAGTGTATGATGGGTCAGAGGAGTGGAAAAGAAACAGGAAAGGATGTTTTGGTGCGAAAATTAGTCAGTGTGGAGGATGATAAAATTGTGAAGTGTGTGTGGCAGTGGGGGCAGGCGATCTGAGGGAGACCTGCGCGAAGCAAATGAAGTTAATAGGAACATAAAGAGTAATGATGATGAGATTAATGAATATAGTGGGTATGGTGGGGCACGTGAGGTGCAGATGGGTAGATGTCTGGTAGATGCCTTTCCCGATTCAGCGAAATTCGTCGTATTTGATCGACTAGCCAGAGACTGATGTGCAGTCTGATTATATAGCTTACAAGAGCCGAATAAAATTAATGAGCGAGCAGATGGTTGTAATGTATATGAAGTCAAAACAGATGTGACTCGCGGAGGCGATGATAACGATGAAAGTGAACCTGTCGATCATTCGAGTAAGGATGAAATAAGGTACGTTTTGTGTCACAAGGGAACAGGGGAATTCGGGTAAAACCCTCGTATAAGCTACGTAGACAGCATGACGCCTTGTGATTTGGAAGTGTAACAAGACCTGTTATGGGAAGGGAAGTGTAATGAACCGAAGCGATATGATCGAATTATGATACCTATTACTGTATATGAAATGGAAACTCAGGCGTTAATTGATGGTGGAAGTTAGGTTAGTGTTGTGTCACAGTCATTTTACAAGCAAATTATAACGGTAACGGATATAGTCTCAGAATACCAATTGTTCAAAGACGGGATAAACCAGAAAGACTGGAGCGGGGGTGAAAATGATCATTTCAATATTCAGTTAAGATATAATTTGAATAAATTCCTCGCTGAAGCTGATTCTGTGCTTTGTTACCTTTTAAATTTCCTGTTACGATGAAACCAGGGGCAGAGATCGCTGTAGGCGGGTGATAAGTTAGGTAGTTGTTCTCCGTCTAAAAAATGGAGGACCACGCGATGAGATTTGTCTTAGTCCATAGCAAGAATAAACGTACTTCGTATAATAAACAATTTAGGCTGCGGGTTCTAAGAAAAAGGATGCAAATATAGATATGATAGCACGCTTGTGCCGCGTAATCGTCAGTCACCAAACTCTCGCTTCCCAGCGGAATTTAACTGCTGAAACATGTAAGAAACTTATGCTGAGAGTTAGTGATATTTAAGGTACGTATTCAATAAATAGTAAGTCGTTTTAATGGAAGAACGAGATTATTATTCATAATTAGCATAAAACTACAAACATGGCTATCTCATATGCGTCTAGATAGAAGAAAGAGTGTGAAGTAAGATCCTAAGAAACTTCCTTTGCTTCATGTAAAAGAACAACGAATTTATCGCACCTATTCTAACACATCGAGTTCACGGATATACATCTCTCTCAGCATGGTAGTTGATTAAACGACAAAAGTTAATTTGTTATCCATGTGTTATCGTGGTTCTGTCAAGGTCTTTGATTTAATTGCACTCCATTAGCGTCCTTGGAGTAATAACGGTTTGTTACACTAGGTACAACTTGTTATCTGTCAATTTTCAGCTTGTCTTCCTTCTCTTTAGAGCAGTAATTAGGTGAAGTTTATCTGACAGATGTACCAACGATAATGTTTTGTTACAATCAGTTTTGTTTATCATGCTGTAATTTCGGTCATCTTTGCTGGTGATATCGTAGGTGGTCTTGTGTCAATCAAGAGAACGTGAAGAAAGTAGATAGACACACAAAATACTACAAAATAGCCCGAGAGTTCACAAGACCACCAAACGCAGGCCTACTACTAGCAAAGATTATCGAGATTACATCATGATAAACAAAACAGATAGTAACCGTACAATATCGCTGCTAAATCTGTAAAACAAGCAGTCACATAATTATTGCTCTAAAGAAAAGGAAGACAACCTGAAAATTATACGGATAACGTCATTTCTAGAACAATCAATCGTTATTATTCCAGGAGATCTATTGGAGTGTAATTTGTTATAGCCACTATGGCTGATGTTCTCCCTCTCCATTTTCTCCAAAAGCTAACTAATGCTAAATGAAAAAGAACACATGCTACAGATGCCTCTCCTACGCTGTTGCGCCGTGTTGTTAATTAGAACGGAAGTGAAACGCCACCACAGCCGGTTGGCGGCCCTGTTGAGACGTGACAAATGACGGGCGGCTCGGCGCTCTCGTAGGTGGCGCTTGGTCGCGGTGTGGAGGCGGATGAAAGGCCGCTCTGTTAGCGGCAGGCAGGCAGGCGCCGAGTCAGCTGCCGGCCGGCCCCCGACTCCCGTAATCCGATTACAGCTCGCCGCCGTCCCCCGGGACACGTGCTGCCGCCTAATAGCACCCCAAACAGAATCACCCCTGTCAAGTCGCTGAGCGTCTTCTCCGAGAGCAGCTCCGGCCTTCTCTGATTGAACGAAACGCGGAAGAAAGGCACTTAGTACTTCTTTTTTTTCCCAATATTTTGTTCCTAGTACTCGGAGTCCCTCGAGTGTACTGAAACAGAGATTGTACGAGACATGTTCAGAAAGTAAGTGTACTGTGACCATAAAGGGCCGCTGAACCATGGATTTACTTTCAAAATCTTTTCTTAAAGAATTTACTATATTTACTAGCGATTCATCAAGAACATTAACACATTTAATCACACTATATGAGCGTGGAAGTAGTTGCCAGTGAGTAACTGATGAAAACAAATTTCTTTCAACAAATGGAAATTTTATTCCTAAAAACTCTTTCTTTTTTTTAAAAAAAAAAAACAAATTTAAAAACTAATATCAGAAAGCACCCTCTAAATATCAAGTTACAATTTATTCAGAGGCAGAAATAACATTTTTTTTTGTTTTTTTTTTTTTTTTTTTTGACAGTATGAGCTTTCGGGCTGCGAACCTTGCCGCTCCGTTTTAACACGGCCGTAGTCACGACCGCTCACAACAACACAACAACCTCTGAAAGACTACACTGGTGCAAATCTGCAACACACCAGATTACTTTAAACTAAAAATTTTAATAACTCACACAAACACATAAACTATGCACCCCGTAGGAGGGATGGGAATGGTACAAAACACCCACATTTAAAAAAATTTCTTGCCACCGAAAGTGCAACTTGTTTTTAAAAGAAAACTCTTTCGGTGGAAGGGTGGCAACTTTATATACTAAAATGACCAAATAAAAACCCATGAAACGCAGTCTTACATAAAATCTACAGACATGCTCTACATTACACATATACCGCCTCTCAAGATGATAGGCAAGATAAAAACGTATTTCAGGAATTAGGCCGTTACACTTCAAGCAATAAATTCGTTAACACCGAATCAGACAAACATGACAGAGGCAGCTATTAACGTATGGCAGATTGGCAGGGGGATTACTGAACAACCCGGACCGCAGATTGCTCTAACCCGCCCCTACTCCACAAGGGAAAAACGGACCACCCAATTCATAAATAACCACCTTCCCGCGAATGGGCAAACGGAGAAGAAAGGTGGGACGACCCCGAAACAAAGCGGCTGGTGACCTCACCAAGAAAACAAGTAGAATTTAACAAGTAAATGAAACAACATATCTCCAATCTCTTAACTTCTAATAACCTGCGATTTCTGGTGAAGATCTGGCGCAGCACCCCCGACGCTCTCCCGAACCGTCCGCTGCCAGCCGCTTCAACGGACACAGGAAGGCGCGCCGATCTCCCGCCTCACGGCGTCGCAGCTCGCACCGGCCAGCCCGATGTCATGGTTTGACTCCTGTTGCTCTCGTGTCGACCGCGAAGTCACTTCCCCTCGCTATGCGCCGCGGCTCACTGGACTGACGTGAGAACCTCACATGTGCCGACGCTCAAGGTGGACAAGTCACCTTGTGTCTCAGTGCGCGACCGACCAACCGTATGATCCAACCGCCAATGACCGTTGCCCGAGCAACTCGAGCAGACTGGCGGCCAAATGCACAGACTCAGAAGCAGGAACTCAGCCCCGACCGGGTGACCACTAGCTGAGTTCTGTTACTGGCGGAGTGGCAAGATTCATTTTCGGGCTTTAAAGTTTGATCCAAACGACAGACTAACTGCCGCAGAAATGCGAACGAGAGACATACCAGCAACTGGTGACGCGAGACTCACCCAACCTCACTCCGACTGACTGAGCTTATAGCGCCTCTTAAATGCACGTGAACAGGAAACCTTTCCCCATTTCCACCAGAGAGAACACCAAAGCCGCGATTCCCACAGCGGCGCCACCGGCAGAAACGGAGGGCGAGTGCTTCACACAACGCGCTGTGGCGCGCTCTTCAAAACAGCAAATTTTACCACGGCTCAGTCGTATTTTTTTTTTTTTTTTTTTGTGGATTGGCAACACTGAGTTGTAAAAGGTTGGTTCCCTGACCAGAACGAGGGTCACAGAAACACGGTAGTACGTAAACTCACTTTTTAGTGTCCAACTCTGTGAAAGGTGTTGGTAATAAATCCCGCCAAGTACAAGCACCTGCTGTGATCCGCTTCCTACTCGCAGAAGATATAACAAGTACCGAAATTTTTTCGTGAAGATAAACGGTTTACGATGAAGATGTTATGAACAGAACGAGTCGTTGGCTCACCTCGGAAGATGTTACCCGCAGTTGGCAATGAAACGTCAGGAGGAAGAATTTCTACTGTTCGACCACAGCTTCTTAGCTCGGAAGTTGTAATTAACGAAAACGCCGGCCGTGAAAGCCCACACGATACGAGAATGACTTTAAGTGGAGACGAACAGAGGAATGGAAGACCTTCGATTTAGGCTGACGATTTGGTTCAAAATGGTTCAAATGCCTCTGAGCACTATGGGATTTAACTTCTGAGGTCATCAGTCCCCTAGAACTTAGAACTACTTAAACCTAACTAACCTAACGACATCACACACATCCACACACATCCATGCCCGAGACAGGATTCGAACCTACGACCGTAGCGGTCGAGCGGTTCCACACTGTAGCGCCTAGAACCGCTCGGCCACCCCGGCCGGCTGATGATTTGGTGCAAAAAATTGAGGACGCTGTTAGTGAACAGCGGCTATTGACAGTGCATGAAATTTTCCTTATGTTTTCATCACTCTCCAGCTCTCTTATACGAGACACTCAGAGAAACGCTGAGGTACCGGAAACTGTGCGCGAGATGGGTCCCAACACAGCTGACAGAGCAGCACAAGAAAATTCGAGTCAGTAGCGCCCGGGGGTTTTTTGAGCGACTTGAATTGGGAGGTGAGGATTTTCTGAGCTATCTTTTGAATGGAGATGAAACTTAGGTGAATTATTACACACCTGAGACAAGGGGACAGTCGTGTGCACATTAATTCCCCATCTGCCGCCGGCCGGTGTGGCCGTGCGGTCTTGGCGCTTCAGTCTGGAACCGCGTGACCGCTCCGGTCGCAGGTTCGAATCCTGCCTCGGGCATAGATGTGTGTGATGTCCTTAGGTTAGTTAGGTTTAAGTAGTTCTAAGTTCTAGGGGACTGATGACCACAGAAGTTAAGTCCCATAGTGCTCAGAGCCATTTGAACCATTTTGAACCCCATCTGCCAAAACGTTGAAAACCACAATTTCGGGCAAAAAATCATGGCCTCAGTGTTCTGGAACTGAATAGGCATCGCTTTCGTCGAATTTCTGTCTCAGGGGGAGCCCATTAGTGCACAACGATATTGTGAGGCCCTAAAGGAACTGAAAAACAGCACTCAAAACGAAAGGAGGGGAATGGCGACGAGAGGAGTGTGCTTGTTGCACAACAACGCCCATCCTCACACAGCCTTCGCCACCAAGGCGCTGTCAGACTCATTTGATTGGGAAATTGTGGGGCTTCAAGGTCCTCCTCAGTCCCTGAGACTGATTCAGTGAAGTCCTCCCAGCTGGACAAACCAAAGGAGCAGTGAGAGAAACCTTAAAAAAAGAACACCCCCAAGAACCAAGGCACTGTGGTGGCACCCACACCACCGCTACCTACAAGCTCTGTGCCTGAGGTTGAGGTGGAGATTCTGGCGTCCGCTGAGGACCTAGATCTTGGGAAGAGATTGGGAAGTTTGCTAATGTGCTGAAATGGCTAATTGGATGGTAGCTCTGTGGGTGCTTTCTGTTCTTCCCTGGCTTGGGGAGTGGGGTAGGCCGCTGATGTGAGGCTCCAGTTGAACAGCCATGGATGCTGCTTCTCTATGCGGCCGGGATATCGTCAGAGCCTGGAGCTTTGTTTGCAATCATGGGCTTGTTGCTTCTTCTGTGGTGATAGGCAGGATTGGGTCTGCATCTGCTTCATCGTCTGGGAGGAGGGCTGCAGCTTCCTGCTCGATCATGGCGACTCGATGTGGGTCCACTCCATTTTTCAGCGGTTGGAAATTTGCTTGAAATGTGTCAGCCAACATGTTGGCTTTTTCTTTGGGGCGATAGACCGTTCTGTCTTGCAGCGTAAGCGGCGATATCCTGGTGCAGCTCTTCGTGAAAAATTTGATGGTATGACAGTAAAGTGGGTCCAGGGTAAAGGACCGGAGTTTTGCCGACCATTGCTGATTTTTATGGACAATGATGCTGGCCTTGATGTCCCGCTGCAGACGATTTATGTATCTCTTGAGGTCTGGTGTCAAGTGATGCTCCATTCGCGGCAGAGCCTATTTCGTTCCCAGATAGCATCCAAAACGTCTGGCGGGAGCCCAGGTGTAGGTAGGTGGGGAGGCATCGTTGGTAGAGTAGCTAGCTCGAGAGCTTCCGTGATGACCGCCTTCAGGCGTTCCACAGAGTATTCAGACATTGCTTCAGTATCTTGGAGTTCATCTACCAAGAAGGAGACATAATTCTTGAAGGCCTTCCAATCTGATCTCTTGAGGTTAATCCCGCCAGGTTGGTGAAAGAGTGGAAAGTACCGGCAGGTGGTTGGAGTTTAGCTTGTGGACTACCTCAGCTGTCATGTAGTGCGGTATTACTTTAGTAATAGCGACGTCGAGGACGTCGGGACGACCACGAGATGGGAAACACATGGGTTCGTCAGGGCCATAGACATACGTATGAGCTCTTCAACTCCTTGCATAAGAAGGCGGCCGCTCATGTTGGTGCCAAAGAAAGTTCCACAGTGCATTCTTGCTGTTGAGCTCACCAGCGATGAAGTATTATTTCCCAGGCATGCGAAGCATCGTTCGGGCATCGTCAAGATCCAGCACTCTTCTCTGGCTGTGACAGACAGAGACGAATGTGGTGGGTCCAACTTGCGTCTCAACTTGAATGGCAGTTGTCTCGATGGTGCGGCAGGCAGGTGGCTGCTTTTTGCAATGATGGATGGACTGTTTCATGAAGATCGCTGTTCCCCCACCATGTATCAGATAGTCCGTTCGATAACAGCGAAAGTTCGGTATGTTCGAACGTGTACAAGACTTGAAAAGGTCTCAGTGACCATGCAGATGTCAATATTGTCGTCCATGATGAACTGCTGTAATTGAGGCACATCGTGGGTGAGATTATCGGCTTGTAGGTAACAATCCGCTGTTCGTCCAATCGTGGGGCTCTAGCCATGATGAACGGTGGTGGATGCGTCTGTGGTTGCCGCAAGGGCTCTGCTGATCGCCTGTTCGACGGCGGTGACAATGGTGGTGGGTAATTGCGCCAGTTGTTTGGTGACATCTGTCTTTTGCGCTAGCAGTGTCATGATGTCTATAGGAGTGCGCTGAGGTGCTTTCCTCGAGGTGGAAGACGCCTGCTGTTGTTGATTCTGCGGAACAGTGGAGCATGCCGGTACAGGTGGGCGTTGTGATGTTATGTGCCAGGTGGGGCAGTCGGTTGCGACGGCCAGCGCAGTGCATCAACATATCCAGAATCAGAGAGGGTGTTTGGTGCTCGACAATCCATGACCATCGGCCAAGACCTGGTGTCAGCAGTAGGAGGACAAGGGGCGCTCCAAGACACGTTGCATTTTTGCCAAATTTATTCAAGATGGTGGCGATGACGTCATCCAAGATGGCGGCATGTACACTTGGCAACATCACATGACATCATCCAAGATGGCGGATTTTGGCGGGAGAATAGGCCAAATGTGCTACGTCCACGAACCTAACCTCAAGAAAAAATTGTGAGAAGTTTGAATTCCAACATGATAATGCATGCAAAACCGTACTTCTCTTCATTATTATTTATTATCATTTATTAACATTCATTATCATTTATTATTATTTATTATCATTTATTATTATTTATTATTATTTATTATTATTTATTATTATTTATTATTATTTATTATCATTTATTATTATTTATTGTTATTGACCTGCCTCCACTAGAAAATCCCCTCAAAATTCAAATTCCAACATGATAATGGCTGCAAAACCTTACTTTTGTTTGTTATTCATTATCATTCATTATCATTTATTAACATTCATTATCATTCATTGTCATTTATTATCATTCATTATCATTCATTATCATTCATTATTATTTATTATCATTTATTATTATTTATTATTATTTATTATTATTGACCTGCCTCCAAATTCAAATTCCTACACGATAATGGCTGCAAAACCTTACTTTTGTTTATTATTATTCATTATGATTTATTAACATTCATTATCATTCATTGTCATTTATTAATACTCATTATCATTTATTATCATTCATTATCATTACGTCATGGTAATGGGCATGCAAGGAGAAGATGGCGTCCCCAACTATACTTTTTTTTTTTTTTTTTTGCTTTTCAATGTGAATCATCTTCACCAAGAGCCATACATTTTGAGATATTTTACTTCATTCTGAAAGCACAGGCCTGAAGATTGCAAAATGAACTGCCAACACTGATTACTTTCGGAATAAAATAAAATATATCAAAATACACGACCGTTGGTGACATTTATTGACATTGAAAAGTACTTACCCGCCTGCTCGTCAAGATAGAGGTCAGGAGAGGTGGACGTTGTGAAAATTAAAAGAAGTGAAGTTGAAATGGTCCCTGTTTATTCATTTAACGTTGGTACATGGGTGCCTACATAGGGCTGAGCAGCCCCAAGAAGGGTTGCCGTCTGCTCATCAGGAGGTTTGAGGAGAGCAGCAGAAGCTAGAGGAGCTACTACTCGGGGCTGAGGTCTGAAGCTAAGAGAGTGCGGAGCTGTTTCCAAGCCACCCTCGCCGCTCCCGGCAGCCTTCCCACGTGATCACACGACTAGTCTTTGATTAGAGGGTTGATTCCACCAACCCGCCTTGCTAGTAGTGTACCCACATCAGCGCAACCAAACCGTGGGACTAGAGTCTGACTGGGAGCACGTGGCGGGAATGTGCCGACCACGGTCTTCCGGCCAGCACCTTCCACCAAAGTATGCCCAAGCCGGCTACGGCCGTACATTATGAATGGAAAAATTATTTAATAAAATTTTATCGGCAATGATCTCTCTTGGGGGTCTCCTCCCTGCACACGCCCATGTCTCCAGGCCATGATGGACCAACAGATGTTCAACTATATGTTTCCGGCGGTGCGCCCGCCAACACTCAAAGCACTCTTTAAGGGAGTTCCTAAGTCGCTCTCAAATGATGATGTGAAAGAAAAGCTGGAAGACCACGGATTCCTCACGTTGAGCGTTAAGCACCACGGGATGACAGGTACCAACCAGCTCACTGTACGCTGCATTGTCATACTGTCAGACCCGCTGGCTGCCAGAGAAATCTACAATCTCTCACAGTTCTACGACCTTTGTATAACAGTGGAACAGCTCCTCAAGTTCCACAGCCCGGTTCAGTGTTTCCGGTGTCAAGATTCTTGCCACGCCGCCCAGGGTAGCCATGCGGTCTACGGCACCTTGTCACAGTTCGGGTGGCTCCCCTCGGGCATGAGTGTGTGAGTTGTCCTTAGTGTAACTTAGTTTAACGACAGCAGGGAATGCTCACCCAGCAGAGGAGAATCCCCTACATGCCACCTATGCGGCGGCGCACATCCGGTCAGTTTCCGCTCATGCAAGAGGCATAAAGAAGAAAAAGTTGCCGGCAACCTGTCCTGAAGAGGATCGGCAACTAGGACACCTGCAGACCTCCACCGGCTGCTGACGGTTAAGGGAAAAGGGCGCACCAAGACACATTGCATTGTTGCCAAATTTATTCAAGATGGCGGCGATGACGTCATCCAAGATGGTGGCATGTACACTTGGCAACATCGCATGACGTCATCCAATATGGCGGGAGAATAGGCCAATTGTGCTACGTCCACTCACCTGACCTCAAGAAAAAATGGCAGGAAGTTTGAATTCCAACATGATAACGCATACAAAACCGAACTTTTCTTCATTATTATTGATTATCATTTATTAAGATTCATTATCGTATATTATTATTTATTATCATTATTATTTTTATTATTATACAAATTTGGCCGTTAAAGACCGTGAAAACAGTTATTTCTTGCGCTTCTGGGAAGTCTTCTTTTTTATTATCATTTATTATTATTTATTATCATTTATTATTGTTTATTGTTATTGACCTGCTTCCACTAGAAAATTCCCTCAAAATTCAAATTCCAGCATGATAATGGCTGCAAAACCTTACTTTTGTTTATTATTATTCATTATCGTTTATTAACATTCATTATCATTCATTGTCATTTATTATCATTCATTATCACTTATTGTCACTCATTAGGATTTATTATCATTCATGATCATTTATTATTATAGGCCTACCTCCACTAGAAAATGCGCCAAATTCAAATTCCAACACGATATTCTCTCGAAAACTGTACTTCTATGTATTATTATCATTTATTATTTATTCAAGATGTCCGATTTTCTCGGTGAGAAAGCCATTCTCCTTACATCCATAACAAAAATCTATCACAAGTTCAAATCCCCAACACCATAATTGATCACATGTACGAGCTTTCTCCGTCACTTATCTTTTTTCACTGGTAGCCTATCATAATCGCGTCAAATAATAAACTGCACTTATAGTAACGTAATTCACGTCCTTTGATTTTGCAGGGGGGAAGGGACTGAAGACTTTATTTCAAGCAGTACGTTCGTCACTTGTTCTCCAACACAGTCAGCACACACATCTTTGATATCGGAGTGCAGTCACCACGACGTCTGCGCTACTACTGAATTAGTTCAAATCCTCGCCACCGCCTGGCCAGCGCGCAGAGACACTGCCTATGCCTGTCACGTGAGGCGGCCGACCACTAGCGCGGGGGCGAGCCCAGCGATCGCTCCCACGTCGTAAACATGTTTTCGCTGGACACGCTGGAACTTGTCGAGTTTGACGTCACAACGGCCCTTGTCCGCTCACCACGTGTATTCGTCGCCTCCACACGTTTCCCGCCAAAATTGTCTGCCTCGGAGCTGAATCGCACAACGGTCGGCCATTTCCCTGCAACACTTTCGGCGCCACGTTCAAACCTGTCGATGCCGACCGCTGACCGTCCACCACGTGTCCTTGTGCGATCGAGAACGCAGTGCTACACTTTTGGCGGCAAAGTTTGCTCGACAGTGGAATCCGCCATGGCTATATAACAGCACGTTTGGTCCGCACTAGAACGCTCGCTAATTGACTCGCTCTCGCGCGCGCGTAATAACTGTACAATCGCTGCGCCGCCGCCCCGCTTACGTCACACATCCTCCATAGACGCGACAGACATAGCCTTCTGTAAATACCTGGAAAATGACACTTTTTTCAGACATGACGGTCATGCAGGTGTGTCCCAACTGACTTCTCAATGCTCACACAGCGAAACTTCAGAGCGCAGCTGACGTATGCGTGTCCGGCTGAGCCCGCTCCATCGGCAGCTCCCTGGCCGGCTGACGTCAAGCGACCAGCAGTGCCCGCACACCCCTACGGCCAGGTAGGCAGCGAGCGGCGCCTCAAGGCCGGTTCCCACTAGAGCGCGGCGTGCGGCAACGGCAGCGGCAAGCGTTTTCCGCGTTGACGCGGCGGCTCGCGGAATTGGCGTCCCCATCTGGAAGCGGCAGACGTTAGCGGTAGCCAATGACGGACAGCCACTGAGGTACGGGGTGGGACCCACCGAAACGCGCGGTGCGTTTGATTAACTATATCTTACACCTACATGAAGGAAAGACGAAGTTGGGTGAAGACATACCAATTTTTCATTTTCTGTACAATGTACTCTTTCACATATTTCATTATTCATGTTTTCTCATTTCACCATGAACAGATTTCATGACTACCGTTCACGATTGTTCACTATCTCCTAACACATTGAAACAATGTACAACAAAAGAAATTATTCAGATAGTTAAGCGAGACAAAAATTTAAAATGTGATACGGTAGCAGGTACACGAAACAGTAAGAACACAAAGGCTAGGGGGAAGGGAAGAAAGTGGAAGCCACCTGATAGAATTTCCCACAGAGCATAATGTAATCATCGCCAGCACCTTGCTTAAGAATCACGAAAGAATAATATACACTCCTGGAAATTGAAATAAGAACACCGTGAATTCATTGTCCCAGGAAGGGGAAACTTTATTGACACATTCCTGGGGTCAGATACATCACATGAACACACTGACAGAACCACAGGCACATAGACACGGGCAAGGTAGCATGCACAATGGCGGCACTAGTACAGTGTATATCCACCTTTTGCAGCAATGCAGGCTGCTATTCTCCCATGGAGACGATCGTAGAGATGCTGGATGTAGTCCTGTGGAACGGCTTGCCATGCCATTTCCACCTGGCGCCTCAGTTGGACCAGCGTTCGTGCTGGACGTGCAGACCGCGTGAGACGACGCTTCATCCAGTCCCAAACATGCTCAATGGGGGAAAGATCCGGAGATTTTGCTGGCCAGGGTAGTTGACTTACACGTTCTAGAGCACGTTGGGTGGCACGGGATACATGTGGACGTGCATTGTCCTGTTGGAACAGCAAGTTCCCTTGCCGGTCTAGGAATGGTAGAACGATGGGTTCGATGACGGTTTGGATGTACCGTGCACTATTCAGTGTCCCCTCGACGATCACCAGTGGTGTACGGCCAGTGTAGGAGATCGCTCCCCACACCATGATGCCGGGTGTTGGCCCTGTATGCCTCGGTCGTATGCAGTCCTGATTGTGGCGCTCACCTGCACGGCGCCAAACACGCATACGACCATCATTGGCACCAAGGCAGAAGCGACTCTCATCGCTGAAGACGACACGTCTCCATTCGTCCCTCCATTCACGCCTGTCGCGACACCACTGGAGGCGGGCTGCACGATGTTGGGGCGTGAGCGGAAGACGGCCTAACGGTGTGCGGGACCGTAGCCCAGCTTCATGGAGACGGTTGCGAATGGTCCTCGCCGATACCCCAGGAGCAACATTGTCCCTAATTTGCTGGGAAGTGGCGGTGCGGTCCCCTACGGCACTGCGTAGGATCCTACGGTCTTGGCGTGCATCCGTGCGTCGCTGCGGTCCGGTCCCAGGTCGACGGGCACGTGCACCTTCCGCCGACCACTGGCGACAACATCGATGTACTGTGGAGACCTCACGCCCCACGTGTTGAGCAATTCGGCGGTACGTCCACCCGGCCTCCCGCATGCCCACTATACGCCCTCGCTCAAAGTCCGTCAACTGCACATACGGTTCACGTCCACGCTGTCGCGGCATGCTACCAGTGTTAAAGACTGCGATGGAGCTCCGTATGCCACGGCAAACTGGCTGACACTGACGGCGGCGGTGCACAAATGCTGCGCAGCTAGCGCCATTCGACGGCCAACACCGCGGTTCCTGGTGTGTCCGCTGTGCCGTGCGTGTGATCATTGCTTGTACAGCCCTCTCGCAGTGTCCGGAGCAAGTATGGTGGGTCTGACACACCGGTGTCAATGTGTTCTTTTTTCCATTTCCAGGAGTGTATATTTCGAACAGTTTTCGAAACCAGATTTTAAATTGTAAGGCATTTCCTGATGCAGACGCAAACCTGACTGAAGACTGTCAATAGCAAGAAAAGCGTTCTGAAAAAGAAAATTTGTTCATGCCGAATATAAATTCTAATGGTTGGATACTATTATACAAAGGTATTTGTGTGGAGTGCAGCCTTGTACGTAAGTGAAACGTGGATGATGAACAGTTCTGTCAAAAAGACAATAGACGCTTTCAAAACGTGGTGATTCATAAGAATGCTGAACATTAGATACGAGGATCGTGTGACTAAAGAAGAGGTACGGAATTAAATAGAGGAGGAAGAGGAAATTATGGCACAACTTTGACAACAATAGGGGTTAGTTGACAGGACGTATTATGGGGCGTCAAAGAGTGAGGACAAAGGGGTTGGTTGATACTATTCTGATAATAATCATCTGTTGAAATACTATTCTACTATTTTATCTGTTAATGTAAGCAGTGAATTTACTCTTCCATGCACTCCTCCACAAAACATTTAAACCAAAACTGAAATCAGCTGAACACCAAATCTTTCAACCACTGTCTGACAACTACTGGATTCACTTTCAACTTTCTATAACTATCACCAGCTAGCCACACACACATACAGATATAAGGAGAACGAAAATAAACAAACATTAGTTTTCAGCATATAATTCTGCAGTTTGGCAACATGTACATAAACAAACCAGACAGGAAGGGACATGAGGTGAACACACTGTAGTTACGGCGTCAAATCAGAGTTTTCAGTAAAACGTCTACTGCTAGTGACAGAAGAAAAAAGAGCGAACATGAAAATGTGCTTATGTTCCATAATCTAAGTTTTAGTTCAACCTCCAGCATGTGACCAGGTGAGGGGTGACGTATATGTCCGCCAAAAATTCGATTCACTGAAAGTAATCAGTCATTCACGTAAAAAAAGATGTGAACTGTTTTATAATCTGCAAGTATCACATATCAAAACAAAACAGAATCATTCTAGATTCCACCGAAGATGCCTTAAAGTAAAAGGCGAAACGCGTCTTGAATCAGTAAAGTACACTGGATAAAGAAAAAAGAAAGGAAATAATCAATAGCTCTACATATTTAGTAAATTACATCTTATGACATACCAGCAAATTAGTTTCAGTTTAACTTCTCATTCGACATGCTATTAATGCCGTTTAAAAAAATTCATCTATCCCTTCTGAAAAACTGTAGTTACTTTCATATTTCGGTAGATAAACAGATTTAGGATATTTATCATGCGACGAAATACATGACTTTTCACAAGTTATCGTTTGCAAAAACACACGTTTCGATTTCTTGAAACGTTTACGAAATTTGCGGTTGATACAACCACATGGTTTACGACGAGCAGGACGAAGTACCGGTCACGTCGCGAGCGAGCCGCGGTCGGTCACGGCACAGCCCGTCCGCCGACATATCATTCAATATCTCGAGAACGGTGATAGCTATCGATCTGCTCTCAGCTTTAAAAACAATTTCGATATGTTGACTAAATTTCATACGCAATAATGTATAACCTAAAATGAACTGTACGCAAAGTCCACGCAATGCGTTTTCACCTCTGCACACTCATTAAAATTTCGTGTAAAGGTTTATGTAAATGCGATACAGCAAGTAACTACGACGAATAACGAAAAGAAATTCGGTCCTTTATCGAGAGAAGATATCAGGCTATAACATGCCCAAGAATCAAATTTTTCTACCGAATAGTTTCCTTGGAATCGGATGATATGTTTTTCATAGCTGCCGCCGCGTCCGCGCCAGCGCTTCGGCGGAAGTTCGTGTGGCCCGGAGTGCCGTACCTGACGTCACGCTCAGCGCGTTCTGTGATTGGCGGCGCGCACCTGGCGTGCGTCACGCGGCAGCGGAAGCGGTTCGACATGGGCAAACCGCGACGCAGAGCCCGCCGCGCCGTGCCGCTGACGCCGTTTCCATGGCAACCACGCCGCTGACGCGCGGTTTTGACGCGCGGCAGCCCTAGTGGGAACTGGCCTTCAGGGTCCCACCACAAACGGTCAGCGGCGCTCGCCTCAGAGTCCGACTACGTAAACATCTTTCCGCGCACGCGAGCACTTAACACTGGACAGGATGGAAACTGACGACCACGTGCTGGACAAAGGACACGTTCCACCGCAAATTTATTTTTCTGAACAGGTTCGAACTTGCCGATACCTACCTTGCACAACCGCCCGAGATGTTTGGAAAGTTCTATCACGTGACACGCTAAAAGCTATATTGGTCCTAAAGTTCGCAAATTCTCAGCACCGACGGACAGGAACCGACACACTTGCTCAGTCCAAACCACCCTCACGCCACATACCGCCCCACCAGCACGTGTGATGGAGCACAAAGGACGCCCTCAGCCCCATAAACTTTGCAATTCAAGACCGATAGACAGGAACCGACACGCTCGAACTGGAATGGTTTTTCTACCGAGTTGGAGACTTTCTTGACGTCACAACGAGCGATCGACCACGTGGCTCTGTCAGACAAAGAACGCTCTCACTAAGTTAACTGATCACATGATTCTCATTATTCAGCCCACATGCTTCGATTATCTAATCCAGGATCTTGACGAAAACACACGTCCGTACACATGAGCCATCGCGCGCACCTAGCTTAGTACCTCCGCAAGTGAATGTAACAAAGTCCGTATGACTATTTAATTAATCTGATCAATTAATTAACCTCTCTGATGCGGAAAACTGCTACGTCCACCTAGACTTGGAATCAATTTTCGCCACTGCCACACCCACCTGGACTTGAAATGAAATAGTTAAAGTCCCTACCGGCCACCACGTCCTTTTACCGACCCATGTTCGTTGGCTAACATGTACTAATGCTTGCTTCCGTTTACTAACGTGCACTAACGTGCACTAACCCACATTGATTTATATCACATTCTGTCTATACAAATAAGCCAAGCTTCAGTTCTGATGGTCAGTTCGTGTTCCGCCACCAAACACAAGAAAATTTTGGCAAACGAAGCCACTAACCTAAGTCACCTATGATGACTCAAAATCGTCTGCTTTGCCTCTCTGACACACCACGAGCGCGAGACCGCCCACATCACAGTCTGGACCTTTATACTCGCGTCGGACATACTCCTGTATAAATATTCTAGCTAAACTATGACCCTAATACTGTTGTTCAATCCACACGGTCTAGCACATAGCCAGAGCACACCCCCAATCCCTAAGCCGAGAACATTCCTCGCCCCATCTTTAGTTAACCGCTGAGAGACGGAGATATGCTGCAATCACATCCCTCGCGCTCTCGTAGTTACTCACCTCAGCAGTTCGATCTAACAAACCCTCCAAGTAGAAAAAATAACAACAACTCGAATTCTCTCAAATTCTATATCGTCCCACAAATACTTAACGTACATTTTATTTACGCATCGAGTATACCTATCACTCTCATACAAAAAACACTGCCGGCCGGGGTGGCCGAGCCGTTCTAGGCGCTACAGTCTGGAACCGCGACCGCTACGGTCGCAGGTTCGAATCCTGCCTCGGGCATGGATGTGTGTGATGTCCTTCGGTTAGTTAGGTCTAAGTAGTTCTAAGTTCTAGGGGACTGATGACCTCAGAAGTTAAGTCCCATAGTGCTCAGAGCCAGCCAAAAAACACTCGTCCTGATATACCTGGTGTCATGTTGCACAGTCGGCAGACACGCAAACAGCTCCTAATTTCAGTGCACAGTATCAAACTGCTCCTAAATAATGCAGTACACATAACTGTAAACACCATCAGTACTCGTAATCTGACCAAATAACGCACAGCAAAGTAACTCAACAGACGCGCGCAATCAACCTGTCCCACATTAAGTCACACGTCCGACAGCTCTCGTTTCGCTCAAAGGCCTCTGTGCGACCCTTCAAACATGACTTGATGGCAGCCACATTTACACCGAACACCTGAGAAATTCATATCACCTACACGCCGAACATGACTATCCAAGCCAGGCCACGCGAGTCGTCTGTCGCCGTCCTAACTCAGTGCGGTCCAACACACATGTTAAGGCCGCATTCCATTGCTTGCTAGCCTATATGTGACACGCCTCCACCTTCACGTCCGTTGTCAGAACAGCCGAGAGCGAGTTCACACACACACCGTCCGACCACATCCCAGTGCTTCTCTCCCCTCTCAATCTAAAACGATGATTTGAAAATTAAAAAAAAAAAAAAGGGCCCCGTCAACCTCTACGAAATTTTATAGTGCCCCCAAAATTAGTTAACGCTCGCTTTCGTGTTTTCTCAGCTTATTTGTAAATTCAAATTCTTACCCTAACAGAACTTGTTCACCAAAATTATACTGAATGCCCTCCCCACCTCCTACCTCTCCTGCTCTCAACATACGTAAATGTTCTCAACCCTCCTACATCCCAGCACAACCGATTAATCATTCTTATTCCTTCTTATCGAATTTACTGGCCTAATTTCCTAAGGACCCGTTATCGAAGTACCACCCTACTTTTCTTTCTGATGCTTCCTGTGCTTGCTTTTACAGAGATCGCTAAATTACCTACACAGCCCCCCTCAATCTACACACACACACACACACGGTCATCCTCTGTACTCATCCCATAACATAAGCAATAGTAACTTTACAATCCATTATATACAAACCCTACACAATGTAAGTCACATTAACTTTACAATACCCACTACATGCCCCAATTCTCTCAATTCCTAAGGAAGCACTGTGAACCTGCTCTTTCTTTCTACACACGCTACACTCAGCGGTAATCAGCCCTTCTGCATCAACGGACGGAAGTCCCTCTCAGAACTGTTCCACAAATTCGGCGATCGCTTCCCCTCAACACAAATGCATTACTCTCTCTTCTTCTTCTTCCTCGCCTGCTCGCTTTTTTTCTACAAACTTATCCAGACTCATAGACTACAAGAACACACGAATTTTTTTTCTAAGTACAGCATCCTTTAAACCACTGAATAACTAGAAACAAACAGACCAAAAAATTGTATTCGCACTGTCGAATACCGAAGTCGTTGATCTCATTATACTTATACAGTTAAATCTTACGATCGCGGTCTCATTTGATTGGCATTCCACAATGAGTATCGGAAATACACTCTCTTGACCGCTGTTACTCTGGAAATATGTCTATCGTCCTTACGACTTCCTCTCTACTCGTCACATAACATAATCAATACTAACTTTACAGTGCAGTATATACAAACGCTACACAATGTAAATCACATTAACTTCACAATACAGTATATACACATTTGATACAAAACAGTGCACTTGTCCAGTATATCTCTACAGCATGCGAAAAAAATATCCTATCCCTACAGCGTCTATATACAGCAATGCTCCCCAATCCTAGGAAAGCACCGTCAACCTGTTCTCTCTACAGATCCGACACTCAGAGCTAATCTTCCCTCTTACATCAGCGGACCTAAGTCACCCACAGAACTCTTTTTTACAAATTCGGTATCGTCCCCTCCTCAGCACAACGCCTTACTGTCTCTCCTTCCTTATCTGTTCGCTTTTCTACAAATATCCTCAGACTCATAGACTGCAAGAACACATGTACTTTCTCCATAATATTACACCATTTTAGCTGTACTTCTCGATATCATGCACTAGGCTATACCCTACCAATCACTAGTTCATCATAATTCCCAAGATATAGACTTCAAATTAATTCTCTACAAACGCCGAACTTTATCTATGTGCAGCATGCTGTAAACCACTGACTAACTAGAAACAAACATACGTAAAATGATATTTCCACTCTCGAATACTGGTCTCAGTCATGTAACATTTTCGAGATCTTGGCTATAATTTACACGTCAACTAAGGTCTGTCCCAGGTCTAGACAACAGACAAGCATGTATCCAACACACCACAATCGATCTTCACTCAGCTAAATAAAGGAAGCGAATGTGCAGAAGTAGTCAACGGAACAATCTACATCCCATTTAATGACACTCAAACCCAAATCAATCATCTTCCCAAATTCTGACTTGATCACCAAAGCCGCCCAACGCATAATATTACTTCGCTATTTGGTCGTCTAGAGGACATCAAAGTTCGCTCTTACAGATCCATACACTCCAACAGGTCTCTGCATTCAGACAGCTGCTCCAGTTATTTATTATCATTTATGATCATTTATTATTATTTATTATGATTTATTATTTATTATTCTTTATATCATGTTACCTAACAAAAATGGCTCCAAGTTCAACTGTGTTTAGCTCCTATGACAACCACCAGAGTGGTCATCACGTCAGTTGATTACGCAATTACCATTATTCAAAACGGCTGCACCTAGTGCGAAACGTGTCACCTTTCCCGAACCTGCATGCTACATTAAAATTTCAACTTGGCTTTAGTCACACCCTACACATCGTTCAGCTGATCCCATTTCCAGATCTTTGCGCATCTGATATATGCAATTTAAGTCGCAGAAAGACATATCAGTTACCTTCTGCAGCCTGTCTACAAGCAGAATGACCTCAGTTACTGCAACAGGACCTTTCGCCTGAAATTCAAGCGCCGCCGGCGCCATGTCAGAGCCACATATCTGTCCATCTAAACAGCCGTCCACTAAGCCGAAGGACCAGCATGCCGTAGTGGGCTCTCTCTCTATACCTGTTCTCTAGCTATTGTCTAACGACATACACTGCACAGACGGATTCCTGAATAGCGCAGATCTCTATCCTCCCCTGCATCTCCAACTTGACATGTAAACAGTGTCTTCCCCAGCCAGCAAACCCGCCGTCACTCACGCTGCGCCGAAAATTCTGTCAAAATTCACTTTCTAAGCAAAGATGAGTATTCATTTAGAACAAATAGACAAACATAACTCCAAGCAGAAGTCATACATATGATTAAAAAGAAAAAAAAATGACCTCAATTTAGATTATCCGACATTTATTTACATGTCCTAATGATACAGTTGTAGATGAGTCGTGTCATCCACTCGCTCACTCCTTCTACACACGCTTTCACAGAACTTGTTCTACTTATATGCCACCCACCCTGTTATAATAATTCTGAACAAGCATTTACGCCCCCACATACAACTCAGCTCAATAGAACATAATAATTCCATAATAATTCCTTTTTCCACAGACAGCCATATTCGGTGAACACTTAAATGTACTAAATTACGAATACATGTAGTCAAATAAGCAAATACTTTTACCGACATACACACCCCTCTCACTGAGGATAGGCCATTTAATATTATATACTTAAACACAAATCAATGATAACCATATTTCAACGCGCACCTTGTCCTCGAAATAAAGCACACTGGCCAATCATGTGACAGCATGTTTTCCTAATTTCAATGTCATAGCTAAACCATACCTCCTGTACTTTGCAAGTATCACTGCGAGCATTGATAGATTACTGCTCAGTACTTCCATTCACACTTAATTCTCGAACACATAAAAACGACCAAAGTATACCAGACAACGATATACATATTTCTAAGACCTCGCGCATAGTACTCGATCAATCTCTCTACCTATGGCGGTCACAGAGCAATCTCGCCCTCTTACGTTAAAAGACCATCCTCACTTCGGTATTGACCACTCCACCCCGCAACGTCGCTACCCAATTAATCCTCAACCGATCAGAGGAATATAGCTACACTTCACCTCTCTCGTCTGAATAGAGCTTTCCTAGGCCTAACCCCTCCAAGTGCACCACATTTCTCGAGACGTACCCAAGTATTGGAGCTTAGCACACCATATCGATCTATAGTAACAGATCTCAAAGTGCCTTAATTTAATAGCATACAGTTAAGAAGAACAAGAATGGAGTGATATTTATACACAATGTAGTTCGACACATATTTACGTAAATCATCCAATCTATAATGTGTAAAGCACTGTAGCTGCATATAGCTACAACGCAGGCTATATCACGTGACTAAAGCATCCAGATAGAACACTGGAAAAAAATCGACCTTCAGCAATTTGTCTTTCTCCAGAATAAATGAATCAACGTTTAAATCCTACCTAGTTACAGCTCTGTCTCAATCGATCATCCCGTACACTCTCTGTTATCCTTTAACACAGAGGTGAGTAAGTTCAGACGTGAATGATTCTCTGTCCTCCTCAAAACCTTCAAATACAATATTCAACTCGCGTGTATCACTGCTACCTCAGTAGGCATACAATATAATACGAACTCAACGAGAAAAAATTTACTACCTTCCTTAGTCCTCTCCCTTCGATGTCATAGTTTTCCTACATTCCTCTTGTTGCAGCATACTTGACTCCATGTACAAATTGCCCCCTGTGAACCAGAAGATAAGCAAGTACATCCCCATTTTCACCGCATTTCGGTGTATATGAGGTTAGTTTATACCTATGCGCTAATCAGTTTCCGCATTTCTTTCGATTTTATGTCACATCCATCCATGCGACCGTGACATAACCTATCGTTCTGTGTTCTAAAATTGTCTGTAAATGTAACCCACGCGTATCCAGTCATATCCACATTCGGACAGCACTTGCTCTGTTTTCTGTATGTCTGTGTACACGCACGCCTCTTGGAGGACCCAGTCCCATCAGCTGGTTGACCAAACTTCGAGCATAGAATACTTGTCCGGACGTAACACGTGCTTGGTCCACCCACGAACCCTATTGCGGATGCTGTGTGTGGTGGATCCTCGCCCGGACACAGCTCCGGATATATAGGGCGCAGCAGATTGACACTTGAACGCTAACTCGGGTATTGTATACTTGCGCGAGGCGGATCCACCTTCCAAACACTACGCCGTGCGTGGCCTATTGTGGATCCGCATCTGAACACCGCTCCTGATATAACTCGCGGCAGATCCACATTCGAACGTTAACTCCTTCTACCGCCGGTCCTGGGAGCGTTGATAGTGAATAATAAACAAAAGTAAAGTTTTGCTGACATTATCATGTTGTAATTTGAATTTGAGGGAATTTTCTAGAGGAGGCAGATCAATAACAATAAATAATAATAAATGATAATAAATAGTAATAAATGATAATAAATAATAATAAATGATAATAAATAATAATAAATGATAATAATTAATAATACATGATAATGAATGTTAATAAATGACAGTCAATAATAATGAAGAGAAGTACGGTTTTGCATGCATTATCATGTTGGAATTCAAACTTCCCGCCATTTTTGTTCTTCTGGAGGCTTAGGTTAGTGGACGTAGCAAAACTGAACTATCTCCCCGCCAAAATTCAAACTTCCCACCATTTTTTCTTGAGGTTAGGTTAGTGGACGTAGCACATTTGGCCTATTCTCCTGCCAAAATCCGCCATCTTGGTTGACGTCAAGCGATGTTGCCAAGTGTACATGTGTACATGTGTCATCGCCGCCATCTTGAATAAATTTGGCAACAATGCAATGTGTCTTGGTGCACCCCTTGTCCCCCTACTGTCAGCAGCCAGTGGAGGGGGCGGCAGCCGGTTGCGTCTGCGGGTGTCCTAGTTGCCGATCCTCTTCAGTACAGGTTGTCGGCAGCATTTTCTTCTTTATACCTCTTGCATGAGCGGAAACTGACCGGATGTGAGCCGCCGCATAGGTGACATGTAGGGGGTTCTTCTCTGCTGGGTGAGCATTCCGTGCTGTCGTTAAACTAACTTACACTAAGGACAACTCACACACTCATGCTCGAGGGGAGCCACCCGAACTGTGGCAAGGCGCCGCTGACCGCACGGCTACCCTGTGCGGCGTGGCAAGAATCTTGACACCGGAAACACTGAACTGGGCTGCGGGACTTGAGGAGCTGTTCCACTGTTATACATAGGTCGTAGAACTGTGTGAGATTGTAGATTTCTCTGGCAGCCAGCGGGTCTGACAGTATGACAATGCAGCGTACAGTGAGCTGGTTGGTACCTGTCATCCTGTGGTGCTCAACGCTCAACGTGGCGAATCCGTGGTCTTCCAGCTTTTCTTTCACATCATCATTTGAGAGCGACTTAGGAACTCCCTTAAAGAGTGCTTTGAGTGTTGGCGGGCGCACCGCCGGAAACATATAGTTGGACATCTGTTGGTCCATCATGGCCTGGAGACATGGGCATGTGCAGGGAGGAGACCCCCAAGAGGGATCATTGCCGATAAAATTTTATTAAATAATTTTTCCATTCATAATGCACAGCCGTAGCCGGCTTGGGCATACTGTGGTGGAAGGTGCTGGCTGGAAGACCGTGGTCGGCACATTCCCGCCACGTGCTCCCAGTCAGACTCTAGTCCCACGGGTTGGTTGCGCTGACGTGGGTACACTACTAGCAAGGCGCGTTGGCGGAATCAACCCTGCAATCAAAGACTAGTCGTGTGATCACGTGGGAAGGCGGCCGGGAGCGGCGAGGGCGGCTTGGGAACAGCTCCGCACTCTCTTAGCTTCAGACCTCGGCCCTGAGTAGTCGCTCCTCTAGCCTCTGCTGCTCTCCCC
Source organism: Schistocerca americana (assembly GCF_021461395.2). NCBI lineage: Eukaryota > Metazoa > Arthropoda > Insecta > Orthoptera > Acrididae > Schistocerca > Schistocerca americana. The sequence continues at coordinate 851,023,222 of NC_060119.1, forward strand.
AAACCTCCCGATGAGCAGACGGCAACCGCTCTTAGGGCTGCTCAGCCCTATGTAGGCACCCATGTACCAACGTTAAACGAATAAACAGGGACCATTCCAACTTCATTTCTTTTCATTTTCACAACGTCCACCTCTCCTGACCTCTATCCTGACGAGCAGGCGGGTAAGCACTTTTCAATGTCAATAAATGTCACCAACGGTCGTGTATTTTGATATATTTTATTTCATTCCGAAAGCAATCAGTTTTGGCAGTTCATTTTGCCATCTTCAGGCCTGTGCTTTCAGAATAAAATAAAATATCTCCAAATATACGGCTGTTGGTGAAGTTGATTGACATTGAAAAGAAAAATAACGTATATTTGGGGACGCCATCTTCTCCTTGCATGCCCATAACCATGGCGTAGTCAGCTGTTGACGGTAGAGAGAGCTTTAATGTGTCAGCACCAGTCTGTTTAACGGTAAATGACAGCTTGCAGTTGGTCTTGAGCCACGTCTGTAACTTCTTGCAATCCTCCTTGAATTGTAGGACGATAGGTGGGAGGAGTTGCTGCGGCCGAACCCGCTTCTTAAGCGGCGGTATCCGGAAACCATCTTCAGGCGCGTCAACTCGCACAAATCTTCGTCCGTTGAGCCATCTTGTGCCGCGCGTCGCTCAGCACACTCTTCTGCAACATTGTCTTCATCTACCTCTGACGAAAAGTTCACAAACGTGTCCGTGTGAGGACGAGTACCAACTCTTCCCCTTCCTCAGGGTTGAGCCTGCACAAGTGCGTTGGCTGATGGCAGGCGGCCGCAAGCGCAAGCCTCGCTCAGTCGCGGCCGGCCGGCGCCTGCGCTGCCGGCGCTGGAACACCAGTCGCGCGAGAGCTGAGCGGCGCGTCCTTCTCCTCAGGCATCGCTAACTCGAATGGGTAAAGCGCGTCCCTGAGATTATTTGCGGATCATTTCACAGTGACTCACGATCATCCAGAGCAAGCGGAAATTACATACGATTTAGCGATTGTCTCCGAACTGTGAATCACATGCTCACGCGTGCGTCAGACACAGGCCCCTCAGAGATGATGGCAAATAGTAAAAACTTCAGGAGCCAATTTTTTCTGAAATAATTGCGTTCTTTTTAGATTCGTATGAGAAGCAATAAAAGATTGCGCGGCACCATCAACAATGACCATTGTTCCAATACTTGATGAGAAAGAAATTAAATTCATTTGACAAATTGATTTTTCACCAATTTTGCTACTTTATTCAAATACCGGAGATAAAAACGCCTCCTATTACTCATAAGATAAATATTATTTCATATTTCTCGCTTTTTAGTCAAACATTAAGATCACAGCTTCTATTCCGTAGTAGAATTTTTAATGCTTGTGAAATAAAGTTTGCAAGCAATGTAAGCTCTCTTGTATTACTGTTAAATTTTTTGTACTTCATGTAAGTGTGCTTGTGTGCGTGTGTATGTGTGTGTGTGTGTGTGTGTGTGTGTGTGTGTGTGCGTGCGTGCGTGCGTGCTCGTTTGGGAACACAATCATCAATCATATGCAATATTTATTAAGGATATATGTGTCCCACATTTTGGAAAGTTCTTTGAATTAATAAATGAATACCGAGTTAGAATAGAGTCAGACAGAGACAAAGTAGTCCTGTTATTCGTAGCTTAACATTCGATGGAATGCTCACAAAACCGAACAACCCCACTCCTGAGAGAGCTGTCTTATGTATACATAACGTTGAATATTGTAGCACATACGTCTGTTAAGTTAATAAGAAGGTCCCAGAATAGTTCAGAAAACGAGAAATCGAATGATATATTCATTTTGAGGTCTCACGACGCTAACAACTTACGTCTGAGATCTCATCCCTCTGCGCGTCCGGGGGTTTGAATAGGCTCGAGATATTCCTGCCTGTCGTAAGAGGCGACTAAAAGGAGTCTCACACCTTTCGGCCTTTATCTGATGGTTCTCTTTCCCGAAGAGCGAGCCAACTGGGGAAGGGCACATTACATGGTGCATAGTGTCCATCATGCACTGAGACCTCTCGCATCATTCGTCGAATTGGATCTGCACTTCCGCTCATTCTCTAGCTGTTGGGCGAGGTCAACCTCCTTGACGCATTTTTCCCCATCCTCTGTGCAGTAGATCATCTCTTGCTGGTGATCAAACACCAGTAAAGCGATCAAGGTCTAACTTCAAAGCTAAGAAATATGACCCCTAATGGACGCCCCCCCCCCCCTCCCCCTGACTACTCCATGGGAGGAACGCCAGGCTAAGGATGGCAGCGAGCCTTATGCACCCCGGTCTTAATCAAAACAGCATCCTCTGCACAGACACGGGCACTACTAGCCTGTGAGAAGCATGGGGATGTTCCTGTTTCCATCACGCCCCATATGAGCTTAAATATGGTCCACGGTATCATATTTCACAGGGACCTTCTTTTGCAGTCTGACGATGAGCTGCGGGGGTCCGAGAGATAATCATGTTGCCACCGGTGCCTTCATCTTGGCCCTCGAGGGTGACACATTGCCCGAGAAGGTCAAATTGATGGTCTACCCCTGTGACGTAAAGCCGTATATCTCTCCCCCAATGTGGTGCTTTAAGTGCTGGAAGTTTGGCCATATGGTTGGTTTGTGGGATTAAAGAGACCAGACTGCTACGGTCATCGGTCCCATCGGCCATACGTCTTCCCGCTGTACTTCCTGCGTCACCTGTCGGGGTTGTGGATGTCCTTCACCTTCCAATACTCCCTGTGCCCTGCCTTCCATCTGTGTCAGCTGCACAGAGCCCCATTCGCCTTGCTCGACAGACTGAAGGATTCTCCAGAAAGAAAGAAAAATAATGGAATACTAGACTCTGGACCGACTGACCTACACTGAGGCTAAGAGAAAGTATGAGAGGCTATATCCTGTGCATATGACGTTAACCTACGCCACCTCTAGGACAACGGTTCAACCATCTTCCGTTCCACTGCTTGCAGTTGGCTCTCAGAGCTGTTAGACTCCAGTGCTCCCTTGATGATAGAGCACACTTCCCTCCCTGTTGCTCCTGAACAACACAGTTCAGGAGCAACACCCCCCAAACCATTGGGGACATCAGTCTGCACTTCTAAGCAGGAAAAGCGTAAGTCTTCTTCGGCTCCTCTCACGAGGAAGGGATCCCTTGGGTCACTCCCTTCCCAGGTTCCTACCAGCGGCAAAGCTGACACCCGGCAGTGGCTGAAGCAGCCACAGGTAGCTGGTTGTAGGGCTTCAAAGTCCTCCACAGTCCCTGAGACTGAATCAGTGGAGTCCTCCCAGCTGGACAAAGCAAAGGAGCAGCGAGAGAAACCTTAAAAGAAGAACACCCCCAAGAACCATGGAACTGTGGTGGCACCCACACCACCACTACCTACGAGCTCTGTGTCTGAGGATGAGGTGGAGATTCTGGCTTCCACTGAGGACCTAGATCTCGCTGGTCCCTCAGACACAATGGACGTCGATCGTACAGGTACACATCTGGTGGCAGCAGGTGACCCTGAGGCGTAGACTGCCTCATTGAGTGTTTCACGCCTTCCCAGTCTCACGATCATGAAATGCTCCAGTGGAATTGCGGCGGTTTTTTCCACCACCTGGCTGAGATACGGCAACTGCTAAGCTTTACACCTGCTTTCTGCATTGCCCTCCAGGAAACATGGTGCCCAGCAATGCAGAATCCTGCCCTCTATGGCTATAATGGATATTACATGAACCGTAGCTAATATAATAGAGTGTCAGGTGGAGTTTGCGTCTATGTCCTGAACTCAGTATATTGTGAACCTGTGCCCCTTCAAACCCCTCTTGAAACTGTGGCTGTCAGGATGATTCAGGAAATAATTGTCTGCAATGTATATCTTCCTCCAGATGGTGCAGTACCAATGAACATATTGGCTGCACTGACTGATCAACTCCCTAAACCTTTGCTACTTTTGGGAGATTTTAACGTGCATAACCCCTTGTGGGGTGGAGTCATGCTTACTGGCCAAGGTAGGGAGGTCGAAAATTTACTGTCACAACTTTATCTCTCCTTGTTAAATACAGGTGCCCACACACATTTCAGTGTAGCACATGCCACATATTCGGGCATTGATCTCTCGATTTGCAGACCTGGCCTTCTCACATCTATCCACTGGAGAGCACATGACGACCTGTGTGGTTGAGACCACTTCCCCATCTTCCTATCACTCTCCTGGCGTCATGCCCACGGACGCCTACCCAGATTTTATTTATTTTTATTTTTATTTACACGTCAAGTTCCGTAGGACCAAATTGAGGAGCAAATCTCCAAGGTCATGGAACGTGTCAGTACATGAACTTACAACATAAAAGTAATAACAGATAAAAATAAATGTTCATGAACCTGCAAGAAAATGAGTCCATAAGTTTAAGCAAACGCTATCAGCTATACAATGAGAATCAGCTTAATTTTTCAAAAAACTCTTCGACAGAATAGAAGGAGTGACCCATGAGGAAACTCTTCAGTTTCAATTTGAAAGCTCGTGGATTACTGATACGATCTTTGAATTCGAGTGGCAGCTTATTGAAAATGGATGCAGCAGTATACTGCACACCTTTCTGCACAAGAGTTAAGGAAGTCCGATCCAAATGGAGGTTTGATTTCTGCCGAGTATTAACCGAGTGAAAGCTGCTTATTGTTGGAAATAAACTAATATTGCTAACAAGAAACGACAATAAGGAATATACATATTGAGAGGCCAATGTCAAAATACCCAGACTCGTGAACAGAGGTCGACAAGAGGTTCGTGAACTCACACCACTTATTGCCCGAACCGCCCGTTTCTGAGCCAAAAACATCCTTCTAGAATGGGAAGAGTTACCCCAAAACATAATACCATACGACATAAGTGAACGAAAATAAGCAAAGTAGACTCATTTACGTGTCGAAGGATCACTCACTTTCGATACCGTTCGAATAGTGAAAATGGCTGTATTAAGTCTTTGAACAAGATCCTGAACGTGGGCTTTCCACGACAGCTTACTATCTATCTGAACACCTAGGAATTTGAACTGTTCAGTTTCACTAATCATATGCCTGTTCTGTGAGATTAAAACGTCAGGATTTCTTGAATTGTATGTTAGAAACTGTAAAAACTGAGTCTTACTGTGATTTAACGTTAGTTTATTTTCTACAAGCCATGAACTGAGGTCATGTACTGCACTACTTGAAACTGAGTCAATGTTGCACACAACATCCTTTACTACCAAGCTAGTGTCATCAGCAAACAGAAATATTTTAGAGTAACCCATAATACTAGAGGGCATATCATTTATATAAATAAGGAACAGGAGCGGCCCCAACACTGATCCCTGGGGGATCTAAACAAGGCAGACTGGGAAGCCTTCACCTCTAAATCTCCCCCACATGGTGCCACCGATTTTTTCGTTGAGCAGGTCACTACAACGATCGTTTCTGCGGTGGAAAGCGCGATCTCTCGTTCTTTAGGGTGGCGCCCTCAAAGTTATGTTTACTGGATCCAGTGCTCCACTGTGGCATTCGCCTAGCGACGGGAGCTATTAGAACGAGTCCGGTGACCAGTGTCCTGGTGGAGGCCGGAGTCCCTCCGTTGAAGGTTAGGCGTGCAGAGCTGCTCACCAGTTATGTTGCACACATTAGTAGTTCTTCTGCGCATCCGAATTACCGTCTCCTTTTCCCAACCACGGCAGTTCATCTCCCACGTCGGTAGCCCAGGTCAGGGTTTACAATTGCGGTTCCCGTCTGGTCCCTTTTGTCTGAACAGGAGTCCTTCCCATTACCACCTCTCCTCGAGGTCCATTCACGTACATCTCCATGGTTTACACCTGGGCCGCATATTCTTCTGGACCTTTCAGATGCCCCTAAGGACTCCGTTAATCCTGCGACTCTCTGCTACCACTTCCTCTCGATTGTCAACATGTACCGGGGCCATGAAGATGTTTACACCGACGGCTCGACGGCTGATGGTCACATAGGCTTTACTTATGTTCATAGAGGGCATATTGAACAGCACTCCTTGCCAGATGGCTGCAGTGTTTTCACTGCAGAGCTGGCGGCCATATCTCGTGCTCTTGAGCACGTCTGCTCATTCCCTGGCGAGTCATTTAGCCTGTATACTGACTCTTTGAGCAACGTACAAGCTATCGACCAGTGCTACCCTCGCCATACTTTGGTAGCGTCCATTCAGGAGTCCATCAATGTCCTGGAACGGTCCCGTCGTTCAGTGGTGTTTTTTTGGACCCCCAGGACACGTCGGAATCCCAGGCAACGAACTTTGTCGACAGGCTGACGAAACAGACAATGTGAAACCGCTTTTGGAGATGGGCGTCTCCGAAACTGACCTGCGTTCTGTCTTACGCCGCAGGGTTTTTCGATTTTGGGAGACTGAATGGCATAACAGTACGCACAACAAACTGCGTGTCATCAAGGAGGCTACAAATGTGTGGAAGACTTCCATGTGGTCCTCTCACAGGGAATCAGTTGTCCTCTGCCAGCTCCGCAGTGGCCATACGAGGCTAACGCATGTTTACCTCCTCCGTCGTGAGGACCCACCTCGGTGCCTCTGTGGCTCACAAATGACGGTTCTCCACTTTTTGCTGGACCGCCCACTTTTAGCCGCTCTGCGACGGACTTTTAACTTTCCCAGCACCCTACCTTTGGTGTTGGGCGACAATGCCTCAATAACAGCTTTAGTTTCACGTTTTATTCGTGAGGGTGGGTTTTATCATTTGGTATGTTTTAGCGCATGTCCTTTGTCCCTCTGTGTCCTCCACCCTAGTGCTTTTAGGGTAGAGGTTTTAATGTGTTGCCGAGTGGCTGGCTTCTCCTTTTCCTTCTCATGTCAACCAGTCACGGTAATCTGCTCTCCTGTTTTGATCTCTTCTCATATTTCTTGCGTGTTTTTCTCGTCCGACTTTGTCCATTTCAGTGTTTGTTGCCCTTCTGTCATTCTTGTGGTTTTCTCTTTTCTTCCAGTTGTGTTTTGTATGTCTCGATTATTTCACTCCCACCTTTGTGGAATTATTTTAATCGAAACGAGGAACCGATGTGCTAGCAGTTTGGTCCCTCCACCCCCCCCCCCCCACCCTCTTTTAAACCAACCAACGTCTGGGAATGTGCGATGTAGCCGGATGTATCTGAAAGCATTCTGTGTTCTGAAGTTCGGAGCGTAGCAGTTCGGAGGCGACGACTGCAATGTCGGAGATTTCGGTGAGACCACTTCAGTTATTTTGCCGTAATTCTTCGTAGGGAACGTATAGACCATTTCGGTCGTGTGACAGAAGATTGATGTAAATTTATTTTACAATCGTTCTGCGTATGGAAGTCGTAGTGAATTGAAACGTGATTGGTATTCGTGAACGTAGCGCTACAAAAGCTCGCAGGTAGGTCGTTTGTCATAATCTGGATGCTGATTAAGGAAATGGGTCGTATTTATTCAATCTGATGCATTATGTACCTCAATCTTATCATCCTTTCCAGCATTTTAAATACTTTATTATGTGTACAGGGTGCGTGTACTTCTTGGCTTTCTGTGTACTGAGAAACCCGGGTCGTTTATATGGCTTCTGTGAACAATTTTAAATCAATATGGTGTTTTAATTCCGTATTACAGTTAGTTATTTTTGCTTTCGATAGGACATTTATCAGTTCTTCCACTTAAGATAGATGCATGCTTGGTGTGATGCCATCTTGTCGATACATCTTGCCAAGCCCCTCTTCTTATATTTTCAGTGATTATTCAGTGTACGAACAACCAAACAGTTCAAACGTACATATCTCCTCATTTTATTGATAATAGGTTTTCCGCCCTGTTCATGAGTAATTTACAGGTACTGAAAGCTAAGTTTGGACGTGGTGACTGAAACACAGACTGTTGTCATACTTTACAGTGTATGTATTTATATAACCGGGCATCTTATGTAGAACATGGTAGTCATGGTTTCACCTACTTTCAATAGTATGTGCAGATCCTGTCCTTAGATTACGTTACAATTCTGTTGGTTTCTTATGGTATTTCAGTGGTTAATAATATTAATTCAAGTTTCTAATCACAGCACTGAAAAACCATCCTGATTACACTGCAGTTGAATGTATTCACACTATACAATTATGGAAGAATTGAAGGAGTGATTACCAATTTTATGTCGTTCAGTCATATAAGTTATGCGTATTCTTCCTTACCGTCGCGCAGATTTATATGAGTGTGTGTACTGTGATAAATTCGTTAATTTACTTGTGGCTAGATTGCAGTTATAAATGGGATACTGGGTTATGAACATACATAAAATAGGGCATAGCTTCGTAGATCAGGTCTTTCGTTATTTACTTATGATAGTAGATCAGTTCTTAGCACATACGCACAGCTTATAGTGCGTTCCTTTTTCCACATTATACGCGCATTTCGGTGCTAGAGTATTTGTAGTGTTGTACCTATAGGCCTAAGTAACCGAGGAGGGGGAGGGGGGGAGGCGGTTTCGTACTGTCTCGATCGACACAGGTAACTATCCAGACAAATGAGGAACCTAGCTTGGTTCTTGGTCCTGATACCAAGAACAGTAGTGTTGTGCTGTGTGATGTAGTGCTGTATAGTAGTGTAATACAGAATTTTAAATTAAAAAATTTGTGATCAAGTATTGCAGCATAGTGTAACAGACCTGCAGCGTATATCATCTGGATTCCGTATGAACATATATCTGTGTGCCAGATGATCACGTGGAGTATCTAGACCTTTCTTCTTTTTAAAAAAGTAACTAATTTTTTTTCTTTTTATGTAGATTTTTTTCTGTTGAACGCCATAGTGCTTAGTTACACTATCACGTTTAAAATCAGGTTCAAATACTACCTGCTATATTCATGCCAGTTAATGTGCAAAATATGATCTATTCTGAATTATACGATGGACTAAAAGGCAATAGCAAATAAAAAAATAAATAAAAAATGTACTCAGGATTAATGTAATTCCAGTTTTCATATAAGGCGTGTGGGCGTTTTTGTCTAAATTTTATTTATACATTCCTTGATAAAAGTAGCCTGAGTTATCGCAACGTAAGATCAAGCTACTCACATTGGTACATTCTCTCTTGGCTGAGATTTGCCTTTTACCTAATTCCATTGTTGGCTGTTTGTACCTAGTCTTGGGTTCTTTAAAGAGACAACTGCTACCTGCTCATGGGAGTCCAGATAATGTTCATTTCATGCACGTAAAGGTTAATTCCGCGTTGTATTTGTAGTTACTTATTGCCCATTGTGATTTTGTGTGCTTACAGGTGGTAATTGATGCATTAAGTAAATGTTTATTGGTGATTGATGTATTATTTTCGAATTTGTTAAATGTAATGTTTTTCTGTCTGCTCTATTATTACCTGAATTCATACTGCGCTTTACTGAATTTATGTTGAGATGGAAGCACTTGAGTGACGTGAGTTCTATGTGAGATAATGATTTGAAATTTTAAATTAATATTCATCTAATTTGGAAAATTACATTTTTATCGATGATTTTTTTGCATAGTTGTAAATAATTACATTAATCTTAGCTTGTCAAATTACACGTGTTTTAAAAAAAATTCGCAGCAGCAGCAGGCACATCTTGTTAAACAAATATTTTCTGGGTGATGTGTTATGTTTCTTGTGGCCTGGCATCTTACCAAGCCTAGTTCCATGCTTGCTAACAATTTCAGTAATTGAAAATATCAAATTGTTAGAGAGCGACCGTAAGGGCAGCGTTTTCCATTGTATGCAAAGAGGCTAAGTTATTATTTATGCTTGTGAAATTGTGCTTTTCTTTGATTAGATGGCATAAAAAATTAGATATCTCGAATGCGCTTTGCCTTTCTGTTTCAGCATATGTAATTTGTATCTCATTTTAGCCCTTCTGTCGGTCTGGGCGATGTAGTGCGCTTTACTTGCAGTGTACTAATCCCCTTTTTTAAATTACTCCTGCTTCGTATTTATTTCAGTTATTTTTCCATAGAAACGAAATAGTATGGTATGGTATGGTATTCCATGCGACCACGACTAAAATTTGGCTGTGCACTGACAATATTATTAATGATTTTACTGGCATTAATTAAGAGTTTTCCTTGCTCTCCTTTACTATGCCTAACTATATGAATAGCTAGTTTAGTATGAGATGCAATGCTTTTGATATTAGATTGTGCTAGTCTAGTACACAAATCATACTTTAGTCCTTTATCAAAAATCACCATTCGATCTTTCGAACAAATAGTAATTGTTCTGCTAGCGAGTCTGTTGTACTGTATTTCTAACCTTAATCGTTAATACAAGGAAATTTCAAAGCAATATGAGTCACACGCTTGATTGATGAACTTTGTAGATCGGTATAACAACATTAATTCTTGTGAAACAGAAAGCAAACAATCTAAGATAAAATACGGTAGGTGAAATGTAAATTGAGTTTTTCACTATCAGGTGGGACTCGAATGTAACTGACAGCAGCTGTATAAACTCAGTCTACTACGGTCAAAGGTCACAGTGATCAGCAGTCGGTAAAATTTCTATGCAATGAGTTAACAGGGAGAAAACCAGTAACAGCCTCTCAATCACGCCTTTGCGTCTTCTGTTGTGGCTTCATGAAACTGCTGTGTTGGCTGCGGTCACCCTGTGAGATAAACAAAATGAATCTCTAACAGCAAGTAAACAGTAACGAGAAGACATACTTACTTTTACTTTACATGTGGCAAGGGCCTTATCGACCATACGCCTGTTCTATGAGCCTCTTCCACTTCTGCCTGTCCAATGCGTTGTTTGTCGAGTTCCTGTTGCTGTTCATCCTAGTTGTGTCCTCCAGAATGGTATCCCGCCATCTGATTCTGGGGCTCCCTCTTCCTCTCGTTCCATCTATTGTTCTGCTGAATGCCATTCTAGGTAGTCTGTCATTCTTGCTATATGGCCTACCCAACTCAACCTTCTCCTCTTGAGAACTTCGACGATGTTACGGTATTTGTACAGCCCTCTTAATTCAACGAAAAGAGATAATCACCTAAAAACTAATAAATTTCGATACGCGTCCGTAATATTCATTAGAGCATAGATTTATGCAATGAAGCTGAATGATGGATTACTCATGAAAACAAACAAAGATGGGGCTGTTTTCTGCTACAGTCGTACATGCCTCAGAACTGTTCAGTCATACCAATAGACAGCTAATTTTTATGCTGTGTGTTAGTAACTCAACGCATGGTGTCGTATTAGACTTTTCGTAGATAACGCTGTTATCTATGAGAAAGTATTGTGTCTTAAAACTGCAGTAATATCAAGACAAATCACATCCTGGTGTAAATACTGCCAGCAACCTTTCACTGCAGAAGTATGTAAAGAACTACAATTTACAAAACTTACAAAATGTAGTAATCACTGACTATACAGTTAATAAATCGTAACTAACGTCAGCCATGTAATACAAATATTTGAGTGTGACAGTAAGTGGGGACAAGTAAATAAGAGATTTATTGGAAGGATAAAGGAAATTTGAAACTGGTTTTCTGCTTATAAATCGCTTTTAGGGCCTGTATTAGAGCACTAGTCATGTGTGGTACATCCACGTTATTTACATCGACATCTACATACATACTCCGCCTGTATGGTACGCGGCGGAGGGTTCCTTGTATCAGTTTGGGAGTCGATCATGTACAAAGAAAGACAATGCGAAATATTACAGGTTTGTCAGGCAGGAGAGCACAGAGCAAGACGTCCATTACATAGAGAATACGTCTATAACACATTCCGAAATCTGATTTTCAGGTTAAATCACGAAATGTTATGCAGGCTTCTAAATGTTGCTACTGTAGGAATCGGTAAGGTACAATTATTAGAGGCATGAAAACAATCGTTCTTTCATCTCTCTATTCGTGAATGAGCAAGAGAAAAGTTGAATGCCTCGTACAGCTACAAGAACGTCTTTGTGTACCTTACAGTGTGCAGATGTAATCAGATATAGATTGGTGGTTGAAACGTGGCTGAAATAATTACTAGGATTCTCTAATTTTGAGTAAGGTACGCAGTAACACATTATTTCTGAACACACGTACAAAGAGATACTTGCCTTGTTCGTATGGCTGACTGCTGCAGTTTAAGTTCTTCACGATAAACGTCGACATACTGTCATTCTGCCACATAATATACAACTTCAGGTAATGAAAATATTCTCTGCTCTGAGTGCGAAACTGTTACAGTACTGCATTCCTTCTTAAATATTGGTGTTTCATTATTAAATGCTAGCCTGCAGTGAGGAAATTCCTTGGCGTAAATTAGTAAGGGAATACACTGTTTACAGTATTGATTCTAAAATGACACTTAAGAGAAGTACGTACCTCGAAAGATGTTGAGTGGAATGTGTGTTATTCGGCAGTAAATGAGAATACACTTGCGAGAAAGCAATAAAAAAGTGGCATACATGTAATCGTTCAGAAGACACGTTACTGCACAAGCTGGAGTTGTGAAGACGACGCCCACTCACGGAGGAAACAGGGGTTGCCACCCTAAAATAGCTTAGAACTTTATATCCGTACACCATGTGCTGGCAAACAGGCTAAATAAAACAGAAAACATTGGCTTCTTTAATTTTTGCATTTGATTTTTTCTTTATTTTTGTCTTTGTGCTTTCATATCAAGTGACAGCTAGGATGCCTCCTCTTTGGCACTGCAATAGAACTTCGCACAGCAGACAATCCTTTATCAAATGGAACATGGAGTGGACCTACAGAAAGTGACAAGCATACATCTCACGTATGAAATGATGCACGATGCATGGGGTGACTCACATTCCGACCACAAGCTGTAGTCCTTGCACTTGAACTCGAAACAAAGTAAATTTTTAGGTATTTTTATGGGTGACAGTCACAATCCTGTTAAAATCTTTAATGTTCTGCTACCAGTTACGAGGCTGTCATCGTCTGGAAGACTGACAAACTGTTAGAACTAGCTCAAGAACAATAACAATTATAACAGCTCTGTGGTGATTATACTACGTCTTTTATAAAAGTTGTGGAGAAAAATTTATAAACTTTTATATTATTTTATTCAGTTCAGTAGCATGGACCATTCTGTGGCAAATCAATACAGCCAGTTTACCTCACTATTTAAGATTTTGCCAGGTTTTGGCATAATCACAGTGTGGCACCAACTACGAAAAATACCAAATTTAAATTTTTTGTCCCAAACCGTTTTGAAATATGGTTATGTAAAATTTTCAAAACCTGGCAGAAAACTAAAAGTGGCCCTTTTTAAAATCGCTCTAGGAGCTGTCCTAATTGAGCTATAGAACTGGGAAAGATGTCATTTTGCATTATTTTTATTCACTTTCCAGTTTACAACACAACATAGGTTCTAATTAAGAATTTTTCAAAAAACATATTGAATTTTGATTTAGTTTTTTCTGGTAAGTAAACAATCTAAAATTTTCAAAATGTTTCCATGAATATTTGGTACTTTTGTAAAACACTTGGCAAAATATAAATATGTGATGATGATGGGTTCATTGTTAAAAAATTACTCCTGACTCTTGTTCTTCATTAATAGTCTAATTCTGATAAACATACAGGTAAGAAATAGGAATTTAATTAAAATATACAGAAAGGTAACTAAAATGTATCAGAAATATCAAAAGATGATCCTAAAACAAAACCAATCATGTATTTGATAATTAAATTGAGTTTATTATGTACTTTAATTTTATTCAATTTAAACTAATTTTCTATTAATTTGTAAAACAAACATACTGCATATGGGACTTATAACCACAAATTTAAATAACGTATGAAAAAAGTGGATGAATTAATGTAATAGTTCTGGTTCATGTCGCTTGGACCAGAACTGTTAAATACCAAAAATTTAAACACATGGAGTTGTTTTTTGAATAATAACTATCTATTTATGTCGGTATCATAGTAGCTACTAATGATAATTTGTAAGCAACTATCTACAAAATATAAATCAACACTAATATGAGGAAAAATTAAGTCTTGAGTTGAAAGCAGTTTCCCGAAAAGTTATCTCGAACCTTCACAGATTATATTTTAAAAAGGTACATTGGGTTTCGCTTCTCTCAATTGGAATAAACGGATTTACTTTTGTGAGACTATCCACAACCGAAATGTGTAGGACAGGAGAATGATGTAGCTGGTCCACATGGATGACGAAAAGTTATCTTCAGTTCCTCAGGTTCTACATTTTTTTTAAATGTGCCCAGGCCTCTAATTTTTGTCATACGCAGTGGTGAGATATCCTGGTATGGTGTGTAACGTTAGTTTGTCTGGACATGTAGTTATCTCCCTCTCCCAACCCTGCACATCATCTGAAAATTGCTTCACTGATAATTTTCATGTAGTATTGGGAATGAATGCATGAAACTGCTAGGTTCCTCTGACTTCTTCGAGCTGGCTTTTTAAGAACGTTTCTGAAGCAGCGTAATCTTCTTTAGTGGAACAGGAAAAATCTATTCTTGTCATGTTAGCTACTGTCCACTCAAGGAGATATTGTGGGGTTTGGGCATGGTTGCAGAATACTGTTTGCAAACTTGCACGAGCTACCAGTCTGTTAACGGAACCCCCTACTTCATCGCAAGCCCTTTCCCATCTGCTGTGCCTGAAAAGTGCCATTTGACTATTATGCTGTATTCTTCCTAATGAAGGTAAAGGTTTAGAATTTTTTTCTTATTTTATATTGAGCGGCAAAACCACCTGAAAAACCGCAAATCTTTTTTTGTAGTCTTTTGAAGTTGATTTGTTAGGTATGCAATTAGCTGATTTTGAAAGGTGTAAACAGCAATTTTAATCTGCTCTAAGCAATCAGAAACAATGACAAAGCTCATGTGCTCACTTTTTCTACCTGTTTGTAATGTATAATAAAGCAATGTACAGTAATCTCTTAGTTTCCTCGTGCAGAATTATACTATAATGTGAAAAATCACATGCAACTACAAATTCCGATTCGTTAAGATTTTCTTTTGTGGAGTTAAGGAATGTTCTTTGTTGCTTGACAACGAAGTCAAGCCGAACAATTGAGGAAATCTTACTACAGAATTAATCTATAAATTCCTTAGAAGTTTGCTGTACGATTTCCTGATTACAGAGGTCAACTGACACCCACCAGCGGAATTGAACTCGTTCGATTAAATTTTCATCAAGAGAGTCCTGTAAAAATTTACATGTTACGGTTTCTTTTGGACAATATTCTCAGTTTCCCTTGTTGCAATCAATTGATGATGGGCTGCAAAGCATTTTTGCAATGCATTTTTTGTAAATGTTGGTTGCCACATGTTACTGTATTTAATTTGGCATTTTCTATATTAATTTTACGTTTTGGTGAGTTGTGCACACAGTAACAGAGTGTGTGCCACTCTGTTCAGCTAATTTACGATCTTTCGTTCTCAACCCAACAGATTTAGAAACCTACTTTTATGTTGGAAAATTTGTCTTTGAAATTTTTAAGCTTCTTTAAGGTTACACAAAATAAGTCTTTTGATATTTTTTTTACTTCCATTTAGGTGTGTAACCGTCAAGAAATCTTTAATACTTGGCGCTGTCCGGCTACCTTCATAGTTTTCCTGAAATGATTGTAGAATTTTTCAGTTTCTATTGGTAAACATTTCCTTGTTTTTGGGTTTCAACCTTCCATAAAACCTTTTCCTTTCAAAAATTTTTGAATTACCCAGCAATGCAATTAGGAGTATTAAATTTTCTCATTATCTTCCTGACACTCCATTTTTCAGCACCGCATTTTTCTAGCACAGGTACGATACTTTTAAACTACGATATCGTTTCTTCCTATGTCTACCCTCTTCCTGTGTTCGTCTTGTAGCCTTTGAAACTGAAGCCCTTTTTGCACTTTTCCAAGACCCCCTAACCCAAAAAGCCTCCCTACCCCTCCACACAGCCTCCGCTACCCGTGTAGCCGCTTCCTGTGTGTAGTGGTCTCTTGACCTATTCAATGGAATCCGGAAATCCACCACACTATGACGCAAGTCGGTGACTCTGCAACTACAGGGTCGCAGAACTGTCTGAATCTTTGATTCAGACCCTCCATTGGGCTCTGTACCAAAGGACCACAGTCGGTTCTGTCGACGATGCTAAACATGGAGAGCTCCGCCTTCCCCTTGCGAGCAAGACTGTCAGTCTTTGCTACTTCAGCTAGCTACCCAAAACGAAAGAGAATCTCTTCCAATCCAAAGCAACACACATCATTGGTACCAAAATGAGCCACCACCTGCAGCTGGCTGCAACCTGTGCTGTACATGGCATCCCTGTGCTCTTCATGGCATCTGCAAGCACCTGCTCCACATCTGGAATGATTCCTCCCAGAATGCACACAGAGTGCAACTGGATTCCTTCCCCTCCTTCACAGCCATCTCCCTAAGAGGCCCCATTAGGCGAAAAAGCTGGAGCTCCCAAATACTATTAATTTCACCCTCTGTAAATGCCTAAACATTATGGGCCAAAAGGCTTCCTATGGAACAGAGTATGCGACTCCATCTCACTCAGGAACTTCGTCAACCACAGCCAGTGATGAAACCTGTTCATCAGACGAACAGGGGAAGCCCTCCAGTCGGTCTGTCAGAAAATGTTTCGCTCCCAACCACATCTTGGAACGACCTCCCACTCAACAACAGGTGAGGTATCAACCTACATGCAAGCAGTACCCAGGGCAACCACAGTAGTGGACCGATCAGAGGCATGTGGGTCATGCTGGACGTCCATCAGATCGCACCATCCGATCCTGTTCCCCCCCCCCCACCACCACCACCACCATCACCACTGAATATCGATAGACAACAGCCTCAAGCTGCGCAATTGAAGTCAACACCACCTGGAGCTATGAGTGAAGGGCCACCAACTCAGCTCACGTCAGAACACAGCAATCACAGTTACTATACATACTAAAGATGGCCTGATAAATTCCATGAAATACAGTAGTTGAAGCTAAACAACAATGAAGAAATTTAAAACAAGTCACTTTTTACAAGAAACTGTCAACTCACAGTATGCTGATGGGCTGTTGCTACAACTCGACTCAATCTAGAAGAATCTTCGTCTTCAACATTTTTATCAGTGATTAACTCAGCATTTTTCAACTTGGTTACATTTTTCCTACATTTATCACAAATCATGGAGCTGTTAGGTATTTGTGGAAATAATGCAGGCAACCTCACTGAGACATTTGTTTTCTTTTTCTTTTTTTCTTTGTATCTAACAAAATATATGATTTGTTTGATGGATTACAACACTGCACTCTTATAGCACTGGACTTCTTGCTAGGTTCTACGTTGATACAAAAATTACTTAAAAACATTCCTTCACTTTATAGTTTTACTTGGAAATGAATTATAAAAAAAATTAATGTAGGGATAATAACTGCTTTACGCTAATACCACGGTGCAGTATAAGGGCTAGGAGCACTAATAAAAAAATTTAACTGCCCATGTTATAAGGTAACGATACAGAACACATTCTCTCTGCAAAGAAACTAGTCACTGAATGATTGTACAGACAGCAAGCGCGTGGCTCGAGGCAGACTGTGCTTGTTTCACCTTCTTCACAGCCTGTGTGTGTAGACAGGAGCCAACTTCTTCACCCTGCAAACACTCGCCTAAGTCTGTGGAAATGGAACATACATTTTGATTAATCTTTTTAGACCAGAACAATGCATCAATACTTACACTTTTTATACTTTATTTAAATTTATAGCTACAGGTCCCATGTTCAATATTTTTGTTTTAGCGATTAATAGAATATTTAAATCGTATAAAATTAAAGTAGGCAGTTAACTAAATTTAATTACAGAATATGCTGATTGGTTCTGTTTTAAGGTGATCATATTTTGATATTTCTGATCCTTTACAGTCACCTTTCTTAGATTTTAATTAAATTTCTATTTCTTAAAGCTTGGTTTGGTCAAAATGGGCTATTAGTAAAAAATAAGAGTCAGAAATATATTTTTTAACAATGAACTCTTTATTTTCCCATATTTATATTTTACCACGTGATTTACAACAGTACTAAATATTTATGGAAATATTTTGAAAATTTTAAATTATGTACTTTTTGGAAAAGAATTAAATCCAAATTTCAGTTCGTATTCTGAAAAAACTGTGTTGTGTTGTATATCAGTGGGAAGAACATAAATATGATGCAAAATTATACCATTCCCAGCTCTGTAACTCAATTGGGGCAGCTGGTAGAGGGATTTAAAAGAAGTCTGTTCACACATTTTTGGCAAGTCTATGAAAATTTTACATAACCATATCCGATTAATGAGGGAATTAGTATATTTCATCAAAATATACAAGGTATTAGAGATAAAGTTAGTGAACTGCTTATAGATGTTGACTCTGAAATTATTGGTATATCTGAACACTTCTTAAATAAGGAGATAATTCAGAGGCTTCCTTTACCAGGATACAGGTTGGCTGCCAGCTTTTCTAGGAGCTCTTTGCGGTGTGGGGGAGTAGCCATGTATGTGAAAAACGGTATGCCATTTGAGTCAATTGATGTTTCAAAGTACTGCACTGAAAAGGTGTTTGAATGTTGTGCAGGTGTGGTTAAATTTAGTGGAGCTAAGCTTCTTTCTGTTGTTATTTATAGATCCCCAGACTCCGATTTCACAACATTTTTGCTAAAGCTAGAGGAGGTTCTTGGTTCACTTTATAGGAAATACAAAAAAGTTAGTTATATGTGGTGACTTCAATATTAATTGTATAAGTGATTGTGCAAGGAAAAGGATGCTGGTAGACCTCCTTAATTCATATAATCTTATGCAAACCGTATTCTTTCCAACGAGAGTGCAAGGGAACAGTAGAACAACCATAGACAATATTTTTGTTCATTCGTCATTATTAGAAGGGCATTCTGTTAGCAAAAAGGTGAATGGCCTTTCAGATCATGATGCACAAATTTTAAGTCTAAAAGATTTTTGTGCTGCAACACATGTTAAATATAGTTACCAACTTTTTAGGAAAGCTGATCAAGTTGCTGTACAGACTTTTGTAAACCTTATCAAGGAACAAGAGTGGCAAGATGTTTATAGTGCTGATACAGTAGACGATAAATATAATGCTTTCCTCAAGACTTTTCTCGTGCTCTTTGAAAGTTGCTTTTTCGTTAGAACGTTCAAAACAGGGTACTATCACAAACAGGCAGCCTGGGTGGCTGACTAAAGGGATAAGAATATCTTGTAGAACAAAGTGGCAATTATATCAAAACGTTAGAAACAGTCAAAATCTAAATTCAGCAGCCCATTACAAACAGTATTGTAAGGTGCTTAAAAAAGTTATTAGGAAGGCAAAAAGTATGTGGTATGCAGATAGAATAGCTAAGTCTCAGGATAAAATTAAAACCATGTGGTCAGTCGTAAAGGAAGTGGCTGGTCTGCAGAGACAGGTCGAGAATATAGAATCAGTGTGTAGTGGGGATGTCCGTGTTACTGATAAGTCGCATATATGTACAGTACTTAATAATCACTTTCTGAATATAGCAGGTGAACTAAATAGAAACCTAGTCCCAACAGGGAATCATATAGCGCTCTTAGAAAAAAGTGTTCCGAGACTGTTACCTGAAATGCTCCTCCATGATACTGACAAGAGGGAGATTGAGTTAATAATTAAATCACTAAAGACCAAGAACTCTCATGGATATGACTGGGTATCTAGCAGAATACTGAAGTATTGTTCCACGTATGTTAGCTCAGTACTTACCCATATCTGTAACTTTTCCTTTAGGAGTGGTCGGTTTCCTGACCGATTAAAGTACTCGGTAGTGAAGCCACTTTATAAAAAGGGAGACAGGGATAATGTTGACAATTATAGACCTATTTCTATGCAATCGGTGTTTGCTAAAGTTATCGAGAGGGTTGTATATACAAGGTTACTGCAGCATTGAAATTCACATAATTTGCTGTCAAATGTACAGTTTGGTTTTAGAAATGGCTTAACAACTGAAAATGCTATAGTCTCTTTACTCTGTGAGGTTTTGGACGGATTAAATAAAAGGTTGCGAACGTTAGGTGTTTTCTTTGATTTAACGAAGGCTTTTGACTGTGTTGACCACAAAATATTACTGCAGAAGTTGGAACATTATGGAGTAAGGGGAGTAGCTTACAATTGGTTCGCCTCCTACTTTAAGAACAGAAAGCAGAAGGTAATCCTCCGCAACATTGAGAGTGGTAATGATGTTCAGTCCCAATGGGGCACTGTTAAATAGGGCGTTCCCCAAGGGTCGGTGCTGGGGCAACTGCTGTTTCTTATTTATGTAAATGATATGCCTTCTAGTATTACAGGTGATTCAAAAATATTCCTGTTTGCTGATGACACCACCTTGGTAGTGAAGGATCTTGTGTGTAATATTGAAACATTATCAAATAATGTAGTTCATGATATAAGTTCGTGGCTTGTGGAAAATAATTTGATGCTAAATCACAGTAAGACTCAGTTTTTACAGTTTCTAACCCACAATTCAACAAGAACTGACATTTTAATCAGACAGAATTGGCATGTTATAAGCGAGACGGAACAGTTCAAGTTCCTAGGCGTACGGATAGATAGTAAGCTGTTGTGGAAAGCCCATGTTCAGGATCTTGTTCAGAAACTAAATGCCGCTTTATTTACCATTAGAACAGTATCTGAAATAAGTGACATTTCAACACGAAAAGTAGTATACTTCGCATATTTTCATACGCTTATGTCATATGGTATTATTTTTTGGGGTAATTCTTCTGATTCAAAAAGGGTATTTTTGGCTCAAAAACGGGATGTTCGAGCTATGTATGGTGTAAGTTCGAAAACCTCTTGTCGACCCCTATTCAATAGTCTGGGAATTTTGACATTGCCCTCACAGTATGTATTTTCTTTAATGTCGATGGTTGTTAGCAATATTAGCTTATTCCCAAGAGTTAGCAGCTTTCACTCAGTTAATACTAGGCAGAAATCAAATCTGCATGTGGAATGCACTTCCTTGACTCTTGTGCAGAAAGGAGTGCAGTATTCTGCTGCATCCATTTTCAATAAGCTACCACAAGAACTCAAAAATCTTAGCAGTAGCCCAAACACTTTTAAGTCTAAACTGAAGAGTTTCCTCATGGCTCACTCCTTCTATTCTGTCGAGGAGCTCCTGGAAGAGCTAGAAAATTAAGCAAATTCCAGTGTTACATTCTTGATTTTCTTTATTTAAACTAACGACTTGTCGCCTGAATATGTTTCTTATATTTCATTTTATCTGTTTCTACAATCGTGTTATAATTTCATGTATTGACTCGTTCCATGACCATGGAGACTTCTCCTAAATGTGGTCCCACGGAACAATAAATAAATAAATAAAATAAAATAAAACCGTTTGGGACAAAAAATTGAACTTTTGTGTTTTTCTTAGTGTCAACACTCACTATAAGCATACCAGATATTAGCAAAATCTGCTCTCATACGCAGATCATTTTATTTCCTACGTATCATTCTAATGTCGTATGCATGAAGACCGCGTCTTTTCTTTTAATACTGAGATACCATTCAGCTGTCCGCCTACTTCGCTGTTTGCCTAACAGGCAGCGGGCCCAGGTTCGATTCCCGGCTGGATTGGAGATTTTCTCCACTCGTGGACTGGGTGTTGTGCTGTCCTCATCATCACCGACACGCAAGTCGCCCAATGCATCGTCTCCTGAGATAAGACTTCCATCATGATGGCCGAACTTCCCTAGATGGGGCATCCCTGCCATCAATGCCACACGAT
This sequence comes from Schistocerca americana, assembly GCF_021461395.2. Classification (NCBI taxonomy): domain Eukaryota; kingdom Metazoa; phylum Arthropoda; class Insecta; order Orthoptera; family Acrididae; genus Schistocerca; species Schistocerca americana. Next base: position 851,044,954 of record NC_060119.1, read on the forward strand.
CATTAGATTTTACCATTCAGCTCTACCTCAGTGATTTCCTTAAAACCCCATCTGCAGATATTATGCACAGTGTAGATGCTCATTAACATAGTACATAATATGATCTTCTGATATCATAATACTTCATTATACTATAGTTCTTGTCTAAAAACTTTATAGAAGACTTCCTCAAAATTTACAAATAAGTTTATTTCGTAAGAACGAAGTTTCACGCTACGACACTGTTGAAAAAAACACTCTTGTGTTTCTTACCGCGTCAGTAAAATCTCAAGCTTGCGATGACTACAAAATCTAAAAACTGAAAGATTGTTACCATCATCATGACGTGGCAATAAGCCCGAGAGTGGTTAATTCGTCAGAAGCTCCTACTGACGACGATGACGGTGGTAGTCAGCGAAAACTTGAGGTTTTACTCAGAGTTAACGTGACGAGAAGTTGGAGAATGTTTCATTCAGGTTTGTGCAACGGCTGTAATTTGTGCCTCTTATATCTCAATTGAAATAATCGTAGGAAAGTATTAATTCCTGAAGAAGTATCTGTTTTACTAATTGCTCCAGTTACTAACGCTGTCCACGGAAAACAAAGTAGTACGTCATTGCACATCTGCACATCTGGAGAGACCATGCCTCCATCCTCTACCTGTATCACAGTTAGTGATCAGAGACAGTTTTCTGGACATCCAGAGGAGGAACGGGTTTTGTTTTTGAACAGTGTTAGACCATATGTCTCTGCTGCTTTCTTCAGATCTTGTGGGCAATACTGTTGGCTAGAAGCCAGTCGGCGAGAACAAGCTACATTACTTCAAGTGTCTAAAGGAGATGGCTTGTGCAGTTACCGAGATGTGGCGCAGATTTTATAGGCCAATTTGAGGTAGTTTCCCGATTTGATAGGCCACAAGCGTCCGATATCAAACTGTTCGTCTCAACTTGCTCTATACTACTGTGGTACACTGTAAACCTCAAATTGGCCTACAAAAACTATGTAAGCCACAGCGCATGTACGCCGAGCGAGTTTTTCAACATTCTAGCGCTCCCTTCGCACAAACCATTAGTTCTAGAGAAGAAAAATGAGTAGGACCTTTTTGGTAGGAAATTTAATATAGTTTAATTTTGTACTACCACACCTTCTCGCTGGAGGGTGTGGTTTTCGAGTTATTCAAGAAAAACGTAAAAGGTGATATTAAATGTGTTCTGCCTCGGAAACCATTCGGAATTGGGCATACGTCCACATGAAGTTTTTCGTTCAGAATCACTAATACCATCACCCCTCAAAGCATGTACCTTTCTTCCTGACTCCCTGTGTACACAGGGTGTTTCAGCAGTGGTGGTCAATATTCACAATATTCAGGGATATAACAGGAATGATCATTCGAAACAAAAGTCAAGTAAGCATGCAGTCTAAAACGCATACCTTAAGAGCTATGAGTAATTTTTGACCTTCGATGCTGTGAAACTAATCTCTTCTACTGCAAGCTCTTTGCTTTCCATGTTTTGAGAAGGGGTAGTATGCACCAAAACAAGAAAAAAATAACCAGTAAACATGCGCTCGAAAATGCATACCTTAAAAGTAAGGAGCACTTGTTCATTAGAAGAGCTGTGTTTCAAAATACCGAAGATGAACAAGTGCTCATAGCTCTTAAGTTATGCGTTTTAGGGCACGCATTTACTGGACTTTTTTCCGTGTTTTAATCCATACTGCCACTTCCCAAAATATGGAAAGCAAAGAGCTTGCAGTAGAAGAGATTTGTTTCACAGTATCGAAGATCAAGAATTGCTCATAGCTCTTAAGGTATGCGTTTTAGAACCCATGTTTTCTTGACCTTTTTGTATCGACTGATTATTCCTATCATATCCTTGAATATTGACCATCACTTCTGAATCACCTTGTATATACAGGGTGTACAAAAAGATACGGCCAAACTTTCAGGAAACATTCCTCACACACAAAGAAAGAAAATATGTTATGTGGACATGTGTCCAGAAACGCTTACTTTCCATGTTAAAGCTCATTTTATTACTTCTCTTCAAGTCACATTAATCATGGAATGGAAACACACAGCAACAGAACGTACCAGCGTGACTTCAAACACTTTGTTACAGGAAATGTTCAAAATGTCCTCCGTTAGCGAGGATACATGCATCCACCCTCCGTCGCATGGAATCCCTGATGCGCTGATGCAGCCCTGGAGAATGGTGTATTGTATCACAGCCGTCCACAATACGAGCGCGAAGAGTCTCTACATTTGGTACCGGCGTTGCGTAGACAAGAGCTTTCAAATGCCCCCATAAATGAAAGTCGAGGACAGGAGAGCGTTGAGGCCATGGAATTGGTCCGCCTCTACCAATCCATCGGTCACCGAATCTGTTGTTGAGAAGCGTACGAACACTTCGACTGAAATGTGCAGGAGCTGCATCGTGCATGAACCACATGTGTCGTATTTGTAAAGGCGCATGTTCTAGCAGCACAGGTAGAGTATCCCGTATGAAATCATGATAACGTACTCCATTGAGCGTAGGTGGACGAAACTAAAATGAGCTCTAACATGGAAATTAAGCGTTTCCGGACACATGTCCACATAACATCTTTTCTTTAATTGTGTGTGAGGAATGTTTCCTGAAAGTTTGGCCGTACCTTTTTGCAACACCTTGTATATTACAGATGTACACGAGGCTCCAACTCTTATGGGCATGTGGCACCACATCAGTAATGTTAGAATATGGGGTGTGGGCTACGGTAGTCTGCGAAGTTGCGATAACCACTGTCTCCGGATGGTAGAGTGGTCAGCGCCATTGCCTTAGTAAGCAGGAGACCCGCGTTCGCTTTCTGGTCAGGCATAAATTTTCAACTTCCCTCATTGATTTAAATTAATGCCTGCTATCATCTAATGTAATTCAATTCTTTGTGTCTCAAATACTATTGCTCGACTTCAGAACTGCTGTCTGTTCGGAAGTTAATCCAGAAACGCCCTTTTTTCTGATGAAGCATGGCTGAAATTATAGAGATCGCGAACTTGCAAAACAGTCTACACTATAGTTCTGAAGATCGCCATCAGTTACATTAAGAGCACCTGCGCTATTTGTTAACAGTTCAAATGGCTCTGAGCACTATGGGACTTAACGTCTATGGTCATCAGTCCCCTAGAACTTAGAACTACTTAAAACCTAACTAACCTAAGGATATCACACAGCACCCAGTCATCACGAGGCAGAGAAAATCCCTGACCTCGCCGGGAATCGAACCCGGGAACTATTTGTTAACAGGAGTGTGGTGTACAACAAACACGAACTGCGAGACCCATCTCTTCCACCAACCCTAACTTCTAGTAGGTATGTGAACAGTTAATTCAAACTATTTCTTTTTAATACAGAGGACTAACAAAGAATGAAGATATGTACGGTTATTATATGCAGGACAGTGCCAGAGCACATGACGCTTGACTATGGCAGTTTTTTTATATGATAATTTTTGTCTTAATCAAATGTTCGTGCGGAGCGAAAACTAGATTCCATATAAATCACGAAATGTATCTTTGTCTGGATTTTTATAGTCAAACGAAGAGTGAGAAATCGACAAATGGGGTGTCAGATTGACCAGCTTGAAGTCATGTTCTGCAAAAGAAATGTTTTAATTGCTTTAAAGCAATCAGGGAAATTAAGAAAAAGCCTAATTAGTGATCAACGGAAAACTGAAATATTTTGCCAAAAGTTGCTGCTAGCTATGTTTATGTAGTGTCAAAAATACCAAATCACAGCACACATTGAAAATTCTCTGCTTTCTCTTGATCTATATAATCTATATAATAACATAATACCGGTCGATATGCAAATAAATTACGTTTCACTGTTTTATTATTGTATTTCATTTTAAGAAGTACAGCAGCCAGCTACTTTTTTATGTACTTTCACTTATGCCTATATGCGTTTCGCGTTTTCGCTTATCTTCAGTTGGCGTAACACATATCCAATCTTCAGTTACTCATCCTTTAAAAATCGCTATCAATTCGGACGCTGCAGCGAGATTGCGCAAATTAACAGTCTTGTTTAGTTGCTATACTACACGAGCTGTATATGTATTACATATTACTGGTTACAAGTAGTTACTTTCTACTCTGATTGTTATTATTCCAATTGTAACTTTTATAACTATAACACACACACTTTTTCCACTTGTATTCTGCACAAAAATAGCACAGTACCCGACATGTTGCAGACCGACATCTTTGCTTACATCGGAAAATGACATCTATGGTCAAAGTAATATTCTACTTACACGTTCTCAAAGCATTGTTTCTATTTTAAGTTTCTGTATAACTAAAAAACTGTGATTGCTTAACATGAATGAGCTGTGTACTTATACGGTTATTAAATAATTGCAGTAGCGATTGGTAAATTAAAATTGGTTCAATATTGTGAAAACAATTAAAAGAATTAATACTACATACTTTACTCTCTTCTGAAGTGACATTCAACAAACAATAAAAACAGAACAACTGACTTTCTTGATGTTGGATTACTTTGTGCACTGGATGGTCTCGCACTGCATTACGCATTGCGCAACTGTACTTAGTGTGTGGTTGTATAAGTAAATCATGGAAATTGCTTAGAAAAGATTTTATGAGTAGTTAAGTTTGCTCATTTACGATGTCTTTTGAGAATGTGCATTTGTGAGAACAAATTTCAGTTTCTTCAGCAAGTTCATTCTGTTTCAGTATTTAGCCAGCTGGCGTGTTTGTGTGTTGTCACCCACGTCTGTCACTTGATGTGATCTTCAGCCTCTTGTAAGGTAAAATGTGGATTTGCTTATGTTTTTTAAACGAAGGGTAAAAAATTATATTTGATGATAATCAACATAATTTAAATAACACGCAGAAGCTTAAACTACAAACAGCGCTTTCGGAACCTGCAAGTAAAATACAACTTGGATCATAAATATAATTTGCCGATGTAAAGAAAGGTGTCAGTCGGCAAGTTGGCGGATGCTGCTCTGTTTTTGTGCAAAATACAACTGAAAAAGTGTGTGTGTGTCACGATCGTAAAGGCTAAAGTCAGAACAGCAGCAAAGTAGAAGGTGATGCATCTAGCTGGTAATCTATCGTAAATACACAGCTCGCGAAGTAACAGTAGCGGTACAAAAGTGTTAATTTGCACAGGTCAGCTGCAGCATCCAAATTGCTGGAGATGTTTTAACGATGTTCGTCTGAATATGTATTACACCAATCGAAGACGGGTGAAAGCCCGAAACGCGAGTTGAAATAAACGAAAATACATTAAAAAATGTGGTTGGTTCTGTATTTCTTAAAATAAAATGAAATGAAATAAAACAATAAAGTAACATAAACCACGAGCATGGATCTCAACAACGATAAAATGGATAAATTACTATTACACTTCTTGAAAATACAAACAATCCGAGGAAAACATTCAAATGTTTTGCGAAATGTATTGTCTACAAGTAAGACATAATATAGGGGATATATTACAAAAAATTTGACACGGCTTTGAATGAAACTCCAAATCATTTACAGCAAATGATGTGCATATTGTGAATTTAATGTTCAAAACTTAACATAGTAGTTTAGAATTTTAGAGTTCTGGAGGGCGTTTATCTGGTGGAATTTCACTCAGTGGTCTCCTGACGTCGCTAACTATGAACACTTCAGATGCTTTACATGATTTCTAGCATCATTCAAAGCCACCTGATTCTCAGATCTATTTTATTTCTTACTTTCAAACAAATATTTCGCAGAACATTATGCCATTTATTTTTCATGTTTTTGATTATTTTATTCTGCATACCTACGTGTTTCATAATTTGTGCCACAATCAAGAACAGAAATATTAGAAAATCTTTGGACTAAGTATGTACAAAATACCATAAACAGTTTGTACAGACCAATCTAGACCTATGAATACGTGAAAGATTATGATTTTACTTTTGACGCTCATCTGGTGGCTAGACCATGTGCGCCGCAAACTGGCTCAAAGGGAAACACTGATCAGTAATGCAAAATAAAATAAAAATACCTAATCCAACTGAACAGCCTATACGAAACGTCCTTATCGTTCTTGAGAAGTTTCTGGCGCTGCTGCTGTTTATTTTCCTTTTTCCCCTGAGCCGTAGCAGTTTCCTGTGGAATATGTGGTTGGTAATGTTATTTGTCGCTGCCCAGGCATCAGGGTTTCTTAACGCATAGTGAAGTACCATATCTACAGCATTGGTGTCCCTTAATAACATAGCGTGGAGGAGGCTGTAACACAGTACGATCTGCTGTAGCGACCTCGCCACATTCTTGTATGCTTTATTACCCAATACAGGGTGAACCAAAACTCAATCTATAAAATTTCTGGGATTGTTCAGGGATTGATTACGTTGGTATAAGTTCGTGGTTCCGGTAGCTCGTCTCAGAGTAGTAGTGTAATTATGATTTCTGTGATACAAAAAATAGTTTGTCAAAATTCTTTACAACAGTGAAAGGGCTTTTAATATCTATCACCAGATGCAGAAATACTGGGAACAGTACAACGTAGAGTTGCTGAGCGCTCTTCCACTGCATTCAGCGAACCTGTATACCTGGTGCTTATCAACCAATGCTTCATCACTAAACATATCCATATAGCTGCATACCACTGTTAATACACGACTAGCATTGGCGGGAAAACAAACCCGGACCAGTCCTTAATGCAGCCTTCAGGACAAAGAGTAAAGTGGGCCTTTCTCTTAACAGCAAGTGCCGCGAGTGAATGGGACAAGTTCGTTTCCTAACAAGACACATAGTTCATTCTATCAACATTTGCTGCAGGGTGCTGAGTGTTCTTTGTTCGACAGGTAACGATTCGCCCGCTGAAGGGTGGACCAAGCGGTTACTGGCCGGTCCAACTTGAATCTGCTGGATCAATTAATCACCGCAAGCCTGTCTTCTGGATTAAGGATACGCGGATAACCGAGTGTGAACATTCTTCCTTGGCGCCTAACTCCGTCTAGACTCGCCACACTACACAAATCCGGCGACGCCTCTCTCTCCACTCCCTTCTTGTCTCTCTCACCTCCCGCTCCCTTTCTTTCTTCCTGTCTTTCTCTCTTTTCTAACACAAAACTAACGTTTCCGATAACACTTACATCTCATAGTTAACGTCATACAGATGTGAAAAATAATTTGATTCTTCAGAAGAATCGTGGAAGAGAGATAAGACTCATTTTAAACGGAATATTTATTCTGACTGTCATGAATTATTATGGGCGGAGGTTACACTCAACAACCGAGCTAGGTTAATAATTGGCTCCTTTTACCGACCTCCCGACTCAGCAGCATTAGTGCCAGAACAACTGAGAGAAAATTTGGAATACATTTCATATAAATTTTCTCAGCATGTTATAGTCTTAGGTGGAGATTTCAATTTACCAGATATAGACTGGGACACTCAGATGTTTAGGACGGGTGGTAGGGACAGAGCATCGAGTGACATTATACTGAGTGCACTATCCGAAAATTACCTCGAGCAATTAAACAGAGAACCGACTCGTGGAGATAACATCTTGAACCTACTGATAACAAACAGACCCGAACTTTTCACCTCTGTAAGTGCAGAACAGGGAATCAGTGATCATAAGGCCGTTGCAGCATCCCTGAATATGGAAGTTAATAGGAATATAAAAAAAGGGAGGAAGGTTTATCTGTTTAGCAAGAGTAATAGAAGGCAGATTTCAGACTACCTAACAGATCAAAACGAAAATTTCTGTTCCGACACTGACAATGTTGAGTGTTTATGGAAAAAGTTCAAGGCAATCATAAAATGCGTTTTAGACAGGAACGTGCCGAGTAAAACTGTGAGGGACAGGAAAAACCCACCGTGGTTCAACAACAAAGTTAGGAAACTACTGCGAAAGCAAAGAGAGCTTCACTCCAAGTTTAAACGCAGCCAAAACCTCTCATACAAACAGAAGCTAAACGATGTCAAAGTTAGCGTAAGGAGGGCTATGCGTGAAGCGTTCAGTGAATTCGAAAGTAAAATTCTATGTACCGACTTGACAGAAAATCCTAGGAAGTTCTGGTCTTACGTTAAATCAGTAAGTGGCTCGAAACAGCATATCCAGACACTCCGGGATGATGATGGCATTGAAACAGAGGATGACACGCGTAAAGCTGAAATACTAAACCCCTTTTTCCAAAGCTGTTTCACAGAGGAAGACCGCACTGCAGTTCCTTCTCTAAATCCTCGCACAAACGAAAAAATGGCTGACATCGAAATAAGTGTCCAAGGAATAGAAAAGCAACTGGAATCACTCAACAAGGGAAAGTCCACTGGACCTGACAGGATACCAATTCGATTCTACACAGAGTACGCGAAAGAACTTACCCCCCTTCTAACAGGCGTGTATCGCAAGTCTCTAGAGGAACGGAAGGTTCCAAATGATTGGGAAAGAGCACAGGTAGTCCCAGTCTTCAAGAAGGGTCGTCGAGAAGATGCGCAAAACTATAGACCTATATCTCTGACGTTGATCTGTTGTAGAATTTTAGAACATGTTTTTTGCTCGAGTATCATGTCGTTTTTGGAAACCCAGAAGCTACTCTGTAGGAATCAACATGGATTCCGGAAACAGCGATCGTGTGAGACCTAACTCGCTTTATTTGTTGATGAGACCCAGAAAATATTAGATACAGGCTCCCAGGCAGATGCTATTTTCCTTGACTTCCGGAAGGCGTTCGATACAGTTCCGCACTGTCGCCTGATAAACAAAGTAAGAGCCTACGGAATATCAGACTAGCTGTGTGGCTGGATTGAAGAATTTTTAGCAAACAGAACACAGCATGTTGTTATCAATGGAGAGACGTCTACAGACGTTAAAGTAACCTCTGGCGTGCCACAGGGGAGTGTTATGGGACCATTGCTTTTCACAATATATATAAATGACCTAGTAGATAGCGTCGGAAGTTCCATGCGGCTTTTCGCGGATGATGCTGTAGTATACAGATAAGTTGCAGCATTAGAAAATTGTAGCGAAATGCAGGAAGATCTGCAGCGGATAGGCACTTGGTGCAGGGAGTAGCAACTGACCCTTAACATAGGCAAATGTAATGTATTTCGAATACATAGAAAGAAGGATCCTTTATTGTATGATTACATGATAGCGGAACAAACACTGGTAGCAGTTACTTCTGTAAAATATCTGGGAGTATGCGTGCGGAACGATTTGAAGTGGAATGATCATATAAAATTAATTGTTGGTAAGGCGGGTACCAGGTTGAGATTCATTGGGAGAGTCCTTAGAAAACGTAGTCCATCAACAAAGGAGGTGGCTTACAAAACACTTGTTCGACCTATACTTGAGTATTGCTCATCAGTGTGGGATCCGTACCAGATCGGGTTGACGGAGGAGATAGAGAAGATCCCAAGAAGAGCGGCGCGTTTCGTCACAGGGTTATTTGGTAACCGTGATAGCGTTACGGAGGTGTTTAGCAAACTCAAGTGGCAGACTCTGCAAGAGAGGCGCTCTGCATCGCGGTGTAGCTTGCTCGCCAGGTTTCGAGAGGGTGCGTTTCTGGATGAGGTATCGAATATATTGCTTCCCCCTACTTATACCTCCCGAGGAGATCACGAATGTAAAATTAGAGAGATTCGAGCGCGCACGGAGGCTTCCAAACAGTCGTTCTTCCCGCGAACCATACGTGACTGGAACAGAAAAGGGAGGTAATGACAGTGGCACGTAAAGTGCCCTCTGCCACACACTGTTGGGTGGCTTGCGGAGTATAAATGTAGATGTAGATGTAGATGTAGGATAGGTAACTACAGGCACATTAAATAAGTATTGCTTTGAAATCCAGGACACGACTGCCTTTGTAAACAAAACATACGAAGAACATTATGTATTTACAGCTGTAATTTTTCAGTTTTCTCCTATTTGCAAGAAAAGAAAATTTACAGCTACTGTTGATCTGCAGCAGATCACTGACGCGTTCTGAATTAAATTGGCTGTGGCCGTTTATTGATAACATGCCAGATTTATTAAAACACTTTCCTCGCTAGGTACGCTTGTTACTTATATACATAAATTACGTCTTGAAACTGCAGCCAGGCGTGGCAGATCCTTTTCATGTCTACTCCATCACTTTGACATCATTATCGACGGGCTACTTTAAGGTACTTTGCCTGCTACTTCCAGTCCTTGAAACGATTTCCTTCTGGGTGCTGATCACACTACACACGCTGGCTCTCTGTGTGAAAATCATTATCGCATACCCGGAAAATATGCTTTTTGCTTTGATGAAATATTGCACAAACTGTAAAAGACCTACTCACGTTTAGCTACAAGACACTGTGCACTAACTATACAAAAACGATGGCTTTTATGATTTCATGTTGCAACTGCATAACATAAGCGCATTTGTCGTATAACGGCAAGAATTCCTTCTTTTCATTTATATCAAGCATATAGAATCACGGAAAGACGGTCAGAGGAACATATCAATTTTATGCTTGTAAATAATTACAATCTTCTCACGCAGAAAAGACAGGTTAGATATTTTAATCCATTGTAACACGTTAAAAATACGTATCTATCAGCGTACCTCAGCAATAGTATTTCACCACTATCGTAATGGAAAACTGGTTGGGATTGCGCTAATCAGACTCACCTGTCATTGTCATTGACGTTGTAGATTTGTTGAAGTTTGTGAAACCAAAGACTAACTGTGTCTTCCGCATTATAAATCACCTGTCATCTCGTTAAGTGGTTTCAAGAAGTCAACAGTTCTTCCTGCAAGCTCATTATCATATCCCTGTAATCTTTAAGCGGAATACTTGTCCGTCAGTAAAGCAACAGCCTCGTTATACATAGTCTGTAAGTACTTCAGCTGTTCCGACGTCTGTTCACTTCTTGTTTCAAAGAGGAGCAGAGGCCGCTCCATTTTGCGATATTTATTGTTGCTGCGATGTTCGGGTCATGATTTAACGAGATACTGTCTTCATCTAAAGTGTGGCTAAATGGTGTGTTTGTACAATGAGCAACACAAGGAAGCCCTTCGCGATTTTCCGTGGCTTTTACTACTCGTGTATTGGAACTATCGCCGGAGACAAAAACAAAATTGTGCAATACGTCGGGCGAAACGTTCCACCCAGCCATCCCTTCCTTTGTTTCTTTCGTAGTGTTTGCTCCCTTAACGCCTGGGAATTTATTTATAAATAAAACGTCCATCAGAGACAAATCTATAAAGCAATCGTCAAATAATGCGCCTAGCTGTGAGAGTCAGTCCACATATCAGCTGTAGTACTTCCGTTAGTAACAGCTGCATGATTACAAAGACAAACCACAGGTGAGAAGCCTGTACTCGCTGTAAACGTACTCGGATAAAGACACATTTAATGGCTTTGGGGTCAAACATTACATAGTATTACGCCTTGACTTCTGCGCTCGGCCACAGTAACTGCTGCAGACAACCCATGCAGTTAGTGCTCACTTACTCGCTTGTGCAGGACATTGATTTGCACTATTCTCCATGATTTTTCATTACAATACAGATGAAATAGGGTAAGAAATACAGTAAAACGAACTGTCGTTACTGTGTAACGAGTCACCGGAGACCACGAGTCCCGTATAAAGAAGTACTCAGAAAAGTCCCTGAACCGTCTCCGAAATTTTGTGAGTGAATTTCGGCTTTACCCAGTCCAATGGCGAATATTTACAGTGAAACCATGGAGCTCGAGTTGTTCGATTGTAAGAAGGAAGCGAGCTTCTGAGCGTGATGCAGGGGGGCAGGCAAGGCAGTCGCTTGCGTCGGAACAGAAGGAACTAGCGAGGAGACGGCAGTCGGCGCCGGCGTCTGCGAGGCATTTGAATTTCAAATGGCGGCGGTCTGTCTGGGTCTGGCGGGCAGGCAGTGCGTTCTGCGGCAGCAGAGATTCGCCGCCGCGAAATATTGTTTCTTTCATTGCGCGCAAGTGGCTGCTCTTGCGCTGCCCCCTGCCGGGGTGTGGGAGGGCGATGCACAGCCGGCTGAGGCGCCCGGCGAGGCGCTGTCGTCAGCCCTGCGCTACACGCTCGCCTATCAGATTAACGCAGCAAGCCGTCTACACAGCACATCCTGCATGCCATTTACAGCTAGCTCTTTTTTTACCCTGCTGTTCTTTCCAACTCATCTGATTGTTCTTCTTGCTCGTCTCTTACAGACAATTACATCACAGATTTTAATCTCTTTCCCCACGAAAATTAAAAGAACTGTAGAGTACAGCGTCTCGTTCAAGTGGAGATCGTTAGAGATGGGATGGAGCACTAGTTAGTGTTCTGCCTTAAGAACTAACCATCGAGTGGGTAAGATGATTATTTCAAGATAACCACGAGGTGTATGAGAAAAGTAATAATACTGACAACACTGAGATCGATATAGCAACGTTGTGTTGTTCTACTTGTGCAGATTGGTGTGTTGATCCCTTCCAGATGCTCAGTCCGAGTTTCAGCTCCGCACACCCATTACGCGATTTTTGAGAGAGTCATCAGTGAAGTTGTGTATTTGTTATGTGTTACGAAAAGGGAAAAGCAAAATTTAGAGCACCGTTATGCCACCAATTTTTGTGTTAAATTTGGGTAATCCGCGACCTGACCCAGAGTACACATCATTTTTGGAAGACCGAGAACACGTTGAAAATGAACAACGCTCAGGGAGACCAACTTCAAAAACCGACGAAAATGCCTACATCTACATCTATACTCCGCAATCCACCATACCGTGCGTGGCGGAGAGTACCTCGTACCACAACTAGTATCATCTCTCCCTGTTCCACTCCCAAACAGAACGAGGGAAAAATGACTGCCTGTATGCCTCTGTACGAGCCATAATCTGTCTTATCTTATCTCAAATGTTGGTTCTCTAAATTTCCTCAGTAGCGATTCACGAAATAACGCTTCCTTTCCTCTAGAGACTCCCACCCGAGTTCCTGAAGCATTTCCGTAACACTCGCGTGATGATCAAGCCTACCAGTAACAAATCTAGCAGCCCACCTCTGAATTGCTTCTATGTTCGCCCTCAATCCGACCTGACAGGGATCCGAAACGCACGAGAATTACTCAAGAATAGGTTGTACTAGTGTTTTATAAGCGGTCTCCTTTACAGATGAACCATATCTTCCCAAAATTCTACCAATGAACCGAAGACGACTAACCGCCTTCCCCACAACTGCCATTACATGCTTTTCCCACTTCATATCGCTCTGCAATGTTACGCCCAAATATTTAATCGACGTGACTGTGTCAAGCGCTACACTGCTAATGGAGTATTCAAACATTACAGGATTCTTTTTCCTATTCATCTGCATTAATTTGCATTTATCTATAGTTATAGTTAGCTGCCATTCTTTACACCAATCACAAATCCTGTCCAAGTCATTTTGTATCCTCCTACAGTCACTCAACGACGACACCTTCCCGTACACCACAGCATCATCAGCAAACAGCCGCACATTGCTATCCACCTATCCAAAAGATCATTTATGTAGATAGAAATCAACAACGGACCTACCACACTTCCCTGGGGCATTCCAGATGATACGCTCACCTCCGATGAACACTCACCATCGAGGACAACGTACTGGGTTCTATTACTTAAGAAGTCTTCGAGCCACTCACATACTTGGGAACCAACCCCAAATGCTCGTACCTTAGTTAGGAGTCTGCAGTGGGGCACCGAGTCAAACGCTTTCCGGAAGTCAAGGAATATGGCATCCGTCTGATACCCTTCATCCATGGTTTGCAAGATATCATGTGAAAAAAGGGTGAGTTGCGTTTCGCTGGAGCAATGCTTTCTAAAACCGTACTGATGCATGGACAGCAACTTCTCTGTCTCAAGGAAATTCATTATATTCGAACTAAGAATATGATCGAGAATCCTGCAACAAACCGATGTTAAGGATATTGGTCTGTAATTTTGAGGATCCGTCCTTCTACCCTTCTTATATACAGGCGTCACCTGCGCTTTTTTCCAGTCACTCGGGAATGTGACCTTGCTCTTGTGAGATCAGACCGACGTTTAACAATAAGGATGATGGGTGGTCTGTTAAACGCTTTCACCGTACATCAAATTTTGACCGAAGTTTTGTACTTGCGAAAGGTTTGTGCCAAAATGCTGCCGACAAACCTCGCAACTGAGCAGAAGGACTATCGAAGAAACGTGTGTGTTGATCTTCTTGAAAGGACCGCCAATGACCGTGAATGGTTCAGTCGTGTGATCGCAGGTGATGAATCCTGGACTTTTGAGAACGATCCTGGGACAAAGCGGCAAAGTGAGCAGTGGAACACTGAGACATCTCCTCGACCGAGGAAAGCTGGAATGAGTTTATCAAAGATCAAAACAATGCTGATTTGCCTTTTTGACAGTAGGGATATCGTGCATAAAGACAACCTATCAACCAAGTGTTTTACAAAGATGTGCTTGAAAGGCTCAGGAAAAGGGTGAATCGAGCGAGACCGGACATCGCAGATAAGTGGATGCTGTATCATGACAACACCTCTTGTCACACGACCACTTCCATCACCGATTTTCTGACCTCAAAAGGCATTCCTATTCATTCCTACTGTTATACAATGAAGGCTTTCACGACCGGATGTTTCAGCTGCCGAAAATTCTTCCGGGTTGTATGGCCGTGGTCCATTGAACTTTTCTATCCCTGACGTTTCGTCCAAAGCTACGTTAGACATCTTCGCAGGTGCTCCTGGTTGTGCTGAGTCGAAGAACGGCCTTAATACCAAGGAAAGTGGGCGTGATCTGGATTTCACGTGATAGCAGAGATAACCCTTGTCAAGGATAAAATATAACTATCGATATAGTACGTCAAAAATAGAAACTTATCGATTCTGTAGCGTCACTGTCCATACATCGCTGAGTTTCATAGCTTCTTCTTATCTGTTAAAATTATCCTAATGTTTATATACACTCCTGGAAATGGAAAAAAGAACACATTGACACCGGTGTGTCAGACCCACCATACTTGCTCCGGACACTGCGAGAGGGCTGTACAAGCAATGATCACACGCACGGCACAGCGGACACACCAGGAACCGCGGTGTTGGCCGTCGAATGGCGCTAGCTGCGCAGCATTTGTGCACCGCCGCCGGCAGTGTCAGCCAGTTTGCCGTGGCATACGGAGCTCCATCGCAGTCTTTAACACTGGTAGCATGCCGCGACAGCGTGGACGTGAACCGTATGTGCAGTTGACGGACTTTGAGCGAGGGCGTATAGTGGGCATGCGGGAGGCCGGGTGGACGTACCGCCGAATTGCTCAACACGTGGGGCGTGAGGTCTCCACAGTACATCGATGTTGTCGCCAGTGGTCGGCGGAAGGTGCACGTGCCCGTCGACCTGGGACCGGACCGCAGCGACGCACGGATGCACGCCAAGACCGTAGGATCCTACGCAGTGCCGTAGGGGACCGCACCGCCACTTCCCAGCAAATTAGGGACACTGTTGCTCCTGGGGTATCGGCGAGGACCATTCGCAACCGTCTCCATGAAGCTGGGCTACGGTCCCACACACCGTTAGGCCGTCTTCCGCTCACGCCCCAACATCGTGCAGCCTGCCTCCAGTGGTGTCGCGACAGGCGTGAATGGAGGGACGAATGGAGACGTGTCGTCTTCAGCGATGAGAGTCGCTTCTGCCTTGGTGCCAATGATGGTCGTATGCGTGTTTGGCGCCGTGCAGGTGAGCGCCACAATCAGGACTGCATACGACCGAAGCACACAGGGCCAACACCCGGCATCATGGTGTGGGGAGCGATCTCCTACACTGGCCGTACACCACTGGTGATCGTCGAGGGGACACTGAATAGTGCACGGTACATCCAAACCGTCATCGAACCCATCGTTCTACCATTCCTAGACCGGCAAGGGAACTTGCTGTTCCAACGGGACAATGCACGTCCGCATGTATCCCGTGCCACCCAACGTACTCTAGAAGGTGTACGTCAACTACCCTGGCCAGCAAGATCTCCGGATCTGTCCCCCATTGAGCATGTTTGGGACTGGATGAAGCGTCGTCTCACGCGTTCTGCACGTCCAGCACGAACGCTGGTCCAACTGAGGCGCCAGGTGGAAATGGCATGGCAAGCCGTTCCACAGGACTACATCCAGCATCTCTACGATCGTCTCCATGGGAGAATAGCAGCCTGCATTGCTGCGAAAGGTGGATATACACTGTACTAGTGCCGACATTGTGCATGCTCTGTTGCCTGTGTCTATGTGCCTGTGGTTCTGTCAGTGTGATCATGTGATGTATTTGACCCCAGGAATGTGTCAATAAAGTTTCCGCTTCCTGGGACAATGAATTCACGGTGTTCTTATTTCAATTTCCAGGAGTGTATTTCGATGGATTCTCTATATAGCCGTGGATAATAGTTCGTCATAGTACATAAAACTTAGTTTCCGAAAATTTCACTACGTGATCACCCGACTGCAGAGCATGTTCCGCCACGCCTGACTTGTCTGTTTTCCCAAGTCGGCAAAGACCTTTATGTTCCTTCAACCGTGTATTCACACTTCTCTTTGTAATTCCAATGTAGACCTGGACGCCGAGTTAAAAGATCGAAAGCAGGCTTTTGAAAAGAATGGGTACTCTAGTAAGGAAATAAATAGTTTTGCGACCGAATAACAGGAGACCTGAGGACAACGATAGGACACAGCGATGGAAGAACACGGTTTCTCTACCAGTCATCAAAAAGTAACGGATCAAATCGTCAAGATTTTAAGGAAACATAACGTTCGACCAATTTTCAGACCAACTAAGAAAATAGGCCAAGCACTTCGTTCCCTTAAGGATAAACGTCTCCCTTTGTCTGCAAGTGGTGTATACAAGATTCCGTGAACATGTGGTAGGGTCTACATTGAAACTACAAAGAGAGTTGTGAATACACGGTTGAAGGAACATAAAGGTCTTTGCCGACTAGGGAAAACAGACAATTCAGCCATGGCGAAACAGGCCCTGCAGTCGGGTGATCACGTAGTGAAATTTTCGGAAACTGAAGTTTTATGTACTATGACATAAACTGAAGTTTTATGTACAATAACGAACTATTATCCATGGCTATATAGAGAATCCATTCAAATATATGAACATGGGGATAATTTTAACAGAAAAGAAGTAGCTATGAAACTCAGCGATATATGGACAGTGGCGCTACAGAATCGATGAGAAGTTTTTATCTTTGACGTACTGTGATCGATAGTTACATTTTATCCTTGACAAGGGTTATCTCTGCTATCACGTGATTTCCAGACCACGCCCATTTTCCACAGCATTTAGGCCGTTCTTCCATGTCCGACTCGTCAGTCGGCAAGACTCAGCACAACCAGGAGCACCTCCGTAGATGTACAACCTGGCTTTGGACGAATCTTCAGGGATAGAAGAGTTCCATGGACCACAGCCATACAACCTGGAAGAATTCTCGGCAGCATTCCTATTGTTCCACAGCCTCTCTGTTCATCTGATCTGTGTCTTCGTGACTTTTATTTTCCCCAAATTGACAACTGTCCTAAAGAGACGTCATTTTGGGACCCTGGAAAACATTCAAAAGAAAGTGACCGACATGTTAAAATTCTACCAGTTGAACCCTTTCAGCGCTGCTACCAAGACTGAGAACAACGACTCGGCTGCTGTAAACCTGCAGAAGGGAACTACTTAGAAGGGGTAATATTATTGTTTGAAAAAAAACTGAAACTTGGGTAGATAAAAGATCAGTCACATTACTTTTCTCACATATCTCGTAAATGAAAACTGCCGAATGTTGGCTTACATCTATGTCAGTATCATCATTACTAGAACACTTTTTTTTTCTAATTTACTGTCCTGCTTCAAATTCGCATTCTAGAACGCGTAGTCCAGATTACCTGCGCCATGTGGCAATGCAGACGACGGAATGACTGTCGTCTGTTGGAGAGAGATTTTTGTAATTTTATAAACAAAGCAGAGATTTAGGAATTTTGCTGCTCTGACTGGTGTCGGCCGAAACAAGCTGTCACCCTGTCTGGCTTGACCGCGTTAATATTTAACCTGTAAACCTTCGATTCTTTAAATAATCTATCTCCCATGTACAAATGAGTTAAGGTGTTAAATATTTTGCTTTAGGCATGTAAGCGAGGGAAAATTTAGGGACTGTTTAAAGCTGCGTTCTTTAGATCTCGGTACGTCCTCTCGTTACAAAATGCTGGATGAACAGAAATTGCGTAATTTGCACCGTATTTTAAGCAATATTTATGACATCATATCTCCTGAACGATGTCTCGTACATTGATATAATTTTACAGGTACATACAGTGATATATGTAGATACTTTACGCAAAGTGTATTGGGAATACAGTTTGAGGTAAAGAAGTAATAAATTAAAACGTCAAGCTTGATGTTGAAATTTTACTACGAGCCATTTCAAGCAACGGCTAGTTCATCAGGCATCTAGATGTTTATGATGTCATGTGTTCTGAAATATATGTCTTTTAATTATATAATTTTTTAGATACAGTCAGTTGAACATATATATACTGCCTGCAAAGTGTCTTATCAATAGAGTTTGTAGTAAAGAAGTAACAATTTAAAACATCACGCGTGATGTTGAAGATTCACTGCTCGAAATTTCAAGCAAACACTAGTTCGTCACGCATCTAAAAGTTTATGATTTCATATCTCCTGAACTATAAGTCGTTGTTGTTGTTGTTGTTGTCTACAGTCCAGAGACTGGTTTGATGCATCTCTCCATGCTACTCTATCCTGTGCAAGCTTCTTCATCTCCATGTACCTACTGCAATCTATATCCTCCTGAATTGCTTATTGTATTCATCTCTTGGTCTTCCTCTACGATTTTTACCCTCCACGCTTCCCTCCAAAACTAAATCGGTGATCCCTTGATGCCTCAGAATATGTCCTACCAACCGATCCCTTCTTCTAGTCAAATTGTGCCACAAATTCCCCTTCTCCCCAATTCTATTCGGTGCCTCCTCATTAGTTCAGCCTTCTTCTGTAGAACCACATTTCCAAAGCTTCTATTCTCTTATAGTCTAAACTATTTATCGTTCACGTTTCACTTCCATACATGGCTACACTCCATACAAATACTTTCCGAAAAGACTTCCTGACACTTAAATCTATACTAGTTGTTAACAAATTTCTCATCCTTACAAATGCTTTCCTTGTCATAGTCAGTCTACATTTTATATCCTCTCTACTTCGACCATCATCAGTTATTTTGCTCCCCAAATAGCAAAACTCATCTACTACTTTAAGTGTCACATTTCCTAATCTAATTCCCTCAGCATCATCTGGTTTAATTCGACTACATTCCATTATCCTCGTTTTGCTTTTGTTGATGCTCATCTTATATCCTCCTTTGAACACTGTCCATTCCGTTCAACTGCTCTTCCAGGTCCTTTGCTGTCTCTGACAGAATTATAATGCCATCGGCAAACCTCAAAGTTTTTATTTCTTCTCCCTGGATTTTAATTCCTATTCCGAATTTTTCTTTTGCTTCCTTTACTGCTAGCTTATTATAGAGATTGAATAACATCGGGGATAGGCTACAATCCTGTCTCACTCCCTTCCCAACCACTGCTTCCCTTTCATTCCCCTCGACTCATAACTGCCACCTGGTTTCTGTACAAATTTTAAATAACCTCACGCTCGCTATATTTTATCCCTGCCACCTTAAGAATTTGAAAGAGAGTATTCCAGTCAACATTGTCAAAAGCTTTCTCTAAGTCTTCAAACGCTAGAAACGTACGTTTGCTTTTCCTTAATCTACCTTCTAAGATAAGTCGTAGGGCCAGTATTGCCTCACGTATTTCAACATTTGTATGGAATCCAAACTGATCTTCCCCGAGGTCGGCTTCTACCAATTTTTCCATTCGTCTGTAAAGAATTCGTGTTAGTATTTTGCAGCTGTGACTTATTAAACTGATAGTTCGGTAATTTTCACATCTGTCAACACCTGCTTTCTTTGGGATTGGAATTACTATATTCTTCTTGAAGTCTGAGGGTATTTCGCCTATCATATAAATCTTGCTCACTAGATGGTAGAGTTTTGTTAGGCCTGGCTCTCCCAAGGCTGTCATTAGTTCTAATGGGATGTTGTCTACTCCAGGGGCCTTGTTTCGATTTAGATCATTCAGTGCTCTGTCAAATTCTTCACGGAGTGTCATATCTCCCATTTCATCTTAATTTACGTTCTCTTCCATTTCCATAATCCCCATAATCACCCTTGTATAGACCCTCTATAAACTCCTTCCACCTTTCTGCTTTCCCTTCTTCGTTTAGAACTAGTTTTCCATCTGAGCTCTTGATATTCATACAAGTGGTTCTCGTTTCTCCAAAGGTCTCTTTAATTTTCCTGTAGGCAGTATCTATCTTACCCCCAGAGATATATGAATCTACATCCTTACATTTGTCCTCTAGCCATCCCTGCTTAGCCACTTTGCCTTCCTGTCGATCGCATCATTGAGACGTTTTCATTCCTTTTTGCCTGCTTCATTTACTGCTTTGTTATATTTTCTCCTTTCATCAATTAAATTCAATATCCCCTCTGTTATCCAAGAATTTCTACTAGCCCTCGTCTTTTTACCTGTTTGGTCGTCTGCTGCCTTTACTATTTCATCTCTCAAAGCTACCCATTCTTCTTCTACTGTATTTCTTTCCCCCGTTCTTGTCTATCGTTCCCTAATGCTCTCCCTGAAACTCCCTAGAAGCTCTAGTTCTTTCAGTTTATCTAGGTCCCATCTCCTTAAATTCCTACTTTTTTGCAGTTTCTTCAGTTTTAATCTACAGTTCATAACCAGTAGATTGTGGTCAGAGTCCACATCTGCCCCTGAAAATGTATTACAACTTAAAACCTGGTTCCTAAATATCTGTCTTACCATTAAATAATCTATCTGAAACCTTGGAGTGTCTCCAGTCCTCTCTCACGTACAAGTCGTACATTCATATAATTTTGCATGTACATTCAGTGATATATATGTATAATTTCTGCTAGCTATGTTGCTAAGACAATTAGTGATAAAGAAGTAATAGATTAAAACGTCATGCCTGATGCTGCTATTTCACTGCACGAATAGCAGAAATGTAGTAAGCGACATACTTTTATTCTTTCGTCATTTTGTAGGTGGTGTCGCCTATAAAAGGTTTAAAAATGATTTGAAATTGTGTATGAAGTTTGTTGGATGTCGCTAAGTGCTCTCATTCTCAAATAAACTGGATGAATAAATTGCGGGTATTCGTGTGTCATTTGTTACTTTGCTCGAGACAAACACACTATTTTTATCTGTAATATTTGTCTTACTGTGTCAAATATTTGATCTACGATTATATTTCTTAATGTGTAGATTATGACAGCACCTTAAATTGTTTAATTCTGTCAATAATCACGCGAAATGCTGCAAATGAAATTTTTATTTGGCACTGGAAGCTGTGGTGTAGGCAACCTGCAAGTAGTCTTGGTAACTCGCGCAACTTCCAGGCTAGTCGTTTATTACGAAGAGCGTTCAATAAGTAATTCAACACTTTTTTCCCAGGACGATTTTGCTTGAAAAAATGCGGAATTTATTGTGGGACATCGTGGTGAATCCCTGCTTCAGCCCCTAAAGTTTCATGAAGTTCTGATAGTGGCGGCGCTACACGTAACCTTCAAAATGACGTCTGTAAGAGAGGTGCGTTCCAGTCAGAGAGCTGTCATTGAGTTACTTTTGGCGGAAAACCAAAGCATCATAGATATTCAAAGACTCTTGCAGAATTTTTACGGAGACCTGGCACTGAACAGAAAACATGGTGAATCGTTGGGCGAGGCGTCTTTCATCATAGCAACAAGGTCACGCAAACCTGTTCGATCACCCCCGGGTGTTGGCTGGCCGTACACAGCTGAGACACCTGCAATGTTGGTACGCGCGGCCAGTGTCATTCGAGGTGATCCACGTATCACAATGAGACACTCGTTGCACAACTGGAAGTGTCTACTGATACTGTTAACACACTTGTCCACCAGATGGGGCACTCAAAGGTGTGTGCATGCTGGGCTCCTCGCCGCCTAACGGAAGACCATAAAGAGCATCGAAGGACCATCTGGGCAGAACTGCTTCGCGTTACGAGGTGGATCGTGACAATTTTATGTCGAACATCATCAGAAACCATAGGTTCATTGCTTCGAACTGGAAAACTCCGCCAATCCATGGAATGGCGCCACACCACCTGTCCTCAGAAGAAAGTGTTCAAAGCAACACCCTCACACGGTAAAGTTGTGTCGTCAGTCTTTTGGGACTCTGAAGTAGTTGTTCTGTTTTATGCCGTCCCTCACGGTGCGACAATCAACTTTGAAGCGTATGTGCTACCCTCAGGTAACTGAACGAACGACTTCACCGTGTTCGTCTCCACAAAATTGCAAACGAACTTCTCATTCTCCACGACAACGCAAAGCCTCAAACAAGTCTGCGCACACGAGAGGAGTTCACGGAATGTCATTGGACTGTTCTTCTTCATCCACCTTACAGCCTGGATCTCGCACCTTTCGACTTCGATCTGTTTGGCCTAATAAAGAATGCACTCCACTGGAAGCAGTACGTGGGTAATGGAGAGGTTACGGATGCAGCAAGCCGTTGTCTTCGACGTCGACCATTATACTGGCACCATGTGGACATACAGTCCCTGCCAGTCAGATTGCGTAGGGCCGTCGCACTGAACGGAGATTATGTTGGAAAATTTGATTTTTTAGCCAAAATTGTGCGGAACAATATGGTGTACTGAAATCCTGAATAAAACCAGCCCGATTTCAAAAAAAAAATTGTTTCATTACTTACTGAACGACCCCCGTAGTAACATAGATTGTAGTTTTACCTAAGAGCAAGTCTTAACAATGCTACATTTGTAAGTAGGCTGTTCAGGTTTTTATGTTGGTAATGCCACGTAGTGCTCTGTATGAAAATCGCTGACTGCGCTGTGTGCAGTCTGTGGCTGGTTGGCATTGTTGGAATATACGCTTGTGTAGTGTTGGGCAGTTGGATGTGAACAGCGCGTAGCGTTGGGCAGTTGGAGATGAGCCGCCACCAGTGGTGGATGTGGGGGGAGAGATGCCAAAGTTTTGAGCGGACGATCTGGACGTGTGTCCGTCAGAAAAAGGAAATTTGTTTATTTGGATGTCACAATATATATATATATATATATATATATATATATATATATATATATAATGACTTTTGAACACTATTTAGGTAAATACATTGTTTGTTCTCTATCAAAATCTTTCATTTGCTAACTATGCCTATCGGTAGTTGGTGCCTTCGGTAGTTAAAATCTTTTATTTCACTGGCAGTATTGGCGCTCGCTGTATTGCAGTAGTTCGAGTAACGAAGATTTTTGTGAGGTAAGTGATTCATGAAAGGTATAAGTTATTGTTAGT
The DNA here is from genome assembly GCF_021461395.2 of Schistocerca americana. Taxonomy (NCBI): domain Eukaryota; kingdom Metazoa; phylum Arthropoda; class Insecta; order Orthoptera; family Acrididae; genus Schistocerca; species Schistocerca americana. The sequence continues at coordinate 851,068,353 of NC_060119.1, forward strand.
CAGGGCCATTCTTTTGTAGGGATTGTTGAAAATCAGATTGCGTTGCGCTAAAAATATTGTGTGCCAGTTTAGTGATGATCAGAATAAGTAAAGAGAGAAATGTCAGTACATTGAGTTTTGCTCAGCTGTTTGGAAATCAAATAACGTAGAAGTTTACCAGCACAGTCATTTATAATTTTTCAAAGGGGACGTTTCAGATGCAGCAAGCGGTTGTCTTCGACGTCGACCATTATACTAGCACCATGTGGGCATAAAGGCCCTGCCAGTAAGGTGGCGTAGGGTCGTCGCATTGAACGGAGATTATGTTGAAAAATTGGATTTTGTAGCCAAAATTGTGTGGAATAATATGGTGTACTGAAATCCTGAATAAAACCAAAAATATGTTGCAATACTTATTGAACGACCCTCGTACTAGCATAGATTGTAGTTTTATCTAAGAGCAAGTCTTAAAAATGCTGCATTCAAGTATATCGACAGCAGCAGTGGAGCATAAGCAGCACATATACTCTGCCTTGTTCTTTTACTAAATTTAAGCGTTTCCAGCCAAAATAAGGACAATTATTAACGATATTAATGTAATTAACTGTAACCAAATTCTACGTACATAATTTACGTTGGCTGACAATGGCATTGAGGTATTAGCCAAAAATTTTAGAGGATCAAAATAGCCTGCCGGAGTGGCCGAGCTGTTCTAGGCGATACAGTCTGGAACCGCGCGACCGTTACGGTCGCAGGTTCGAATCCTGCCTCGGGCATGGATGTGTGTGATGTCCTTAGGTTAGTTAGGTTTAAGTAGTTCTAAGTTCTAGGGGACAAATGACCACAGCAGTAAGTCCCATAGTGCTCAGAGCCATTTGAACCATTTTTTGGATCAAAATATTTTTTCAACATCTTGGGAGACGTGCACAATTTTGAAGTTGAAACGCTGTTATTAAACCTAAGATTCTAATCAGTCCAATCCAATTGCTGTGGTTTTGTAAATGATGATATAAACCTTCCTCTAAGATAGAAAGAATGCTTGAATGAAGATGCAAAATACTTGAACTATTAATTGCGGCGTAAACGCAGCAAGATGTCTCCTAGTGGGAACTTCAAAGGCTCTCCCATCGAATGGCTAAACAATAGAACAAGGTGAAGAACAACATTCTATGGCCGGCCGCTGTGACCGAGCGGTTCTAGGAGCTTCAGTCCGGAGCCGCGCGACTGCTACGGTCGCAGGTTCGAATCCTGCCTCGGGTATGGATGTGTGTGATGTCTTTAGGTTAGTTAGGTTTAAGTAGTTCTAAGTTCTAGGGGACTGATGACCTCAGAGGTTAAGTCCCATAGTGCTCAGAGCCAATTCGTACAACATTTTGTAAAGTAATTTTCCTATCATTTCTTGGTATTGCAAACGTTTCGGATCTTAGTATTTTTATATTAGAATATATCTCAAGACACTATCCGACAGCTATACGTACACTGTGGAGTAATCCAGTAAACTTTTTGCCGATGTTGAAGTTATCTGTAATGAAGTACTGCTTGAAATGAGCTGCATGTCTGTTCGGTGAGATCGTGATAAGGTTTCGAAGTGATCAACGATTGAAAACGTGCTTTAACGGTTCATAAATGTTAAATTGTGCACTTTACAAAACGAAAAAAAATGTAGTATCCTTCACTACAGAAAGAATGCAGTTGGATTCTGACAACTCATTCAAACACGTGGGTGTAAACATTTGTAGTGATGTGAAATGGAACGATCACATAGGCTTAGTCGTAGGTAAATCAGTTGGAAGAGTTCGATTCATTTTTCGGATACTAGAAAAATGCACTCAGCCTACAAAGGAGATTGCTTCCAATCACTCGTGGATCCACCTTAGAACAGTGTGTGGGACTCGTATCAAATAGGACTAAAAGAGGATACGTAACATGTACAAAGAAAGGCAGCAAGACTGGTCACGGGTTTGTCTGCTCCGTGGGAGAGTTTAAAGGACACAAATTATCTGTGGAAGTCTACTTATAAAGTTTCAAGGATCAGCTTTAAATGAGAATTCTATAAATATACTTTATCCTCTAGGGCTCTCGAAGACATTGTTAGACTAATTTTAGAGCGCACAAAGACTTCTTCCTGTACTTCATACACGAATGCCCTAATAAGTGGTACAATGAGAAGTATTCTGTGCCATGTACTTATTTATAGATACACCCCACACGAGGCCTGTGTCTTGAGCCGACCCTATTTCTCGTTGCGGTGACGCCACAAGGATGTCTTTTCGAGGTTTTACATTTTGCCCCTGGTGTAGTACGTCATTCTGATACGGTTGACAGAGACTATCTCCAAGTGGATGCAAAAATTTCCATATAAATAAGCACATCTTTTTCGACGTACGGATGTTTGGTAAAGGTCGCAGTTTCACGACTAGGCATCTCCAGCAAGGGATCTGCGGAACCGGAAACCGGGTCGCGAGCCGCACTGCGGACGCATCAGGTGGGTAACAATACTTCTGTGGGCGCGCCGGCTGGCGAACGTCGGACCGCTGGTTGCTGCGAGGCCTCGCTGAGAGCTTTCGCTTGTGCCGCTGCAGAGACCGACGGCGCAGATCGATCTCGCCACGACACGCTGCTTTGCTTTGCTTCTCGGCTCGTATTCGTGACTCGCTTACGGAAATCTGTCTGAACTCTGGAGCAGCTTGGCTGCGACTCTCGCTCCGAAAATGTCGAAGCAGGACTATTTTCTTACCTTTCGTCTTTGCGCCAGCATCGTCAGCACTACACCAAGTTACGCAGCTTTCCTTTATTTTCTTCATTCGCCTACGTATTTTATATGTAGCTGAGCAAAGATTTCTCCCAGAAATGCTAAATACAACTGCTTTGACGTAAGAATGCGAGTGGTGGGACGATAAGCAACAGCAACAATGGGCTGTTTACCAAGTGGCACTCCGACAAGTAGCGTCAATTATCGAGGACTTTGATATTCATTTAGATAATAGTGTTTCTTATGAGTGTCATCAAGCAAATGCGTCGAACAGTACATTAAGAAGCAGCAGGCATAATTGTCCGACCATTTTAATTTTTTCGCGAAGAGGCAGAAGCAGAAACTGAGAAACTGTGGCCTTAATCTCGGCGTGGCCGGTTATCAAGATAGGCATACACTGAGATGACAAAAGTCATGGGATAGTGATATGCACATATACAGATGGCGATATAAAAGGGCAGTGCATTGGCGAAGCTGTCATTTGTACTCGGGTGAAAAGGTTTCTGACGTGATTACCGCCACACGACGGGAATTAACAGACTCTGAATGCGGAATGGTAGTTGGAACTAGACGCTTTGGACATTCTATTTTGGAAATCGTTAGGGAATTCAATATTCCGAGATCCACAGTGTCAAGAGTGTGCCGAGAATTTTCAGGCATTACCTCTCATCACGGACAATGCAGTCGCCGGCGGCCTTCACTCAATGACAGAGAGCAGCATCATTTGCGTAGAGTTGTTAGTGATAACGGACAAGCAACACTGCGTGAAATAACCGAAGAAATCAATGTGGGACGTGCGACGAAAGTATCCGTCAGGACAGTCTGGCAAAATTTGGTGTTAATGGGCTATGGCAGCAGACGACCGACGCGAATGCCTTTGCCAACAGCACGACATCGCCTGCAGCGCCTTTCCTCGGTTCATGACCATATCGGTTGCAGCTTAGACAACCAGAAAGCCGTAGCCAGGTCACATGAGTTCCTGTTTCGGTTGGTAAGAGCTGATGGTAGGTTTCGAATGTGGCGCAGACTCCACGAATCCCTAGATCCAACTTGTCAATAAGGCACTGTGCAGGATGGTGGTTGCTCCATAATGGTGTGGGCTGTGTCTACATGGAACGGACTGAGTCCTTTGCTGCAACCGAACCGATCACTGACTGGAAATAGTTATGATGGGCTACTTCATTTTCAGCCATTCGTGGACTTCATGATCCCAAACAACGATGGAATTTTTATGACGACAATGCGCCACGTACAGGGTCACAATTGTTCGCAGTTGACTGGAAAAACATTCTGGACAATTCGAGCGAATGATATGGACACAAAGGTTCCCCGACATGAATCCCATCTAACATTTATGTCACATAATAGAGTGATCAAATGGCTCTGAGCACTATGGGACTTAACAGCTGTGGTCATGAGTCCCCTAGAACTTAGAACTACTTAAACCTAACTAACCTAAGGACATCACACATCCATGCCCGAGGCAGGATTCGAACCTGCGACCGTAGCAGTCGCACGGTTCTGGACTGCGCGCCTAGAACCGCGAGACCACCGCGGCCGGCATAATAGAGTGATCAGTTCGTGCACAAAATCCTGCACTGGCAACACTTTCGCACTTATGGACGGCTGTAGTGGCAGCATGGCTCAGTATTTCCGCAGAGGATTTCCAACTCGTTGAGTCCATGCTATGTCGAGCTGCTGCACTACGCTGGGCAAAAGGAGGTCGGACGCGGCATTAGTAAGTTCTTCTTTACTGTTGTCACCTCAGTGTAGGCTGCAGCGTGCGGCGTGGGACAGACACAGAGCACACTGGCGACACTTTAAAGTATTCTCCATCTCGCTCTCAATGCGGAACGCATTTCGCACCCTCCTTCTTACTTGAACACCAGCATAGTAACCGCTTAATTTAGAATTACACTGGATTTGTTTCACCAATTTGTTTGTATTTCTCAAACAAGGACGACAAAGACTAACTATTATAATAGCATAATCTTACAGAAAGAAAAGGTCCCGCTGACACCCACCATAAACGTCCTGGAGCTCTATTAGATACATACCTGTCGTGGGTGAGGCAGCTGGTGGTGGTGGTTAGTGTTTAACGTCCCGTCGACAACGAGTTCATTAGAGACGGAGCGCAAGTTCGGGTTAGGGAAGCATTGGGAAGGAAATCGGCCGTGCCCTTTCAAAGGAACCATCCCGGCATTTGCCTGAAACGATTTAGGGAAATCACGGAAAACCTAAATCAGGATGGCTGGAGACGGGATTGAACCGTCGTCCTCCCGAATGCGAAAATACCTTTGAATATACCTTTAAAAGTGTTGCAAAATTGTTACTTGTGGAGCAGAGGTTTGTCAAGCTGAAGCTGCTGTTTGTAAGAAGTGGAGATAGCGAGACTTAGTGACAGGCCCTGCATCATCAGGTACTGTATCAATTACTGGATTTCATTTATTCGTTGTGACCCCTGAAAGGAAACACCTAGGCCCTATTAACTTGAACAGTTACAGTGAGCAGACGGCGAGATTGTGTGTTCAGGATTAGTCGGAATCCGCGCCACAGTGGTCTACTAAAGGCAAGGTGGTTATAAGTATCCAAATTACCTATTAATTGAAGTGTAGGAGTAACAGAGCACTTTGGGGTGGAAAGACGCAATGTTTTTCAAACGCTGCAGGCGGATGGGAAACGGCCACGGCCCTCAAATGTAACAAGGTATCTCGCAGAGAGCGTCCTCCTCCACGACAGCCAGCGTGGCTTCCGGAAACATTGAGCATCTGAAACCCAACTCGCTCTTTTCTCCTGGAAGCCTTGGATCACTCACGGCTCGTCACGCGTCGGAACGCGCACGTGTGCGTTCCAGAGAAGGCATTAATAAAGAGAGAAACCCCAGAAAAGTGAAAATCAGTACATATCTTTGCAGATTCCTGACTCATTTTTAATGATTGACTCACTAGTGAACTGGTTATCCCGTTACCTATTTTATTTCGAGGTTCCCCAAACACTGAGTGCCAATTTGCCTCAGATTAAATATTCAGAGACAAGACAGTCTGTAACAGGTAGATTATTGACATACTGAGGAACAGTATGCCAAAATCTAAATTCGGGTCCGATAACTTTGAGAAAATTTCATCATTTTCTCAAAATAGAGGCAACTTTTAAATTGAGACTCAAATTCGTTCTTCAAGTCCCAGCAGGCTGTCCACTGTTCCTTCTTGTCCTTGGCAATCGCCCTATTTCTTGAGGACAGAAGCTGGCCGGTGTCAGAGAATTCTGAAGTCAAAAAACGTCAGGACGTAGCCGCTCCTACTCCGGTTTACCAGCTTTTCTTCGGACCACAGTTTTCAGCAAGACGACTTCGATGTGCACATGTTGTACTCTCGGCACTTACCGCCTTGAGTCAGATGAGTTTGCCAGCTCGTTATCTTCAGCGCATGACATAAATGTCGATCGTATACAGACGCTACCGGTTGGAATCGGCGAACACGACTACGTCGTGCTATTGCGTTGAGACGACCCCTCCGCCACTTAGTAAGCTCTCATTGGAACCACAATAATTATCTATGCTCATCCGTACACACATTGATTACTATCTCTGTATGTCTGTAGTTGAGCTTGTCAGTGAAGACTGTCCTCGTCTGTAGTTTTATGAATTGCGAGAGAATACATCCATACTAACATTTTAAAAGTGAAAATAATTCTGTTAATTTTTTACGACTAAACCGCTGAGCCAGTTTCGGTGAAATTTAGTATGGAAATGATTTGAACCATGAGGAAGAACATAGGCTACTTTATATTTAAAAAAAGGAAAACAATGCCTAAGAGGGCGAAGTGTGGAATGGAACATCTTTGTTTACATCAGTGAACATAAACCGCGTTCAAAATTATTAAATTTGTTGCTCGATGTACACGTTGGTTGCATGATATATATCTACTTCAACAGCACGAGGCGTAGCTGCGCCGTCTACATACACCACTCAGCAGTGATGCTGCGCATGCCGTGCCATCGTATCGTGCTGTATCGAGGCAAACGGTGTGCAGAAGGCTTGTCAGAGACCTTGCAGTTGGAAAAGGGGGGGTGGGGGGGGGGGGGAGAAAGAATGGACGTCAAGAGCAATGCGTACTTGAACAGGCAGACACGTGACTGCAGCTGACGTTATTGCACTTACAATAGTTTCCTTATTTACCATCAGTCATGTAAGTGCAGCTACAGGTAATGGGTAGTTGATATACAATGGTGTCCAAAATTAAAGCAATGAACCGCTGTTTCCCTGACTTGTGTCTAATTCACCCTATAGTCATACAAACTATCAACAGATGTCTGCACAATCGTCTTCTGAAAGCAAAATGGCATTCTGGTCAACGCACAACCACGTCAGCGATGACATCAGGGCACCTATTAAACGGGGTTGTATTTGCCGGTTAGTCCCCCATCTACAATCGCTGTGTACAGTTACCGACGGTGCAGTATGGCAGAGATAAGACGCCTACCAGACTCCCTCTGATGGAAGACCGTAAGAAGAATGCAAGCAGGACAGTCGCAAACTGAGAAGAACCGATGGACTAATGTGAATCGTTCTGTTGTTTCTCAGATGTGGCAACATTTTATAGAGACGCTAACAGTACTCCAAAGGCCAGGGCAGTGCCGACTACGTGCGACTTCAGAAGAGAGGCTAGTCATTTGGCTGAAAGTGCAAGCCAGTGCCGCCTTGGTACTGCACGGCAACTGGCAAGTGATGTCGCAGCATCCACTGGACGTGCTGTATCGAGGCAAACGGTGTGCAGAAGGCTTCAGCATAACGACCTTACAGAAGGGAACCTCTAGAGTGGAGTGGTCAAGATCCCACATGTGCGGTCAAACTGTGGGCCAGTGTTCTTTTCACAGATGAGTCCCGGCTTGGGGCCTCATTCGCATCTGGAGGGAACGTGGTACACGATTTTGGGAACCAAACATTATAGAAAGAGACCGATATCGAGGAAGATCCCTAATCTTGTGAGCGGAAGTTATGTTGGTCACATGAACACCCATTCATGAAATTGTGTGGATGGATTGGCAAGGTTTAACTGCTGTCAGGTATCGTGACAAGATCTTAGGACTTCATGTGCGGTTGTTGCGAGATGGTATGGTCCCAGACTTAGTACTGATGGATGACAATGATTGACCTGATAGAGCAAGAGCGATTGATGTTTCCTTGGAAACGGAAGATATTGCACGCATGGCCTGGCCTGCTCGCTCTCCTGATTCAAATCCCATGGAGCACGTCTGAAATGCACTAGGGAGACGGCTTGCATCACGTCAGCATCCACCAACCACTCTCCAAGACTGCGAGCAGCTCTTCAGGAAGAATGGCCATTATTGCCTCAAAATGACATTAATGGTATCATTCACAGCATGTCCCCTCATTGTCAGGTCTATATTACTGCCACAGGTGGTCACACACTGCATTGAGCTCATCAACCAGTTGTCGGAATGTGTGTGCAAATCCGTTAAGTTGGAAAAAAATAAGAACATTTTTGTGTAGCGCTATGCGTATTGCAGTTGTTTATACTCTGCAGTCTTTACTTTGTTTGTACTTTACTATCACCTGTTTAGACTGTTTTGTGGCAAAATAAACACAACTTTGTAAAATTTCCCTTTTTTAGTATAATTTTGGGCACCAGTGTATATAAAGTATAATTTGTCTGAATAAGACCTATATACTCTGCGCAGTTAACCTCAGTCTCCTGATTAATCTGGACTCCCTGCAAGTAGCAACGACGTTGACTGCCTTCCCCAGTCGCGACCGAGTTAGATCCCTATTAAATTCCCGGCAGTTAGCAAATCTTCGCCTCAAGAATCAAAGCCAGTTGAAATGGTCAGAGACCTCTAAGGCGAGTCGATTACGACCGACTGACTGGAGTTTAAAGGACACAGAAATGTGAGGAGGAAGAGGGGGGGGGGGGGGGGAGTAGGAGGGTCTACAAAGGCATTCACGTGGACAGATGGGTGCAGTATATCATTTCTCCGATAAGTATTTGATGAATGGGTATCACATATACGCTTATTATCGGAAGTACTATCGTGTGAGAGACCAAGTGAAATTCTTTACTGGGTGATTTCTTGTTAAGGATGACGCGGCAAGTAATCTTAGATGAAGAATCATCCACAGATGTGGAAGTAACCTCAGGTGTGCTGCAGGACAGCGTGCTGGGGCCCATGCTGTTCATGTTATACCGTATATTAAAGGTCTGGTAGAAAATATGTCACACTTTTTGTAGATGTTGCGGTTATTTGTTATGAATTACCATCTGAGAAACCTGTACAAATATCCAGGCAGATCCTGTTAAGATTGGAAAGCGCGGCAAAGGTTGGCAGCTTGCTTTAAATGTATAGAAATGTAAAATTGTACACCACGCACAACACACAACAGTAGTACCCTATAACTAGAATACCAATAAATCTCAGTTGGACTTACTCAGGTCAGTCGAATACATGTATGTAACAATATTCTTGGATGTGAAATAGAATGATCGCACGGACTCAATCACTGGTAAAGCAAGCGGCGGACCCCGATTCTTTGGAGGGATACAATGAACATTCAGTCAGCTTACAAAGGATAAAGTTTACAGAACACTTGTGCAACCTATCTTTGAATGTTCCTCAACTGTGTGGGACCCTTACCAAATAGGACCAACAGGAGTACTGAAGGTACACAAAAAAGGATAGCACCAATGGTCACTTTGCTTGACCCATAAGAGAGCGACACAAAAGGCGCTGAAAAAACTTAATCCTCCGACGCCTGAAGATAAAAGCTAGTTACTTCATGAAGGTCTACTTGTAAATTTTCAAGAACCAATATTAAGTGGAGAATCTAGAAATATTCTTCAGTCACCTATGTAACACTTTCGTATGGGTCACGAGCACAAGCTAACACTGCAGTATAGCACGCACAGAAGCATTTAAGCTTTCCTTCCGTATGCGATTGGACCAGCAAGAAACTATAACATGTAAAGAAATATATAAAAAATGACCTTCTGAGAATATTGGGAAGGACACGTGACTGGAGCTGAGAAAATGAGCCGGCCTGAGTGGGCGAGCAGTTCTAGGCGCTACAGTCTGGAACCGCGCAACCGCTACGGTCGCAGGTTCGAATCCTGCCTCGTGCATGGATGTGTGTGATGTCCTTAGGTTAGTTAGGTTTAAGTAGTTCTAAGTTCTAGGGGACTGATGACCTCAGATGTTAAGTGTGGTGTCACCGCCAGACACCACACTTGCTAGGTGGTAGCTTAAATCGGCCGCGGTCCATTTAGTACATGTCGGACCCGCGTGTCGCCACTGTGTGATCGCAGACCGAGCGCCACCACAAGGCAGGTCTCGAGATACGGGCTAGCACTCGCCCCAGTTGTACGGACGACATTGTTAGCGACTACACTGACGAAGCCTTTCTCTCATTTGCCGAGAGACAGTTAGAATAGCCTTCAGCTAAGTCCATGGCTACGACCTAGCAAGGCGCCATTAGCCTTACATAGTTTGATAGTTATCGTATGAAATGTCTCATCAAGAACGTTGTATACAACAAGGATAGATTAAAGGTAAGTATTCCAAAAGCAACGTACTTTTCTTTATATCATTCAATAAGTATCCTGTTTCAGACCATCAAGTCCGCCTGCTTGCTTAATGGCCGCCTCCCTTAAATAATGTGCGTAGTGTTGGCAATCTGTCAACACTACATTAAGTCCCATAGTGCTCAGAGCCATTTGAACCATTTTTTTTTTTTTTGAGAAAATGATATTCTATAAATTACTTGATACAGTCATATACTTCAACAAATCCTATGCGACAAAGTACCATGCTACCAGCGCCTGACATGCACCTCAGTGGTTTGTGCAGTATGTACACTGATGTGCAAAATTAAAGCAACAAACCGAAATTTTGGAAGGTTGCGTTTATTTTGCTACAAACAGTATAATCAGGTGATAGTAAAGTAGAAACAGTATAAAAAATAGAAAACGTAAACAGCTGTAACATGCATAACGGTAGACAAAAATGTTCTTAGTTTATCCCAATTTAACGAATTTACACACACATTCCGACAACTGGTTAATGCGCTCAGTGTGAGGTGTGACCATCTCTTGCAGCAATATAGGCATGGAAAACAACGGGTGATGCTTTGTATGATGTCATCAATCTCATGTTGAGGCAATACCACACATTCTTCTTACAGCGCTGCTCGCAAGTTTTAGAGAGTGGTTGGTGGATGCTGACGTCATGCAAGCCGTCTCCCTAGTGCATCCGACGTGCTCTGTGGGATTTGAATCGGGAGAGCGAGCAGACCGCGTCATGCTTCCAATATGTTCCGTTTCCAAGGAAACATCAACCGCGAGTGCTCTATGAGAGCGAGCATTGTAGTCTATAAATACCTCGCAACTACCACACATGAGGTCCTAAGATCTCGTCACGATACTTGACAGCACTTAAATCTTGCCGATTTAACCACACAATTTCATGAAGAGGTGTTCGAGTGGTCAACATAGTCCCTGCTCGCATCATTAGGGGCCCTCCTCGAAATCGGTCTTTTCCCAGAATGTTTGGGTCCAGAAATCGTGTCCCATGTTCTCTCCAGATCCTAATCCGTCGAGAATCACTCCGCAGACAAAATCGGGACTCATTTGTGGAAAGAGCATTGGCCCACTCTTCGAGCGTCCAGGTTTCATGTTGACGACTCCATTCTAGACGTTCCCTTCTGTGAAGACGCGACAGAGGTTCACAAACAGCAGGTCTCCGACAATAACTGCCGAAGCTTTCAGTAGACTGCTTGCCTCGCTAGAACACGTGCAGTGGATGCTGCGAGGTCAGATGCCAGATGCCGTGCAGTACTAAGGCGGTAATATCGTGACCTTACAGCCAAATAACGTTTCTCTCTTTCTGATGATACACGTGGTTGGCTCAGCCCTGGTCTTCGGGATACAGTTTTGATCTCTATAAACTGTCGCCACATCCGAAAAAGAACAGAACGATTCACATTAGGCCATCAGACTGCATCAATTTGTGACTGTCCTGCTTCCGTTCTTCCCACGGCCCTCCACCGCAAAGAGCCTGGTAGGCGTTTTCTCTGTGCCATACTGCGTCGACTATTAGTGTACACAGCGCTTGTAGATGTGGGACTACCCGGCAAACATTATTCCGTTGATAGTTGCCCTGACGTCATCGTTGGTGTGGTTGTCCGTTGACCAGATTGCAATCTTCCGTACGGACATCTGTTGACAGTTTGTATGATTATATCGTGAAATACACACAGGACGAGGAAACAGTAGCTTGTTGCTTAAATTTGTAGATGTAGTGTGCATTTGTTACCCGAGGCATATATCTTCACTACATGCTGTCCATTTTCAGATTTATTTTTGTTCAAGAGTTCCTCTACGGTACAAAAAGAGTTGTTAAGAAGAAACTACTTTACATACTAAAACACTTCTGCTGTCTGTCGGATATTTCTTTCAATGGGGAGATTATCAGAGAGTTTCATAGCTGAATATTCCACTACTTTCTGTGCCAAAGTTAGATCACCTATAAGGGGGTGCAGATCATTTTTACTTCTGGTATTGTACAAGCGAATATCTCTCTTACTGTGAAACAGCAATGGATTGTTGGCAACAACTTTCATGAGAGAATATGCTGGGCTGTGGTTAATAATCCCAGTTGTTTAAACAGATATGATTCACCTTTGTACTAGATGTCAATGACGATTTACACTCGTGTTTGAAATTGATGTCACATCATTAAGGTAAAAAATACATTATTTGGTTTGCAACAAAATCTTTCCTTTGGTAACCACATGCCTATTAGTAGTTAGTGGCTTTAGTAATTAGAATCTTTTATTTACCTGGCAGTATTGAGGGTCGCTGTATTGCAGTAGTACACGTAATGAAGATTTTTGTGAGGTAAGTGCTTAATGAAATGTATAGGTTATTGTTAAGATTTCTTTTTAGTCAGGGCCATTCTTCTGAATTAATTATTTGACGTCAGGTTGTAATTGTTTTGAGCAGTCAGATTGCGTTGCGCTAGAATATTGTGGGTCAGTGTTGACATGATAAGAAAAAGTAAAGAGAAAGTAGGCTTAGTACATTCAGTTTTACTGAGCTGTTTCCGAATCAAATAACATAGAGGTTAGAGCACTTGCCCGCGAAAGGCAAAGGTCCCGAGTTCGATTCTCGGTCCGGGACACAGTTTTAATCTGTCAGGAAGTTTCAAATAACCTAAAAGTTTCATTTTCTCAGTCATTCTGCAATTCAAGTGCAGACACACTCATTCAAATAAAGAAGTTTCAGGACTTACCCCAGTCAATGATGTTTTAAAGTTTTTCTTAAAGGATTCCACTGTTTTCTCATTAATCCCCCTCACTGTTTCCGTTAAGTTTTTTTGGACTGTAGCAGTTACGTTACGTAATGAGATTCACCGGGTATCACGACCTGACATTCCATTTGCCACCGTGTAGGCAAATCAGTGTCATTTGTCGTCACTTCCGCCTGATGTCATTCACGAAACACAGATGTCAAGCTCTGTACCGTCAGCGCGAATAAATTAGGAATAAAAGCAAAGGGAATGGATTCCATTAAAGAGAATGTCCGATCTGACGCGTGACAGAGAGCGCGCCGGTGGCGGATCAAAGGCGGGAACAGCGGCAATCTCGCAGGCGAGCAACACGTGTCGACGAGTGATCCGCTTCCACATTAGCTGATTGGCTGCCGCTGATCCGGACACCTCGTCATTCGGGCAGCCAATCTGCCGGCGGTCGCACCGCCTCGCGTCTCCGGCACCCACTTTGCATAGACGGCTCAGAGATTAGCTCCTCCTGTGGGGTGAGCCTCACGTTACCAGCAGGTTCACATGCAGCCACATCGCAGAAATAGCGCGTCGCCTTGTTACAGGAACTACCACTTTCACCAGAATCAACTAAATAGGACACACAACGACGCGTATTTGTCTGTATTGCAAATGGCTCTGAGCACTATGGGACTTAACTGCTGAGGTCATCAGTCCCCTAGAACTTAGAACTACTTAAACCTAACTAACCTAAGGACAACACACACATCCATGCCCGAGGCAGGATTCGAACCTGCGGCCGTAGCGGTCGCGCGGTTCCAGACTGTAGCGCCTAGAACCGCTCGGCCACTCCGGCCGGCGTCTGTATTGCAGGCGATTTACATGTGTATTACGCGAGCTCCATATGGCGCATACTGGACACCTATGGGCACTAGAGAAAAACGTGGAAACACTCCGAGAAAAACATACTTAAACACAAATGCAGATGCAAGCCAAACCTACAAGTCGTGCTGTTGTATTTTACCACAAGCGGCACCTCTGCAATGTCCTCAACACGTTGCAAGTGTCAGCCGTGGCCAGAACAGTGTTCTGTGTAGTTGTGAGTATATTATGCGGGAGCTGAGTAACTTCGAACACAGGCAAATTATTGATGCTCATATGGTGGTCGATTCCGTAACCGAGGTAGCCAAAGTGTTTGGCATTTCAAGAGGCACCGTATCGAAGATATACAGGGTGATTCACGAAGACAAGAAAATATTTTAATTTTTTATATTCTACAAGCAAGACTAAAGAAATATGTTCATATAAACATAGATCCGCAAATGTTTAGATACGGAGTTACGACTAATAAAAAATTTTATCATGAAATTTAGCAACTTCGCTAATACGAAGCCATCGCAAAACTGTACGACGTTAAAGTAAAGCGCGACTTGTAGGTTTGGCTTGCATCTGCATTTATGTTTAAGTTTGTTTTTCTCGGAGTGTTTCCGCGTTATTTTGTTGTTATTTATCTGGTGAATCTAATAAAACATGTCCCAGATGTGTGTCTGCAATAGTTTTCCAGAACATCCAGAGAAGCAAAGAAGTAATTTCGTAAAATTTTTAATTTATTAATTGCTTGGCCCAATTTGTTTTTTTTTTTTTTAATTCCAGACAATTGATATGGTCCTATGGGATATATATATTAAAAAACTAAAACTGTAATCAACCAAGTCTCGAGCACAGAGTACACAACTGCTAGTGGCTGTAAAACATTTGGTAAAGTATTTTCAACTGTACGCTGATTGAACACTCAACGGCGCTCTGTCGAAAGGCTCTTCTTGTTGCTTGCCCTTAAACAAATTGTCATTAAACAGTATACGTTAACAACAACAGGAATATCAACGGCGCTCTGTCGAAAGGTAGTAATCTTGCCAACAGTCTTTAATAATCACAGAGCAACGACGTATTTGGTAATAACAGTAATTTCAACTGTACGCTCACTGAACACTCAACGTTGCTCTGTCGAAAGGCTCCTCTTGTTGCTTGCCATTAAAGAAATTGTCATTCAACGGTGCACGTTAACAACAGAAAATGTCGGGGAACACTACAAGAAAGCTACGACATGAACCCGCAAGATGCGAACTTGCAGATCAAGTTGACAATCTACCATTTAACGGTGAACACACACACGCGACCACAGGCAGATTCAAACTGTCAAACGGTGAGGCCGTCCACGCGGGCCTCCTGCCACGAACTGCCCTTCCCCAATACGTCCTCCCTCTCCGAAAGCCGCCAGCGATCGCACGCTAAGCACCGCGACCCTAAGCACCGCGACCCCCTCTGGCGATGCGCCAGAGGAAAGAGAACACGGCTCAACAACTGCACAAAGTTATCAACTGAAGTTGTAGAGAATTTAATTTTGGAAAAATGAGCGTAATAACGTCAACTCAACTCGCATAAATGATTAAGATAATCTGCTTTTATTAACACCATAGCATACTTAAATTCATGTTAAACCGAAAAAAAACAAAGCTCAGTGTTAAGGAAGTTTTACAGTATACATACAATTTCACAATAGATTCACAATAAATGTTTAAAAATGTCACCACCGGATTCAATGCATTTAGCTTACCGCAGCTCGTGGTTTTGCGGTAGCGTTCTCGCTTCCCGCGCAGAGGGTCCCGGGTTCGATTCCCGGCGGGGTCAGGGATTTTCTTTGCCTCGTGATGACTGGGTGTTGTGTGTCTTTCATCATCATTTCACCACCATTGACTCGCAAGTCGCCGAAGTGGCGTCAGCTAAAAAGGACTTGCAATTTCGGCCGCCCAACACCCCGCATGGGGTCTCCCGGCCAAAAATGCCGTACGATCATTTCATTTCAATGCATTTAGCCGCACTTGTATCAACAGATTTTGTTGCTCGTTCCAGTTTCACAGGGTTGTTCTATATTTCGTCTATTGCATTGTCCTCATAAACTATATCTTTAATCCATCTCCAAACACAAAAATCCATTGTTGTTAAATCGGGTGATCTGGTTGGCCACAGTCGTGTAGCACCACGACCAATCCACTGCTGGCGAAAATGTTCATTTAAATGTGTAGTAACGGCGTTGGTGAAATGTAGAAGCGCGCCGTCATGTTGAAAATACATTTGCAATCGCGTTGCAAGTGGAATATCTTCGAGCAAATGGGACATCTCTTCTTGAAGGAATTGTAAGAACATCTCGCCAGTTAGACGTCCTGGGAAAATGAATGGTCCAATAAAATGTGTGTTGATTATACCACACCACACATTTATGCTAAATCAATGCTGGAAATTGCGTTGCACTGTTGCATGTGGGTTTGCTTCAGACCATATGTGCTCGTTATGTAGATTGTTTATACCATCTCCACTAAACTGTGCTTCGTCAATAAATAAAATGTATTTGTGTAACTGCCAATTAGTATTTAACCAGTTGCACAACTCCAAGCGAAGAGCAGGATCTCGCGGACGTAAACGATGCACTTGTATAATAATCTTTGCTTCTCTGGGTGTTCTGGAAAACTACTGCAGATACACGTCTGAGACATGTTTTATATGATTCACCAGATCAATAACAACAAAATAATAGAAATCGTGTTTTGCTTTAATCTCGCACAGTTTTGCAGTGGCTCGAAGTTGCTAAATTTCAGCCAAATCTTTTGTTAGCCGTAAATCCGTAACTAAACATTTGCATTTAAGTGTCGGTAAATCGTTTCTGAAAGTATTTGTATGGAGTGTAGCCATGTATGGAAGAGAAACGTGGACGATAAATAGTTTAGACAAGAAGAGAATAGAAGCTTTAGAAATGTGGTGCTACAGAAGAATGCTGAAGATTAGATGGGTAGATCACATAACTAATGAGGAGGTACTGAATAGAATTGGAGAGAAGAGAAATTTGTGGCACAACTTGACTAGAAGAAGGGATCGGTTGGTGGGACATGTTCTGAGGCACCAAGGGATCACCAATTTAGTATTGGAGGGCTGCGTGGAGGACAAAAATCGTAGAGGGAGACCAAGAGATGAATACACTAAACAGATTCAGAAGGATGTATTTTGCAGTAGGTACTGGGAAATGAAGAAGCTTGCACAGGATAGGGTAGCATGGAGAGCTGCATGAAACCAGTCTCTGGACTGCACAACAGCAATAACATGTTTATATGAACTGTTTTTTTATTTTTTCTTGTAGAATAACATATTAAAATATTTGCATATCTTCGTGAATCACCCTGTATACCGCATACAGAGAAAGCAGAAAAACGTCATCCGCTAAGTCACAATGTCGACGAAACTGTTTGTTGAGTGATCGCGACAGACCGTCATTGAAAAGGATTGTGATGAAAAATAAGAGGACGTCAGCTGCAAAACTTAGTGCAGAAGAATGTCGATCTCGTGAACCCAGTCAGCACTTAAAAATCACAAAGGGAGCTCCGTGCACTGGGAATTCCAGAGCACATCTGTTACGCAAGTGCCCGTAACAGGAAAACGTGTGCTGAAGCCTTAAAACCTGGGCCGTGGAGCAATGGAAGTAAGTCATTTGGTCGTATTAGTCTTGTTGTACACTTGTAACGTGCGCGTGGGCACACAATACTCATTAAAGCCTGTACTATGGTAAGTGAGCGGGGTTCACCTTACGTTTCCATTTTTTTTACGAGACAGGATTTTCGTATAGATATTGACCGCGTGTACCTGAATGGTGGCAAATCAGACTTACACCCACTCTGTAATAATAATGATCCGTCAAATAAGTTCAAAATGCAACTACACGTCAGGATGGACCAAAAGCAACACTGAAGATGCTACCAATTTAATAATAATACGGTCGCCAGCCTAATTAGGCATTAACTGAGCTTCTTCCCTGTACAAGTTGCTGTATATTCATGCAAAACAACACGTAGTAATACTGCATAATATAGTAAAATTTTAGAACCAGAAAATCTATTGAACTGATAGTTTCACGTTCTGTACTGATATGGAAAAACCATGAATACATAACACTACACTATAATGTATACTACAAAACTTCGTACTGTCTATTGATCTGATCAAAATCGGGCATAGGTTACCCTAGAAATAGTACTTTCGAGCCACATAGATAAAACACTGATAAATTTTGACTTATATATTGACTTTAACTTTTGCTGGTCACACCAATGTGGAACACTTCAGAATTCAAATGAGTAAAGGGGGGGGGGGGCACTGAATCTGTTATGATCACTATATTAAAAAAATTGATTACTGAAATTATCATGTGTTCAAGATTTCCAGTATATGAGTTACTACTCTTTTTATCTTATTTACTTCTCATTTAAATACCTTTATATCTGTCTCGAAATAATTATACTTCATTACTATATCAGTATTAAAGTTATCTTTCAACTTCGTTAGACTTTCGTTATTCATTTACTGGTTCATTAACAAAACAGTTCTTTAAACACCATTCTAACATAAATAGGTCTGCAAGTAATTATTATTAACACAAAATTAATTTTTCATTTCGGGACACTAGGATTGCCACATTTGGAAAGGACCCTGTCTAGGTTAGTTGTGAGGATAAGTAAATGAGGGGAAAGTTCTGGTAAAATGTAGGTTATTATTGAACAGTTCACTCTATGGTCCATACGAATACAGTACTAAAAGTTTCAACCTACTTGTATCGATGCGGCGGTTGGCGAGCGGCGAGATGGCGAGGCACAGAGCACACATACAACCACAGCTATGGCTCTTGACGTATCGGCACTTTAATTCTTCTTAGCGTCGCAACACTTTTCCATTTAGTGCCTATGGAATTTTGCCATGCTGTGTGGGCGTTGGAACGACATACCCGAGGCTCAATGAAGCTACGTCTTCCATGAGAGCCTCCTCGCTCCAGGTGTTGCTCAAACCAGTGCCAGACTCCAACTACTCCTGCTGAGCCCGTTGTGCCGTGCAGTGCCCGCGTGCATTTTCCCGCGCTCGCCTGCCATCCACCTTTTACCGCTCCCTTACAGACCGGGTATTCACCCGAGGTTTTGCATTCTACATGTCCTAACACATTGCCTACGTATAGACCAGACGCACATTTACAATTTTAAACATCTTACAACAGTTTCAAAATTCGTTAGATTTCAATTCTACCACAATATTACTTGACATTTGACATAAACATTAATCTTCACATTGAAACTTGTTTACAGTTTTCTTAACACAATGGCATGAAACGAAAAAGAAATGAAGTCAGAACATCAGTTGCACTAGTTCATCGAAAAATTAGAAGAAGAAAAATTACTTATTTGTACAATAGTACAGCGTTGTTGTTGTTACACACTGTTTACAATTTCTGACGGAGTTTACATCACATGGCGGGGGTCCGGTGATGATTTAGGCAGTCATATCGTGGTCCCTATGGTTACTCTGCAAGGTCGTATACTGCCAAGGATTATGTGACCTTTCTGGCCGATCAGGTCTCTCCCATGGTACAATGTTTGTTCCCCATAGGTGATGATGTGTTCTAAGACGACATGACCCCTGTTCACGAAGCTCACTCCGTCCAGGACTGGTTTTGTGAACACGAGGACGAATTGTCACGTTTTTACTGGTCACCTGATCTCGATACTATTGAGCCTTTGTGGTTGTGATCTACTTCAGAGAGAAGTGCTTCTGACATCGCTGTCCACATTTATCACCATTACCCGAACTTGCCACTATTTTGCAGGAAGAACGGTATAAGATTCCCTTGAAAACGATACAGTACCTTTTGTTTATCCACGACTGGAGGCTGTTTTGAATGCCAACGGTTTTTCTACACCGCATTAAGTGTGGTAATGTGACGTGTTTTTGGTGTTTCCATGTGTTTGTTCATCCCCTGTACATCCACATCTACGTGTACACTCTGCAAGTTACCTTATGGTGTGTGGCGGAGGGAACTTCTGGCACCACTAGAGTTTGCCCCTATCACTGTTCCATTCGCAAATCGTGCGTGGACGAACGACTGTCGATACACTCCGTATGTGTTCTAATTTCTCCGATTTCCGCGCTTTGGTCGTTTTGCGAGTTTTATACGGTAGGAAGTAATAAGTTTCGCGACTGCTCTTGGAACGTACGCTCTCGGAATTTCAACAGTAAACCTCTCCTTGTTGCTCAATGCCTCTCTTGCACCATCTACCATTGGAGCTAACGCGCTGCAGTCATTGACTGTGCGGCTGGTCCCGTCGGAGGTTCGAGTCCTCCCTCGGGCATGGGTGTGTGTGTTTGTCCTTAGGATTTAGGTTAAGTAGTGTGTAACCTTAGGGACTGATGACCTTAGCAGTTAAGACCCATAAGATTTCACACACATTTGAACATTTTTTACCATTGGAGTTTGTTCGGTATCTCCGGAACGTTATCGCGGATGTGTGATGATCCCTGGAGGAAACGTTCCGCTCTGCGTTGACATTTCTCCACCAGTTCTGTTAACCCAACATGATGTGTCCCAGACTAGTTAACAGTACTCAAGAATCGGTCTTAGAAGTGTTTTATGATCCACTTCTTTCGTGGACGAATTACAGTTCCTTAAGATTCTTCCAATGAATCTCAGTCTGGTATCTGCTTTCCCTGCTGTTTATTTTATGCGGTGATTCCGTTTTATGTTCGATGCGTAGTCCTTGGTATTTTATGGCAATAACTTTTCCCAGTGATATGTCGTCACGAGCGTAATCACACAGTAATGGATCTCTTCGCCTATCTATTGGCAAACGTATGATATTTATTAACATTCAGAGTCAACTGTCATTCCCTACACCAGCCATCGAGCCTCTGCATGCCTGCCTGAGTTTCACTACAGTCTTCTGGAACTGCAACTTTCCTATAGACAGCATCACCGTCTGCAAACAGCCTCATCAAGAACGAAATTTTCACTCTGCAGCGGTCGGGCACACAGTTTTAATCTGCCAGGAAGTTTCAGCCTCATCAAGCTTCCGACGGTAGCCACTGAATACTATGTACATTGTAAACAGTAACGATCCTATACCATTCTTTTGAGTTACTCCCAAAATTAGCTTTACATTTGTCGAGTTCATCCAGTTAAGAACGATCCCTTCTCTTCTATCCGCTAGGAAGCCCTGAATCCACTCAAGAATTTTGTCCGATACTCGTATTTTGTTCACTGAACGACAGTGCTGAACTGTGTCGAATGCATTCCTTGAGTCGACGTACAGGGAGTCTAGATGGACCCCTTCGTCTACGGTATTCTAGATTTCATGAACTAACACAGTGAGTTGTGCTTCGCAAGATCTCTTTTTACGGAACCTATGTTGATTATTACCACAGTCTAACACAAACAGTCGCGACACACTCTGATGCGAAAGTTGTTACCATTTGACAGCTAGAGCGACACTAGCGCTCCAAGCGGTGAGAAGGTAGGCAATCACATTCATCGTAAGCGTAATGTTCGTTTTTAGTTATTTTCTACTTAATTAACGAAACAATTGTTACGTTTTTGCATTCCATGCGTTAGTAAATCACTCAGGGACATGAATTATCCTTAAACAAATGCAAAAACAGTTGAATCGTACTGATTCAATGACAAAAGCTACAACTTATTCATGAAGTAATACTTTCTAATATGTGTATATTTGCAGCTTTCTCTGCTGAAAACAAAAGAATAAAAACAATTATTTCGTGCCTGAGAAGCACTTATTTTTGTTGTTTTCTGTTGTTATCAACATAAGCACTTTCCTTGCCACTTAAAAAAATTTATGGAGACTAATGATTCGCCCATTCTTACACTTCACTATACTTTCTAATTCACGAATATTTTCGTAAATGTAATGACCTATGCTTCAAAAGCAAATTTGTTGACTATTCTTGTCGTTTGCGGCTTACATTCAGCAACAATTGTAGATCTGATTTCTTCTATGTTGGGAACCAGTTTTGTTGCTTTTGACGATTTATTATCACCTCTGTGTGGTTTTAACTTGAGCTACAACTGTAGTGGATTGTTTGATACATTGTATAATGTTGGTATTATATTCTATATAGGTTTCCTGTGCTTCACAATTACTGATTTGTCTGAAAGTGTAGCGAACATATCTCCGCTTTGTTTTGTAGACATGCGGCGTCTTTCCGCAAGAGGTTAGGTCTTCTGGTGTTTACTAGCTATTTTTTGTTATTAAAAGAAAACAAAATTATTCAGTAAATATCTGAACGTTACAAGCGAATCTTAAATAAACTGTTGTGTGATGTACTGTTTCGTACTTCCCAGGGTACTTAGCAAACTATAGTACGACAAATGTGATGTTATTTTATGGCTATTGGCGATTTTTATGGCACTATATACATTCCGATTGTGAAAACTATGTTACAAATCGATGTAAACGTTGGTATTCGCACTCATCATATATCGTATTCAGCAGTGTCGCTTGCTGGCCTCTTGGGGCGCTGTTATCGTTGTGGGTAACAGGAACGAGACGGAGTGTCGCCACTGTTATGGTAGACAGTGATTATAACAGAGATTTTCGTTCTCCAGAGATATCATACTGCGTGAGCATAATACATCCTCCATAATTCTTCAGGAAATTGACGTCAGCGATATAGACCAACAAATTTGTGCATCTACCCGTCGACATTTCTTGAAAACGGGAATTATCTGTGATATTTCCAGGTGCTTGATACCCTTCGTTGCTCCAGCGACCTACAATAAACGGCCAGTAGATGGTGAGCAAATATTTGTAGAATCTGGCAGCCACAAGGTATTACATCAAAATTTACTTCCATTCCTGTTCCATTCGCCGATGGTACGCAACGAATTTCGTATGTCTCCACTCAGTCCCGAGATATTCCTTTCTACCCACGAGTTTATGCAGTATATGGCTCTGAGCACTATGGGACTTAACTTCTGAGGTCATCAGTCACCTAGAACTTAGAAATACTTAAACCTAACTAACCTAAGGACATCACACGCATTCATGCCCGCGGCAGGATTCGAACCTGCGACCGTAGCGGTCGCGCGGTTCCAGACTGTAGCGGTCGCGTGGTTCGCGCGGTTCTAGACTGTAGCGCCTAGAACCTCTCGGCCACCCCAGTCGGCTTATGCAGTACATCTTGACTCAGAAAATTCCCTCTCTGAATTTTAAAAGTCGATATTCCGTCACACGGAACGCCGCTCTTGCAGTGTCTCCCATCGCAACTTGTTGGGGATTTCTTTGTGGTTCCTGTGCTCATTAAAGAAACCATTGTGAAAGCAAGTAACTTTTTGGTGAAGCTCCACTTTAGCTGTAATTTTCTCAGACTGGTGTATACTAATTCTTCTGGAGTAGGACTTTGTACGATATCTGCTTCGTAGGTACACCAAACCTCCACAAGTTACTTCCGATTATGCTCATCCTAGAGTCTCCATTCCCCGTAACTCGTTTAAGGTGATTGTTCCCCCTTCAATATTTTAACGTTGTCACTAATTCCAGTGATTGGGTGTCGCAAGTGCACTCAGAATAAATGATTTTTTATATTTATTACTAGTTGGGGAACTCGGCGTTGCCCGGGTATTCATTTATTCCAGTCTTCTCTTAGTCCATTTCCTCCTACCCGCTCCTGTCCATCTTTTCCTCCCCCCATCTCTGCCCATCACCCTGGCATCACACCCTTCCTCACTACAATGGAAGGTTGGTGATTTTTAGGACTACAGTATTTCTTTCCAATTAGTAAGTATTTATGTATCAAGTCTGGTTGTAATTGATCCAGGGACTTAGGAAGAGATGTTGAACATGTTGACATATATTACACACATATATGTTTGATTTTCTGCTGTTTTACACCATACTACTTAAGAGAGAGTGAAAAATTTTATCTGTCGTATACACCGATGATGCTTGATATTAGGTCCCGAAACACGTTGGCAAAATTATTGGTTCGCTGCAGTGTTTATTCTCGAAACATTATTGGCACGCTGAACAGCACAAATAAGAAACAAATCATACTTTATACTTTAAATGTATTCCAAGCCAACAAAATAAAGGAAGCAATTCCCAGCAGATGTTTTCGAAGACTTTTACGTCATCCCTTCTCGTACACAACCTCACTCCTAGTAGTAGCGTGAAATATTACTTCTGCAGTGTTTTTATATCAATAACGATTCATGTGCCTAACAAATGAAATTGTTCCAGGAGTTCCTGAGTTGTGTTTCAATGTCACCCATTTTCGTTCTCACTCCTATGGAATGTAGATATTTTTTAGCCCCACTGTGCTTATTTCTAGATATTAAGTAACATGTAAGCCCCCTAACCAGTAAAGAGTCGAACTTCCATGTATAAAAAGCCTTCAAACTTCTGATTACTTTCCAAATGATTTAACGTGTTAAGTATTATGACATTAGGCTTGTATCGAGAAAAAGTTTACAAAAGGTTTGAAATTATGTTCAAGGTTCGTTGGAAGACGCTAAGTGGTCTAATTTTCAAACACTGGATGAGTATACTCTGAGTAACTTCCTCTCCATTTTTGCGCAACCTAATTTTTCGCGCATCCCAGTGTTTCTGGCGTCTTATCTCCTGGACTATGGGTCGTACAATATAATTTTGGTGGGACATTCAGTATACAGGGTGCCTCAGTCCTTTTGGGTGAAATTGAAACACGTGATAGTGGGTCCACAACGGATTATAATGGGAGGTTCTGATAAAAGTAGGCCGTGTAAGTATAAAGGAAACGCAGTGAAATTACGGAAACGATGAGGTGAAATTGGCTTAACCATCCAATTGTAATGAAAAATGTAGTGAAAAATACATTTCTGGAAGATGCTGAAAGTGACCCCCAGCAACATCACTACACAGTTGTGCACGTCTAAGCATATTTAGATATACTCGACGTCAACTTCGGATAACGATGGTGGCAACTTCACGGATGTTCTTGTCTTCCAGTTCTTGCATTGTGAGTGAATTTGTTTCATGGACCTCGCTCTTTTACCCACAGGAAAAATCAGATGGTGTTAGATCCGGCAAACGCGGTGGCCATAAATGTTTGCTGACAGTTCGGTTCTCAGTGAAGACATCATGGACTCGATCCAGGGATACCTTAGACGAGTAATGCGTTGCTCCTATCTTCCACTGAGTGAGCATCAAATGTATCAAACATTTCTAGCCATGCAACTGTGTTGTGGGTAGTGTCAAAAAATATCAATCCAATGATGCGTGTTTCTATCACATCGCACCAAACGCCGATTTTTTAATCGTAATGTGGTTGCTAACACATAATGTTAGGGTTGTCCATTGCCCAGTACCTCGTGTTCTGTGACCTCACATGACCAGAAAGATGAAACCATGCTTCGTCCCTCATTGCGTAATGTAAGGGGTCTAACAAACCTTCGTTGATGTTATTCAAAAGCAACGTGCACTGATCTACATGTTTCTGTTATCCCCCCGAAATTGCTGCACAACCGTCACATGATATAGCTTCATACTGAGACTTTTCCAATACTCGCTGACAACTCCTCCTACGTGCGTGCGTCTTTTGGGCCAATTTACTGCGAATGTCTGCAATAACTTATGGTTTGCGAGCGGAAGGATTTCTTTGTTGTTTTGCATTTAGCACAGATCCATAGGTGCGCTAATTTTTGTACGGCCTCTGTATTGCTCTCTTCGCTGGTAGTCCTCCATCCTTGACCCGAAAATTTTAAGAATTTCCTTAACTGAACCTGTTTTCACACATCCTTCTACAATTTCAGTTCTTTCTTCTATTGAGAAAGTCATTTTGGAGACGGTAAAGAGAAACGTCTAGTTTCACTAGTGAAATAAAGTGAAATGCTGACAGAAGAATGCTAACAATTTTTACTGCATAAAACTGCCCATTCTTGTAGCTGTTTACTCTATTTGAGAAGTCGAAATATTGCATTCGCATTCAAAGGGAAGACGGGCTACTTTTAACTGCGCTGCCCTGTGTTAAGATAGAGAACCGATGGTCGTAAATGCACAGTACTGTGTTATGGGGATACACAGCGTAGACCGCATAACAACAACCTAGCTAATAGCAGTTGTCCAAAGTGATTTCAATAGTCGCAACAGTCATGTCTGGAGTGAGGACAATCCTCACGCTATCCACATCGGCGGCAACGAGTCTCTGTTCAATGTATGGGCGTGCACTGCCGAAGTAATGTGGTGCCTCCCCGTTTGACTGACCCACGTTAGCCTATGATCCTGCGAGATGTGCGGGCACAGTTCTTGCAGACCATAACTCGTGGATTGAAAGGGGAGGACCTGTCCCATGGCTAGCGCGATCGCCGGATCTCACACATCTGGACTTTTCCTCTGGGGTTACGTCAAGTCCTCGGGGTATGAAACCCCCATAGAAACGGATGAAGACCTGCTTGCTAGGGTCGAAACTGCCTGTCTCCTGGTACAAAAGACACCAGGGATCTTTGAGAGAGTGCAGCAGAACTTCATGCGTCGTTGCAATGCGTACATTGAGACAGGCAGTCGTCGCTTTGAACAATTACTATGAGGTACGCTGTTGTTATACGGTTACGCTGTGTATGTCCATAACACAACAAATGTGCGTTTCCGACCACTGGTTCCCTGTCTCAACATAATTTGTTGTGGGCCCACTGTCGGGCATGGGTGTGTGTGATGTCCTTAGGTTAGTTAGGGTTAATTAGTTCTAAGTTCTAGGGGACTTATGACCTAAGATGTTGAATCCCATAGTGCTCAGAGCCATTTGAACCATTTGGGCCCACTGTCACTTGTTTCAATTTGAGCCCCCCTGTTACGTGGATATTGTTAGCAAACTGTGTTGCAACTGGAGGTAATAGTAAAGAAGTAATAAATCAGACTGTCATGCATGATGTGGTAGATTTTCACGTATTCCAATGTTCACGACGTGGTACCTCCAAAAGTATGTATCGTATAATGATACAATTTTGCAATTACATTTATTGGTATATGTCGATACTGTGTAAAAAAAATGTTGCGAATAGAGCTAGTTGGAAAGAAGGAATAAATGAAACATCAAGCCTGATGCCGCAGTTCTATTGCATAAACATCGAAAATGTGGTAAGCAATAAACTTTTTTCCTTTCATCATTTTGCAGGGGTTCTCATAGAGAGGTTCATATAGGTTTGAAATAATGAGTAAAGTTTATTGCAAATCGCTAAGGTCTCTCATTCTTGATGAATATAGTCTGGCTATTCGCGACCGGTGAGCCACGCTCCTTTCTCACTCCCCTCCCCCTCCCTCCCCCCGCCCGCTCTTTGAGAGATAGGTTGTTCTTACCACCACAGCGCTTCTTTCCAGACAGCGAGTGATAATGTACCAAGTTTTCAAGTTTGTTTGAAATCGATCCAGTAGTTTAGGAGGAGATGTTGAACATAAAAACATAGTTCACACACACACACACCGAGCGAGGTGGCGCAGTGGTTAGCACACTGGACTCGCATTCGGGAGGACGACGGTTCAATCCCGTCTCCGGCCATCCTGATTTAGGTTTTCCGTGATTTCCCTAAATCGTTTCAGGCGAATGCCGAGATGGTTCCTTTGAAAGGGCACGGCCGAATTCCTTCCCAATCCTTCCCTAACCCGAGCTTGCGCTCCGTCTCTAATGACCTCGTTGTCGACGGGACGTTAAACACTAACCACCACCACCACCACACACACACACATACATACATGTACATCCATTTCTGTAAGATATAAGGATTTACCATTTTCAGTTATTGTTAAAATTCTTCGGACGCTCTAGTAGATTCAAAAAGGATATTCTATTCTCCCACACACATCATTTAAAATGAACATGACAGAAAAAGCTAGATCAAACAAACTGTAACGTTTATTTCTATATCTACATCTACGTGTATACTCCTCAAGCAACTTCACGGTGTGTGACGGAGGGTACTAAGTGCACCACTGTCACTTCACCCTTTTACTGTTCCACTCGCATATGGTTGACGGGAAGAACAATTTTTGGCTCAGTGTGGGCAAGAATCTCTGTAATTTTATCTTCATAGTCTCTTCACGAGATGTATGTAGGAGGAGGCAGTAAATTGGTTGACTCTTCTAGGAACTTACGCTCTCGGAACTTTAACAATAGACTGTACTGTGATGCAGAACGCCTCTCTTGCAGTGTCTGCCACTGGATCTGGCTGATAGCATCACATGCAGTATGGGTTCTTGGTTGCTGATAAAACAAGGAAATTGAACGATGTACAACACAGACCAAATTTACAGTAGTTCCTTTTTAAATTATAATATACAAGTACATAACTGTGTTAGTATAATGCACAGCACGCACAAATACAGTCGTTTGGTGTATTCTCATGAGAAAATGATTTATTTTATTCTTATAGATAAATACATAATATTATTCAATATGTTATTATGAAACATGAAACGAGCATCAGGAAACTATGGTACACCATAGAAGAGCTTAATGTTGTAACAGGGAGGGAGATGGACTTCTAAACCAAACTTTTATCTGTATATTAAGATAAGGATAAAAGCTAATTACAGTTGCTCATTGGACTATTAACAAATTCCCGCATACGTCACAATCATTTAGTCTGAGGGGATGATACACAGGCCAAACATACATTTAAATGTTGATGGAAAAATTTAATCATCAATAAAATGTTTTAAACGTCATAGTAGCAAAATTGAAAAAAGTAATGAAAATCTTAAAAATTGTGCTACAAAAACTGAAAGCCTTACAAGAACGCTTAACGTAAATTCTGAGAGAACTGATAAGCATTCTAATGCAAATTACATGAAGACTGAGCAGTTGTTAAATTTAAGATTCAAGATCATTTGGAAGACAATAAATATAGTGGCTGCAAGGACTGTGGCACTCAAACAAGATGTGAAAAAACTTGGTCCTGAAAATTTTTGCAGAAGTATCACGAATATCAATGCTAGAGAACAAAGCACCTGCAAAAGTATCCTGGATATTAATGTCTGAGAAGCAACCATGAGCAGAAATATCAGGGATATAAATGCGCAAGAATAAAGCATCGGTAAAAGTATCATGGACGTAAATTCTAAAGAAGAAAGCATTAACAACAGAGTTAAGGATACAAATGCTCAAGAAAAAAGCATTGAAAATATATCAGGGATATGAAAGCTGAGCACGCGGGCAATCTTAGGCCCATTTGGATGTTAATTGATAGGACAACTGTAAATGTTGGTGAGACTGGAAAAACATCCCCTACAACAAATCCAGGAGTATATAAATTGTGTACCATCTCAAAGAATGTTTAGTATGCAACAGCATGTTGATGAAACGTGAAGTTATCGAGACATGGAAGGCTATTCGACAGAAATTAGTACGGCTAAGATTAGGACAGTTGCGACAAGATCATTCTCTCACAGAAACATTTAAACCTTAAAGTGGTACTCCCAAATGACTCTTTCAAACAATGAAGCAGCCAGATGTAGGTGAAGAAGAAGAAGGTATACCATTACCAATTGCGTTAACCATCACGGAGATACTGAGATCGATGGAACATATGGAATCAGCAGGGGAACAACTGTATATACTGGCTATGCAACCTATAAATTTAACCAAGGCAGCAAACAGACAATATGAAAGAATGCCAGGTTTAGTGTATCTTATATTCTTAAAAACTTCAAACTTCAATAAGTATTTATCAGAAGAGATACAAACATATGCTGAATTGCTACGTATGCCTAACATACATGGAAGAAACAACACCCAAAATGGACAAATAAAAGGCCTGCAGATTAGGAAGTACATAAATACTGTCAAAGCCTTGTTAGGTGGTAAACATAACACTGCCGCAGGTATTGATATTCAGCTTAGAAAAATAAACAAGCGGTCTCAGCGGTATACATGTTATGACAATCTCAGTGAAATAATGGAATGGTTACAACTGCTCACAGCATCAGCTGTTGACAGGAACACAGCTCAAATGAGTTAAATAATATAAATCATTTCAGAGCTTCTAGAGAGATGCATTATTGAATACCTATGGCGATAGTATTTCAAGAATTTCATAAATGGACACACAAAACATTACAGCATAGAAGTGTTATAATATGAGGTTTGCATGACTTATGGCGGGGAGTTCTTGTAGATATGAAGCAATATTCCAGATCAAATGAAAGTTTCACATATATATTAATGATCACTGGTACATCTTCAAAATTTGCTTGGGCCCTACCTGTGAAAACAAAGACGGAAAAGAAAGTTGCATGAGTGACAGAGAAATTGCTGCGGACAGGAATGACTTGTGTCCCGCAAATCATCAAACTGACCACGGTGGAGATTTTTATAATAGATATTCCAAAACTGTACTGGAGTGGAATGTAGAACATCACTACTCACCATCCACCCACATGAAAGCAAGTATCAGGGAACATTTAAACAGAACGATAAAGCCCCATATAATAATAATAATAATAATCATCATCATCATCTATGAACAGTTTCCAGCCCCAGGCTGGAACACTAGCAGATTTGTGCATCGTGCTACATTTACCCATCCGAGCCCGGCTGTGGCCAACCGCTCCGTCCTGTTGCCCACACCGCGGGCAGTCGAGCCCAAGTGTACCAACAACGGAGTACACCAGCCAGGGTGCCTATTCTGTATCTTTCCGCCATTGAGCCGATCGTTTCGGTACTCAAGAGCACCGAACGGTCTAGTACTCGATATAGAGTCCCTGCGTTATTCAGTATGCATTTCGGTAGCGATACCATTCGGGTCTAGAGAACCGAAGTGCTGTTGTCGGTTCGTGTTGCGCAAGTTAATCAAAAGCAAGCGGCCACAGATCCGCGCATGCGCACTGCAGCGCGCACAGTGCCACGAACACAAAGCGGCTAGCAGACGACACAGGCGCGCTATTCTTCCAAGTACCGAAAACTGCGTTTACGTTGCCATAACGCATGACGCCGCATTCCATCGAGCTGACGTGTCCGCCTTCATCGCCCTTGCCTCCTCCTTAACAGTATCAGGCGCAGTATATCCATTTCCATGATTCTCAGCTGAAATGCATAAAAATTTTTAAAGTTTCTCTGACCGCATGTCAGAAAACACACAGAAATCACGAAATCATTACTGAGGAAGTGCGCTCTTTCATGTAAGTAATAACGGATATTGCAGAAAAATCTTAACTTACACGAATAACAATGTCTCAGAACGTGTTGCATATATGAAAAGGAGAAAAAAATTATGCTCAATTCTTCTAGTATTGTGTACAGGACCGTAGGCTGACTTCGTTGCCAAACGGTGCTGTGTAAGTCATAAACGCGTGATAGTTTGGAAGGTTTCCAATATCATGCTTCACATAATTGCTTTCCATTGTTACTTGAAAGTTGTAAACACAGTTCTATAATTACTAACTAACCCATTTGTGGGAAAAAGTACACAAAGGCACTAGTAACGTCAGTTCACACTCATGTAATATGCATAAAAACATAAAAATAACACGTATTTTGAGAGAATATTGACCGAAAACTTTTTTTTTGGGGGGGGGGGCTGCAATCATTCACAGTAACAACCTAACCTAACCATATTTCTAACAAAGGAAAATAGTCTATTATGAACTCACTTTCCAACCGGATGGTCCTCTGGTGATTCTTTAGTAACCCAATCACTAAATCCAAAGCCAAAACCGCTAATATGTTTAAAATAACAAATTATAGATGTATGTAAACCACAGCTCACTGATCGACAGGGCCAGACCGAAATCCAAAACCTCTCGATACAATTGTCATATAATCGGTGGGAGGACCGTTCGGTAACGAGTCTCAGAAGCTTAATGAATAGGATATTTCGATAAAGAACCGAAAATGACTCCACTACCGAGACTAACCTACTACACCGGTCAGTATGAACGGTACAGAATAGGGCCCCAGGATGCGCCGTCAAGGCCCGCGGCTCGTTCCGGTACCCGGCCGGGCCCGGGTGTCAAGACGGCTCGGTGCAACTGGGGAACAGACAGTGTGGGGAAGGTGGGATTGACCGGCCACACACGTGCGGAATTGCTTTCTGACTCATCTGCACTCCTTTGAGAATCGTGAGGATTTGTTGTGCTAGGAACAGGGGGTTCTGGATCCTTTATAGAGGAAAATAACACTTAATGTAAACTGATGGATGTGCCACAAAAAAGTACTTCCTATGATGTGGAAGTAATTGAATTCAAATCAAATGGTTCAATAGCCCTAATGTATCTATAATGCTTTACATTGCACCTGTTCCACATCAAAATGGCTAATGCAGCTTTCGCAGAATGGGTAGGTCTAGTATGCAACATTAACGTATTTTACATTTTTCTGTTAATCTAAAAGTTTTCATTACGGAACTGAGTGGCTCAAGCCTTGCTCGGAATTCGTTGAGGATGATCCACCTGCTTTGCATTTGACGTAACTTTGGAATCAGGAAACACGGAAAGTAAAGTCAGTTTCAAATTACTTTCACTGTGAAGCTTGTTTCTGGATTTATTTTTTGTATACATGTAAGGAGGAAAAGCCTTTTCGCACAGATATGTGGCCGAGACAAATGGCTCTGAGCACTATGGGCCGGCCGCGGTGGTCTAGCGGTTCAGGCGCTCAGTCCGGAACCGCGCGACTTCTACGGTCGCAGGTTCGAATCCTGCCTCGGGCATGGATGTGTGTGATGTCCTTAGGTTAGTTAGGTTTAAGTAGTTCTAAGTTCTAGGGGACTGATGACCACAGATGTTAAGTCCCATACTGCTCAGAGCCATTTGAACCATTTTCTGAGCACTATGGGACTTAACTTCTAAGGTCATCAGTCTCCTAGGACTTAGAACTACTTAAACCTAACTAACCTAAGGACGTCACACACATCCATGCCCGAGGCAGGATTCGAATCTGCGACCGTAGCGGTCGCGCGGCTGCAGACTGTAGCGCCTAGAACCGCTCGGCCACCCCGGCCGGCTGTGGACGAGACAGAAAATAAACTTGTTACGTCCTTATCTGATAATATTAACGAAAAATTTATCGGTGGCAAAGATTTATTATCTGTAACTTACTCACTGGAAATTTCAAGTAGCTGCTCGTTTCAATTTACACTTCATGTGGATCCCAAAATTATTGTCTTTCGCAAAGAGCTGTGAATCCAGCTGTTATTATTATATGTAGTAGGTAAATAGTGTTTCAGTTTTTTCCAAATCCCTTCAAATGTTCTTCAATTTTATGCTTGGCATTTTCGCCCGAAATAAGGTGAATTTCTAGAAGAAATCCTGAAGGTTATCGAAGACTCAATTTGATTTGAATTCAGACAGATTGCCAAACTACAAGGCTTTTAATGAGCGATTCGATATTGTCTTGCACATTACACAGGTTTGTGTTTGGTGCATGAAGCAATAAATTTCAGCTGCTGACGTTTAACGAAATTTCTGTCAGACAAGGTACAGTCGGAACTCCGACTTTTTCGGCTGGTCCCGGCGGAGGTTCGAGTCCTCCCTCGGGCATGGGTGTGTGTGTGTTTGTCCTTAGGATAATTTAGATTAAGTAGTGTGTAAGCTTAGGGACTGATGACCTTAGCAGTTAAGTCCCATAAGATTCCACACACATTTGAACATTTTTGAACTCCGACTTTGCCTGGGGAAAAGTGTAACAGCTGAGAGAAAGATAAACGTCATAGAATA
Source organism: Schistocerca americana (assembly GCF_021461395.2). Classification (NCBI taxonomy): domain Eukaryota; kingdom Metazoa; phylum Arthropoda; class Insecta; order Orthoptera; family Acrididae; genus Schistocerca; species Schistocerca americana. Next base: position 851,101,930 of record NC_060119.1, read on the forward strand.
TGAGAACAGTTCTGTTGCGATATAATCGTCTTGCATCCGTGTTAGTCAATAAAACCTTTTAAATACTTAGGTTAGTATTACAAAAATTCGGGAATTAATAGGATAACCATTAAGAAAATTAATTGTTTTCAGTGCATTGTGAGATACAGAGGGTTTTGACAGGCACCTAACAATAAGTTGAGTTAACAATTACAAGCGATAGTGGAAATTTAAGTAACCATCTCGCTGCCGATGTTACAGCCGTGAGTTACGTTAATATAAGACCAGAGGTGAAGTACTGTATCGGTAAATACTGTGCGAAGTGAAAAACTGCTTGCAAACGAGCCACACAGATTTCGTTTCGCCCGAGCGCACCAGGGGTCCGCCTCGGCACAGCTCGGCCCGGCGGGCCATGGGCGGCTCGACCGGCTGAACGGGCGGCGCGAGACGAGGCCCGCGCAGCAGTCGTGGCTGCCGTCCCCGGTGGGCCGCTCGCGCTCGGTGCTCGCCTCTGATATCTAGTTCTGCTTCCCAACCGTCTTTCTGTGTTCACTCTTTTCCAGTCCTCGACGCTTTTTCAACACACTTCACCACACCTTTCACCCATCTGACCCTTGGTCATCCTCTCGGTCGTTTCCTTCACGTCCCCATTTCGTGTATCTTTTTGGGGATTCCCTTGTTTTTCATTCTCTTGAAGTGCCCATACCATCTTAGCTTTGATACTTCTATCTTGCTCTGCAAGGGCCCTTCTTTTATTACTTGCCTTACCCTTTTATTTCTCAGCCATCTTAGGTCTGATGTTTCTATCCTGCTCTTCAAGGGTTCCTCTTTCATTACTTCCCTTACCCTTTTATTCCCCACCCTGTCTCTCCTTGTTGCTCCTATCCTACTTCTGAGAAACTCCATTTCACATGTCTGTAATTTGTTTGCATCTCTTTTCTTTATCACCCATGTTCCAGATGCACAGTTGATTTCTATATATCACTTCTTTGCTGTTTCGCGGAATGTCTTTGATCCAAACTACATTCCCGACGCTTCACGTGAATGCCTGTGCCTCTCTGCCGCATTCACTGATCTCTTTCTCATTTGTTCCTGATCTCTTTCTCATTTGTCCCATTTTGCTCTCTCACACTTCCCAAATACTTGAAACTTTCCACCTTCTTCAATTGCTCACCTGTAATCCTTGGTCTGCTAGCTGGTCTTTCTTTCTGTTTGTAATCAGGATCTCTCATGAGTTTATATTTAATTTCATCCCTCACTGTTTCACAGTTTCATCTCAAGAATCCAGCTGTTCCTAAATCTCCTTCTCCCAGTTGCCCCAGATCATCACGTCATCCGCAAACACCATTGCTTTCATGTTATTTCTCCAGTTTCTTCTGACACCTTAGTCATTATCTCATCCAAGACCACTATGAACAGGAGAGGTGACAGTGCACTGCCCTGTTTTACACCATTTGTTTTCTAGAAACAATCTGTCCTTTCATTTCCCGCTGTCAAACAACTCACACTTCCACATTTTCCCCTACTCTGCTTGTTGTTACTTTTTTGTCCTTTCTTCTCTAGTGCTTCCAAAACCTTTCTTCTACAGACGCTATCAAATGCCTTTTCTATATCGAGAAAAGCCATCACGAGGTCTTCCCCACACTCATTGTTCAGATTCCGCTGTCCAGGATCATTTCATATACCTTGGCACAGTGTGGTGCAAGTGTGACTCTCCTGTAGTCTCTACAATCCTTCCTACTCCGTCTCTTCAATACAAGGATAGTTAATGCCCTCTTCGAATCTTCTGGAGTCTTCTTCTCATTCCACACCAACCTCATCACACGATACAGTCACTGTTTGCCAACCTCATTTGCTGCTTTCACCATTTCGATATTTATTCATCTATACCATGTGCCTCTCCTCCTTTCATCTTGTCCTGTGTCAATCCCATTTCTTTCCATGTCAGGCCCTTCTCCCTGCCACCCCCCCCCCCCCCCCAGGGTTTACTTATACCTCCCTTAGTCTATTATCTCCAAGTCTAAGTCTGTTCGGATTTATCAGATGTTCGAAGTTCCTCTTCCACACTACCCTGAGTGTCTCTTTGTTATGAACTTCATTTCCATTTCTATCTGTCATTATTTCTTCCTCTCTCAAATAACCCCTCTTCCTTTTGGCCATTCCATATAGTAATTTCTTGCTGTCTCTGCTATTTTGCTCCATCATCTTTGTCCATTCTTCCATCCACTTTCTTCTCTCCTCAATGACTGTCTTATTTGCCTCTTTCTTCTTATTCTTATAATCCTCTCTTGCTAATTTGGTCCTTTCTCGGATCCATAGTCTGAAGGCCTTGTTCTTCCTTCCCACAGACTTTTTCACTCTTTCATTCCACCATGGTGTCTCCGTTTTCTATCACTTGTCCCTCCCCATGCAGTTACTGCAGTTTCTGCCATAGCACTTTTAAATTGTCCTCATTCCTCTTCTCTTGTTCTTGGTTTATCCTTTGGCAACCTTTCCCTTGTAATATCTTGATGTTCTTCCTTGATTTACTTTTATTTTATTTCCCATACTTTGATTTTTCTTTCTTAATTCTCTGCCTTCTTCCATCCTTCATGATTGCCATGTTCACCGCTAGTAGCCGGTGGTCTATCCAATGCCTCAGATGGTAGTGCCTTTTATCTGTTACAGTCCTCTTCGTTTCCCAATCATAGAGCATGTAATCCACCAAAAATTTCTGCGCTATATTCTTGCTTTACCCCGTTACTTTGTTGTTCTCTTTCTTCCAGTAAACCATATGTCTTGCAGAATTCTAGCAATCTCTTTCCTTCTTCACTTCTACTCCCCCATCTTTCTACTCCCAGTACATTTTTATATCCTTGTCTTTCATTCCATACATGTGCATTCACGTCTCCCGTGACTGTTATTCTTTGTTCATTCAATTGCTTTTGTAGTTCTTCCTGTTCTTTTGAGATGTACAGCCCACTTGAGGGGCATATACCAAAACCATCTCAATTCTTTTTCCCTTTCTCGTTATTCTGGTATTCCTTATCCTGTCGCTCATCTTCTGTACCTCTTCTTTTAGACCATTCCTCATAACAAATCCCACTGTCTTTTGTATTCCTTCTTCATTTTCACTTCTCTACAATTTGTAACATACCCTCAGTTCCCTGCTGCCTTTTCCTTTCTCTCTTGTCTCTCTCATTCTAAAAATATCTAGCTTTCTCCTTTACATCAGATCCATTATCTCCTCTACCTTCATTGCCAGTGTTCCCATGTTCAAAGTTCCAATTTGAAGTCAATTTGCCTTGCCAGATCGTTGTCTTTTACATCCATCCTTTCCGAGGCTAGTTTACTTGTTGAAAGCTGGTTTTTGATACATTGTTGGCGAACTATGCCTATCACAGCTTCACCAGAGAACCGTTAGCCGCCACTTTTCGGAGTTCCTACAGGGCCTTTGCAGCTACCGTGCTGGTCCTGGGGCACTCGAAGACACCACTGTACTTCACGCCTGTAGGCCGTTCCCTGTCTTTGCAGCGTCGCCTGCCTCCCACGACTTTGGGTTGGTCTTCTGAGCAGATCACATAAACTGATAGGTATTTTTGCATAAATAATTGGCCCGTTAACCAAACTGTACAGCAAACAATAAAAATGAAATTAATTCTTGTTTATGATAATGAGCTCCTAAATATAGCATACAATCGTATTATTATGTTGCATCCATGCAAGCAGAAATTTAATGTAGGTGATTTAGTACATATTCCAAAACGCAAGACTGCATTCGAGAAATTATACCTACTGAACTGGTCAATGGAGTAATTTACGGTTTCTTGCATATTAAAGTATGGCAGCAGTAGAGAAATAGCTTGTAGCTTTTACACAGAAAATTACAGAGTAGCAGTGAACCAGACTTGTTTCTCATAGAGTGTGTCATGAGGCAGTGGGGGAATAAGTGTTGGTTTAATGGCTTGGCATCTCCTGATCACGCAACACCTGGGAGTATGTTAAAGATATGGTATATAATAACGCACACAAACCCTCCATCCATGCAGTAGCATAACATGTTTGGCAGGACGCACGTTGTGCACGGCAGTGGTGGTATTCTCGACAAGCTACTTGTGCAATTACACATCTCCTCAAATAATTGTTGTAGGCCAGGGACAAAGCTGGAAAAGTGGCTAGCACTTGGCGACAAGGGAATTAATCAGTTGAACAAAGCTTGCGAAGAACATAATATTGCATATGCTGCAAATAGATGTTTTTAGACCATCGCGTTTAAGACTGAATTGTAGCTCACACAACCAAGAAAATAGTTTAAGAAGGGACACTGATACTGTACAACTTATTGCAGCATTTGCAATGCACACCACATTTAAATTATATACTTATATGGATATGGTATCTGTTCTTTTGGACATGTCCGAAAGAACACCATATCCATATAAGTATATAGTTCTGGCAATACCGTCCATGACCTTCCTCTTCAGTGCGGATGCACACGTATTACCCGAACTTTCACGGGAGTTGGTAAGAACGTCTTCCACGAGTAATGAGTGTGTCGGGTAGGGACACTACGAATGTAGTGTGTGGTGAGATTCTGAGTCTCGCGGGAAGCGTGCGTGAGATAGTCCCTGCAGTCGCACTATCCTTTGTGTCCTCGGTGGCTCAGATGGATAGAGCGTCTGCTATGTAAACAGGTGATCCCGGGTTTGAGTCCCAGTCAGGGAACACATTTTCAGCTGTCCCCGTTGATATATATCAACGCCCGTCAGCAACCCGAAGGTTTTAATATAATTCTAATTACATTTAAATTAGGTGATGGGAAAATTTCTGACAAGTTATGAGTGTCATTCATCAATCACTTGAGAAGAAAATCCAAGGTTGTTTAAAAAAATAACATACAATCATCAGTATCTACAGGTAAAAGCGTCCTGAAACAGAAAAAGGAAGACCAATTAAAGCATTTTAGGTTCTGCCCTTACGTAAGACTCAGGTCAAATTATCCCATTCCTAATTTGTGCACTACTGGCACTTTCGGCTATTGCATCATTAGCAAGAGGTGCAGCGCCCGTCGCCTGAACAGTGAAAAGTACAAAAAATGCCCAAGAATGGTTCCACAAGGAGAAAAATTACAATAGGATTATTGATCCTGTTGCTATTAGAAGACGACTACATTTAAAAACACACAGGAAAAGGCTTGGACTTATTATTAAAAAAAAGCTGATAGTTATACCACTCAACATAACACTTCCAAATAGTGATCTTCAATTTCACATTCGAAGATTTTATGAAGTGCGTATACAGAATACAATGCCTACGACTATGTGGAAATCTAGAGAATTGGGATTGTAAGTTTAGATTTCGCTGGAAGACCTGGAACTCTTTGGGTTGCACATGTTTAAAAAAAAAAAAACAGAATAGCATCTACAACTTCGATTCATTTGGTGACTTACACCTGCCTGAAAAATTGCAGCGTTACTTTACCAACAACCGAGTATTCTGCAACTATCGACATTACCAAGACTTCGATACATATCTATGTGGACATTTATGCCTCATGTTCCTGCTTACGACTGCAAAGAAGAAGAAATAAAAGCAACCACCACACACACTACTGCATCAGTTGCGATTTAGATGTGATGTTACACACACTAACTATAAAAGAACGATCATCAATTCTACACATGAATTGCTTTCCACCAATTGATTTAAACAAGGGGAATGGAATATTGCATTGATTAACCCTAGGACTCACGCTGCTAAAATTTCCCTAGTACTCCATCTGGGGTCATACATGACCCCAATCAATATATAATTGACTGTGTGTACTAATCATTCAGAGAACAACGTACTGTCGTTTAATACTGTTTGTTTACATTTTATTTATTATTTAGACACATTTCACAGCTTTTTAACAGGTATGTACATAGCAGAATTAAATTACATATGGCAGAGTAATTACATATCAGAAGTTACAATATTACTCTAAGTCATGATTTGTTTCACTCATAAATGTTTCACAATGGCTTCAAATTTACAGAAAATGTGATGAACAACTCAACAGGAAACATAATTCTAACCGGAATCCGTACCATAGTCATCTGCACATATTTTGCAAGTAGTAACTATTTCAGAATGTTCCTTGCAAACAAATTTGTTACACTTTTTGCATGTTGAACTGTATTTTGTGTCCTTTGATCGGGGGCAAATGGAGCATCTGCCTCGCTTTCTCTTCTGACTGTCGGGTATTACGTCTGGATGTCCGTTGCCTAACAGATCATCAAATCCACACCGTTTCATACTGCTAATAATATCCTTGTTCCTTGCTTGTGGTAAACTCAAACGACGTTCCACTTGGGGCTTTGCCATTTCTTTGGCTAACTGCATTAGAAAAAGACGTCTCGCTGTTTTTTCAACAGCAACACAGAAGAGTCTGTAGGTGTTGAGTGCAGCTAGATCGACAAGATCATAAAATACAGAATAGTAAGAGCTCATTTGATCTAGCGTATCAACACCTGATTTTGTTGAGTTGTAATACAACACTGCTTCTGGTTTTCGTTTCAAGTTGTTTTCTTTGGGCACTTCAAGTGATTGATGTTGCGTTGACAGGAGTAGCACAGCCTTATTTCTTTTTGGAACATACGAAACTAATAGGGTTTTACCACTTTATGCAAATCTGGTAGTGCATTCTTCCCTAGTTTTCGAAGGCAAAAACTCTTTTGGGACTTCTTTTCTTGTAGAGCGTAGAGTACCTACAAGTGTCAACTTCATTTGCAACAATTCTTGGCCAAAGTCATAGCTCGTGAAAAAATTGTCAGTGGTAATATTCCTACCACTGCCAGCCAACTGACGCACTAAATCTAAGACCACTCTCTTGCATTGATTCACTTCTCTCACATCACCACTCCTTCCAGTGGACATTTGAAGATTTGTCAGATAACCATGTTCACAGTGTACTGCGCACCATATCTTGATGCCATACTTTCCTGGCTTTGAAGTAATGTAGACCTTGAAACTGCACCGACCTCTGTATACGCAAAGATGTTCATCAACAGTAATGTTGCTGGAAGGTATAAATGATGTTTGGCATTGCACGGCAAACAAAGCAAATATTTCCTGTACAGCTTCACCCTTATTTACAGTCCTCTCTTTCCTTTCAAGTCTTGTGATGCGGTCGTCAAAACGAAGTGAACGCAGAATGTCCTGATATCGCCTCCTCGACATAGTAGCACGGAACAGAGCAGTGCCATATTCAGAGTCCCAAAAATTCGTCAATAGGTTTCCCCCGGCTCTTCTGTACGACATACAGAATCAACAAGCCTAAAAATGAAGGAAGCTCGCATCTGTCTGTATCACGCCAGTCAACTAATTTTCCCGACACTTTCAATTCATTTCCTCGTTGATTTGTGAACTGAACTATTATATCCAGCAATTCATTAGTAATAAACTGTCTGAAACAGTCAACAGCTGAGCTAACACTAACTGTACTAGGAATACCTGCTGAAAATCGTTGTATGTTGCGGTTTGGAAATCTGCGAATTGATGGTTCTTTTGTACTCCATGCAATATCCCGACCCCTGCTTACCAGTACTGCACTTTCATCTTCTCCACTGTCATCATTTTCACCAAGAATATCATTTTCTTCTAATTCATGTAAACAAATTTCATCACTTTGGTCTACTTGTGTCTCTGTTCCATCATCTTCGGCGTCACTACCTTCTGAATCACTACTGCTACGAAATAAGTCTTCCATAGCTTGTTCTACACGATAGCCAGGAGCAAAACGTATTCCATCCATGCTGAAATGACACTGCAACTACACACGTACAACGAACGTACAAACGAACTTCCAGTTTGAGGTTAGTTCTGAGTAACACCTGAATAACACCTGAATTCAGTGTTACTAACTCAAAATACCTAAGAAAGAGATTGATAGTTGATAATCTATACATTCTATGAATATTACATATAATCTATCTGGGGTCATAATTGAGCCCAACAGTAGTTTTTGTTAATTATTGATTTAAATGTTGCGTCAAGCTCTCTAAAAATTTTTGTGAGAGAACTACAATACTGTGTGGTAAAAGTCATAAAATTCTGGATTTTTATAAGAAATATAAATATTATTTTATCCATAGTAAAGATGATTGGGGTCACCTATGACCCCAGAGTGAGTCCTAGGGTTAAACTGGAAACATACGTTGCGGAAATATCCCCTTTCTCATACGATGTTGATGATTTACATGCGATTATAAAAAAACTATAAATGGATTTGAGTTATTTGCTAAAGTCAATACATGTTTTCATATCAGGAAAACGCTGCTGGAAAAAAGCTGCTTTACCCAGGTCAATAAACAGGATGTTTCTAAAATGAACGTAAAAAAATGAGAGGACTGGTAGAGTGGGTCGCAACAAGCAACTTTCACATAGTAACCTATGCACACATGATTATAATTCGTCGCTAGGCGTCATTTAACAGCGTCATGCACCGCTGGAAAGGCAGGCATACAACTTGCCATCCCAGGTGACATGGTAACAGGTCTACAGGGCAGCGTTTTCAATTTATTTGACATTTAGTTACAAGAAAGATAGGACTGGCATTTCATTACCTTTATGTACAAACAATTACAAAAACTGCTCGAAATTTTGCCCTCCTGCTTGAATGCATGCTATGTAATATGTTGTTGTTGTTGTGGTCTTCAGTCCTGAGACTGGTTTGATGCAGCTCTCCATGCTACTCTATCCTGTGCAAGCTTTTTCATCTCCCAGTACCTACTGCAACCTACATCCTTCTGAATCTGCTTAGTGTATTCATCTCTTGGTCTCCCTCTACGATTTTTACCCTCCACGCTGCCCTCCAATACTAAATTGGTGATCCCTTGATGCCTCAGAACATGTCCTACCAACCGATCCCTTCTTCTGGTCAAGTTGTGCCACAAACTTCTCTTCTCCCCAATCCTATTCAATACTTCCTCATTAGTTATGTGATCTACCCATCTAATCTTTAGCATTCTTCTGTAGCACCACATTTCGAAAGCTTCTATTCTCTTCTTGTCCAAACTATTTATCGTCCATGTTTCACTTCCATACATGGCTACACTCCATACGAATACTTTCAGAAATGACTTCCTGACACTTAAATCAATACTGGATGTTAACAAATTTCTCTTCTTCAGAAACGCTTTCCTTGCCATTGCCAGCCTACATTTTATATCCTCTCTACTTCGACCGTCATCAGTTATTTTGCTCCCCAAATAGCAAAACTCCTTTACTACTTTAAGTGTCTCATTTCCTAATCTAATTCCCTCAGCATCACCCGACTTAATTAGACTACATTCCATTATCCTTGTTTTGCTTTTGTTGATGTTCATCTTATATCCTCCTTTCAAGACACTGTCCATTCCATTCAACTGCTCTTCCAAGTCCTTTGCTGTCTCTGACAGAATTACAATGTCATCAGCGAACCTCAAAGTTTTTATTTCTTCTCCATGAATTTTAATACCTACTCCGAATTTTTCTTTTGTTTCCTTTACTGCTTGCTCAATATACAGATTGAACAACATCGGGGAGAGGCTACAACCCTGTCTCACTCCCTTCCCAACCACTGCTTCCCTTTCATGTCCCTCGACTCTTATAACTGCCATCTGGTTTCTGTACAAATTGTAAATAGCCTTTCGCTCCCTGTATTTTACCCCTGCCACCTTTAGAATTTGAAAGAGAGTATTCCAGTCAACGTTGTCAAAAGCTTTCTCTAAATCTACAAATGCTAGAAACGTAGGTTTGCCTTTCCTTAATCTTTCTTCTAAGATAAGTCGTAAGGTCAGTATTGCCTCACGTGTTCCAGTGTTTCTACGGAATCCAAACTGATCTTCCCCGAGGTTGGCTTCTACTAGTTTTTCCATTCGTCTGTAAAGAATTCGTGTTAGTATTTTGCAGCTGTGACTTATTAAGCTGATAGTTCGGTAATTTTCACATCTGTCAACACCTGCTTTCTTTGGGATTGGAATTATTATATTCTTCTTGAAGTCTGAGGGTATTTCGCCTGTTTCATACATCTTGCTCACCAGATGGTAGAGTTTTGTCAGGACTGGCTCTCCCACGGCCGTCAGTAGTTCCAATGGAATATTGTCTACTCCGGGGGCCTTGTTTCGACTCACGTCTTTCAGTGCTCTGTCAAACTCTTCACGCAGTATCATATCTCCCATTTCATCTTCATCTACATCCTCTTCCATTTCCATAATATTGTCCTCAAGTACATCGCCCTTGTATAGACCCTCTATATACTCCTTCCACCTTTCTGCTTTCCCTTCTTTGCTTAGAACTAGGTTTCCATCTGAGCTCTTGATATTCATACAAGTCGTTCTCTTATCTCCAAAGGTCTCTTTAATTTTCCTGTAGGCGGTATCTATCCTACCCCTAGTGAGATAGGCCTCTACATCCTTACATTTGTCCTCTAGCCATCCCTGCTTAGCCATTTTGCACTTCCCTATGTAATATAGCCTGAGTGATTGTTGCAGGCTTTCAAGTACACCTGGCAAAGTGGGGATTGCCTCAGACGTTGCCATAATTTGCGCAATCAGCTCTTCACCCGCCTCGATACGTGGTTCATAAAAAACTGTTTGAGGTATCCCCAGACAAAAAACTCAAGTTGGGACAACGTGCAGGCCATGCCACCGGTGCACTGCAACCTATCCAGTTCTCACCAAATGTCCCATCCAGAAGTTTTTGTACTGCATGAGTGAAGGGCGCACCATCATGTTGGTGTCACATGCGTTGTCGTTGTTGAGTGGGACATGTTCCAACAACTCTGGTAGTGTTCCCCATGCCCACACATGTTGATTGTGGCTGTTTAACACATCTTCCCTTGTAAAGGGTGCTCATCTGTATAAGGAACAAAGCGTGAGAATTCAGATTGAATGCCACACTTCTGCATAAAACACTGGCAGAAGTCAATGCACTGTGGAAAATCTTCTGGATCAAGAAGTTGAACTCTCTGTAGGCGGTAAGGGTACAAATCGCCTTCATTCCACACATATCAGACAGTGGAATGGCTTACACCCATTTCTCAAACAAAACTCCACAAGCTTGTTGAGGACATGTTTGGCCGCAGAGCCAAAATCTCCTCTTCAACACACTGTGTGCTGTCAACCACATCTGTCCGTCTTTTGCACCTGTATAACAAAGTGAATGCATCGGGTTTCAGTGTAGGCCTTAAATGCACGTACACCATTATGGTACCTTGTCAGTGGGCAGCTCAATTCAGAAGCACCTATCTCTCTTAGGGATCTGTAGATGGCGATGAATGTGCATGGGTCTGGCACTTGGCCATTTGGAAACTGCTCAATGTGAGAGCATTTCCATCTGCTGCCTCACAGCCATAGCGCATGTTTGCCTTTCCTCCCACAAGAAGCACTCTATTTCCCATCCGCTCCACACAGTACCAAACGCAAGAGTGTCCTCTTTTGTTGACATACTGGCGCATGGCAAACCAGACTCTGCAGTGTGCGCAGGTGCCGCCCTTCGTGCGATATATATTGTATCAAACAGGCATTTTCACTGCCAAACACAACGCATTCATACCCCGCAAATGCCGGAAAAAACTCCTTGGTATTGTCCCTCCCCCCCCCTTCCCCCACCCCCCCTCCGTCCCGGAATATTTTCGACTCGAATGGCGGGTTGTATGCCTACCTTGCAGCACCTGATGGTGGTAAATGATGAATAGTGCTGAATGTTGCGGAATGTGATGTGGACAAGCGTTGCTACGTGACAGTTGCTTATTATGACCCACTCTACCAGCCTTCTCGTTTTTATACCTTAATTTCAGAAACACCCTGTATAATACCTCTTTTCTTAATATCGGTTTGTAAAATTGAGGAAAATAACTGTATTAGTCAGATTTGATTCGCCAAAACACAGGATTTAGATGTATTCACTTTTCCCCCACACCACTGGAACTATATGCAAGGGTTGGAATTTAAATAGTGGCAACTATTTATTCATAACCGATACGAAAGAGTTACATGTTTGCACCTGTTACTGCCCTTCAGAGTAGTCGCCAGCGTTGTGTAGAGCCCGTTGCCAGCTATGTGGAAAGCGTAGTATATCGTTAGCAGAGCCTGTTCTGTTGATGGTGCGATTGGAGCGGTCTACAAGACGCTAGGACGACCTGCCCGATGCATGCCTGCCACAGTTTGCCGACCTTCGTTGAAGGCTTTTACCCAAAGTGCCACTGTTCTGAACGGCAACGCCGATTCCCCGCACGCCTCTTGAAGACCTTGATGACACTGTCGTGCTGTACGACCTCTGGCACATTCAACCTTGGATCCATCTCCATTGTTCCTAACATAGTGACACCGTTACGTTAGACCGCTCGCTCACAAGTGACTCTAGTGACAGTGTTGCCCTGGATTGTGCGCACGCCGGTGACGTGGGGCGGGCGAGTCCATTTGCTCGGAGGTAAGGCAGGTATCTCAACAACGTGTGCTATCAGCGACAATAGTAGATTCCATTGCATAGTGTCTCCACGGCAGTCATAGTACTTATTACGTAATTTGTGACTTTAGTGATAACTTTTTATTTAAGTTTGAATATAGAAAAATACATAACAATACGACATTTCTTACGCAATTTAGAATCTACTTTCCATTTATGAAGTTTGTAAATAATTCGTATTAGGGTACCGCTGAAATACTTGGCCTAAGACTGCCGCTGTCTTGGTTTCTGTGCTGTGGTCTGATGTATTGTAGCTGGTTTTGGCTGGAAGTACATCGCCATTCTGTCATGCAGTGAAACATCTTGTAGTAACATCGGTAGAACATTACGTAGGAAATCAGCATACACTGCACCATTTAGATTGCCATCAATAAAATGGGGGCCAATTACCCTTCCTCCCATAATGCCGCACCATACGTTAACCCACCAAGGTCGCTGAAGTTCCAGTTGTCGCAGCCAGCGCGGATTTTCCGTTGCCCAATAGTGCATATTATCCCAGTCTACGTTACCGCTGTTGGTGAATGACGCTTCGTCGCTAAATAGAACGCCTGCAAAAAATCTGTCATCGTCCCGTAATTTCTCTTGTGCCCAGTGGCAGAACTGTACACGACGTTCAAAGTCGTCGCCATGCAATTCCTGGTGCATAGAAATGTGGTAAGGGTGCAATCGATGTTGATGTAGCATTCTCAACACCGACGTTTTTGAGATTCCCGATTCTCGCGCAATTTGTCTGCTACTGATGTGCGGATTAGCCGCGACAGCAGCTAAAGCACCTACTTGGTCATCATCATTTGTTGCAGGTTGTGGTTGACGTTTCACATGTGGCTGAACACTTCCTGTTTCCTTAAATAACGTAACTATAAGGCGAACGGTCCGGACACTTGGATGATGTCGTCCAGGATACCGAGCAGCATACATAGCACACGCCCTTTGGGCATTTAGATCACAATAGCCATACATAACACGATATCGACCTTTTCCGCAATTGGTAAACGGTTCATTTTAACTCGGGTAATGTGTCACGAAGCAAATACCGTCCCCACTGGCAGAATGTTACGTAATACCACGTACTTATACGTTTGTGACTATTACAGCACCATCTATCACAAAGGGAAAAAAGTAGTCCAACTGAAACATTCATATTTCTTTACGTACTACACGAATATGTAATCAAAATGGGGGTTCCTATTTAAAGAAACGCAGTTGATATCCGTTTGGCCTATAGCAACGCCATCTAGCGGGTCAACCATAGCGCCATCTGGTTTCCCCCTTCAAGCTAGACGAGTTTCATTCTTTGTAGCTTTTTCGTTTGATGCTTATTTCGTTTGATATTTGGCCCGGTCACGATCAATGGATCACCCTACAGTTGATACCTATGTTTATTTTCCTAAGCTTTATGAACCCCCTTGGTATTACAAAGGTGTGTATGAATGAGCCCAGTCAGCTGACTGTAGATCAATGTAAGAAGCGAAGAAGTGTGATCCTCTACATACTCATGTATATATATTTGCAATTAATGAAAAAATGAAATGAGGGTATGGCCCCATTGCTCGGAAGGCACCATCTGTGGAAGTTCGGCCGCCAAGTCTTATTTCAGTACACGCCACACTGTGCGACTTGTGCGCCACTGATGAGGATGAAATGATGATGAGGACTACACAACACCCAATCCCAGAGCGGAGAAAATCTCCAACTTGGCCGGGAATCGAACCCGGGCTCTCTTGCTTGGGAGGCGAACACGTTACCACCGAACTAAGCAGGCAGACATTCGCAATCAATCCTTATATGCCATTATCGTCTTATGTTTTAGCTCAGGCAAAAGACGTCAATTTCAGGGACCTCAGCTGGAAGTATGAGTTAATTAATATAAATGTGTCAATAATTTACACTTGCATTCAACGCTTATGAAAAATTGTTTCTGTTTCTAGGTGATTTGGAAAACAGCGTTTGGAAAACAGCGTTCTCGCTGAGAGGTCAGAATGCACTGAGGGTGCAGCTAACGATGTTGAACGTGAAAACATTGTTCCAGCACCATTCTCGACCCAGACCTCATGGGGAATAAATGCAATTGCCTATGGAAGAATTCGTAAGCACTGTTACCCGTAAAAAAGCGTTAATCATCTAAGTTTGCATACAGTAATTATCATATGCTGTTTTGTTTTCTGGGGCTAGAGCAACTCCTCCACTGTCGCAATCACCATGGCCTGCACCATTGTTCTCACCATGGCACTGGCCGTCACCTCAGAGATATAAGGCTATTGGCCTAATGCAAGATGGGGCGAGTGAGTGGCAGACTGTGTCCCTTATGTCAAAACTGTACACATATCGTACATTAAAGGGTGCCACCCACAGACGGGTGACAGGAGCTCGTATTGTGGTGTCAATGGCTCCCACAATTGATGATTACAAAAAGTGCCTGCTTGGTGGTGCTGGCGATACTCCACCACCTCGTCCACACTTGCTGCACCTAGAAAGGATTCTATAGTGAGACCATGTGGTGCACATTGTACTGTAAGTGAAAAATGGTTCATTTGTGAGGATGGGATCGAGATCCATCCATGCTCACACTACTGACTGAGGTGATGGAGAGAAAGAGTGGATGTACTTATTTGTGAGTAGTGAAAATGCAGGTGTGCATGCTAAACAGAATGAACCGTTTGTCGTTGCGTAAACAGGTGGATATATGCATTTGTGTATGCACCAGTTGCACACCATATGTGTGTCGTGTTATTTCCTGCTATATGCATAGGACCTCAAGCGCAGCGACAGCGGAGAAAGGTTCTTTCGGAATGGTGAAGCTGGCGGAAGAGGCACCCTTTCCCTTTGGGTACAAAAAGAGTACGGGACAATGAAGGAAGGAAAGATAACGATTGGAACATAGGATGCGACCACACTACTGCAAGCAGAAAAGCTAGAGAACGCAAAACAGAAGACGAAAAGGAACAGATTAGATGCCCTTGGTCTCTGTGAAATGAGGTGGGGAAAGAATGGGCAAAAGCTGAAAAATAAGGTAATGAAAGTACAATATATTGATGGAAGAATGATGATGATACGACTGCAGGGTAGTTCAAAGGATTTGGTGTTAATACAGGTATATATGCCAACCAGCCAGCATAGAGATGAGGAAGTGGGTGAATATTATGAGAAAATACAAGAACCCATCGAGAAAGAAAATAGAAATGCCTGCATTATCATAATGGGGGACTGGAATGTAGTGGTGAGTGAAGGAAGAGATGAAGTCACAGTAGGAAAATTTGGATTAGAAATAAGAAATGAGAGAGGTGAACGACTAATTAGTTTCTGTGAAGAAAATTCATTAGCAGTGGGTAACACATTATTTGAACACCACAAAAGGAGACATTACACATGGATATCAAATTTGAATAGGGAAAGATATCAACTGGACTACATCCTGATACAAAGAAGGTTTAGGAACTGTTTGAAGAATGCCAGAGCTTATCCAGGGGCGGATATAAATTCAGACCACAACCTAGTATTGGGAAAAATAAAAGTGAAGTTGATAAAAGTCTGGAGAGGTGAAGCAAAAGAAAGACTAAACGCAGAAAGGCTCAAAGAGGTAGGAAAGGCATCATATTTGGAAAGCAGATTTATAGAAAAATGGGAAAGAGGTAGTGTTGATGAAAGTGTTAATGACAAATGAATAAAAATGGGGGAAGGACTCATGGACTCTGCCAAAGAAGTAACAGGAATTAGAGTATCCCAAAGTATCAGGAAAGAATGGATAACAGAAAACATGATGAAATAGATGGAAAGTGGAGAAGGTGGAAAAATGTAGAAACTGAAGAAGGCAAAATGAGGTACAAGAAACTGAATAATGAATTAAGAAGAAAAACTGAAGAAGCAAGGGAAAAATGGATGAAACAGAAATGTGATGTAATAGAGAAAATAGAGCAGGAGGGGAAAGTATGAAATGATGTATAGACTGGCTAAGGAGCCAGTTTTTGGACGTGAAAGAGAGAGAAATAACATGGAAACAGAAAGAGCGGATGGTACTCTAGCAGAAGAACCACAGGAGGTTTTGAACAGATGGCAAGAAAATGCTGAATTAAGGTTGATGTGCCGGAAGATGGAAAGAGATTCACCATCATGGAAACAGAAGTAGAAAAGGCGCTGAAGGCGATGAAGAATAGGAAGGAATGTGGAATTGATAATTTGCCAGCAGAACTGTTGAAGAATCTGGGAGACAAGGCTAGAAAAGAAATAGCCTACCTCGTAATCAGATATATGACAAAGGGGAATTGCCTGAGGACTTCCTTACAACGCTAGCCGGCGTGGCCGAGCGGTTCTAGGCGCTTCAGTCTGGAACCACGCGAACGCTACGGTCGCAGGTTCGAATCCTGCCTCGGGCATGGATGTGTGTGATGTCCTTAGGTTAGGTAGATTTAAGTAGTTCTAAGTTCTAGGGGACTGATGACCTCAGATGTTAAGTCCCATAGTGCTCAGAGCCATTTGAATCATTTTTCTGCCTTGCAACAGTTATGATACCAACAGAAAAAAAGAAACACTAAAAAATGTGAAAAGCATAGGACCATCAGTCTAATTTCTCATGCAGCTAAAGTGTTGCTGAGAGCGTTGAATAAAAGGTTACATGGCAAGCTGGATAGAGGGATTGCAGAAGAGTAGTTTGGATTTAGAAGAGGAAAAGGAACATGAGATGCTATTGGATTGTTAAGAACTATAGGGGAAAGATATATCGAAAAAGGTAGAGAAATCGTTGCTGTTTTTATAGATTTAAAAAAGGCTTTTGACAGAGTTCAGTGGAACAAGCTGATGGATATTTTGAAGAAGAAAGGAGTAGAATGGAAAGAGAGACGACTGATACAGAATCTATATTTACACCAGAAAGTAAGGATAAGGTTTGGAAATGAAATGTCAGAAGGAAGCAGCACTGGACGAGGTGTTAGACAAGGTTGTTGCCGTTCCTCACTGTTGTTTAATGCATACCTTGAAGAGATTATTGCGAAGGGCTTAGATGAGAAAAGAGGAATATTTGTTGGTGGTAAGAGAATAGAATGTATAAAATTTGCTGATGAGATGGTATTAGTGGCAGAAAGTGAGCGCACAGTGAATAACATGCCGAAAGATCTGAATGAAACTTGTGTGGAATATGGGATGTAAATAAACACAGCAAAAAAATGGTTCAAATGGCTCTGAGCACTATGGGACTTAACATCTGAGGTCATCAGTCCCCTAGAACTTAGAACTACTTAAACCTAACTAACCTAAGGACATCACACACTTCCATGCCCGAGGCGGGATTCGAACCTGCGACCGTAGCAGTCGCGCGGTTCCGGACTGAAGCGCCTAGAACCGCTCGGCCACCGCGGCCGGCAAACACAGCAAAAACAACTAATATGGTCATCAGTACAAGAAGCAGGCTGTTCAATATTAAAATAGGACAAGCTACCATTAGCCAAGTAAGTGCATTTAAATATCTTGGGAGCACAATAACTGAAGACTTAAGATGTCACCAGAAGGTGAAAACTCGAATTGCCATAGCGAAGGAGGCACTCAACAGAAAGAGGAGACTGTTATGTGGCAAATTAGATGAAGGTCTAAGGAAAAGACTTGGCAAATGTTTTGTCTGGATTGTGGCACTATATGGAACAAAAACATGGCTGCTGAGGAGGGTGAAAAAAGGTTAGAAGCATTTGAGATGCGGATGTGGAGGAGAATGGAGAGGACAAGCTGGATGGAAAGAATGAGTACTGAAAGAGTATTGCAAAGGGTGGTGAGAGACGATGTCTGCTGAAGGTTATAAGAGAAAGGAAAAAGTACTGGTTGGGACATTCATTGAGAAGGGATTGCTTGCTATCAGATGCTTTGGAAGGATTGGTTTGTAGGAGAGGACTGAGAGGAAGAAGGAGATACAAGATGATAGACAACATAAAGGGAATAGGTAATTATGCGGACCTGAAGAGGATGGCAGAAGACTGGACAGCCTGGAGAACTACCATCTGAAAACCTGCCTTTTGGCAGATCACTAATGATGATTATGATGCGCGTGTATACACTGAAGTGACAAAAGTCATGGGGTAGCAATACACACATGTACAGATGACAGTAATATCATGTTCACCAGGTATAAAAGGGCAATGCATTGGCAGAGCAGTCATCTATATTCACGTGAATCACATGAAATGGTTTTCAACGGGATTATGCCCGCATAGCGGGGAATTCACGTTCAATGGCAGTTAGAGGCAGAGGACATTCCCTTTCGGTAATCATTAGTAAATACAACATTCCCTGATCCACAGTGTCAAGACTATGCCGAGAATACCTCTCACCGTGGACAACACAATGGCCAATGGCCTTCACTTAACGACCGTTAGCAGCTGCCTTGGAGTAGAGTTGTAAATGCTAACAGGCAAGAAACACTGCGTGAAATAATTGCAGAAATCAATGTTGACGTATGTCGAACTTATCCGTTACGACAGTGAGCGAAATTTGGCGTTAAAGGGCAGCAGAGGGCTGCCATGAGTGTCTTTGCTAACTGCACGACATCGTCTGCAGCTCATCTGCTGGGCTTATGGCCATATCGGTTGAATCCTAAACGACTGGAAAACCGTAGCCTAGTCAGATGAGTCCCGAGTTCAGCTGTTAACAGCTGCTGGTAGAATTCGACTGTGGTGCAGACCCCATAAGTTATCAACAAGGCAGTGTGCAAACCAGTGGTGGCTTCATAATGATGTGGACCATGTTTACATGGAATGGAGTAGGCCCTCTGATCCAGCTGAATCAATCACTGACTAGAAATGGTTATTCATGGACTTCATGCTCCCAAACAACTGTGGAATTCTTATGGATGACAATGCGCTATATCATCAGGACACAATTGTTCGCGATTGGTTTGAATAATATTCTGGGCAACTCGAGCGAATGACTTGGTCATCCAGATTGCCCGAAATGAATTCCATCGAACATTCATGGGACATAATCGCGAGGTCAGTTCGTGCACAAAACCCTGCACCGGCAACACTTCAGCAATTATGGACGGCTGTAGAAACAGCGTGGCCCAATATTTCTGCAGGGCGATTCCAACGCCTTGTTGATTCTATGCCACGTCGAGTTGCTGCACAGGAGGTCCAACACGATATTAGGAGGCTCTCATGACGTTTGTATGTATTGGATGTGTGTCTAAGTTGGTAGCAAACTGTGTGTGTGTGTGTGTGTGTGTGTGTGTTTGTGCGTGCGTGTTGTTTGCTTTTTTTGTTGCTGGTAGTCGTCCCAGTCCGTATTATTAGCGCTATATTTTATTCGTTTCCTATGTAAAAGAAAGGTCTGTATCGTCAAAAAATGACACTGCAAGAAATGATAACTGTAGTTAAAAAAAGTCTCTCTCCCTCCTTCCCTCTCTCTCTCTCTCTCTCTCTCTCTCTCTCACTCTCTCTCTCTCTCTCTCTCTCCCTCTTTCTTTCTCTCTCTCTCTCTCTCTCTCTCTCTCTGTGTGTGTGTGTGTGTGTGTGTGTGTGTGTCTCCCTCTCTCTGTCTGTCCCTCACTCTCTGTATCTCTCTGTCTCTCTCTGTCTCCCTCTCTGCCTCTCTGTCTCTCTCTCTCTCTCTCTCTATCTGTCTCTGTTGTTTCGACTTAGAACTGTAACATACCGCCATGAGAAATGTACTATATTTAGATCTCTTTTTAGTGTATGTATTAGTTTTATTCTAATGCTACTAGTCTTTATTATTAGTATAAAAAAGGAAAATGTATCTCTGGACTATTAAAAAAAATCTTGCTAGCAAAAAGAAACGTGCACAGGGTGACTCAGGAGGAAAGGTACATGCTTTTAGGGGTGAATAGTAGTGATTTTAAACAAAAAACTTCATATCGACATACGCCCT
Source organism: Schistocerca americana (assembly GCF_021461395.2). Lineage (NCBI taxonomy): Eukaryota > Metazoa > Arthropoda > Insecta > Orthoptera > Acrididae > Schistocerca > Schistocerca americana. The sequence continues at coordinate 851,122,237 of NC_060119.1, forward strand.
ACTCAGAATGGTTTCTGAGACAGAACACATGCAATATCACATTTGTTCGTTGAATAACTCGAAAATCAAACTCTCCAGCAAAAATGTGTTGCGGTACAGATTCAAATTACTGTAATACAAGAACGATCCTCTTCACTTTTTCTCTAGGTCCAACAGATAGCGCGAAGAGAGCGGCGGAGCGGGAGATATAAAAAATCTCGCGCGATGTGCATCCGCGTAGCTCAGGTAGTTTTCATAGGCTAGTTCGTGGTAGTTTCCAGATTTGATAGACCACAAGCGTCCTGTATCAAACTGTTCCTATTAAATTTCTGTACTCTTCTGTGGTACATTGTAAACAATAGGCCTGCCGGAGTGGCCGTGCGGTTCTAGGCGCTACAGTCTGGAACAGAGCGACCGCTACGGTCGCAGGTTCGAATCCTGCCTCGGGCATGGATGTGTGTGATGTCCTTAGGGTAGTTAGGTTTAATTAGTTCTAAGCTCTAGGCGACTGAGGACCTCAGAATTTAAGTCGCATAGTGCCATTTGAACCATTTTGTAAACAATAACGATGTTTGAAAATAAAAAAAAAACAAATAACAATGTACATTAAATGTATTGTAACTCGGAAACAATTCGGAACAGAACATACATCCACATGAAACTTTTTGTTCACACTCACTAATTTTATCACTCCTCAACGCATGTATTTTTTCTCCTGACTCGCCGTGTATATACTGTACAAAAGAAATTGTCGCCAAAGATAAATATATATTTTTGTTTTGAATAAAACAAAAATTATTTTGTCATCATATGTACATTCCTTTGTTATGCATATTTACAAAGAAAAGTGCATACGTTTCATGATGCTGGTCCTTCAACTACATCGAACGAAACACGGCTGACGAGACTTAGACAATTGTCCTAGAGAGAAAAGGGTCAGGAAAGGAGGTGAATAGATCTGGTTGACCTCATTTCCCCAGCCAATAGGAAGAATTTCCAGCCATTCTTAAGCCACACATTTTATCTAGAGATGTGGGAGAGGGGAAGTTGGGGAAGGAATGATCCTGACACATGTCATAGTGAGACCTTGACACATGTCATGATAGGTGACCTTGACAAGTATGATGATGTGCGACCTTGAATTTATCACACACAGTTGCCCTAGAGGTGTGTGTGGGTTATCTGGTTACATTGTCACCTCGTCTTTGAACTGACACTAATTCACTACTTCTCGCTATGCTTTTAAAGTAATTTTCTTATTGAACCATAACAGGTCTTTCCCTGTTATCAATGTCTTGTGCGACACACATCAAAGTACGATTTGTTCTACAATGCTCTTGAATTTTTGCCATGGATCAACGAGCATAAACACGTGCCTTCACTCTGTAACCAACTGACGTCAAATAGCCTGTAGATCTAAGAATCTGTCCAGCTACCATTCTTAAAAATTGGAACGACCTGTGTAAAAGATCATTAGCACTCTACGTTGGCGGTGTTTTTATTCGGAAACGTAGAGAATTTTGAATGCTCGAATTGCTAAGTAGCGCACAGGATAGCAGTATCTCCAGCCGCGACACGTAGCCGCATTGCGACGTGAATTATCATTGTTATCGAAAGATTGGGGTAATGATTCGGCAAATCATGAGGGCGGCTGTATTTTGCAGTGAAGATAGTGATATTGTAGTAATGGCGTAGGTATTTATAGATGTACAAAGTACCACTGGATGTTTACTTATAAAGAAATCTACAGTATCTAATCAAAAGTATCCGAACACCCCTGTGTAATGTGGAATTGACCACTAGGTGTCACGAGAAGCGAACCAGCCAATACAAAACGACGCGGGTATAGTGTATCTGTCCTGAGACGCCATGACCGGCCTCATTTGAACTCTTCTGTTGGGAGAGTTAATTTGGAGTTGGAACGCTGCTTGGATCGGGTGCGGGGGCTCATATTGGTGTGGTTCCTGTTGATTATCTCAGTAGGTGGGACTATACCAGGCACAGCCTACATCTCAACAGGAAAGGGAAGGGGAAACTGGCTGGGGTAATAGCAGGAAATTTAAGGGGGGGAGGCACTGCCATGAATGGTAAAATACCAGTGGTTACAGGTGTTGGAGCAGCACCTTTTTTAGGATAGGTAAGACAGAAAGATGTCAAGTTCTACGAGAGGTCAGGATTGAAACAAATCTTCAGTTTAGGAAAGAAATTAAACAGCACAATTCTAGCGCATTGGATCACCAATCACAGCTATCAATTATAAATTTTCACCAATCACCAGAAATTTTATCTCCACCAAGTTGTATCCCAGTCCTAGGTAATTCCATTGATGAATTAAAGTCACCCAACCCAGTTGACATAATCTGCCTCTCTGAACACCATGTGACCACTGGTATAGGAACTAGGCCTAAGCACAATGAGAAACTCAGACAGGAGAGTACTGCAAATGTTAGAATAAGGAAAGGTTCTCATAAAAGTATAATTAAAAATTATGTAAGTATATTTCATCAAAATATTGGGAGTTTAAAGAATAAAGTAGATGAGCTTCTGGTTTGTTTAGAAGATTTAGAAGCTGAGAATGAAATAGATATACTATGCCTGTCTGAGCATCACATTGTTACTGATATGGATAAGGTAAATGTAAGTGGTTATAAGCTCTCTGCACATGTAATGAGAGAAAATATGGAGAAAGGAGGAGTTGCCATATATGTCAAAAGTTATCATTGTGCAAAAAGTATAGAAACAAAAAAGTTTTGTGTAGAGAAACATATAGAAGCATGTGCCTGTGAGCTTAACTTAAATAAAGACACATTTATAATTGTAACTGTATATAGGTCCCCATCAGGAAATTTTCATCTATTTCTGAAAAATTTGGACTCCTTGTTGTGCTATCTGTCAGACAGGGGGAAGCAAATTATTATTTGTGGGGACTTCAATGTAGATTCTCTGAAAGAGGGTAATAGGAAAAATGACCTTGAAGTATTACTTGGTTCTTTCAATTTGACACCCGTTATTGATTTTCCTACTCGGGTGGTAAAGGATAGCAGCTCACTGATAGATAACTTCTTTATAGACCAAGATAAGTTTAACCAGATAAATGCTCAGCCTGTTGAGAATGGTCTTTCTGATCATGGTGCACAGCTGGTTACAATATATGACATAGCTCCATTCAGCAATACTAAACAGTCCTCCAAAGTAGTACGTTCAGTCAACGATTTAACAATTGCAAATTTCAGGGAAACCCTACAGCAGTTAGACTGGGATGAGGTGTACCGTGAACGTGATGCCAATTTAAAATATAATTTATTTCATGACATTTTTGTAAATGCATTTGAAAACTGCTTCCCCAAGAAAATAGTTACTTATACTCGTAAGAAACCTTGTAACAAACCATGGCTTACTAAGGGTATAAAAATATCTTGTAACCGGAAAAGGGAAATGTATCTGACAGCAAGAAAGAGTAGTGACCCAGAAACTATCAAAAATTATAAAAACTACTGTGTTATATTAAGAAAAGTTATTAAAAAATCCAGGAGTATGTGTATCATGTCTGAAATCAGCAACTCTGATAATAAAATTAAAACAATTTGGAATATTATTAAAAGAGAAACAGGTCAACCAAGAGCAGAGGAAGACAGTATTACCATCAAATTGAATGAAAACTTTACAAACAAAAAGTCAGAAGTTGAAAATATTTTTAATAATCATTTTCTAAATGTTGTGGATATAGTAGGATCCAGGTGTTCATTAGAAGATGCTAGGCTGTTAATGGAAGAGGCCATACCTATGCAATCTGATACAATTGAAATCTGACCCACTTCTCCCTCTGAAATTAGGAAAATAATAAACTTGCTTAAAAGCAAAAACTCACATGGAATTGATGGCATTTCCAGCAAAATACTAAAAGCTTGTTCTCAACAGATAAGTAAGATTCTCAGCCACCTGTGTAATAGCTCTCTGGAACAGGGCATTTTCCCTGATAGACTGAAATATGCTATTGTTATACCTTTGCATAAAAAGGGGGATAGATCTGATGTCAACAATTACCGTCAAATCTCCCTTCTAACAGCTTTATCCAAAATTTTTGAGAAAGTAATGTATTCAAGAGTAGCTTCACATATCTGTAAAAATGAAATACTAACAAAATGTCAGTTTGGTTTCCAGAATGGTTTTTCAACAGAAAATGCCATATATGCTTTCACCAGTCAAATTTTGAATGATCTGAATAACCGAACACCTCCCATTGGGATTTTTTGTGATCTCTCAAAGGCTTTTGATTGTGTAAATCATGAAATTCTGCTAGACAAGCTCAAGTATTGTGGCATGAGTCGGACAGTGCACAGATGGTTTAATTCGTACCTAACTGGAAGAGAGCAGAAAGTTGAAATAAGTAGTTCTCGTAACATGCAAAGATCAGCACATTCCTCAAACTGGGGAACTATCAAGAATGGGGTTCCACAAGGGTCAGTCTTGGGTCCTTTGTTGTTCTTATTATATATTAATGACTTGCCATTCTATATTCATGAAGAGGCAAAGTTAGTTCTCTTTGCTGATGATACAAGTATAGTAATCACACCTGAGAAACAAGAATTAACTGATGAAATTGTCAATACTGTCTTTCAGAAAATTACTAAGTGGTTCTTTGTAAACGGACTCTCACTGAATTTTGATAAGACACAGTACATACAGTTCCGTACAGTGAATGGTATGACGCCATTAATAAATATAGACCTTAATCAGAAGCATATAGCTAAGGTAGAATATTCCAAATTTTTAGGTATGTCCATTGATGAGAGATTAAATTGGAAGAAACACATTGATGATCTGCTGAAACGTTTGAGTTCAGCTACTTATGCAATAAGGGTCATTGCAAATTTTGGTGATAAACATCTTAGTAAATTAGCTTACTACGCATATTTTCACTCATTGCTTTCATATGGCATCATATTTTGGGGTAATTCATCACTGAGGAATAAAGTATTTATTGCACAGAAGCGTGTAATCAGAATAATAGCTGGAGTCCACCCAAGATCATCCTGCAGACATTTATTTAAGGATCTAGGGATATTCACAGTAGCTTCTCAGTATATATACTCTCTTATGAAATTTGTTATTAACAACCAATCCCAATTCAAAAGTAATAGCAGTGTGCATAACTACAATACTAGGAGAAAGGACGATCTTCACTATTCAAGATTAAATCTAACTTTGGCACAGAAAGGGGTGAATTATACTGGCACTAAAGTCTTTGGTCACTTACCAAATAGTATCAAAAGTCTGACAGATAACCAACAAGTATTTAAGAAGAAATTAAAAGAATTTCTGAATGACAACTCCTTCTACTCCATAGAGGAATTTTTAGATATAAATTAAGAAAAAAAATATTAAAAAAATAAAAAAATAAAAATAAAAAACACAAAAATAAGTAGTTATATTAACTAAAGTATGTTGTTAAATTAACCTAATTATGTCATGTATTGGAAAATTCGACTCGTTCCACATCATTACGAAATATCGTATTCATGATCCATGGAACTAGTATTAATCTAATCTAATCTAATCTGTTTTGTCAATAGAGAAAAATGAGTTGGTCAGCAGAGTGCAATAACTTCGAGCGTAGACTGATCATTGCATGTCACCCAAGTAACAAATCCATCAGGGACATTTCAGCCTTTCCTAAAGCTGATCAAGTCGGCTGTTGGTGATACGATTGTGAAGTGGAAATGTGAAGGTATAAATACAGCCAAACGTAAACCAGGCAGACCTCAAGTACGAGGGTCACTCAAAAAAAAAAAAAAATGCACACTATTTTTGTAAAAATACAGTTTTCATTCTGCATGTTTGAAAGTCTTACAGTGTGTAGATACAGCCTTCCCGCTTGTTTTCAAACTTAGTTCAACCTGTTCCCGTGAGTGGCGCCGTCACAGCATGTCTTCAAGATGGCTGCTACACTTGACGTTCGTCAGAAGCAACGTGCTGTGAAAACCAGACAGTGAGAAACATTTACAAAAGGTTGAAAAAGGTGTATGGAGATGCTGCTGTCGATCGCAGTACAGGTTACGTGATGAAAGCGGGCACGGCAATATTGAGCATTGTCCTCGCAGCGGCAGGCCTCGTACTGTACACACTCCAGACAATGTGCAGAGAGTTAACGAACTGGTCACTGCTGACAAACGCATCATAGTGAACGAATTGTCACGCTACGTTGAGATAGGGGAAGGAAGTGTTTGCAGAATACTGAAAGTGTTGGCGTTAAAAAAGGTTTGTGCCAGGTGGGTTCCCAGGATGTTGACAGTGGCTCACAAAGAAACAAGAAAAACGGTATGCAGCGAACTTTTGGAATAGTACGAGAATGGTGGATATGAAATTCTTTCAGGAATTGTGACAGGTGATGAAACACGGCTCCATCATTTTTCACCAGAGACGAAGAGGCAATCAGTGGACTGGCATCATGCAAATTCATCCAAGAAAGAAATAAATTCAAAACCACACCTTCTGCTGGAAATGTTATGGCTACATTGTTTTTCGATTCTGAAAGAATCTTGCTTGTGGACATAATGCCTAGTGGAATCATCATAAATTCTGATGCATATGTGATGACACTGAAGAAACTTCAAGCTCGACTGAGTCGTGTTCGACCACATCGGCAAAAGCAGGATGTTTTTCTCTTGCACGACAATGCACGGCCACATGTCAGTCAAAAAACCATGGAAGCGATCAAACAACTGGGATGGACAGCACTGAAACACCCGCCTTACAGTCCTGACCTGGCTCCATGTGACAATCATCTCTTTGGGAAACTGAAAGACTCTCTTCTTGGAACAAGGTTTTAAGATGATGACTCCCTTGTGCACACTGCCAAACAGTGAGTGACTCCAACAGGTTGGTCCAGAATTTTACCGTGCGGGTATACAGGCGCTGGTTCCAAGATGGTATAAGGCAGTTGAGAGGAATGGAAATTACATGGAGAAATGAAAATATTGTTCCTAAAGGATGTATCTAAACACGACAAAACGTTCAAACATAAAGAATAAAAGATGGATTTTAAAAAAATCGTGTGCATTTCTTTTGGACTGTCCCTCGTACTAACGCACAGAGACTGTCGCATGAAATCAGTGGGAGGAATCTCTCGTGAGTTCAATAGTGCTACCAGCAGTCCAGTCCGCATCTCGTGGTCGTGCGGTAGCGTTCTCGCTTCCCACGCCCGGGTTCCCGGGTTCGATTCCCGGCGGGATCAGGGATTTTTTCTCTGCCTCGTGATGACTGGGTGTTGTGTGACGTCCTTAGGTTAGTTAGGTTCAAGTAGTTCTAAGATCTGGGGGACTGATGACCATAGATGTTAAGTCCCATAGTGCTCAGAGCCATTTTTTGAACCAGCAGTCCAGCTAGCTCATTGACTGTGCGTACGGAGTTGAGAAGAATGGGTTGCAATGGTCTAAAAGCCCCTCGTAAGCCACACTTTTCTGTAGTCAGTGCTAAGCGACGCTTGATGTGGTATTAAGAGGCGCCGCTAGATGACTGGAAACGACTTATTTAGACTGATATATCAAGCTATACCCTGTGGCAGCCAAGTGTAGTGCCATCATGTGAATGGCCTCCAGTGAAGTGAGGAGAAAGTGGTGTTAAAGGTACGAGGTCGTTTACCGTGGTTGGTGTGTGTTTCAATGACGCTTCGTAGAAAATCAGCTGAGGTGCAGATCCAGATAATTTTTAGCTTTTGTTTTGAAATCGTGTAAAAGTGTAAAAACACGTAAAAAATAATTTATTCTGCTTCTTTAATCTTAAAACAACAAAATCATATATTGTTTACTTACTTTGACCTACACTGTCACAGTCTACCTGTTCAGTTAGAAAAGAAAACCATTCTTCTTCTTGTAATTTGCACAAAAATGTCGGTTATTTTCTACTTGATCTCCGGATGACACCTAAGGAAATTTTTCTCTGTTGAAACTACTGCCAGCAGCTTATAACTTTCCGAATTCATAGTGCATTTTAGAAAAGTTCTTATTCTTTTCTGTGTTGAAAAGCAGCCTTCTGCTCTAGTGTAGTTATGCAAATTGTTAAGAAGATTTTTGACGGTTTGGTAATTTCACTAAGGAACTTGGCTAGATTTTTTTCCGAGACAAATTTCAGCAGTTCATATAATTTGCAATTTTCAAGAATATCAGATTCTTCAACACACTTGTAGTTCAGTTTAAAGTTTTTCCTTGTCAGTCATGGGATACGCCCCAGCGATCAGTACTGTTTCATATGTAGCGTATTCATTCTTAAAACTAGCGAATCATTTCTTCGTGAACAATTTAATAGCTACTAAGCATTTAGTGAAAGAATGTCTGACCATTATACCGACAAATATATAGTCACACACTTCCTTAGGTTCTACCACGAGTGTCTTTGAAGGATTCACACGGTACTTTGAGTTTCTTAATTTTAAAACAACAGTTCTGACTACTGTTACATATTCATTAACTTTAAACATACAAAATTGTCGAGATGGCTTTGGTTGTAAATAATTTCAAAGTGAGGCATAATCTAATGAGGAAGCTCTACCAAAAACTTGGAATTATCCTCATTCGGGTATTTTAAAATTCCTTTTGGTTCTGTGATGGTTTGATCTGCGTTTTATGTTCACTGAATTTTAGTAAGACTATTTTTTAAAGGTTACAAATTTTCTCGAATTTTGTTTATGTTCATTATGTTGAAAATTTATGTCTTATTATTCTAAAACATGCTTTGATATGCGTTCTGCAGTTTGATTTTCTGGGAACAAAATCCCCAAAAATGCTTAAATATTTCTCCATTCAGTATGTACCATGGAACAAGAACCATGTAAATGTGTTCCAAAGTATCTGCTGTATCACAACCATGAGAGCTACGAAGGAAGCTTTTCTAATTTCCATTATTGTCTCCTTTGTAGCCGGAGCACCTCATTTTCAATCGTCTTAGAACCAACTTTGAAGACTGGAGTGGTTTCTAAGTGATTCTTCAAAATGGAATGTAACTTAGATACAAAACTTAGTAATCCCCTAAATACTCCTGACTTTACGAATCATCTTCTTCATCATGTCTACGTAAGGGAGTTTCAAAGTTTCCCTACTAGAAAATGTAGTTTATTATTTTGGACAAATTTTCACAGTTCTTTTTAATCTTTATGCTTTACATTATACTCATTGATTGAAAGTCTGTATGCCTCACCAGTTTTCTCGTTAATACTAACTGTTCCTAAAAGAGATAGTGAACCTACATTATCAACGTACTGCTTTCACATCTCACGCTTTTCAGTTTTTCCGTTTTGTCTATATTTGCAAAATCATCTTTTGTCTACGTTCCATCCCCTCCTAACACCAAACACGGAAAGCAAAAACTGCAATTTTTCTTCTCAGCCACAAAGCCAACTTTTCCGTTCAAACCATTCAGAATTAAAGCTATGTATGTATTTCTTGTTGTTGCCTATGTCTGACTGAAATATTAGAAAATCAGTTGTTGGACCTCTGCTGTGTTGAAACTTTAGCTCTTGAGGCTATTTCTTGGGGATGCGAAGCGATTAGTTAAGGTTATATGTAAGATAGAAAACATAAAAAGTCGATCAAATAGATTAGTTGGAGGCAGGATAATAGCCTAATTCCACAGTTTATGTCATTCAAGAAAATGCCAAAGCATAACACACACGGAATAAAAAAAAAGCCCTTCTTTTATCACTGCTAAAGCGGCCGTACTCCCTCTCCCTTACAGCGTCGTTCACAGGCCCATACGTGTGCACACGCACAATAGCGAAATAGCCACTGGAAACTGAGAAGCGCACAATTCCATTCAAAGATTTTTTTTTTTTTTTTTGCTCATTGAACAAGGGTACTGCATATTGTATAAGTACAAAGAAACAAAGTAAAAAAGGCTCGTTGTGTTAAATGTTATCGATAAATAGGGGGTGGTGCTGCAGTTCCGCAGTGCATACACCCGAGCTGCCACTGTATGTGGTTCTTTATTGCGCTTAAATAGCTTTGCTATTTGGGCAGCAAAATAACTGATGATGGCCAAAGTAGAGACGACATAAAATGCAAGCTTGCAGGACAAGCTTGCAAATGACAAGAAAATCGTTTCTGAATAAGATAAATTTATTGACCTCGAAAGTAAATTTTTGTGTTAGGAGTTGTTTTCTGAACGTATGTCTCTGGAGTGTGGTCTTGTACGGAAGTGAAACGTGGACGATAAACGAATTCAGACAAGAACAAAATATAAGGTTGTGTAATACAGTACTACAGTAAAATACTGAAGCTTAGTGGGGTAGATCGGATAACTAATTAGGAGTACTGAATTGAAATGTAAAGAAAAGAAATGTAAGGTATGACTTGACTTAAAAAAAAAAAGGCTCTGAGCACTATGGGACTTAACATCTATGGTCATCAGTCCCCTAGAACTTAGAACTACTTAAACCTAACTAACCTAAGGACATCACGCAACACCCAGTCATCACGAGGCAGAGAAAATCCCAGACCCCGCCGGGAATCGAACCCGGGAACCCGGGCGTGGGAAGCGAGAATGCTACCGCACGACCACGAGCTGCGGACTACTTGTATAAAAGAAACAATAAGTTGAAAGGTCAACTCCTGAGACATCAAGGAAGCGCGAGTTTGCTAAGTAGTGGAAGGACGCCTGCAGAGCAAAAACTGTAGAGGAAAACCAGGGCTTAACTACAGTAAGCGCGTTAAATGGTTGTAGTTCGTTAATACGTGGTTAAGCAGAGGTGAAAAGGCGTTCACAGAGTAGACTAGAATGTAAACCCGCATCAAACAGTCTTCGGACTGAATTCTACAGCAATAAACAGTAACCGATGCCTGTGTTCCATTACTCAACTTGTTATGGGCATTTTCATTCTGTGTCTCAAATACTTCAACTAATACCGGCCCTCTTTTAACCATGTAATGCAGTTTACCTGCACACACTCTTCCAGATTTACTCCTGGTGTTTTAGTGCCGGCATCATGGTAACGTTACAACACAGGGAGAAAGATTCTAGGCCAGCCTTCTTCTTATGCACTTAAATACGCTCAGATTAGTTGCAATATGTAAAAATTTGAAAGTCGCAGTACTTCGACGTAGTTTGTAGAACTGGTGTCTCAGTGGGCCAACAATCTCTCAGAAAAGCAAGATAATTTTATTACATAGCTATATATAGAGGCTATGATTAGTTCTCTTAGACTCACTCAGTATATAGGGGCTATGATTAGTTCTCTTAGACTCACTCAGTCGATTGATGTTTTCTGATGGTTCACCGAATCGTGACTTGAATTTGGTACAGATAAACATTTACGTTACTTCACTGGTTATTGAAACAAAAGAATACCTCACAGAAATATTATCTCTGACATTTTGTGTCGATGCCTAAATTAAGTGATGTTGTAACATTACCAAGTACATGAAAATACGAGTTATTCGTTAAAATAAGTACAAAATTACACCAGTTCAATTCCTTCAGGAGACTAGACGTGGCAGCGGGAGAACATGGAGCAAACTTCTGAGGTTCCAACAACTGTAAGTAAAACGAAATGATGTTGACATCTATCACCCCTCTTACGTTTCAAATGGGGTAGAATTTTTTTCGATAACGTATTTAGAAATTTCAGTCCCTACGGAGAAATTATATTATTATATGTAAAAAACAGCAAAACTTTTGCATTAGCTATTGATCACATTATCTATGTATATAGAGAGCATTGTTGGTTACTATACACGGCAATTACGGTGCGTCAAGCAGCCAGATACTACAGGTCTCGCAAAAATACGAAATATTTGCTAACGTGAAGACTTGTTTCTTACGCAGTTCTCACTAAATACAAATTTTATAACATTGTTTATGAATTTCAAACAGAAGGATCATATTGTGTGCATTTACCTTGTACCAAAAAATAATTTCCACTTTGTTAATGTGCCAACTCCACCCTAAAATTTTTATAGATTATTTTATTGCACGCTCGGCTGATTAATCTACATCAACGTATTGCTATACTTTACAGACAAAAGTTTCATTGAAGCAAAGAGCACGCATCATTTGGCTATTTGTACGTATTAGTTATACGCGGCAAAATTCCGTCCGCTGCCCATTTATAACAGAAAGTACTCACGAAATAAGTTGGTTTCGCAGTACTCTGAGACTCAGAACAAAATCTTTAACCTGCATATTTCTGCAGTATTAAAAGCAGCAGCAGCTGCTGCTATGCGGCACGTACAAGTATTCATGTAAACAGCGTTCAGACAAAGGGCTTCAACAAAACAATATGAATAGATGTTTAGGCACCTTTTGGAATGAAAAGCAGTCTTAATTCTCATTAGGATAGATGCATATAAATTTAGAATGTTGGTCAATTTTATGCCAGAATTTGCATAGAAACTATTAAGATTCTTTGAGAAATACTTGAAGAGAATATTTGACACTCAGTTTTTGTTTTCTGTAGAGTGCACAACGGTCCGATGATATTAGAATCTGGAAAATGTGAAGGCCAGAGAATATGGTATTTCTTTTTCAGTCTCATCGTACCAATCTTTGTCATTTTCAATCACCTGGGTGGGGAAATAACGCTGGTAATTGTGACCACATATTTCAGTTAACGTATTTAAAACAGATGTGAAAAATCTAGTTAAGATCAACATCGGCTGTCAAAACAGAATTGACTCTTATAGCACCACAAGAGATGGCTGAGGCACTAATTGTAAGGTTTATTATTTGCTTGTTTGTTTTCGAGTACGATACTATATGCTTTCCTGCTGGCTGACACTGGCAGGTTTTATTTATAAAGAATATTGATAAAGGTTCGTACCAGGCAAGGTGGTTTTCTTTACCAGGATTTCTGTTTCAGTTTAAGAACTGCTACGGCATCAGCCAAGCTGAATAGATTTTTCATAACCAAAATTGCTTCATAGATTTTTCCTTTTGGTATTCAAAAAAAAAAAAAAATGGTTCAAATGGCTCTGAGCACTATGGGACTTAACTTCTAAGGTCATCAGTCCCCTAGAACTTAGAACTACTTAAACCTAACTAACCTAAGGACATCACACACATCCATGCCCAAGGTAGGATTCGAACCTGCGACCGTAGCGGTCGCGCGGTTCCAGACTGTAGCGCCTATAACCGCTCGGCCACCCCGGCCGGCCCTTTTGGTATTCTACGATCAACAAGCAACCGTGGTATAAGAACTCAAACCCTTATACAACTTACATAATTCTTCGTATTTGGAAGAAAGTAGAATGGACTAGCTTCACTTCGTGGTCACAAATAAAGACGTCCTCCGTTAGGAGAAAGCGCTAGAAGTAGACACGTTGGATGACATTACAGGTCCAGACGTCATGCTCATCATGACTCTCAGATGTCTTCATTCACGGATTTGAAACACATTTGAAAATAACAGTTCTACAGTGAATGTTTTGTTTCTGACTAGATTAGATTAGATTAATACTAGTTCCATGGATCATGAATACAATATTTCGAAATGATGTGGACGAATCAAATTTTCCAATACATGACATAATTAAGTTAATTTAACAACATACTTAAGTTAATATAACAACTTTTTTATTTTTTTGTGTTTTTTTTTATTTTTTATTTTTTTATATTTTTTGTTTTTTTTCTTAATTTATATCTAAAAATTCCTCTATGGAGTAGAAGGAGTTGTCATTCAGAAATTCTTTTAATTTCTTCTTAAATACTTGTTGGTTATCTGTCAGACTTTTGATACTATTTGGTAAGTGACCAAAGACTTTAGTGCCAGTATAATTCACCCCTTTCTGTGCCAAAGTTAGATTTAATCTTGAATAGTGAAGATCATCCTTTCTCCTAGTATTGTAGTTATGCACACTGCTATTACTTTTGAATTGGGTTTGGTTGTTAGTAACAAATTTCATAAGAGAGTATATATACTGAGAAGCTACTGTGAATATCCCTAGATCCTTAAATAAATGTCTGCAGGGTGATCTTGGGTGGACTCCAGCTATTATTCTGATTACACGCTTTTGTGCAATAAATACTTTATTCCTCAGTGATGAATTACCCCAAAATATCATGCCATATGAAAGCAATGAGTGAAAATAGGCGTAGTAAGCTAATTTACTATGATGTTTATCACCAAAATTTGCAATGACCCTTATTGCATAAGTAGCTGAACTCAAATGTATCAGCAGATCATCAATGCGTTTCTTCCAATTTAATCTCTCATAAATGGACACACCTAAAAATTTGGAATATTCTACCTTAGCTATATGCTTCTGATTAAGGTCTATATTTATTAATGGCGTCATACCATTCACTGTACAGAACTGTATGTACTGTGTCTTATCAAAATTCAGTGAGAGTCCGTTTACAAGGAACCACTTAGTAATTTTCTGAAAGACAGTATTGACAATTTCATCAGTTAATTCTTGTTTGTCAGGTGTGATTACTATACTTGTATCATCAGCAAAGAGAACTAACTTTGCCTCTTCATGAATATAGAATGGCAAGTCATTAATATATATTAAGAACAACAAAGGACCCAAGACTGACCCTTGTGGAACCCCATTCTTGATAGTTCCCCAGTTTGAGGAAGGTGCTGATCTTTGCATGTTATGAGAACTACTTATTTCAACTTTCTGCACTCTTACAGTTAGGTATGAATTAAACCATCTGTGCACTGTCCGACTCATGCCACAATACTTGAGCTTGTCTAGCTGAGTTTCATGATTTACACAATCAAAAGCCTTTGAGAGATCACAAAAAATCCCAATGGGTGGTGTTCGGTCATTCAGATCATTCAAAATTTTATTGGTGAAAGCATACATGGCATTTTCTGTTGAAAAACCTTTCTGGAAACCAAACTGACATTTTGTTAGTACTTCATTTTTACAGATATGTGCAGCTACTCTTGAATACATTACTTTCTCAAAAATTTTGGATAAAGCTGTTACAAGGGAGATTGGACGGTAATTGTTGACATCAGATCTATCCCCCTTTTTATGCAAAGGTATAACAATAGCATATTTCAGTCTATCAGGGAAAATGCCCTGTTCCAGAGAGCTATTACACAGGTGGCTGAGAATCTTACTTATCTGTTGAGAACAAGCTTTTAGTATTTTGCTGGAAATGCCATAAATTCCACGTGAGTTTTTGCTTTTAAGCAAGTTTATTATTTTCCTAATTTCAGAGGGAGAAGTGGGTGAGATTTCAATTGTATCAAATTGCTTACGTATGGCCTCTTCCATTAACAGCCTAGCATCTTCTAATGAACACCTGGATCCTACTATATCCACAACATTTAGAAAATGATTATTAAAAATATTTTCAACTTCTGACTTTTTGTTCGTAAAGTTTTCATTCAATTTGATGGTAATACTGTCTTCCTGTGCTCTTGGTTGACCTCTCTTTTAATAATATTCCAAATTGTTTTAATTTTATTATCAGAGTTGCTGATTTCAGACATGATACACATACTTCTGGATTTTTTAATAACTTTTCTTAATATAACACAGTAGTTTTTATAATGTTTGATAGTTTCTGGGTCACTACTCTTTCTTGCTGTCAGATACATTTCTCTTTTCCGGTTCCAAGATATTTTTATACCTTTAGTAAGCCATGGTTTGTTACAAGGTTTCTTACGAGTATATTTAACTATTTTCTTGGGGAAGCAGTTTTCAAATGCATTTACAAAAATGTCATGAAATAAACTGGTTCGTGTAGGCTGTGCTTTCTACGATTACACTTAGGCACCGCGCCTTTTCGTGTCAGTGCTAAACAGAAGTACACATCTTCCCCACTACCCTCATGTGTCAGTTGATAGAGTGTTTTCCTTTTAGCCATTACTATGTCAAGAATTTGAATTTTTACCACGAACTTTGTATACTGTCATAAAACTACGAGTAGGTATAGTACTCAAGGTACCCTCAGAAGATATGGGACGGATCTTGCGGATACACAATATAAGATAGTACCGACAAATTTTCAGTCATCGCGCGTCTGTGGAGTGTGGCACGATGATAAAGTAACATAATAACTGGCGGCTCTGATGTCTTCGGAGATGTGTTAGTACAAAGGAAAAAGAAAAGATGAAGACAGCTTACAACGTATGTTTTCACGTTGCATAACTCGACGACGACGCATCCTTATCTTCCGTCGAATTCGTGGTATTCACAATGCTGTCCTCGTCCCTCTCCTCCGACGACTTAATATTTTCCGTTTTTAGTACGGAACGATGGTGAATAGGACAGCGAGTATACATTCAGTTGGATACTACATTCAGTTGGATCGAAAATGTCTCATCACCTATATACATTTCATTTGATACGAATATAACAATTCTGTGGTGCGTAATGGTTACTCTTGGTTTGTTCATAACGTAACAATCACAGGCCTACCTTCCTCTATGCGTTTTAAAATGTAGGCTCATTGTTTCCAAAAGTTTCAATCAAATTCCTCAAACAGAATAACTCCATGCAAACGTGAATTAACATAAGAGAAGAGCTAAAATAATTACACAAGGATATGTGACTGGCTGGACGCTTACAAAAAACGTGGATGAGCCAGCACCTTGACAACACATTAAAAACTTTTCTCTAAAATTTTAGGAGACATATGAGTATCAGAACATTCATAAAGCCTTGAAAGTCGCCCCTCATTCTTTTGATAGTCAAGTAAAGTAGAGGGCAAATCTGTCAGCAGATGATCTGCTGCGCTCTGATCTTAAAATAAAACACAGTCCAGTAAAATGTGGCGCTATGTGATCTGTACGCCACAAACACCACACATTAGTGAATCCTCGTCGGAGGAAGAAGCCGTTGCCTTATAGGGCTGTGTCCTATGCAAAGACAAGTGAGAAGGACCTCAATCCGCCTGCGTAGCTGGAAGGACGTACGTCGCAGCCATGTCGTGGACTTTATCAGACGCAGCTTATTGTCTGTCCCTTCCAACCTTCATTCTTCCCATCGACGCATAACTCTTTGTACCTCAACAGCGATCTGACAGCATGTAGAGGGTTGGCTCATTGCTCATCTGATGATTGTGGCATGCCTCCTTGGCTGCTACAGCTGCAATTTCGTTCACCTTAGTACCCACGTCTCTAGCCACCCAGCGGAAAGACACCTCCTTCAACTACCGTAGTGGGTGCAGGAGGGCGTGTTGGATATTCTGGACTACTTCATCAGTTGGTTTCCAGTGTTGTAGAGAGTGAAGGATTCTCAGGGAGTCGGAACAAATGAGAAATTTTGCACTCGCAACACATCTCATCTGTTCCATTGCCTGCAAGGTGGCATATAATTCCGTATCAAAGACAGGTCTCGAGGCTGTCGGATCTTGAGGACACGATCAGGGAAAAAAATAAAGCAACCTGGTTAGACCTATCTGTAAATGTAGCCATATAGTTGTGCTGCTCAGTTAAAATATCATAAAATATTGAATTAAAATCAGATGAAGAAGTGCAGCCTCTCCTGTACTGCACTAATTTTAAAATTATTCCGGAGTTCTGCAGTGACTAGAGCGGCAGTCGGCTAAAGCACTGCCTTGGGGTTGTACTTGCTCCATACAAGTTACTCCAGCACACGCTTCATGCAGATCAAATGGCTCGAAGCACTATGGGACTTAACATCTGAGGTCATCAGTCGCCTAGACTTGGAACTACTCAAACCCAACTAACCTAAGGACATCACACACGTCCATGCCCGAGGCAGGATTCGAACCTGCGACCGTAGCAGCAGCGCGGTCACGCAGATCCCAGACGGCCTTAATGTTCGTGGACGACTGGAGGAAAAGCTTTCTGTAGATGTCTGGGCAACAGTATGTTATACGGTGAATTAGGAACAGTGATAATCCTACATGTCTGATGTACTACGAGGACTTGCCGCAGATTGTGTGTGTGGCAGTTCCGCAGCATCAGTACAGAGACTGGCTATGGGGCTGGTCCTGTAAGAAGCCGTAGCTAGCCTGATTCCCTCATGGTGGTCTTTTATGATTTCAACTGATTTGTTGTCAGCTCCATATTTTTGTAAGGTGTTGAATAATGTTTCTCTGTTAACACATTTTATTATTCTTATTTTTATATGTTCGTATCAACAGACGAGAGAGTAGATGTACTTAAGTCTCACTGTAAGATTCTTATTTTGTATTACACTGTACTACGTGAAATTTCTGAATTAACAGTGCATGTGGACCGGAAAATAAGCTTACGGCCTGAAAATATAGCTTGTGCCTGAACTAACTTGCACCAAAATTGTGAAGATGAACTTTAAGTGACAGACAACATAGTGTGTTATAACCAGCTGAGCAGCTTTTTTCCAGAAAGTGGAATTGGGCTGAGCATTTGTTTTCTACTTCGTACGACTGCAGCCAAAAGTTGAAAGGGCGATTAACAATTTTGATAAGACTCGTCCTAAGAGCAGGCCTTGCTGTAATTTAATTCTATAGCTCTTCGTACATTTCTGAGCTCATTTTTGTGCATATATATCCCATCGTAATTTTCTTTTCTTTATTTTTAATTGTTGTATTAGCTGACTATTCTCTGTAATTTATTGACCGACAAGCTGTAAATTTTAGTTCATAGGTGCTAATAAACATGTTGTTATGCGCATTAAATCCGAGCACAACACTGCCGTCACCCGATATCATTTGTTCAAAGTGTTCCAGAACAACTGTATTCCGTCTTCTCAACGCTACCACAGTAGTCGAAATCTTGCGAAAACTTCCCACGTTATCAATTGAATAACATCTTTGTCCTCTTGCGATGTTACGACTAGTGTCCTACTCGTCTTTTAAGCCGTCAAAAGGCTGCATGTGGTCGAAGCTGTTACTTGGCTGACGACTTGGGAACTTTAGCGAAATACGAGATACAGGCCTAACTCAATCCCCTTTATGAAGTTTGAGGACTTGTAGTGGGATCAAGAAGGTATTGTTTGCCATACGAACTCAAGTTTCTCGCTTACTCCTGCTGCTTGTCATCTGGGTCCATTCACATGTAGCATTCGATTTGACGAACACCGACGTCCAAACAGATACGGTATCTCCGCACCATGTTCCGTCACACACGATCACCAATTCCTGATCCTCCAGCATCAAAAGTGTCGGTTAGACCATCAGTGACAGAGCCGCTCGAGTTCCTGCTGCTAGTAAGGTGAGCACACAGTTTCGTTTATTACATACATTTGCGAGCTTCAAACAGGAGCGACCTACTTTCGGTTACCTGAGCAGTTACTGGTATATTTTTTCCGATTTCTTGAGTGTTTGAGTGCTTACTAGGAACAACCGCTTATTTTAATAACAGCGTAGCGCAGAGCACCGCCGTTGCTATCAACCCTTGTGTCGACCCTCGTATCGTAAAGGCTTTTGTTTGTCTTGCTTAGAACAGCTCAGCGTCGGTTAGACCGTAAGTGACAGAGCCGCTCGAGATCCTGCTGCTAATAAGGCGAGTACAGCGTTTCGTTTATTACATATTTTTACGATTTTCAAACAGGAGTGATTTCAGAAATGGATAGGCACTGAGATTGCTATGTACAGATGCGAGGTGAGTTGGTGACCCTTCGCTCACAGCTCTAGGCAGTTTTTTGCTTCGGTCGCACAGCTTGAGGCTGCTGCCAAGGGGCATCACTGTGTGTGCGGAGGGGAGGGGGGGAGGGGGGAGGGTCGCACGCAGGGATGCGAGGGACGTCGAGCACGACTCACGTCTCCCCCAATTGGTCGACTGCTGTGGCCGCCCCGGGTACTGCCTGCACTGAGGTTGACCACTCACCCGTGGTCGAGTGAGAGATCATTTCAAAGTCTGGCAGACAGCGAAAGACTTCCCCAGTTCGTTTAACGGGTTAGGTTTCTGGCGTTATCTGTGGCTGACGAAGCCTCTCAGCCGGATGCAGTCGTCCACCCAGATGCAGTTGGAAGGATCGATGGGATGACTACAGGGTGGACAGAGTAACGTTAGCAATTTGAAGCAGGCGCACAGTAAGGGCTGGTTTAGGTAAGTCGGCTGTGTAAACGAGCAGTGGCGTGTCGTATCCTTGCGCCACACCGACTGTTGTTAACATGAACCTGTCGTTTGGTTAAATAGAAGTGTTATGTTCGCTGCCCTTGGTTTCTCAACTCGACGTTCACGAGAAGAGAAATTGTTACCACTAACAGACTTATTCATTTATTTAGTTAATCGTATGGTGATCGTATACAATATACAGTTGATGTAAGACAAGTGATTTTATACGATATACATATGTTATAAGACAAGATTAAACCATAAAGTCTGTGCTTTTCAACCAATTAATTAAGCTGGGTGTGAGAGTGAACAAGTCGTCGGGAATTCCCGGGTATAAATGAAGTGGACAGCGTTGGACTAGATGTTCAATTGTCTGCTCTTCTTAATTACATTCACACATTGGTGAACTGATCCAGCCCCATTTGTACCTGAAATAGTTACAATAACCATGTCCAGTCCTTAACCTGTTGAGGTGGCAACAGAGGTTCCTCGGTAGGTCAAAACTTTTTGGCTTCTTTGTGGGATCGAGGTGATGGGCTCTTGTTCCCAATGTTTTTGTTGGCCATTCGTGCTTCCAGCTTTCATTTAGATCAAAACCATCCGCGATGAGTTGTCCTGCAGTAACACTTGCTGGTCTTCTTGATCCCAATCGTTGCTGTGGCAGATGACAGAATTCCTGGTGCAGTGGTAGAGAGGGTGATGCAGAGATTTTCTTGGTCTCCCTCAGTAGAAATGAATATATGTAAGCAACTGAAGAATTGTTACCAAATTACACTCATGATTTTCGATTTAGACTGTCTTCATACTATAGCGTTGAAGAACAGCGCGTCTCCTGCAAAACTACTTCACTTTAACAGTGTCAGCTTTAAAATTCAAATCACGTACAACAGCGATATTAATAATCAAATAGCACTACGTTACGTCTTTAATAATACACTCACTTGTTTCATTAATTTAAATTGCATTTGTGAATCGCAGCGTAAAAACGTTCAAAACGTAATAACCCTGGCACCAGCCCCAAGTTAGAAACCTTGCTCTTTAATACAGTGAACAAACTAACAAACTATGTTACCAGTGTGAAAACAGTATTTCACAAGCCTCCTGGTAACTCCAGTGCATCGTAATTCGCGGTAGGGCATTATGCGGCTGCAGTGGAGCGAGCGAGTGGCAAACAGTGAGCTCATATGTTTACAAGCTGAACCTTCAGAAGGCCATATCCGCGTAATTTCAGAATTACGGCCGAAATTTTCGCTCGGTATCCTTAAAGTATGAGGTCAAGTTGTTGACAGTTCCAGGTTAGAATAGCTCTTAGTTCTTTGATTACGTTCGTTGCCAAATGTATTTGCAAATTCCACCCGCCTTTACAAAAGGGCACTTTAAAATTTGGTGATCTTTTCTTATGTTTCGTTACGTGTGTATGTACTGTCCAGCCACATTAACGTGACCACATGTCCAAAGCCTGAAAAACCACTTTTTTCAGCAAGGAGCTCTGCGAGACCTACAGGAAGAGCGTCAGTGAGATTCTGGAAGGTACCGAAAGGGATGTAGAGCCATGCCGACTCCAGTGCCGTAGCCAGATGCACTATGTTTCTCTGTTGAGGATCCAGGCGCGAATAGCCCGGTCGAGGTGGTCCCACAGATGCTCGATTGGGTTTAAATCCGGGGAAATTGGAAATTTATGGTAACGACTATGGGAACAAACTGCTGAGGTCATCGTCCCTAGGCTTACACACTACTTAACCTAATTTACACTAACTTACGCTAAGGACAACACACACACCAATGTCCGAGGGACGACTCGACCCTCCGACGTGGGGAGCCGCGCGAACCGGTGCAAAGCACCTGAGACCGGACAGCTACCCCATGCGGCTAAATCCGGGAAGTTTGGTGGCCAGCAAACTCATCCTGGTGCTCTTCGAATCACACACATACACTGCGAGCTGTGTGACATGTTGTTTTGTCTTGCTGGTAGATGCCATGGTGTTGAGAAAAAACAAGCTGTGATTCTTGAAGTTTTCCCGGTGTACTGTATATTCGATGAGATTTCGGGATTGCAGCCGGATCACGTTGATTTCTTGCCACGGTATTTCGGCTGCAATCGTCCAGCCATCTTCAGGTGAGTGTCCGTCACTGGAGACTGCAAGTTCCCGGAGTCAACTTTATAGCAAAACATTGGCGCGAAAACGCATGCGCCTTGGCCTCCGTCACAGGAGCGTCCTCTATTGAAATCCGCGCCCTCTGGAGGTACTGTTCTATTTGTGGTGCGCAGGCGAATGCGTAAAGGTGAAAACTACATGTCCGACCTCTGTCGGAATGCGCGCCCATTATGAATAAACTGTTTCTCTCAGAGGAAATTAGAGAGATCACCAGGTCCCAAGCCTTGTCCAGTTTAAAACCGCCATCACGATTTATAAGATTTTGCTCTAGGCGTATCTCCACAGATTCTTTAATTACGTATCGTCTGACCGATGTGAGCTTTACCACGTGTTGTTTCTGATGGAGACAGCCTTACAAAGGAGCTGGAACATTTAGAGTCAGTGTCTGTGCTATAGCGCACACCCAACAGCCGAGTGCCGTGAGGCCCCCACCTGCCCACATTGTAGGCAAGCGCACTTTCTCTGGCAGTGCCCTAACCTTCAATCCCCTCCCTCCTGTAATACCTGCAATCTCCCCCATCTCACCTACTCCCAAAAGTGTAAAGCCCGACCCCCTCCGACCACTCCTGAACTCACCGTCCCTGTCCGTCCTCTGGACGCCCCCACCCCTCCTGGCAATTCCGTTCGTCCCCCCCCCCCCCCCCCCCCCACCGCTGAGGACATCATCAATCATCAGGTTCCTCACCATTGTCCTACAAAACGTCCACCTTTTCCCGCGCCCTCACACCCTCCAACAGGTCTCCCTCGCCGCCCATTCCATTTTCCACTTAAAAATGTATGCCACCTATTCCAACAACCAGGCCCAATTCACCTTCTCCCGTCTTGACACCCTTCTCTAAATCCCTGTCATGGCGCGACAGCACCGTATTCTTTTCAACAACATCCGCTCCCTTCCCACCAACAAGAACCTCTTCCCGCACACCCTTGCCACCCACTGCTTGGATGCCTTCCTCCTCAATGAAACCTTCCTCCAACCCCACCACACCGCCCACACGTCGCCCTACCTCCTTCACCGCTCCGATAATCCCCTCCCGATTGTGCGTGGTGGAGTTGCCATTGGTCACCACCGCCAGATCCCAGTTCAGCTCCAACCTCTCCTTCCCGACCCCATCGAACACCTGATTCTTAGTCTCTTCTTCCCCAGCCTTACCGTCACCTGCGCCACCATCTACATCCGCCCTAACGCCCCTATTCCCTTCGACTTCCTCTCCCACATTGACCGTACCTTCTCCTCCTACGTGATCGCCGCCGATCTCAGCATCCATAGTCGTTCCGCCGCCCAGATACGGCGGTGTCATCAGTTCCTCTCCTCCCTTCAAGGCGACATCATCCCCATCCCCCAGCACACCCGTCCCGAATCCAACTCCACTCCCAATGTTATCCTTTCCTCCCCTAACCTCCTTGGCCGCATAACGGTGGATGCCCTGGAGCCTATTGGTAGCGACCATCTCCCTGTCTTCCTCACCGTTTCAGATGGTCGTCGCCCCCACCCCGACCCTCGTAATCACCCTCCCCCAAAGTACGTCCATTACTATTCCCATGCCAACTGGAATGCCTACCGGGATACCCTCTCCACCCAGGTCGATAGCCTCCCCTTCACCTACCGCCACCCTGATGATGTTACCCATGCCACCTCCTTTCTCCAGCAGACTTTGTCTGAGGCCGTGGAGGCCCATTTCCCTACTGTCTCCATCCACCCCCACCGTCCTACCTTACCCCCACAGGCCGTCCTCCTCCTCCATAAATCCCGCCATCTCTACCGTGCCTTCCTCCACACGCGTGACCCGGACACACTCCGACGCCACCGGCAACTCCAGCGACACATTCGAAACTTGCTCACAGCTAAGAAACGCCGGGACTGGCGACAGACATGCACCCGTTTAAATGCTACCCTACCTATAAACTCGTCCAAGTTCTGGTCAGCCTTCCGTCGCCTTACCGGAACTAATCTCCATGATGATCATCCCTTCCCTGACACCCTTAGTAAGGCCAATCACTTTGCCTCTTACCTCTCCTATGTCTTTTCCATCCCCAATGATCCCCGGTTCGATTACTCCCTCTTCCCAGATGTCCACGATCGAACTGACACCTCTGTCCCTCCCTTCGCACCTGGTTTCCAGTACTTGGACAACATTGCACACACGGAACTCAATGCCCCTATCACTACACAGGATCTCATTGCTACACTCCGCACGAAACGCAACACTGCTCCTTGTCACAATCGTGTCACCTACCGTCACCTTCGTGAAGCTCCTGTCTCTTTCCTCTCCACCCTGGCCAGGCTCTACAATGTAGTCCTGTCCACCGGTTACTACCCCGACCTGTGGAAAACCTCCCATATCCTGATGTTCCTTAAAACTGGTAAACTACCGTCCACTGTCTCCTCCTACCGACCCATCAGCCTTACCTCGGTCTTCAGCAAGGTCCTGGGATCTATCCTCACCCGCCGCATCCACCAGCATCTCCACCAACACCGCCTCCTTCCTGTTACCCAGTGTGGCTTTCGGCCGTCCTCTTCCGACAACCTTCTCCTTCACCTCACTCATCTCCTTTCCGAACAGCTTAATTCCCGTCGCTCCACAATCTTCCTCTCCCTGGACCTCGAACTTGCTTATGACGATGTATGGCATTCCGGTCTCCTCTTCAAGCTCCAAACCTTCGCCCTTCCCATTAACTACGTCCGTCTGATCGGCTCCTTTCTCTCCCTCTGTCCTTCCTACGTCACCATCCATAACACGGATTCCTAAACCTTTTTTTCCTCTGCCAGTGTGCCCCAAGGCTCCATCCTCTCTCCCCTTCTGTACCTTTTATATACGGCGGACATGCCGCCGCCGTCACCTCCCGTTCACCTTCTCCAGTTTGCTGATGACACCGCCTTCCTTGCCCTTGCCCCCACCTTGCAGCGCTCCCAACACCTTCTCCAATCCCATCTTGACCGGTTCACTGCTTGGTGCAACCTGTGGTTGCTCAAGGTCAAGCCCTCCAAAGGCCCAGGCGATCATTGTAGGCAAAACCACCCCTTCCTTCCGCCTCCTTGATTTCTATCTCACCATCTATGGCCGTCCTATCACCCTCACCCCCACCCTTAAGTACCTTGGCGTCACCCTCGACCGTCGACTCTCCTGGACCCCCCATCTCTGGACAATCCAAGCCAAGTCATGCTCCCGACTCCATCTCCTCAAGCTCCTTTCCGGCCGTACGTGGGGTCTGGAGCCCTCCAGCATACTCCACACCTATAAATCCCTCATCCGCCCTATCTTTTGTTACGCCCATCCGGCCTGGATCTCCGCCCCCCCCCCCCCTACCTTTTATAAATCCCTTCAAATCCTTGAACGCCATGCTCTCTGCCTCACCTATCGCATCTGTCTCCCCTCCCCCACGCGGATCCTGTACGATCTCATTCCGTTCCCCCACCTCCTCCTTTTCCTTTAAAGGATGCAGATCCTGTGTACCTCCCGCAAACTCGATCCTCCTCACCCGCTTGTCTCGCCCATCCTCTCCCGCCCCCGCCCACTGCCGCACCTGTATTCCCTGTCCCACCCAGTCTCCGTCTCTCCACCCTCCTTACTCTCTCCCAAGGTGGCTTCCGCAAGCTCCCTCTCCCTGATGATGTCCTCCTCCCCTCCATCTACCCCACCTACCAACTTTGATCCTCCCTCCCTCTTCCTGTGTTTGCTCCTTTGGGCACCCTCCCACCCTTCTCTGCCTCTTCCCACCCTCCTCCATTTCTCCCCACTCCTCCCCCGGGCTTCCCCTCCCCTGTCCCTCTCCTCCTCCCCCCATCTCCTCAGCCATTGGCATCCTTGTTCTCCCCTCTCCCCCACCTCACCCTTCTTCCCCTCTTGGCAGGTCCTCAGACTCGCACACGCTAAGTGGACATTCGCGCGCCGGAGATCATCGCCATCAGTGTCTCATGTGTGCCGTCGTGTTTAGTGTTCAGTGTTCACCGTCACACTCCATCGTTCACCAGTGCATCGACATCTTCAGTGTTTGTGCATCATATCAACAGTTTGTAGTGTGGACTGTCATCGAGTGTGAACGGCTTCATGTTTTTTTTTTTTTGTTCATGTGTCTACTCCTTTTTCCCCGCCGTTTTGTTCCAACCCATGTGTCTTCTCTGTTTTCTCATTGTACTATCTTTGGCTGAAGAGCGGCGTATCGTGCTGCTGCCAGCCTACCTGTTATACTGGTATTAAAATCACAATAAAGAAAAAAAAAACAAAAAAAATTTAGAGTTGGTGTTCAGAGGTAATGGTTACTCTCCACATCAGATTAGTACAGCGCTAAGAAGGAAGAAACGTGGCCACCCACAACACAAGAAGATAAGGAGCTATTCAAGTCCAGAATGTTCCTTCCATATGCCGGCAACCTGTCATATAAAATAGGTAGGATCCTAAGGAGACACCAAGTTAAGGTAATCTTCCGGCCACTGGCGAAGATTAGTGCCCTTCTCGATTTAGTAAAGGACGATCTGGGTCTGCGGAAGGCCGGGATCTATTAAATTCCTTGCCAGTGTGGCAAAGCTTACATCGGTCAGACGACACGCACAGCACATGAAAGGTGCGTTGAACATGAACGCCACACTCGCCTTTCGCAGCCCAGTAAGTCGGCTGTAGCTGAGCTCTTCAGCCTATAGAATTTTTAAAACATAAGAAGATAAGAAACAAGAAAATCAGGCGATAAAACGGTGACGTAAATTGTAAAACGGCGGAAAATTGTGGAAAGTTAAATCATAAAACAAATGGTGGGCGATGATAATAAAATACACGGGAAGCAGACAGGGAAAATAGTAGACAGACAATTAAAACACAGCGACAGTCTGGTTTCTGTTCGCAAGAGATGTAAAAAATCACACCCATCGACAGTATGATGTCCGTTCGCAACACTTCAGAAAAGACGCGCAACACTTAACTATCACTGGAAACAAACACCACTCAAAAGTCGGCATGAAGATGACACACCACAGGCAAGGGCAGATCGGGGGGGGGGGGGGGGGGACCTGGACAGATGAGGGGGAAAAAGGGAGGAGGGGAGGAAAAACAAAGGGGGGGAGAGGAGGGAGAGGACTCAGAAGCGGGGAGCAGGGCAGACGCGAGGGGGAATGGGGAAAGGCAGAGGAAGGAAATGCAAAAGGACTTTGGAGAGAAGGGAGGCAGAGAGAGGGTAGGTGGGGTAAAAACAGGATGGAAAGAGGGGGGGAGAGGGAGCCCGGAAAAAAGACAGAGGAAAGGAGGTGGAGATGTGGATCAGAGTTGATAAGAGAGATAAATGGAGGGAGAGAGTACATCACTCGGGAGGGGGAGTTGACGGAAGCCACCTTGGGAAAAGAGATGAAGGGTGTAGAGATAGAGGGTAGGGGGGACACAACAGTGAAGGTGCAGCAGAGAGCGTGGGTTGGAGAGGAGAGCATTGTATTACCACAGGACATGCTATGGATTTTTCTGCCACGAAAATTTTGGCCTCAGTGAAAACTTTTTGGCATTCAGTAATTAAAGAATCTGTGGAGATACGCCTAGAGCAAAATCTTATAAATCGTGATGGCCGTTTTCAACTGGACAAGGCTTGGGAACCGGTGATCTCTCTAATTTCCTCTGAGAGAAGACATTTTATTCATAATGACACGTCTGGCGACATCTGACGTCTGTTTTTAGCGACGCGGGCGCGCATTCCGACAGAGGGCGGACATGTAGTTTTCACCTTTACGCATGCACCTGCGCTCCACAGATAGAACAGTAGATTCAGAGGGCGCGAATTTGAAAAGAGGACGCTCCTGTGACGGAGACCAATGCGCATGCGTTTCCGCGCAAATTTTTTGCTATAAAGTTGACTCCGGGAACTTGTATTCTCCAGTGACGGACACTCACCTGAAGATGGCTGGACGATTGCCAGCCGAAATACCGTGGCAAGAAGTCAACGTGATTCGGCTGCAATCCCGAAATCTCATCGAACAGAAAACAAGCTGATTGTAGAGGTAGAAATGATCCCCAAGGATATGTTCATACTTGTGTTGCTCCTCTGTGCCTTCCTGAATGACAAGTTCAGCCAGTGACTGCCCTCCTGCCTGCACCCAATTGACAATTGTTGCATGGCATTTGCTTTCAGACGTACGCACCCCAACGGGCGTCTGTCCGATGGAGCATGAAACGTGATACATCTGAACAGGCCACCTGTCACCAGTCAGTGAACGTCCATTTGCGGTAATGGTGTGCAAATTCCAGCATTCGTTGCCAATGAACAGCAGTCAGCATCGGTGCACGAATCATTCGCCTTCTGCGGCGGCCCATACGTTGCAAATTTCGCTGAACTGTAATTGAGTAGCCCCTTCGTTTATATGGGCAGTCAATTACTCAACTGTAGATCGTCTATTCTCCTGTACACATCTCCACATCCATCGCTCAACCCTGTCATTTATGACAAGCGGCGCATCACAGTTGCCTCGGCGCAGGTTTTGCATAACACTATTTCGCCCTCCACGGTATACCGGGTGATCAAAAAGTCAGTATAAATTTGAAAACTTAATAAACCACGGAATAGTGTAGATAGAGAGGTAAAAATTGACACACATGCTTGGAATGACATGGGGTTTTATTAGAACAAAAAAAAAGTTCACAAAATGTCCGACAGATGGCGCTAGACAGCAAAACTGCTACCGTGACGGGTGAGAGGTACGCCGATATGTTACAAATCGCATCATCCCCAGCCTGGCAGATAAACACCTGCTGGAACGTACCACGTTTATGCAGAATGGCGCTCCACCCCTTACCGCTAGACGTGTGAAAGATCTCTTGCGCACGTCGTTTGGTGATGATAGTGTGCTCAGCCGCCACTTTCGTCATGCTTGGCCTCCCAGGTCCCCAGACCTCAGTCCGTGCGATTATTGGCTTTGGGGTTACCTGAAGTCGCAAGTGTATCGTGATCGCCTGACATCTCTAGGGATGCTGAAAGACAACATCTGACGCCAATGCCTCACCATAACTCTGGACATGCTTTACAGTGCTGTTCCTAACATTATTGTTGAGAAATGATGGTGGACATATTGAGCTTTTCCTGTAAAGAACATCATCTTTGCTTTGTCTTGCTTTGTTATGCTAATTATTGCTATTCTGATCAGATGAAGCGCCATCTGTTGGACATTTTTTGAACTTTTGTATTTTTTTGGTTCTAATAAAACCCCATGTCATTCCAAACATGTGTGTCAATTTGTACCTCTCTATCTACATTATTCCGTGATTTATTCAGTTTTCAAATTTATACTGACTTTTTGATCACCCGGTATATTAACCACGGCGGCACACGAACAGTTGATGAACTTAGCCGTTTCGAAAATGCTTCCACTCTTGGCTAGGAAGGCAATGATCATGCCCATTTGGACGTCAGATAAATCGCTCCGTTTCCGCATTACGACAGCGACTGCACTGTTTTCTGTGCTCCCATGACACGCTTTATATACCCTCCACTGCTAGTGCTGCCACCCACTGTCTGTGACTGGTTATTGCACATTTATAATTCGATTTTGTGTTAAAAATTCGCGCTTTTCTTGCAGTTGTGCTGTCAGATTAACATACTTTATTGGCTACTTATCCAGTTCAGTTATGTTTTGTAATGAACTCAAACATGTCCTGTTTATATTATTTCGTAAAATAATTTGTATCTGGAGAAAGGAGTTCTGCTTGAAGCCAAAAAAAAGAAAATAATAAATCAATAAATAAGAAAAGTGTTGAGTTTTGGTGACAGGAGCGTGGGCTCGTGTTGCAGTCACTGGCGGAGACGTTCCGGTGCTTCATCTGCATGGAGCGGCTGCGCGACGCGCACCTGTGCCCGCACTGCTCCAAGCTGTGCTGCTACCCGTGCATGCGCCGCTGGCTGACGGAGCAGCGCGCCCAGTGCCCGCACTGCCGCGCCGCGCTGCGCCCGCACGAGCTCGTCAACTGCCGCTGGGTCGAGGACGTGACGCGGCACATCGACGCGCTCGCCGCCAACGCGGGCGCCGGCGACCCGGCACACGCCGACAGGTACAGCCACCGACTCGAAACACCGCGGCCGGCCTGCCACTGGAATCCAGCTACTCCTGCGTGCGGGTCCGTTGCCTTGAACGCTGTTTCACTTTTGGCGGTCGTCGTTCACTGTTACGGGGTACATACACTTGTGTGTACAACTTACAGATGAAAGTACACTACTGGCCATCAAAATTGCTACACCAAGAAGAAATGCAGATGATAAACGGGTATTCATTGGACAAATATACAGGGTGATTCAAAAAGAATACCACAACTTTAGGAATTTAAAACTCTGCAACGACAAAATGCAGAGCTAAGCACTATCTGTCTGCGAATTAAGGGAGCTATAAAGTTTCATTTAGTTGTACATTTGTTCGCCATTTCAGCCAATAAAGTTTTTGGTCCCTTTTTCTTCGAAGGTGCTACTGTAACTGGACTACAGTATCTGGAGATGTTAGAGAATTGGCTGTTCCCTCAGCTCGAACAAGAAGCACAACAATTCATATTTCAGCAGGATGGAGCGCCACCACATTGGCACTTATCTGTCCGTAACTACCTGAACGTCAACTACCCGAGGCGATGGATCGGCCGCCAGGCAGCCCGTGACAGAGCACGTCATCACTGGCCTCCAAGAAGCCCTGATCTTACCTCCTGCGATTTTTTCTTATGGGGGTATGTTAAGGATATGGTGTTTCGGCCACCTCTCCCAGCCACCATTGATGATTTGAAACGAGAAATAACAGCAGCTATCCAAACTGTTACGCCTGATATGCTACAGAGAGAGTGGAACGAGTTGGGGTATCGGGTTCATATTGCTCGTGTGTCTGGAGGGGGCCATATTGAACATCTCTGAACTTGTTTTTGAGTGAAAAAAAACCTTTTTAAATACTCTTTGTAATGATGTATAACAGAAGGTTATATTATGTTTCTTTCATTAAATACACATTTTTAAAGTTGCGGTATTCTTTTTGAATCACCCTGTATTATACTAGAACTGACATGTGATTACATTTTCACGCAATTTCGGTGCATAGATCCTGAGAAATCAGTACCCAGAACAATCACCTCTGGCCGTAATAACGGCCATGATACGCCTGGGCATTGAGTCAAACAGAGCTTGGATGGAGTGTACAGGTACAGCTGCCCATGCTGCTTCAACACGATACCACAGTTCATCAACAGTAGTGACTGGCGTATTGCGACGAGCCAGTTGCTCGGCCACCATTGACCAGACGTTTTCAATTGGTGAGAGATCTGGAGAATGTGCTGGCCAGGGCAGCAGTCGAACATTTTCTGTATCTAGAAAGGCCTGTACAGGACCTGCAACATGCGGTCGTGCATTATCCTGCTGAAATGTAGGCTTTCGCAGGGACTGAATGAAGCGTAGAGCCACGAGTCGCAACACATCTGAAATGTAACGTCCACTGTTCAAAGTGCCGTCAAAGAGAACAAGAGATCACCGAGACGTGTAACCAATGGCATCACATATCATCACGCCGGGTGATACGCCAGTATGGCGATGACGAATACACGCTTCCAATGTGCGTTCACCGCGATGTCGCCAAACACGGATGCGACCATCATGATGCTGTAAACAGAATCTGGATTCATCCGAAAAAATGACCTTTTTGCCATTCGTACGCCCAGGTTCGTCGTCGAGTGCACCATCGCAGGCGCTCCTGTCTGTGATGCAGCGTCAAGGGTAACCGCAGCCATGGTCTCCGAGCTGATAGTCCGTGCTGCTGCAAACTTCGTCGAACTGTTCGTGCAGATGGTTGTTGTTTTGAAAACGTCCCCATCTGTTGACTCAGGGATCGAGACGTGGGTGCACGATCCGTTACAGCCATGCGGATAAGATGCCTGTCATCTCGATTGCTAGTGATAGGAGGCCGTTGGGATCCTGCACGGCGTTCCGCATTACCCTCCTGAACCCACCGATTCCATATTCTGCTAACAGTCGTTGGATCTCGACCAACGCGAGCAGCAATGTCGCGATACGATAAACCGCAATCGTGATAGGCTACAATCCGACCTCTATCAAACTCTTAAACGTGATGGTACGCATTTCTCCTCAGACGGGGCATCACAACAACGTTTCACCAGGCAACGCCGGTCAACTGCTGTTTGTGTATGAGAAATCGGTTGGAAACTTTCCTCGTGTCAGCACGTTGTAGGTGTCGCCACCGGTGCCAAACTTGTGTGAATGCTCTGAAAAGCTAATAATTTGCATATCACAGCATCTTCTTCCTGTCGGTTAAATTTCGCGTCTGTACCACTTCATCTTCGTGGTGTAGCAATTTTAATGGACATTGGTGTAACTTTCGCATGATGTGTCACTACCTAGTAACGCAGCACGGTGAACCTGGACCATGCATAGAACGAACTGCTACAGTATAGTACAGAAAGTAACTGAAAGAAATGCACTATGAGACGAACAAAAATGACACTTTTATTCAAATACAATAATTACACTGAAGTCACCACTATTTATGATGGTCCCCTGTACATTACAGAAGTTGGGACACAATTCTTAACAGGGTGTGGTATCACCACGGACGGCTGAAATGTGTCCCATGTTGGCCACAGAGTTGGTAAGGAGTTATTGCGGCAAGGCGTTCCATTTCTGCTGCTGAATGGTCGTTTGTGCACATTGACGTGCCGCAGTACGCCTCCCCAACGCATCTCAAACATGGACTCTCGTATTTGAGATGGGGAAATGAGAAGGCCAGTCCGTTCGCCGAACATCCCCTAGTTTCACGAGCCACTCCACCTACGCTGTTCAATGCGGTCGTGCACTGTTATCCGTAAAAATGAAGACAGGGCCCTATGCACCCCTGAAAGGACGCACATTGGGAAGGAATAAACTGTCACAACAAGTGTGAACCGGTGGGTGTACTGTCTTCAAAGGTTTGGAGGGCATTACGCCTTCCTACATCATAGCATCTGGATCAAAAAGCGATCATGTTCGGCAACCATGGACCTATCCTCATATGGCGAGAGGTGACAACACGTAATTCATCGAGGAACATTGATCGTTTCTTTGGTCCAAGTATTATGATGTGGAGAGGCATTGTGTTGCCCATATATACTGTCCTCCAAATCTTTGACGACGGTACACTGAATGGTCAACGTTATTGTAACACTGACCTTCCCCATGCGCCTCTTTTCAGTTCATTCGGCACTGACTTCATTTTTGTATATGACAATGTGAAACAGCATCGTACAGCACAGATGGAGGAATTTTTGGAATGGTATTCGGCGAATTGACTGGTCTGCTCGGCCCCCTCCTTAAATCCGATCAAGCATGTGTGGGATGTCTTGGGATGTATACTGCAGCACGTCCATATGCACCAGCCACAATCCAGCAGCTCTCAACAGCGCTGGTGGAGGAAGGGGAAACCTCCACCTTAAGTTCTCCTTACTAACCTTGTGGCGAGCGTGGGAGCACGTCGCAGAGCATGCATTGCCGTCCGTGGCGATCACACACCCAGTGTCATACATTTTGTAATGTCTGGGGGCCATCATGAACCGCTGCAACAAGTACAATTATTGTTTTTGAATAAAAGTGTCATTTTTGTTCTTCTTATTGCGTATTTCTTTCAGTTACTTTCTGCACTATTCTGTACCAGTTCCATATGCGTATGGTCCGAGTTTTATCGAGCTATGTTACCTAGCAGTGACACATCCTGCGAAAGCTGCCTTCATCCTTAAGTTTTGCATACGAGTGTGTGAACATTCCATCAGTACCGGCCCCTGCCAAACAAAATTAGTCACTGAACGTCCCTGATGCTTACTTTTTGTTTCTCTTTCAATAAAACGAAATTGCAGTTTAAGTAATCTTGGACGGAGTGAAACCACACGGTAAACTTTTCCAATCTTCATT
This sequence comes from Schistocerca americana, assembly GCF_021461395.2. Taxonomy (NCBI): domain Eukaryota; kingdom Metazoa; phylum Arthropoda; class Insecta; order Orthoptera; family Acrididae; genus Schistocerca; species Schistocerca americana. The sequence continues at coordinate 851,156,212 of NC_060119.1, forward strand.
AACCCTTCTGTGTCTAGAGAAGACAGTAAAATGTATAGTATACAGCATACTGCGTTGGCAAAATTAGTAGTTATGCCACGATTTTTGTGTCCACGAGAAGTTCTAATTGCCTGCAGTGGCGAAAGTAAGTGGTCGGAAACGTTATACACTGAAGCGACAAAGAAACTGGTATAGGCATGCGTATTCAAATACAGAGATACATAAACAGGCAGAATATGGCGCTGCGGTCGGCAACGCCTATATAAGACAAGTCCCTGGCGCAGTTCTTAGATCGGTTACTGCTGCTCAATGGCATGTTATCAAGATTTAAGTGAGTTTGAACGTGGTGTTATAGACGGCGCAGGAGCGGTGAGACACAGCATCTCCGGGGTAGGGATGAAGCGGGGATTTTCCTGTACGACCATTTCACAAGTCTACCGTTAATATCAGAAATCCGTTAAAACATCAAATCTCCGACTCCGCTGTGGTTGGAAAAAGATCCTGCAAGATCGGGACCAACGACGACTGGGGAGAATCGTTCAATGTGACAGATGTGCAACCCTTCCTCAAATTGCTGCAGATTGCAATACTGGACCATCAACAAGTGTCAGTGTGCGAACCATTAACGACACATCATCAATATGGGCTTTCGGAGCCAAAGGTCCACTCGTGTACCCTTGATAACTGCACGACACAAAGCTTTACGTCTCGCCTATGCCTGTCAACACCGACAATGGACTGTTGCTGACTGGAAACAATTGCCTGTAGGATGAGTCTCGTTTAAAATTGTATCGGGCAGATGGACGTGTACGGGTATGGAGACAACCTCGTGAATCCATGGACCTTGCATGTCAGCAGGGAACTGTTCAAGCTGGTGGAGGCTCCGTAGGTGTGGAGTGTGTGCAGTTGGATTTATTTTATTTTATTTTTTTTTTTTCGTGTGGCTAGGGCCTCCCGTCGGGTAGACCGTTCGCCTGGTGCCAATCTTTCGTGCTGACGCCACGTCGGCGGCTTGCTTGTGGATAGGGATGCAATGATGATGACAAGGACAACACAACACCCAATCTCTGAGCGGAGAAATCTCCGACCCAGCCGGGAATCGAGCCCCATTGTGCATTCCGACGGACTTCGGCAATTCCAGCAGGACGATGCGACGCCCTACACGTCCAGAATTGCTATAGAGTGGCTCCAGGAACGCTCTTTTGAGTTTAAACACTTCCCAGACATGAACATTATTGAGCATATCTGGAATGCCTTGCAACGTGCTGTTCAAAATAGATCTCCGCCCCTCGTACTCTTACGGATTTATGGACAGCCCTGCATGATTCGTGGTGTCAGTTCCCTCCAGCTTTACTTCAGACATTACTCGAGTCCGTGCCATGTCGTGTTACGGCACTTCGTGCTTGCGGGGGCCCTACACGATATTAGGCAGGTGTACCAGTTTCTTTGGCCCTTCAATGTAAGTTTCCATTGCTCTTTAGTCCAGATTTTGTCCTCATTCTTGGTATTCTGATTTACATGAGGTTTGTCAATAATAGTCCTACCATGAATATTTTGTTTTTGTGAGATTGGCCACGTTTTTTCATTGCCACTATTGTCACTGATGTGCCAACGAAGCAGGTACCGAGAATTTGGCCTCTTTAGAAGTCTGTAATGCCTGAAATGAACGTAGATCAGTACTTTACCACAATGATTAAAGGTTTGTTGCTGGCTCAGACCAGTCCAGAGATCTTATAGTAGAACAAGAAAATGTTACGGTATGACAGAAACATCAGTCTACCACGCGGGTAATGTAGCGCTAGTGCCACGATCTTTGTACCTTCCATCCAATCAAGTTATCAAAGAGCTCATGCACCCGAAAATCATTTTGCATGCAACTGCTGGTTATAGTCATGTACATACTTCTCTCTTTATCTTCTCAAACCAATCCTTGCATTGTACAAGTCAAGTTCGATGGAAACGTTCAGTCATACATGTGGCTCCGAACCCGTATAAGGCAAAGGCATCGAAGGAGCAGAATGAAAACCATATGACCAAACCAACGAACGTTTCTTCCTGCTGTCAAGCTCCTGAACGGCATTCTCGTAGCATCAGGAATCTCGTTTTCGCTGAGAAACTAGCGACTTGCTTTTGTTACCGGGTATGAACCTGCTGCTGTTCTGCACAAATGAAAGTGCATCAAGGATTGGGGAGAAGTATAGTTGAATGGGATTGCGAAAGACCGCCACTGTTTGTCAAGAAGTCTTGCCGGACCGCCTATAGCTGGAAAGCTCCGTTTGTGAGGAATATTTAATTAATGAACTTGGTTCTCCCGTTAGTTGGCCAAAACTGTGTTCAGACAAGTTTCCAGTATCCAGGATGTTCTGTTGTAGGAGTTACAGTTTTGGTCTGTTTCTCTGTGGTTTTTCCATTACGGCAGAGGAGCTTTTCTGTGGACGGGGGATGGATAGATTACTAGTAGCGCGAGAGAGAATGCAATGAGGCAACACCCTTTAGAAAGCTGTTATTAGTAAAAGACGGATAGAACCAATGGGAATACCTATTACTGAAGCAAGAGGAAACAAAACAGTGGCTACTATATTGATTGTCTGAAAGACTGATACGTTTAACAAATTCCTGCAGTTGATCTGTTCTGGACATTTTACAACAGTCGAATGCAGGTACTCGAGTTCAGTCGAGTACTCTGCAGAGTAAAGTGGTGAGTTTTTGATTCCATCATGGTGTAGACTTGATCGATATCGTTTCGGCAGTCTTGTAGTGTCTTCAGGTTATAGTCGTGGTCAAGAGGTACCTGAAAACTTAGTGGTCGAAGAAGTTGTGGTTGCCGTTCTTACGACGGCACAGTAATGAGAAAGGGGGCATGCAGAGGTACATGAATGCGTTTCGATTAAAAACGCGCAGTTTTTGGTGAGAATGTTATTAGCTGTTAGTAAACAGCTGGGGAAGGCCAAGATAGAAAATCACGGACATGGTGATGTTAGTTGGGTCAAGGCGAATAAAATACTTTGTTCCACTGGAAACCAAAATGCTTAAATACTTATGACACTTTTACTCTCACATTTTTCAATTATTTTCCTGAGACTTTTTTCAGACGTCATTTTGTGGGACACCTTTAGACGGCAAAGTGGAGACGCCACGTAGTTTTCTTCTGGTCCAGTCGTTGCACTTGTAAAATTTACTGAGTACCGGAGTTTTTGTTAGTGGAACTGGATTTATAATTATTTAAATTCGACCCACAGATGAAAAAGAAGCTAATCTTCTAAAAACATTTCATAACTTCGGAAATAAAGGACCTTCATCCTGTGAATTTCTCTCCATCTCTGCATAATTAGTACAACATACATCTATTCACACCTATTTACTGTACTCAAGCCTTGGTATCCCTCCACACTTCCTTCCACTGTCAAACTGATGCTTCTTTATGTCCAGTGATATGTTCTGTCAACGTGACATGTCTTTTAGTCAAGTTCTGCTATAAAATTCTTTTCTCCACAATTTTATTCAGTGTCTCCAATCTTCAGCAGTCTCCTGTAGCCCCCCGTTTCAAAAGCTTCTATTCACTTGTTATATTAACTGTTTATCGTCCAAAAATACTTCTTAACATTTACGTTTATATATTGAAGACAATATTGTGTCTCTGTACAGAAATGCTTTTCTTGCAGTATGTCGTGTCTGCATTTTATATCCCCTGTAGTTTAGTCGTTGTCACTTGTTTTGCGATTCAAATAGCAAAGTTCATCTACTGTTTTCAGTATCTCATTTCCTGATCTAAATCCGTGAGCCCCGCCTGACTTAATTCGACTACATTCCATTACCCTGTTTCTTTTGTTGGTATTCATTTTAAAATGTTTTCTCAACACGCTTTCCATTTCGTTCAACTACTCTTCCAAGTCCTTTGCCATCGCTTGTACAATTACAACGTCATCGGAACACCTTTTAATTTCTGTTTCTTCCCCATGAATTTTAATGCCATTTCCAAATTTCACCCTTGTTTCCTTGACAGATTTCTCATCGTAAAAACTAGATAACATCTGAGGTAAGCTACAAACCTGTCTCACTTCTTTTTCAATTACTGCTTGTCTTTCATGTCTTGCAGTCTGGTTTCTGTACAGGTTGTAGATAATGTCCTGCTCCCCAGATTTTATGCATCATGCTACTTTAGAATTTCATAAATAGTATTCCATTCTCATTTCTCAAAAATTTTCTCTAAATCTACAGATACTATAAGCGAGGTTTTACCTTTCTTTAATCTGTCAGTATTGCCCCGCGTGTTCCGACATTTCTCCAGAACCCAAGCTGATCCTACTCAAGCCAGTTTCAAATAATTTTGCATTATTCCGTCAATAATTATTGTTTTATTTTCGACGATAACTTATTAAACTGATGGTTCTGTAGTATTCACATCTGTCAGCAGCAGCCAGGGATTATTACATTCCAGCCGGAGTGGCCGAGCGGTTCTAGGCGCTTCAGTCTGGAATCGTTCGACCGCTGCGGTCGTAGGCTCAAATCCTGCCTCGGGCGTGGATGTGTGTGATGTCTGTAGGTTAGTTAGGTTTAAGTAGTTCTAAGTTCTAGGGGACTGATGACCTCTGAAGTTAAGTCCCATAGTGCTCAGAGCCATTTGAACCATTTTGATTATTACATTCTTCTCTAAGTCTTAGGGTATATCGACTGCCTCAAATGCCTTACATACCGGGTGGAATAGTTTGGCTCTTCCAAGTAAGAGGATGAATGAGGAAGTCTTTGCCCCTATTTTTTAGCCGAAGTGAGGTAAATACAAGTAACTACAAATAGATGTACTATTCTACATACCCTACACTACATAGGCTACACAGTCCCCACAATGGTTCAATAAATTATTCCCATCGCAGCACTAAATCTGATATGCACCTGTGGTAGAATTCGTCCGGTTGACTGTGCTCATCATTGGATGTAATCATTGTCTCACTGGGGATGAGATTCGGGCTGCTTGTTCAAATGGTTCAAATGGCTCTGAGCACTATGCGACTTAACTTCTGAGGTCACCAGTCGCCTAGAACTTAGAACTAATTAAACCTAACTGACCTAAGGACATCACACACATCCATGCCCGAGGCAGGATTCGAACCTGCAACCGAAGCGGTCACGCGGCTCCAGATTAAAGCGCCTAGAACCGCACGGCCACACCGGCCGGCGGGCTGATTGTTGGGAGGTCCAGACTCTCCCAGTGAAATGATCCAAGCTTGTCGGCGGGTCCCGTCGCTTCATCAGATCTCGAATTGTCGTGGAAGATGACCACGCCAGCAGATGACTCTTAACGAATTTTTTTGTCACAGGCGACCCCGGTTGTTTCCACACCATGCTCTGCTGCTTCGATTCCGGCGTGAACTGTCACTCTCCTCGGTATACCGTTGCATATGATTCAGTGTATCAGTCATTTTTTTGCCTTACATCATGTCATCCAACTGCTTAGGCACCCATCAACATGAAACCTTCCGGTACCTTAAGTACCCGTAAACAACGCCATAAACACTCCCATACGAAATTCCAAGTTCATGGAAAATGTCCTTGAGATCCACACAACGATCCACTTTCGCCATTGCATTTATGCGGGAAATGTTGTCGTCAGTCAGCGGCGAATGAAGCCTCCGCGATCGCTCTTCACGGCTTTTTATGAACTCACAACACCACCATCTCACATTTCTCAAAGTGTGACACTTTCTTCCAAAAAATGGTTCAAATGGCTCTGAGCACTACGAGACTTAACATCTTAGGTCATCAGTCCCCTAGAACTTAGAACTACTTAAACCTAACTAACCTAAGGACATCACACACATCCATGCCCGAGGCAGGATTCGAACCTGCGACCGTAGCAGTCCCGCGGTTCCGGACTGCAGCGCCTAGAACCGCACGGCCACCACGGCCGGCACTTTCCTCCATTCGTGGGCTACACTTCCTTGTGGATTTCAATGGAAGTTCGTACCTTACTCCATAGAAAATGAATCACATTTCATTGCTTCTACGATTTGGACGTGTGAGGCACAACCGCCATCTTCAACAACCGACAGCAGCGTTTTGTCGCGGAGCTACTGCCACGTAAGGCCGGGCCGGTCTAAGAAAGGTCCACCGCTGGGAATGGATGTGTTTACTTTATATTTACAGAGGTAATTTAACTAAAAATAGGAACAACGGCTTTCTGATGGAATGTTGCCCACTCCAGGTGCTTGTTAAGACGCAAGTCTTTCAGAGATCTATCCATTTTTTCCCCTCGAAGTACCATATCTCACCTCTCATCTTCAAATACTTCCTCATCTCTTTCCATGATATTGTCGTCAAGTTTGTTTCCTTTGTGGATTCGTTTTTTTTTATTTCTTCCATTTTTAATCATTCCCTTCTTTGCTTAGCTTGTCATCCAAGTTCTTAATATTCACACAGATACTTCTCTTTCCTCCACAGGCCTCTTTAATTTTCCTATAAGCGGGTACTATCTTTCTCATAGTGATGCATGCATCCACAGCTTTTCATTGCTCCTCCGAACACCGTAGCTTTGTGATTTTGCATTTTGTTGATCTCATTTCTTAAACTCTGTATTCCCTTCTGTCCGTATTTTTATATTTTCTTCTTTCATGACTTAAATTGCGTATCTAGTGTAACTCAAGGCTTTCTAATAGGAATTGTCTTTTTGCCTGTTTGATCGTCAGCTTCTTTACTATTTCATCCTTCAAAGTCACCCACTCGTCTTTTATTGTATTCCTTTTCCCTGTTTCATTCAATCGTTGCCCATGTTCAACTTGAAATTCTTGGCAGCCTATGGTTCTTTCCATTTATCTAGAACCAATCTCCTCATTTCCTACCTTTCTGAAATTTCTTAGTTTTAATCTGTTGATCGTAATCAATAAGTTATGGCCACAGTCCACATCTTCCTCTGGAAATGTTTTGCAGTTTAAAATCTGGTTTCGAAATTTCTGTTACCGTTGTGTGCTCTATCTTAAGCCGTTTGGTGTCTCAGGTCTCGGTTATAGGCGCTGCAGTCCGGAACCGCGGGACTGCTACGGTCGCAGGTTCGAATCCTGCCTCGGGCATGGATGTGTGTGATGTCCTTAGGTTAGTTAGGTTTAAGTAGTTCTAAGTTCTAGGGGACTGATGACCTAAGATGTTAAGTCCCATAGTGCTCAGAGCCATTTGAACCATTTTTGTCTCAGGTCTCTTACATATATACATCAATTTTTCATGATATTTAAACCAACTGTTAGCAAAAGCTATGTTATGCTCTGTTCAAAAGCCTAACATGCTTTCCTTTTAATTGCCTTCGTCTGTTCCATGTTCTCCTGCTATTTTTCCTTCTCCTCCTTCCCCCATATTTGAATTCCAGTTCCCCATCACAACTCAGTTTTTGTTTCCCTTGATTATCGTCCTAAATTATCAGCACGGTAGAGTAACTCAATAATTTATTTTATCAGCTCACACATTCCTTCAATATATTCATGATCTGTGTTACTAGCAAGCTTATAAATTTATACTCTGTGTAGAGTCTTGACCTAGTGTCCACCTTAGCTTCGATAATGCGTCTACTATGCTGTTCGTAGTAGCTCACCTGCATTTCTATTTTCTTCTTCATTAGTAAACTTACTCCTGCATCATCCGTATTTGATTTTCTGTTGATAGATCGGTACTTACATGACCGGTCGTCCAGTTCTTCCTGTCACTGCATTTCATTTATTCGCACTGTATCTTTCAACCAATCCATTTCTCTTCTGAAATTCTCTAACTTACCTACCCGATAAAAGATATAACATTTAACGCTCCGATCCGTAGAATGGCAGTTTCTTTTCTTTTTTTCTGCTGACAACATCCTCCTGAGCAATCCCTTCCCATAGATTTGAATTTACTTCAAGACTATTTCGTCCATACAGTAGACCTGCATGTCCTTGGCAAATATACTGGCAGTAGTTTCCCCTTTATATCAGCCGTTCGAAGTTCCAATTTAGCAAGACCACGCTGGCTACTTTTACAAGGCTAGGTCAGCCATCACACAGACTGTTAGCCCTGCAACTACGGAAAAGACTACTGCCCCTTTTCAGGAATCATAGGTTTATCCGACCACTCCAAAGATACCCCTCCAGTGTGGTTGCACCTATGATACGCCTATCTGTATCGCTGAGATACTCAAACCACCTCACCACGTCAGTGTCCAATGTTTGTAGGGTGCCAACATTACATAACAAACGTGAAGACAGAGCAGAAATCAAAAAAAGCTTGAAAGCTGAGTTGAGACCCGAACCTGAGAGTATTTAGGTTATGTTGAAATGGAATGCTGTAAGATTCCCATAAGCTCTCTGTGCAGAAGACATCCAATGGCTACTATACACTGAGGCTGCTTCTAGATCTACGTCTACATGTATACTCTGTAACCCTCTGTGAAGCGCATGGCAGAAGGTACATCCCATTGTATGGATCACTGGAAAAGTAACTGTTTAAATGCCTCTGTGCTTTCTGTAATTAACCTAATCTTGCCCTCGTGATCCCTATGGGAGTTATATGTATGGGGTTGTATTATATTTCTAGAGCCATTATTTAAGATCAGTTCTTGAAACATTGTAAGTTGGCTTTCTCAGGATAGTTTACATCTGCGTTGAAGTATCTTGCAGTTCGGCTGTTTCAACATTACCATCAAACCTCCCGCGGTGGAATAAACCGCTGACCATTCATGGTGCTCTTCTGAGTATGCGTTCCATGTCCCCTATTAGTCCTATCTAGTAGGAGTACCACAGGCTTGAGCAATATTCGAGGATGGGTTTACACGAAATATTTGTAAGAAATCTCCTTTGTAGACTGATTGTACTTCCCTTGTATTCTACCCATAAACCGAAGTTCGCTATATGCTTTACCCACGACTGAACCTACGCAATTGTTCCTACAAAGCGTTACACCATGTATTTGTATGAGTTTATCGATTCCAACAGTGACTCGTTGATATTATAGTCATACCATACCGCATTTATTTTTTCATTTTACGACGTGCCCAGTTTTACATTTCTGACCGTATAAAGCAAGTTGCCAATGCGTGGGCCACATTGACCTAATCAAGATGCGACTGAATTTTATGCAGCTTCTTCGAGACCGTACTTCATTGTACATAACTACATCGTCTATGAAAAATCTAAGGTTACTGTTAATATTGTCTGCAAGGTCACTTATATACAACATGAACAACAAGGGATCCAATATACTTCCCTGGAGCACACTGAATTTACGTCTACATCTTTCAATAACTCTCCATCCAAGATAGCTTGCTGCGTCCTCTCTACCAAAAAATCCTCAATGCAGTCACAAATCTCTTTTCATGCCCCATACGAACGTACTTTTGATAATAAGCGTCGTGTAAAACTGAATCAAATGCTTCTCAGAAATCGAGAAATACTGTATCTATCCAATTGCCCTGATCGATGGCTTTCAGTATGTCATGTGAGAAAAATGCGAGTTGTGTTTCACATGATCGCTTTTTTCGAAATACATTCTGGTTGACATAGAGAAGGACATTCTGTTCGAGATACCTCATTATGTTTGAACTCAGAATATATTCTAAGATTCTACAAGAAACTGATGTCAAGAATATTGTACAGTAATTTTGTGGATTTTTTCTACTACCCTTCTCGTAGACAGGTGTGTGATCTGTGCTTTGTTCCAAGTACTAGGTTTGGTTTTTTATTCGAGGAATCAACGGTATATTACAATTAGAAGAGGGGCTAACTCAGACGAAAATTCAGTATAGAATGTCATAGGGACTCCTTCGGGCACTGGAGCTTTCTTCGATATTAATGATTTTAGCTATTTCTCAACGCCACTGAGACTAACACTTACTTCATTCATTTTTTCGGTGATAAGAGGATTGAATTCGGCCAATTCTCCTGGGTTTTATTTTGTAGAGGAACAATTGAAAACGGAGTTAAACATTTCCGCTTTTGCTTTGCTACTCTCAATTTCGGTTCCTGTTTCGTCCATGAGTGACTGGACACTAACTTTGGTGCTACTAACAGTCTCTACATATGACCAGAAATCCTTTGGGTTTTGTGAAAGATCTTTAGATAATATTCTGCTCAATATGATTGAGGGATTGAAGTGTTATTGCTCAAGCTACGGGTTGTAACTGATTCAACAACTTCACTAAAGATCTGTCCCCCTGATAGCCTTCTGGTAACTTTTACTGTATTTGCTTACTGTCGCCTTTTCGCATTTTCTTGAAGCTATGCAGTATCACTCCTTGTACAGTGCGTTTCATCTCCATCTGCCTTTTAAAGAACTCTTCTGTATTTTGCAGCTCCGATACAAAAATTACAACGTTGGGTGAACAGATCTCTCAGTAGTCGGTACATCAAAGCAATCTCTGCATACAGATTCTTAGAATAGAACGGATTATGATGACATTTGTCTTCAGTTTCTTTCAACTGTTCCCGGGCGTTGACAATGTAGGCAGCGCCTCTTGTTCTCTGCCTTCCAATAAACCACCAAGCTGTGACGCCAAAGAATTAAGTCCCTCACAGCAGGTGGAGACGCTCAGTCGGTGTCGCGCCTTAGTGACGTTCTGTGCTCACGTGTCTCACTCGAACTCTGTACGCTGATCAGCGCGCGTACAGTGGATAATTCCCCAGATGCTAACTTCTTAAATAATGTTTTTACTCGAACATCTTTCACTTGGTTGCGAGGAAGAGGTGAAGCAACCTGTTACAGCACAGTATTCACGGACTTCTCTCTTGACAGCTAGAAGCTTCTCATTCAGCAGCGCTCTGTCTACAGCCCTATGCTTTGTTTTGTATATATTATGCAGTATTCTCTGTTTCTCAAGAAGTTTATTTCCAGTGATTGCATACCATGTAGGTGCCGAGAGGTTCTAGACCTCAGATGTTAAGTCTCATAGTGCTCAGAGCCATACCACGTAGAGTCCCTCCCATTACGAACTGTTATTCTGGAAACATATATATCCAGTGCAAAGTACACTTTTCTTTTAAACTTGAGCCATAGTTCCTCTACATGCACTTGTCCTGAGCTGTAAGTTTCAATTTCCTCATTGAGATATGACACTACTGCTTCTCTGTCTAGGTATCTCAAGATATAAATCTTTCTACTTGTTTTAGTTGCCGTTTGTACTTTGGTATTCATTGTTACTATAACTGTCTCATTGTAACTGGCACCCATTTCGATGTGGATATACTCAAAGAGGTCAGATCTGTTTCTTGCCATTACATCAAATACTTTTCCATCATGAGTGGGCTTCCGAACTATCTGTTCTAGGTAGTTTTTGGAGAATGTTCCATAGAATATCATGTCACGCCCACCATTAATAAAACCGTATTCATCCGACTTCATCATTGGATGGTTAAGTCTCCTCAGATGATTACAGTACGATTGGAGTGCTTACGTACAAGTGAACTGAGGTTTTCTCTAAGGTTTTCAGTTACAACAGGAGGCGATTCTGGTGGTCGATAAAAGGATCCAATCATAATTTTATGGCCACCCTTGATAATTAGTCTTGCTAAAACAATCTTGCATGCAGCTTCGATTTCTATATTATGGATTTGAGTTTTCTGCACTGACAAATACACCACATCCATTTTTACATTAGCCTATCCTTTCGGCATACGCTTAAATTTTCCCAAAGATTTCACTACAGTCAACTCCAGGTTTCAACTAGTTTTCCGTACCTAATAACACGTGATCTTCACTCCTTTTTAGAAACACTTCGAACTCTGGCAGTTTGTTGTGATTGCTTCAGCAGTTGATCACTGGGATTTTAATACTCTCACCTGTGGGAGACTCTACTCTGGGTCAGACTCTACTCTGGGTCTTACTCTGATACTTCTCGGCTTCGTACAGCTGTCGTTATCCGTAGTGGATATAGAATCATCTAATCTAAAAAAACCTTGTGTGCATCCCACATACAGTCAGCCACCTGTGTAGCTGCTCTGATGCTTAATGTACATTTGACGCAGTCCTATGGAACAGGACTAGGAAGTCGCAGCTAGCTTGTCACAGAACTTTTGCAGGTGCTGGTTTAAGCCTTGCACTAAACTCAGAACCAGGGGACCACGATATGTTCTAGGAACAATGCTGCAGATCATGAGCTTCGTTGAAACTCTGTGAGCAAGTCCGATATTCTCAACCTTCTCCGCTAGTCTTCGGAATGATCCAAGTATGACGTCAGAGCCCAGACAACAGGCGTAGTTTGTTCCAACGTGTGCTATAATCCGCAGTGGATGACACCTTGTTGCCCCATTGGCTGCCGGAACAGTCGCTTCAAGGTGCCCCCCCCCCCCCCCCCTGCATGCACAGTGAGTGCGCCCGGTGTTTCTTCCCGTCCTTGTTGCCATTTCCCTATGGGTACTATTTTCACCATACATTTGAAGTGCCGACTAACGAAATACCCTGTGTGTTTGCTTTGATGACAGAGGGAGGAATAACAGAATTTCAGAAGAGGGTCTCGACTTCTGGCAACAAAGTAGAACATGACAAAATGTATTTCCATATTGTTATTGTTTGATTTCGATCATCTCACTATCCAGATGTCTATCATAATTAGAGTAAACCTGTGTTTGGAATTGTAGCTGTGAAGAGCACCAAGAAAAACTGACAGTGTACTGCTGGACGTGCCGCCAGTGCATATGCCACCAGTGTGCACTGTTTGGTGGCGAGCACTCTGGCCATGATTTCAAGCCTCTGGAAGATGTTTACAAGCAGCACGCTGTCCAGATAGGGGACGAGGTCTCCCAGCTGCGCCGCAGATTGCTAGAGCTCATTAGCCTCGTCCAGGAAGTGGTAAGCATTCTCCAGCATCAGCTACGATGACTATTTGTTACAGCATATTTTGATACCGTCAGCATCACTACTTCTTGATTACTTATTCTCCACTTGCAGTAATTAACGGTGTTAATACCAATACTTTATTCGTCAGGAACTGGGGAGCACATCTGCGCTTCGAGTGGAATCTTACCTGCAAGCTCGTTTTGAATCAATTTCCTTGTCTCTTTCTTCTGTAGAGTAAAGAGGGAAGGAGGGAGAGATTGCGCTCTTAAAATTTAGTTGGCGATATACAGAAAGAAACTTAACGATTTATAATAATATTTTAACTGCCATTTCGTCTAACCTTTGGCCATTATAACAAACTCCAAAATGGAAATCTAAAGTTTAAAAGATAATGCACAATTAACAAAAAAAGTAATGCAAGTGCGGAGTCTTACCAGAAAAATGGGTAAAGCTGTTTTTATACAGGGGATAGGCAAAATAATGTGAACAGTGGTAGTAATGGGACGGTCAATAACGCAGGTAAGGCACGTGTCGCGCTGGACTGTGCGTGTTCAGTACGGACTAGGCATCAGTGCAGATTGTTTGCGAGTAGTGCACACTTGGTATTTGCATGCAAAGGCCGAGGCCGACGTGCAACGAAACAGCTAACAGAGTCCCAAAGAGGGCAGATTGTGGGGGACTATCAGTAACCAAGACAGCCAACTTATTGAATGTTTCAAGAGCAACTGTTTCAACAGTCATGACAGCCTACACAAAACATCGACAGACATCATCGTGTAAACGTAACAGCGGGCGCAAATCAAAACTAAATGACAGAGCTCGTCCTACACTAACACGAATTTTGTCAAAACAACACAAACCTACGGCGGCTAGAGTGACTACAAAGGTCAATAGCCGTCTTTGAGACTCCATATCTATCGACACTATCCACTAAAAAGGCCATAAACCGAATATTCATGAACGAGGTGTTATACCGAAACCGTTAGTGACGACAACCAACGCAAAGAAGGGTAAAACGTGGTGTCAAGAGCATAAATCCTGGACAGCTGGTCTGTGGAAACACGTCATATGGTCCGGCGAATCCACGTTTTCGTTATTTTCAACAGAGGGCCGGGTTTACGTCTGGAGAACGCCAAAAGAAGCCTATAATCCTGATTGGTTTATTCCAACGGTTAAGCATGGAGGAGGAAGTGTGATGGGGTGGACAGCCATGTCATAGTGTAATGCTGGTTCCATCATTACTCTCAAAGGCCGTGTTACAGCCAACGATTAAGTGAACATTAAGTGAACCCCATAATTCAGATGTTGTTCCCCAACAATGGCGCCATATTTCAGAACGATAATGGACACATTCACATAGCCAGGACAGTAAAATCGCGGTATGAAGAGCATGCAATTGAACTGCAGTGTCTTCCCTGGCCAGCACAGTCCCCCGACTTGAACGTTATCGAATCCTTGTGGGCGGTATTGGACTGCAGATTCCGGAGCGGATTCACGCCTCCCTCGTCACTACAGGAGTTAGAAGAGTTTATGATCGAAGAGTGACATAACATTACACTGGAGACTATACAATCATTATATGCCAGTATTCCAAGAAGAATCACATCTGCATTACGGGCAAATGGGGGTCCACCCCTTATTAATAAACCATTCCCAAGTAAGTAAAGTTGTTCACATTATTTTGCGTACCTCCTGTAGTGGGGTAAATTTGCACATTATTATTAAAATGAGAAAAACCAATGTCCCGTTCATTTTTTCTTTTTCTTTTAGTATAAAATATATAATGAATCTTCTTCTTCAACATTTACTGCTAACACAAAATATGATTCAATTAACAATTTGGTGGCTTGTGAACAAGACAGAGGCAAAAATTATAAAATCATGCGAAAGTATTCCAATCAAAGGAAATGGTATGCAGCGGAGACCATAAATATGTGTCCAGAACCTAAATAGCAAGAGAAGGATTCTTGTCACCACTCCTCGTACTTTTGGAGTTTCATTACATCGTACTTTTGGAGTTTCGTTACATCGATACAATAAAAAGTTTGTAATATGCTTTTGTTTGTTTGATCTGAACCAAACAGTTTTTCTTAGGTTTCTTTCTTTCCTTACTGCAGTTCGAGTTGCTTTTTGAATGGAATCCCAGATACTGTTTCTGATTTCTTCCCTCTTTCTTGCTTTTTGAGATTTTTCTTGTTGATGAAAGAATTATAGCTTTTGAGGAAACGAAGGCGCTTGGTTTCTGACTCTGGTTCATTGTAGATACCTGTGAACGTTTGTTCTGGAGAGATTCAGATATGACTGTGGATTATCCCAATTGCAACACGTGAGCTTCTACGTCTACATCAACATTTATATTGCGCTAGCCTGCTTACAGTGGAGGCTCTAAGGCCGGTCAGCGAAAGGGAAATTTAACCCGTGTGAACGTTACATTTTCTTATGTACTTCTGAACTTTCAGTTCACTTCGCTCTATGTGGCAGCATGCAGTGTGAGTTCGATACACTGGGTGCCGCTGTTTCAATATGTCACACCACTTTTAAGACTCATTACAATTTTCGGATGCCTCCTTTCGGCGTCGTCGAAGCGTAATTATCTCTGACCAATCGTTTACTGCTAACAGACAACGATGCACGTGCAATGCTCTTTTGACTGAAATACTATAGAAGTGAATCTCATATTTATACCCAAGACAGCGCTGTTCTTCCCCTGCAGCCGCTGTTATTCAGTGACTGCAGTCCTCTACACGTCATATGCAGCTTAAATTTCTGTCTGTTGTTCTCAGCTTCCTGCTTGATGCTACCTGCAAAGAAAATGCCATATATGCTTTCACTGGTCAAATATGAAATGCATTGAATAGCCGAACATCACCCATTGGGATATTTTGTGACCTCTCAAAGGCTATTGATTGTGTGAATCGTGAAATTCTTCTAGATAAGCTTAAGTATTGCGGTATGAGTGGGACAGTGCACAAATAGTTCAATTCATATTTAACTGGAAGAATGCAGAAGGTTGAAATTAACAGTACAGGCAGTCTCCAGAAATCAGCAGAGTCCTCTGACTTGGGTGGTATCAAGAATGGTGTCCCATAGGGTTCAGTCTTGGGTCCCTTATTCTTCTTAATATATATTATTACTTGCCACTCTATACTTACGAAGATGCAAAGCTAGTTCTTTTTGCTGTTGATACAAGTATAGTAAATACACCCAACAAATAAGAATCAGCTGAGGAAATTGTAAATAATGTCTTTCAGAAAATTATTAAGTGGTTCTCAGCAAATGGACTCTCACAAAATTTTGAGAAAACACAGTTTATTCAATTCTGAACAGTAAATGGCAAACACTATTGATAAATATTGACTATGAACAGAAATCTGTTGCTAAGGTAGAATATTCAAAATTTGTGGGTGTGTGCACTGGAAGGAACACATCGATGATCTGCTGAAACGGTTAGGTCCAGCTACTTATGCTATCAGGGTTATTGCAAATTTTGGTGATAAACCTATCAGTAAATTGGCCTGCTACGCCTATTTTCATTCACTGCTTTCATATGGCATCATATTTTGGGGCAATTTGTCATTAAGAGAGAAAGTATTCATTGCACAAAAGCGTGTAATCAGAATAATACCGGGAGCCCACCCGAGATCACCTTGCAGACATTATTTAAGGAATTTGTGATATTCACAGTACCTTCACAATACATAGATTCCCTTACGAAATTTGTTTTTGATAACCCATCCCAATTCAAAAATAATAGCGAAGTGCATAGCTACAATACTGGAAGAAAGGATGATCTTCACTATTCTGGATTAAATCTCTTTTTGGCACAGAACGCTGTGAATTATGCTGCCACAAAAGTCTTTTGTTATTTGCCAAATAGCATTAAGACCAACATTTAAAAGTAAATTAATAGAATTTATGAATGACAAGTCCTTCTACTCGATGGACGAATTTTTAGATATGAAGTAGTAACTTTAAAAAAATTAATTAATTATTTTGTGTAAAGAAAACTTATGTTAACATGACGTGTTCCACATCATTACGAAATGTCATATTCATGATCTATGGAACAAGTATTTATGTATGTATGTATGTATGTATACACACTTTTTCTTCAGAGCATAGTGCATTTGTCCAACTCGTCCAATCAAGCGATTCTTTCTACTGCGAAATTTCATATGTGATCTAAATATTTATTAATTCTTTGCTTATGCAAAAGGAGATTATATGTGATTTTCTCTAAGACTTTTCTGATACAGTCATTTTTACTGATAACTACAACAGCTAGAACTGCTTTTTGCAATCTATCATATTTTTCTTTAGGAGGACAATGTTGATTCCGTGCGGACAGCTAAAGAGGAACGCGTGAACGAACTGCATAATGCCATGGAAGCTATGGCCCAGAATCTGGACATACAGTTGACAGTAAAATTGATCAAACTAGAGAAACAGAAAAATGCTCTGTTGCAGGTATTGTCTTACATGATAAGAGTAGTGATTTGAAATATATTTTTGCATATAACACATTAGGCATGATAGAAAACGTATATTGTATATTTGTTGGTCGATATTACATATTTTGACGTACAGGTAGCATGTTAAATACGTAGAGTGTGTGTTAGAGCAATAGGAAAATCTCTCGGCTTGCTTAGAGAAACATTTTTTGTTGTGCAACAATATACAGGGTTATTCAGCTGCCCCTACCAACGTCGTTTTATGCAACCCACAACGAGATATCTGTCCTTCAAAAGCCACACACGAGATTTTAATATTGTCTCGTTAGCTAAGCGCAAACTGTCTGTCCTACAGAAAAAAAACAAGACCTTTTTGTAGGAAATTTAATGTAGTTAAATTTTGTACTGGGATATGTTTTCGCTAGAGGCTACGGTTTACGAGTTATTCAAGGAAAGCATACAAAAGTGACCTTGAAACGCACCTCTACCCACACACTCACCCCTCATCAGCCAGGATCTCTAACACGTTGTTCGTGGCACTCGCTCTTGCTTTCTTTCTTGGGGCCTTTGTCCCTCGTCACGCGGGGTCGGCCGTGTTACTATTTATTTGGCAGTGTTAGCTGCAGAGGGTGGACGGATGCCCTTCCTGCCACCACCCTGAATCCGCCGGGATGGAAGTAGCGTACCCCAGCTGTCTGCATCTAGTGTAAGCCATGGAATAGTGCGAACGTTTTCGAATGTCTGCGAGTCGTGTAACTGAGGCGGAACGTGGGTACCGGCCTGCTATTCACCTAGTAGGATGGGGAAAACTGCCTAAAATCCACATCCAGGCTGGCCAGCATACTGGACCTCGTCGTTAATCCGCAGGGCGGACTCGATCCGGGGCTGGCGCGCCTACCCGAATCGAGGCAGGTCACACTCACTCCTACAACTGTGCACAAATTTCCAACCAAACGAACGATTCCCGATATTCGCCCTTTTTTAGTGTCTAGTGATTGGGTTATAACGTCACCAATATAGTCAGCTATTTTTTAACATTATTAATTTAAATGTGCCCATGAGGGTAATTAAAGAAAAACTTTTGTAACACCGCTGGGATACATTTTCACTAGAGGCCGTCGTTTTCGAATTATTAAAAAAAAACGTACAAAAGTGATCTTCAAACGAACCCCCACATCTAGACTGAGCTACCACTGGCCAGGATTTGCGTGTTGTTCATGGCTCTCCCTCCTGTTACTGTACAAAAGTATGCGATTGCACGAGTTATTTCCCACGTTTGACGGTTTTTGTCTTGATTGACGGGCGTTATTACGGCATCGGCTTAGTCTGGCACTTAGAAATGGTAAAACTTACGTTTGTGTAAATTTTACCAACAGTTTTGATAATTTTGGCAGCATAAAACAAACCATAACATCGTTAACTACAATAAATTTCCTACAAAAAGACCCTGTTCACTTTTTCTGTAGGAATAACATTTTAAGCGTAGTGAACGAGAGAATGTGAAATTCTCGCGTATGGTTTTTGAAGGACAGAGATATTATTGTGGGTTGCATAAAGTTACCTTGGTAGGGCCTTGGTGAAAAGGTGGATGGCATTTGATAACAAATTTCTTGTCAGTGGAACCTTCAAGGGAGCTATTATAAGAAAGAAGATGATCTGGCAATGGGTCCGCCCTTGTCCACCATGTTGGCAGAAATGTTCTTGAACAAGCCGGAGACTGATTTTCTTAAGAGTGAACCATTGGCAGAATATGTTGTGTACTGGTTAAGATACGTCGCTGATATTCTTTGTATGTGCAAGAATTAGACCACACAACCCTAGAAGCTTGGAAAATAAGTATCAATGGCGTATTAAGTTGACAGTTCGATCCAAACTTAACCCTTAGTAGTAAGACGCCATGACGAATACAACGACATTATCGTTTATTTTATGCTGTTGGAATTCACAAAACTATTGGATAAAATTTGCACAAAGGTCAGTTTTACTATTTCTAAGTGTTCGACTAAGCCGACGGCGTAATAAGGCCTGCCAATGACGACCAAAACCGTCGAACGTGGGAAATAATGTGTGCAATCGCATATTTTAGCACAGTAGTAGGAGTGAGTGTTATAAACAACATACAAATCCTGACCGGTGGTGGCTCATTGAAGGTAACTTTTTTAAGTTTTTCTTCAATAACTCTAAAAAGACCGCCTCTAGTGAAAACGTATCCCAGTACAAAATTTAACTACATCACGTTTCCTACAAAAAGTTCTGTTCATTTTCTCTGTAGGATTAATAGTTTGCGCGTAGCGAGTGAGAGAATATGAAAATCTCACGTGTAGGTTTTGATAGATAGATATGACATTGCTGGTTGCGTAAAGCGACATCGATGGCGGCACTGAATCACCTTGTATATCAAGTGTAGCTTATTTGCGCTATAGTACTGTATAGCTTTTTTAAAAGAGACTTTTGTGTATATTTCGTTCATATACATAAACGGCAATGCAATACAATACCTAAAATGTTTTTCTTTTGGACGGTGTATACCCAACGTGAAATCACTAAAGCAGATAACGATTTACACGGAACCTGATCCTCCATTTTCTACTGCAATAAAACTTGGCGAAAGGTGGATGGTACGTGATAACGAATTTCTTGTCGGTGGAATCTTTCAAGGAAGCTATTATAAGAAAGCAGATGATGTGACAGTGGTGTCACCCTTGTCCTCCTTGTTAGCAGGAACGTTCTTGGACAAGTAGGGGACTGATTTTCTTACGAGTGAACCATTGGCAAAACATGTTGTGTCTTGGTTAAGATATGTCGCTGATATTTTCTGTACGTGCAAGCGTTCGACCAGACAACTCCAGAAGCCGTTGAAAAATAAGAACCAGTGGCGCAGGGTAGACTACGTACGATTGTGACAGGACTCTTACTGGCGAAATTATCGGCGGAACAGGGAGAGCACAAGGGCGTATACGGGCAGCTTGCCTGTCATAACGTGTTTCACAGCACTGCGGCGGCCGCCTCCCGCGCTTAATGCTAGCAGGAATCCATGTTGCATTTCGGAGACCAAAAGAAAGTTTTGGGAACTGAATTATTTTGTTAATCATGTTTTAATTTCTGTAGATGGAACAAACAGTACTTTTCTCTTTATGAAACCTTAGTAACAGTACGATGTTGCCAGTGCCTGTGTTATTCTGATTACGACGCTAAGTAGGCACTGCAAACGACTGCAGCCGTAATGAAATAAATTAAATGTATTCACAGTTGCGAATAATGACAACCATCAGCTGTAGAATGGAATGACGATACTGAAAATTTGTGCCGGACTGAGAACATGGATTTCCCCCTTATCGCGAGCGGTCGCTTTACCATTTGGCTATCCGTGCATGACTCATGGCCAGACCCAAGCCTCCACATGTCATCAACCACGGGTCTACGACCTGGACCCGTAAATCTATTAGTATATTCCCATATAGGTCAGACGTTGTACTTGTGAGTCGCTTGGCCGGTATCGGCAGAGAAATACGATATTGCAGTGCCTGTGTTATTCTAGTTACGATGCAAAGTTCCTTTGGACATGCGTGCATGCTCAAAGGAGTAGGCTGTAGTCGCCGCAGTGCCTATTTTGCATCGTAATCAGAATAACACAGCCACTGTAATATAGTATTTCCCTGCCGATGCCAGGCGAGCGACTTTCAAGTACAATGTCTGACCTATACGGGAATCTACATGATAAATGTACGAGTATATATTGTAGACACACGGCTGACGAAATATGGAGGTCTGGATCTGGCCGTGAGTCGTGCGCAGATAGTCAAATGGTAAGGCGACCGTTCGCGATAAGCGGAAACTCCGAGTTCGACTCCCGGTAGGCTGGCTGGTGTGGCCGTGCGGTTGTAGGCGCTTCAGTCTGGAACTGCGTGACCGCTACGGTCGCAAGTTAGAATCCTGCCTCCGGCATGGATGTGTGTGATGTCCTTAGGTTAGTTAGGTTTAAGTAGTTCTAAGTTCTAGGGGGCTGATGACCACATTTGTTAAGTCCCATAGTGCTCAGAGCCATTTGAACCATTTTTTGACTCCCAGTAAGGCGCAAATATTCACTGTCGTCATTCTATTCTACAGCTGATGGCTGTCATTATTCGCAACTGCGAATACATTTAGTTGCTTTTTTAATTAGTTGCTATTATTATGATAGACGTTATCCCCCCCACCGACCTATTAGACTATGTAGAGGCTTATGAAGATAAGAAAAATGGTACTTTTCAACGTGTAGCTTTCGATCGACATGGACTGGATCACATGTCTTTACCGCTATACTTACGGAAACGAAATAAGGCCAATGTACATGAAGATACTCTTAACATTACCATCGGGTACACTGCCCATAACAAAGTGTTTACCGATGATCGGGAATGTGAACTGTCAAAATATTTAATCCGTTGTGCTTACATATATTTCGGACTGCCTCTAAAACAGGTAATAAATTCGTTTGAGCTTACCATTCAATACAATGTGAAGCTACTGCCTACTTGGAATGAAAATGAGATTGCTGGTGAAGAGTGATATGTCTTGTTTATGAAGAGGAATCGTCAACTGTCTGTTCGTGCAGCTCAAGTAACAACTCTCTCGATGGTATCAAGGGGCCGGCTGGGGTGGCCGAGCGGTTCTAGGCGCTACAGTCTGGAACCGCGCGACCTCTACGGTCGCAGGTTCGCATCCTGCTTCGGGCATTGATGTGTGTGATGTCCTTAGGTTAGTTAGGTTTTTAATAGTTCTACGTTCTAGGGGACTGATGACCTTAGAAGTTAAGTCCCATAGTGCTCAGAGCCATTTGAACCATTTTTGATGGTAGCAAGCTTCAACAAAACAAATGTAGGCGCTTTCTGTGATAATTTAAAAGTTATTATTGACAGCCATTATTACGAGCTACAAAACATGTATAACATTGACGAAACTGGTGTCACATCGGTCTAAAAAGCCTGATAAAGTCGTAGCAAATCATGGCACGAGGGAAGTATGTGCTTTTGCTTCACATGAACAAGGCACCTTAATTATTGTTGGCTTCGCAGGAAATGCCTTAGGAAATGTCATTCCATCCTTATTTATATTTCCTACAGTTCGGTATTACGATCATTTTGCAACGGATGGGCCCAGAGGATCCATCAGGATGGACGCAAGTTGACGCATTTGTTGTACTTCTTAAACATTTCAAGAAACGTACCAATGCTTCTCCAAATCGTAATCTTACTTGTACTGGTTAATCACTCCTCATACATGTTCATATACTGCAGAGCTAAAGAAACTTGTACACCTGCCTAATATCGTATAGGGGCCCTGCGAGCACGCAGAAGTGCCGCATCACGACGTGGCATGAACTCTACTGATGTCTGAAGTAGTGCTGGACGGAACTGACGCCATGAATCCTGCAGGGCTGTCCATAAATCCGTACGAGTGCGAGGGTGTGGTTATCTCTTCTGAACAGCATGGTGCAAGGCGTCCCAGATATGCTCGATGTTCATATATGGGGAGTTTAAACTGAGAAGAATGTTCCTGGAGCCATTCTGGACCAGTTCTGGACGTGTGAGGTGTCTTTGTCCTGCTGGAATCGCCAAAGTCCGTCGGAATGCGCAATGGACACGGATGCAGGTGATCAGACAGGATGCTTACGTACGTGTCACCTGTCAGAGTCGTATCTAGACGTATTAGTGGTCCCATATCATTCCAACTGCACACGCTCCACACAATTACAGAGCCTCCACCAGCTTGAACAGTCCCCTGTTGACATTCAAGGTTCACGGATTCACGAGGTTGTCTCTATACCCGTACACATCCATCCGCTCGGCACAATTTGAAACGAGATTCGTTCAACCACGCAACATGTTTCCAGTCATCAACAGTCCATTGTGGGTGTTGACGGGCCCAGGCGAGGCGTAAAGCTTTGTGTCATGCAGTCATCAAGGGTATACGAGTGGGCTTTCGGCTCCGAAAGCCCATATCGATGATGTTTCATTGAATGGTTCGCACGCTGACACTTGTTGATGGCTCAACATTGAAATCTGCAGCAATTTGCGGAAGATTTGCGCTTCTATCATGTTGAACAATTCTCTTCAGTCGTCGTTGGTTCCGTTCTTGCGGGATCTTTTTTCTGCCACAGCGATGTCGGAGTTTTGATGTTTTGCCGGATTCCTGATAGTCACAGTACACTCGTGAAATGGTCCTACAGGAAAATCCCCACTTCATCGCTACTTGGGAGATGCTGTGTCCCATCGCTCGTGCGCCGAATATAACACCACGTTTAAATTCATTTAAATCTTGATAACTTGCCATTGTGGCAGCAGTAACCGACCTAACAACTGTGGCAGACACTTACTATCTGTGTTTGAATAAACAT
This sequence comes from Schistocerca americana, assembly GCF_021461395.2. Taxonomy (NCBI): domain Eukaryota; kingdom Metazoa; phylum Arthropoda; class Insecta; order Orthoptera; family Acrididae; genus Schistocerca; species Schistocerca americana. The sequence goes on from NC_060119.1 coordinate 851,179,795, forward strand.
GCCTGTACCAGTTGCTTTAACGGTTCAGTGATTTAGTACTATGGATTTCTGTGAAGACAACGAAATAACTTAACTGTCGTTTCCACCTCGCTATTCGCATAGGTTCCAGTCGTTAGATCGTTCTCTATTTGGACCTTTAAAAAAAGATATAAATAGTGCCTATGATGGATGAATGCGGAGTCGTCGAGGAAAACCGATGAGTATTATGATATTCCAGGGATCATAAAAACTGCTACGCTGCTGGCTTTGACAGAAAAGGATATTCAAGCTTTTTCTTTTTTAAAACGGGAATTTATCCGTTCAATTGCAGTCTATTCCGAGAATTTCATTTCGCACCCTCCTTCGTGACTGACAGACCAAACTCCTACGATGAAATACGAACCCTCTCTCCTTCATTACTGAATGATGCTTTGACTACTCGTCCCCGTTTATATTCAGCCAACACCATCGACCTCTAAGCTTCCACTACCAAATTTTTCGCCTGACGAAGTACGGTCTTAACTAAGGGCTCCTCGCAGAGAAATGGAGAATCGAGGTCTCAAAACTAAAAATATCCACAATTTACATAGACACGCGTGAAATAGAAGTTATAAGGCAAGAATCTGAAGAGAAACAAAGACGAGAGAAGGTCAAGCAGAGGAAGAAAAAAACCATTAAAGATTTCACTGCAGGAAAAAGGCAAAGGAAAAATAACGAAAAGAAAAACAGCTCCGCTATCATCAGAATATGAGGATTTTTTCTGCCTTTTTTGTCCGACACAAACAGGCCTGGGGAAACATGAGTGCAATGTCAAAGAAAATGTGACTCTGGTCTTGATTAATATTTGCTATATATGTGATGAGTGTGATTAGAGATTTGATTGCATTTAATTGTAAATTTTGAGTTCGTAAAGTGGAGAAACGGACAGTTTCATTTTCTGATATATTAAATTCTTATTTTCTGTGAAAACATTTTTTTCCTATATTATGGAATCACGTCCGTAATGAGGTTGTATTTGACCTTCAGTTAGTTTTGACATGAAGATATTTTCTGTTTTTATTTCTGTTTGTTGTTGATTGCGAATAGTTTGTGTTGCTGAATCTTAAAATAAGTACTATCTGTCACAACCACACTGGAAGTGGGAGCGGATCCTGTGAAACAACTATCGTCTAGGATAAACTTTTCGTATTCACTTGAAGAAAGATGTGCGCACTAAGGTAATCAGCTTCTTTCTTCCTCCCATCACCATAGAAGTGAGACCAGAGATGTACAAATCAAAATTGTTGCAGTCGTACCGTATTCTCCACTAACATAAAGGTCAGTATGGAGTTATAGGTGTTTCACCATTAATTTTCTAGCCATCAGTTCATAGATAGAATTAGCAACCACAATTTAAAATTTACCGGAAAGGCTACTACAGTGACACCTTCGTCCCAGTTTACTCTCAACATCCAATAGCCTACAAATATGCATATTCCAGATCATGATCCACGGTCTCCTTTCCATCCCGGTCCCAAAAAGACTATTGCCACGAACTTAATATAATAAAAACAATAGCTACAAATAATGAGTTTTAATCCAATATTATTGACAACATTCTCAATAAAAAAAAAACCTGAAGAAGCAAGCCAGATCCCTACTATACCCAGTGAAGAAAAATGTATGGCATAAATTGCAGAACACGTCCTTCACACGTAAACTAAGAAATTATTTTATATTAACATAGGTCTGGAAACACTTCGTTCCCATGTTACAACTCATTTTCTCCAAACCATTAATCGTCAACGCACTCGAACAGAATGCACCAGCTTATCACATGCAACTATGTCTTCAGGAGATGTTCAATGTGCTCTCCGTGGGCATTGATATAGGCATCAACTTCCCGTCGCAGCGAATCTTGGATGCACTGATGTATCCCTGGAATATTCGGTACGGTTTCGCAGCCTTCCATAATATGGGCACAGAGACTCTGAACATCTTGAACAGGGGTTCCATACGTAAGAGCTTTCAAATGGCCCCACAAATAAACGTCCAGTGGGTTTAGGTCCTGATAGCGAGCAGGCCAGGCGAAGTTCCATATCTACCTATCCATCTGTCACCGAATCTGTTCTTCAGAAGCCGAGGGATATTAACATTAAAATGAGGACGTGCTCCATCGTGTATATAGTATGTGTTTTGTGACACAGCTAAAGGCTCATCTGCTAACGGATCACGTACAATATTCTCTACGAAATTACGAGAACTTTGTCCGTTGAGCCTGAGTGGAAGAAAGTGAGGCCATACCAAACAGTCACCAACAATGCTGGCCCAAACATTGATATAAAATGACTTGTTTCAATAGTTGCGTGAGGTTTGACATCTGCCCATACATGCCGACTACGAAAATTTATAATATGAGCTCGTTGAAACGACACCTCGTCTGTGAACAGCACCGTTGCACCAAAATTAGGTCTGACACTTTGTTGAATAAACCATTCGCAGAACAGTACCCGCGCAGGAACATCAGCTGCTGATATTGTCCGCACACGCTGTAAATGGTATGGATAAAGCTGATCATCGTGTAACACTCGCCAGACAGGCATGGTGTCAGCATTCAGTGTGTAGCGACAAAGTTCACTTTCCGTCACTGCAGTGAAGTGTCGCGTGTATGGTGCGCGAGCGTGATGTTTACATTCTGGCTGTCAGTTGTCTTACCGTGCCAGCCGCCACAGGCGCCGCAGTCGGTACTGAATATTTCACAGCTGTCACGGAGCGTGCATATTGTTTTGAGATGTAATAGTTCTGTTGTTACTTCTAGTCGATAATTATTATCTTTTAGTGCGCCTAGTAAAAGTAACGTTCTTCTCGGAGATACATTTATCTTTGTGAGCTTTTGTATTTATCCGATCTGTATTCGCTAATTCTTGTGCTTCGCCTCGTTTCTTGCGCCCTCAGGCTAGCAAGAAACCGCTCGTCACTGATATGTCAGCAACTGCCAAAGTGGTGACCCCACCGTGATTGCGGCCTGAAAACGCCAATAGTTGCAATTACACTGGGTACGATGTGACAGAATCGTCAGAAGAAATGATTCCGACAGTCGCGAGACTCGCAGTGCGCTTACCTCCGTTCTGGCCGCATAATCCGCCGCTTTGGTTTGTGCAAGTTGAAGCCAACTTCCTCGGTGGCAGTATTACTACGAACTCTTCAGAATTTGCACTAATCATCAGTCCATTAGACCATCGTTACGCGGCGGAAATACAAGATGCAATCACCGCACCGCCGGCAGTCAACGCATGTGAGAGATTGAAGGCAGAGCTGATACGGCGAGTTTCCGCATCAGAAGAGGAGCGTATAAGACATTTGTTAACTCAAGAGGACACAGCCCGTCCGGTTGGCCGTGCGGTGTAACGCACGGCTTTCCGGGCGGGAAGGAGCGCCTGGTCCCCGGCACGAATCCGCCCGGCGGATTTGTGTCGAGGTCCGGTGAACCGGCCAGTCTGTGGATGGTTTTTAGGCGGTTTTCCATCTGCCTTGGCGAATGAGGGCTGGTTCCCCTTATTCCGCCTCAGTTACACTATGTCGGCGATTGCTGCGCCAGGCCATCGGACGCAGTGGCCGACTTGACCGACCGTATAGTGGATGCCACAGGCCAGGCTGCAATTAGTACGTCGATAGCAACATGCAATGGTGCCCCGGCGTGTAGAACAGCCTAACACATGCATGCTATCCACAGCTCCGGCTGCACTGGCAACGACACATATGACTGTGAACCTACCGTCGGCAACAGCCACGAGTGCAGATCATGATAATCTGGATGCGAAAGTCGACCACCTCACCAAAGTAAATGAGAAGTTACTCTCTCGACAAGACAACAGTAGCCATATACACCGAGACCGCAGGAGGTCCAGAAGCCGTTCCTCAACTGCATCTTCCACCACAGCACAAAAACAACCCTCCATCTACATCTACATCCATACTCCGCAAGTCACCTGACGGTGTGTGGCGGAGGGTACCTTGAGTACCTCTATCGGTTCTCCCTTCTATTCCAGTCTGGTATTGTTCGTGGAAAGAAAGATTGTCGGTTTGCCTCTGTGTGGGCTCTAATCTCTCTGATTTTATCCTCATGGTCTCTTCGCGAGACATACGTAGGAGGGAGCAATATACTGCTTGACTCCTCGGTGAAGGTATGTTCTTGAAACTTCAACAAAAGCCCGTACCGAGCTACTGAGCTTCTCTCTTGCAGAGACTTCCACTGGAGTTTATCTATCATCTCCGTAACGCTTTCGCATCTGTTGATACCATAAGAAATTCGGAAACCAGGCCCATAAGAGTACACCTCCGTGCAAGTACACCAACGCTAACTGATGTCACACGTCGGATGCTGTCTCCGATTGCGAAACTTCGTCCCAATGCCTTTTCGTCAGCGACAGGAAGACTGGCTACAAATACAGTATGTAGTAGATACCAGCTCGGATTTATGTATTCCTCCCCGTAGACGACTACTTGTTGTAGACTCACAACATTGTTCTACCGTCTGCTGCCAACAATTTGTCGATCAAAACCCATGGCACCCAGGGCTTGGAACTGGACCTGGGAATACGCCGAGCATTCAAGTGGGACTTAACCGTCGCAGACGTCACCGAGCCTATCATCACCGCCGATCTGTTGGCGCACTAAAACTTGCTACCCGGCATCAGGAACGCGCGGCAGGTTGATAACGTCACCGGGCTGTCGACTTCTGGGTTAGCTATCGTGAAAGCACAATTCTATGTTGTGCTGAGAGAAGGGATCATACGTCCACTTAGTAGTCCCTAGTTTTCTCTTACACCTCGTGCCTAGGGAAAGCGGCGCCTGGCGCCCGTGTGGTAGCTACCGCGCTCTCAATGCCCGGACAGTACCAGACAGATATCCTGCGCCTCCATTGCACGACTACAATTACGCGCCACAACGCACGATGATTTTTTCTGTACTGAACTGCGCCAAGGCTTGTACACAGATACCAGTTGCAGATGAAGACATTCCGAAAACGGCAATTGTCACCCCTTTTGGCTTATTTGAAGTGCATGACATTCGGCTTGAGGAACACTGCAAAAACTTGGCAACGTTTTGTCTACTCAGTACTGCAAGAACTGTTAGGCTGATTCGCGTAGCTAGATGACGTTTTAACTTTTTCGTCGACCGCAGAACAACACGAACATCATCTGTTACAAGTTTTGGCCGGCCGCTGTGACCGAGCCGTTCTAGGCTCTTCAGTCTGGAACCGCGCGACCGCTACGGTCGCAGGTTCGAATCCTGCCTCGGGCATTGATGTGTGTGATGTACTTATGTTAGTTAGGTTTAAGTAGTTCTAAGTTCTGGGGGACTGATGACCTCAGTGGTTAAGTCCCATAGAGCCATTTGAACATTTTTTGCAAGTTTTAGAGCGGCTTAATAAATACGGGGTAGTGTTAAATACAGCTAAATTTGTGCCTGGGTGGTCGCAGATTGATTTTTTAGGTCGCAGAATCTCGCGTAGAGACTCGATTCCCCTACCAGAAAAAGTGGGATCCGAATTTCAGATCACTTCCCCGCGCACAGCTCGTGAGTTACGTCGGTTTCTTGGTATGCTCTACCGTCGACATCTGTCACACTCAGCTGAAGTACAACAACCACTCACTGCAACACTGGCCGGTCCTAAAATCAAGAGAATTTCACCTATTCAGTGGACCGACGACATGAATTCAGCATCTGAGGCGGCGAAACGCAGCATAGCAGACGGAACGCTCCTCGCTCACCCTGTATTAGACGCTCCGCTTGCCTTATTAGCGGACGCGAAACAGACAGCGCACGGAACCGCGCTGCAACAATTACACGAAGCCGGTGGCAATTTTTGGCATTTTACTCACACATGCTGTCCGCATCTCAACGTTTGTGGAGTGCATACGATAGTGAACTCCTCACGATATACGAGGCAGAATAATGTTTTCGACCTCAGCTGGAAGCGAGAGAATTCACAATCTTCACTGATCATAAGCCGTGGACATATGCTTTCAGGCGGAATAACAACTGTTCACGGCGCCAGCACAACTAGAGATTATTGCACAGTTCAGTACCGACATCAGACATGTATCCGGAATCGACAACGTGGTAGCGGATTGCCAGTCCCGTGTTTCTGCCATTACGAACGACTAGAGCGTAATAGACTTCACGGGACTCGCCGAGGCATAAAAAACAGTTCGAGAACTTTCCAGCTGTCTCAACAATCCAGTGACAACAATCGATCTAAAGTTAGTAGACGTACCAGGTATCGACATCAAGCTTTATTGCGATCTCTCGACCGGAAGACCAAGACTATTCTTGACGACAGGGTTTCGTAAACCAGCTTTCGATTTACACAATTTAAGTCATCGTGATGTCAGGGCAACAGTTCTCCTCCTCTCGCACCGATTTGTGTGGCCCAGAGTGCAAAGAGATAGCCGAGAATGGGCACATAATTACATAAAACGTCAACAAAACAAGATTGGAAACTTTCCAGTGAGCAACGCGAGATTCGCACACGTCCACATCGACGCCGTGGGCCCACTGCCTCCTTCCAACGGACAGAGATACATTCAAAAATGACTGATCGCCTGACACGTCGGCCCGAGGCAACACCGATACGCGACATAATAGCAGAAACAATAATGGCTCTGAGCACTATGGGACTTAACATCTGAGGTCATCAGTCCCGCGTAAACAATAGCTTCGGTGTTTAACTCAAGCTCTGTATCTCGCTTTGGCTGCCCACTACATGTGACCACAGATCGCGGCCGCCAATTCGAGTCGAAACTATTCTCTCGGTTAGTCAAGTTCTGCGGCACAGTACACCACCGGTCTGCTAGTTGCATCCGGCCACTAATGGTTTAGTCGACCGCTGGCATCGCACAGTCAAGGTGGCGATAATGTGCCATGGATCAGAATGTACCACCGCGTTACCGACGATTTTATTGGGTCTCCAGACCGCGTACAAACCCGACTTAGACGCTTCACCCGCAGAACTAGTGTACGGCAAGACACTGCACCTTCCTGGAGAATTCGTCGAAGCACCACCGTCATAGACGCTTAGCCAGGATCACAACGACTTTATAGTTAAGCTCAGGGAACATGTCGCTCAACTTCGCCCTCTCCAAGTTTCGAGGCGTGGCATTCCTGCTACGAACGTTCATCGTGACTTAGCGTCCTGCAGTTACGTCATGCTTCGAATAGACGGCGTCAGACCTGCGCGACAACCGCCGTACACTGACTGTCACAAGGCAACGAGGAAAAGTCACCTTTGAAATACTGCTAAATGAAAAACCGTCTACAATGTCAATTGCTAGAGTGAAGCCAGCTTACGCAACGCACGAGGATCCTGCTTACAACCGTTCACAACCGCAACTTCCTGCTCAAGCACCGGCACGCCTACCTCTGTCACGGAACCGCCTCCAGCTATTGCAGAGCCGCCTTCAGCTGTTCAGAACCGCCTCCGACGGTCGCAGAACCGCCTCCTACTGACGCAGTACCGCCATCACCTCGCACAACGAGATCGGGACAGTGTCTGCGCTTCCCTGCTCGTTACTTGGACGGCGCTCCGTTCCGCCACGGGGCTGCTATAGCGACAAAGTTCACTGTCTGTCAGTGCAGTGAAGTGAAGTGTCGCGTGTTTTGTGCACGAGCGTTGTCTTGTTTACGTCGTGGCTGTCAGTTGACTTTCCGTACCAGCCGCCAGGGGCGCTGCAGTCGGCATTGAATATTTCATAGCCGCCACGGAGCTTACATTTTGTTTCGAGATATAATAGTGCTGTTGTTATTTCTAGTCAATTATTATTCTCTTCTACTTACACCTAGTAAAAGTAATATTCTTTTCGAAGATACGTTTATCTATATAAGATTGTGTGTTTATCCAATCTGTATCCGCTAATTCTTGTGTGCAGCCTCATTCCTTCACCAGACGCATATAAAGTTTCGTTCTGCAAGTCCACAGTGATAATTTCTTGCGTCCTCAGGCTATTAAGAAACCGGTCGTCATTGATACGTCAGTAAGGGGCAAAAATGTTTCAGCTACTTGGCTTGTACTGACACTAGAGTCGTTGTCAACTGCACGAATAATTGCCGTCTCCCGCTGCAGTGTCCTTGTCCTTCTAGGCCTCACCTGGGTGCCTATTCTTTATCTTTCCGCTATTTTGCCGATCGTTTCGGTACTCAAGAGCACCGAACGGTCTAGTACTCGAATTAGAGCCCCAGCACTATTCAGTATGCATTTCGGTAGCGATACCGTTCAGGTCCAGAGAACCGAAGCGCTGTTGTCAGTTCGCGTCGCGCAAGCCAATCAAAAGAAAACTGCCACAGATATGCGCATACGTATTGCAGCGCGTACAGCGCGACGAACACAAGGTGACTCGCAGACGACACAGCCGCGCTATTTTTCGAAGTGCCGAAAATTACGTTTACGTTGCCATAACGCATGACGCCGCATTCCATCGAGCTGACGTGCCCGTCTTCATCGCTCTTGCCTCCTCCTTAACAGTATCAGGCGTAGAGCATCCATTTCCATGATTCTCAGCTGGAATGCATAGATATTTTTCGTTTCCCTGACCGCATGTTTCCGTGCATGTACAATAAGGACAGCGTATTTGACTGTATTCTGTAGATTGTCGTAAATGCCGCATTATGCCATCTTATTCTCATTCACACTGACATAATGTTTTGAGTTAGGAATAGTGTGTAGTACCACATTGTACTAATACATCTATAAAAATACCCGAACAATCGACTCTGACAGTTTCAAAGAATAAGAAGATAAATAGATTGTGGCTACGACTCGCTCCTAGAGATCCAGATGATTAAATAGCCCACTTCCCTATATGATACGTCAACGATTTGGGTCTTAAAAACAAAACTGAAAAAACGCATTTTCGAGAGCTCCTGCAGTTCGTCTAAGTTTATAACATATATCTAATGAATGAAAATGTTTCGAATATGATGCTACAGTCTAAAAATATTACGGCGGAGATCTTTCATCTCTGTCTACTGCTGTTGAGGATTCGATCGTAGACAAATACTTGTGACCAGCAAGATTATGAAGATGACTGTTGCTTGTTACATTCCCAGTAATTTAAATTGTGCTCTTAGATTCCTGTCTAACCGCATACTCGGAAATCGCTACATATTCGGAAGAAATGGTGAATTATTTCTGACAAGAAAAATATAAAGGTCACTGTCGGTTGTTTCACACACAGCAATTTCTTCTCCAGCAATTTCATATTTCGTTTTTAAATACACAGAAATCACGAAATCATTACGGAGGAAGTGCGCTCTTACATGTAAGGAATAACGAATATTGCAGAAAAAACTTAACGAATAACAATGTCTCAGAACGTGTTGCATGTTTGAAGAGGAAAAAAATATATTTTGTTACCCATCCTTGCGCGAACCCGCGTCCTATCGTGTCGCATTCCCGTGCGCTTTTTTTTTTTTTTCTTTTAAATCCGTTCGCCTAGCGGTTTCCGCGCTAACCACTTGGCCACGCCGAACAACAACGAAATGGTACTCAAATCTCTTACTATAGCGCCAAGGAACGTAGTCTGATTTCATTGCCAAACGGTGCTGCATGAGTCATAAATGCGTGATAGTTTGAAAGTTTTCCAATATCAGGCTTCACATAATTGCTTTCCATTGTTACTTGAAAGTTGTAAACACGTTTAGATAGTTACTAACTAAACCATTTGTGGGGAAAAGTACACAGAGTCAGTAGTAACGTCAATTCACACTCATGTAATATACGTAAGCAAAGCCGATGTCTTGATCTTTAAACTCTTATTTGTATGAAAATAACACGTATTTTGAGAGAATATTGACCGAAAACTTTTTTTTGACGTAATCATTCACAGTAACATCCTAACCTAACCATATTTCTAACAAAGGAAAATAGTCTACCGGTATTATGAACTCGCTTTCCAACCGGATGCATCCTCTGGTGATTCTTTAGTAACACAATCACTAAATCCAAAGCTAAAACCGCTAAATATGTTTAAAATAATAAATTATAGGTGTATATAAACCACAGCTCACCGATCGAAAGGGCCACACCGAAATCCAAAACCTCTCAGTACAATTGTCGTAAAATCGGTGGGAGGACCGTTCGGTAACAGGTCTCAGAAGCTTACTGAATAGGATGTTTCGATAAAGAACCGACGATCAATGTCTTCAAACGTTTTCCTGTCCGGGTACATTCGTCCTGGAAATCTCACCCGATACAAATGTTGAAGGCGAGCGCCATTGCCGTCAGCTAATCCATACCTCAAATACGCATCTACCATCTCTACATTTGTGTACACTGCCATTGCAAGAGCCAACAGTTGATGTTACCTGTAAACAAGCTATGACGCATGTCGCAGGCAACAGGAACATGTAAAACAAAACACTGGCGGTGCACAACGTTACCTGACGCCACCAAGAGCGCATGTTCCCCTGACTGACTTTCTGTTCCTGTGTGTTTTCGTGATTAGAGAGTTAGAGAAAATGATTCGTAACACGGAAACAGAGCATTTCCAGACCCATCTTCATATAACATAATTTTTTCGTCTACGTGTCTGGAATGTGTCCCGCAATTTGTTCCACACTTTTTGTTCCATCCTGTAGATAGATCTAATAGCAAATTGTGGTTATTTTTCCTTTTATACGTTTAGAATTTGTTATAGAATCAGCATCATTTTAAAGACAAAGAGTGTCTCAGACATTAGGTAGAGGTTTTTTCAGTTCAAAAGTTAAACAACCGCCCCTCATGAAAAGTGGGGTTTATAAGATCATCTTCCAAGAGTGTCAGTCCTGCTATGCTGGACAGACTGGGAGATCAGTCTGAAAATTTCCATATGGAACGATAAACAATTTTATTCGACAATGACCTCGGAATTTTTCACTAGTGGAGATGCAGCCTGTCCTTTCTTGTTACAAACCTATCCATAATTCGAAACAATCATAACAGCATACAGCAAAAAACAATAAATGGTAGCACTTACATTAAATTCAACTGCAAGTAAGAACTGAACTAATTAGCAAAGCAACAGCTGAACTCAAGCAAGACCAGCAAATTGGTCCTGGCCAAATGTGGATAGACCAGAGCCGGATAGTGGTTAATTGATTTGGTTGAAGAGACCAAACAGCGCGGCCATCGGTCTCATCGGATTAGGGAAGAAAGTCGACCGTGCCGTTTCAAAGGAACCATTCCGGGATTACCTAAATCAGAATGGCCAGACGCGGTACTGAATCGTTGTCCTCCTGAATGCGAGTCCAGTGTGCTAACCACTGCGCCACCTCGCTCGGTACCGGATAGTGTTGTGTCGTATAGATACTTTAAATCTATCGTTGGGCTTGCTCACTATCGGTAGTGTGTATCTCTTTTTCGCCGTATCATTGAATATCAAAATATCTCGTAATTTTACTACACGGCAAGTATGACGTGTAATTTCATTTAGACGATAGGGTGGGAGAGGTATCCGGGCCCCTGAACCCTCCCTTTGGCTACGTCCTTACCATAGAAGTTGGAGAGTAAAGAAGCTAGGCTCATCCTCTGCCGAACATTGCTTAAAACAAAACCATAATACGTATAAGATGTGGAAGCCCTACATATATAAGAAAAGAGTGCAAAGCTCACTCAATTAGAAATATTAGAAACTAAAGATAAGATGTGTGTTTCTCCACATTACCATTGAATGAGGAAACTCAGTTCAATTATTCACCCCTTTTACACAATGTTTCAACCTCTTCATAGGAGAAGTACCAACTTCATTCATAAATAGATAATGACACCAATTTCCCATTCCTGTGCACGTTGCTCTACGCGAGTGTATGTTCATTCATAGCTATCGTAAGTGCTCTCCTAATGACTGTTGAAGGATACAATTAATGTAATTGCTACAAAATTGTTAAAATATGTAAGTTTTATAGTTTAAGTGACGAATCGATAGATTAAGAAGACACGTTTATCTTTGCTTGGTTACCATCAAATGTTCAAATGTGTGTGAAATCTTATGGGACTTAACTGCTAAGGTCATCAGTCCCTAAGCTTACACACTACCTAACCTAAATTATCCTAAGGACAAACACACACACACCCATGCCCTAGGGTGGACTCAAACCTCCGCCAGGACCACCCGCACAGCCCATGACTGCAGCGCCTCAGACCACTCAGCTAATCCCGCGCGGCTTGCTTACCATCTTTGTGATCAGTTATGCACCATAAAACGAATTTATAACTAGGTCAAACCGGGTACAATAGTAAGGTTTGTAAAACAAGACAAAAGCAGCTTTTATATATCTATGATTTGGCAAAGATAAATTGAGGGATTTGTGAGGGATCTGAAACATTAATCGTTGGAGCATCCACCATTTTTATCAGTTTTGGCACTCTCTCCGTTCTAATACTTTCATTTCTCAAGAAATTACTGTCTGGAAAAACAGCTTGCCTGTTGGCTTCTGTCGCGACTTTTGTTAAAATTTAGCTCATTTTGTAGCTTCCTTTTTCTGACCCTGGTTTTATTCCGAGAGAATTACATTCAGTTTACTGATTACTTTCTTTCCCCAAATTGTAGAAGGAAAGGTTTTATTGAATATATCTAATACAAAATGTAAACAAAAAATTTAAAAAATTCTCAAAGTTGCAAATTCTTGAAGCAAAGTGGAATGCAATTGTGCAGTTGACACTTTGACAACTCAGAATGATGATCAGGATATGAGGTCCAAGCTAAAATTAATTTTGCAAAAACAAAAAGTAGCAAGAAATTAGTCCAAGGAGGAATTAAGAAAAGCACAAAAAAGAATACAAGGAGGAATTAAGAAAAACACAAAAAGATTGTAAGGAGGAATAAAGAAAAATTCAAATTAAAATAGGTAAGGGATTAAAAGAACTCAATGAAGCAACAGCTCAAATTAACGGTAAGTTCAATGCTTTGGAACAAAAGAGTACAAATCTTGAAGCTAAAACTGAGGGATATGCCAAATTAGAAGTTTGTAAATCAGAAATAAATCGAAAGGTTGACCACGAAATCAAAAAATTAAATAAGAATTTGCAGGATCAAAATGGGATGACAGTAACATCAATTAATGTAGTTAGTAATGTAAGATAAGCAAAGCAAGGTTACCAAAGAATGGAAGGACAAGAATACAATTCAGTGGAATAATTTACAAAGTATCAAAAAATGACTATGAAATATTTAATCGTAATATTTCACACGTGGAATTCTCTTGTAAAGACAACAAAATTGCGATACAGGGCTAATTGATAGGAATAGAGCAAAAAGTACTTCCTGACTTGCAAGACAAGATAGAAAATGGAGTTAAGGAAAAAGTAAAAATTTGGTGTGAACAAGAAAGAATGAAAGGGTTTGTCCACGTAAGTGACGTAGCAAATTACGCTAATGCATATAAATTCTATCTTTACTCTAGTAAGGGAATTACCCTGTAAACTTCATTGGGCAGTTTGATGGCATCATTCTTGAAAACTTAACAGAATAACAAAAAATCAAATTCGTGGCAAGCAAGTTAGAAGTAAAAGCAAAATCATGGGGGAAAAGGGTCAGTAACACATGTTAAACATATAAAGAATTTGTTCAAGCATTCTTGAATCACGACTGGTCTAAAATTAAATAAAACAGAGCGACAGGTAAAGTATTTGTGAACAGAATGTTTGACGGTGAAAATGCCATTATATCACAAATCGATAGGAGTAAGGTACTTGAAGGTCCCGTACTGAAGCTCAGTGGCGTCAAGATACCAATAAACATAGGCTTGACAACCAGCTTCTGTCAGAGGCTGATAGCAAAGGATACTGCATTCTTCTATGGGAGACAAAATCATCGGTTCAGTTCTAAGATGAATCATATGTGGGTAGATTACGTGGTTGAATTTGAAAAAGTTGTGAACGAAGTGCCTCATTCTACGACGGAAATACCGGCACAACAATTATTTTATAAAATGTCAATCAGCGACATGAAAAAAAATTATGAGGACCAACCTCAGGGGGCAATAACTTTCTTTTTATTGCTAGGTAGTTGACGATTACCAGGTGTCCGAGTTAACTGACAGCATACTTCATTTTCTTTTCCTGCTCTTAGTTCTTCCCCTTCTTTCATTCAGAACTATATCTGTCTTTTTAAACATTCTTCGCTATCAAGGTGAAGATGAGGAAATTTTCTTACACCGAATGCGACATTGAAACAAGCTATGACAAAAACACAGTAACCCAGCAGAATAAACATCTGCATAGCACAGACGAAAAACATCTACTGAAATTTTGTGGACAGGCCCAAGTATACGAAGTATAGTATTACAGATACGCCAGCAAGAGAACACAGCATATTTTCACAACATGACACGAGTACCCTATTAATGCACATAACAAAAAACGTATTGTAAAATATGTAGTGGAACACTTTTACGCAGTTACATCAACGTTAAACAAACCTTTATGTTTGAAAATATTTTAGTAATAGCAAGCAAGAAGAGGGCTATTATGTATAACACATATGAAATAACGCATAAAGATAAGCTGAAGGCTGCAGAAGAATTTGACGACGCTAAACCAGATAAGTGAATATGGCGATGTACATTAGAAGCAATATGATGGCAAAAATAATGGAAATAACTAAATTCTCTCTTGAGATTGTGTCAGCATAGGCATATCGTTAGTCCTTAGAATGAATGGAAACAGCGAAGTGATTTCCGCTGTATTGAATTATGACTCACTGATAGACTAGGTATAGTTCTACCAAAGAGGCTTGTGGTAAATGGAGAGTTGTAGTTATTAGGCGACCGAAAAGTCTGCCAATTATTTACGAAGAGAGAAAAGAGGTAAATGCATAGTTACAGATTAGGCGACAGAAAAGTCGGCCAGTTACTTAGAGAGAAAATGGAGAAGTATGGTTTGTAGGCGACAGGAAAGTCAGCCAATCGTTAATGAAGACTGAGGGAGGAAAGGCAAAAGGCGACGTATAATTCGGCCGTTAAGTAGTATTTACGGGCGAATTGGTTTCCGCCAACTATTTTATGAAGTACGACTAGACATTTTGTCGATCTAAGACACAAACCTGACACGGAAATGTCATAAATGTAGTAAATAAGGTTTAAATAGAACGTCACGTAACGTGAAGTACAGAGAGTAATGACATATACTGGTTTTAAATATGAAAGGAATTTGGAATAAAGGTTTAGCTCAGAATACGATATTAGCCCTTACATATTACAAAATCACATAATGCTCGTATATGGAAGTCAGTAGAAAATAGGCAATCTTTAGATGAACAGAATTTGTCTCGGTATATCCGAGAATCGTTATTGTAAGCCTCCGTAGGTAAGATTTAAAGAGTATAACAGGTGACGCTGGCTAGCGGAGTGACTCATTACAAAAGCGATGATGCGAGCAAGAGCAGAGATCTTTAACGAGTGAGAAGGATAATGCCCCAGCTGTATATAGCTACAGCTGTGACCAAAACAAAAACATTGATGAACCGCTGTCGTCGT
Organism: Schistocerca americana; assembly: GCF_021461395.2. Taxonomy (NCBI): domain Eukaryota; kingdom Metazoa; phylum Arthropoda; class Insecta; order Orthoptera; family Acrididae; genus Schistocerca; species Schistocerca americana. The sequence goes on from NC_060119.1 coordinate 851,195,266, forward strand.
ATGGTGTAAACAGTGGCATTGTTTACAAACATCCAAAATCAAAACAAAACATTATGTATTATGTATTTATATTGTAACAGTGTATGAAAAGCTGTTTATTTCAAATTTGTTTAAAATTATTAGGAAACTAATTTAATGCATTTTGCATTGTTTCATTGAATTATACTGTAGCTACATGCTGAGGATGGAGATGAGAGAATGGACTGACAGTTGTTGAACTCAGCACCAGTTGGGAAAGTCTAGAGTTTCGCAATGCAAGAAGGACCACATCTTGGACAACAGAATCATCAATATGGGTTGCTATTGTGGGCTGCTTGCTTATGTTCTGGGAAAAAGTGTAGGTGTAGAGTTCTGTCTCCATGCGTTTGTGAAATGTATAGGTGTTGTGTTTGATTTATTTGTAAACATGTGAAGTGTACAGCTTTATGATGGGCATTCAAATATAATTAAGTACAGAGCGGAATGGTGAGGAAAAGAGCAAATCGAAAAGAATGTTACATCGAACTGAAAGGTCAGCAATGCGCCGATAGTAGTGGTATAGCAGTCTCTTAGTTTAAAGAATGGCAATGCGCCATTCTACACGAGAAATATTTTGTTGAACTTAATGGACGGCAGTACGCTGATAGGAGCTTAACAGCAATATGAAATATTGTGAACGAAACTTGCCTACGAGATAATGGACTGCTATAGAGTATTCTTGCAGAAAGTTAGGTTGTAAATTAACAAAAGACTACTAGCAACATAAAGGTACAGAATAATGGAGTAGAAGGGTAATGTGGCTCTGTCCTCATTTTTTATATCAAATTGATATGAAAATTAATTAAATTGATCAATTAATTCCTCACCCGACTACCTACTTTCCATCTGAAATACATGCACATGGCTCATGGTATATAGGAAAGTCTTAGGATTTTTGGGAGATTAGTGAATAAGACAAGCAAAGATTCTAGTACCAAATCTTTATTAACTTTTGCATACACATTTACATACAGAAAACAACTCTTTCCTTATTTTTGTTAGGTGTAATTTTAATAATGTCCAATTTAAGTTTTAACTTCAACTCAAATCCACATTTGAATCATCTATTTATTTCTCCAGCCAGTAATTTGACAAATACAGAGAAGGTATGTTCTCAAATTCCAGTATATGTCTCATTTTTTTTTCTTTTTTTTTTTTTGCTGTAAACTACCTCTTTTATAGCTTTAACAATTAGTTCAGTTCCGTCCAGCAGGTCTTCTAGACGAGAGCATTCAGGGATTTTAATTTTTCCTCTTATTTTCTGGATGACGCTGTTGTTATAACAATCCAAATTTTTCAGAGTCTAGGCTGCCACTTCTTCTGCCGCACATTCTTGTAGAATTTCGGTATAGAACTTTAACTTTACAAACTGTTGCAAACCATCAAGCCCACCACATTTCGATATGATGTATCCATCCAGAGTAAAGTGGAGCACATTGTCAGAAACTTTTATTGGTGTCTAATACACGTAAACACTCGTGCGCTGGGTCGAATACACGATCCATTCTGGAAGCATGCTGCTTAGCCCAGGAAGACCTAGAAGTTTCTCATAGTCACACGTCTGGACACTTTACACAGTCTATAATGTGCTATAATGTGGTTACCAATATCTTTATTCACTCCTGGACTTGTGATCTGACATATAAATTAGTTATATATCCTTACTCTACAGTTGGAGCTTAACCAAGTTAGACAGTCTATTCCAACTGTCTTATCATTGTCTACAATCACTTTGCTGTCTCCCTGGTGATCTCCTTCCATGCAGAAGCCGGGGGTTGATATTAAGTAGTCTCACATCTTCATTTTATTAAAAGTTCCACCAAAGTCTTGCGTTATGCGCATATCGAAAAGGTAATAGCCGTTTACACGTAGCCGTTGCAATATTCCAGGCAGCTCTTCCGTTAGAACACCCGTTTTAATGTCAGCTGATTCCACTTAATATGGTATAATCACAGGATTTTTATTAACGGTCTTTCAAAAAGAATTATCCGATTTTGCATGTCTGTATTTCTGAAACTAATAAACATATACAATGAATTTTGTTTTTTGATGAACGTAAAATCAAGAACTTTTTCCATAACTTTCCATAGGTGTTCAATATTCCCCCCTTGAGACGGCATATGTCAGTACAGTATTGAAACTCTTCCCATACTGCAGCGAGCATGTCTTGAGTTACAGCTTCCACAACTGCTGTTATGCGATGTCTCAGTTCATTCATTGTGTTGGTAACAGAGGCACATAAACACAGTGTTTTATAAACCCCCAGAAGAAATAATTACATATAGTCAGACCCAGTCACCTCAGAGGCCACTAATGTAAGGCTGAATCATTTAGTCCAGTGCGACCGATCCATGGTACAGTAACCCTTTGATTCAAAAACTCCTGCAGATTCTGCTCTAATAACCACAAATCGAACCGTTCGTCTGTTGGTCTTCTCTTCCTCCCTAATAGCTGAGAGATGTTTAGCACTTTGGAGGAATCCATGTTGATACTTTCAACCACCACAATTGCGGCTCTCAGGTCTCCTTTTATACCCTAAAGATCTAAGATGGCGGCACTTTCGGTAACGCGATTTCCAGTCATACACTCTAGATAACTCCTAACCTATTTGCACTACAAATAAAATCAAGAACTGAGAAGGTCCCTGTAGACACAAACATGAAAGAAAAAGTAAAGAACGAACTGAATGAAGTCAATAGGCACCTCCACGATAACACCACACTATCAGAAATAGGTATAAATGAAGCCATCAAAATATTGAAAATGAGAAAATCCGCAGGACTGGATGACATATTTGCTGAATTTATAAAACACACAGGGGAACATGGAAGAACTTGGCTGAAGAAGTTCTACAATGAAATGTTTAAGACCAGAAGGGTGCCTCAACAGTTCAAGATGGCACACACATTAGCAATCCTCAAATCTGGAAAGTCAGTACATGACCCCTCAAGTTACCGGCCAATTGCACTGCTGAGCGCGTGCTTCATACTACTGGATGGTTCAAATGGTTCAAATGGCTCTGAGCACTATGGGACTTAACATCTTAGGTCATCAGTCCCCTAGAACTTAGAACTAGTTAAACCTAACTAACCTAAGGACATCACACACATCCATGCCCGAGGCAGGATTCGAACCTATGACCGTAGCAGTCCCGCGGTTCCAGACTGCAGCGCCTAGAACTGCACGGCCACTGCGGCCGGCTACTGGATGACTCATCCATAACAGAACGCAAGGAATAATAAACAACATAACCCCAACATGTCAGACTGGATTCAGAGACAAGCGGAGATGCTGTGAGCAGGTCCTAGCCTTGACAGCCTACATTGAGGCTGGATTCCAAAAGACACTAAAGACATCAGTGGCATTTGTTGATCTGTCAGCAGCATATGACACTGTATGGCTAGATGGAATCCTGCTGAAGTTAAAAAAGCATGTCCCAAGTAAGAAACTGACGACACTTGTGGGAAATATGATAACCAACCGCTATTTCAAGGTTAGCATTGGACAAAAACAGAGCAAGTCATTTACCTTGGAAAATGGGCTTCCCCAAGGGTCCTTCCAAGCACCCCTACTTTTCAATCTGTACACCGGTGACATGCCAAACACTGCTGTTGTTGTTGTTGTGGTCTTCAGTCCTGAGACTAGATGATGCAGCTTTCCATGCTACTCTACCCTGTGCAAGTTTCTTCATCTCCCAGTACATACTGCAGCCTACATCCTTCTGAATCTGCTTAGTGTATTCATCTCTTGGTCTCCCTCTACGATTTTTACCCTCCACGCTGCCCTCCAATACTAAATTGGTGATCTCTTGATGTCTCAGAACATGTCCTACCAACCGATCCCTTCTTCTAGTCAAGTTTGTGCCACAAACTCCTCTTCTTCCCCATTCTATTCAGTACCTCCTCATTAGTTATGTGATCTACCCATCTAATCTTCAGCGTTCTTCTGTAGCATCACATTCCGAAAGTTTCTATCCTCTTCTTGTCTAAACTACTTGTCGTCCACGTTTCACTTCCATACATGGCTACACTCTGTACAAATACTTTCAGAAACGACTTCCTGACACTTAAATCTATACTCGATGTTAACAAATTTCTCTTCTTCAGAAACGCTTTCCTTGCCATTGCCAGTCTACATTTTATATCCTCTCTACTTCGACCATCATCAGTTATTTTGCTCCCCAAATAGCAAAACTCCTTTAAGTGTCTCATTTCCTAATTTAATTCTCTCAGCATCACCCGACTTAATTCGACTACATTCCATTATCCTCGTTTTGCTTTCGTTGATGTTCATCTTATACCCTCCTTTCAAGACACTGTCCATTCCGTTCAATTGCTCTTCCAAGTCTTTTGCTGTCTCTGACAGAATTACAATGTCATCGGTGAACCTCAAAGTTTTTATTTCTTCTCCATGAATTTTAATACCTACTCCGAACTTTTCTTTTGTTTCCTTTACTGCTTGCTCAATACACAGATTGAATAACATCGGCGATACGCAACACCCCTGTCTCACTCCCTTCCCAACCACTGGTTCCCTGTCACACCCCTCAACTCTTATAACTGCCATCTGCTTTCTGTACAAATTGTAAATAGCCTTTCGCTCCCTGTATTTTACTCCTGCCACCTTCAGAATTTGAAAGAGAGTATTCCAGTCAACATTGTCAAAAGCTTTCTCTAAGTCTACAAACGCTAGAAACGTACGTTTGCTTTTCCTTAATCTACCTTCTAAGATAAGCCGTAGGGCCAGTATTGCCTCACGTATTTCAACATTTGTACGGAATCCAAACTGATCTTCCCCGAGGTCGGCTTCTACCAGTTTTTCCATTCGTCTGTAAAGAATTCGTGTTAGTATTTTGCAGCTGTGACTTATTAAACTGATAGTTCGGTAATTTTCACATCTGTCACCACCTGCTTTCTTTGGGATGTGAATTATTATATTCTTCTAGCGCAAAGTTTTGCAATGCCCACGTCCTTACCATAGCTGTACAAACCAGCACACTTGAGGAAGGAGAAGCTATATTATCTAGAGACTTAGATATTCTCAACACATACTACAAAGCATGGAGACTCCATCCAAATGCAGCAAAGACAGTAGTCTGCACATTCCATCTAAACAACAGAATTGCAAAACCAGCAGTTGAAAGTCAGCTTCTGCCAACAAAAGGTTGGACATAATTTCCAGCCTAAATACCTTCATGTCACACTAGATCGGTCTCTGAAGTATGAAAAAAAAACACTTGGAAAAAACAAGCTAAAAACTTAAGACCCGAAACAACATCGTAAAGAAACTAGCTGGTACAACATGGAGCGCCGACGCATCGACTCTACGTACTACAGTACTTACGCTGGTGTACCCAGCTGCCGAACACTGTGCTCCAGTGTGGCAACATAGTGCCCACACGAGGAAGCTGGACGTACACCTGAACGAATGAATGAGGATTATTACGGGCACATTAAAATCCACCCCGATCCCCTGGATGCACACCATCAGCGACATCCCACCACCTGAATTACGACGGCAACAAGCAGTCGATCGAGAATGGAGGAAACTACACCACCTCGAGGACCCACAATACCTCCCAATTCATACAGTCTTAAACAACCTTCCTCCAGACCGCTTAAAATCTCGCAATCCATTGTGGCATAATGGAAGGAACGATAAGAAGTTCGACATCAAAGAAGAGTGGCACAAGAGGTGGAATGCTGCAACAATAGCACTTCGAGGTATCAAAGACCCAACTGCCAGCCTACCAGGATATCATCTGCAGAGAAGGGACTGGACAAGGCTGAACAGAATAAGAACTGGCCACGCCAGGTGCAACGCTATGATGCAGAAGTGGGGATTCCGAGATTCTCCAGCCTGAAATTGTGGGGCCCAAGAACAAACTGTTCAACATATTGTTAGAGACTGTCCTCAGAGGAAGTATCCTGGACCATATAGTGACTTTATTAATGCTATTCCCTCTACTGTTAGTTGGCTTCAATCATTAGATATTGCACTATGATTAAATGTATCTGCCTTTTTTTAATTTGCAATTATATTAGTCAAAGTAGTCAGTAATATTAAATTAGTACTTTCCACAATTTAAAAATGTGTATACTATTTATGCCAAAAAATAAAACTAAAGTATATGTAAATACTTAACTATATTTACATGTAAAATTAAACTTTATGTACTCATCGGTGATTTTTTTTTTGTTGCCATATGATAAATAAAATAAAAAATAGTAATAAACGGAATAACAACGTTTGATGGCAATTCGTTTACAACAGTGCGTAAAGTTAAAGTTCTATACCGAAATTCCACAAGAATATGCAGCAGAAGAACTGGCAGCCTGCACCCAGGAAGATGTGGAACGTTGTAACAACAGCGTCATCCAGAAAATAAGAGGAAAAATTAAAATCCCCGAATGCTCTCGTCTAGAAGACCTGCTGGAAAGAACTGAACTAATTGTTAAAGCCATAAAAGATATAGTTTACAGGAAAAAAATTAGATATATACTGGAATCCGAAAACATACCTTCTCTGTATTTGTCAAATTACTGGCTGGAGAAATAAATAGATGATTCAGATGTGGATTTAAGTTATAATTTAAAACTTAAATTGGACATGTTAAAACTACACCTAACAAAAATAAGGAATGAGTTGGATTCTGTATGTCAATGTATATGCAAAAGTTAATAAAGACTTGGTACTAGAATATTTGCTTGTCTTATTCGCTTATCTCCCAAAAATCCTAAGACATTTCCTACATTCAATGATCCATGTGCATGTATTTCAGATGCAGAAAGTGGGTAGTCGGGCGACCTTGAAAAGTAGTTGAAACTAGGTAGTTGAAAGTACAGTAACCCCCTTTTCCTTGGGCCGGACAAACAAAACAGCGGAATTGGGATGATTATGTGCTGTCATCATGTATCTTTACGGGTACGAAAGGAAGCGTGATATGCGCACCACGATGCCATGGTTTGTTGTGATTACTGGAGAATCTAGACGACATTGTTACGAAATATCGGTAGTATAACTCGAATTGAAGATGTTATGCTCTTTAGCAGGATGAATTTAAATATGCTTTCATCCCCTACGGACTCACTTTACGTGGAGTTTGTCGCTCTTTGCAAGGCTATTGCGTTGTCGAAAATACCGTACAAGTGATTGAAACCGAGACTTCGCGATTGGTAATATGTGTATAGAGCTGTCAGCGGCAGACGGTTGCAGTTCACAGGCATAACTTGCTAACTATTCGTCTCTAAATTACGTTACCGGGGGTGTGCTCTCTGTAGGGATAGGAAGGGTAAACTTTAACGGCCCAGGACGCTAAATCAGACGACACACTGTCAACTAACGTAAAACTTATTACTAAGATAAAAAATAACAGAAACCTACAGTTTGTGGATGTCCTCGTATGGTTGTGGGGATATATCATAGTTGGAAGATGTAAACAAAAGTAGCGAAGCTAATCTGGTAAGCAATTAAGAGCATATACTTATGGCAAAAAAAAATAATAATAATAATCAGAGCATCAGCAGAAATCAACTTTGTACACATGTCAACTCCCTGTTGCAGATCCCTACACGGTAGAGTGGATGTATGATGAATGTGTAGAACTGTGCCAGACTTTGAGGTTCCATCAAGTGAATCGCTAGATGAGTCTGCAACAAGCTCTCTGATGTGCCACAGCAACACAGATTTGTTTCCATACTAAGAGTTTCCAATCTGCACCACTCACTGAGTCTCATCTGGGTACAAGGCAAGTGTTACTATATTTTTCATGATCTTACTATCCAAAATGCATGCATGTAGATCATTGGGAAGAGGGGAAGTCTTAGGATTTTTAGTTGGCTGTTATATAGGAAACGCAAAAATCCTCGTATAAAATCAAACCATCCTTGGATATGTCGGCAATATGACTATATACATATGGAAAAATATGAAAAAATATGAAAAATGACATAAACTCGATAAAAATCGAGAAAAACCTGGTATAATTACGACAAATTGATAGTAAATACGTAACATTGACGGAAACACGGCGAAATATGTAAAATCGCGAAAAAACCTTGCAAAATTACTTACATTGACTGAGAATACATGCAATTCGAGAAAAAGTTCCACGAAATGTGTAGAACTGAGGTGCACGGGGGGTACCCAGACACTCAAGACCGAGAAAAGCTTAAAAATTATGCTCTGGCATAATTTTTAACCTCCTCCTCCCCATGTAAACTACGTGGGTTTTTGTAACACACACTCCAAGAAAGCTGACGTAAGTATTAAACAAATGACCCATATCAAAGCAGGCAAATCATACGTATCCCAATCCATAACTGTGTTCTCACACATCAAGTTGAACATATATATTACTGATTTATGGCTGGTTCTCACAAACAATGTTATTCCTTAAGTATTAAGAAGAAGTATCAGTGCATTTGTTGGACTTAAGCCATTGCCTAGATTGTTCTATAGGAGAGTGGACCCATGTCACATGTATTACCTTTAATAGTGTGAAAAGGGGGGGGGGGGGTGTACTTGAGAAGAGATGTGGTGTTAGCAAGAAATTGCTATAATATCCAGCACATGGGCAAAACTACCTAACATCAGACCAGGACTTTCTTGTGCAGGAGCTGTGGTGAAGCTGTAAACAACAATGAGACTGTGACATCTCCTTTGGCTACTGATCGTGGTGCTTACGCCCTTGTAGGAAGTTGCTGCTTCTTTGTGTGCATTTTCGTGCACCAGGGTGTGGGTGACACCTTAATGTATCAGCTATCCAAAATATTCACGTCGGTTTTTCTTCGCTCTATTTACTAGTGACTCATAGTTGCGCCCATCAAAATCAGTACTACTATTACTATTAATGATATGCACGACTGACGTGGGTTGGTTGGTTGATTTGAGGGAGGGGACCAAAGAGCGAGGTCATCGGTCCCATCAGATTAGGGAAGTAAGTCGGCCGTGCCTTTTCAAAGGAACCATCCTGGCATTTGCCTGAAGCGACTTATGGAATTCACAGAAAACCTAAATCAGGATGGCCAGACGCGTATTTGAACCGTCGTCCTCCAGAATGCGATTCCAGTGTGATTGAGGGTACGTATGTTTCCAACTTAAAAGGCATATAAAATCCATTAATTTCCTAAGAGAGAGAACAACAGTCTTCGTTCTAGTTGGTCTATAAGCAACTCGAGTGGTTTCCTAGGACAGAATAGTGTAGAAGAAAGTAGTTTTAGCATTTTAAAGTTTGTCATCACAGTGATTGGGGTAGGAAACTTGCCAGGTGGTTGTATGTCTGATGCTGGACTAATATATTCTACATTAGAATATTACAGAATATTACGAGCGTTGCATTCCGCATGACTAATACTTCGGAAACCATATGGCTTTAAGGATACAGGATACTTATAAATGGTGGAAAAATCGAAATTTTTTATGACTTTATTAAATTCGATTGTCTTTCCTGATTACATTGTTATATACACTATAGGGTTTCAAATGAAAAACGACCTATATAAACCAAATTTTAAAGTTATGGTAATGTATGCCGCCACCTTCCCTTTATTTCTGTTACAGAAACCGTTGTTATTTCGAAAAGAACTGTCAACTTTCTGTTTCCAGCGATTATACGTATGATACATTGTATATGTTGATAACAGTGCAGGTTTCTAGTGTCTGTAAATGATTATCTTTGCTAGTATTTAATTTTGTTTCGCTGAAGCAGTTTGTTCGCGTTCTGCTGTATGATTGTTGCCCAAGTGCTACATATATTTGTGGAAGTGCATATCGTTTAGTGTGCAATAAATACGAACTGTGCCACGCATCAAGAAATTCAATATAAGGAAATTCCGTGGTAACCAGTTCGCAAACAAAGCAAGCCACACTGTTGAAAGTAACCTATGTATCAGTTCTTCAGGGACGAAACTCCCACATGACACGCCTCCTGGTGATTCAAATTTTAGGGTTAAGAATAACGCTGTTTGTAGCGGATTTGTTGTTGTTAATGTAGGCATCTTATCTTCTTTGATGAAGGAAGAGGCGAAACGTAAAGAATGTAATGGTGTAGGCTGTCTGGAAATAACTGAACAACAAATTGGCAGGAAGGGTTTAGCGTCAAAATTAGTTGTTCTGTGTAGATCCTGCAATAAATCTTCGTCGAAAATGACTTCAAACATTGTTCATAATTCATATGGTGTGAATTTGAAGTTAGTGTACGCAGTCCGTGCAATAGGAAAGGTAAAAAAGGCTGCTCAATCGTTTTGTTGTTTGATGGACCTTCCTTCTCCTCCCAGTAATTAAAACAATCTGGAATATTATTAAAAGAGAAACAGGTCAACCAAGAGCACAGGAAGACAGTATTACCATCAAATTGAATGAAAAATTTATGAACAAAAAGTCAGAAGTTGAAAATATTTTTAATAATCATTTTCTAAATGTTGTGGATATAGTAGGATCCAGGTGTTCATTAGAAGATGCTAGGCTGTTAATGGAAGAGGCCATACCTATGCAATTTGATACAATTGTAATCTCATCCACTTCTCCCTCTGAAATTAGGAAAATAATAAACTTGCTTAAAAGCAAAAACTCACATGGAATTGATGACATTTCCAGCAAAATACTAAAAGCTTGTTCTCAACAGATAAGTAAGATTCTCAGCCACCTGTGTAATAGCTCTCTGGAACAGGGCATTTTCCCTGATGGACTGAAATATGCTATTGTTATACCTTTGCATAAAAAGGGGGATAGATCTGATGTCAACAATTACCATCCAATCTCCCTTCTAACAGCTTTATCCAAAATTTTTGAGAAAGTAATGTATTCAAGAGTAGCTTCACATATCCGTAAAAATGAAGTACTAACAAAATGTCAGTTTAGTTTCCAGAAAGGTTTTTCAACAGAAAATGCCATATATGCTTTCACCAATCAAATTTTGAATGATCTGAATAACCGAACACCACCCATTGGGATTTTTTGTGATCTCTCAAAGGCTTTTGATTGTGTAAATCATGAAATTCTGCTAGACAAGCTCAAGTATTGTGGCATGAGTGGGACAGTGCAAAAATGGCTTAATTCGTACCTAACTGGAAGAGTGCAGAAAGTTGAAATAAGCAGTTCTCATAATATGCAAAGATCAGCACATTCCTCCAACTGGGGAACTATCAATAATGGGGTTCCACAAGGGTCAGTCTTGGGTCCTTTGTTGTTCTTAATATATATTAATGACTTGCCATTCTATATTCATGAAGAGGCAAAGTTAGTTCTCTTTGCTAATGATACAAGTATAGTAATCACACCTGACAAACAAGAATTAACTGATAAAATTGTCAATACTGTCTTTCAGAAAATTACTAAGTGGTTCCTTGTAAACGTACTCTCACTGAATTTTGATAAGACACAGTACACACAGTTCCGTACAGTGAATGGTATGACGCCATTAATAAATATAGACCTTAATCAGAAGCATATAGCTAAGGTAGAATATTCCAAATTTTTAGGTGTGTCCATTGATGAGTGATTAAATTGGAAGAAACACATTGATGATCTGCTGAAACTTTTGAGTTCAGCTACTTATGCAATAAGGGCCATTGCAAATTTTGGTGATAAACATCTTAGTAAATTAGCTTACTACGCTTATTTTCACGCATTGCTTTCATATGGCATCATATTTTGGGGTAATTCATCACTGAGGAATAAAGTATTTATTGCACAAAAGTGTGTAATCGGAATAATAGCTGGAGTCCACCCAAGATCATCCTGCAGACATTTATTTAAGGATCTAGGGATATTCACAGTAGCTTCTCAGTATATATACTCTCTTATGAAATTTGTTATTAACAACCAAACCCAATTCAAAAGTAGTAGCAGTGTGCATAACTACAATACTAGGAGAAAGGATGATCTTCACTATTCAAGATTAAATCTAACTTTGGCACAGAAAGGGGTGAATTATACTGGCACTAAAGTCTTTGGTCACTTACCAAATAGTATCAAAAGTCTGACAGATAACCAACAAGTATTTAAGAAGAAATTAAAAGAATTTCTGAATGACAACTCCTTCTACTCCATAGAGGAATTTTTAGATATAAATTAAGGAAAAAAATTATAAAAAATAAAATAAAAAATAAAATAAAATAAAAATAAAAAAACACAAAAAAATAAAAAAATTGTTATATTAACTTAAGTATGTTGTTAAATTAACTTAATTATGTCATGTGTTGGAAAATTTGACTCGTTTCACATCATTACGAAATATCGTATTCATGATCCATGGAACTAGTATTAATCTAATCTAATTTAATCTAATCTACTCTCATGTCTGCTATACACTGATAAGAGGGAGTACCCTCCTCGACATGCACGCACCTGGACAGATGTGCTTTTGGATGGGTGCTATGGCTAAGATTAGTGTTGCAGAGAGGATCTGCATTCACAATCTAGTAAATGGTACTTGCAAAATAGTGGAGGGGTGATTTAGCGATGATGCAGAAATTAGGAAGCATTCTGCTGTGTCATTGTCTGGCTTTGAAATTATGAAACAACTGGTAAAATTGCTATAAGCGAATGTGCTGTCAATTAGGGTGTGTATTACCATACACCGCCCCATATCAACAGCGTCTTTGCCATACCATCCTTCCACTGGTATGCTGTTGATTACTGAATAACGATTGACTGACACACCACTTGGATGAGATGGAGGGAGCCTTCGCGGAACATTAGATATCTGCTACTTGTCACTTTGGAGCATGGGATTAAATGTGAAGGTCATCACCTTCAGACAGTTGTCTGGAAGCATTCCTCAATGCTGCAGACTCGTCCTGTTTCCATATGCTGCGATTCCCTCCAGTAAGATAACAGTACCTCTTTTTATTTTTGCCACCTTTTGCATGTTGTGAACAGCGCCTTCCAACAGTGGTCAACACCGGAACGGTAATCATGCACATGACTGCAAAATTACGAAACAATGCTCATCGAAATGGAACACCGAGACATCTGCTACCCGTCACTGTGGAATATGGGATTTTCTGTGTAGGTCATCACCGTCGGATAGCTCTTGGAAAATCTCTACAATGTCACAAATGCTCCCAGTTTCCATCAGTTGCGTTGTCTTCCACGTTTTTGTCAGTGAGAAACGTTGCTGCCGTGTTTTATTCCTACCAACCTGTGTATTGGAGCTGCATAGTTTGTACCATGCAATGTTCACCTTTCTGTGAGAGCCTAAGGACTGAAACATGTTAATGTTGGTTTAGTACCTGACTCAGACCTCGAAGTCATGGTAGAAAAAAAAAGTGTATGGCAGTGTACAAAACTGTACTCATACACTGCTTGAATGTGCTACAGCCAAGAAAAAGTATTACTCTGCTTGTGAAGGAACAATGCAGGAACCCTCTCATGTGATTGATAGTCTATTGGATATGGTCTTCCTCCAGTACAGTCGATAAAACTTCATGCAGATCTGTGGAAGCGACTTCGAGTACTGACCACGTGCTCCAATGGAGTGATACATGCATATGTGTATATATGTAATATGCTCGATGTCAGCATGAAGACGACATTTGTTTTTCGATACATCAGAAGAGAGAGATTCTATTACAAGTGGTGGCATAAGTGGTTACAGTTTGGATGCAGGTAATTCCCTCAAAACTTCACCGATTTTGCTCATAAAACTAATAGAAATCGGTTTATCTATTCTCGTGATATCATGACTGTTTTTATTATTATCATCACAACTGTATGTTTAAAAAACAGGAGTTGCCGCAAGTCTTGTGCAATTTCATACTTCATAACCTCTAATTATAAAGTAGACACCACATGAGTTACAGTTCACTGTGGAACCTAGAAATGATCGTGCTTTTTCTCCCAAAATGTCAGTAGATTACATGAAATAGGCTGTGGTGATCAAATTATTTACAAAACTAGAATGCAGGAATCTGTTGTATGATCAGGAGGGAAGTTACGGAGCAAAATTGTCAAATCTAAGCACGCAGACGGTAATTGGTTTCGATGTAACGGAAGAAAGAGAGAGTGGGGCGGGGGGCAGTAAATTCTTATAAGAGCTTCTATTACAAGACGGACTCTCACGATTTGTTTCGTAAATGCAGGTGTGATATAGCTTCGCACTGGTAAAACGGGCCTTGCCATAGTGTACAAAACAGCAACATTCCCTTGACTTACAGCATGTTGTTGTCTAACGTAAAATTATTGTGTTTTTCCGTCCCGTGAGGTAATGGCGTGAAAAATTGAATTCTCTAATGTTATTTCACGGATCTGAAATATTTATAATACAAATATGCATGACAGTTTATTTACAGACACCGATTTGAACGCGAGAGACGCTCTGAGGTCGTGTAAATTGCCCATCAAGCTGAAAGAAATTGCTTAACATAGATGTTTTTTCTTTGGAGTTTAAATACTCGCTTTTACTTTACCTCAATGATGGTCCCGACTGTGTTTTCCTTTTTAAAAGATGCTTGATTATAAGAGATGTCACCAGGGGGCGAAGTGTAGGAGCGCGGCTGTATCACTATACTAGGTGGCTATAATTAAACTTTCCCTATTGAACATGTTTTAATGTGGAAACTAATTACCATATGAGTACCAAACATGGTAGCATAACGTCAAGGACATGGGGAAGAGAGGTAATGCATAATAGATTCAATTGACACACTTTTAACGTGCTGCTAAGGTACTTCATACTAACACATACCGGTAGCTTTACTGCTACAAAAGGAGCTCAATAGGGCGCCCATCAGATGCAGAAGAGTCTGAAACTGCAGGATTGCATTCTGCACAGCAGAATAATCATGTCCATAGGTATGCTGACTATCTCTCTTGATATGCTACACTTCAGATCAGCACATGTGTGAGTGTTCTCCTGATAAACCCTGTCCTTCAGGTAGCCCCACGACCAGAAATTACAGGGAGTGAGATCAGGTGATGCTGCTGGCCAGGCGTTTGGAAACCATTCAATCCTTGCAAGAAAGTGGAGAGCGAAGTCAACATGTTGTTGTGCAGTCTGTGGTACAATCTGCTGTACAATACGGATCTTGTACAGGAGGGGGCTGGAATCCATGTGCAGGCTGAGGAAAACACATGACATCATGTGGGGGGTGGGGGTGGGCGTGGTTGCATGGTGGGGGATTAATTGATCGATTTATTTAATTTGTATATCAATTAGATATCAAAATTGGGGTCGGAGCCCTATTACCCCTCTGCTTAAAATGCTACTTTGAAAATCTGTACAACTAAAAGAACCACATAATTAGTACATAAAGTATTGCCAAGCTTAATGATTTTGGTATATAAGGTTACACACGGATTGACTGAGGACAAGAATCATTTTTTTTTCTAAACACAAAACAATTCATTCTATGCTTACATAAGTAAATTAATAATCTGAGAATAAACAAATGTAAAGTAGATTCACATTTAAGTGCCTAACAGAGGTTTCATTGAACCACCTTCACAATTCTCTATTGTTTCACAAGGATCAATAACCAGCAAAATAATAAGCAACTGCTAAACGAAAAGGCAGACGTAGTACTTAAGAGATCTTCAGATCGCACCTAACCTGGATGGCTGGCGAAGTGGTTCGGCTGTAAGATGAGAGCCGGTTGCCATTCTCAGAGGACAGACATGTTGTTTACTGCGGTCAGTCTCAATTAAGAGTTCTTAGCAATTTATGGTTAATTGGACATGTAGTTGAGAACAGTGAAATAGTAATTAAGGAAATACCCAGCTCTTTATTTTGTTGAAGAATGAAAATTATTTGACTTCAAAGTGGAATGTTATTGTGCAGTTTCTCGTGTTCTGCTAAGAAAAGGCGAGTAGCATCTCGTATAAACGAACTAATTGAAATTTTTATTATTTCTAAAATATTTGTTCCTCGCTAAGAGTTTATCACAACCTCAACACAATGGATTCACTACCTACGTGCTGTTTCCTGCCTAGGGGACAACAGCTATAGAAGACTGCAGGTTGGTGAACATTTATTAGAAACTGTGCTTTCCACTTAGGGCGATGGAAGCAAAGAGACACCTTTCGTGTACTGCAGTCTTAGTACAAATGGGACCAGTGACGCGTCATCTGTGGTAACACAGGGGAGGTTATGAAGGAGAGAAATTTTCGAGGGAAGGAGTTTATCATATGCACGTATATATATATCAATTTGTCGTATTTGTTAGTGTATTTTTTATGACTGCCGCTGATTTGTTGTTAGATCCCAACTCTTTTAAGGTGTTGAATAATGTTTTCTTGTCAGTTCTCCTATCATGTGCTTTTTTGAAGTCTACAAATGTTATGTAAATGCTTTAGATCTCACTCTTCTAAACCTGATTATGAATTTCAGATTTAAAATTTGTTCTACACAGGAGCACCCTTTTCTAAACCTTTCTTGGTACTCTCCTAACTGCTGATCCAATTCGCTTTTCAGACTTGAAGTGCTTTTTAAAGGAGGAGAGATGTTCCTTTATAGTTGATGGGGTCAGTTTTATCTCCTTTTATGTGGATTGGGTGAATTAATGCTGTTTTCCTATCTTCTGGTATAGCTTCTGTTTCCCAGATTTTTTGAAAGACCCGATGTAGTTTCTTGACTGTTCCTGCAACTGCAATTTTCCACATCTCAGCAGTTACTGAATCTTCCCTGAGGGCCTTGTCATACTTCAGATCTTAAATGATATGTCAGATTTCATCCATGCTGGGTGGTTCTGACTTTGTGTGAGTGTATCCTGGATTTTGTTCAGGAAAGTTTGCTCCAGTTCCTCACTATTTAACAAGTTATTCAAATAGCTTGCTAATATTTCACAGTTTGCTATTTTGTTTAGGGCTAATTTTCCGTCTTCATTCTTGAAGCAAAAGGTAGGTGGTGTTTTGGAGGCTTTGTTCAAAAGATGTATAGAAGTTCGTAGTATTGTTCCTTAGCAAGTCTTCTTCAGTTAGTGATAGCTGATTTCTTTCAAATTTCCTTTTTATTGCTCTTATCGTTTCTTATTTTTGAGATTTTTTTTTTTTAAAGAAGACACAGCCTTTACTTATTTTGTGGAGTACCATTTCTGCCAGACTTGTTTCCAGACTAGTAACTTTTTCACACTGTTTATTCCACCATCTGTGCTTTTTGTGTCTTTTGAGTGGTGCTGTTTCGAGGACTGTTTTGACGAATTTTATTTTAACATCCTCCCAGACCTTTGAGTCAATCTTTCGCCATTCCGGAGATCCGGAACCTCCCATCACCTAAATGAAATTACACACGACCCAGTTGCCGTGTAGTGAATGACATTTTGCTTTTCAGTCCTATGACTTAGAAGGGATATATACTATCGATACTCAACAAGGTCATCGATAGATTGAAGATATCGATATGTCAGTAGCTTTATGGGCTATCGCCCAGTCCTACTTCAGCCGACACCAACTACAGTACATTGTTGGCCTTACGTGAGCTCAGTTGTTGTTTTGTTCATCATTTCAGTTCTTACTTTCAGTTGAATTTAATTGTTTCTGTACTGCATGCTGTTGAGATAGTTTGTGATCATGCACAAGTTTACAACAAGAAAGAAAAAGAAAACCGATTTTGATTCGTTCTCTAGCATTATGGTAAATTAAAAATACGCACTACCATAATAGCACTACCATAATAGCCTAGTTACCTATCTATAGCGGTTAAATGTTAGCACTGGCATCATTATTTGGAGACTGGTAGATCAGTGGGGTCGCAATATTTCATTATGTCACAAAGCAGTGGAGCGGAATTCGGATTCGAGTCTGCTACCATAGCGGTCGCGCGGTTCCATACCTAAGCGCCTATAACCGCTCGGCCACACCGGTAGGCCAATTAAATTAAATTAAAATCAGTTGAATTTCTCTGCGTCGCACAAATACCGCGATGATCAATAATAATATCAATAATACGCCCAAACGATGATGACAGTATTTCTTTCGAAAAAATTGCTCAAAGTTCTATCATTAGTAGCCCAAGTGGCAAAATATCGGCCAGTCTGGTCACCCGGGTGGCACTAAATTATGAAAATCAGTTGCGATACAGAACGATGAGGAGGATTTTGAGGAGAGCGAAATGTGTATGTGATGACAGCACATTCTATAGTTTGTTTCTAAAAATTTTTTTGGGCAGGCCACTCGAATTTGTCCTAGCCAACTGCGCCCTGCAACACTCTCCTCCTACCAACTCCCCATCCTTTCGTCCCAAATCTGTTTATGCTCTTTAAATACTACAATATAATAACTGAAATTTTTGATCACTTAAGGAAATTGAAGAATTTTAATGATATGAAAAACACTCTAATATAATCTGATATTTTGATGTTCTTAAGAACTTCTGACTTGGTATTGGGTAAGCCATAAATTTAAATTCAAGACTGTAGTGGAGGGAGATAGTTATTGTCAAAAGAGATTTGAACACTATTTACTTTATAAGTAATTCAGCACAAGATTAAGCTTTTTCAGCTCTATGATACTGAACCCTACACAAAGAACTGAGCTGTGAGGCAATGCATTATATTAGAATTTTATTTCATTTGGCAATAGAGTGAAGTTATCATATTTCCAAAAAAAGAAATATTTTTTTAGCATTTGGATGAAAGTTGTTCATTTTTAAGAAAAGCTTTTCTTGCTTAGTTTTATAGGTCAAATATTACTTGTATGAAGACTCCCAAAAGCAAATTATGTACTAAAATTAAAAAATAAATAAATATGTTTTCAAAATAAATGAAAAACTTGATCCTTTTAAAGTCCTCTTTAACAAATTGCACCCCTCTTCGGCAAAATCTTGCCTGCATTCTTCAATAACTGAATAGAGTCTGTCAGGTCACTAGATAGAAACTGCATTACAGTCTTCAATGTATTGTCACAATGGTGGATGTGAATCTGGGTGACTCAGCGAACGCCAAACCAGACTCATGTTTTTGTAGATTAATTTTTACCTTCTGATTTAGCCTGCAATAGTTTATTGAAGTACTGAACACTGCATCATCATGATACATATAACTGATTGCATATCTATCCTCCTACTTATTCATTTTATCATGACTACTGAAATGTGTAGAAATAATATCCATAGTTGTCAACACATATCCTTAGCGCCTTTGTTAGTGGAGTAGAGTGGTCATGTACTTAATTAGCTGAGGTAATGTTTCATCTGCAGGACGCCGAACAGCTGGAAGCCATCCTGCAAGAAGTGGAGGGCCAAATGCAGACATGTTCTCACGCGGAGTTAATACGGAGAAGCCACGAGCTGTCATCTATGATTCACGCTTTGCGTAAGAAACCAATGGCGAGCTTTGTCACTGCGCCAGTCCCTGCCGACTTCGTAAGGTGAGGTAAAATTTTAAGGGTAAGTGTTTAAAAAAAAAAAGAAGAGATTAGTATCACCCAAAATAATGTCATAATGTTATGATTATATCAAATCTAGAACGCCATTACCACAGCAACCGAAGGTAGAAAGTGTGCAGCCCGTCTCACAAATGAAATGTCAGTATTATTTAGTTGAAGTCATAACCACTTAGCTTTCATATCGGTTTCGTTCTATTTTCAGGCTCAGAATGGTGTGCGATAAGCGGCTTAAACTTTTTTGATTATCTACCCAGCAACACAAAATAACTAGAAAAGTAAATTTTAAAGGAAGACTACATTCGTTTCTTCTAGATGATTTCTTCTAATCTATAGACGAATGTTTAACTAGAAATTAGTAACATACATAATGCAGAAGACAGATGTATTTACTTTTGTCGTTAATTTTAAGTGTCAGTTATGGGTAAGAGCATCTGTAACATGAAAAGGACTAAAAAGTTGTCTATTGTTGGTCAGTTTAAATATCTTTAAGTAATAGCCAAACTCTGGTATGTATTAAATTTAACCAGTTAGCTTAAGGTATTTAGTACCCATTATCATACAAGCAAACACAACTATACATAGCCTGTAAACTGACTTGTTTCCCATTATTTCGAAACAAAATGTGTAAATAATTTATTGAATATGGAACTTATTGATCAACTAACTAAATAACTGATTAACTCTTTATGTCTGGTCCACATACGTGACAAAATGAGCCTTTTCGCAGCTAAAATATAATGACAACCATAGGCGTCCACAAGACGGGGGTGAGGAAGGAAGGGAGGCAAGAGGAGGCAGTTGCCTCATCCTGGAATCTGATTTTTTGTTAATTTCAAAATTCTCATGTATTTCTAAAAACGATTGTCTCTTATTCTACTCATCTACATGCAAGAGGTAACACAGTGACTTTAGTAAATAATACCCTGTTTCGTTGTCACGTTGTTCATGGGAAATTATACCGTTTTCTTGTTGTGACAGCGGTTTCGGTCTTCTTTTGCAAGCTTGGGGGATGTGAATCTTTACATTTCCAGAACAAAGCACCCGATATTATCTCTTTTGCTTTCTTGAATAGCGCTTCATGAGCTACAGGTAGGAACAGCTCCAACACCTAGTACAGTATGAAAATGGCTGCATATCTGCCCAATACCCATCCCTAAGTACCACAAGAACAACCCTTTACTTGCAAGCATCTTAATCTCAACAGGAAGTTTCCGGTAAGGGTTGCTGACACTTCATTCAGTTTTATGCGGTAGAGTGATTGTTACAGAGTATGAAGAACATGGTGACGCTATACCGGTACTGTACGTGTATTCACCTGTACTTCATCTGCAGGCCCAAATATAGGAAAAGCACAAATTTCAGCAATCAACAAAAGGAAAAAAATGATGAAATATCAAGGTCGAAAAGGTATTTAGACTGCCTCAAAGTTTATGGTTCCTGAACTATTTGGGGTGTAACCTTATGCGACATCCACCCATAGAGTTATCAGTGGAAAAATGCTCGTATCAGAGCACAAAAATGGCGAATATGCTCCTATTTAAAAGATTCTGATTGAAATGTGGAGTACCAGTTGCCACATTCTTCCTTCCTAAGCACCTTCAAAAATTTTTACAAAAATTTGGGAGTATGGACATGTTCGCACTCTTTTTAACATGCAGATCACCTCTCACTCCCACAAACTCTCCCAACAATAACTCGCTCAACCCCACTAGTCCACTGCTGTAAGTCATTCATACCATCTCAGTCACTCTGTGAGCTCAAGTTGTTGTCATTAATTATTTGTGTCTCTCTTTCCCCTACTACTACTATCTCCTCTCGCTGTCACTGTCTCCCTCTTGCTCTCTCTTACTGTCTGTCATTCCATCCCACTGCTGCTCTCTCTTCTCACTGCCAGTATCTCTCTCTTTCTCGTTGTCATTGTTATATACTCTCTCTCTCTCATTATCACTGACTCGCCCACTTCCAGTTTCTCCTTCTCTTTATTCCTGTTCCACTGGCACTGTCTCCTTCATTCTTTTCCTACCATTTTTTGTCACTGTCAAGTATTTTTCTGTACCACTGTCTGTCTGTCTGTCTGTCTGTCTGTCTGTCTCTCTCTCTCTCTCGCACACGGCCATTGTCTCTTTCGTTCTTTCTGTACCACAACAGCTGTCTATCTTCCAGGATTTGCTACTTATTCTTCTCTTTCCTACTGCCACTGTCTCCTTCTCTCTCAACATAAAAAAAACGCGAGTATGTTCGCGTTCCAAAATTTTTAAAGGTGCTGAGTAAGGTAGAATGAGGCAGCTGGTACCCTCTTTTCATTCAAAATGTTTTAAACTGGAGCATATTCACCCGCTCTGTGCTCCGTCTGGATCATTTTCCCGCTGGTTTCCTTGTTTTCCCTGTTACAGCGCATGTCACTCATATGAAAAGAACATTATGGATGAATAACTAACGTGAAACTAATGTTACATCTTAGACTGGATTTTACGCTCACAATAATTTTGCTTTCGCTTCAGTACTGCAACATGGGGTTCCCAGAACCCTTATTATGATAAAATAAACACTTTACAGCGTATTTATCCGTGATACGTCACTTTATTAACTACGAGGATCGGTCAAAAAGTAATGCCTCCCATTTTTTTTCTACTTAAAGAAATTAAGTTAAGTGAAAAATTTGAATTTGGCGCCATTCCTCAAACCTTCTTCTGCAATCCACTGCAGTAGTAACTTTCTGTGTCAACAGGTGGCAGCACAGCAGAAGTTTGTAAGATGGCCGACATCGATGTTCGTTTGAGACAGCGTTGTGTGATTGAATTCTTGAATGCAGAAGGTGAAACACCCATACGCATTCATGAAAGACTGAAGAAGGTGTATGGTGTTGTGACAGTGGATGTCAGCACTGTTAGACGATGGGTTCGTCGTTGTAAGGAAGCTGAAGGGCAAACACCGTTGACTGACGAAAAGCGGAGCGGCAGGCCGGTGAGTGCAGTGACTCCACACAACATTCAGCAAGTTGATGACATCATTCGTGGTGACCGTCGGGTGACTGCAGATGAAGTGTGTCGCATTATTTCTCTTAGTAAAGGCAGTGTGATCACGATTATTAAACAATTGGGGTACTCAAAAGTTTGTGCACGGTGGGTTCCAAGAATGTTAACCGATCAGAATAAAGAGGCAAGGAAAACAATAGCCTCCCAACACTTGCAGCGCTTCCGTTTGGAGGGAGATGAGTTTCTGAAAAAAATTGTGACCGGGGACGAAACATGGGTGCATTTTTTTGAACCCGAATCAAAGAGGCAGTCAATGGAGTGGCGTCACACAAGCTCGCCGAGGAAGAAAAAATTCAAAACTGTGCGATCGGCAGGGAAAGTTATGGCAACAGTTTTCTGGGATACAGAGGGTGTGATTCTGGTTGATTTTTTGGAGCAGGGATGCACAA
Organism: Schistocerca americana; assembly: GCF_021461395.2. Taxonomy (NCBI): domain Eukaryota; kingdom Metazoa; phylum Arthropoda; class Insecta; order Orthoptera; family Acrididae; genus Schistocerca; species Schistocerca americana. The sequence continues at coordinate 851,218,031 of NC_060119.1, forward strand.
TAAATTCTGTTCAATACGTCACAACCCTCAACAAACTTAAAGCACGTCTTCAGCGAGTTCGCCCAACAAAATCAATGGCAGATGTTCTTCTTTTGCATGACAATGCAAGACCACACACCAGTCATCACACCTCTGACGAGATTGTCAAAATTGGATGGGAAGTTTTGCCTCATCCCCCATACAGCCCTGACCTGGCACCATCAGTCTTCCATCTGTTCGGGCCACTAAAAGAAGCTCATCGTGGGATTCATTTTGAAGATGAGGAGGCCATCAAAACATCCGTGCGTCAATGGCTTAGGAAGCAGAGCTGTGATTTTTACCGTGCTGGGATACATGCCCTTGTTCAAAGATGGACCAAAACTGTAGAGATGGGCGGAGATTACATTGAAAAATGACAAAATGATCCTCAATGTTGTGGTTTTCAACCTATGTAATTGCATTTAAATTTCCTGACAATTAAACGTAGAAAAAAAAATAGGAGGCATTACTTTTTGACTGACCCTCGTACATTTTCGCCTCGCACCGCATTTTACGTGTACAAGTAAGGTAACTTTCCACCTCTATCTCGGGAACGCATAAAGACATGAAGAAAATTTTCAAGATTTTTCGAGATCGTGGACTTAGGAATATATCTTAAAAATTACAGCCGTTTGCTATGCATAGATGTCTTGGAATCCGCGGCTCGGATTTGGTACCCAAAAACCATGATTTTGGGATGTTTCTTGATAAGAGAATATATAGTTAAAACTTGAACAATCTGCTGCAGTAATTACGTAGACATCCGCTGCCGACGACGAAAAAACATTGAAAAACGCTTTTTCCAGGTTTTTCTCAGGAACTGTCCAAGCACTAAACGGTGCCCCCATAAGCCCCTATAGGCGCACCGCAGATTACATCTAATGCAAAAAGAACCAACCGAAATTCTCCATTTGCCTTAGTTTGAGGGTGTCTGTAATACTCAAACTTTGACCTTGTACTGTAGAAGAATTGCAATAAGAGGAATCTTCTGTTGGCTATCCAAAACACTTGACCATACCGTTCTATCACCAATAGAATCCGAGGTATGAGACCCGGAAAAATCCCGTTTCTATGCGCTGCGTTTAGACCATATTAGTAGCTCATGCTGTCGCATGCGTACCTATGAGTGAGTAGTCAGGTTCGAGATCTTTGCCAAAAACTCATCAGATTTGCCAAATCATAGTGATCTTCATCCCAGTCACGGTTAATATAACCAACAGACCTACAACCATGCAAGGTTTTTGTCAAGAACTCAGCAGATTGTGAAATCATAGCGATCTTCGTCGCAGCCATTGTGAGTGTAGTCGATGGACCTACAACCATGCGAGATCTTTGCCAAAAACTCAGCAGATTGAGAAATCAGCGATCTTCGTCGCAGCGATGATGAGCGTAATCGACGGGCTTACAACCATGCGAGATCTTTGCCAAAAACTCAGCAGATTTGTCAAATCATAGCGATCCTGATCGTAGTCATGGTGCATGTAATCAACGGACCTACATCATACTATATCTTTGCCAAGAACTCAGTAGATTGCCAGATCATAGCGAATTTCATCACATTCATGGTGAGTATAATCTACAGAACTACAACAATGCGAGATCTTCTGCAAGAGGGACAGAGATGTACAAGACGCAAAGTAAGTAGACAGAACTTTTGTACCTGAAGGGTGCCTGTCAAGTTCCATCGCTCACGAGAATTGTTTGCCTGCTACAACCAGTCCGCATCATCATGTTTTTGGTAGTTATGTTGAGTGGAGATGTTATAGTATCCATAGGCTTATTTGATCTATTAGATGTCATTGGAGTACAGATATGTGAATCGGTCTGCCTTGTGTTGTCTCTCGACCTCGGATAGGTTTGTTGCTTTTCTTCCTGGATGTTCGAGTGCGTCGTAATACGCGTTGCCATTCCTGTGGTTATGTCTCCATTGGAATCTTTAAAGTGCTCTTGGGACTAGTTTGATTACATTCCCGGACTCCTGCAAAAGTTCGAAGGAAAATGTTTTGGTAAGACCTGTTTCGTCCTGTTGGTGACTTTGGGACTGATGTGCAGTAAACTCAGGTTCGTTATGAGATGGAATTTTGCCATGTACTAGGTAGTGACGCTTCCAATCTTTCAGCAAGTACATGCCATCTGAAAATAGATATTAGGTGGCTGGAGAAGTGGGTTTTGTTGTTTCTAACTATCGCTGTCATGCTATAAACGCTCTTAAACTAAAATTGGTGGACCTAATTTCAAATCTGGCAGAGTCAATAAGATTTCTGGTGCTCAGTTTGGGATAAAGGGGAATGATTAACATCAGTCGTCGGCTATGGCAAGCGGAAACAAGCGACAAATGTAAATAATATGCCACCTGTGACGTCATATCAGTTCCGATTTCGTGAACGTAATAAACAAAAAATTTATCACATTGCGAAATAAATGCTTCGAATTACGAATATTGCAAGGCATAACAAAAAAATTGTTGTAAGTAAAAAGGAATCAAGTATCGTAAAATCACTCTCTGCCGCTATAAAGGACAGCAGAATACGGCTATAAAGGACAGCAGAACATACAGCATGAGGTGGAAATAAATGTTTCTGATAAAATTGTAAAATTTTCGTAAATATATCAACAGCAGATTTCAATACGCATTTATAAGTACTGTGGATGAAGTGTTGGGCACTAAACCGAATCCCAACTGTCAATTCTGTTAAAAACGACACAAAGAACCTGATTAAGAAAAACATATGAGCCGTAAGGAAACTGATGGAAATTTCGGGTAATATGCTCCATGCAACTGGAAAAAAATCACAAAAAGAAGTAGACTAAAAGTGCACTGTTAATTAATTACAGTTCCCGCACACGACATATCCAAAGGGGTGCGGAGCTGTCTGAATCCCCGTATCACCTAAATGAAATTTCACAGGGCCTAGTTGCCGTGTAGTGAATCTGAAAGATATTTTGATTTACAGTCAAATGAAAAATGGATATGCACTACCTACAATTAACAAAACCATCGGTAGAGCGAATTGTCGATATATCGATAACACTATCACCTGCCGCCCATCCCTGCTTTAGCAAAATGAACTACTCCTGTACATTGTCAGCTTTACTTGAGCTCAGTTGTATTGTTCATCATTTCAGTTATTACTTTCAGTTCAACTTAATTGTTTCTGTGTGGTGCACTGCTGAGATAGTTTGTAATCATGGATAAGTTTCTAACAAGTTCGAGGAGGAAAACCGATTTTGATTCGTCCACTAGTGTTATGGTAAGAAGTTAAAAATACATACACACTATTATAATAGCCTTATTACCCATCTGTAGCAGTTTAATGTTAGGCCGGTATTACACTATCAAATTTCTTTTTCAAAGATTTGATCAAAGATGTGATCAATTATTCCGCCAAATATATTTGACAAAAATATTTGACGAGGCGCTAAAAAGAGGTATCACACTGTCATCATATTTTTCATCAAACTTCAAGATGGCTGACAACAACAACTTGTTATTAACCTCAGCAGTTGCATGTACCACAATTGCACTGTTTGTACATGCGGAAGAGAGGCGGGGGAAAAAAAGGAAACATACCTGGGTGAAGCCGTGTACGTGAGCTTATAGTGGAGGACGCGAAGTCGTACATCAATTACTTAAGAATGGATGACCATACATTTCTGTATGTGCTCAGTGAAGTGTATCCTCATATCACAAAGCACAATATTCACTTAAGAACTGCTACATCTGCAGAATACAGGCTCACTGTAACACTCCGATTCCTTGCTACAGGAGAGGGTTAGGTTAGGTCAGTCTCCAAACTTCTTAATTTATTTTTGTATTCAGGGTGCCTCGCGTTGTAAAGCGCCTCATCAGCTTCATATACACTCCTGGAAATTGAAATAAGAAAACCGTGAATTCATTGTCCCAGGAAGGGGAAACTTTATTGACACATTCCTGGGGTCAGATACATCACATGATCACACTGACAGAACCACAGGCACATAGACACAGGCAACAGAGCATGCACAATGTCGGCACTAGTACAGTGTATATCCACCTTTCGCAGCAATGCAGGCTGCTATTCTCCCATGGAGACGATCGTAGAGATGCTGGATGTAGTCCTGTGGAACGGCTTGCCATGCCATTTCCACCTGGCGCCTCAGTTGGACCAGCGTTCGTGCTGGACGTGCAGACCGCGTGAGACGACGCTTCATCCAGTCCCAAACATGCTCAATGGGGGACAGATCCGGAGATCTTGCTGGCCAGGGTAGTTGACTTACACCTTCTAGAGTACGTTGGGTGGCACGGGATACATGCGGACGTGCATTGTCCTGTTGGAACAGCAAGTTCCCTTGTCGGTCTAGGAATGGTAGAACGATGGGTTCGATGACGGTTTGGATGTACCGTGCACTATTCAGTGTCCCCTCGACGATCACCAGTGGTGTACGGCCAGTGTAGGAGATCGCTCCCCACACCATGATGCCGGGTGTTGGCCCTGTGTGCCTCGGTCGTATGCAGTCCTGATTGTGGCGCTCACCTGCACGACGCCAAACACGCATACGACCATCATTGGCACCAAGGCAGAAGCGACTCTCATCGCTGAAGACGACACGTCTCCATTCGTCCCTCCATTCACGCCTGTCGCGACACCACTGGAGGTGGGCTGCACGATGTTGGGGCGTGAGCGGAAGACGGCCTAACGGTGTGCGGGACCGTAGCCCAGCTTCATGGAGACGGTTGCGAATGGTCCTCGCCGATACCCCAGGAGCAACAGTGTCCCTAATTTGCTGGGAAGTGGCGGTGCGGTCCCCTACGGCACTGCGTAGGATCCTACGGTCTTGGCGTGCATCCGTGCGTCGCTGCGGTCCGGTCCCAGGTCGACGGGCACGTGCACCTTCCGCTGACCACTGGTGACAACATCGATGTGCTGTGGAGACCTCACGCCCCACGTGTTGAGCAATTCGGCGGTACGTCCACCCGGCCTCCCGCATGCCCACTATACGCCCTCGCTCAAAGTCCGTCAACTGCACATACGGTTCACGTCCACGCTGTCGCGGCATGCTACCAGTGTTAAAGACTGCGATGGAGCTCCGTATGCCACGGCAAACTGGCTGACACTGACGGCGGCGGTGCACAAATGCTGCGCAGCTAGCGCCATTCGACGGCCAACACCGCGGTTCCTGGTGTGTCCGCTGTCCCGTGCGTGTGATCATTGCTTGTACAGCCCTCTCGCAGTGTCCGGAGCAAGTATGGTGGGTCTGACACACCGGTGTCAATGTGCTCTTTTTTCCATTTCCGGAGTGTAGCTCTATTAATTTTGTAGTTGTCGGCACGCACCAATTGTATTTACCGGAAATGTTTATAAAAACACTACAGACGACAGAACGCTGCATGTGGTAACATGTCACATTGCAGTGAACAGAAGACAAGCGACTTCTTTGATCAAATTTACAGCGAGGCCCTAGATTTGATCAAATATTGGACACCATTTGACAAAGTTCCCTATTACACCATCAAATATCTTTGAGAAAGATTTTTGACAAAGAAATTTGACAGTTTGATACCGGCCTTAGCTCTGGAGTTGTTATTTGGAGACTGGTAGAACTTTGGAGTTGCAATATTTCATAATGCGGCGGAGCAGTATACATCATTATAGTTAAAATTAGATTAAAGTACATGTAAATAAAAATGGAAGCGTTCGTTTGTACAAAATCAGTTCTTCACAGACTGCTTTGAAATTTCGACACAATGTTCAAATACATGTGTGTTGTTACAAGGGCCTGCTGTAAAGTAAGGTGTCCGAATGTTTTACTCTGTTCTCAATATCAGTTGAGATGTTTACATGTCACGCGAATTTCTGGGTCTATTTTTCCGTTTCGCTAACGCAAGTTGCAAAGCTCTGCAGCTAGAGGGCTCCGAATTCACGACTTTAACATGGCGGTGTGTATCATAACAATGTCAATGCGTGAAAACAGTATATATATATATATATATTGTTGCTCCAATAGCTATATTAAGATATGCACATATTCGAATGCAAATTCAAGGGAATCGGTGAAGAAATTTTGGAGATTTAAGATTTTGCACGAACAGACATATACATCTATATAATTACAAGAGTAAATGTTCGTTTGTTCACAATCTTAAATCTATGGAAGTTCTTCACCAATTGCTTTGAAATTTTGGCACAACATTGCATTCAAATATATGCATTTTAATATATCAATCTTTTAATGTTTATAATATACAAATAAATATGTAATGTATAAAGTGGAAACATTATTACCAGAAATAACGAAAAGTTATTAACTGGTTTACTTCAAATTTTTATTCAGTACTCTAATTAACATTCAGGTGGACATATGCTATCTATTTTAATATATATTCTGAGGTGACAAAAGTCATGAGCTAGTGAAGGTGTAAAAGGGCAGCACACTGGATTGGTGGAGCTGTCATTTGTACTCAGGTGATCCATGTGAAAAGATTTCCAATGTGATAATGGCCACACGACGGGAATTAACAGGCTTTGAAAATGGAGTTGTAGTTAGAGCTAGACACATCAGACATTCCATTTTTGAGTTCAGCATTCCAAGATCCACAGTGGCGAGGGTGTGCCAAAAAAACAAAACATCGTGCATTACCTCACAGCACAGACAATGCTGTGGCCGACAACCTTCACTTGACGACTGACAGCAGCGGTGTTTGCATAAAGCTGTCACTGCTAAGACAAGCAACACTGTAGGAAATATCCGCAGACAATGCCATGGCAAATGACCTTCACTTAACGACTGAGAGCAGCAGTGTTTGCCTGAAGCAGTCACTGCTAACAGCATGAAATCACCGCTGAAATCAATATGGGATGTACAGTGAACGTATCTGTTAGGACATTGCAGCGAAATTTGGCTTTAATAGGCTATTGCAGCAGACAAACAAAGCGAGTGCCATTGCTAATAGCATGACATCACTTGCTGTGGCTCTCCTGGGCTCTTGACCGTATTGGGTGGACCCCAGACAACTGGAAAAATGTGGCCTCGAGTCCCAATTCAGCTGCTAAGAGCTGATGGCAGGGTTCAACAGTGGCGCTGATCCCACAACGTCATGGACTCAAGACTTTTTGCAGTGACACATTTATCTATAATGAAGCACTATATTAAAGAAGCTGCATAAATATTCAGTCAGATCTTGATAAGATTTCAATGTAGCGCAGAGATACCCAGCTTGCCCTACATGTTTACAAAAATAATTTTTGCACTTCACAAAACGATGAAACTTAGTTTCCTATGACTATAATATAAACGAGTCATTGTTGGAATATCGGCCAACGTACAAACACCTGGGTGTAGCACTTTGTAGGGATATGAAATGAAATAATCACACAGATTCAGTTGTGGATAAAGTAGGTGGTAGACCGGTTTATTTGTAGAATACTGGAGAAGTGCAATCAGTTTACAAAGGAAGCTACTTAAAAATCACACTTTCGACCGTTTATAGAATATTGTTCAAGTGTGTGGGACCCTTACCACATAAGACTAACATGGGATACTGGACATATACAGAGAAGGGCAGTGTGAATGATCACAGGTTTGTTTAGTCAATGTGAGAGTGTCACAGAGATAGTGAAGGAACTGAACTGGAAGACTCTTGAAGATAGATGTAAACTATCCTGAGAAAGTCTATTTACAAAATTTCAAGAAACAGCTTTAAATGATCACATGTATCGCTCACATTGGGATCATGAAGATAAGATTAGAATAGTTAGTGCATGCACAGAGGCATTCGAATAACCATTCTTCCCACATTGCATACATAAATGGAACAGGGAGAAACCCTAATAACTGATACAATGAGACATACCCTCTGCTGTGCACCTCACAGTGGTTTGCAGAGTGTAGATGTACATGTCAACAGGGCACTGTGTAACCAGGTGGTGGCTACAAAATGGTACAGATGTGTTAACACGGAATTTACTTATTTCTGAGGTCCAACTGAACCAATCATATTGGAAATGGTTATGTTTGGCTTCTGGGAGACTATTTGCAGCCATTCAAGGACTTTATGTTCTCAAACAACAATGAAATTTTTAAGGATGACAATGTGCATTGTCACCTGACCACAAATGGCGCAATTGGTTTGAAGAACATCCTGGGCAATTTGAGCTACTGATTTGGCCATGCAGACCTTCCGACAAGAATCTCATTGAACAATTGTGGGATATAATTGGGAGGTCAGTTCTTGCACAAAATCCTGCATTGGCAACGCTTTTGCAATTATGGATGGCTATAGAGGGAGCATGGCTCATTATTTCTGTAGGGTAATTGTAATGACTTGTTGAGTTGCCGCCACATTGATTTGCTGCTCTACGCCAGGCAAAAGGAGGCCTGCCATGATATTAGGAGATGTGCTATGACTTTTGTCACCTTAGTGTATATAAATATAAATGTAAAATATATAATAGTGAAAGGTTATTAGTAAACAAGAAAGTTGTTTTTATAGATTATCAGCTTATAATTTGAATATTACTACAGAAATGAATTTGTAGTGGCAATGAACAACGCTCAAGGTCAGCGAGTGGGGGGAAAGGGAGATTGATAGATGGGTGGGAGGAAATGGACTTCGAAGGCGGAAAAGAGGAGCTGGACAGAGAGAGGGAACAGAAGGGGATGGAAAGAGAGGAGGAGGACATGATGGACAGAGAAAAAGGAGGGTGTAGATGATGGACAGAGAGACGGGGAAGGAAGATGAGATGTGCGAAGTGAGAGAGAGGCAGAGATGGGCAGGGGTGGGGAGAAGGAGACTAAGCCTTGTGTCCAATTCCCATGCATATCATATCATAAATTTATGCTTTCTCTTTTCTTTCTTTTACATATAGGCCTAACCATACTGAGTCACAGCAACACTTAAACGGGAACAGCTGGTCAGTCCATAAATGTTCACTTGGCTATGCCTGTGTTGTCTAAAAATTGCATTGATCAATCAAAACGTCACCCAAACTGGGATGGTTACATATATTTAAAAAAAATTGCTCAAAATTCCACCATTAGTAGCCCAGTTGGTAAAATACCACCCACTATGGTCACCCAGGTGGAACTCGGTTATGGAAACCAGTTTAGATACAGAAACTTGGGAGGTTTATGGAGAGCAGAAGGAGTATATGATGACAGCACATGCTATTGTTTGTTTCTAAAATAAAATAAATTTTATGTACACAACCAAGTATGTTGTACATCGTACAAGAGTTTGTAAGTGTCAGATACTGTATAACCATATCACGATGGATAAATACAAACTTATTCATGAGGTTGCATGCATTAGAAGTCTATCTGAAATCAATATGTGGATTAGTGTTAAGATAGCTCATAGTATATGTGTATTCCGTTATATTTTATTAATAAATTTGACTACTATAGTTTCAAGCTGGCTGTTGAAATAATATTTTTAAAAAGTTCTTGATCATTTGAGGAAACTGAAGAATTTTAATGAAATGAGAGGTAATTTCATAAAATTTGAAATTTAATTGAGAAATTTGGGATGCTTCAAAGTGCTGAAGGAATTTTGACGTGGTTTCAGATAAGTTGTAAATTTAAATGCAAGAATAATAACTATTATCAAAAGAGATTTGAACTCGTTTTTCTAGATAAGTCATTCAACCCAGCATTAAGACTCTTCTGCTCAGTGACAGTGAACCTTATATTACAAGACTGAGATGAGATTTTTTTTGTTAGCAGAGAGGTAATACAATATATTAGAAATATACAAGGGTAAGTCAATTATTATCTGCAGTTTAGTTATATTTTTATTTATTTTGGTAGTACTGTCGTTATACATTGATGACACCTACTTGGTTTATTTGTTGTTATATCTTTGCAATTTTTAAGCTGCTAGGTTAGTTTCGTTATCTCTGCCGTGCTGCTAATCATGGCTGCTCCGCTGTCTATTTGCACCAAAGAAGAGCAACCTTCAGTGATCCATTTTTTGTGGTCGGAAGGCGTATCAGGGGCCGAAAGTCACCGAAGACTTTTGGCACAGTACGGAAACAGTGTTTTGCCACAATGGAGTGTCTACGAAAGGATTGAAAAATTCCGAAATGTGCACACAAGTGTTAAGCATGATAAAGGAGCTGGACGACTGTTTACCGCCACAAATGAAGAAACCACTGAGCATTCACATGAAATAATTCTCTTAAATAGACGATTAACTATTGACGAAGTGGCACATCATCTGAAAATTAGTCACGGTTCTGCCTACAGAATCATCCACAACAGACTTGGGTTTCATAAAGGTTGTGGAGGATGGGCCCCAAAACAACTCGCACAGTTGCATAAACAAACACGCTTGGACATCTGCAAAAAACATTTGGAGCAGTATGGTAACTTCTTAGACAGTATCATTACTGGTGACGAAACATGGATCCATCATTACGAGCCGAAGAGTAAATGGCAGAGTATGGAATGAAAACATCCAAATTCTCTGTGCAAGAAAATGTTCAAGACCCAACCATCCGCAGGAAAGCTGATGCTTACAGTTTTCTGCGACGCACAAGGTCCAGTACTGGAACATGATGGGGAAAGGCGCTCAACAATGAACAGTGTACATGACAGTGAGATGCTTACTGCCAGGCTAAAGCCTGCAATTCGAAGCAAATGCCGAGGATTGCTGTCAAAAAGTGTTGTGTTGTTTCACAACAATGCTCGTCTGCATACTGCTGCCCACACTGCTGACATGCTCCAGAAACTCAAATTTGAAGTACTGGATCATCCTCCATATTGTCCTGATCTTGCCCTTTTGACTATCACTTGTTTGGTCCACTCAAACAGGCATTAAGGGCTGTTGATTTGCCTCAGACAAAGCAGTGAAAGAAGCTGTGCATTCCTGGTTTGCAGCTCAGCTGAGAACCTTCTTTTATGAAGCCATCAGGAAGCTTGTACGACGACGGACCAACTGAGTTGAAACGCACGGAGACTATGTCGAAAAATGATGTTCGTGTAAGTTACCTATTTGATTACAATAAAATTTTATAACCACTTTGCAGATAATAATTGACTTGCCCTCGTAATTCATTTGGCAACAAAGTGAAATTGTCGTATTCACAAAAAAAGAAGTATTTAATTGTGTGTGTGTGTGTGTGTGTGTTTAATGACATTGAAAGACATTGAAATGTATCAAAACCTACACATCAGATCAAAAATGCGTTATTATTCCAATTGGTTCGTCTTGTACGGAGACATCCAGCTATAACGCAGTCGACCTGTCAACCCACCAATGCGTGGGTAGTAGGGCAAATCTTCAGTTGGAACCCCCATTTTTTAAATATCAGATTGCGATTCTATGGGACAATCTACGAGGGTGAGTCTAATGAAAACCTTACATTTGTAATAACAAATCGAAATTTCGCGCTGTTATCCTGTAAGTCGGTAAACATGCTACTAACAGTGTCCAGAATGGCCTGTAAGTGGCAGCATAGTGCAGATGCACACATACCGTCGCAGTGTCAGTATAAAGATGGCTGCCCCACTTGCGACTTGCACCAGGGAAGAACAGCGTTCTGTTATTCCATTTTTTGGCAGTGAAGGTGTGAAACCTACTGAAATTCATCGACGAAGGTTCAGTACAGTTACGTATGTTAGTCACAGCAGCAAGTCTATGAATGGAGTAGGAAGTTCGCTAATGGTGGTGACTTCTGTGGAAGATGCTCCTCGTCCAGGTCAGGCACAACGAGTTGTGACTCCACAGAACAGTGCAGCAGTTGAAGCCATAGTGAAGGGCCGGCCGCTGTGGCCGAGCGGTTCTTGGCCTCTTAGTCTGGAACCACGCGACCGCTACAGTCGCAGATTCGAATCCTGCTTTGAGCATGGATGTGTGATGTCCTTAGGTTAGTTAGGTTTAAGTAGTTCTAAGTTCTAGGGGACTGATGACCTCAGATGCTTAGTGCCATAGTGGTCAGAGCCATTAGCCATAGTGAAGGAAAACTGCCGAGTGACACTGAATGACATTCCTGCATGTTTACAGATTAGTCATGGGTCAGCACACCACATTGTGCATGATGTGCTCCAGTTTCACAAAGTGTCTGCAAGATGGTTGCCACGGCAGCTGACTCCTGAAATGAGAGAACGACGTGCTGCTTGTGAAGAACTTCTGCGGTGCTTTGAACGATAAGGTGATGGCTTCCTTGCAAGAATCATTACTGGGGACGAAACCTGGGTTCACTTCCACCAACCAGAAACGAAGAGAGCGATCAAGGAATGGCACTATTCCTCATCACTAAAACCAAAGAAGTTTCGATCAGAACCATCAGCAGGGAAGGCTATGCTGACTCTCTTTTGGGACGAAAAAGGCGTCATTTTAGAGCATTACGTGCCTAGAGGGACCACTGTCACCAGTGCATCATACACAGATCTCCTAAAAAATCATTTGCGGCCTGCAATCAAATCAAAGTGACGCGGATTGCTGTCAACAGGTGTTCATTTTCAACATGACAATGCAAGGCCCCACACTGCCCGTACAACAGTTGCAACAATCACAGACCTGCATTTTGAGTGTCTTCGTCATCCACCATACTCACCAGACCTTGCCCCGAGTGATTTCCATATATTTGGACCACTCAAACATGCCATGGGAGGAAAGAAGTTTCGTTCTGATGAAGAGGTACGCCACGCAGTGCATAAGTGGTTGCGCAGACTACCAAAAGAATTTTTTTCTAAAGGAATTTATGCACTTTGTAAGTGCTGGAGGTTTTGCAGCGAGTGTGGAGGAGATTATGTTGAAAAGTGATACAGCTTTGTACCACTTCTGCACAATAAATAATATTTAAAAAAATATTTAAGGTTTTCATTATTGTTTTGGAGAACAGATGTGCAAATGGACGATGATTGTTGCAACCATAGAAGAAAAAGATTTAAATGATCCTTATTTACGGGGAATGTAGGAGAAATCTTGAGGCTGCTGTTGCCTTGTAACCCAAGAGTTTTCCAGAGGAAGCTCCCTTTCAATTGTTCTTTTACAGGGTTGTGGATGACTTTATATCTGATGGCAACAGGAAACAAACATGTTGCAGGAGAAGCTAATGAAATAGTTGTACTAGCAGGCGTGCACCACAAGCCACAGATAAGAGCCTGGCAATTACACTGCAATTCTGGTATGTCTGTAAGTAGTTATTGCCGTAGTACTGCATCATGTAAGTATCTTCTGTACCATGTGTCACTGCATCATTAACTTAATATTGCCGATTTCCATAATAGGGTAGTGTTTTGTTTATGGGCACGTCAAAAAATCCAAACAACCCCCATGTTCTTTGGTGAGGTACTATTTTCTGATAAGCCTACATTCACAAACTGTAGTAGTTATTAACCAGCATAACATGCACTGCTGGAGTGTAGACAATCCCCATTGGTTATGGCAAGCTGACCATCAACATCCCTGGTCAGTTAACATATGGTATGGCATCATGGGGAACAAACTCAGTGGTCAGTATTTTATTGATGGCACATTGAATGGATGCAAAAATAAAACGTTTTTGGAATAGAAACTACCGGTACTCAACATCCTTGATTGGTTAACATATGGTATGGCATCACGGGGAACAAACTCAGCTGTCAGTACTTTATTGATGGCACATTGAATGGATGCAAATATAAAACGTTTTTGGAATAGGAACTACCGGTACCACTGCAGAATGTTGCTGACTACCAGTCAACATGGCGTCCGGTACAGTTGTTTATAGTGAGAAAGTGAACAAAAGTTATAGTTGTGTGGTGAAAAACGGAACATACGTAAATTATAACAGTGAAATAGTGAAGCTAAATGAACGTGTATCAAGCCTGCAATTAATTGTAGATGTACTAAGGCGGGACATTGCGCATTTAGAAAATGAAAATGCCGAACTGAAAAAGGCGCGTAATATCCCGATCGCCAAAGCAAGTAAAACACGGAACTGGGAGCACAGGACTAGCATGATCACGGAAGAAAGAAGCGAAAAGGTGATAAATACAACGAATGGAACGAACCGCGGCAATAAAAGCAGTTTCAGTGTCCTACCTCAATAAACGAGTGCTCTGAAGTGGATATAGGCCTAAAGGCGGAAACAACAAGGCAACATATGTTTACTAGGCCAAAAAAGGTTGGTCGTGTGAAACTCAGTGACTGTAGAATTACTGTGGTAACAAAAAACCGTTTTCATGCACTAGATTCAGATATAAATGTGGAATCCACGGAAAACTGTGACGACAACAACACGCCGAATCTACATAGTGACAAGCACATGAGCAGAAACGTCCGCAATAAACGTGAAGACAAACTCAAAGTGAAAATATTCTCTGATAGCCAAGGACGTGAGATTGCAAAAATACTACGTTACAGTCACTGTATACAAGCAACTAGTATTGTCAAACCAGGTGCACCCATCCAAGAACTCGTTAGAAACATAGAAACTGAAAATGATCGTCATATTGTCGTCATAGCAGGAGCCAATAATGTATATAAAAACGACTTCCACAGTGCAACACGAAACCTTAAGGCAATACAAAATTCAACAGGAGAGAAATCAGTTTTTGTAGTCGGAATTCCACATAGGCATGACCTTTCGGAATGGTCATGTGTGAACGTGGAAATCATAAAAGCAAACAGGCAATACTCAAAGATTTGCATGGCCTACCAAAATGCATATTTTATAAGTATGGACTCCTTGCAAAGAGACTGTTACACGAGACATGGCATGCACCTTAATAACAGAGGCAAGAAGATTCTGTGCCAAAACATCAGCATGATACTGAAAGCATCTGACAACCAAGAAGTAATTGCTGCTCTTCCAGTTCCTTGCTTGACGCAAGCAGAGCCTGAAGAAATGGTTACTTCTATTGCAGCAGTAGAAGTAGAGGTGGAAGCAGCAATTGTACCTACACACACAACAAACGCTGCAGCAGCAGTACCTACCACACTTCATCTACAGGATTCAACAGCAGCAGAAGATGAAGCAACATCCAAATCTCCACTGTCACCAGTTGCCACAACAATGCCTACAGCAGCAGCAGCAGCAGCAGTACCTATCACACTTCACCAGCAAGATTCAACAGCAGCAGAAGAAGCAGCATCCACCTTATCTCCTCAGTCACCAGATGCCACAACAGTGCCTCCAGACACCATAACAGCAGTTACATCAATTCCTCTAGTAGCAGCTTCATCTACAATATCATCACAAGGAGGGAAGAGTAGGTATACAACAGTAGATGTGCTACCACTCCAAGTGAACAATTTTTTAGTAAAAGGCAACAAGAGACAGAAATCCAAAAGATAAGCCCTGAAAAACGTTTGAAAACCAATCACCATAATGTTCAGTGTGTAAGCAATAAAAGCATGGATCTTAAAATATGTTACCTTAACGTTCAAGGACTGAAAGATAAAGAACTTATCATAAATGAGTTTGGTCTTGATAACCAGTTTGATATTTTTTGTCTGGGTGAACACTGGGCTAATGAGAATGAACTTGCAGTTGCCAAATTTGACAATTTTAGTATAGTAAATAGCTACTGTAGGAAAAAGCACATTAGAGGTGGTGTGGCAATTTATTCCAACCAGTCACTCAATTGTACAATAACCAAACTAGACCTAAATTCCTTGTGTGATGAACAGCACTTTGAAGTTACGGGTATAATCATTAATAGTCATAAGCTAATAGTAGTATCCACGTACAGATCACCAAAAGGGAAGCATTAACATATTTTTAGAAAAAATGGACATGCTATTGAGTAAATTAAGTAATATTAAATGGCTACATTATGATATTGCAATAGGAGGTGATTTGAATGCTGATTTTGATGTTACTATATGTAAGGGTCGTGTTGCAGATCTGGAAAACTTACTAAGACAATACAATTTACATCATGTTAATAACAGGCCCACAAGAAACAAAGCATGTTTAGATAACATCTTTGTAAACTTCAAGACCACTGAAAACACATGCAAAGTTGTAGTGTTCCCATTCTCTGACCATGACTCCGTATCTCTAAATTATGCAAGTAAAATTCCCCTCAATAGGAGCAATGCAAACAGACCTGTCCCAACAGTTGTGATTACCAGACCCATAACTGAGGATAAAATTAACACATTTCGTAATTCCCTTGCTGACAGATCCTGGTTTGGCCATTGTAGTGTCGATGGACATTACACATCAAGTAATGACCTACCAGCCAAAATAATATTTGATAGATTTTTTAATGCATTCTTGACCCTATTTAACCATAGTATTCCCATAAAGAAAATCAAAATAATGGACAGCAGCCACAAATCCAGATCTCAAAACAGACAAAATATATGGTACACTAAACAGCTGAAAGATCTAAAGAAACAAGTTTTGTTACTGTACAACATATACAATAGTATGAAGTCTGACTGTGCCAAATCAGCCTATGTGGAATGCAGGAATGAATACAAAAAAGCCATCCTGCAAGCCAAAAAAACCTACAATGCCAACAGCATACATATTTCCACCAATAAATGCAAAACCGCTTGGAAAGTAATTAACAGTGCTGCCAGAGATACTAAAAAAGACCAAATTAATATCCCACCACAAACACTCAATGAGTTTTTTATTAATTCAGTGAAAGAAATAGGAGACACAATTATCAAACCAGACATTAGTCCATCAGAGTTACTCTCCCAAAATTGGGGTAGACAGTCACTAAATACAAGCATGGTAACATTCTCCGAAGTATCGCCTAGATATGTACAAGGGGTCATAAAACAACTGAAATCATCTGATAGCTTACAAATATATGGCATATCATGCAACCTGCTAAAAAAGTGTGTGACCGCATTCTCTACCCCTTAACCCATTGCATACACAAGTGCTTACTTGAGGGATATTTTCCTGATGAGTTAAAACTGTCTAGGATCGTCCCAGTTATACAAAAGGGGAGATAAAGACTCTCCATCTAGCTACAGGCCTATTTCAATAGTACCCCGCATTCTCCAAGGTAATAGAATGCATCATGTACCAACAATTATCATCTCACTTTGAGAATCTAGGAATAATTAATGATACACAATACGGGTTTAGGAAGAATCTGTCGACCATTGATGCAATCAACACGGTAGTCAGTTACATCCTCAAAGTTTTTGAGAACAAAGGCTTTGCTCAGGTCTCATTCTGTGACCTAAGCAAGGCCTTCGACTGTGTTGAGCACATGCCACTACTAGAGAAACTAGAATTCTACGGCATCAAAGAAAACAGTCTCAGACTATTAAAAGCTTATCTCAACAACCGTCAACAGGTAGTTTGTGTTGGTAAGGAAATGTCAAACATAGAAAATGTTAAAGTAGGTGTGCCTCAGGGATCTGTACTGGGGCCCTTCCTGTTTCTGATAATGATCAATGACCTCCACTCGTTTATTAGATCCACCATTGTATTGTATGCAGATGATACGACTTTTCTCCATAGCAGTAACAGTCTTAATGATCTTAAAACCTGTGCTGAAAATACACTCACTCATGCAGCATATTGGTTCAGAGCAAATGGTTTCCTGCTAAATGAAAATAAAACTCAGCAGATAATCTTCACCCTAAGAGACAAGCCACTATCTGATGACCCTAGTTCTGTTAAATTCCTGGGAGTTAATTTAGACAAAAAGTTATCCTGGGGCCAACATGTAAACTATATTAGTAGTAAACTATCGAGAGTAATTTATTTATTAAAACAACTCAGAAATTGTGTACCTGAAACATACATCAGATCATCTTATTTTGCATTTTTCCAGAGTATAATATCCTATGGCATTATCTTGTGGGGTAACTGTAGTCATATACATGACATCCTATTATTGCAGAAGAAAGCCATTAGGATAATTACAAATTCTTCACGTAAGGCTCACTGCAAACCCTTATTTACTAAACAAAAAATTATGACTGTAATAAACCTCTATATATACAATGTCTTAATCTTTACGAAGAAGAACCTACAAGATGTGAAACGTAGAGAAAATGTACATTGTTACAACACAAGAAGCATCAAACACATATACACGCCTTACCACAGACTATCAAAATCAATAAATAGCTATGAAGTCACAGGGCACAAGCTATTTAATAAGCTGCCACATGCCATACAGGATCTTCCTGAACATACATTCAAAGAAAGACTG
Organism: Schistocerca americana; assembly: GCF_021461395.2. Taxonomy (NCBI): domain Eukaryota; kingdom Metazoa; phylum Arthropoda; class Insecta; order Orthoptera; family Acrididae; genus Schistocerca; species Schistocerca americana. Next base: position 851,236,154 of record NC_060119.1, read on the forward strand.
CATGAATGGTTTATTGCCCACCCGTTCTATGATATCAATGAATTCTTCAACTGTAAAATGCAGTAATCCAACAGATGACCCACTGTACATTTATTGTAATATAAGCTAAAATATTTCAGTAGTCAATACCTTATCACACTGTATTATAAATTGTAACTTCATTTGACGTTGTCAATTGCTGTAATGGCCTAAAGGCAATAAAATCTTTATTATTATTATGTGGCCATTTGAGAACATACATGGTTTGAGCATGACGACTGCCCAGCACATTATGCTAATGAAGCACGGGAAGTATTAGACCATGTTAACATTGGTCGGTGGATCAGCAGAGGTTGCCTTATTAACTGGCCCATTAGGTAGCCAGATTTCTTTCTGTGAGGATATATAAAAGAAAAGGTGTACCAGCAGGCCTTGAAGACATTGTCGACCACATCAGAAATGCCTACGCTGATATTCCCACAGATTTGCTTGTGTCCTGTGTACGGTCATAGACCACTAATTGTATTGAAGTTGACAGTATTACGTTTGAACACTTACCCTAATTGGAAAAGTAGAGTAACATTTGCCTCAAGCCACGACTATAGTGGCATGTGAAGTACTCCCCTATTTGAAATGTTGGAGGAATACAATGTTACAAATGGGGTTTCCAATTACAAGTTACACAATATTGGCCTGCCCTACCCTCGCAACATGGAGGTGAGGTCCCACACAACATTGGTCATTCAAGGGCCATTGAGTAGCATGTCGTAAATTACAATCGTGTACCCATTTCTATTCCTCCAATTACAGTGCCACCTGTGGCGAAATGAAGAAAATGCTTCAGACCAAACATTTGTAGATTTTTCTGTTGAATTATAATCTGCAATTAAAAAAGGGGCTTCATTAAAGATTTCAAAGTTGCCCTCTCATGGGATGGATTGTGGGTCAAGTCTGGTTTCATTAGATGTCCCCCCTCTGTACCCCTCCAATACAAACAAGACGAACAAATTGGAGTTATAACATTTTTTTTAATCCGATGTGTAGTTTTTGAGATTTTTCAATGTTTCCAGTTAAAATGAACACCTTGTGTATCTCTCTCCCTCCCTGTATCTCTCTCTCTCTGGGAAGAATATGTGCTATACCTCCTTAAGAAAAGCTTTTCTTGCTTAATTTTGTAGGGTGAATACTATATGTATTAAGGCCTCCCAAAAGCAAAATTAAAAAATAAATTTGTTTTCAGAATAAATTAAAACCATGAGTCCTTTTAAAGTCCTCTATAACGAATCGAATCCCCCCTTTGACAAAATCCTGACTATGTCCTTGCTCGCACAATGAATGATGGGAAGTGAACACAGCAAATCATAGAAAGCGAATCAGATTTTCCTCAGAAATATTATTTGGCTTGAAAATAAATTTACCTTTTACAGTGTATCTGAAATGGGACAATATTTCTGATAATGAAAATCTTGTAAATTGATACATTCAAAAGTGATAGCCAAATAAGCATTACAACCAACAACCTGAATACAATAAATTGTCAGTATACTGTCCTTAACCAAAGACAATACTCATTTGTAAATAATATCAGCTGGTATTTGCTTCTATTAAGTCATAGCTGAACCACTTTGTAGTAATTTTCAGCAAAATAAGAAGTACAAGAGGGTTATTGCAAAGACAAATATGTATCTCAACATATGCTTCAGATCAGTATATTATGCCAGTCATATTATTGCGTTGTCATTTGTTTCCTTCGACAATTCTCAAATTTTCACATTTCAGCTAACATACGCATCAGGTTATGCTGCAGGTGACACCATAAGCACACATAGTTTTCTTGCCTTTCATGACCAACTAGTGCCTTTCAACCTAACCTAGACCTTGGACTAAGCTTTAAAATAGTCTGTCACCATAGACATGTATTTCACTGTAATATTCATTGACTTTGGCAACTCACAACCAGATCATACATTCCTACCTAACCTAGACCTTGAGCTACTGTTCAGACCAGTCTGTCACCACAGACACGTTTTTCGCTGTCACATTCATTGGCTTCACCAACTCATAACCAAACCTTTTCGTTACAACCTAACTTAGACATCAAAGACAGACTTCTGTTTACAATAACGACAAAAGGTTGAGAAATTGGTTTCTCCATAAAACAATGAGATTATGACCAGTATAATGTAATGCCATACAGAAATTTAATTCAAAATACACACCAAAACGTGATGTCGCAGCAGCATTATGTCATTGGCCAAAGCTAACAACTCATATTAAACCTTCCTCTTGACCCTCACTTTGGAACAGAAGCTTAAATGACTGCTACATATAAGGGACTCAACAACTCTAATCGTCAAAGTTCTTAATATTTTCAAATGTACTGCTCATAGGACATGAGGAGTTGACCAAGCTTGCCTGTTCCAATTCTGTAGTTTCTGCTTAGTGCTGGTTATTGATCATGGATCTTTGGGACTGTAATACACGAAGACAATGGATACAGTCCAGCGTGAGTGAATTTATGTTGACCATGGACATGTTTAGAGTGGTTCGTTAGCTGCCACATCGTATCTGGTGACAATGGTGACAATTTCTCATAGTGTGGTAAGTATATTAAATCTCTTCAGTAGTTCAGGCACTTGTATGCACCCATGGAGTGACTTTTTCAATAATAATTCATGAGAAAAGAGATAATTTTGGACCTTTGCAGAGAACGATATTTTACAAACAGATGTGATAACATAAATATTTTATGCCAAAGTTGAATTAAATTGCTGCCTTGGCATCTGAAGAAGCCCAGAATTGCTTATAATTCAACTAATTTTATGAAAGAGTGCTTTCCAAATGTAATTTTCAGATTTTGCTTTGGCAGTACAGTGTCTGAAAAAAAAAGAATCAGCACTCAGAAGACATGGTAGGAAGTCAGTGTAACTTCATACACCATCGGCGAGTATACAAATGATTTAGAGTTGCAGTTCTCTATGACAGGAAGAATGACCACCAAAGCGCACTAGTGTTGTTCATATTTCTGTTGGTACCTGTTCATGTTTACTTTCGGTCCCAGACTTGGTAGGCTATATGAAAGCCATGAGCATGTCCTAATTTAAGTATGATAACAGTGTAGTATGTGGAGACGTAATGTTCTTGTGTGAGGCAGCTTTATTAGCACCTGACAGAGTTTGAAAGAGGCCTCATTGTGCATTTCCATTTGACTGGCCAGTCAAATTGTGTAATATCTAGACTTGGTGGATACTTGGGTGTGACAGTAGCTTGATGTTGGACTATATGGGGACATAAAGCCAAGCATAAGCATTATCAAGATTCCAATCGAACCTGTGTGACCGACACAAGGGTGGATCTCTGTATCGTGCACCGTGTATATATTGTAACCCTTTCACATCTCTGCCTGCCTTACAACTGCAAGTAATGACCTCCCTTCAACATCCTACGTCATCCTGCACCATTGGTTGAAGATCAGCAGTACCCAGACTAGGGAATTACAACTAGGGAATTATCATTCCATGAGTAGGCTGCCAATAACATAACAAGAGAAATGGCTGCATTTGGTGTGTAATGCCATGACCGAAAAGTATGGACTGCCCTGGTGACCATCATCAACAAATACGGTGGCAACCTTGAGTGAGAACCCATCCTCCAGTGCTTTGGAGAAATAATGTTGGTACTCCTGGCATCGTTGGTGAAACTCATCAGGTATGACTTCAGGTCATGGCTGGTAGTGATTGAGGGAACTCTGACATCACAGACATCTTGCATCCTCATGTGACAGTACTGTGGTGTCATTTTTCAGAATAAAAATGCTTGTCAACATACAGCAATTGTCTCTGTGAACCTTATGCATGATGTTGAGATACTCCCATGGCCATCAGGATCCACATATCTATCCCCCACAGATCATGTGTGGGATCAACTCAGAGTCAACTATGTCCCAGTGCCAATATTCCACACATCAAGGACCAGTTACAACAGTTCTGGGTGACATTGCCTCGGGAGAGGATACAATGGCTTCAAGAACACTCTTCCCAACTGAATCAGGCATGCATCCTTCCAGAAGGAGGTGCATCATTATGATAAATGGGCCCATACTGCAAAGTTCTTTGTAAATTTGAATTGCTATTATAATTATTGAAATAACATCACATACCCTCTCAACGCTTGAAGTTTCATTTTTTTTTCTCCTTCTCTTTGGGGTTGCTTCACTTTTTTTGTCAGTCAGTATGCTTTAGGTGAGCATCACAACTTTAAGATTACAGATTAGATTAGATTATTACTTGTTCCACAGATTATGAATATGACACTTCTTAGTGATGTAGAATGTGTCAGTCAAACAAAAGGTTTCTTTAGATGAAATAATGCAAGTATTTTTTTTTAATAATTGTAAAATGTTAATGAATAATTAAAAAGTCATCAGTTGGGTAGGAGAAGTTGTTATGCCCTTTACTGTATAACCTGCTTTTTTTTTTTTTTTTTTTTTCTTTTTTTTTTTTTTTTTTTTTTTTTTTTTTTTTTTTTTTTTTTTTTTTTTTAATTGAATTGAATTAGAGTCTGTTCACAGAGAACCATTTAATAATTTTCTGAAAGATTATTTACAGTTTCCTCAGCTAATTCTTGTTTGTTGTTACTATACTTGTATCATCAGCAAAAGAACTAACATTGCGTCTTCCTGAATAGGTTGTGGCAAGGTATTAATATGTATTGCAAACAATAATGGATTCAAGACTGAACACTGTGGGACCCCAAACTTGATATCTCCGCAGTTTGAGGAATCTGCAGATTTTTGTGCTGTATGTGAACACTTTATTTGAACCTTCTCCACTCTTCCAGTTAAGTACGAATTAAACCTGTGCACTGTTCCACTCATGCCACAGTACCTAAACTTATTTAGAAGAATTTCATTATTTTCACACTCAAAACCTGTGAGAGATCACTAAAAATCTCCATGGGTGGTATTCAGTTATTCAGAGCATTTAATATTTGATCAGTGAAGCATATACGGCGTTTTTTGTTGAAATGTTTTTTGAAATCCAAATTGACATTTTGTTGGTTACACTCAGGACTTTAACAAAAAAAAACATGTTGAAGGAATTATCTGAATGAGACAGGAATTAATATGTGTGATGTACATGTAAAGGCTAACAAATGATTCCAATTGCAGAAAAAGTAGATGATATATTCAAGAGAAAGAGCTTCACAAATTGGGCAAGGCAATAACACACGGGTCCACCTTATGCAAGCAGTTGTTCAGCTTGGCATTGATTGATAGAGTAGTTGTATGTTCTCCTGAGAGATATTGTGCCAGATTCTGTCCAATTGGCACATTAGATCAGCAAAATCCCTAGCTGGTTGCAGGGCCCTGCCCGTAATGCTACAAATATTCTCAGCTTGGGAAAGATCAGTGACCTTACTGTCCAAAGTAGGATTTGGAAAGCACACAGTTTTTTTTTCTTTTTTTACTCCTCATTCTTCTGACTGGTTTGATGCAGCCTGCAATGGATTCCTCTTCTCTGCCAACCTCTTCACCTCAGAGCTCAGAGTAGCACTTGCTACCTATATTGTTAATTATTTGCTGGATGGATTCCCATCTATGTCATCCTGTACAGTTCCCTCTCATACCACCGAAGTTATTCAGTGATGTCTTAACAGATGCCCTACCGTACTGTTCCTTCTTGTCAGCTTTTTCCATATATTCCTTTCCTTGTCAATTCTCTAGAGAACATCCATATTCCTTATCTTATTGGTGCATGTGATTTTCAACATTCTGCTGTAGCACCACATTGCAAATTCTTTGATTCACTTTACTGTTCCAGTTTTCCCACAGTCCATGTTTCACCACCATACAATGTTGTGCTCCATACATACATTCTCACGTTTCTTCCTCAAATTAAGGCTTATGTTTGATACTAGTAGACTTCACTTGGGCAGGAATGTTCTTTTGCCAGTGCTAGTCTGCTTTTTGTGCCCTCCTTGCTCCATCCATCATGGGTTATTGTGCTGCCTCGGTAGCGGAATTCCTTAACTTCATCTACTTCGTGACGATCAGTTCAGATGTTAAGGTTCTCGCTGTTCACATTTCTGCTACTTCTCATTACTTTCATCTTTCTCCAATTTGCTCTTAATCCATATTCTGTGCTCATTAGACTTTTCATTCCATTCAGCAGATCATGTGATTCTTTTTCACTTTCACAGAGGATAACAAAGTGAATCTTATCATTGACATCTTTCCCCTTGAATTTTAATTTCACTCTCACATCTTTCTTTTATTTTCGTCATCACTTCTTCGATGTATAGGCTGAGCAGTAGGGGTGAAAGACTATATTTCTGTCTTATATCCTTTTTAATCCAAGTACTTATTCTTGGCCTTCCAGTCATATTGTTCCCATTTGTCTTTTGTACATGCAGTACATTACCCATCTTTTCCTATATCTTATGCCTGTTTTTCTTAGAATTTCGGACATCTTGCACATTTGTCTTTGTTGAATACTTTTTCCAGGTCAACAAATCTTATGAATATGTTTTGATTTTGCTTTAGTCTCCTTCCATTATCAACAGCAACATTAGAATTGCCTCTCTGGTGCCTTTACCTTTTCTAAAGCCAAACTTATTGTCATCTATAACAGCTTCAATTTTATTTTCCATTTTTCTATGGATTATTCTTGTCAGCAACTTGGATGCATGAGCTATGAAGCTGACTGTGCAGTAATTCTTGTACTTGTTGGCTCTTGCTGTCTTTGGAATTGTGTGGATGATATTTTTCTGAAAGACAGATGGTATATCACCATACTCATACATTCTACACTCATATTTCAAGACTCTTGCTCCAGACTTTTCTTCTTTAATTATTGACCAACTTACCTAATGTTTTCTTTACCACTTATTTGCCGGCTAGTATTTTCCTGTAATACTGTCTCGACGTTTTTTTTTTTTTTCTCTTTACATATACCAAGTTATAGTTTTTGGCAATGAATGTATAAACGGCAATTGTTTTATTTGTATTTAATCATGGTAACAGCGGCTGTATTATTATGGCGTTTCACGGTATTGGGATTTTGAACAGGCATGTAACGATGTTAGCTGCTGAAAGCGATGGCTCGTCTTTCGTGTGATCGATTGCTGGCTTGGTCATCTCACCTCGCCTCCTCAGCTCGCAGCGATGTCTCTTCCCACTTCATCCAGTCACTGGATCGCTTCGCATTGACCAGCTGACGCCATGGTGACTCCTATTCTGTCCCATCCTTCCTTGCCACTCCAGTCCCAGTCAGGCAGAACGCAGAATGCTTTCAAAGATCCCTAGACCTTGTTGTGAGTGCTTGCAGCCTTACGTCAGTGGGTGTTTAAATGTTGTACAGTATATTCAGAGTTTTGAATAAAAACAATGTAAAAGTTGATGCATCACTCGTCGAGAAAACATGACACCGACTACAGCTAAGTATAAACTTCACTTTGTAATGGTTCTCCTAAATTGCTGCAGCTATGATCACGAAATAAAAACTAAATAGTGTTATTGGAAAACAGCTTATGGAAAGTTTAGGGGTTTTATACTTCCGAGCACTTTAGGAAACGAAATCCAGCAAAAAACAACGCGTTTTGGAAAGATCTTTGATTTGCGTCGGCATTTGGACTGTATGTTTGCGTAATACGAAAGTATATGTATGAAATACATCAAATACAGCAGTTTAGTTTCCAAAGCATTCTTAGGTTCCTGCCTAACCACGCCCTTCGAGAAAAAGCAGCAAAAAATTGTTAATGCCTAATATTATATGTGAAAGTTCAGCTTTTCGTGAAGATATAGTGTACTTACATTACTTTAACCCATTAACCTTTTGTCTTTGTATGGTCATGCTACTTAACAATGATGCTGCTAATGGTTGAGTACATAACACGTATTATGCACTGATCGAGGCCCACGAGAAAGACAGGCCGTGGCGCACATGTCACGAAGAACTGCCTGAGCTCGCTCGTTCCTGTAACTCGGCGGGCAAAATGCTAATTTAAATCTGTTAACTCGCAACCGGGTGCATGCATACCAACGAGAATTTCATCTTGTACTGGAATCCGTTATTATGAAGTCTTACTGATTACTGTTCGTACAACACAATTTAAAATCAATTCTCAATAGAAATGGTATAACCGCTCGTTTACAGCATTTAGTCTCTTCTTCGTAACAGTTCTCCTTTCATAGAAGATGTGGTGCCTTACGCAATTAATAATCATTTTGGTATGATTTTAATTGCCAAATTAGAGCCTGTTAGTAGGCCTACGGACTTCCTATCATTGTAGGACTAATAATAGTGGATTCCAGTAGTCGATGCAATTCTCGTTCGTACATACACATTTAGTTACGTTAACCGGTGTAGAAACGCACTTTGCTGAGTTGAGCGAGCTCGGCCTACGTTCGTAACGTAAGCGCCGTGGCCTGTCTTTCTCGTAGGCCTCGTGCTCTGAATAATTGCTGTCATTCGCTAGCGAGATCACGTGTTACGCGACATGAGCTATGACTGGTGACAAAAGTGCATCGCTCACCGCAATCTCTATTTTAAGGCTTCGGAAGCTACCGTGCTGTAACTTCTGGAATTTGTGTATATACTTTCGCAATACGAAAATAAAATCTGTCTATATTGTCTCGCATCAAACATCTTTCCAAACACATTGTTTTTCCTGTTTCCTTAAGTGCTGGGACGTCCTCAGCCGGTATAAGACGTTCACTATTCAAAGGACTGATAGGTTTTACAGCCCGAGGGAAAGTATACTGTTGCTTGTATTTTCTCCCGCTTTATACGTAATTTCATCCGGGAGAAATTGTGTTTTTAACCGGGAAATCTGGGAATTTTTTTTTTTCTTGTCCATGTAGACACCCTGTGAATACATTACTTTCTCAAAAATTTTTGATAGAGCTGTCAGAAGAGAGATTGGGCGGTAGTTGTTGAGATCCGACGTATCCCCCTTTTTATGCAATGCTTTTACAATGGCATATTTCAGTATATCGGGGAAAACACCCTGCTCCAAAGAGCTATTACATACGTGGCTGAGAATCCTACTTATCTGTGGGGAACAAGCTTTAAGTACCTTGCTGGAAATGCCATCAATTCCGTAAGAGCTTTTACTTTTCATTGAGTTTATATTTTACTGATTTCAGAGGGAGAGGTTGGTGGAAATACAGTTGTTTCAAACTGCACAGGTATGGCCTCTTCTATTAGTAGCCTTGCCTCTTCTAGTGAAGATCTAGATCCTATTTTCTCCACAACATTTAAAAAATGATTATTGAAAATATTTTCAATTTCTGATTGTTTGTTAGTACACTTGTCATTCAGTTTTATGGCACTAAAGTCTTCCTGTGCTCTTGGTTGCCCTGTTTCCCTTTCAATAATATTCCAAATTGCTTTAATTTTATTATCGGAGTTACTGATCTCAGACGTGATACACATGCTTCTGGACTTTTTAATAACTTTTCTTAGTACCGCACAATAGTTTTTATAATATTGAACAATTTCAGGGTCAGTACTCCCTCTTGCTGTTAGATACAGTTCTCTTTTACAGTTGCAAGATATTCTTATTCCTTTAGTTAGCCAAGGTTTTTTATATGTTTTCTTGGAATTATGGTTAACTATTTTCTTGGGAAAACAATTTTCAAATGCCCTTAAAAATGTATCGTGAAATAAGTTATATTTCAAGTATGCATCGGGTTCCTTATACACTTCATCCCAGTCTAGCTGCTGTAGGCTTTCCCTAAAGTATGCAATATTTATATTGTTAATTGAACGCACTGCTTTGAAATCCTGATTTGATATACTGCATGGAGCTATGTCTTGTACTGTAACTAGCTGTGCACCATGATCTGAAAGACCATTCTCAACAGGGTAAGCATTTATGTCCTTAAACTTATCTTGGTCTATAAAAAAGTTATCTATCAATGTCCTGCTGTTCTTTGTTATCCGAGTAGGAAAATCAATGACAGAGCTCAAATTGAAAGAACTGAGTAATACTACAAGGTCATTCTTCCTATTACACTCTTTCAGGGAATCAACATTGAAATCCCCACAAATGATAATTTGCTTCCCTCTGTCTGACAGATAGCACAACAAAGCATCCAAGTTTTCTAGAAATAGCTGGAAATTCCCTGAGGGGGACCTATACACTGTTACAATTATGAAAGTGCCATCATTTAGTTTTAGTTCAGTGGCACATGCTTCCATATGTTGCTCTACACAAATTTTTTTAGTTTCTAAATTTTTTACACTGTGGAAGCTTTTGACATATATATGGCAACTCCTCCTCTCATCATATTTTCTCTACTTACATGTGCAGCTAATTTGTATCCATTGATGCTAACCTTTTGCATATCAGTGACAATGTGATGCTCAGACAGGCATAGTACATCTATTACATTCTCAGGTACTATATCTTCTAAACAAAGCAGAAGCTCATTAATTTGCTTCTTCATTCCCCCAATATTTTGATGAAATATACTAACATTATTTTTCACTTTACTTTTGTGAGTATCTTGAACTTTTTAACATCTTTAGTACTTGCCTGGCTGAGTTTCCCACTGGACACTGATCTTACACTAAAAAAGAGTTTCCACCATGAGATGTAGTTCCTCCCCCCTTTAAATATCCTGCTATCAGCCCAGCCAGTTTACCCTTGGTACACTGTCATACAAGGGATTCACAGTTCTTTTCATGCCTTACAAGCAGACTTTGGGGGTAAACACTGGAAAACCTGTCAAATTCTCTTTTTATCTTCATCATTTGTCCTTGCCCTGCCTGCATGCTGCTTCAAATCTACACTTCCTGTTTCCATGAAGTTCCTATGCCATTTTCGCAATGATGGCCAAGAGTCTGGTGGTTTCCCATACTGCACTGTGAAAATTATCAGAATTTGGGTGTGTGATTTTCTTTCAACAAACCAAGCCACACACTGTACCTTTTCCTGTGTGACTCCATTTTTTTATTCATCTATGGTGCTCCTACCGCCCTGCAACAACAAAGAAAAAATTTTTTTTCAGTATATTGATCTTGTCACCTGGAAAAGAGAAGCAGTCATTCATTTCCTTGCATAGAAACTTTTCGATTTGGTGCATCAGACACACTTCACTTTGTTTCTCTAAGTTAATTACAAGTTGAATTATATGACACAGAATTCGTAGCATACCTTTTGGGACACTATAAAGGGACACCATCACTTTGAAAAGTGTTATATGAGTGTGAGAAGTCTTTCTGAGAAAAGAGTTGTTATATGTATAGTTTGTACAGAGGTGAAAAACCATAAAAATTTTCAGGTTTATTCCAAGATTACAGGTTAGAGGAACCTACCTTAGTTGTTGTGATATTTATCAGTAGTAGTGATATTTTATCAAGTTCGATATGATTCATGTGGAACAGGTGTGCTCAGCAGTAGTGTTTTTTTTAAATCGAGAAATGTAGGTCAGTCAGTCACTAATAATCTATTTATTGCAGATCTAGCAAGGTTTCAGCTACTGTGCAGCTATCACCATTGTCAGAAACATTAAAGGTGTAAGCTTTGTATGAGAGTAGATGACAATGTAACATACCAGTGAGATGCCTGTACAAAAGCCTCTACTACACTATCCACATCAGTATCTCAGTTCACACTGAGGCCACTGTTTACAATTATTACTAAGCTAATGTGGTTGTACATCATATTGGTGTGCAGAGCCCTCTTAGCTATTTTTATCAATATTTTTATCTATTGTGTTTGAAAGCTAACAATGTATGAACAAGGCCAGTAAATTCTGTAGATCAAAGGCAAAAAATATGAACATAGATTTTAAATTGCAGAAACGGGCCATAAGAATAATAATGGGAAGTAGTTGTCGGGTTCATACCCAGTGAGTACATCTACCAGTCTGTAGAGTACATCAAGGAAAGTATTACTAAATACTCCACTAATAGTTCTATACATAATCATGGAGCAGTAGGCAATTTGGGGGTGCACTTACTCAGGAAAAGCAAACAAAAACCTCAAAATAGCATTTTATATCAGGGGATAAAATTGTATAATAAATTGCCAAAGAAAGTGAGAAGGATTATTAAATACCTCTGTTTAAAAATGCTGCTAAAACATTTTTCAGAAGAAATGCATACTACACAATTAAAGGTTACTTAGAGGACTTAGAGTAGTAGACAGTAATGTACCATAAGGGGGTAATTCCAGAACCTTGTTGCATTTCAATACGTGATTATGGTTTACAGCTTTTACAAGGAAATCATGTGTCAAGATGTAAAATGATTGTAGTAATGTCTGTTGGCTTAGTTTTTCAAGTGGACAGTGGCACATATTCAAATATGGTTTTGTATTTGATGCAAGGGGCACACAACATCTTCACAGCTAAGGAGACATCAGTGGCTGTTTTAGTGTCATCAGCAGGTGTCCTCCAAGTGTGTGGCAATGAGGAACAAAACTATGTTTTATTTGCAAGTTAGCTGAAATAAATTGTATGTAAATCAAAGAACATTGAACAAAAGGGATGTACAGAATGAGGTAATGCAGCTGTTAGGACACTGATGTCATATTTGGTGGGATGGAGTTTCTCTGTCTGGCCATACTGATTTAGGTTTTCGTGAACCACTAAAACAGATGCCAGGATGGCTCCTTAATCAAGGCCATGACCTGTCCCATCCCCATGGGCTACCAGTCCTATCCTCATAAAGCATGTCATGTATGCTTTGTGTTGTACAGGGTTATTACAAATGATTGAAGCGATTTCACAGCTCTACAATAACTTTATTATTTGAGATATTTTCACAATGCTTTGCACACACATACAAAAACTCAAAAAGGTTTTTAGGCAATCACAAATGTTCGATATGTGCCCCTTTAGTGATTCGGCAGACATCAAGCCGATAATCAAGTTCCTCCCACACTCGGCGCAGCATGTCCCCATCAATGAGTTTGAAAGCATCGTTGACGCGAGCTCGCAGTTCTGGAACGTTTCTTGGTAGAGGAGGCTTAAACACTGAATCTTTCACATAACCCCACAGAAAGAAATTGCATGGGGTTCAGTCGGGAGAGTGTGGAGGCCATGACATGAATTGCTGATCATGATCTCCACCACGACCGATCCATCGGTTTTCCAATCTCCTGTTTAAGAAATGCCGAACATCATGATGGAAGTGCGGTAGAGCACCATCCTGTTGAAAGATGAAGTCGGCGCTGTCGGTCTCCAGTTGTGGCATGAGCCAATTTTCCAGCATGTCCAGGTACACGTGTCCTGTATCGTTTTTTTCGCAGTAGAAAAAGGGGCCGTAAACTGTAAACTGTGAGGTTGCACAAAACACGTTAACTTTTGGTGAATTGCGAATTTGCTGCATGAATGCGTGAGGATTCTCTACCGCCCAGATTCGCACATTGTGTCTGTTCACTTCACCATTAAGAAAAAATGTTGCTTCATCATTGAAAACAAGTTTCGCACTGAACGCATCCTCTTCCATGAGCTGTTGCAACCGCGCCGAAAATTCAAAGCGTTTGACTTTGTCATTGGGTGTCAGGGCTTGTAGCAATTGTAAACGGTAAGGCTTCTGCTTTAGCCTTTTCTGTAAGATTTTCCAAACCGTCGACTGTGGTACGTTTAGCTCCCTGCTTGCTTTATTCGTCGACTTCCGTGGGCTACGTGTGAAACTTGCCCGCACGCGTTCAACCGTTTCTTCGCTCACTGCAGGCCGACCCATTGATTTCCCCTTACAGTGGCATCCAGAAGCTTTAAACTGCGCATACCACCGCCAAATGGAGTTAGCAGTTGGTGGATCTTTGTTGAACTTCGTCCTGAAGTGTCGTTGCACTGTTATGACTGACTGATCTGAGTGCATTTCAGGCACGACATACGCTTTCTCGGCTCCTGTCGCCATTTTGTCTCACTGCGCTCTCGAGCGCTCTGGCGGCAGAAACCTGAAGTGCGGCTTCAGCCGAACAAAACTTTATGAGTTTTTCTACGTATCTGTAGTGTGTCGTGACCATATGTCAATGAATGGAGCTACAGTGAATTTATGAAATCGCTTCAATCATTTGTAATAGCCCTGTATAATTTGGCCTGTTGATTTGCAATGTATAACACTGACAAATCCTATATCTTTGTGAGATGATCCTTGGATGAATGTATAAATAAATAGATAAATAATCTAATCTACATATGTGTAGGGGGTTCTGCGCACTATTATAATGTACACTGAGGTTAGCTGTGTGATAATTATAAACAGCAGTCCCAATGTGAACTGAAATACTGACATGATAATCTAGTAGGGTCTGATGTTTTGACTTGCCTCTTACTGGTATATTACTTACCATCTACTCTTGTACAAACCTTATATAACTATGTTTTGATTCATGCATATTTCTTACTGTAATATGTTCTTAGTGTTTTTAGCACTGATGATAGTCACATAGTGCAATAACAGATTAGTAGTGAAATCTGAGAACATCTTCAGCAAACACTACAAACTTGCCTAATCTTGACATAATTATATTGAGAGACTGTTAACTATCAAAAAAATCTGTCTAAGACCAACAAACTGTAAGAATATAGTGGAAAGTGCAACTTCATCAGACAGCTCACAGGAATATTCAGTCCTTGAATATAGACAGTGAAATGTTTTGTAAAAGGAGTGATGAACAAAATATGTTGCAATCATCTGTTCACTACCAGGTGTAAATATAGACAGGTTGTAGCTATGACAAAGCTGCAATAGTGACTGCGGCAACTGAGTCAAACATTTTATGTTACAGATGTAGGTACTGCCTAATTTATGTTGTTGCTCTAGCTTTCCTGTCTTACTTTCACTCTTGCATGATGTGTTCATACACTTTTCCATATTAAAATACCCATGAAATTTGTTTGTTTCTTTTGCAGTGAAATAGTTCCTTCATATGATACTGGCACTTTTGAAATTCAGCACTACAGTCAACTTCAACAGAAAGCAGATCCAGTATATTCACAGCCACTGAATGTTAATGGCCTCTCTTGGCGCCTCAAGGTGTATCCTGATGGAAATGGTTTTGTTCGAGGGAGTTATCTCTCTGTTTTCTTAGAACTTACTGCTGGCCTTCCAGAAACGTGCAAGTATGCAGTAAATTACTAAACAAAACAACATTATTATGAACAAAATTGTTATTATTCTCACTAAATGCAAGTAAATCATTATTATTATTACTAAATAGGAGTATACTTCATTTTATACTACGTTACACAGATATGAATATCGAATGGAGATGGTCCACCGTGCAGCCCAAGATGAAAGCAAGAATATTGTCCGAGAATTCGCTTCTGATTTTGAAGTTGGTGAGTGCTGGGGATACAATCGTTTCTTCCGCTTGGATTTACTTGCCAGTGAGGGATTCTTAAATGCTGAAGAGGATATGCTAACCCTGAGGTACTGGTACCAGTCAGTTAGTTGCACTTCAGAAATAAACTTTGCATGTCATAAAATGCACTAGCAGATATCAAACTGCTCACAAAAATTGGTAGTCAAGGAACAAAAACAGAATAATAAATGAATGTTGAACAATTTTACCCAACTAATCTGGTTTATTTGCAGTGAATGTATCTCTTATCTGTATGAAAACCAGTCCAGGACAGTTTCTGTGTTAAAGAAAAATGCAAATCACTTCTACCTCTATATCTGTACTCCAACAATCATTTAAATCTGGTTCTTGAAACTTTGTAAATAGGCTTTCTCGGGATGCTTTGCATCTATCTTAAAGTGTCTTCCAGTTCAGTTTCTTCAGCATCTCTGTGAGACACTACCATCAGTCAAAACAAATATGTGACCATTCATGCTTCCATTATCTGTATACATTCAATAGCCACTGTTGTTCCTATTCTTTACAGTTCCCACACAATTGAACAATATTCTGTAATGGGTTACATGAGTGTTTTGTTTGCTGTCTTATTTGTACACTGTTTTCAGTCCCCAAGCACTCTACTAATGAACTGAAGTCTACAACACCATGTGATCATTTCATTCCATGTCCTGAAACATAGGTATTTGTATGAGTTGAGCAGTTCTAATTGTGACTCCTGATATTGTAGTCATAAAATACCATGGTTTTTCATTTTCTGAAATGCACAATTTCACATTTCTGAACATTGAAAACCACTTTAAAATGTCTTCATGATCTGACTGACTATTTGTGCACCTTGTTTCAGACAGCACTTCACTACAGATAACTGCATTATCTGCAAAAATCTGAAGTTATTATGTATCAGTTTTATCTGTAGAGTCATTAATATGCATTATGAACAGTAAGGTTTCCAACATACTTCCCTGGGAACACTTCAACTTGTATTGTATTGTATGTTAACCAGGGCCTAAAAACAACGGAGAGGCTCCACACCCGCCACAGCTACAGTGGTCCACAACCCCATGACAACTACCACAGTCCACTTCACCCCTCTGCTGCCCCACACCGAACCACTCTTTCAGGGTTATTGTGCAGTTTGTCAACCCCCAGCCCCCAGTGCCGAGGACATGCGGCTTTACTTTATGGTTAAATTATGATGGCATCCTTCAGTAAAATATTCTGGAGATAAAATAGTCTCCCATTTGTATCTCCAGCTGGGAACTGCTCAGGAGGACATCGTTATCAGGAGAAACAAAACTGGCGTTCTATGGGTTGGAGTGTGGAATGTCAGATTCCTAATTGGGCAGGTAGGTTAGAAAATTTAAAAAGGGAAATGGCTAGGTTAAAGTTAGATGTAGTGGGAATTAGTGAAGTTCAGTGCCTGGAGAAACAAAACTTCTGGTCAGGTGAATACAGAATCAAATAGGGGTAATGCAGGAGTAGGTTTAATAATGAATAAAAAAAATTGGAGCCTGGGTAAGCTACTATGAACAGCATAGTGAATGCATTATTTTAGCCAAGAAAGACACGAAGCCCACACCTACCACAGTAGTACAAGTTTATATGTCAACTAGCTCCGCAGATAACTAAAAGATTGCAGAAATGTATGATGAGATGAAAGAAATTATTCAGATAGTGAAGGGAGACGAAGATTTTAATAATCATGGGGGACTGGAATTCGATAGTAGGAAAGGGAAGAGAAGTAAAAAGTAGTAGGTGAATATGGAATGGGAGTAAGGAAGGAAAGAGGAAGCCTCCTGGTAGAATTTTGCACAGAGCATAACTTAATCATAGCTAACGCTTGGATTAAGAATCATGAAAGAAGGTGGTATATGTGGAAGAGACCTGGAGATGCTGTGGAAGGTTTCAGATAGATTATATAATGGTAAGACAGAGATTCAGGAAGCAGGTTTCAAACTGTAAGATATTTCCAGGGGCAGATGTGGACTCTGACAACAATCTGTTGGTTATGAACTGTAGATTAAAACTGAAGAAACTGTGAAAAGGTGGGAATTTAAGGAGATGGGGCATGAACAAACTGAAAGAACCAAGGGTTGTAGAGG
The DNA here is from genome assembly GCF_021461395.2 of Schistocerca americana. NCBI lineage: Eukaryota > Metazoa > Arthropoda > Insecta > Orthoptera > Acrididae > Schistocerca > Schistocerca americana. Next base: position 851,253,562 of record NC_060119.1, read on the forward strand.
GTTTCAGCAGAGAGCATTAGGGAATGATTGACAAGAATGGGGGAAAGAAATACAGTAGAAGAAGAATGGGTAGCTTTGAGAGATGAAATAGTGAAGGCAGCAGAGGACCAAGGAGGTAAAAGTATGAGGGCTAGTAGAACAGGGGGTAACAGAAGAGATATTAAATTTAATTGATAAAGTGAGAAAATATAAAAATGCATTAAATGAAGCTGGAAAAAAGGAATACAAACGTCTCAAAAATGAGATCGACAGGAAGTGCAAAATGGCTAAGCAGGGATGACTAAAGGACAAATGTAAGGATGCAGCAGCATATATCACTAAGGGTAAGAAAGATACCGCCTACAGGAAAATTAAAGAGACCTTTGGAGAGAACAGAACCACTTGTATGAATATCAACCAGTTCTAAGCAAAGAAGGGAAGGCAGAAAGGTGGAAAGAATATACAGAGGGTCTATACAAGGGTGATGTACTTGAGGGCAGTACTATGGAAATATAAGAGGACATAGGCGAAGATGAAGTGGGAGATATGATACTATGTGAAGAGTTTGACAGAGCACTGAAAGACCTTAGTCAAAACAAGGCCCTGGGAGCAGACAACATTGCATTAGCACTACTGATAGCCTTGGGAGAGCCAGCCATAACAAAACTCTACCATCTGGTGAGCAAGATGTATGAGACAGGTGAAATAACTTCAGACTTCAAGAAGAATATAATAATTCTAATCCCAAAGAAAGTAGATGTTGACAGGTGTGAAAATTACCGAACTATTGGTTTAATAAGTCACGGCTGCAAAATACTAACGCAAATTCCTTACAGTCGGATGGAAAAACTAGTAGAAGCTGACCTAGAGGAAGATCAGTTTGGATTCCGTAGAAATATTGGAACACGTGAGGCAATACTGACCCTACGACTTATATTAGAAGCTAGATTAAGGAAAGGCAAACCTACATTTCTAGCATTTGTAGACTTAGAGAAAGCTTTTGACAATGTTGACTGGAATACTCTCTTTCAAATTCTGACGGTGGCAGGAGTAAAATATAGGGAGCAAAAGGCTATTTACAATTTGTATAGAAACCAAATGGCAGTTATAAGAGTTGAGGGGCATGAAAGGGAAGCAGTGGTTGGGAAGGTAGTGAGACAGGGTTGCAGCCTCTCCCCGATGTTATTCAATCTGTATATTGAGCAAGCAGTGAAGGAAACAGAAGAAAAATTCGGAGTAGGTATTAAAATCCAGGGAGAAGAAATAAAAACTTTGAGGTTTGCCGATGACATTGCAATTCTGTCAGAGACAGCAAAGGACTTGGAAGAGCAGTTGAACGGAATGGACAGTGTCTTGAAAGGAGGATATAAGATGAACATCAACAGAAGCAAAATGAGGATAATGGAATGTAGTCGAATTAAATCAGGTGATGCTGGAGAAATTTGACTAGATGAGTTTTGCTATTTGGGGAGGAAAATAACTGATGATGTTCGAAGTAGAGAGAACATAAAGTGTAGACCGGCAGTGGCAAGAAAAGCATTTCTGAAGAAGGGAATTTTGTTAACATCAAATACATATTTAAGTGTCAGGAAGTCTTTTCTGAAAGTATTTGTATGGAGTGGAGATGAAGAAGCTTGTACAGGGTAGAGTTGCATGGAGAGCTGCGTAAAACTAGTCTCTGGACTGAAGACCACAACAACAACGTACTGTGGAGTCTGTGCATATCAGTTTAAATGATGAGCAGGGATAAATCCAGACTGCTTTGTAAGAAGATAACATTATCATAGTTAGATAGGGAGGGGGCTGTTAATAATTGCAAGTTTTTAAATAATATGTAATACGATATCCTTGGATTACAGCACACATTTCTAATGATTCATTTATCATGTTACGTATGCCTGATATACTACTCGAATTTCCACAAGGGAATATATTATAACTGATTGGCAGTAGCTATAGTTTGCAGTTTTTCTTGTGTCCATGTCAGTGGCACTAGCTAATGTTTGCACTGCAAATGCAAAGCTACATAATTTATTTATTAGATCCTCAGCATATTTATTCTGATTTAAATTCTTATCTAGATATAATCCCAAAGATTTTGCAGACTCCACTTCTAGATTTTGATTTTTATGACTTATTTTAATTGCCTGGGATTTTGACTACATATTTTGTCTGAACTGGGTCATATGAACTTATAGGATGTTCATGGTGAGTCTGTTGTGGAGAAACCATGTTTTCAGATAATTTTTTGTAGTGATGATGCAGAGAAGGATGTTTTCTGACTTATGGTCCTCAATTATTGCAAATGTTGTTGTGGATTGGCAGGAGAGCCAACCCAGGAATACTAGAGGAAGCCGAAAGGCACGCGTTTTAGCTCACGCAGGCTGGTGTGAGGTCTGGAACAGGACAGAGAAATTAGACTTTAGAAAAACGGACGTAGCTGGTGGAATACTTAACTTTAATCCATTAAGGGTGAATGTAGGTCTGACGGTACATGCATTACAAGATCAATAGCAACTGATAATGGCGCCTTGCTAGGTCGTAGCAAATGACGTAGCTGAAGGCTATGCTAACTATCGTCTCGGCAAATGAGAGCGTATTTTGTCAGTGAACCATCACTAGCAAAGTTGGCTGTACAACTGGGGCGAGTGCTAGGAAGTTTCTCTAGACCTGCTGTGTGACGGCGCTCGGTCTGCAATCACTGATAGTGGCGACACGCGGGTCCGACGTATACTAACGGACCGCGGCCGATTTAAAGGCTACCACCTAGCAACTGTGGTGTCTGGCGGTGACACCACAAATGTATCATCTGAAAATGAAACTGATGGGGCACTGACATTGATGGACAGGTCATTAATGTGAAACAAAAACAAAATTGGTCGTAGAATAGAACTTTGAGAAACACCATCTGTTACTGTTTTCCATGTGTCAGAATAATCTGTTTTCTGCTGCATAGTTATTAAGTAAGCCAATGTGGAATACTACTCCTAATCCTTTACCTGACAGTTTTATAGATAAGAAGTGTATGATTTACTGAGTCAAAGGCTTTTGTGTGGTCATTTTATTCTCATTGTCTAATGATGTGCTGCCCTTGTCAACAAACTTGTTAATTGCATGTATTGTGCTTTTTCACACTGTAAGCCAAGCTGATTTTTTTAAGTAATCTCATATTTTTCAGTAAAATTTCAGGTCTGGATGACAGCAGCTTTATCAAATACTTTTGGCAGGAAATTTCGTGAGAAGATTCCATCACAACAAAAAACACCATCTTTTAATGATGTCCAGCCCAAATCCTGTATCATTTCTGTGACACTCTCTCCCATATTTCGCAATAATACAAAACGTGCTGCCTTTCTTAGAACTTTTTCAATGTACTCTGTCAGTCCTATCTGGTAAGGATCCCACAGCGCGCAGCAGTATTCTAAAAGAGGATGGACAAGCATAGTGTAGGCAGTCTCCTTAGTAGGTCAGTTTCATTTTCTAAGTGTCCTGCCAATAAAATACAGTCTTTGGTTGGCCTTCCCCACAACATTTTCTATGTGTTCCTTCCAATTTAAGTTGTTTGTAATTGTAGTACTAAGGTATTTAGTTGAATTTACGGCTTTTAGATTAGACATGATTAATCATGTAACCAAAGTTTAACGAGTTCCTTTTAGCGCTCATGTGGATGACCTCACGCTTTTCATTATTTAGGGTCAACTGCCACTTTTTGCATCATTTAAATATCTTTTCTAAATCGTTTTGCAGTTTGTTTTGATCTTCTGATGACTTTATTAGTTGATAAACGACAGTGTAATCTGCAAACAACCAAAGATAGCTGCTCAGATTGTCTCCCAAATCGTTTATATAGATAAGGAACAGCAAAGGGCCTATAACATTACCTTGGGGAATGCTAGAAATCACTTCTGTTTTACTCAATGACTTTCCATAAGTTACTACTAACTGTGAGCTCTCTGACAGGAAATCACAAATCTAGTCACATAACTGAGATGATATTCCATAAGCACGCAATTTTACTATGAGCCGCTTGTGTGGTACCATGTCAAAAAGCCTTCTGGAAATCCAGAAATATGGAATTGATCTGAAATCCCATGTCAGTAGCACTCAACACTTCATGTGAATAAAGAGCTGGTTGTGTTTCACAGGAACGATGTTTTGACAGATATTTATGTAGGTATGCAGCTCATTTGTTATAGCAATGCACAGCTTCCATCCACATTCAGAATAACAAATCCATGAGCCAGCAATGAAGTAGCTGCCTAGCCCACCCTGCAAAACCTCCTTTCTTTCCACTGCATTGCCAGGATTGCAGTCCTTGGTCTGGCCCATACTAAAATACAGGCTGTTACAAAAGGGTGCAGCCAAACTTTCAGGAAACATTCCTCACGCACAAAGAAAGAAAATATGTTATGTGGACATGTGTCCGGAAACACTTACTTTCCGTGTTAGAGCTCTTCAAATCACATTAATCATGGAATGGAAACACACAGCAACAGAATGTACCAGCGTGACTTCAAACACTTTGTTACAGGAAATGTTCAAAATGTCCTCCGTTAGTGAGGATACATGCATCCACCCTCCATTGCATAGAATCCGTGATGCACTGTTGCAGCCATGGATAAAGGCGTATTCTATCACAGCCGTCCACAATACGAGTACAAAGAGTCCCTACATTTGGTACCGGGGTTGCGTAGACAAAAGCTTTCAAATGCCCCCATAAATGAAAGTAAGAGGTTTGAGGTCAGGAGAGCGTGGAGGCCATGGAATTGGTCCACCTCTACCAATCCATCAGTCACTGAATCTGTTGTTGAGAAGCGTACGAACACTTCGACTGAAATGTGCAGGCGCTCCATTGTGTACGAACCACATGTTGTGTCGTACTTGTAAAGGCACATGTTCTAGCAGCACAGGTAGAGTATCCCGTATGAAATCATGGCGGTGAATCGAGGACGTACAGTACATGCTGATGAAATTAAAATGAGCTCTAACATGGAAATTAAGTGTTTCCGGACACATGTCCACATAACATCTTTTCTTTATTTGTGTGTGAGGAATGTTTCCTGAAAGTTTGGCCGTACCTTTTTGTAACACCTTGTATATTAGTAGCCTTGCTGCTGCAACTGGCATGCTGACACCTTGGTGCCTGCCAACTGCATGTTTTATGTAACTGCTGTGCCTGAGCTGCTAGTTACTGCAGTAATGCCTAGTTACTGCAGTAGTGCCCAAAAAAATAGTGGTGGTGCTACAAAATTAACTTCCCTTGAAAGACCCAGCACCCTGTCTCCACCCTGGACTGGACAGCAGCGGAACTCAGCATTCACAGATAATGATGTACCATTTTTCTTTTTAAGTATGAGGTGGCTTGGACCACACGGTCCAGAGGCTGCAAAACTACTCTATAGGTTATGGTACTCTGGCTCCACAATTCTCCTAACTCTTCTTTTATAGCTAGTAGGTTACATTTTCTACTCTCACTTTCAACAGGCAGACAGTTGATTATAAAATCTTACAATGCTACTGCCACCTTTTGCTAGACATGCTTCCATGGAATCTCTCCATGTGCATCTCAATATCGCATACATCCCTCAACTTCCACCTTTTGCTAGACATGCCTCCATGGAATATCTCCATGTGTCTCTCAATATCTTATACATTTCTCAACTGCCTCATGTGCCAGTCCTCAGTGTTTTACAACGACTTATGTTGGTTGGTTGGTTTGGGGAAGGAGACCAGACAGCGTGGTCATCGGTCTCATCGGATTAGGGAAGGATGGGGAAGGAAGTCGGCCGTGCCCTCTCAGAGGAACCATCCCGGCATTTGCCTGGAGCGATTTAGGGAAATCACGGAACACCTAAATCAGGATGGCCGGATGTGGGATTGAACCGTCGTCCTCCCGAATGCAAGTCCAGTGTCTAACCACTGCGCCACCTTGCTCGGTCAACAACTTATGTATTAGGAAAAATATTTTTTACCATTTCCCATATTACTATATATGAGACCTGTTCAAAAAAATCCAGAACTCTGTCCACAAAATTTTTTCTGCACTTACCTTTTACTTATTTTGCATTGTCTCCTTTGAAATACTCTCCTCCATAATTGATACACCATTCCCAATGCATTTTCCACTTCCAGAAGCAGTCTTGGTCTGCCTCTTTCTGGATCGCGTGAATCTCCATGTGTGAATTTTCTTCTATCTCATCTATTGTTATAAATCTTCATTCTTTCAACGGGTTTTCAACTTTGGAAATAAGAAAAGGTTTGCAGGGGCCAGGTCTGGAGAGTATGGACGGTAAGGCAGCACAGAGATTTCATTTTTTGTGCAATAGTGATTCACCAACAGGGATGAATGTGCAGGCGCATTATGGTGATGCAAGAGTCATGAATTGTCTCTCCACATTTCAGGCTGGTTCCTTCTCATATTTTCACACAGGCATCACAACACATCCCAATAGTACATCAATTAACAGTTTGTTCCTGTGGCATGAATTCATGATGAACTAATATTCAAAGTCAAAGAAACTGTCAGCATGGATTTGACACTTGAACTGACCCGATGAGATTTTTTTGGTCTTGGAGAACCTTTCCTGACCCAATGTGAAGATTGAACCTTGGTCTCAATGTCATAATCATTGACCCACATCTCATCACCAGTTATGATCCTCTGGAACATCTCATTCTCATTTGCGTGATCCAAAAACCATTCACAGATTGCAAGCTGAAGGTCTTTCTGGTCATGACTTGCCAGCTTTGGGTTAGCTCGGTGGCAACGTGATGCGTTCTGAGATGCTGTGTCAGGATTTCATGACATGATCCAACTGAAATGTTATATTCTTCTTCAATCTCTCAGACAGTCTTTGAGAGGCATGCACAATTTTGTTGATGGTCCTCACATGGGCATCATTGGTAGATGTCAAATGGTGTTGTGAATAAGGGTCATCTTTAACTTCCATCCAGCCATTTTTAAACCATGTGAAACATTCATAACACTGTGTATGGCTTAAGCACTCTTCTGCCCTCCTGCATCTTTGGTGTGTCCCTGTAAAGGTTTTCTTGAGTTTCACACAAAATTTAATGCATACATGTTGCTTCTCTGACTCTGCCATCTCAAAATTCACAAATTGTGTGACACAATGTTCTACTCAATACAGCTCTGAACAATAACTAAGACATACAACACTGAAACTTCTGGCAGTTACACATTAAACACAGGCAGGTGCAGGAATGCCAACCACATTTTGTTCCAACACACCATTGAAGCAAAATGTTCTGGAATTCTTTGAACAGACCTCGTACATACCCACAACAATTTCTAACTTTTGTTCTCATTCTCAGTACCTCATGCTCGATCAGTAATCATTTCTATTGGGATCAACATTACTGCGGCATTCTGTAGGTGAGTGACGTTATGCCTAAGGTAGATGAAGGCTGCACAGAACAGAATCAGAAATACCATGGTGCTGATATGGTGACATTCAAGGTCATGACCATTCAACATTATTTTCCCTAATACTGTGATCCACACCAGTTTCCTAGCTTAATGTGTAATATTTTCTCCCATGTTTATGTCAAGTTATTCAGTATTTTAGGATATCTCAGAAAGTGCATTAACTTGAAAAACTATTTTTTTATAGAGATTTGCACCAAAATATGCAACTCAAAAGTTCCAAAACTGGTTCTGTGGGTTTAAAAGTAACCTGAACAAATACAGCTACAGCAGACCATTGGACATTTCATTCAGTTTTAACATCTGTATTTTAACAAACTGTTCACTGTCTGAAGTGTTGAGCAATCACGTGTAACTATTTTAGCTGTTGTTGCCCAGTTTTAAAATAATTAATAATTACACTTCAACATAATGCAAAAGATACACATTGTCACACCCTATTCCCTTGGGCTTCACCCATATGACATTTCCTCCACAGGTTGTGCAACATCTTTACACTCAGACTTTTCCTTACTTCTTTCTCTCTCCTATTTTGCTGCGCTTGTCGATACTAGTGGCAATCGAATCTGGAGCACCTTGAAATGGCTGTGTGTTTGACATGGACTCTTTTCATGATAGTTGGCAGCTGAAGCTCAGTGTTGACTGGTGATTTTGTCTCTATCATTTGGTATGGTCCCTGGCGTCTTGTTACATATGTTTTTGTTTTACCCATAGGGGTATAAGGGCTTGAAACATTATCCGTTGCTCTACCCTATACTGTGGTAATTTCCCTATGCATTTTGTCGCTAAATCTTGCTATTTCATAGCTTTGCTATTTGCTTACTGCACATGGCTCCATGACTCCCTTAGTATCTTAGCAAAATTGCAAACTGGCTCCACATCCATAAGCAATTTTTGGCATGATCACATCAAATGATGAAGGCATCTTTCTCCCCTACACAACCTCATAAGGAGTTAGCCCAACGCCAGTGTGAACCTCCAAGTTTAAGCTGCCATGACAAATGACAGATATGTATGCCAGTCATTATCGTGAGAGTTTACGTAATAGTTCAACATCCTACCAATATCACAATGCATACACTCTGTTCCACCATTAGTTTGTGGGTGCAGCAGACTAGTTCTTAATTTCTGAAAATGTAGCAAATGACACAGTAGTTTCATCAGGTCTAACATTAAAAAAATTGTCCCTTGGCCTGTGATTACTATTTTAGGCACACCTAACGTGAGTATTCCATTGTTGATCATGGCTTGCATCACCATGGCTGCCTGCTGATTTGGGATGGTGATCACTCCCATGAACCATGAAACATGGTCACTAATTGTTAAGATGAGATGATTTCCCATCAAAGCCTGGTTAAATAGAGCTAGGACATCCATTCCTATCATCACAAATGGCTTTATTGCCTCTGAGAACATTTGTAAATGGTATTTGTGTACGGTTCACGTCTGCTCACTGTGCACACTGCACACAGTTCTTTGCACATTGGTCTTGTATTCCTGTATTCCCTTCCCAGTGGTACCATTATGTTACCCTGTGATTCATTGCCCTCCAACCTCAATGCTCAGATAGCATGTGGTCATGTATTTCTTTCACCACTTCCTCCTTGAGCTCAGCAGGCATCACTACGCATGGCCCCAGCATTGTAGTCTTACATAACAAGTTGTCACACGTGGTGACTTGTGGCTGCATACTTATAGCTTGCAGGTAGCATCAGCATATTGTGGTGCTTGCCACTTGGCAAAGCCATGACTCAGTGCCTGTACTACTACTACCTTCCAGTTCAGCCCATCCATGTTTCTGTGCTGCTTGCCAGACTTATGCACAACTTCATAATCAAGCTCACTCACTTCAATGCTCACCTTGTGAGCCTTCTACACTAATAACCATTTCACAGCTGCATGATCAGTCACCACTTAAATTTCTTTTTCTCCATGCAGTTAACATTGAAAATATGTAACTCCACATGTCAAACTGAACATGTCCTCTTATATGAAAGAGAGAATGGGGAAAGAAAGAGAAGTGGAGGGTGGGAATTCGTGACTTCCAGCCACACAGGGCATTGTGGTAATACAATGGTGAAAGTTGAAAATATTTGCTGAACTGGGACTCGAACCTGAATTTACCGCTTCTCATGAGCGGTTGCCTTAACCGCTTTAGCCATCTGGTCATGGTCCCTGACTGACCCAAGTTTCCAATGTATCACACCTTGCAATGCAGCGTCCCTTGACCCTTCACCCCCACTCAGAAATTATTGATTTCCGTAGGAATTTAGACAACATTAGTCCACCCACACTGAAACAAATATCAAGGAGCTGCCACACTGTTACAGAAATGTGTATATTTGAGTGGTATGTGTTCTGTCAGACATTTCCGACAGAACAGACACCAGTCAAATATATACGTTTCCTTCTCTGTTGTAGAATAGTTCTTTTTTGCCTTATTTAGTTGTTGCAAAGTGGAGGCCACAGAATGTTCTTTGCTGTCCACCACCTGACTTAAAATCTCGCCCCAATGTCTGATATCAGGCATCACACAAGAGCACAAACTCTCTTTGATAATCTGGGCTCAACGTCGAAGCTTTTTTTAATCCAGTGAATGTGGTCTGGCACTCCTCCACTTACTCAAATTTCAACAAATTTTAAGTAATTGCATGGATGTCCTTGCAATGCCTGCAACCCTCTTTAAAAATTTCATGTAATTAATTTGCCAACGCTATAAATGACTGTAGCTTTTTACTAGTCATAGGAACCAGAAAGTCCTGTTCTGGTTGCATAAACCTCAGGTCTCTCTTTATCCTCTCCTTACTAATTATATGCTCTAAGCAACACACACTTCCTCCAAAAACAATAACACTTCTCCTTGCTCAGTGTAAACTGTGTGGCATGTATCATTTTAAAGTCATCTTTCAACCTTTGTGTTTGCTCCTCTCTCTGTAACAATCCTCATGACACCACACACCAAGCAACATTATGCAAACATTCTTTGAGTTTTTTTTAATGTGACTTCCAAGGCACTGTTGGTAACCACCTGTTGGAGCCACTCATCTGGCGCAGCTCCTGGCTCCTCATGACAGCTGTCCTTCCTGCACACACAGACATGTATGGCACAGTAAAGAGGCTCTCTCACCCTTGTCATTTAAATATTGGGTGTTCGAGATGGTGGAGAACCAAGTGTTTCTAGACTTTACCCCAAAATTATTGAAATACTACAGATGGAACAAGTTATCAGGACCCAGGCAGACCCTGTGCCTACCAGGCAACAGGACACATGCTGAACGAAGGTGACTGAAATGCTAATCGTTTCTGCAGAACATACTAATGTTCATGTCATGTGAATATGAATGTCCTATCTCGAGTCATTCAAGGTGTTCTGCTATTGCTGAACATTAGTGTATTTTGGATGTTTAACTTGCTCCAGAAAAGGGCAAGAAAAAGCTGTTAATGAAACTCATTCTGAGTGGCTTTTTAGTTACATCATTTGTTTCTGTCACAATAGCATAGAATATGACCACTTTTAGAGGTATATGTGTTTCAGCAGGAAACATTTTGGTTAAAGATATCTTGTATTTACAATTCTGGTATAAGACATATTGATAATAGTTTTTTTAATTAACTGTTTATAAATGGGACTGAACAACCATCTCATGGAGTATCTTTCCATGTTCCAATGGGATCCCCCATGCGTGATGGATGGCAAAAGTTTATGTTCTGTGATGAAATTGAATTGTGACCATGAGAAGGGACTGCAATTTCTTTTATTTTTATTTTCCTTGCCAGTATAAGTGCTGCTTCAGAAGCCAAAGCTCTGTCTTTGGATTTCAGAATTCTTTCTAAACTTTGTATACTGGTACGTATATCAGATCACCAGTAGTGATAGCCCACATGTGGCCTGACAAAAACTTAAAATCATTTATGGTTCCTGTTCCCTGTTCTGTTGTCTTAATCTTCTGAATCAGAAATGAAGACAGTCATTATACTGAAATGTGAAGCAGAACCAAAAGATGTAAAGGATTCAAGTAGGAATTGATCATATCCCAAAAAGTGTCACTAATGGAAGTGAATAGTTTTTTCTAACAAAATAAGAGTATGATACAATATGTTTATACAGATTGATTTGAATGACAGGTTTGTTAAAATAAATTCTTCACAGTGGCACAAGAATGAATATGTTGTCAACGCTCTACATCTACCGGCTGATCAAAAAGTCAGTATAAATTTGAAAACTTAATAAACCATGGAATAATGTAGATAGAGAGGAAAAAATTGACGCACATTGGAATGACATTGGGTTTTATTAGAACAAAAAAAAAGAAATAGATCACTTGCGCGCGTCGTTTGGTGTGATGATCGGATCGTGTGCTCAGATTAGATTAGATTAATACTAGTTCCATGGATCATGAATACGATATTTCGTAATGATGTGGAACGAGTCAAATTTTCCAATACATGACATAATTAGGTTAATTTAACAACATACTTAAGTTAATATAACAACTTTATTTTTTTTTATTTTTTTTTCTTTTTTTAATATTTTTTTCTTTTTTTTCTTAATTTATATCTAAAAATTCCTCTATGGAGTAGAAAGAGTTGTCATTCAGAAATTCTTTTAATTTCTTCTTAAATACTTGTTGGTTATCTGTCAGACTTTTGATACTATTTGGTAAGTGACCAAAGACTTTAGTGCCAGTATAATTCACCCCTTTCTGTGCCAAAGTTAGATTTAATCTTGAATAGTGAAGATCATCCTTTCTCCTAGTATTGTAGTTATGCACACTGCTATTACTTTTGAATTGGGTTTGGTTGTTAATAACAAATTTCATAAGAGAATATATATACTGAGAAGCTACTGTGAATATCCCTAGATCCTTAAATAAATGTCTGCAGGATGATCTTGGGTGGACTCCAGCTATTATTTTGATTACACGCTTTTGTGCAATAAATACTTTATTCCTCAGTGATGAAATACCCCAAAATATGATGCCATATGAAAGCAATGAGTGAAAATAGGTGTAGTAAGATGTTTATCACCAAAATTTGCAATTACCTTTATTGCATAAGTAGCTGAACTCAAACGTTTCAGCAGATCATCAATGTGTTTCTTCCAATTTAATCTCTCATCAATGGACACACCTAAAAATTTGGAATATTCTACCTTAGCTATATGCTTCTGATTAAGGTCTATATTTATTAATGGCATCATACCATTCACTGTACGGAACTGTGTGTACTGTGTCTTATCAAAATTCAGTGAGAGTCCGTTTACAAGGAACCACTTAGTAATTTTCTGAAAGACAGTATTGACAATTTCATCAGTTAATTCTTGTTTCTCAGGTGTGATTACTATACTTGTATCATCAGCAAAGAGAACTAACTTTGCCTCTTCATGAATATAGAATGGCAAGTCATTAATATATAATAAGAACAACAAAGGTCCCAAGACTGACCCTTGTGGAACCCCATTCTTGATAGTTCCCCAGTTTGAGGAATGTGCTGATCTTTGCATGTTACGAGAACTACTTATTTCAACTTTCTGCACTCTTCCAGTTAGGTACGAATTAAACCATTTGTGCACTGTCCCACTCATGCCACAATACTTGAGCTTGTCTAGCAGAATTTCATGATTTACACAATCAAAAGCCTTTGAGAGATCGCAAAAAATCCCAATGGGTGGTGTTCGGTCATTCAGATCATTCAGAATTTGACTGGTGAAAGCATATATGGCATTTTCTGTTGAAAAACCTTTCTGGAAACCAAACTGACATTTTGTTAGTACTTCATTTTTACAGATATGTGAAGCTACTCTTGAATACATTACTTTCTCAAAAATTTTGGATAAAGCTGTTACAAGGGAGATTGGACGGTAATTGTTGACATCAGATCTATCCCCCTTTTTATGCAAAGGTATAACAATAGCATATTTCAGTCTATCAGGGAAAATGCCCTGTTCCAGAGAGCTATTACACAGGTGGCTGAGAATCTTACTTATCTGTTGAGAACAAGCTTTTAGTATTTTGCTGTAAATGCCATCAATTCCATGTGAGTTTTTGCTTTTAAGCAAGTTTATTATTTTCCTAATTTCAGAGGGAGAAGTGGGTGAGATTTCAATTGTATCAAATTGCATAGGTATGGCCTCTTCCATTAACAGCCTAGCATCTTCTAATGAACACCTGGATCCTACTATATCCACAACATTTAGAAAATGATTATTAAAAATATTTTCAACTTCTGACTTTTTGTTCGTAAAGTTTTCATTCAATTTGATGGTAATACTGTCTTCCGCTGCTCTTGGTTGACCTGTTTCTCTTTTAATAATATTCCAAATTGTTTTAATTTTATTATCAGAGTTGCTGATTTCAGACATGATACACATACTCCTGGATTTTTTAATAACTTTTCTTAATATAACACAGTAGTTTTTATAATTTTTGATAGTTTCTGGGTCACTACTCTTTCTTGCTGTCAGATACATTTCCCTTTTCCGGTTACAAGATATTTTTATACCCTTAGTAAGCCATGGTTTGTTACAAGGTTTCTTACGAGTATATTTAACTATTTTCTTGGGGAAGCAGTTTTCAAATGCATTTACAAAAATGTCATGAAATAAATTATATTTTAAATTGGCATCAGGTTCACGGTACACCTCATCCCAGTCTATCTGCTGTAGGCTTTCCCTGAAATTTGCAATTGTTAAATCGTTGACTGAACGTACTACTTTGGAGGACTGTTTAGTATTTCTGAATGGAGCTATGTCATATATTGTAACTAGCTGTGCACCATGATCAGAAAGACCATTCTCAACAGGCTGAGCATTTATCTGGTTAAACTTATCTTGGTCTATAAAGAAGTTATCTATCAGTGAGCTGCTATCCTTTACCACCCGAGTAGGAAAATCTATAACGGGTGTCAAATTGAAAGAACCGAGTATTACTTCAAGGTCATTTTTCCTATTACCCTCTTTCAGAAAATCTACATTGAAGTCCCCACAAATAATAATTTGCTTCCCCCTGTCTGACAGATAGCACAACAAGGAGTCCAAATTTTTCAGAAATAGATGAAAATTTCCTGATGGGGACCTATATACAGTGACAATTATAAATGTGCCTTTCCTTAATTTGAGCTCACAGGCACATGCTTCTATATGTTTCTCTACACAAAACTTTTTTGTTTCTATACTTTTTGCACAATGATAACTTTTAACATATATGGCAACTCCTCCTTTCTCCATATTTTCTGTCATTACATGTGCAGAGAGCTTATATCCACTTACATTTACCTTATCCATATCAGTAACAATGTGATGCTCAGACAGGCATAGTATATCTATTTCATTCTCAGCTTCTAAATCTTCTAAACAAACCAGAAGCTCATCTACTTTATTCTTTAAACTCCCAATATTTTGACAAAATATACTTACATTATTTTTAATTATACTTTTCTGAGAACCTTTCCTTATTCTAACATTTGCAGTACTCTCCTGTCTGAGTTTCTCATTGTGCTTAGGCCTAGTTCCTATACCAGTGGTCACACTGTGTTCAGAGAGGCAGATTATGTCAACTGGGTTGGGTGACTTTAATTCATCAATGCAATTACCTAGGACTGAGATACAACTTGGTGGAGATAAAATTTCTGGTGATTGGTGAAAATTTATAATTGATAGCTGTGATTGGTGATCCAATGTGCTAGAATTGTGCTGTTTAATTTTTTTTCCTAAACTGAAGATTTGTTTCAATCCTGACCTCTCGTAGAACTTGACATCTTTCTGTCTTACCTATCCTAAAAAAGGTGCTGCTCCAACACCTGTAACCACTAGTATTTTACCATTCATGGCAGTGCCTCCCCCCCTTAAATTTCCTGCTATTACCCCAGCCAGTTTCCCCTTCCCTTTCCTGTTGAGATGTAGGCCGTGCCTGGTATAGTCCCACCTACTGAGATAATCAACAGGAACCACACCAATATGAGCCCCCGCACCCGACCCAAGCAGCCGTTCCAACTCCAAATTAACTCTCCCAACAGAAGAGTTCAAATGAGGCCGGTCATGGCGTCTCAGGACAGATACAAATTCAACATTGGTGTGTCTCGATGCCGACGCAATCTTTACCAGGTCACACTCTATACTGTACCCAGGATCTCTGTCGATGCTGTTCCCTGGCCCTCCCACAATAACCACGGTGTCTTCCCTGGTAAATCCTTTACAGAGTGAACCTAAATCCTCTGTCACCTGATCCAGACTAGCACTTGGTTTGAAAAAATTTGTGACCTGGTATTCTGGTCCTAATTCCTCCTGCAGAAGTTGGCCTACACCTCTGGCATGAGAACTGCCTAACAACAAAACTTTCTTCCTTTTCAATGACTTTCCTACATTCTTTTTCAATTTCCTATTGAAAGTTTGTTGTGTCCTGTCTACACCTACCTCTGCTTGAGGCTCATCAGTTTCTAACTGAAGCAACAGGTCAAACTTATTTTTGACATTCACCACAAAACTGTCAGACTTAGTTCTAGGCCTGTTCCTTCTGCTACCTGTTGCTACTTCCCACCTCTCTTTGCCCTTCTCCCTCCTTAACCTGTCCAGATCTTCCCTAGCCTGGTCTAGCTCAGCCTGAAGGGCAGCAATTTTCCCCTCCTGTTCCACTATCTTCCTATATCTGCTGCAAATCCTACATAACCACTGATGAGCCTGATCCACTTTCCCAACACCCACGCCACTGCAGTCCCCCCAGTGAAAAAAACTACTACATCCATCACACCAAACCCCGGAACTAACAATTCTATGGCAAGTCAGGCACTTCTCACTCATGGCAAAAATAATACTTTAGCTAGAATAAATCAATTAAATTACCGAAAATCAAAAAAGACGTTACAAGAATTAAGCCTATTCACGAATGTATATAAGCAAGTTTCTGATTTAAAATTCCGCTGTTTTTCTGAGATCTGTATTAAAACAATGAAGGTATACGCTATTTATTACACTCCTGGAAATGGAAAAAAGAACACATTGACACCGGTGTGTCAGACCCACCATACTTGCTCCGGACACTGCGAGCGGGCTGTACAAGCAATGATCACACGCACGGCACAGCGGACACACCAGGAACCGCGGTGTTGGCCGTCGAATGGCGCTAGCTGCGCAGCATTTGTGCACCGCCGCAGTCAGTGTCAGCCAGTTTGCCGTGGCATACGGAGCTCCATCGCAGTCTTTAACACTGGTAGCATGCCGCGACAGCGTGGACGTGAACCGTATGTGCAGTTGACGGACTTTGAGCGAGGGCGTATAGTGGGCATGCGGGAGGCCGGGTGGACGTACCGCCGAATTGCTCAACACGTGGGGCGTGAGGTCTCCACAGTACATCGATGTTGTCGCCAGTGGTCGGCGGAAGGTGCACGTGCCCGTCGACCTGGGACCGGACCGCAGCGACGCACGGATGCACGCCAAGACCGTAGGATCCTACGCAGTGCCGTAGGGGACCGCACCGCCACTTCCCAGCAAATTAGGGACACTGTTGCTCCTGGGGTATCGGCGAGGACCATTCGCAACCGTCTCCATGAAGCTGAGCTTCGGTCCCGCACACCGTTAGGCCGTCTTCCGCTCACGCCCCAACATCGTGCAGCCCGCCTCCAGTGGTGTCGCGACAGGCGTGAATGGAGGGACGAATGGAGACGTGTCGTCTTCAGCGATGAGAGTCGCTTCTGCCTTGGTGCCAATGATGGTTGTATGCGTGTTTGGCGCCGTGCAGGTGAGCGCCACAATCAGGACTGCATACGACCGAGGCACACAGGGCCAACACCCGGCATCATGGTGTGGGGAGCGATCTCCTGCACTGGCCGTACACCACTGGTGATCGTCGAGGGGACACTGAATATTGCACGGTACATCCAAACCGTCATCGAACCCATCGTTCTACCATTCCTAGACCGACAAGGGAACTTGCTGTTCCAACAGGACAATGCACGTCCGCATGTATCCCGTGCCACCCAACGTGCTCTAGAAGGTGTAAGTCAACTACCCTGGCCAGCAAGATCTCCGGATCTGTCCCCCATTGAGCATGTTTGGGACTGGATGAAGCGTCGTCTCACACGGTCTGCACATCCAGCACGAACGCTGGTCCAACTGAAGCGCCAGGTGGAAATGGCATGGCAAGCCGTTCCACAGGACTACATCCAGCATCTCTACGATTGTCTCCATGGGAGAATAGCAGCCTGCATTGCTGCGAAAGGTGGATATACACTGTATTAGTGCCGACATTGTGCATGCTCTGTTGCCTGTGTCTATGTGCCTGTGGTCCTGTCAGTGTGATCATGTGATGTATCTGACCCCAGGAATGTGTCAATAAAGTTTCCCCTTCCTGGGACAATGAATTCACGGTGTTCTTATTTCAATTTCCAGGAGTGTATATATTTCACTCGATGGAATGAAAAAAAGGACAATTAAACGAGATACTTTAACTTTGATTCTCCAAAAACGTTACGAGAATTAGGCCTATAAACAAATGTATATAGGCAAGTTTCTGATATAAAGTTACGCTGTTTTTCTGAAATCTGTATAAAAACAATGAAGTTATACGCTATTTACGGTAGTTTACTTATTTGTTACCGAGAAACTAGTTAAATTACCATGAAACAAGAGACAAACACGTTTACAAAATTTAAGCCTAAGCGCGACTTCGCGAAGTTACGATCTTTTCGTGTTTTCTAAAAAAATACGCAAAGAAAAGTCAAACCTTTAATGGCAAGACTAAACGATACACTAATGCACGTATTTAATTTGTTGTCGGCGTTAAACTAAATTATATTCCTGTCTAAATCACTTATCTTTCTGGAAATGGTTTCTGGCGTCACTTACTCGGCCGCCACGTTCGTCATGCTTGGCCTCCCAGGTCCCCAGACCAGTCCGTGCGATTATTGGCTTTGGGGTTACCTGAAGTCACAAGTGTATCGTGACTGACCGATATCTCTTGGGATGCTGAAAGACAACATCCGATGCCATTGCCTCACCATAACTCCGGACATGCTTTACAGTGCTGTTCACAACATTATTCCTCGACTACAGCCATTGTTGAGGAATGATGGTGGAAATATTGAGCACTTCCTGTAAAGAACATCATCTTTGCTTTGTCTTACTTTGTTATGCTAATTATTGCTATTCTGATCAGATGAAGCACCATCTGTCAGACATTTTGTGAACTTTCGTATTTTGTTGGTCGTAATAAAACCCCATGTCATTCCAAGCATGTGTGTCAATTTGTACCCCTCTATCTACGTAATTCCATGATTTATTCAATTTTCAAATTTATACTGACTTTTTGATGACCCGGTAGTTATTAAACTAAAAGTAGTAAATTAGACGGACATCATGCTCAAGGAACACTGTAGTAAATAATTTTCAAGGTGATAATGATAATATTAGTAATAACAATAATAATAATAATAATAATAATAATGAGGAACAGAAGCTGTATATTCTTCAGGTCGTGTCTTAGTATTCTCATAAGGTTCAAGAGCAAACGAAGAAATTTTACTGAAGGACAAATATGCTTAAAATAAAACATGACTTTCTCTTCATATTTGCCTCATATTCACCACACAGCAAGAACTTCGATGTCAATGAATTTCACTGTGTAGACGGTCGACACAATGCCTGCTCCACCATGGCCAATTTCTCTACTAGCCCTAACCTGCAATGCCACTTAAGTTTGGTGACCCTGTGTTGATTGATTGTCTAGTCATTTCATCATAGACTTTTCCACATGTACATGGTATATGCTGTATTTCTGACATTGCACGGGGGGTCCCTTCTCTCCTTTACTGATCTGAGACATTGTTTGATCTTCTTTCTCAGTTTATAAATAGTCTTTACGCCATGTTTGCACAATATACAGCTGATTCAGTGTATCACTCTGGGAATGTATGGGAACAAGGCTGTACCTGACATTTCTTTTTGCGATATGTCATTTCACCAAGTGATTCTATGACACTTCTTATGCACCTGGTGGAGTACCCATTGCTCCTCAGAACACTTTCGAGGTGTTGCATCTCGCAAATGTTGTGCATATGTGGCACTACGAGTCATGTATCTTAAAAACTATTGCTACTGCTGGAGTAGAAATCTGCCTTTCCCCTTGCTGCACTAGGCAGCGCAATATCACTGATTTCACTATATCAGGAAGCTAACTCGCCTCGCAACATTGGACTGGTCTTATTGAATTATTACAGTGGCAACATCCTTTGCTCACCTGTCAATGGCGCTGCTGCAATACACTGCCCAGACCCACCCCAATAAGCCCAACATGGTTGTTGAGCTACACGTGGTCGAGAACAGTTAACATTTCCCTGATCAACATTTACAGGCACAAAGTATTCACCATCAACTTTGTCCTCTCTACGCATTTCACATGGTCATTTATAGCCACCATTGTTTCTGAACATATTTCTTGCATTGACTTGCTCACACACTTCATGCTAACAGGTGATTTACAGAGGGCATGCCTACTTAACATGATTGACAACAATGCAGTAACCAGGTCCCAAGGTCGCCCTGCTTATACCACAGTATGTTGAATTGTCAGGGTTATGATTCTCATGAAGACATCACAACTCTTGCGCCATAGGGTGGTGGGGTTTCGGGTTCCGCTGGATAGGTCAGGAGTCCACTACACGCAACAAGCGGCTACACGGGTAGCAGGGGTTGTGTGGCGTGGGCTGGGCGGTTTTTTAGGTTAGATGGCCTTGGGCAAGTACAGAAAGGGCAACAGCCTCAACGGGTGCGGGGCAAAGTCAGGACATGCGGGGACCAAGCAGCAATTGGTATTGTAATTGTCAACTGTCGAAGCTGCGTTGGTAAAGTACCGGAACTTCAAGCGCTGATAGAAAGCACCGAAGCTGAAATCGTTATAGGTACAGAAAGCTGGCTGAAGCCAGAGATAAATTCTGCCGAAATTTTTACAAAGGTACAGACGGTGTTTAGAAAGGATAGATTGCATGCAACCGGTGGTGGAGTGTTCGTCGCCGTTAGTAGTAGTTTATCCTGTAGTGAAGTAGAAGTGGATAGTTCCTGTGAATTATTATGGGTGGAGGTTACACTAAACAACCGAACTAGGTTAATAATTGGCTCCTTTTACCGACCTCCCGACTCAGCAGCATTAGTGGCAGAACAACTGAGAGAAAATTTGGAATACATTTCACATAAATTTTCTCAGCATGTTATAGTCTTAGGTGGAGATTTCAATTTACCAGATATAGACTGGGACACTCAGATGTTTAGGACGGGTGGTAGGGACAGAGCATCGAGTGACATTATACTGAGTGCACTATCCGAAAATTACCTCGAGCAATTAAACAGAGAACCGACTCGTGGAGATAACATCTTGGACCTACTAATAACAAACAGACCCGAACTTTTCGACTCTGTATGTACAGAACAGGGAATCAGTGATCATAAGGCCGTTGCAGCATCCCTGAATATGGAAGTTAATAGGAATATAAAAAAAGGGAGGAAGGTTTATCTGTTTAGCAAGAGTAATAGAAGGCAGATTTCAGACTACCTAACAGATCAAAACGAAAATTTCTGCTCCGACACTGACAATGTTGAGTGTTTATGGAAAAAGTTCAAGGCAATCGTAAAATGCGTTTTAGACAGGTACGTGCCGAGTAAAACTGTGAGGGACGGGAAAAACCCACCGTGGTACAACAACAAAGTTAGGAAACTACTGCGAAAGCAAAGAGAGCTCCACTCCAAGTTTAAACGCAGCCAAAACCTCTCAGACAAACAGAAGCTAAACGATGTCAAAGTTAGCGTAAGGAGGGCTATGCGTGAAGCGTTCATTGAATTCGAAAGTAAAATTCTATGTACCGACTTGACAGAAAATCCTAGGAAGTTCTGGTCTTACGTTAAATCAGTAAGTGGCTCGAAACAGCATATCCAGACACTACGGGATGATGATGGCATTGAAACAGAGGATGACACGCGTAAAGCTGAAATACTAAACACCTTTTTCCAAAGCTGTTTCACAGAGGAAGACCGCACTGCAGTTCCTTCTCTAAATCCTCGCACAAACGAAAAAATGGCTGACATCGAAATAAGTGTCCAAGGAATAGAAAAGCAACTGGAATCACTCAATAGAGGAAAGTCCACTGGACCTGACGGGATACCAATTCGATTCTACACAGAGTACGCGAAAGAACTTGCCCCCCTTCTAACAGCCGTGTACCGCAAGTCTCTAGAGGAACGGAGGGTTCCAAATGATTGGAAAAGAGCACAGATAGTCCCAGTCTTCAAGAAGGGTCGTCGAGCAGATGCGCAAAACTATAGACCTATATCTCTTACGTCGATCTCTTGTAGAATTTTAGAACATGTTTTTTGCTCGCGTATCATGTCATTTCTGGAAACCCAGAATCTACTATGTAGGAATCAACATGGATTCCGGAAACAGCGATCGTGTGAGACCCAACTCGCCTTATTTGTTCATGAGACCCAGAAAATATTAGATACAGGCTCCCAGGTAGATGCTATTTTTCTTGACTTCCGGAAGGCGTTCGATACAGTTCCGCACTGTCGCCTCATAAACAAAGTAAGAGCTTACGGAATATCAGACCAGCTGTGTGGCTGGATTGAAGAGTTTTTAGCAAACAGAACACAGCATGTTGTTATCAATGGAGAGATGTCTACAGACGTTAAAGTAACCTCTGGCGTGCCACAGGGGAGTGTTATGGGACCATTGCTTTTCACAATATATATAAATGACTTAGTAGATAGTGTCGGAAGTTCCATGCGGCTTTTCGCGGATGATGCTGTAGTATACAGAGAAGTTGCTGCATTAGAAAATTGTAGTGAAATACAGGAAGATCTGCAGCGGATAGGCACTTGGTGCAGGGAGTGGCAACTGACCCTTAACATAGACAAATGTAATGTATTGCGAATACATAGAAAGAAGGATCCTTTATTGTATGATTACATGATAGCTGAACAAACACTGGTAGCAGTTACTTCTGTAAAATATCTGGGAGTATGCGTACGGAACGATTTGAAGTGGAATGATCATATAAAATTAATTGTTGGTAAGGCGGGTACCAGGTTGAGATTCATTGGGAGAGTGCTTAGAAAATGTAGTCCATCAACAAAGGAGGTGGCTTACAAAACACTCGTTCGACCTATACTTGAGTATTGCTCATCAGTGTGGGATCCGTACCAGGTCGGGTTGACGGAGGAGATAGAGAAGATCCAAAGAAGAGCGGCGCGTTTCGTCACCGGGTTATTTGGTAACCGTGATAGCGTTACGGAGATGTTTAATAAACTCAAGTGGCAGACTCTGCAAGAGAGGCGCTCTGCATCGCGGTGTAGCTTGCTCGCCAGGTTTCGAGAGGGTGCGTTTCTGGATGAGGTATCGAATATATTGCTTCCCCCTACTTATACCTCCCGAGGAGATCACGAATGTAAAATTAGAGAGATTAGAGCGCGCGCGGAGGCTTTCAGACAGTCGTTCTTCCCGCGAACCATACGCGACTGGAACAGGAAAGGGAGGTAATGACAGTGGCACGTAAAGTGCCCTCCGCCACACACCGTTGGGTGGCTTGCGGAGTATCAATGTAGATGTAGATGTAGATGTAGATGTTTTCACTAATATATGTGGAATGTGAACCTTCTGCATGGAATATTGAGAACACCACACATTTGATGACCGAGTGTTGTGGTTTACAAGCTAAACCATGGGCTGTGATAATGAAGTGCAACAATTACTAGAATAGATGCACCAAATAGCAGCCTATAACAAGTAATCTTTCTTATCTGCAGACTGTTTTGGCCTTTATTGCCATTGTTGAGTACATTTAGATTACTGTGTGACAGTAATTAACGTTTTATTTTCAACATATTTACATAATTTATTATCTTATTAAAACAGTGATTTTAATAAGATAGTTCACTAACATTGTAATATGGATGGTCACATCAGTCTAGGGTTACTTGACAATGGCAATAAAGCCCAAAAGATTCCATCATGAATAAAGATTACTTATTATAAGCAGCTATTTGGTGAATATATTCTAATAATCATGTCATTATCAGACATATATTATGTTGCTGGCCCTAAAGAAGGAAAAAGTACAAGAAAGTAATACAAGAGAAAAATGATTTTTACAGTGAAAGCCAGGACCCAAAAGCAATGTTATCTGTCATGAATAGAGAGTTGGTGAAGGTCTGAGCTGTGATCAAAAGTTTGAAATGTGGAGATGTCCCCACACAAAGGCTTTTTGAGACCTGTGCAATAAAACCAAGTGTGTTATAGGTATGGGCTCAATGCTATGGCACCAAACACAATACAGTTCATTACATCTGCACCACATCTGGATAACCAGTCTCACTAAGTGTAACCTGAATGGCTAATGGAGACAAAAGCAATTTTTGATGAGATGTTACAGACTGGAATCATTTGTCAGTCAACTGCCCATGGTCTTCTCCCCTACATCTCATCCACAAGAAAGATGGCTCATGGAGGCTACATAGTAATTATCACACATTAAATACAAGAACAGTCATACACTGCATTAAGTACAAGAACAGTCATAGACAGGTACCCAGTGCCTAACATACAGGACTTCATGTGAACATTATCTGGTGCAAAGGTTTTCAGCATTTTTCACAGATGAAAACAAATAACTAAATAGCAGTGACAACTAGTGACATCCTGAAGACTATGGTTATCACCCCATTTGGTTTATTAGAATTTTTATTCTTGCCTTTTGGATTCAAAAATAGAGTGCAGATGAGACAGCACTTCATGGATGGTTTGTTGAATGGACTACCATTTTACTTCAAGTACTTGCGTGATATTTTGGTGTTCTCCACTAATGCTCAAGTACCTATGTGTGTGATTGGCACCAATGGCTGCTTACCTATGGAATAGTTTTTAAACAAGGACAAATGCCTCATTGGAAAAAAACCAAGTAACTTTCCTTGGCCATACCTTTTCAACCTATGGCATTTACTTCTTGACAGAGAAGATTACAACACTACAATATCTGCCAGTAACAACAGATTACCAGCAACTGACACATTTTCTCAGCATTGTAGATGTATACCACCATCACCTCCCAGCAATGGCAACTGTATAGGCACCTCTCATGGACGCTTATAGGCTGTGACACCGGAGGATGAGGACCTGTTAATGGACTCCCAAAATAAACAAGATATTTTGTGATCTCCATGTGAGTTTAAGTCAGGTAGAGCTTCTTACTCATCCTGTATATCACAGCGACCTGGCTATAGTTTTTGACGTGGGTCAGTAAGCAATCAGAACAGCTCTCTCCCAAAAGGTGGACCAACACTCACAACCACTCAATTTTTTTTCCAAAAAGTTACCTGCTCAGAAAAAGTGGAGTGCATGTTTTGCACAATGATTTGCTCAGCTGTTCACACATAATGCTGTGTACAGACTCAGTAAGATCTCCCCTCCGTGCACCAAATGCTGGTTCTTTCCTGGAGTTGTGGAGAGGAGACCAATTGTTCTACATTCTGTGTAATGGCAAGTCCTTGAATGTATCCATCAAATGAATCAGTTTGGCATGGATTTTAACTGTTCTAGAGTCTCATCAACACTTTATGCCACAACCAGTCCAGAGTCACCAGACCATACTTCCAAAACACCAGACACACATTACCACACAGCTGCCACCATGTCGTGCAGCCAACACAAGAGACTGTCAGCATATCAAGTTAAAATATCAATACATTCCGGGTTCTCTGCACCATGGGGGTAGGGATTTGGGCTGTGTGGCAATGATGCATAATGAGTGATCAAAAAGGTTCCATTGGAATTTCATATAATCAGGAATTGGTATGCTAACCAGGCAAAGCTGCCATAAGCTTTGAGGCGATCATCCCACCTATGCACCAGGTTGAAGATAGCCATTTGCTAAAACACCATGTCCTGCCTCATAAAGAAGTTCATAACTGCCTGCTGCACATCCTCATCCAACAGTAATCTTTGACTCTTCGAGGCATGCCTGTAGGCAGGCATGGTAATTGCATGGGGAGGAATCAGGACTAATAGCATGGGTGCTCAAGTGTCTCCCGCTTGAGTAGGAGTAACTTCTTCATTACTACATTTGCGATATAGGGATATGTATTATCATGAGGCAGCAGCACACCTTGTTTCACTATTCCACAATGGTAGTTTTCAACAGACATGCCACTCCATAGACATTCTTTACTCTTCAATTGATGTCTACAGGTGTTGGTCTTTCAGCAGCCAAGAAAAGAATATCATGTTGGTCTTATTTGGATCCATTTGGTAATAACGCCCCCATAGCTCTTATTTCTGCATTCACTGCACACACATCAGAAAGATATGAATGCCACACTAATCCCTTGCCTACATGTCAGTGCTTTTATTCCCACATCATAGTCATGCTACATTGCATATACACTGCAGCAAGGCCCTCAAATGGAAACTTTTTGATCATTACTTACATTTTGAGTTTTTATGTCATTAAATTATCGATACCTCCACATGACGTCCCTGGCCTACATTGTTACATTTTATGTAACATTTTAAATTGAGTTCTTTGCTAACTTCTGTACCAAATGCTCTAGCATGCTTTCATGTGTGAATACAAATTATTTTTGTACCTTTAAAAGTTGGGTACTGTTTTTTTATGTGGCTTACCTGTGTAACACACATTGTATTTTCTATTGTAATTATTGTAATTGTCTAAATTATGATTGAACTCACTCTGACATTTATTTTTATCAAGTAATTGAAGGAAACAGTGAGAAGAATCTTCACGTATGATTGAACTTGTTGAATTTTTTTCAATCTTGGCTTTTCATGCAGTTTCTATTGGAACGATTGGGCCTTGGTTTCGATGTCCTATCCATATACCCATGTTTTCTCACCTGTTATACCCTTCTTTAGAAGCTCTGCCTGACCAATGCCTACGCGGTTTCGTTTTTGGACGAAATTCAACAGTTTCAGAACAAACTTTGCTGCTACATGTTCCATGCCCAAAACATCCAAAAAATTACTTGGTATGAGCCACAGGATATGCCAACATCATCAGCAGTCTCTGTGATGGTATTTCAATGATTCTCCAGAACCATTTTCCTTACTTGTACCACATAGTCATCGCCAATTGATGTGCTAGGGCGTCCAGGGCAGTTGTCGTATTCAGTGTCATCTTGGTCCTCTTCGAAAAGCTTATACCACTCATAAACTCTCATTTTACTCATTGTACAATTGCCAAAGCCACAGCCAATATTTTTAATGAAGCACTGCACTTTATTCCATTTTTTGAGCAAACTTTAGTGCAAATTCTCTGATACATCTTTATCAAAAGTGAAAAAATCACCAAGCACTAAGAAACACACATAACCTTTTCAACTGTCAACAGTAAATTCAGTATTCAAAACGGCTGAAAATGCAAACATACATCAGCAACATGTATACCAACAAGATAAAAAAAAGTATTTTGAAAATCAGATGTATAATCTCCACAAAATTAAAAAACTCCTGTTACTTTTTGATCATACCTGGTATTTTAGTAGCATTGCTCCAGAAGACATCACTGTTAGAAAATAGCTCCCTGCTCACTAAAACAAAACAGTGAGAAATATTTGTAAGTACAGACATTAGTTTTTCAGTCTGCTGACTCAGTCGCAGTTTTCATTATATCTGATCCCATGGAATTTTATACATGTGTTTAATCTTTTGAGTCAACATTTACATCTATTTCTGGTATCAAGAGGTCATTCTTATTTGTTTAAAACCTCATGGTTTTAGTCTGACTGATAATTGAGACATAAACTGTCTGCTGTGAATTAATATTTCTTTGCTCTAAGAATGGAGTTTTATATTATGGTGCAAAATTACATAAAAGGTTCCTAATAGACATTAGGCACAAAATTTAAAAACCTGAAATATTTAAACACTCAGTAAAAGAACACCTCGTTAGTCACTCTTTCTATAACATATCTGAATATTTGAGCTGAAACATGCTAATTCCACATAACTGTGAGATTTGTATTTAGTAAATCATGATTTTGCCAGCATAGAGACAGCTTATAGATGTCTTCGTGAAGTTACACTGCTTTGTATGAAGTATTTGATAACATTGGCTGAGTAGTATAGAGGGAGAAGCAGTGTCGTTTTTCACAGTAGCTGTTCTTGTCATGATGTACACGTGTAAAGAAATCTAGAAGCCATTACCATAATTATTAGTTTGAACAGATAAGTGCTAGTCATTTGTTGTTAGTATACCTTATAGAAGTAGGCAGGAGTGATTGCTTCTGCTTGATAATGTATAGCTTGACTTATTTCATAGCCCTCAAGGCTCTCCTCCGTGATGGGAGATATTGAACATGATGTATGAATGAATGAACGAATGCTTGTTCAGCTGTTGTCCAATTTTTGAGCAATCATTTCAAGCAATTGGAAGCTCAATTAGAAGCTCATTCATATAGGTTAGGAACAGGAGGGGATCCAATACGGAACCTTGTGAGGCTCCACATTTTACATTTCCTCGTTGTCACTATAGTATAATTCTTGTGGTTTAATCAAAATAGTTCCTTTATGTTCACAATTTTTCTTTTTTATATATTGTTATGTGTTGCTGATGGTGCCATAAACAGTCAATGAATGACAAAGAATATTGATTCATAGCATTTTGGCAAATTATGTAATTTTTAGTATTTTCATCTTAATTCTTTCATTATCTCACAGAAAGAAATACTTTAATTAGTATTTCACTGTCTATTTTTGCTATTGGCATAAATAACAGACCATTAATGATAAAGGTACTTTCTGTATAGATATCAACAGATACTAAGTGATCATTTTCTTCTCTTGAAAGGTTTCAAGTACGTCCACCATCATATTATCAGAGGTGCAAGGACCAACAGTGGTATATTGGAAAATTAAATGAATCAAACATCAAATATGCAGCACAGATACAAGTGCTAAAAGAGGTAAATAACATTATGGGTAAACTTTTAATCTGATTTGTTGTAACTACAATTACATACTTTGGATAGAAAATACTGCTCCTAAAGCAGTAAAATATTTATAATGAGATCCCCAGTTAATGTGTCATATTTAAAAATTTTATTTTTCTGGGACCATGAAGAAACTACAGTATCATTGTAACTATAGTCAAGTTAACATCAGAAAATCCCTAACATCGGGCAGTGCTGTTGCCAACTTTCAACAGTGAAGTGCAGACAGCTGCAGGTGATTCAATAGTCTTCTATAGAGCTTGACAACACTGAGATGTTGATGCAGAGATGTTTACAAAATCACATTACGTGACTGGTTGAGTTAGGCACATGAAGCTGCCACTTCCAGCGCACTGCAACTGGTAGAAATCTCCTTACACCACCTTGATTGTAGAAGGCCTCAGGTGTCCTAGAAAATTACTAAAATTTTCCTCAAAAACATTATAGTACTAAAGTAATTTGACTCTTATGTAGAGTAATAGAAAACAGAATTCAAAGAAATCACCACTAATAACTTTATAGGAAATAGCTCACACACAAAATTAAAACAGCATCTTCTGACTGCTGAGGAGAAACAGTACTGGAGACGAGGGGGACTTGAAACATTTGTAAGATTTACAAACACAAATTTTTCATAACAGGAGTGCTGACATTTGTTGTCTTGTAAAGTCATCAGATGACGAAAACGAATTGCAAAATGATTTAGATAAGACATCTGTATGGTGCAAAAAGTGGCAATTGATCCTGAATAAAGAAAAGTGTGAAGTTATTCACATGATTACTAAAAGAAATCTGCTAAATTTTGATTATATGATAAGTCACACAAATCTAAAGGCTGTAAATTCAACTAAATACTTATGGATTACAATTACAAATAACCTAAATTGGGACGATCACATAGATAATGTTGTGGGTAGAGCAAATCAATGACTGTGATTCATTGGCATAACGCATAGCAGGTGCAACAGGTCCACTAAAGAGACTGCTTACACCACACTTGTCTGCCCTATTCAGGAGTATTGCTGTGCAGTGTGGGATCCACATCAGGTGGGACTGGCAGATGACTTTGAAAAAGTACAAAGAAGGGCAGCTTGTTTTGTATTATAACGAAATACGGGAGATAGTGCCACAGACATGATACGTGAATTGGAGCGGCAATAATTAAAACAAAGGCTTTTTTGTTGCTATGGGATCTCATGAAAATTCAATCACTAGTTTTCTCCTCTGATTGCGAAAACGTTCTGTTGGCACCCACCTACATAGGGAGAAATGATCATCACAATACAATAAGAGAAATCAGGGCTCGCACAGAAAAATTTAAGTGCTCATTTTTCCTGCGCACCATTCAAGAGTGGAACGGTAGAGAGTAGAGAGACAGCTTGAAGGTGGTTCATTTAACCCTCTGCCAGGCACTTTGTTGTGAATAGCAGAGTAATCTTGTAGATGTAGATGTGGATGTAGATGTAGATGTAGAACGTAGATGTGGATGTAGATGTAGATGTAGAACCTCATTGACAGTAAGACAGAGTATGAACTGAGAAAAATAGGGCAGGAAATTGGGCCTGATCTATTCAAAGGACCAAACCCAGCATGTAAGTAAAGTGAATTAGGCAAACCACCTAAAATCTTAATCTGAATGGGTGAACAGGGATTTGATTCACATTCCTGAGTATGAGTCCAATGTGATAAACCCTTCACTGCACCACAAACCCTTCACTGCACCACCTTCATAGCTATAAATTATATGAAAGTATAAGTTCCAAAGTTAAAATACCAGCTTTTGACAGTGTGCATTTAGTTTTAAACAAAGTTAGATTCAGTGTAGCATATGGAGGTAACTTCATCTTATTTCAGAAACAAATTTCATGAGAGATTAGGAAACCATGTAGTTGTTTTTTGTGAATCAAAATACAATTTCGTATGCTCATAGGCTAAATAATACATGCATATAATAGCCACAATAGAGTGTACAACATGTAGTCAGGTAAGATATATAATAATATACAATACATAACAAATGCTAGTGAGGTAAGCAGTGATAAGAGAAGTACCACAGGACTGGAAAATACAGTACAGTGACACCTATTATTATTCTTAATTGTAAATCAGTAACAACACAAACATTGTGTTTAAAGCCAGTGTTCTTTATCCTAAAGTAACACACAAAATTCATTAGCCAAGAGGTGAACAATTTAGCTTACTGTCCAAATACTCCACTATACTTTACTTTTTTATGTTGCACTTTTTCCCCAGCATTACAGGGGAAGTATTTTCATTCTCAATGCTTTGTAGTTTACTCACCAGTATTTATATTACTTTAATGCCAAAGTATTGAGGTCCTTTCTGTACTGCTGAAATACATAAAAAAATGTCTCATCTGCTGAAAAATATAGTCAATACAACCAGATGAATCAGGTGGCATAAGAAAGAGTAGGTCAGAGATGGTACATTGGCTAGGTTCAGTCTGGAGATAATAATAATAATAACAAAGTTAACCGAGATTAGGTCCAGGAGGGTGTAAGGATTCAGGGATGTGTTGGAGAGCAAGTTTGTGTCTTTTGGCTCAGTTTTCTCCTTACGGCTCAGCTTTACCTTATAGTTCCTGGTCTTTTGCGTAGTCCCTAATCCAATTCTGTTTGGGTTTATGTAGACTCTAGGAACTGAAAGGATCTGCCACATACCAGTTACTCATAGAAAGCAGCAGTGTGTCCTGTCTATCTACAGAATGGGGACTGAGTAATGTGACGATGAGGTGTGATTGGAAACTTTTAAGAATGGGCTTGTAATTGTACAATGGTGGTCCTTACATGCTACTGTGATGCATCTCCTTGAAAATAGTCCCCTTCTGACTGAACGCACCGACTCCAATGGTATTTCCACTTTTGGAAACATCCTGGAAACATCTTTCCTGAAGTATGTTAAGGACACTCTCCATATTTGCCTGGATGTCTTCAGTCGAGTCAAATCGCTTCCCTTTCAGTGAAACTTTCAGTTTACAAACAGGTATAAGTCTGCAGCGGCCAAAACAGGGGAATATGGTGGTTGTGGAAGCACAGGAATTTTGAATTTGGTCAAAAATTCAACGATGGAGAAGGCACGATGAGCCAGAGCATTGTCTTGGTGTAGCACCCAACTCCTACCTTTCGACAACGCAGGCCTTTCCTTCCACACCTTTTCGTGCAAACGCTCGAGGACACATTTTTAGTATTCCTGGTTAATTGTCTCTCCTACAGGGGCAAATTCATGATGCATAATACCAGGAGAATCGGAAAAAAGAAATCACCAACATTGTCTTCACCTTCGACAGACTTTGCCGTGCTTTTTTGGTCGTGGTGAACCTGGAGTCTTCCACTGCGAAGACTGCACTTTGGTTTCAGGATCATAACCATATACCCATGATTTGTCACCTGTAATTACCCTATTTAATAAATCTGGGTAATTTTTAGTCTGATTAATCAGTTCTTGGTACACTTCAAGTCGGTACTGTCTCTGTTCTCTTGACAACACTTTTGGAATGAATCTTGCAGATACTCAATGCTTGTTCAGATCTTCAGTTAAAATTGACTGAACTGCATAGAAACTTAAATTAAGTTCATCAGCCCTCTTCCTAATTGTAAGTCTACGATCAGAGTGAATTTCTACAACATTTTCGTACATTTTTGAGGTGGAAGGATGGCCGGACTGTGGTTCATCTTCAAATGATTCACAGCCATTTTTAAATCTGTTGAACCAGACAAAAACATTTGACTGGCTCATACAATTATCTCCAAAAGCTGTTTTTAATAGTTTGTAAGTCTCAGAAGCTGATTTCTTGGTCTTAAAACAAAATTTCACACAAACTCGTTGCTCCGTTGTTATGTCCATTTTCACGCAGACAGAATCCGGCAACAAGCCCATACAGACCTGCACTCAACCAGCTGCCACAACAAATTGAATAAAGGAAACGCAGTTTCCAGTCAGAGGGCATTCAAGGACAAGGCAATGACTCACTCCCCACCCTCCGCGTACCTGCCCGCCAAACCAGTAAGCAGAACTGGATCCATTCCAATCACACCTCGTACAAGCTGTTCTGAGGTAAACACGGTGGGTGGAGCACTCACCTGAGCAAACAAAAACTAAAATAAAGTTCAAACCAATGAAAATAGTAATGATAAGACTGGCTTTTCATATAGTCTCTAATCTGGCTCTATTTGGTTTTATTTACACTCTAGGCCATTAACAGTGCTTGCAACGTATGGTTGACTTTTTTCATGCACATCTGATATGCCATGTGTGGAAGATGTGCTGCCTCTTAACTTAGCATGGGAATGTTGTAGACTTTGGACCAGATTTCCCACTACTGGTAGCTTCTTCATAGGTCTTACTGTTCACCCACTAACTTTGTCATTTGATGCCTAGCAAGGACATTGGGACCTATTTTAGTTATATTACTTTAAGATGTAAAGTAGTAAAATGTACTGCAAATATAAAATTTAATAATGTTTGGAACATATGATTATCCCAAAGTTTGTTAACACTATTTTTAAACGGGTTAAAAAACAACAACCAGTATACACTAACTGTCTTAAAGTATGATGCATATGTTAGAAAATTAATGAGCTTCATAAGAAGAAGAAGAACAAGAACAAGAAATATTTTGTTTATGGTAGTCTGTATTTAGTACATCTGCAATTAACATCTTCACCCGAGGCCAATATTTTTATGGTGTTATGTCACACATTATTGACTTGATAATCCAATTAAAAGAAAATATAGATGCAGACATATCACATGTTTCAGGGATTAGTGGCAGGGTTGGATACTAAAAATGCAACTCAATGGGAGGCTTCTTGTATACCTACTTTGTTTTTCACCAGATTACAAAACTGTACTGATACACAGTTTAGTGAGCAGGAGCTGGAGTTTCCTTTTAACAGTAACATTCAATTAACAAAGAAAAATGTGGAATGCCTCATAGCTGACACTATAGTGATGTTAGAGCTCTGTAAGGTTGTATTGGTTTAAAAAAACAAGGTTGTTGTAATGCTTAATAAAGTTATAGTGTCAAATTATCAAGGTAGCATGGCAGGCAAAAAAAGTAGGGAATCATACCGTTAAAAGCATCAGTAAAAAAAATTTATCAATAATGAAGCTCTTGCAGAATAAGCAGATAAAGATAAAATGACTGTTATTTTATCAGAAGCTGAATATTAACAAAAAGTTGAAGATTTTATTGGTGGTAATAATACTGAGTGGCCTAAGTTTGACCCTACTAACAAATTCCTATCAGAAATCAAAACTGTGTTTAAAAGTGTTAATCTAGCATTGAACCAAGAACAAAAAAATGGAATTGTTGCCTATGATCCCATGCTTATATAGATGCTGAAGATTGACAAACAGAGTGACCCAATTAGGCCTGTTATTAATTTGATAGGTAGCCCAAGCCATGAACCTCCTAAGTACCTTAATGGTGTCCTTACCCAGCATTGTATTTATCCTCACCATTCCATGGTTAAAAATCAAACTGAGGTTATGGTACATCACCAAGGAGCTGGGATTCCTAAGGGAACCTCATTAGTTTCCTTTGATGTTGAAAGTATATTCACTAATATTCCCATAAATGAGGTCATGGGTTTGGTTGACAGTAATTTGTGTACATTTAGTCATTTGGAAATACATTAATGAGATTATGAAATTGTTTGCTGTTCTACTTAAATACAGTTATTTTAAATCTACATCTACATCTACATGATTACTCTGCAATTCACATTTAAGTGCTTGGCAGAGGGTTCGTTGAACTACAGTCATACTATCTCTCTACCATTCCACTCCCGGACAGCGCGCGGGAAAAACGAACACCTAAACCTTTCTGTTCGAGCTCTGATTTCTCTTATTTTATTTTGATGATCATTCCTACCTATGTAGCTTGGGCTCAACAAAATATTTTCGCATTCGGAAGAGAAAGTTGGTGACTGAAATTTCGTAAATAGACGAAAAAGTTTTTGCTTTAATGACTTCCATCCCAACTCACGTATCATATCTGCCACACTCTCTCCCCTATTATGTGATACTACAAAATGAGCTGCCCTTTTTTGTGCCCTTTCGATGTCCTCCGTCAATCCTACCTGGTAAG
This sequence comes from Schistocerca americana, assembly GCF_021461395.2. Classification (NCBI taxonomy): domain Eukaryota; kingdom Metazoa; phylum Arthropoda; class Insecta; order Orthoptera; family Acrididae; genus Schistocerca; species Schistocerca americana. Next base: position 851,288,074 of record NC_060119.1, read on the forward strand.
GCAACAGAATGTAGGCTTAGCTATGAGTTCTTCTGTGGTCACTTCATTAGCAAATATATGTCACACTTAGAAGAAAGATTCTTTGCTGGGAGTCCCCAGTTTAGAGACAAAATGGTGGTATATAGAAGTATATCAATGACACAAATGTCATTTATGATGGAGACAAAGATGAGTTTGCCAAAATGCACAAGATGTTGACTAGCCAAGCACCTAGCATTAATTTTACTATGTAGTTTCCTCAGAATGGTGCTTTACACTATCTGAATGTGTTACTTACTTTTCATGAAGATGGTATTGTCTTCAACATCTATTGTAAACCAGCCGCAACCGATACATTGATACACAACTCCTCCATAGACCCTAGCGCTCACAAAATGGCAGTCTAAATAAGACACTAATAAGGAATGGGTCCATATAAAGTTTCTAGGATATATTAATGATTATACAGTTAAGGAAGTCAAGGATCTTCATAGGCAAAGAGTAGGAACAAAGTACACTTTTTGTGCAAGATCAGGTTAGAAGAAAAAGTCTGCTCGGAATCCCTACTATGGGAATATTTCATATGAAACGGGTAGCTGGCTGAGGGACATAAATATTATTCTTGCATTATTTCTTCATGATAACAATGAACTGTGGCTGATACGGTATGAATATAGGTCTCCTTGAGCATTTAACAAAGCAGTTATTGATTGTATTAATGCCCATAATGTGATTGTAAGCATACGGGGCATTCTGCCAGAAGCTTTTACAGCAGGTTTAAGGAACACTGCAGTATTAAGTAAACCCAAATCTGCATTATCTTTGCATCTTGCACTTAATGATCACAGGCTGGTAATATCAAGGATGATCTTCCTATATTACATGTCTATCCTGGAAGCTTAACTCTGAACATGCTAGAAGAGAGACAGATTTTCTAAGGTAGAATCAGTAGTCTTGACATTGCCCTGTACAAACAGAAGAACCTAAACATAAAAATTTTTGAGTGTGTTTTTTTTTTTTTTTTTTTTTTTTTCTTTTTTTTTTTTTTTTTTTTTTTTTTGCAATAACCAATTTTTTTTTTACCAAGTTTGCTCTTGTTGGCACTGTTCCATAGTCCTGCCATGGTCCCTTTTCCTAGTGCTCTTTATCTGTTTTCATGTTTGTTGGCCATTTAATGGGTGGTTGTGTGGGTGTCAGTTTGGTTATTCATTGCAGTTTTTTTTATGTTTTTGGGGTTTTAGATTATGTCATTAGTACTTTTTGTGGTACCATCTTGGCAGTTTTCTTATTGGCATTTATTATTTTATGTATTTTAACTATTTCTCTAGTGGTTTATTCAGCATTATATGTATTTTTGTCAGTGTTTACATTTTTACACTTTTAGCTTGTCTTTTTATTGTGTTGTATTATGGCAATTATTTATTTGACTTCCTTATGCATCTTGCATAATGTGCTGATTTGAAATTAGATGTGTTCTGTGTAAGTTTTTATATTTGTTGATTTTATTGATTTTACCTCAGGTGTTTTTTAATACTTTTTCTAGTTACTGTAAACTAGGTCCACTATGGTTTTTTGGGGGCACTCATCTGTCATATATGTGTCATTACCTTCAGCTGCTGATTACTATTTTTGTCACTTTGAACTTTATCTTAGTTTATCTGTTGCTCCGTTGGAGTACTTCTCACATCATGTTCACTTTAGAGCAGCTTGTAGTCACATTACTTAGTTCCTGTTCCATTGATGGACGGGACACATTACCATTTTCTCTGAGTAATTATACTTCTCACATTATGTTCACTTTAGAGCAGCTTGTAGTCACATTACTTGGTCCCTGTTCCATTGATAGATGGGGCACATTACCATTTTCTCTGAGTAATTAGTATGTGGCAGACCTTGTGGTCAGATCATTTTTTAGACCTTTAGCTGCTTACTTATGGATACTTTGAATAGTGTTTTCATTTGTTACAGTTATGTCAGTTTGCATGCTGCCTGTCATGACAGTGATACACAAACTTGGCATCGGTTGACCTTCCGTAAGTGTAGCTATTTATGGCTCAGTTTTTGTCTTACTTTGTAGCTCCTGGCCTTTTGTATAGTGTCTAATCTATCGCTGTTTGGGTTTATTTGACTCTAGGCCCTCGACGGCACTTGCAATGTACAATTGACATGTGTTAGGCACCTTTGAAAGGTGATTTTTGTGTGGTCACTTTTCCATACTCCCTCTGATGAGCCAGGCACTGCCTTTTATTGTAACTTGGACATCTACACCATGTACTGCTTTTAGGTATGTTCATTGTCATCTATATATTTTTTGACTTTGCCTGCTTTTATATGACTGGTAGCTTTTTCACGGGTCATACTGTTGAGATGTGCGGTTTCATTTTCAATTTTCAGTTCCACCTGAAGATGATGCTGAGATGCCAAGACTGGGTTGTGTAAGACTTCAGTAATTAAAATATTGTAGAGCTGTAGCAGAAGTTTCAATTATGAGCAATTTACACAACAGTTGTGGATGTTCCACTAACAGAAATTAAACTAAAAAGTACTGTCTGAAAAAGTAACAACATGTGTAGTATACCATTGGACTTTTTTTTTTAGTCTGCCTGCAAGGAATGGCTATAAAACAATGGTACTGCTGTTGTAAAACGTTTTATTTAGAAAAAAATATATATATTTAGTTATTGTCATCCTCAATATACTCCCGTCCTCTATCCATACAATGCTTCATGCAAATTTTCCATTGACAGAAACAGTGCCAGAAGTCATTCTCTGTGAATTCCTTGATGATGCATGCCGTATTTTCTTTCACTGCTTCAACAGACGAATCTTGTTCCTTTTAATGCAGATTTGACCTCGGGGAATAGATAAAAGTCACATGGTGCTAGGTCAGCCAAATAAGGTGCATGAAGTAACACTGGGGTGCTGTACATTGCTAAAAATCTCCTAACAGTCACTGTGATATGATCCGGTGCATTGTCTGGATGCAGAATCCATGACTTTTTCTTCCACAGTTTTGGTAGTTTTTTTTTTCCTTAGTTTCTCATGGAGTTGAACAAGAATGTCAAGGTAGTAATGTGATTAATAGTTTGACCTTTAGGAACACAATGAAGAAATACAATACTATGATCATTTTCAGTAATGTTCAAAATGTCAGTACAAACATACGCAACTCCCTCTGAGCTCACTAGAGCCACAATCTTATTCCATACACTCACTATCTCTTGTTCCCAGACATCACCTATCCTTCCCTTCAACCCTCCCTCCCCTTCCATACTTCCTTTCTCTTCTCACACTCTATACCCATACAATCACTGACTGTAATAAAGGTGTAGTTCCAGAACAAAGCAGTCATTCTATACCAATTAGCGCTGAAGAACATTGTCCAAGAGCTTATCAATATTTTCAGTCTTGTTTACATGCCTATAAATTGTGTTTGACATTCAGTTTCGTTGACTGGAGTAGAATTATCCTTCAATGATGAGTCCTGGTTCAAACTGGGCCCCAGAGATGTGTCTGGAGACACCACAGAGAGCTGTAAAATACCAACCTGAATCTCACCCACCATACAGCTGGACAACCAGGAGCGATGGGCTTGGGTACCATTTCTTTTCATAGCAGGATCCATTTTGTTGCCATCTGTGGCACCCTTACAGCACAGCAGTACATCAATAATATCTTGTGCCCCATTTTGTTGCTCTCCATGGCAAGCCATCCTGTGGTTACATTTCAGCAAGATAATGCCTACCCACACATAGTGAGAGTTTCTACTGCTCATTTTTGTGCTTGCCAAACCCTACTTTGGCCAGAAAGATCACTGGATCTCTGCAATTGAGAGTGTTTGGAGCATTATGGTTAAAGCCCTCCAAGCATCCCAGTATTTTGGCAAGCTAACATGTCAGTTGGACAGAATTTGGCATGATATCCCCTCAGTAGGTCAGTAGGGCATCCGGCAACTTTATCGATCGGTACCAAGATGAATAACTGCTTACATAAAAGACAGACGTGGACCAGTGCATAGTGCATTAGTGACATGCTCAGTCTCTGAAGTTGTTTCTCCTAAATAAATCACCCAATTTTTATGAAATTGGAATCATTTGTTTGTCTGTACATGTACATTACACCTACCAATTTTTGCACAATTCAGGTATTTCCTTCATGGTGCATTACTTCCGGGCACAGAACATCTTTTTATTCCTCTTTGCATTAGGTCCTGATATTTTTAAAAAGCTAATCTTTTCATTGTTTTGTCATCCGTGCTGGAATTATTGCACCAGAAAACCCAGTGCATCCACTTTCTTTGTGAAAGATGTGGTGCACAATTTCATTTCCATCAATGTCCGCTTTGCAGTGTACATTACCTCTGTAGCTAACAATAAACTCAGAGTGGATATATTTAGTTATGTGGGGTGTTTGTTAATAATACAATTCTTCAAGAAATTGAATCAGTCATATGTATTCACAGCAACTTCATCTTTTTCATTTCTAGCAGCAACAGCAGAGTTAATGTGTGTTGTAGGTGTAGGCTTTTATTGCTACATAATGTCAGCTGGCATTTCAGAGTTGTAAGCAACAAATTGCTAATATCTGTAGACATTTAAAACTCTCAAATAAAAAAATAGCACTTGTCGTGTTTGGCATTATTGTATTCACAAAACGTTCTTCTTTTACACAAAGCTACTTTGAACTCCTTAAAATGCCTTTAAAATTTAGAAGATATTGTTTTGAAGCATTGCATATGCAGGGGCAAGACTTAGAAAATGGGCCTTCTTTATAATAAGTAAATTATTACAATATACAAAAAAATGAAAATAGATATTTTAGACATTGTTGAATGTTTTTGCTTGCACTGAAAATTTTGCTTCTCTGACAAGAAGTCCCTTTCCACTTTCCATCTCGCATATGTGGTATATAAATACAGCATATGTTTAGTGTATAAATGGGAAACATTGTTAGCTAAAATCTTGACAATGTCGTGTTCACTTTACTTCAGATTTTTACAAAATACTCTACTAAACCTTCAGACACACAGAGGCTACAATTATTTTAAAATATGTATGTTATACAAACATATATATTTAAAATCTGTACTACTATTAGAATGAAAAGTGTTCCTATCATAGCACAGAAAAGACAAATATGTCCTTGGCAGTGTAATGGATGTAAAAAAGGGAACTAGCTTTAGGGATATAAAAAAAAGGAACTAATTTTCTGACATATCTGGCAGCTTCAAAAACATTAAAATCAAAACATCTTGACTTACATGTGCTTTTTTACTCATTAATATTAGCACTCATGTCATGCAGTATAATGCATTGTGTCATGTAAAGTAACATGATACATGATGTCTTCCCCCAGGAAAAATTCACCCCCAGAACATCCTCTCACAGCAACTTTTTTAGCTCTTACATGCAAGCTCTTCAGCCATCTGATATTATGTATTTTTTACTACAGCTGGCAATTCTTCCTGATTTAGGGCACGGGATCAAGGACTTTAGCCTATAAATTGTAAGCCTCAGGTGTGCCAACACCTTCCAGCTAACAGACCTCAGTGAACTGAGGTAATTGAGTTAACTTGTAAAAAAGTGTGAAAATGTCGAGATGTCTTGATTTAAATGTCTTTAAAGCTACCAGATAAGCCGAAAAGCTAGTCCTCTTATTTTACATCCCTAACTCTGCCCACAACATACTTGCCTTTTTTGTGCTATTATAGCAACATTTTTCATTCTGGCTCTCAGCTTTTACTCTACCATAATGATGTAGCCTTTTGTTGGCTCAGGCAATGACTGTTCCGGGATGGGTTTGTTTATTGCCATTCAAACCATGTTGCTTATATTGTGACAATGCATAACACTTGCACAAAACAACAGCAAGGCCATTAAGTACATGTATATGTCTTCCTTCTTACAAAATTTGAATTGATTTGCACAAGTTTGAAACATATAAGAAACATGTCTAAAAAACCTCATAAAACCATTTTTATGTAAGATCCAAATGACACTAGATTTTTGAAAGTCACTATTCAATTTTATTGTAAGAACTTTTTATTTATTTTTTAAATTTTTTATTTACTTATTTTTCATTTATCCCTTTTTGTGCATTCATTCATGTAAGAATGAGTTTACATGCTGCCTTTAGTTTGAGTTTTAACCATTGTATCTCAACAATGGATAAAGATTATTGGATTAAAAAAAAGATTCATTTTGAGTTTATCCATTTACCTAACTTTGTGCAAATAAAATCTGAATGCACATACAAATGGTGCCATTAGCTGGGTATTAATTTTAGCCTAATTAACTTCTCTTGCAAAAGGAATTAATCAATTTGCACATTTTGCCTGGGTGCCAGCACCGGTTCATCATTCAAACCTTGCTTAATATACTGTAACAATTCATCTATATGGCCAAGTTTGCTAACACACAATTGTGCAATGGTTCAAATCATGGTTGTGGGAAAAATTTTCACTACCAATATATGGCCAGCAAGGGGAGGAGAGGTGGTGACATGTAGTTCTTGATCAACAGACTTTGAACCATTGTCCTGGTTTAAATACCAAATCTCTCCACAGTGTCTCACAAAGTGAGGGCATGTGACACTCAAGTTGGTTTGTGTGGCGATCCTCCACAGCAAGCACAGAAATATTTGTTTTGTAAATAAAACACAAGATGGTGCAAAATGACATACAATCACAAACTCACACATAAAATCACTAATATTTTCAAAAGACAGGAAATAAACATAGCATACCCAACAGACAATTCTATACAAAGAAAACACCCCAAATCTGACAAAAAAAACAGAGACATATACCAGAAAGCGGGTATATATCAACTAGAGTATAACACTTGTCAAGGCAGATACATAGGGCTAACAGGTAGAACATTTGACATCAGATACAAAGAACACATCAGAGCCTGGAAATAAGGGGCAAACCACTCTACATTTGCAGAACACCTAAGAGAACATTACCACAAACCAACCACTAGAGAAGAAGATATTAAAATAATTAGAATCAACAATAAAAAACACCTCCAAACCCTGCAAGAAAATTACCACATACACAAAACCAAAGCAGAAAGGAAAACCCTGTTGAATGATCAAGTACACATGCCAAACAATTCATTGTTTACACTAATACATAAAATAATAGAATAACACTCCCAAGGAGGATTAATATAATAATACCACCCAACTTCTTTACTCTCACTTATCCATGAACCCCTCCACAGAACATTGAAACAAAAAGTCAAATCATCTGTCACTTCGTTACGTTGGCAAAAATTAGGTAAACACCCCAAACAGGTGGAAACACGTAATGAAGTGCTTGTTAAAAGCACAGTGTCTGAAGAAATAGTTATTTCAAGTGGCAAAATAATAATAGTACACCAAAAAAAAAAGGGGGAGGAACATGGTGAACCAAAATTGCGCTAATATGTCAGTAATAAAGTGGTAGTGCAACCTCCAGACCAGATGAGAGGAAATGCAGATCACAGTAAATCTTAAGTAATTACTTTTTTACATAAAAAATCATGATGTGAACTGTTTGATAATCATGACAGATCCTGTGGGATCGTGCCCACTCATCACTAATAGGGTGCCCACGGGATGCAGCATTCTCAGAATACTATACAACAATTCAAACAAATAACATTAGTAGTTTTACTTCTAGAAAGCAAATTGACAGTATTTAACTTTGGATATTTTCAAGTAGTAGTCACAAACGAGGAGCGACATGTAATATAATTTAAGAGTCCTTGATATGTGAAATGTTCAGGAAAGTTGACGCACATCACTGATAAGTAACGTCCGTGATCCGGTGCAGATCTGAGTGGCCGAGGCTACAAGGAGTGGCATTTATATTCCCTTCTTCCAGGTGTCGCTCTTGGCGTGGTACGGTCCAATTCCACACACCATTGGCTGCCATTTTCTCACTGCCTTATCTGCTCTTGTGTTCTGCATCATCGTACCAGCACTTGTGGTTACACCAGAACAGATCCCACTGATAATGCGTCTGAGAACATAAATTAAGTGACAGCAGAAAAAGTGGTATTATTTAGAAAAAGGAAATAATGCATGTGACACTGTTGATGGTGATCTGTCTGTCAGATGAGGATGTTAACTTGGCAGCCCCCTTTGTGTTATTCACGAGGAATAGGCTATATGCTGGCACTGGGTTTCACCCTCTTCCTTCTCTCATCTTCAGCATAATGGAGCTTGTTGTAAATAGAGAAAAAAAAGGAAGAAGAATATACTGCAACATAGCTACAGTAAGACAGATGTTCAGATGGCTATCTATACAAATGGCCACTTGTCCAGGCTAAATCAAAAACGTTTTACCCATGTTCTTAGCTCAAATTGGAACCAGGTCAGACATAGCCTGAATATTTTTTAATAAATACGTATGTAGTAATGTATAAAGAGGAAACACTGTTAGCAAAAATCTCTCAAAGTAGTTGACCAATTTACTTCCAATTTTTACATGATATTCAAGCAAACATTTGGATGTAAGCTATATATTTTTAATATATATAATATAAATAATATATAATAGGGAAAAGTTGTTAGCAAAAATATCAAAAAGCTCTTGGCTGATTTACTTCAAATTTTAGGCAATATTCTAATGTATCTTTTTAAATATACACTAGTGGGAAAAAAGTTGCAACACCAACAAGGAGATTTGTGACATAAACGAAAGTTGTTAGGCATGTTTCTATGTCTGAAAGATTATATCTATTCAAATTTTGTGCCAGTCACATAAGAGAGGCAGTAGTAATGCAACAATGATGATGCCAATCAGATTTGGTTCAAATACATGCTTTAACTGTCATGAGCATTAGTTATGTTTGAGATTGGATGTGGTGAGTTGATGTTAATCAACAATTCCTTTAAGGTGACAAAGACACCATTATTGGCACCTTTCAGAGTTTGAACGAGGTTGTGTAATAAGGCTATGAGAAGCTGGATGTTCCTTCTGTGACATTATAGAAAGATGTAACAGGAACATAGCCACTGTACATGATTGCTGGTAGTGGTGGTTGCAAGAATATACAGTAGGAATGTAGCCACTGAACATCATTGCTGGCTGTGGTGGTCACAAAAATATACAGTCGCAAGAAGACCGCGTTATGGATGGCCACATGGCACTACCAAGAGGGAAGACCATAATATTAGGCATATGGCTCTAGTGCAACATACTACACCTGCAACAGCAATTTGAACAGCAGTTAGCACAACAGTGACACAACAAACTGTTCCAAACCAGTTACTTTGAGGAAAGCTTGGAACCAGACATCCTGTTGCATGAATTCTGAAGACCCCAAACCACCTGCATTTGCGGCTTTAGTGGTGTCAAGCAAGAGCTCATTGGAGGGTGGGGTGGAGGTCTAAAGCATTTTCTGATGAAATATGGATCTGCTTCAGTGCCAGTGATGACTGTGTGTTGGTTAGAAGGAGACCAGTTGGGAGCCTGTATGGACCTGGCTGTGTGTTAAACACACTGGACCTATCCCTGGAGTTATCATCTGGAGTGTGATTTCATATGGCAGCAGGAGCATTCTTTTGGTTATCCCAGGCACCCTGACTGCAAAATTGTATATCAGTCAAGTTTTTTGACTTGGTGTACTGTCATTCATGAACAGCATTCCAGGGGGCATTTTCCAACATAATAATGCTTGCACACATACTGCTGTTGTAACCCAACATGCTCTACAGAGTGTCAACATGTTGCCTTGGCCTGCTCGATCACCACATCTCTCTCTACAATTGAACACATATGGGATGATAACTCCAATATCATCCACAAATAGCATTAATCATCTCTATACTACCTAGCCAAGTGCAACAGTTTTGGAACACCATCCTACAAACTGACATCTAGTGCCTATTTGCAACTCGTGCACATTTGCAAGCTTGCATTCAACATTCTAGTGGTTACACCTGTTATTAATGTACCAGCATTTAACATTTGCAATGGCTTATCTCACACTTCGGTTAACCTGTGATCTTGCAGTGTTAATCACTTAAAAGTATTACCTAGACAAATGTAGTCATGAAACTTCATTCCTCTACATTAATTATTTTTGGGTGTTGCGACTTGCTTTTCCATCTTTCTCTCTCTCTCTCTCTGTAAATATATACTAAACAAAGAGGAAATGTTGTAAATAAAAATCTCGAAAATTCCTCGATTAATTAACTTCTCATTTTTAAACAATACTCTAATAAACGCTCAGATGGCCATTGGCTGTAAAATTGATTAATCAACAATTTACAGGTTTTCTGTTAAAAATTACTGTGAGAAAGTTCCTAGCTCAAATATGAACCAAGCACCAAGACCCTCCAAACCATGAATCTGTGTGTACCCTTCACAAACATATTTGTTACAGTGCTTTCATGCTGTAATGATAAAAGACAAATTGATGGTTAATGTTGTTACAAAAAATCTTGAAAAATTCTTCACTTTGTTGTTGTTGTTGTGGTCTTTAGTCCTGAGACTGGTTTGATGCAGCTCTCCATGCTACTCTATCCTGTGCAAGCTTCTTCATCTCCCAGTACCTACTGCAACCTACATCCTTCTGAATCTGCTTAGTGTATTCATCTCTTGGTCTCCCTCTACGATTTAACCCTCTGCACTGCCCTCCAATACTAAATTGGTGATCCCTTGATGCCTCAGAACATGTCCTACCAACCAATCCCTTCTTCTGGTCAAGATGTGCCACAAAGTTCTCTTCTCCCCAATCCTATTCAATACTTCCTCATTAGTTATGTGATCTACCCATCTAATCTTCAGTATTCTTCTGTAGCACCACATTTCGAAAGCTTCTATTCTCTTCTTGTCCAAACTATTAATTGTCCATGTTTCACTTCCATACATGGCTACACTCCATTCAAATACTTTCAGAAATGACTTCCTGACACTTAAATCTATACTTGTTGCTAACAAATTTCTCTTCTTCAGAAACGCTACAGTCTACATTTTATATCCTCTCTATTTCGACCATCATCAGTTATTTTGCTCCCCAAATAGCAAACCTCCTTTACTACTTTAAGTGTCTCATTTCCTAATCTAATTCCCTCAGCATCACCCAACTTAATCCGACTACATTCCATTATCCTCATTTTGCTTTTGTTGATGTTCATCTTATATCCTCCTTTCAAGACACTGTCCATTCCGTTCAAATGCTCTTCCAAGTCCTTTGCTGTCTCTGACAGAATTACAATGTCATCGGCGAACCTCAGAGTTTTTATTTCTTCTCCATGAATTTTAATACCTACTCCGAATTTTTCTTTTGTTTCCTTTACTACTTGCTCAATATACAGATTGAACAACATCGGGGAGAGGCTACAACCCTGTCTCACTCCCTTCCCAACCACTGCTTCCCTTTCATGTCCCTCGACTCTTATAACTGCCATCTGGTTTCTGTACAAATTGTAAATAGCCTTTCGCTCCCCGTGTTTTACCCCTGCCACCTTTAGAATTTGAAAGAGAGTATTCCAGTCAACATTCTCAAAAGCTTTTCTAAGTCTACAAATGCTAGAAATGTAGGTTTTCCTTTCCTTACTCTTTCTTCTAAGATAAGTCCTAAGGTCAGTATTGCCACACGCGTTCCAGTATTTCTACGGAATCCAAACTGATCTTCCCCGAGGTCGGCTTCTACTAGTTTTTCCATTCATCTGTAAAGAATTTGTGTTATTATTTTGCAGCTGTGGCTTATTAAACTAATAGTTCAGTAATTTTCACATCTGTCAACACTTGCTTTCTTTGGGACTGGAATTATGATATTCTTCTTGAAATCTGAGGGTATTTCGCCTGTTACTTACACTTTGCTCAACAGATGGTAGAGTTTTGTCAGGACTGGCTCTCCCAAGGCCGTCAGTAGTTCCAATGGAATGTTGTCTACTCCGGGGGCCTTGTTTCGACTCAGGTCTTTCAGTGCTCTGTCAAACTCTTCACGCAGCATCGTATCTCCCATTTCATCTTCATCTACATCCTCTTCCATTTCCATAATATTGTCCTCAAGTACATCGCCCTTGTATAGACCCTCTATGCACTCCTTCCACCTTTCTGCTTTCCCTTCTTTGCTTAGAACTGGGTTTTCATCTGAGCTCTTGATGTTCATACAAGTGGTTCTCTTATCTCCAAAGGTCTCTTTTAATTTTCCTGTAGGCAGTATCTATCTTACCCCTCGTGAGATAAGCCTCTACATCCTTACATTTGTCCTCTAGCCATCCCTGCTTAGCCATTTTGCACTTGCTGTCGATCTCATTTTTGAGACGTTTGTATTCCTTTTTGCCTGCTTCATTTACTGCAATTTTATATTTTCTCCTTTCATCAATTAAATTCAATATTTCTTCTGTTACCCAAGGATTTCTACTAGCCCTCATCTTTTTACCTACTTGATCCTCTGCTGGCCTCACTACTTCATCCCTCAAAGCTACCCATTCTTTTTCTACTGTATTTCTTTCCCCCATTCCTGTCAATTGTTCCCTTATGCTCTCCCTGAAACTCTGTACAACCTCTGGTTTAGTCAGTTTATCCAGGTCCCATCTCCTTAAATTCCCACCTTTTTGCAGTTTCTTCAGTTTCAATCTACAGGTCATAACCAATAGATTGTGGTCAGAGTCCACATCTGCCCCTGGAAATGTCTTACAATTTAAACCTGGTTCCTAAATCTCTGTCTTACCATTATATAATATATCTGAAACCTTTTAGTATCTCCAGGGTTCTTCCTTGTATACAACCTTCTTTCATGATTCTTAAACCAAGTGTTAGCTATGATTAAGTTGTGCTCTGTGCAAAATTCTACCAGACGGCTTTCTCTTTCATTTCTTAGCCCCAATCCATATTCACCTGCTACATTTCCTTCTCTCCCTTTTCCTACTACTGAGTTCCAGTCACCCACGACTATTAAATTTTTGTCACCCTTCACTATCTGAATAATTTCTTTTATTTCATCATACATTTCTTCAATTTCTTCATCATCTGCAGAGCTAGTTGGCATATAAACTTGTACTACTATAGTAGGCATCTATCTTGGCCACAATAATGCGTTCACTATGCTGTTTGTAGTAGCTAGTTCTTCTCACCAATTTACTTAAAATTTTTACACGGTTCTCTAACAAATGTTCAGACAGACATAAATTAAGCATTTTTAAGTGTATATGGTATATAATATAATACAATCTATATGGTATATTTTCACTACCAGTATTTGGCTGGCAAGGGGAGCGGAGCTGAAGGCGTAAAGTTCCTGATCGACAGCTTTTGCACCAATGTCCAACCCTGAATAGGCAGTAAAGGAAACCAAAGAAAAATTTTGAGTAGGAATTTAAGTTCAGGGAAAAGAAATAAAAACTTTGAGGTTTGCCAATGACACTGCAGTTCTGTCTGAGACAGTAGAGGACTTGGAAGAGCAGTGTCTTGAAAGGAGGATATAAGATGAACATCCACAAAAGCAAAATGAGGGTAATGGAATGTAGTCCAATTAAATCAGGTGATGCTGAGGGAATTAGATTAGGAAACAGAACACTTGAAGTAGTATATTTATTTTGTTATTTGGGCAGCAAAATAACTGCTGATGGGAGTAGTAAAGAGGGTATAAAATGTAGATTGGCAATGCAAGAAAGTGTTTGTTAACATCAAAAATAGATTAAGTGTTAGGAAGTCTTTTCTGAAGGTATTTGCCTGGAATGTAGCCATGTATGGAAGTGGAACATGAACAATAAATAATTTAGACAAAAAGAGAATAGAAGCCTTCAAATGTGGTGCTACAGAAGAATGTTGAAGATTAGATGAATCAGTCGTGTAACAAATGAGGAGGTACTGAACAGAATGTGGGAGACAAGAAGTTTGTGGCACAACTTGACAAAAAGAAGGAATTGGTTGATAGGACACATTCTGACACATCAAGAGGTCATCAATTTAGTACTGGAGGGAAATAGAGGGGGTAAAAATCAGTAAGCAGATTCTGAAGGATATAGATTGCATCAGTTATTTGCACAGAATAAAGTAGCATGGTATGTATCTCGATATATAAAAGGCAGTGTCCTGCCTGCCTGACTGACTCACCACCCAGCCCAAACTGCTAAAGTTAGAAACTTGAAACTTGGAGAAAGTGTGGAGCTTATACTGTAAGCATCGTTTAAGAAGGTATTTTTCAAAATTCCAACTGAATGGAGCAAAATAGGAGATGATGGCTTCTTTTTTTTATGATGCTATCAAAGCAATTTTGAAGCTAGACCTACAAAAATTGGTATTTGGTTTTTTGGTCAAAAATAAAGAAATATGTGTTTCAGCACTTGTGGAACTTTAACCCTATGGGGGTGAAATAGTGGGTGAAATCTTTTCATGAAAATATATTGTTACTATACTAAAGTATTTTTAAAGCTACATCTGTGAACATTGGTGTTTGACTTCTTGGTTGCAAATAAAAAGATACATGATTCAGTGTTTTTGGAAATTGAGCCTATAAGGGGGTGAAATAGGGGATGACATTTTTTATGAAAATATTTTACTAAGAAAGCATTTTTAAACTAAATCTATGAAAATTTAAATTGGCTTCTCAATTACAAATTTTAAAAAATGTGTTTCACATTTTTTGGAAATTCAGCCCCTATGGGGGTGAAACAGAGGATGAAAGTTTTTACGCAAATATTTCATTGTGTAAGTATTTTTGAAGTCTATGAAGATTTGTATTCTCTGTTAGAAATAAAACATGCACATGCCACTGTTTTTAGAACTTAAACTCATTAGCGGTAAAATAGAGGGTGAAATATTGTATGAAAATATTTCACTGTGAAAGTATTTTTATAGCTAAATCTTTGAAAATTGTTGTTTGGCTTCTCAGTTAGAGATGAAAAAATACGTTTCACTCTTTTTGGAAATTCATCCCGTAAGGGGGTGAAATAGGGTCAAACTGATTCACTGACTCATTACCGCCCAGCCCAAACTGCTAAGGGTAGAAACTTGAAGTTTGGAGGGGATGTGGATCTTACACTGCAGGCATCTTTTAAGAAGGGACTGTCCAAAATTCCACTCCTAAGGGGGTGAAATAAGGGATGAAATGCTCTTTGAAAGTATGTCACGATTAAGGGAATTTTGAAGCTGGATCTATGAAAACTGGTTTCTGGTTTCTCAGCCAGAAAATAAAAAATATGTTTCAGCATGTTTGGAAATTCGTCCACTAAGGGGGTAAATTAATTGATAAAAGGTTTTTTGAAAATAAAGAACTACTGAAGGATTTTTAATGCTACATCTGTGACAGTTGGTATTTGACTTCTCAGTTAGAAATAAAACGATACATGTTTCAGTGTTTCTGGAAATTCAACCCCCAAGGGAGTGCAGTAGAGGATGAACATTTTTTTAAAAAATATTTCATTACATTAAAAAAATTTCAAAGCTAAATTTATGAAAATTGGTATTTCATTTTTCAGTTAGATATAAAGAAATATTGCTTAGGGGACAAAAAACACACACACATTTTAATTAATTACTTGCCTTCTTTTCAGAGACTGAGAATTGAAATTTCACGGAACAACATATCAGCTACAAGAGGTCATGATGATGCAGAAACTACAATACACAGCAAATCTATCATAACATCGAACTCTGATGGTGATAATGAACATTCAGTTGATAATGAGACAGAGAATGTGTAAGTTTTATATTTTATTTTCATTTGTTTTACATATATTTTAAATCAGTTAGCCCATACTTAATGAGATTAACAATTAGCTAGTATTTCATAACTCCAGCCACCAAGATTGCTGATAACTGTATAGTACATACTGTAAAATCACTATTGCCTTTCTTTGACATTTCATTACAAATCAACGTTCTTTAATTGTTCATAGGATATGTGACAGACAGCTCACTTCACTAAATTTCTCCATATTTCTCTCTAGAAGTACAGGCATAGATAGCATGCTGCATAAATAGATAATACTGTGCAGTCCAAGAAAATTCTCATCCTGTTAAGTTTAAATAAATCCCCATCACAATAATGTATGACTATTTTGGCCTTAAAGAAGTGAAAGGGTAAGGAAACATGTACACACTATTATAGATCAGTGTCCTAACATTCATCTGTTGCACGATTGTAAACCATATTCAACACTTGAAGACTTAACAACTTTTAGAGGGAAAGAGGATTATGTTGTAGAGATAGAAAAAAAAAACTTAGTTGTCTGAAACACACATTGAGTTTTACCATAAGATATCTTGCAAATAGCAGGTGTAGATAAATGGCTAGATCCCATCTTCCTAGGTTTCTGAAAAGCATTCATCATTATGCCACATTCTCAGTTGACAACCAAGACATGATAATATGTAGTATCTTTAACAATATGTAATTATCTCAAAGAAATTTGGACTATTAGTATCTAATATGTTGCAAAGGAAGACAAATTTTCATCAAAAATGAAAATAATATCAGGAGTACTGCACTGAAATTTACAGGACTATGGTTGTTCTCTGTAAATGATATTAACCGTATGAAAGGCACAGTAACTTGTGAAGCTATGCATGTTGTTTATCAACTAACTGTCTCCAATAAACAGTATTTTATATTGGAATGAAAACCATTAAACCAGTTGAGCAAATGAATGAGCACAGAAAAATTGTCCACCTTGGGCACACACAGT
This sequence comes from Schistocerca americana, assembly GCF_021461395.2. Classification (NCBI taxonomy): domain Eukaryota; kingdom Metazoa; phylum Arthropoda; class Insecta; order Orthoptera; family Acrididae; genus Schistocerca; species Schistocerca americana. Next base: position 851,304,688 of record NC_060119.1, read on the forward strand.
ACCCAGTTGCTAAATAAGCTTTAAACTGACTGCTTGCTACACCATCAAAGCTGTTCGGATCCTCGCATCTGACTCTAGTTCCCTTAAACTCAAGAGAAAGGAACTTGCTCTCCCACACATCCCTGCATTTGTACGCTCTCCTGGGCCTATTCTTGGTTAATTCTGTTCTTTTTATCTGTGGACTGAACCTGGCATAGTGTTTCGAATTCATCTTTGCCCATCCTCATCCTCAGTACTGGTGGGTTTCTCTCATTCTGAGGTCAGAGTGACTTGCCTTTCTCTTTAACCTTCCCCAGCAATATCTCTATCTCCTCCCAGAGGAAGAAACTATTAGTTTCAAAAGCTATAAAGAGTATCACTTTTACTTTTACATTAGTCTGTCAGCAATATGACACATTTCACCTTCTGGAGGTGTGTAATGGCAGAAATTCTGCCTCATAATCTCTATATGTAAAAGGCTGATTGACTCATTACCAAGCCCAAACCACTAAGGATAGAAACTTGAAATTTGCAGAGGGTGTTGATCTTATACTGTAGGTGTTGTTTAAGAAGGGATTTTTTGAAATTCTATCCCTAAAGGATGTGAAATAGGAGATGAAGAGTTTTGTGAAAATATGTTGCTATTAAGGCAATTTTGAAGATAGAACTACAAAAATTGGTATTTGGCATCTTGGTCAGAAATTTAAAAAAATATTATGTATTTTGGCATTTGTGGAATTTCAACCTCGAAGAGGTGCAGTAGGGGATGAAGGATTTTTGGAAAAATTTTGAAGCTAGAACCATAAATGTTGATATCTTGACTTTTCAATCAGAAATAAAAAATACATATGCTTCAGCATTTTTGGAAATTCAGCCACTAAGGTGGTTCAGTAGGTGATGATGAGTTTAATGAAAATCTGTCATTATGAAAGCGTTTCTAGAGCTAAATATATGCAAATTTGTATTTCATGTCTCAGTTAGAAATACAAAAATGTGTGTTTCAGTATTTTTGGAAATTCAATCCTAAAGGGCATGAAATAGGGGATGACAGTTCAAACCACTGGGTACAAAAACTTTAAATTTTGAGAGGGTGTTGATGTTATACAGTTGGCATCATTTAAGAAGGAATTTTTCAAAATTCTGCTCCTAAGGGGTTGAAATAGGGGATGAAGGGTTTTTTAAAAATGTCACCGTTAAGGCAGTTTTGAAGACAGAACTACGAAAAACGGTATTTCGCTTCTTGATCAGAAATTTAAAAAAAAAAATATGCTTCATTGTTTTTGGAAATTCAATAGCAAAGGGGGGTGAAATAAGGGATGCAAAGTTTTATAAAAGCCCAAGGCAATTTTTATTTGGCCTCTCGCTCAAAAAAGAAAACACGTTTCATCTTTAAAAAAAAAAAAAATAAATAAATAAAAAAAAAAATCTCTAAGGATGTGAAATAGGGGAGGAAAGTTTTTATGCAATTATTTCATTATGGAATCATTTATTTCACTCCCTTAAGAGTTTAAATTCAAAAACACAGAAACATATTCTTTTTTTATTTCTAAGTGAGAAGCCAAATACTAATTTTCATATATTTATCTTCAAAAATGCTTTTGTAATGAATCACTTCCATAAAACTTTTCATCCCTTTTTGACCCCCTTAGGTGCTGAAATTTCTAAATCGCTGAAACACTTAACATTTCTAATCAAGAACCCAAATACAAATTTTCATAGATTTAGATTTAGAAATACTGTCTTAATGAAATATTTTCATAGCTCTGTTCATTTCCTATTTCATCCCCTTAGAGACTTAGTTTCCAAAAACACTGAAACACCTATTTCTTTCATTTTTTAAAAAAATTCTAACTGTGGAAGTTAGATATCAGCTTCCTTAGATTTAATTGGCACTTCAGTAGTTCTTTGACAATACTTCAGTAGTTCTTTAATAATGCTTTTTTGCTCAAATAAACTTTGATACCCTATTTTACTCCCTTAGGAGTTTAATTTCTAGGAATTCTGAAACACATGTTTTATTTGTGATCAAGAAACCAATTATCAATTTTTGTAGTTCTAACTACCAGAATCAATTTTTTGCACAGTGTGTAGATTTAGATGTGAGAAATTGGTGTAACAACATACAAATCCAACTAAAGAAAAAGAAAAAAAAGTCTGTTCAGACCATATAGTCTATGTGGGGAAGCAACAGGCATTAAGCTTGTTTACCAGTAAATGAAGCAGCAGGCAGGGTCACCAATATTCTCAAATATTTGCTCAAGATGCTTTTATTTATGGGAAAGTATACTCACTTAGTGAATGTAAGGAAATGTAGAATCACTTTGGCAGTACTTCTACTTGGTGTACTGCATGATAGCTCTCTTGACAGGACTATTTATCATCATGCATGGAAATGAGAGACATCCTACCCAGAATCCTTTCCACCCTGCTGAAGTGGTATCCTGCTGCTCACCTGGTTCATCCTTATGTCACTCCCTCTTCCAATCACTTGCCACAGGGATCATATCCCTGCCAGAGACTGAGGTGCAAGACCTGCCGAATTCACCATGCAGCATATTCTGCTCAAGTCCTTTCATAGACTTATCCTATTTCATCAGGGGCAGGGTCGCCCGTGAAAACACCATGCTGCAATTTCTGCACAACATATGTGGGCATTACCAGTAATCAGCTGTCGACCATAATGAATGACCATTGCCAATAGCAGAATTGCTCACCCAGCGCCAGAACACACTGCTTAGCACAACATGCTCAGTGCACTTCCTGCTTCACAACCTGTGTCATTTGAATCATCCTCTCCAGCACCAGCTTTTCTGAAGTATGCATATGGCAGTTATCCTTACATGTCCTTTGCTCCATTGCTCCAGCAACCCTCCCCTCTTGGCCTCAGTCTCCACTAAACCACAGCACCCACACTCTCCACCCAACAGTGTGTGTGTGTGTGTGTGTGTGTGTGTGTGTGTGTGTGAGAGAGAGAGAGAGAGAGAGAGAGAGAGAGAGAGAGAGAGAGAGAGAGAGAGAGAGAGGGGGGGGGGGGGGGCGGTTGCAAAGTTTTCATTCTTTTTCGTCTGCCTGTTGATTACTCAACCCTTCTAAGTGATTCACATTTGACTAGAACTTTCCTCGCCATATCTGTATTCTCTAGTGGCTCTCTTACATCCTAAACCTCATGTCATCCATACATTGTTACTGTCTCATCTTTTACATCTGCTTTATCTCTCCTGAATTTGCTGACTGTATCTCTTCCTATATTTTTCTCCTCATCTTTGTTACATGCACACATCACTACCCCAACCAGAAGGCTGAGTATGGCTCTTGCAACACCCTGTAGTTTCACTGTAGCGTACACTATCTTATGAACCACTCAGCCAAATCGCAGTTAAACTATCAATTACTACATTTCATCTTGAAATTGACCTACCACTCCTCACAAATTTCTCCCATCATAAGCTTATGTGTACTATTTCTTCCCCCCTGTATGACAACAAATAATGCCCAATTGAATACCTTGACATCACAGAATTATCCTATAGCCCTCAGCACAATTTTTCTGGGCTTCTCATTCCCCAAACCTGTACCCTATTACTCATATTCCCTTTACAACCATTTAATGCTTCCATTTGTCCATCTCATGCATCTACTTCATACTGTATTCTTCTTTCCCGAGTGACATCCCATCTCAAATGGACCCCTGCCCCATCTATCACAAAAGTATCCCTATTCCTAGCTAAAACCCCATCCCACAGCCTGTTCCATAAATGCTGTCTAAACCATTGAATCCATCCAACAATCTAACCATAAAAGTTCCCTTCTCTGGATCACAGCTCTCCTTTCACAGTGGCCTTCAAATTTTCAAATTTCGTCAGTCTCTATTCCTCACAAACCTAATACTGAACAAAACTGCATGGTGCAAGCATCCCAGAACAACCTGTGCTCCCTCTTCAAAATACTTTTACTGTGCAGTTCCCACTACCAACACTATATCTCCCAAATTTAAACATTTGCCCTCCAATACGTGGAAGAACAGTCCAAACCCCACCTTCAAAATTACCAGATATATTGACATCCTACTTCTGCTTCAAAGGACCACTATCCAACAGCACCTATCCTGCTCTTAGTGAACTTCTTCATCAATCCCTAATAGCATTCAGACCCTGCCTTGCTGGTCTTTTTCATTTGCCACAAACCAGCCCCTCAATATTCCACAAGACCCAGAGCTGAAGTAAATCCAAAAGACTGTTGTCAACATAAAAAACCTCAACCCTACATACACTTCAGTCTTATTCAAAGGCTTCACCTTAAGCCCCACATCCAAGTTCATGCTGGACTCATCAAAGACCGACTCTCCTCCCAATGCCTAAAGTAGAAACACTTCTTTGCTTTTAGACCCTCCATCCAAAGTCAACCTAATCGTAACATTGAACCTAGCATTTCCCATTTCATACTACCAAAATCATGATGTCAACAACCTAACTATCCCTGGTCACCTTTCATGAATTCTTTATCTCCATTTTGGCCTCAGTGTTCTCCCCAGGTCCTTTCCCAAGAACACAGATATCTCTCTCATCAGAACAAAGTACAGTCATTTGCAACCTCAACATAGGGCCTCACTTAATCATACTCCCTGCAGATAAAGGTTCACCAGTGTCATGATGAATTGCAGTGACTACTTGAAAGAAGGTTTCTGTCAACAGTCTATCTTCTCCATTCTCAAGCTCTGCCATAGTGATCCCATCCCAGCAGTTCAACATAACCTCCAATCCTTACTCAACTAAGACCATCCCAGAATCTTTCTCCTATGTACATCTCCATCCTCACCCTAATGACCCAGTATGACCCTAATGACCAGTATTCTACATTTCTTATTTGTTTTCAGACATATGCTTTATGGGTCTTTTTCCTAATTTGGACCAGTTCTCGTTTCTGTAAGAATTTGGGACACTTTGTTTAAAAATGCTATACAACCAAAACATGGAGAAAGATACTGTATTAATTCCAAATTTAATCAATGATGAGTTGCTGTATTGAGAGCAGTTGAAAAGAATCTGTGGATTGACAGGAAAAAGACATCAGCAGAGAAGAAATTAGGAGAATCCTGGAGATTTTTTTCAGAGACTGAACTGAGTTTTCAGAATGAAACTTATGACATGCATGTAAAAGGAACTTTACAGTTGTATGTATTGATAGTTCTGACTAGTAGCAGTGAGACATGGACTTTTAATACAGAAAATGCCCAAAACTGAGGATTACTCAACAATCGATGGAGAGGTGCATGATGAGGAATAATAGGAGAGTTGGGAAAAGAAACCAATGACCTTGGAGCTCTATTGGAAAGAAGATGTAGTTTTGGTCATAATGATAAGGAATGGAAGTGGGTAGGACATGTAGCCAGTCAAATGAGTGGTAGATGGAAGAAAGAAGTCCTTTGTTTGATTCCGAAAGATAAGAAAAGACCAAAGTAATGATATAATTTGAGGTTTATAGATGACAGTAGAAAACTTACAGGAGCAACACAGATGTGACTAACTGAAGTAATGTTGCATGTTAAAGTCTGGAAGAGGCTCTTCACATGGGAAAAATATATCTAAAAACAAAGATGATGTGACTTACCAAACGAAAGCGCTGGCACGTCGATAGACACACAAACAAACACAAATATACACACAAAATTCTAGCTTTCGCAACCAATGGTTGCTTCGTCAGGAAAGAGGGAAGGAGAGGGAAAGACGAAAGGATGTGGGTTTTGAAGGAGAGGGTAAGGAGTCATTCCAATCCCGGGAGCGGAAAGACTTACCTTAGGGGGAAAAAAGGACGGGTATACACTCGCACACACAAACATATCCATCCAGACATATACAGACACAAGCAGACATATTAAAAGGCAAAGAGTTTGGGCAGAGATGTCAGTCGAGGCGGAAGTGCAGAGGCAAAGATGTTGTTGAATGACAGGTGAGGTATGAGTGGCGGCAACTTGAAATTAGCGGAGATTGAGGCCTGGTGGATAACGGGAAGAGAGGATATATTGAAGAGCAAGTTCCCATCTCCGGAGTTCAGACAGGTTGGTGTTAGTGGGAAGTATCCAGATAACCCGGACGGTGTAACACTGTGCCAAGATGTGCTGGCCGTGCACCAAGGCATGTTTAGCCACAGGGTGATCCTCATTACCAACAAACACTGTCTGCCTGTGTCCATTCATGCGAATGGACAGTTTGTTGCTGGTCATTCCCACATAGAATGCGTCACAGTGTAGGCAGGTCAGTTGGTAAATCACGTGGGTGCTTTCACACGTGGCTCTGCCTTTGATCGTGTACACCTCCGGGTTACAGGACTGGAGTAGGTGGTGGTGGGAGGGTGCATGGGACAGGTTTTACACAGGGGGCAGTTACAAGGGTAGGAGCCAGAGGGTAGGGAAGAAAGTTTGGGGATTTCATAGGGATGAACTAAGAGGTTACGAAGGTTAGGTGGACAGCGGGAAGACACTCTTGGTGGAGTGGGGAGCATTTCATGAAGGATGGATCTTATTTCAGGGCAGGATTTGAGGAAGTCGTATCCCTGCTGGAGAGCCACATTCAGAGTCTGATCCAGTCCTGGAAAGTATCCTGTCACAAGTGGGGCACTTTTGTGGTTCTTCTGTGGGAGTTTCTGGGTTTGAGAGGATGAGGAAGTGGCTCTGGTTATTTGCTTCTGTACCAGGTCGGGAGGGTAGTTGCGGGATGCAAAAGCTGTTGTCAGGTTATTGGTGTAATTGTTCAGGGATTCCGGACTGGAGCAGATTCGTTTGCCACGAAGACCTAGGCTGTAGGGAAGGGACCGTTTGATGTGGAATGGGCGGCAGCTTTCATAATGGAGGTACTGTTGCTTGTTGGTGCGTTTGATGTGGACGGACATGTGAAGCTGGCCATTGGACAGGTGGAGGTCAACATCAAGGAAAGTGGCATGGGATTTGGAGTAGGACCAGGTGAATCTGATGGAACCAAAGGAGTTGAGGTTGGAGAGGAAATTCTGGAGTTCTTCTTCACTGTGAGTCCAGATCATGAGGATGTCATTAATAAATCTGTACCAAACTTTGGGTTGGCAGGCCTGGGTAACCAAGAAGGCTTCCTCTAAGCGACCCATGAATAGGTTGGCGTACGAGGGGGCCATCGTGGTACCCATGGCTGTTCCCTTTAATTGTTGGTATGTCTGGCCTTCAAAAGTGAAGAAGTTGTGGATCAGGATGAAGCTGGCTAAGGTAATGAGGAAAGAGGTTTTAGGTAGAGTGGCAGGTGATCGGCATGAAAGGAAGTGCTCCATCGCAGCGAGGCCCTGGACGTGCGGGATATTTGTGTATAAGGAAGTGGCATCAATGGTTACAAGGATGGTTTCCGGGGGTAACACATTGGGTAAGGATTCCAGGCGTTCGAGAAAGTGGTTGGTGTCTTTGATGAAGGATGGGAGACTGCATGTAATGGGTTGAAGGTGTTGCTCTACGTAGGCAGAGATACGTTCTGTGGGGGCTTGGTAACCAGCTACAATGGGGCGGCCGGGATGATTGGGTTTGTGAATTTTAGGAAGAAGGTAGAAGGTAGGGGTGTGGGGTGTCGGTGGGGTTAGGAGGTTGATGGAGTCAGGTGAAAGGTTTTGTAGGGGGCCTAAGGTTCTGAGGATTCCTTGAAGCTCCGCCTGGACATCAGGAATGGGATTACCTTGGCAAACTTTGTATGTGGTGTTGTCTGAAAGCTGACGCAGTCCCTCAGCCACATACTCCTGACGATCAAGTACCACGGTCATGGAACCCTTGTCCGCCGGAAGAATGACGATGGATCGGTGAGCCTTCAGATCACGGATAGCCTGGGCTTCAGCAGTGGTGATGCTGGGAGTACGATTAAGGTTTTTTAAGAAGGATTGAGAGGCAAGGCTGGCAGTCAGAAATTCCTGGAAGGTTTGGAGAGGGTGATTTTGAGGAAGAAGAGGTGGGTCCCGCTGTGATGGAGGACGGAACTGTTCCAGGCAGGGTACAGTTTGGATAGTGTCTTGGGGAGTTGGATCATTAGGAGTAGGATTAGGATCATTTTTCTTCATGGCAAAGTGATATTTCCAGCAGAGAGTAGGAGTGTAGGACAGTAAATCTTTGACGAGGGCTGTTTGGTTGAATCTGGGAGTGGGGCTGAAGGTGAGGCCTTTGGATAGGACAGAGGTTTCGGATTGGGAGAGAGGTTTGGAGGAAAAGTTAACTACTGAATTAGGGTGTTGTGGTTCCAGATTGTGTTGATTGGAATTTTGAGGTTTTGGAGGGAGTGGAGCTGGAAGTGGGAGATTGAGTAGATGGGAGAGACTGGGTTTGTGTGCAATGAGAGGAGGTTGAGGTTTGCTGGAAAGGTTGTGAAGGGTGAGTGAGTTGCCTTTCCGGAGGTGGGAAACCAGGAGATTGGATAGTTTTTTGAGGTGAAGGGTGGCATGCTGTTCTAATTTGCGGTTGGCCAGAAGGAGGATGCTCTGAACAGCCGGTGTGGGTGTGGGAGAGGAAAGATTGAGGACTTTTATTAAGGATAGGAGTTGACGGGTGTGTTCATTGGCTGAGTTGATGTGTAGGAGGAGGATTAGGTGGGTGAGGGCAATGGATTGTTCAGTTTGGAACTGGTATAGGGACTGATGGAAAGAAGGGTTGCAGCCAGAGTTGGGAACTTTAAGTGTGAGGACTTTGGGGGTAATGCCAAATGTCAGTCAAGCCTGAGAAAATAAAATATGCAAGTGTAATCTGGCTAGGGTGAAGGCATGTTTGCGGAGGGAATGTAAATAAAACTTAATGGGATCATTGTGGGGGTGTTGTGAGGGTGACATGGTATTAGAAGGTGGAAAGTGTAACATGAGGCTGAAATGAAAATGAAAATATAAATATATGGGGAGAGATAAAGGTGAACTGGAGATCTGTTGTGAAAAAAGGCGAAAAGTGTTGGTTAAAGCTGGGCTATGTTGATCCTGTGGTGAACTTGGGTTGGTAGACAACGATGTACACAAAGGTTAGGTGGTTGTGTTGCCGCCAAAACACGTTAAAGGATGGAGAAATTCGGTAAAATTTCGAAAAAACTGCGTGTAAATGTATTAAAAGGAGTGGTTTTGTGGTGGCAGATTATGAAAATGAGGCTTTCGTCTTTCCCTCTCCTTCCCTCTTTCCTGATGAACCAACCGTTGGTTGCGAAAGCTAGAATTTTGTGTGTATATTTGTGTTAGTTTGTGTGTCTATCAACGTGCCAGCGCTTTCGTTTGGTAAGTCACATCATCTTTGTTTTTAGATATATATCACACACACACACACACACACACACACACACACACACACACACACACACACACACACCAAACGAAAGCGTTGGTATGTTGATAGACACACAAACAAACACAAAATTCAAGCTTTCGCAATCCTTCATCAGGAAAGAGGGAAGGAGAGGGAAAGACGAAAGGATGTGGGTTTTAAGGGAGAGGGTAAGGAGTCATTCCAATCCCGGGAGCGGAAAGACTTACCTTATGGGGAAAAAGGGACAGGTATGCACTCGCACACACACACATATCCATCCTTCCCTCTTTCCTGATGAAGCAACCGTGGGTTGCAAAAGCTTAAATTTTGTGTGTGTGTTTGTGTTTGTTAGTGTCTCTATCAACATACAAACGCTTTCGTTTGGTAAGTTACATCATCTTTGTTTTTAGATATATTTTTCCCATGTGGAATGTTTACACACACACACACACACACACACACCTTTTGTTCCACAGATCTACAGCGAGGAAATCCTCAATGATGTTGAACGTGCATAAAACAAGAATACATAATACATTTTCCCAAAAAAAAGGAGAGATAGGCTAATGTTGTAATTGTGTGTTCCATTGGTCAAATTCATGATAAACACTGTTATGTGTAAAGTGTCAACCGAACAATTGTAGAACGCTAATTTAAAAAGAAAAGGAAAATGTGAAAAAAAATTATATGGCAACAGGTTATTTTGTAAATGAATAATTATTTGTGTTAAAGAATTCCTCTATTTAGAAGGAGTTGTTAATGTGAAATTCTTTAATCTACATTTGAAAACACTTTTGCTATGTGTCAGACCTTTATTCCTGCATGATGTCCTCATGCAGGCTCCAAAACTGTCTCAAAATACAATTTGAAAACCACTAGACACAACAAATCATTGTAAATGAATTGAAATGACCATTAACTTGCTTATTCTTTCTTCATGAGGAGCTAAATCCACCATCAGATAGAAATGTTGTGTTGTGATTCATATATTTTAACTACAACACTTATTGTCAGTACATGTCACTGTCTGGATTGTTTTGTAGAAATGATGATAACGTTCAAAACAGACTGCCAGAAGAAAGTAATAAACTGCCTAAGGGGAACCATTTAAATGAAGTCAGCACCACTGGAAATAGTTCAACTGTGCCAAAGCTGTCAGTTTTCAAAATGACAGATTCAGTTCCAATCACTTTGAGAAACTGTGATGAATTTCTGTCATTGGATTTGCCTGTGAACTTGATAAGCATGACAGAGAGAGTGTCCAGTAACAGCAGCACAGATTCAGAGGTAATTTCTCATTACTAAAGTTATTATAATTGTGTGTATCAATATAATATAATAAACTAAACTGAAAGTGTGAAATTTGATTATTAGGAGCTGAGTGACAACGATGGATTTAGTGATATTAGTGACCACATCAGTGCACACGCTGGAAGACCAGAAGGCAATATCAACAATGAAAATGATATAGATGATGAAACCATGTCAGGTACCAGTATTAATTATTTATTCATATTCGATGAGTCAGTTTTCTGTTCAAAAGAACCACATCTCATAATTTATCAGCATCAGTATTAATTTTGTATCCATTGATTATTTGATGAGTCAATTTTCTGTTCAAAAGAACCATCTCTCATAACTAAATATGCTTTTCTTTTTTTCTTTCTGAAAGACACAATGACATGCCAAAATATTATGACCACCTGCTTAATGGTGTGTCTGTCCACCACCAGTATACAATACCTCTGCAATTCTGCATGGCATGGGTTCGATAAGTCCTTGGTGGGTTTTTGGAGGTGTGTGACACCAGATGTCAATGTGTAAGTGATGCAGTTCTTGTAAATTATGGGCTGGTGGTTTACAGCCCCAGAGCTGCTGCCCAATAGTGGCTCAGATGTTCTCCATCAGGTTTAGAGCAAATAAAAATTTTGTGGCCAAGACATCAATATGAATTCAATGTCATGCCTCCCAAACCACTGCAGCATGATTCTGGCCTTGTGATACGGACAGTTATCCTGCTGAAAGAAATCATTGCCATCAGGGAAAACATCAAGCATGAAGGGATGCAGATGGTTTGCGATAATGCTCAGTTAGTACACAGCTGTCCCAATGCCTTCAGTTACTACCAAAGGGCCCTTGGATGTCCAGGTGAATACCAGCCCCTACCGGCTTGCGTCATTGGTGCAGTGCATGTTTCAAGCAGATTTTCATCTGGATGACAGTGATCCAGACACGACCATCAATCTAGTGTAACAAGAAAGGCAATTCATCCAACCAGATGACATGTTTCTGTTGATCCACAATCCAATCTACTTGTCCCATGCTCACTGCAGTAGTAACTAATGATGTTAGGTAAACATCAGGACACATAGGGGTCAGCTGCTTCTGTAGTTCAGCAGTGTGCAATGAATGGTGTGCTCAACACTTGTGCCTGCACCAGCTTCATACTGTCACCATATTCGCCACAGATCACTGCCTATCCTGTTTTACCCACTGGCATCGTACAAGTCTCTGACCTCCGTGATCTGTGATGAGGCATGGACATCTAACACCTTGTTGCTTATTCTTGGTTTCACCGTCCATCAACCACATAGATGCTTGTGACAGCAGCTCACAAACATCTGACCAGCATTGTCATTTCACAGGTGCTCATTTCCAGGTATAGCAATCTGCCTTTGTCAGTCATTTATGTCAATGGACTTCCCATTTGCAGCTGCTATAACTGCCAGAATGATTCCACATTCATCTCTGCTCCACTTGTATACTTTTCTTACTGTCATGTGCCCTCCATGCCACTAGGTGAAATACAGACTTATAGTGGTCATAATGTTTTGGCTCAAAACGTTTTGTATTTTGTATTTTGGTATTATATCTGCTCCCTATAATCTTTAACAAGTTTTCAGTAACCTTATGCACAAATCCATACATGACCGATTTTTCAACTACACTTTGTACACATATACCTTACTGTCAGGCAACAATTACCGTGGGTTTAAAAACCACCTACCTACCAGAGGGATGGGGGTGAAAAAGCAGCGTAGCCTACAGCATCTGTATTCTCAGACTTTATTGATCCAGTATTTGAGAATGAGGGCACTTAGTGACTTGCAACAAACTCTACATATAATTTCATACCTTGACGGAATTTTTTCTCACTGACAACCCCTACAAAATTATGAAAGAAAAAGATTATCGCTTATTTCTTTTCCGCTGCTCATACAATAAAAGTACCACTTGAGGCATGACATTGTAATTTATCACTTCTTTACTACTAACTGTACTCATGACACATTTTACTGACGGAATCCACAAATACCAACTGAATGTAAGTGCAAAATTACATCATTGTGCGATACGCAGTTCAGGAGATATGATGTCATGAACAATGAGATGCATAAAGAACTGTTGCATTATGTAAGGCATTTAAATTTATTAATTCTTTGCTAGTAACTCAATTCATAATAAATTGCACAGGCAGTATCACATATGCTGCTGAATGTACGAACAATATTATATCATTGTATGACACACAGTTCAGGAGATATGATGTCATGAACAGTGAGATATGTGAAAAACTGCTGCATCATGCATGTCATTACTACTAATTCCATTTTCAACACATTTTGCAGACAATTGGCACATATGCTGCTGAATGTATGTACAAAATTATATCATTGTACAACACATAGTTCAGTAGCTCTGACGTCATAAATACTAAGCACAAGGCCTGACAAACTTTGAGAGTTGATGGTTGACATACAAGACTTTTTTGTTTGCTTGTTAAGGAACATAATATCTGTAATCCATCATTTATAAGTTTGCTCATGGCCTTCAACTCATCATGGCCAACCCTACGTGTTTGGTTATTTTGTTTCTAGTACATCAATGAGCCTTATTAGTTGTTAGTTAGATATGAAGTTCTGGGTCCAGCATTAACAACAAAATATCTGAGTTCACTTTGAAGGAGTTATATGATGCAATGCTGTGGAAGAGGTATTTGTCTTATTTTTATTTAAAAACAGTACGGGAAGGATAGAATGCTACTCACCACAGAAAAGCAGGTGTTGAGGGCCAGATGGGCAGAACTAAAAAATAAAAAATTAAATTAAATTGAAAAAAAGAAACTGAGTATTTAAGTTTTGAGGCAAAGTCCTTCTTCCAAAGTAGAAAACACACACACATTCACAAGCCACCAACTAACACACGCACGACCACTTCCTCCGGGCATTTAGACCCAACCGTGTCTGATGTGAACAGCAGTCTAGGTGGAATGAGTAGTGGGGGGAGGGGGGGGGGGGGCACTGGGGTGGAAAGAGAGAGAGAGAGATCATATGGTAGGGGTGGGGGGGAGACATTCCCTTTTGTGAGCATACAGGACATGATGGGGCAGGATAGGGCTGCTGGGTGCAACATTGGGGAGGCTATGCTCTGGGGGGGGGGGGGGGGGGAGGGGGGGGTTGGAGGTGGAAAGGGAGAGGAGAGAAGATTGTAGAGAAGGGGAGATTACTATGTGGGTGCATTGGCTGGATCAAAGGAAGATACAGTACCGGAGTAGGACCAGGGAAGGAGATAGGTAGGCGGAGATTGAGCCCAGGGGGGTTATGGGAATGAAGAATATGTTGAAGGGAAATTCAGAACATCTGATGTTGGGGGTAATAATCCATATGGCACAAGCTGTGAAGCAGTCATTGAAATGAAGCACATTGTGTTGGTGGCATATTCAGCAACTGAATGGCTCAGCTGTCTCTTGGCCACAGTTTCACAGTGGTCACTCATGCGGACAGACAGCCTGTTATTTGTCATGACCATGCAGAATGTGGCACGATGATTTCAGCTTTCTTGGTAGAGCACATGATAGCTTTAACAGGTAGCTCTGTCTCTGATGAAGTAGGAAATGCCTGTGACAGGACTGGGGTAGATGGTAGCGAGAGGATGTATGGTGCTGGTCTTGCATCTGGGTGTACTGCAGGGATATGAGCCATGAGATAAGGGGTTGGAAGCATGGATGGAGTAGGGACATACCAAGAGTATGCATAGGTTGGATGAGGTGAGATGTGGAATACCACAGTGGGAAGGGTGAGGAGGATATTTCTATTCTCAGGACACGACATGAGACAGTTAAAACACCGGCGGAGGATGTGATTCAGTTGCTCCAGTCCTGGCACTGAGTCACAAGAGGAGTGCTCCTTTTGTGGGTGGCCAGTGGTTATGGGGGTGGGGGGAGGGGGTGGAGGGCGAGGTAGGCGACTGACACATGACATGGGAGATCTGTTAGTGGACAAACTAGGAAGGGAGGAAGGGTAAGTTTGGTCTATGAAGGCCTCATTGCGACCCTTGGCACATTTGGAGAGGGACTGCTTGTCACTGTAGATGCAATAACCAAGGGTGGATAGGCTGTATGGAAGGGACTTCTTGGTATGGGATGGGTGGTAAGTTGAGCCATTGTTATTGGCTGCTAGGTTTGATGCAGATGGAGGTGTTATGGAGCCATCCTTGAGGTGGATGTTGACATCAAGGAAGGAGGATTGTTGGGCTGAGGACAAGTCAGTGGAGAAAATGGGGGAGAACGTGTTGAGGCTCTGGAGGAATGTGGGAATGTGGATAATGTGTCCTCACCCTCAGTCTTTTTCATGAAGATGTCTTCAATAAATCTAAACCAGGTGAGGGGTTTATCATTCTGAGCAGTGAGGAATGATTCCTCTAGATAGCACTTGAGAGGGTTGGCCCAGTATGGCTCCATGAGGGTACCCGGACTTGTTTGTAGGTAATGCCTTCAAAGGAGTAGGAATTGTGGGTGAGGATATAGTTGATTATAGTGACCAGGAGGGAGGTTGTAGGTTTGAAGTCAGTTGGACATTGGACAGGTAGTGTTAAATAGTTGCTATGCCACGGGCTTTGGGCATGTTAGTGCATATTAGTGAGCACATCAGTGCACACGCTGGAAGACCAGAAGGCAATATCAACAATGAAAATGATATAGATGATGAAACCATGTCAGGTACCAATATTAATTATTTATCCATATTCGATGAGTCAGTTTTCTGTTCAAAAGAACCACATCTCATAATTTATCAGCATCGGTATTAATTTTGGGCATGTTAGTGCAGAGGGAGGTGACATTGAGAGTGATGGGCAGGGCACTGTGGGGTTAGAGGAACAGGAACTGTGAAGAGTCAGTGGAGAAAATGATTTTTGTCTTTTACATAGGAGGTTAAGTTATGGGAAATAGGGTCAATTGTTGGTCCACAAGAGCAGAGCGCCTCTCAATGCAGGTACAGTAATGAGCCCTAGTTGGGTTATCCTGGGTAGTTTGGTTTATGAACTTTAGGAAGCATGTAGAACATAAGAGTGCAGGGATTAGTGGAGGTGAGAAGAGATTTAGGTTCAGGGGAGTGGTCCTGGGATGGACCTAAGAACTTGAGGAGGGGCTGCAGATCCTGCTGGGTTTCTGAAATGGGATCACTGTGGCAGGGCTCATAAGTGAACATATCTGTCTGAAGGTTAGTCCGGCATTTCATAACTGCAGAGCTGGAGTCTTTTGTCAGCTGGTAGGATTATGGAGTCAAGATCAGATTTATGTAGGGTGATACTTTCTGCAAACGTAAGGTTGGTTTTCATGTTGAAGGATTTGAGGAATGGTGGTGAGGCAAGGTTCAAGATTAGGAAATTCTGGAAAGTTTATCTGTATTTGGTTGGTTGGTTGGATGGTTGATTGTATTTGGTTGGTTGGTTGGATGGTTGATTGGGGTTGAAGGGACCAAACAGCAAGGTCATCAGTCTCTCATTGCAAATGTGGTCCATCCAGACAGTTTGACATCTCAGAAAAGTCAGAATGATAAAAGGTAAAAGGCTAAAAAATGTAAAAGTGCAGTCGTGTTGTCAATGGTAAAAACAAAATGAGGGAAGCCAGCAAGAGAGCAACCCCAAGGCTCTGCTAGAGGCAGAAAATATCACACCTCTGATGCAGTAGAGGCAAGACCACCTGCTATTTAAAAGTGTTCAACTGCTAGAATGTAGAAGTGAGTATTGGAAAAGGAGGCTGGCCAAATCTAAAAAGTGATAAAAACAGAGCAAAAGGGAAAGAAAAGAGGATCTTGGCCAGGGAGAGGAGTCAGGAATCTCCAAACACAGCTTACAGTGGGAGACACCCCAACCCTCACCACCCTGCCCAAACACCAGAGTGAGATTAAAATCCTTAAAACTAAGAATAAAAACCACTTTCACAGAGGAAACTGAGAACCAGTTTGACCGTTTGGGAATCGTCAGCCAACATTAAAGGTAAAGTGCGGGGAAGTCTGTACTTAGTATGTAGAGCCAAAAGAAGGGGGCATTCTACCAAAATGTGGGCTACTGACTGGAAGGCTCCGCAACCACAAAGTGGGGGTGGCTCATTACGCAAAAGAAAACCATGGGTCAGCCTGGTATGGCTGATGTGCGGAGACAACATAGGGTGGTTGAGGCCTTTCGGGAGAGGCAGAAGGAAGAACGTCACAGGTCAGGTGTCACCTTAATCACACGAAGTTTATTAGACAGAGAGGTAGCCTCCCAAGAGTTGGCCCATGATTGTGCGAAGTTGGATTTTATGTGAAGCCGTACAGAGAAGGGGGGGGGGGGGGGTGTAAGAAGTGACTGCTCCCCCAGCCAAATGATCAGCAAGCTCATTACCTGGGAGATACCCACATGGTCAGGGACCCAAGGAAGCCAACGGAACAAGCAGCACAGTGAGGGATGGTCATGGATGGCCAAGACCAAGGGATGGCATGAAAAACACTGGTCAATAGCCAGAAGGCCACTTATTGAGTCCGTACATAACAAAACACGGTTGAGTTGGGACTATTTAATAAAGGTAAGGGCCTGGGAAATTGCTATCAATTCCACAGTAAACACCCCATATGTAGGTGGCAGGAGATGATTTTCCATGCCAATAGACGATGTGAAGGCATATCCCACACGATCAATAGATTTAGAGCCATAGGTGCAAAAAACAACAGCATCCCAAAACTCCCATAAAATTCGGTGGAAAAAACAACGGAACACCATTGAGGGAATGGAAACTTTCGGACCTCAGTGGAGATCCATTCGAATTCGGGGTCAAGGAACTAACCAGAGTGGGAGGAGGGGGGGGGGGGGGGACGTGGGAGACAGGACAAAGAAGGTAGCTGAAAATCACAGCAAAGAGACGCAAGGCGGAGCGCAACCGATAAGCCCGCCCGAGGGTGGGAATCAGGTGGGTGACATCCAAGGTCTGGGAACAGGATAGTATAGGAAGGTTGAGTGGGAGAGGAGCGGACAGTGATTGCATAAGAAACCAGAATCTGGGACCTCTGAAGAGAAGGTAAGGGGGGGGGGGGGGGATCCCAGCTTCAACCAGGAGACTATCAACAGGTCTAGTAGGGAAGGCACCGGTGGCCAAACGGATACCACAATGGTGGACCAGATCCAGGAGGTGCAGTGTGGAAGGAGCAGCTGAGCCATAAACTTGACAACCATAGTCCTAGCGAGACAGCACTAAAGCCCGATAAAGGCGGAGAAGAATGGAGCGGTCTGCATCCCAAGAGGTGTGGGCAAGGAAGCAAAGGACATTGAGGTCACAGAAACATCTTACCTTCAGAAGTCTGACATGAGGCAGCCAAATGAGCTTGTTATCGAAAAGAGGACCCAGGAAATGAAACTGTGGGACCACAGGTAATCGTTGTGCATCAAGATAGAGATCCGAATCGGGGTGGATCGTAGTACGGCGACAGAAGTGGGCCACCCGCAATTTTAAAGGAGAGAATTGAAACCCATGTGAGAGGGCCCCTGCAGAGGCATGCTGTATAGCTCCCTGGAGCTGCCGCTCTGCAGAGGCCATCGAAGAGGAGCTAACCCAAATGCATAAATCATCCACATACAGAGCAGGGGTGGCCAAAGGACTGACAGAGGCCACAAGTCCATCTATAGCAATGAAGAAAAGAAGTACACTCAATACGGAACCCTGTGGGATGCTATTCTCCTGGGTCTGTGGAGAACTAAAAACAGTACCAACCCGAACCCTGAACAGCTGATGGAACAGGAACTGGCGGATAAAAATCGGGAGTGGGCCCCGAAGACCCCAGTCATGAAGTATAAGTAAGATGTGAAGGCGCCAAGCCGTGTCATAGGCCTTGTGAAGGTCGAAAAATACTGCAAGCAAATGACGCCACTGAAAAAAGCCTGCCGAACTGCAGATTCCAAGATAAGTAATGATTGATCGAAGACCGTCCCTCTTGGAAGCCACACTGGTAAGGGTACAATATATATCGAGATTCGAGGACCCAACTGAGCCGACGGGCTACCAGCCGTTCAAGTAACTTTCAAACAACATTTGTCAGATTAATAGGCTGATATCTTTCGACAAACAGGGGGTTCTCACCAGGCTTAAGGACAGGAACCACAATTCTATCCCTCCACTGAGAAGGGAAGTCACCCTGGAGCCAAATATGGTTAAAATCCCGGAGAAAATGTTGCCACTGTGGAACATTGAGATGTTGAAGCAGTTGGTTATGAATGGAGTCTGGGCCAGGGGCCTTATCATGAGAAGAAGAAAGTGCAGAAAGAAGTTCCCATTCAGTAGAAGGTTCGTTGCAAGATTCTGACTGACAAGGTGGTGAAACATAAGGCGGAAGCTTCGGCCCACTGTTTCTGGTGAAGGAAAGCAGCCGGATAGGATGCTGGTGCTGATGCTGTTGCAGAATGGGTCACAAGATGTTCTGCGAGAATCAACGAGCCCGTGCAAAGGCCATCCGGGAGGTGAAGGCCCGGGAGGGTAGACTGCTGATGGCAACCTTGGAGAGAGCAAAGTGTAGCCCATACGCGTGACATAGGTACAATAGAACCAAGGGAAGAAACAAAGCTTTCCCAACACATCCATTTGCTCTGTTTGATTAAGAAACAGGCTTTAGCACGAAGGCATTTAAAGGTAAGAAGTTTGGCAATGGATGGGTGCCTCTTAAGGTGTTGCAAAGCTCGACGGCGATCATGGATGGCAATGGCAATGGCCATGGCCGTACTCCACCACGGGACTTGCCAGTGGCGAAATGGTCCAGTTGAGCACAGTTCAGCAATGCTAGCAGCGCAAACAATCCCATCAGACACGTCACGTAGGACGTCATCAATACAACCCAACAAAGAGGGAGAAAAAATGACCTGTGCAGTATATAGAAGCCAATCGGTGCGTTGGAAAGGCCAACGAGGTAACCTGTCCATCAGGAGCTGGAAGGGAGCAAGAGAATCAACGGGAAATGGTCACTATCACGAGGTCGTCATGTGGCGACCAGTGTAATGAAGGGAGGAGGGAGGGAGAAGAAAGAGAAAGATCAATGGCAGAAAAGGTACCATGACCAGCACTGAAATGAGTAAGGGAGCCATCATTAAGAAGGCACAAGTCGTTAAGAAACTGGTCTATGAGAAGACCCCGACTAGATGGAAAGGCGCTGCCCCACAAGGGATGATGAGCATTAAAATCCCCAAGAAGGAGGAAGGGAGGAGGAAGTTGCTGAAGAAGGGCAGTTAAGGCAGCAGGTGTAAGAGTCCTGTCAGGAGGGAGATAAAGATTACAAACTGTGACCTCAGAGTCCAGGTGGACCCTAACAGCAACCGCTTCCAATGTAGTTTGAAGAGGAATCCATGTGCTAGCAACGTCTGTACAGACCAACATACAAACACCACCAAAGGCCCACAGGGGGCCGACCCGATTTCGACAGAAAGCATGGAACCCACAGAGGGTCGGTGAGTGATCATCAGTAAAATGCGACTCCTGTAGAACCACACAAGCTGCAGAGTAGGACGAAATAAGGGATTTCAACTCGAGAAGGTGATGGTAATATCCATTACAATTTCATTGGATAACCACAGAATGAAGATTCAAATGGGGGTTGAACAGGTTAAAGCCAGTCATGCCGCCAGGTCACCACCCGCCATTGACAAGGAGGGGGTGACATCCATGAACAACAGGTCAGAATCAGGATGTGAAGGTGGGGATGGGACCTCTGGTGACACCAGAGGCTCCTTGTCCCAGTACTTATGTTTCTTCTTCTTTTCTGTTTGAGATCGAGGAGGGCTGTGTGGCATAAAGGAGCCAACTCCAGCAAGATCTGGAACAGGAGGAGATCGGGTGACCTGGGGGCCCACAGACCATGGTTCTCGTGGTGGTCGTGTGGCAGCAGACATTTGGCCTGAAAGGTGCTGGGAAGGGGTATTCCAGGAAGGGCGCCAATGACCAGCAGACGCCGAAGAAGTGGGACCCTTCTCCAGCTGGGGAATGGGAGCGGCACCCAGAGGGGAGAGTGTGGGAGCTGCAGGGGAGGGGGGGAGGAGAGGGGTTCAGGACTGGAGTAAGAGAGGGGGACGAAGGGGTGAAGATGAAACTGAAGCATAGCTAGACGTCATTGACACAGGGTGAAGGCATGTATACTTCTTACGAACCTCAGTGTAGGTTAGATGATCAAGGGACTTATACTACTGTATCTTCTTTTCCTTCTTATAAACTGGGCAATCCGGTGAACGTGGAGAATGATTGCCATGACAATAAACACACACAGGAGGGGGAACACAGGAACTCCCCTCATGGAGTGGACGTCCACAGTCACCACAGAGAGGGGCCTGGGAACAGCGGGAAGACATTTCCAAAACGAAAACACTTAAAACATCTCATCTCATAGGTGGTAGGATGTATGGCTTCATGTCACATCGATAAACTATAATCTTTACTTTCTGAGGGAGGGTACCCCCTTCAAAGGCCAGGATAAAGGCACCAATATCAACATGATTGTCCTTTGGACTCTTCTGAACACGCCGAACAAAGTGAACGCCCCGCCATCTGAGATTGTCCCGAAGTTCCTCATCAGTTTGAAGGATGAGGTCCCTGTGAAAAATCACACACTGAACCATATTCAGAGACTGGTGGTGGGGAGGGGGGGGGGTAATGGACATAGTAATTGTGACAAGATGGTTACAGACACGAAGGGCCGCAGGCTGGGCAGCTGAAGCAGTTTTGATCAACAACGAACCCGACCGCTTCTTGCTCAAGAGTCCGCTTTGCCAAACTTGTTTTCAATGTGTTCCACAAAAAATAGAGTTTTGATATTGGTGAAAGTATCCCCATCAGTCCTGGTGCAAACCAGATAGTGGGGGAATGGTTTCGCCCCTAGCCGACGAGTCTGACCCTTCTCCCAGGGGGTAGCCATGGAAGGAAAGGCTGAAGGGGCAGAAGAAGCAGCACTAAAAGAATCAGTTCCATGCAGAGAGACACTGCAGAACAACGGCCAGAGTTCTGGACCAGTATGCATTTCATTTGCATAGCGTCCGCCCTGATACCACCCACTCCGATCAGGGGCTCTCCCCAAGGGCGCCACACAGTCACAGCAAGGGCCGTCTGGCATGGAGGCCATTGCCGGGAGTTCCGATGCTCCAGGACACCAAGCAACCACTCCTGGGCTGACATGAGGAGGTGACAGCTCAGGTATCAGAAGTGTGATCCCTGTGTTTTCAGTGGGCTCAACCAAAAGAGTACATAGCAACCCCACCACACGGGCTGGCTACCGTGTTGGCTATGTACCCTAGCATCAGACAACGGTGTGAAGGGAAAGGTGGAATGAACTAGGAGGGCACATGCTGGAGACACTAGGTAAGGTGCTCTTCCCCAAATGGCTCACACTATGGAATAGAAATTTAGTAATAGAGGTCAAAGCGCCCGAGGGGGACCAGGGAATGCCAGAAGGATGAGGTGATTACGCAACAAAACCAACCTGCAAAGCCAACATAACCAGGAGGATAGCGAGGCCAACTTAAACAAGGACACCAAGAGAGGGAGAGGAGAGGGTGAAGGGGAGGAGCAAGGAAAGGAAAGGAGGGGAAGGGCAAGGAAATGCAGCCCTGGAAAGAAGGAAGGCTGTAATAGCTCGGGGCCCTGTGCTCGCCACGCACATACTCACGAAATGACTGTATTTGTTTCCTAATAGCTGAGCCATGTCCCAGTACCTTTGCTACACTTCATCTGTAGGGCATCTACATCGTGATTACTGGCATTGGGACATATGTTGTGAGACTACCACGTTTTGAGGGTGCCATGATAAAGAGTTTTACTAATAAATTTGCAACCAGTAAGCTTTCTGTCATGCGATATGGGCACAGGTTTAGAAATCATTTCCAGGAATATGCAGAAATAAAACTACAACTTTATTGCCTACCTGATTTGACACCTCAAATGGAATTTGCACAGTGATCTGTTTATCAAAACATTGCCTTACATAAACACACCTGTTACTGCTTCATGAAAGTTTCCTGACATAATAATTGCTGAAATGAAGTGATTCTTGGGCACAGTATTGGTTGCTATCATGAAAACAGCATGGTATTTCAATCAGGCAGTTGCTGTCATCTTCAGTTGTGACTGCAGGTGTCTCTTCTTCACAGCTGAGACTCAATTTACATATGCTAAATGCCTTAGATGTTGGAACAGACTCATTTGAGCCTGAGAACTCACACATAACTTTCTGACAAAGTTACCCCATGAATGTATGAGGTAGAATGGCTAGTAATTGAGACTTTAACTTTTCCTGGTGAATTGAATGTTCAAATAACTCACGGGTTTGCTGCCGGGTGTCGTCGTTGACCACCGCTGATATTTCGACATGATCACACCCTGCCATTCTCAAGGCACCACTGCATGGAGGAAGCAATGTGCAAGGGAATTTAATACCTCAGTTCACAGAGTTGAAACAAGGAAGATACCACACACAGAACAAGTAACAGCAGAGTCAACACAAACAAAGATAACCAATATCAGCAGTTGAGGTAGCACTAATTGTGTCCCTTTGTTTTTTGATGAGACACAGAGCCAGTTTCCAAGCAGCATTTAAACAAAATCCACCATCTCTGTTTATAAGGTTGCTTGATAGTTTGATTTCAACAGATTCCTTAATAACACTATCCCAATAGCTGGAAGTGCAAGAAAGAATCTTCTTGTTGTTGTATTCCATAGGATGTCAAGGCAATGTTCTGCAATAGGGGATTTGCTCGGCTGTTGTAAGCGTGTGTGACGCTTATGTTCAATACACCGGTCTTCCACAGTCCTGAATGTCTAGCCAATATATGACATGCCACAACTGCAAGGAATATGATAGACACCAGCCGTACGCAAACCAAGATCATCTTTTATGAATGCCAACAGGGCCTTAATCTTAGAAGGTGGTCGAAAAACACATTTCACATCATATTTCTGCAAAATATTGCCAATCCTGTTGGAAATGCTTCCTGTGTAAGGCCATAGACTTAGGTGCCACTTCGTTGCTATCGTCACTCACCCATTGCACAGAAGGCTGATAGCACAATGCACGTTTGATCTACCTCTCATTATAACCATTGTGACAAAAGGTGACTTCGAGATGTGATAGCTCAGCTGTTAAACTTTCAGGGTCTGAGATAACATGGGCCCTGTGAACCAAGGTATGAAGTACTCCTTCACGCTGAGCTGGATGGTGACAACTATCAGCTCGCAGATACAAGTCAGTGTGAATAGGCTTCCTATAAACAGAATGTCCCAACGTACTATCAGTCTTCCTTCTGACCAACGCATTGAGGAAGGGAAGGCATCCATTCTTTTCCACCTCCATAGTGAACTGAATATTCGGGTGGATTGAATTCAGTTGTTCCAAAAACCGGTTTAAATTCTCTATTACTATGTATACCAGTGAGAGTGTTTTTGGAAATTTGTGGTAAGGTCTTATGGAACCATACTGCTGAGGTCATCGTTCCCTAGTCTTACGCACTACTTAGTCTAACTTAAACTGACTTACGCTAAGGACAACTCAAACACCGATGCCAGGGAGTACTCGAACCTCTGACGGTGGGAACTGCACGGACCATGACAAGACGCCTCAGACCACAGGGCAGGGAGAGTTGTAAGATGTACTGGGCATATGAAGTAATTGGTTAAATACACAAAGGTGCAAAACTTATTTAAAATGCAAAAAAACTATTTTTGTTCATTTAGGCAAAAAGCTGTTCACTAAATCAAGTGCATCAGATAAACAAACTGCTATGAGACAAGATATTCGTGTTCATTACCGCCCCCCCCCCCCCCCACTTTTTTTCTTTTTCTTTTTTCTCTCCATGTGGATATATTTTTGCTTGTATACATAAACAACCACATCTGAAAGCAACTGTGATTTGATCATACTCAAAAATATTCAGAATATTCAGTCTGCATTCATTAAGATGTCGTCAATAACTTAACACAGTGTACAAGGTGATTATAATTAAAGTTAAATTTTCAAAACGCTGTAGAAATAACACCACTAGTCAGAATGATGTCAAACTGCAACGGAATATTATCAGAGAAGGGGGAAAACGTATGGCAGAAGAAAAAAAAATAGTGTGAAAACTGATCAATAGATGTCGCTGTATCTGTCAGAATACATAAATGAATACACCTGCCATGCGCATGACCCATTCAAGTTGGTATAAATATGCTAGGTACACGGCTTTTCCTCCTTTCATGTCTGCGATGTTCACCGTGACTGTCTCAATGCAGGATCACGTTCTGCTTGTAAAGCTGTATTACAAGAATGATGACTGTGCACACGTCGCTTTGCAGAAGTTCTGGACATTGAAGGGTTTGAAAAAAGGCGTTGATCCGATGACTGTTGTGGGTCTGGAGAAAATGATTTGGAAATTCGAAAAGACGGGTTCTTTTGGTGTGGAACCTGGTAGAGGGTGGAAACAAATTGATTTGTCAGTGGAAGCAGTGGCCACAGCAATGCAGGAGGAGATGAGTGGTGTTGTGCAAACGTGTAGTGTACAGAGAATTGGCCGAACATTGGACATACCCGTGAACATGGTGTGTAGAATCATATGAAACATCCTTCTTTGCTATCCATTCAAAATTACCCATGTGCACGCATTTCTTCCTGTTGACCTGCCAGCAAGAGAGACCTTAGCTTTAGAATTTCTTGCTCACATGGAAATGAACAATGATTGGCTGTGGACGATTTTGTGGACAGATGAAGCCCACTTCCATCACACAGGATATGTCAGTACACATAATTGTTGAATATAGGCAACGGAAAATCCACACGCATATCAACCAGTACCATTTCATCCTGAATAGGTCACTGTGTGGTGTGGGTTTATGGAATCATTTATCATAGGGCCGTATTTTTTCGAAGAGACAGGTGCTTCTGGTTCTGTTACCTGTACCATCACTGGTAAGCGCTATGAGTGTCTTTTGCGTAACCACGTCACTCCAGCTCTCCAATAGCATGGATGTGTGGATGGGATCATTTTTATCCAAGATGGTGCACCTCCGCACACTGCGAATCCAGTTAAGCAACTGCTGAAGCGCCATTTTGGAAATGCTAGAATCATCAGCTGCTGTTTCCCTACAGCCTGACTGTCCCAATGATCTGATCTTAATTTGTGCGACTTCTGGCTGTGGGGCTATCTAAAAGATGTTGTGTTCAGTGTCCCAATTGCAAACGTAGCTGCATTGAAGCCACACATTGCACAACACATTCTGAACATGATCCTGGAAACATTTTGATCAGTTGTGGAACATACTGTTTCTTGATTTCAACTTGTTGCAGAAAACAGAGGGCAGTGTATTGAACATGTTGTGCGCCAGTCACATGGAAATTAATGATCTGATTTGATTTTGATTGGTGGTTTTTGTGCGGTTTTTAGCCACAGGAAAATTAAAAACTGATGTGAGCGATGCTTTTTATGTGGTTTTTGGCCTCAGGACAATTAAAAACTGATGTGAGCGATGCTTTTTATGTGGTTTTTGGCCTCAGGACAATTAAAAACTGATTTTCCCATCCGGTGTGATATGACCTTGCCGTGGTGGATGGGCTTACATAACTAACAATGTCATACCTGTACACCCATGCACACTGAGTTGTTTAACATCAAACATACATCTTAGGCATTGTTGTACAATTCATTTGTAGTTGCCCACTATTAAATTATGATGCTTACAGCACCATCTATTGCTACATTTTGTAACTATTTATTTTTCTTCTGCTATATGTTTTCCCCCTTCTCCGATAATATTCCATTACAATTTGATGTTATTCTGACCAGTGGTGTTATTTCTACAGTTGTTTGAAAGTTTAACTTTAATTATAATCACACTGTATTTTGGTTTAGTAATTCCTATTATGTCACACAGAGTTGTAGTGGTTATTGATACATGACCAATCAAAATAAAATATTTTTCTATTACAGAGGATAGTACTGAAGTTTGTAGCAAAGGTGAAGCCTGGTACATCACGCAAAAATCTAGTCATTGACGTTAACATTTTGACTATATAAGATTACAACCAAGCATGTTAATGAAGTACACTAAAATACCTTGTAAGTACAAAGCAGAACACGGTGAATTTTAAGGACTGCAAATGGAGAGAAATCTGTAATGGTCTTTGCACATGGGCTATCGAAGAATTAAATTAAAAAGTATTACATTTGCAATGTCAGTTTTGGCCAATGTGACTGATACAAACACAAAATATTTGCGTTTCGTAGTTACTTCGAGGCAGTCATGAGACACTATTTGTCTTTTGGCGCAGTGCTAACAACATGATGAGAACACTAACTATGCAGAAAAAAAATTTAGGAGAAACATGCAGTGCAAACCTAAACATAATTTGTCAGGCCCTATTACAAGACCTCAGTATACTAAGTGCTCCCTCATTGTGCTCATGTGAAATAATTCTTTTCAGAAATAATACTCCTGGACATCTCCTTCCAAATAATTTTTGGCACAGGTTTGAAACTAGGAATAAAAACAGTGCCATGCTTTCTACAAACAGACTCGTCTTTTTCATGCATACCCAACAATATGTAGAAATGAAAATAGGCATAAGCCAAAAGCCAACTTTCAAAAGATCGAATCTGATTCAGTAAAAAGAATATTAAAAATAAGTCAAATTTTGTAGTTGTATTACAATAAATATTGTATTCCATTTATAATCTATTATAATTAACAATTGATGAATAACCTGTACACTAAATCAGAGATTCAATTTTTGGATCATCAACATTGAAAACAACAATGCTACACATAGAACAGATATTCAAAGAATTATCAGAAGACTTATAATGGCAAAAAAATACCCTAACACAGGTTAGCATACTGGATTTACATTTGGGAGAAAAAGGGTTGAAACCCTCACCCAGCCATCCTTATTTAGGTTTTCCGTTGTTTTGCTAAATCAGTTAAGGGGAGTGCTGGGATGATTCCCTTGAAAAGAACACTGCATGGCAACTAACTCACTCACTCATTCCCTCCCTCCCTCCCTCTACATAATTTCATCTAGGAGAGTGACTGTAAATTATCAGGTAGTTTATTATGCACTTTATAACTTGTCTTCTCTGGAGAAATGATGTGCTAGAACTGGTGAGCGTAATTAATTTGTCAACTAAAAGCAGAATATCGTATCCACAATCATATAGGATTTTTCCCAAAAGTCCTGAGGGTAAAATTCTGCAGATAAATTTCTCCAGTGGACCAGAAGGGCTAAAGTGATGTCTTCTGTGAGAAACCTGCCTGCGGGCAGTGACAGCATGAAGATCACATTTTGTGCATATTGTGTTTTGGTGATTTGTTGAGATAAAGATGCAGTGGTTAATCGTGCATGGATACGCAATAAAATTTTGATTGAACTCAGAAAACTGGGTGCTGAAATTGTGGGCCCAATTTAGGAATCCTTTGTGGAGGGAACTATTACGAGTGTGCAAGTAGCACAATATGTTGCAGGAGGACTGAGAAAATTTTGATGACAATGAATGCTTCAGGCTCCTACGATATCTGAAATTGTGGAGAAAGTGCAAAATGTTTGGAACAGGGATTGATGCCTGAGCATAAGAATGTAAGGGGATTTGAATATGCTAAAATCAAATGGGTGTGCACAAAGATCGTCCCAAAAAACTTTCTGATCAATAGAAGGCAAAACATGTGGTGTGGTGGGTGATTGTTGGAAAACCGCAAAAGTGCATCTGATGTTTTGGACAGCGCAGTGACAGGTGACAAAACACGAGTTTTCGTGTACAATCCCAAATCAGGAAGGAAAAGCATGAAAAATTCACATCACCTGAAGAAAGCCTGCATGAGCAAATCTAAGGTTAAGGCAACTCATGCTCTCTCTCTCTCTCTCTCTCTCTCTCTCTCTCTCTCTCTCTCCCCCCCCCCCCCCCCCCCCCCCCCACACACACACACACACACACACCCAAAGATGTGATTCACAGTGAAATTGTGCCTCAAGGACAAACAGTTAATGGCCTGTTTTACCCAGATGCTGGACATGGTGAAATGCAGCAGGAAAGACGAACAGTGGGATTTTGCGCCAAGACAACATGCCAAGTCACACTGCTCTTGGCATTCAAGAGTTTCTTACAATGTCCCAGTGGCTGTATGGAACTGATTTGGCATCAGTGGACTTCTTTTTTTTTCCAAGGATAAAGTGAAGCTTGAAGGGGCACCATCAAGAGTTGTTTCAGGGCGAAAGAGGCTTCAATATGCTGCCTTAAGATCTTTCCTAATGTGACCTTTCAGAAAACCTGTGCAAACTTGGCAAAGTTGTGGCAGTTACGCATGTAAGTGAAAGGAATGTACTTCGAAAACTTTTCATATTTTGTATATTAAAAAGCAATAAGTCTCCTTAAAAATTTATTCTTTGAAATTCTGGGATGGACTCTGCATGCTTTTTAACCTGAGGTGAAAGCAACTAGCCTGAATGTGTGTGTGTATGTGTGTGTGTGTGAGAGAGAGAGAGAGAGAGAGAGAGAGAGAGAGAGAGAGCAGTTCACATACTGACACTTGCTCTCCATAGCCAATGTCTATGGAGAACTAGACGAAATGTTTGTTTTTATCAAACAAGCTGGATATTTATAACTTTCTGTGAGTATATAACAATAGAAATAATCAATTATTGATGATATAATGTAAATGGATGGATAAAAATATCTACTCACCAAGCGGCAGCAAGGGAACACACACACAAAAAGATTTAACTTTCACAAGCATTCGGAGCCAGTGGCTTCCTCTTCTGGTGGAAGAGCTGAAGCGGAAGGAAGAGGGGTGAAGGAAAAGGACTGGATAGATTTAGGGAAAGGGGTACAGTTTAGAAAACTCACCTGGAACCCTGGGTCAGCGCAGACTTACCGGATGGGATGAGAAAGAAACATGGTGTCTGGGGGAAGAATCCCAATGGCATGAGTGGTGAAACAGGCACCGATATCATGACTTTCATGTTGTACAGTATGCTCTGCAACAGAATTTGTGTGTTGCCTTTATACATCCCCTGCCTATGCCCATTCATCCTGACTGGTAACTGGGTGGTAGTCATGCTGATGTAAAAGGCAGAACAGTATTTACATAACACCCGGTATATGATGTGTCATTTCACAGGTGGTTCTCCCCTTGACAGTATAAGTTTGGCCAGTTACAGGGTTGGAATAGATGGTGGTGGGAGAGTGTGCAGGGCAAGTCTTTCACCATGGACAGTCACAGGGGTAGGTGCCATAGCATAGGGAGATGGGTTAGGTTAGGTTAGGTTAGTGTTATTTAACGTCCCTTCGACAACGAGGTCATTAGAGACGGGGCGCAAGCTCAGGTTAGGGAAGGATGGGGAAGGAAATCGGCCATGCCCTTTCAAAGGAACCATCCCGGCATTTGCCTGAAACGATTTAGGGAAATCACAGAAAACCTAAATCAGGATGGCTGGAGACGGGATTGAACCGTCATCCTCCCGAATGTGAGTCCAGTGTGCTAACCACTGCGCCACCTCGCTCGGTAGGGAGATGGGTACCAAAGGATATAACAGTGATTGGGACGGCAACGAAAAGTTATTCCAGGTGCAGTGGGCAAAATCTCAGATAGAATGGATCTCATTTCTGGGCATGATTTTAGGAAGTCATGGGCTTGTTGAAGTAGTTGAGTGATACATTCAAGACAAGGATAATGCTGGGTGATAAGTAGTGTGCTCCAATGTAGTTTTTTGGAGGGTTCAGCAGTACCAGGATTTGATATGATGGCCCAGGAAATCTGTTTTTGAACTAGGCTGTTGGGATATCACTGGATGTGTTATACATCCAGTGAAGGCTGAAGTGAAATTGGTGGTGTATTGCTGTAAAGAGTCTGCATCCAAACAAATACATTTGCCTTGAATGCCAGGGTTGTATGGGAGGGAACATTTTGACATGGAAAGGATGGCAACTGTCAAAATGTAAGTACTGTTGTTCGTTAGTGTGTTTGATAGGGACAGAAGCGCGAAGCTGGCCTTTGGGGAGGATGAGATCAACATCAAGGAAAGTGGCACGGTATTCAGAATAGGGCCATGTGGGATTTAATTGGGAGAAGGTATTTAGAGATTCCAGGAATTTTAACATGTCAGCCTCACCATGAGTCCATACAGCAAAGATGTCATCAATGTATCTAAATCAAACACAGGGCTGAAGACTTATGGATCCCAGGAAAGCCCCCTGCAAGCAACCCATGAAAAGGTTGGCATAGGAAGAAGCTATCCTGGTTCACTTGCCCTTATCCCCGATCTGTTTATATGTTTGGCTCTCAAAGGTAAAGTAGTTGTTGGTGAGTATAAAGTTGATTAAGGTGACCAAGAAAGATGTCATAGGCTTGGAATCAGGTGGGCGTTAACTGAGGAAATGTTCAGCAGCAGACAGTGTACATGGGGGTTCTTGATGTAGAGGGAGATGGCATCAATGGTGATGTGCAAGGTGTGTGATGGGAGTGGGATGGGCACAGATTTCGAATGATCTAAGAAATGGTTGATATCTTTAATACAGAAGGGAAGTCTTTGTACTATGGGTTGGAGGTGCTGATCAACAAAGGCAGACATACATTTGGTGGATGCTTTGAAACCAGAAACTATAGGACAGCCAGGGTGATTGGGTTTGTGGATCTTCCAAACCTATGACATCCTTCCTACTCAACTTAATCAACTTTATACCACCACTCATTATCATCCTGAGTCTGGAATGTATTAATCAGCTACTTCAACAAGGCCATGACTTCCTAAAATCATGCCCTGAAATGACATCTAAGGTGATTTGTCTGCTGGGAGTATAATGAGGGAGTCAACAGCGTTTAGGGGGCATAGAGCTTGGAGTTCCGCAGAGAAAGGTTAGGGTTATGCTATAGGGAGGTGAGGAAAGGTTGTGAAGCAATGCTGAATGTGAGGAACTCTTGGAAGGCTTGTAAGGGATGATTCTGAGGTAGTGGTGATGGATCAAGTTGGAATCATGGTCTGAACTGTTCAAGGCAGGGTTCAGTGTCAGGTTTGCTGTTGGAAAGGTTTTGGGAATGGGTTGCAATGTGATACTTCCACTTGAAATTACATGCAAAGGAAAGTAAGTTCTTCATCAAAGCAGCACAGTTAAATGCAGGTTTATGACTTAAAGTGAGACCCTTGTATAATACAGGTAATTTGGGGGAAGGGGGGGTGCTTTGTACGAGAGGTTGAGAACACCGTACTGTTGTGACTGGTCTTTGTGATTATGAGATATTACAGGTCTGGGAAAGCTAGGGATGTTATTGAGGTTGGCCAAGCCTGGTTTGTACGAGAGGAGTGGTGGTTGATGGTGTGGCTGTTTGGGGAGCTGCAGAGGGACAGGAAGGGAAACACCAGTGTTGAGGTAGTTTAGTAGAAGGTGGGATAGCTTTTTGAGGTGAAGTCTAGCATGATGTTGCAGTCTGAAGTTGGCTTGGCAGATGATATCATCCAGGGAAATATGAGAGGCAGATAACTGCAGGATCTTGTAGAAGGAAAGAAGTCTGGTGGAGTGGTAATTGACAGATGGGGCATGTAGGTCACAGATTAGTCGGATAAGATAAAGAGATTGCTGTCTTTGAATCTGTCAAAAGAGGCTGGTGTAATGTAGGATTACATCCAGAAACAGGGATTTCCAGCATTAGGCCTTAGGGAGTAACTCTAAGGGAGAAGCAGGATTCAAGAAACAGAATGTGGGACCTTAACTTTGACAGTGCAAAAGCATGTTTTCGAAAGGAACGGATGTAATATGTGATGGGGTTCATCATGGCAAGAGAGGACGTTTTGCAGTGTTAGAAATGGTAGGAGCGGCAAAAACGAGAGGCAGAGGGTGGAAAAGGGTAGAAATTCGGAAGAAAAGCAGGGGAAAATTTGGAAATATCAGATGACAATTCGCATGAAAATCGTAAGAACAGTCAATGGTTAACAAGAGGCAATGAGTGGGAGAGAACTTCTGGCCACAAGGGTGGTCTATATGATCTGAAAAAATGATTGGAATTTAAAAAAAGATAGGCAAATTTGTGAAAGACGAAATTTTAAAAATTGGCCAGACAGAAAGAGAAAGACACAGGAGGTAATGTAAACTACTTTGCTTGGCAAAAAAGTAATGTGGGATAGGGCAGCAAAAGTCGATCAGAGAGGTATGGCAAAAAACAAATGCACAGAAATGTGAAAGAATTCATATAAACAGGGTAAGTGGAGGTTAGGAAAGAAAATAGCTGTCAGATGTGAAAATAAATCAGCAAAAGATGATTGAGAGAATGCCTAGCAGTGTAATGAACTGTAGGCAAATTCGTAAATAACAGTGGAATTCTTATATGCAAATTCGCAAATAACAATAGGTTCATGTACGTTCATTCTCATCCCGTCCGGTAAGTCTCCTCTGACCTGTGGTTCTGGGTGACTTTTCTAAACTGTACCCCTTTTTCTAAACTTCTCCAGTCCTTTTCCTTAACCTCTCCAATCCTTTTCTTCACCCCTCTTCCTTCCTCTTCAACTCTTCCACCAGAAGAAGGAGCCACTGGCTCCGAAAGCTTGTGAAAGTTAAATCCTTATGTGTGTGTGTTCCTCTGCTGCCATTTGGTGAGTAGACATTTTTATCTGTCCATTTACATTATACTGTCGTGATTATAGTAATGTGTCAGAGGCACTGAAAGAACATAAATAATAGTGAGTGTGAGTGTGTGTGTGTGTGTGTGTGTGTGTGTGTGTGTGTGTGTGTGTGTGTGAGCCTTACATGTGTATTCTGATAATAAGGGATACTTTCATTTGCTTTTAGAAGAGATATTCATCACAATAGTATGTGAGTTGGTGGAGCAGTAGAGAAGATGCTGCACAAAAAGAGGCAAAAATTACATGGCAATGACAGTCCAGAAAACGGGAGGATTTGCAATTTCAGAACACATGGCATACCATTGGATTATCATTATCCTGAGATCCGGTGTCTACATTAATACTGAGTCCCTTCTGGACCCTGTAATAGTAGCTCCATTAAAATGCAGTAGGGAAGATAATTCCAGTAATTGGCAACAGGCATATAATAAAGACTTTGAACATTGTTTTGTTACACACACACACACACACACACACACAGTGAGATGAAAGGCCAAAAGGAAAACTGACAAAATATTGTGAATGAGTGTGCATAGATATGTAAACTTAACTCAAGTAGAATGGGAGACTGAATATGATTGCTAAAACTGTTTATACATACCTTTAAATGTTCTACTCCCTTCACAGACTTTTAAATATTTTGAGCCTTTACTGCTTCCAAGTCCTTGCTGCACAGGTAGTATTTTTTAAAGTTTCAGGTGTGAGGCATTTCTGGTCTACCCAGTAAACATATTTCCCATCTTATCTGGGCCACAACTATCTGTCAAAGCAGCAGTCTCATAAGCCAAATTCTCTGTGATTATTGCATGGCATTTTATGTGGGCATGACCACTGACCAACTGCAAATCTGTATTAATGCACACTCACATTGTGGTCAAGACTGGACCAAGCAAATGCAGTGGTTAGCACGCTGGACTCCAATTTGTGAGGAACATGGTTCAAATACTCACCTGGGCTACTTGATGTTGGTTTCCTATGGTTCCCATGTAAGAATTAAGATGAAATCTGGGATGGCCTGATTCCATTCCCCTCCTTCTCCTAAGTCTGTGTTCCATATCTAATGACCCCCGCATTGCTAGGACAATAAACCATAATTTTCTGTCTTTCTTTCCAAGGCAGGGTTTGATCACCAAGTCGCAGAGCATATTGGCTGTTTTACAAGCCACGCCATCTGCAAGCAACCTCACACCTCCTGCCCTTTCCTATAAAAGCTTCAGTGTACCAGACATTATGGACCTGTCTCCTCCTACATTTCTGCAGTTCCCCTAGCCTCAGACTCCCACAATTTCCTTCCCTACATGTCCCCGTGTACCCCCACCAATACCCCATTAGTGTCTTTCATATCTCTGCCTGCATCTTGAGTTGCTAGGGGGCAGGGGGCTGTGGTCTGTGGATTCTAGTCCAGACTTATTTCCCCAGTACTCTTCCTGCTGCCTCCCTCTGCTGTGGTCTGTGGATTCTAGTCCAGACTTATTTCCCCAGTACTCTTCCTGCTGCCTCCCACTGTTTCGCTTTGCATGAATCACACTAATCAGCTTCCTCTGACTTTACATTCCTACACTTTTCCCACCAAGTCTTTGTCCTTTCCTTTGCCTTGTTCTTACCCTCACCCCACCTTTTCTTCTACATTCACTGCACCTAAAGAAGGATTCTGCTTTATAAACTTAACTTATAGTTCATTTTGATGTGCTAATCACTGCTCAATGTCTCCACTATACATTGAGGGGTTATCACTATTCATTTGAATGCTTATATTCCATCCAGGATTTTCCAGTTACTGATACTGTGATATATCCATTAATGATACTTTGATAAAGTATTCCCGAAACTTCAAATAATCTTTTTAATCAACTGGCCTAATTTTAATCTTGCTATTTTCGTGGATTTACTATACATATTGTTCATTGTCTTCAGTAATTTACATTTTTTCTTCATATATCATCTTCCCAGTCATTCTAAGCTTGTTCTGTCTTCCCTCTAATCCCCATAGTTATTGTGCAAATTTTTTCATGTCCCACTTTCCTTAATAAGTATGTTATTCATTTATTATTAGTACATCTTCTGTGACATCAATGACACTTTTGTTTCTGTGTTATTCTTTCTGCAGTGTCTTTTGCATCCATTTGTTAATTAACAATTCCTTGGCTTTTCTCAATTTGGTTTCTTACCTTATTTATTTCCTACCTCTCTCTTGTTGAGTATAATGAATTATTTGAGGAAAGTATGCATTTTTCCCTCACTTTTCTTGAATTTTCGACTGATCCAATAATTTCCTCTTTTTCTTCTTTTTTTATGCCTTCGCTCACCTTGCTCCATGCTTTTATGTTACTATGTGATGTGAAATTTTGATGTCTTTTCATTTTCCTTCTTTTTAGCTACTGTAGTTTTTACCAAATAAGGAGGCATAGTGGTGAAGCTTAGACTCACATTTGAAAAGAGAATAGTCCAAATCCCTGTGTTATACTTAACTGGTTTGCCTTTGGGTTCCATAAATTATTTCAGCAAAATGGCAGAACTGTCCCTCAACAAAACTGTGGCTAGTTTCCTTCTCTTCTCATCTGAACTAATTATCTATTTCTATATCTGTACTCTGTAAGAGGCCATACAATATGCAGCAGAGGCCACAATAGTTTATCAGTCTCATTTTGTTCACTTCCTACTCCACTTGAGATGAAAATGGTGCATGAGAAGAAAATGTGTTGACATACCTACAGATATATTCAAATTTCTCCTATTGTATCATCACTAGAAATGCATGTAGTTTGAAGTAACATATTTCTTGATTGATCGTGGATTACGCAATCTCAGAAGTTTAAGATTAAGACTTTCCATAATGCACAATTCCATTCTTGTAGTGTCTCTCCCTCTCAAGATTATGGAAAACTGATGTTTTCTAGTGACTACTGGCACAGTATTTATCTGAATACTCTCCATCCCTTCCAGTGATTCGACATGGTATGGGTCCTAGAGTGACAAACATTACTCGTGTATCAGTCAGACATGTCGTAAACAGCCTGCTTCAGGGATAAATTGTACTTTTCTAGCATTTTTCCAATGACTCTGAATAGTAGTTAGATACCAGTGGTTGATTGGAAATAAAGCAAACAATATTAGGCCCTTTTAAACAAATTCCAAGTTGTAATATCAACAGTATTATGAAAAGCATAGATTGAAATCACTTTAAAGACAACACATTGAGTTGCAGACAGGCACTACAAAAATACTGTTACTCACTGAGCTTTCGGCATAAAAAGAAAGCAAAAAAAAAACCACACACACACACACACACACACACACACACACACACACACACACACACACACACACGACCGCTCTCTCCGGGCGCTCTGGACAGAATGCAACTGTCATGTTCATCAAAAGTAGCAACCCAGAGTGGGGTGGGGAAGAGGAGGAATATCAGTGTATGGATGGGAAGAGAGAAGAGTACTGTCTGGCAGAGAGTGCAGGAGCTAGGTGATGGAAGGACAAGGCTGCCAGGCACAGCGTCGGGAAGAGGGAAGGGCAGGGGAGGGGAGGGGTTGGGAGGGGAGATGGTGTGGGATGGGGAATGGAAAAGGAGAGGAGCAGAGAAGGGGAAAAAGACAGGTGGGTGCATTGGCAGAGAGCGGCACACAATGAGGGTGATGGGATGCGAATTGGGAGGAGGTGATAGAACAGAGGAGGTAGAAACTATTGGTGGAGGGTGTAAGTCACTGTAGACTGAGGCCAGGATAATTTCGGGACCGGGGAGCATGTTGTAAGATAACTTGCATCTGTGCAGCTCAGAAAAGCTGGTGGTTGAGGGGAGGATTCAGATGGCCTGGGTTGTTAAGCAACCATTGAAATCAAACATGTTTTGTTCATTTTCACCACAAGGTGGTCCACTTTGTTCTCGACCACAGTTTGGCAGTGGCCATTCATCTTAGTGGCCAGCTGGTTGGTAGTCATACCAATGTAAAAAGCAGTGTAATGATTGGAACAGAGCTAGTGTACGACATGGCTGGTTTCACAGGTGGCTCTGCCTCTGATGTAGTAAAGGTCTGTGACAAGCAGGGCTTGCACCCTGTAGCAAGAGGTTGGAATTGACAGTGGTTTGGGGATTGACTAGGATGTTGCAGAGGTTAGATGGTTAATCGACCACCACTTCAGGAGGAGTGCAAAGGATCTTGGGTAGGATGTCCCTCATTTCACGGCTAGATGGTAGATAATCAAAGCTCTGACAAAGGATGTAGTTCAGTTGTTCCAGCCCAGGATGGTATGGAGTGACAAAGGGGACCTCCTTTGTAGCAGTTCTTGGGGATGATGGGAGGATTGGGGGGAATGTGGGGATGTTGTTTTTGTTGTTGTGGTCTTCAGTCCAAAAACTGGTTTGATGCAACTTTCCATGCTATTCTATATTGTACAAGCCCCATCATCTCCAAATAACTACTGTGGCATACATCCATCTGAATCTGCTTACTGTATTGTTCTCTTGGTCCCCCTCTACAATTTTTACACCCCACACTTCCCTCCAATACTAAATTGGTGATCCCTTGGTGTCCCAGAACATGTTCTATCAATAGGTCCCTTCTTCTAGTCAGGTTGTGCCCAAATTCCTTTTCTCCCAAATTCTACGCAGTATCTTCCCATTAGTTTCATGATCTACCCACCATGTCTCCAGCATTCTTCTGTAGCACCATGTTCCAAAAGCTTCTACTCTCTTCCTGTGTGAACTATTTATTGCCCATGTGTCACTTCCATATAAGGCTACACTCCACGCAAATACTTTCATAAATAACTTCCTAACACTTAAATCTATGTTTGATGCTAACAAATTTCTCTTCTTCAGAAACGTGTTTCTTGCCAGTGCCAGTCTACATTTTATATCCTCTCTAGTTCGCTATCATTTTATTTTGCTGACCAAATAGCAAAACTCACCTACTACTTTAAATGTCTTGTTTCCTTATCTAATTCCCTCAGCATCACTTGATTTTATTTGACTACATTCCATTATCCTTGCTTTGATTTTGTTGGTATTCATCTTATATCCTCCTTTCAAGACACTGTCCATTTAACAGCTCTTCCAAGTCCAGTCCTTTGCAGTCTGTGGCAGAATTACAGTGTTACTGGCACACCTCAACGTTTTTATTTCTTCCCCCTGAACTTAATTCCTATTCTAAATTTTTCTTTTAGTGTGAGGGATATGGCACTGGAGATCTGTTTGCAGACAAGGTTTGGGGGACAGTGCCTGCCTGTGAGGGCCATTATGAGACCTCCATCATACTGGGCACAGGAGTTCTTGTTAATGCAGATACACCATCCCCTTGGTGGTCAGGCTGCATGGGAGGAATTTTTTGATGTGGAAGGGATGACAGCTGACAAAGTGCAGGTACTGTTGGTGGTAGGTGTGTTTAATGTGGACGGAGATGTGGATGGAGTCATCAGAGAGGAGGAGGTAAATGTTGAAGGAAGTTGCTCACTGGGTTGAGGAGGACCAGTTGAAGTGGATGGGAAAGAATCATCATTGAACCTGAGTTTCGGGATTTGGGAGGCTAGGAAGGTTTCCTCTAGATGGCGCATAAACAAGTTGAAATAGGAGGGTGCCATGCAGGTGGCTATGGCTGTGCCACAGATTTGTTTATATACCTTCCCTTCAACAAAGTAGTTGTGTGTTAAGATAAATTTTGTATGGTATATCAGGAATGAAGCAGTGTATTTGGAGCCTGAAGGATGTTTACAGAGATAGTGTTCAATAACGTCAAGACCATGAGTATGAGAGATGTTGGTGTATAGGGAAGTGGCATTAACAGTGACGAGTAGGGAGCCAAGAGGTAAAGGAGTGAGGATGTGTCAGCCTCTGCCATGGGGTTCAGCCAGTCTGCCATCATCCTGGTAGGACCGCCTGTTACGTGGATCTAACTGCCATCTAATAGGCTTAAGGTTGAAATTAGGCCGCCCTAACCACTGAGACACCAGATCACTTGCCAGCACCAGTCACTGCCAGCCAGCCGCTCATCTGGGGTTCACTCCTGGCATGTCTGTGCCTGTCATTTGCCATGACCAGGTTGGACGCTGCCTCCTACACTCTGTGGGCCATGTAAGCCTGCAATGTCAACCTCAGCTGGGACCACACACCCACTACAAACCCATGTGTTGTGGAATGTGAAGTTGTACTTTCTGTTAATAAAAGCAGAAAGATGACTCTACTGGAAATTAACAAACATGATACAGAATGCCACCTTGGTATTAAATGACCATACTAAATGTTCTTTTTCCCCCTGTAAGTTACAAATACTAGATTGAAATAGTAAATTCAACGTCATTGGAAAATGTATCTCCACATAATAATTTTGTCCTTAAGTAATGTAACTATTTCCGCATAACATAAAAAATAACACTTTCCTATGTAAAAACTCTACATGTCATATTTTTCTATCATTATCTGTGCTAGTTGCACATCATTTTATCTGTGTTTGCAACATTCAGTTGTCACCCAACAGCATTACAAGCCAAATGTCAGTTCATGACCAAATAAATATAACTTTGCGGGGTGTTAGGAAGTGTTTCCTGCCTGTTAAGTAAGCTAGCAATATTTTCACAAAAGAAGTGATGCTGTCACTGTACTGCTGTACTGTACTGCCATGAACAGTACACTATTTGTATTACAATACTGTCAACTGCAAGTAGTCAGAGTGTAGTATGTAATATCCAATCTCACTTATACATTACAATTTATTAAAATCAGATTTGGATGACAAGTTTCCATTCTCAGGTTTAAAATATTGATGGTTCTGTGATTTTGATTGTTCAGATAGTCCAGTATGGTTGACTTTCCTTATGAAAGGCTAAGTCCAAACACAACTGGCACTTCTGTAACGTTCAGGATTTTAATTATAGATTGACAACTGTGTTGCTGAACTGTTTACATTCAGTGTTTGGTACAGTAAGTAGAAGAAATTTTTAGAGTTTTGACAGATGAACTATGTTAGCAAGATGAGCCTTGAGGCTATGAAGAACTGACGAAAAGTTTTCTGGATTTGTAGTGCCCTCCATTAGTAACCGTAAGGGGGTGATCAAAAAGTTTCCATTTGATGATGTTGCTGTAGCATACATGCAACATAGCACACCTCCGATGCGGGTATATAAACACTGACAACATAGGCAAGGAATTAATGTAGCATTTATATCTTTCCGACGTGTGTGGGGTAAATGCAGAAACATGAATTTTGGTGACGTTATTACCAAATGCATCTAAACAGGATCCAAGTGTTGTTATTCTTTTCTTGGCTGCCAGAAGACAAACACTGATAGACATCTGTCAGAGAATGAAGAATGTGTGTGGGGCAGCAGTCTGTTGAAAACCACAGTTGTGGAATGGTGGGCCAAGGGGTGCTGCTACTTCACGATAATACATGTCTCCACATTGCAAATGTAGTAATACAAAAGTTATGCCAACTCATGTGGGAGGCACTCGAAACCTGCTTTATAAACCTGAATTCTCCCCAAGTGGTTACCATGCCTTCGATCCCTTAAAACAAGACCTTGAAGGTTCAATAATTCCTGTCAGACAACAACATGCAGCAGGCAGCTATGGACTTCTTCACACAGAAGGAAAAAGTATTTTACCAAATGAGCATTTTCAACCTGGTGCATTGTTGATATGGTTGCCTCAGTGCTATTTTGCCTGATTGGCATACTGATTCTGGACTGTACAACCTCTGAATGTACATCATGCCTATTATATCTAAAATGATGGTCAGAAGTCAGCAGGTTTGTTGGTTTTTGCCACAGTGTGAGTTCCAATTCTGATGTCTCATGTTTTATCAGCATATTATCTGCTACATCTGCCTCATACATTTCTAAAAAGAAGGTTTTAATGACTTACTGAAATACCTTTCCTCATAACAATTATCTTTTTTTTTTTTTTGTTTGAGTAAATACCTGGAATTATTTTTAATTTTATTATGAGTTTCAATCTGTGAGTTTAGAGTTTGATATCTGTAATGTAATTACTACCCTTTTTCATAAATTAATTGTTGTTTTATTTTATTTTAGGGGAAAATGATGTGGAGCTTTCAGATATGCAAACTGTTTTTACAAGAATTTGTTTCAGTGAATCAGAATAAGTTCTGTGTAATGAAGACCTCTTAAGTTCAGGAAATGTGTACTGCATAGAAGTGTAATGTTACTGTATTAAACATATGTTACAGAAATTAGTACAGTAGTTTCTTTAGATATTAATGACACAAAAAAATAATCTCTGTTCACTTAATTCCCCCAAACACATTAGAAGATATGAAACAGTAATATAACTACACTTATCACCATAATTAGCTGCAATTTTGTGGTAAATCTTCGACATGACACTTATTATAAAAACTACTTTTAAGTATTTTACTTAGTAAATCTCATGATAAAGTAGAACTTCACATATATGGAACAATTCACACAATGGGAAAACAGAGAGGCATGTGGAACTCCAAATTCCAGAGGTATAAATAATCTACAGCTATTATGTAATAGGATACACACTTAAATCCATTTACATACACACTGATGAGTCAAAACAATATGACCATCTGCTTAATAGCTTTTGAACTCAGATTAGCAGCGATTCTGCACGACATGGATGCAACAACTTTTTGACAGGTTTCTGGAAGTATGTGGCACAAGATGTCAACACAGGAAATGTAATACCTATAAATTATGGGCTGGTAGTATGTGGGGCTGTAC
This sequence comes from Schistocerca americana, assembly GCF_021461395.2. Taxonomy (NCBI): domain Eukaryota; kingdom Metazoa; phylum Arthropoda; class Insecta; order Orthoptera; family Acrididae; genus Schistocerca; species Schistocerca americana. The sequence continues at coordinate 851,346,565 of NC_060119.1, forward strand.
TGGTGCCCAACTGTGTCCCATATGTGTTCCTTCAAGTTCAGATCAGGCAAATTTGGTGGCCAATACATTAAAGTGAACTCATTGTCACGCTCCTGAAACCACTGAATGACAATTTCAGCCCTGTGACATTGATAGTTATCTTGGAGGTAGATGCAATCTCTGTAGAGGAAAGACATCGAACATGAAGGGATGCAGATAGTCTACAGTGTTGCACACATAGTCCACATCCATTAGATGCCTTCGATTACAACCACAGGTACCATGGAAGTCCAATACTAATACTGCCCCTAACACCCTGTATCCACAGAACGGTTCACATTTCGTATAACCATTCATGTGGATGATGTCACATCAAGATGATCAGTCTGGAGTAACAAGAAACAAGATTCATCTGGGCAGGCAAAATGTTTCTACTGACCCACACTCCAACATCAATTATTCAATGCCCTCTGCAATCATAAAAAAGGAACATAAAGGGTTGTCTGCTGCGCGTCCCCATGTTCAACAGTGTGCACTGGACAATGTGCTTCAAAACACTTGTGACTGCGCCAGCAATGCACTCTGTCATCAGATCTGCCACAGCTCACCCCTAATCTGCTTTACAGAGAAGTTAAGCCTTCAACCTCCTGGTTTTGTGATGGAGCATGGATGTCCAACAGGCTTGGGCATCCAACTTGTCACCTATTGATAGTTTCCCCATCCTTCAATTATTTTCCATAGGTGATCACAACAGTAGCATACAAACAGCTGGTTGACCTTGCCATTTCCGAGTTGCTCATTCCTAGGTGCTGGATTATACCACTCTGGACTCTGTGTCAGAGTTGCTTATGCCAGCAGATTTCCCCATTTTTGGGCCAATTTCATGGCCAGAATAATTCTCCATTTTTCTTTACTTCACTTACATACTTTCCTTACCATGCCATTTGCCCATGATTCCACAAATCAGCATTCAGTCTTGCAGTGGGCAGTGATCATAATGTGGTATCCCTGCTCTTTATGTAAAATGCATTTAGATATCCTTAAAAAATTGCATGCAGTTTCTTTCTGCACATTTCAAAAGGATACAGAGGCAGTGCTAAATGGTTTCTCCATTTTTTGTCATCATAATGTATGTCCCCACTAAACAACAATACACTTGTGGTGATTCAAATTGCAACAGTATGAGGATGGAATGCAACAAATGTCTTGCATTGACTCTACTACAAGCTCAGAATATGAACATGCTTTCTACTTTAGTGCAGCAGCACAAATTAGGTAGAAGTAACACCATCTACATTCCATGTAAAAGGAAATATTGCGCAGTGGGTTTCTCATTAAGAAATTGCATTTGAAAGTCAGGATTCAACATTTGGAAGGAGCATGGCCTATCGAGACAGTAGTTTATCATTCTGTAATATTGCTGTGTACAACATTTGGGCCTACATGACTGTCATGTAAATATGATTACTGTGGATTCAGGAGGGCCGTATTCTCTATGAAGTTATCTTTCAACAAGATGATGCAAGACTGCAAGTTGCCTTTGCTGATCTGTCCTATCTTGATACAGAGGGTGTTTCACTGTATTCCTGGCCAAAATTTTTGGACACAAGTTGTCAAAGGTCTGGCACGTCACCTACATATTTAATCGTGCATACTTCTTATCGTACATACCACAGCTAAAATTTCATTATTTGCTATCCTACTTGATGTCACAATTTTAATGACCAGCACTGAAGAGTACATAACTGTGCTATGAGTACAAAAGTACTTCTATTTTGAAGAGACTTTTGTTTCAGATTCAGCTGCTACAAACTCATAACATTCTCATAGTATATCAGTACAGAATAAATTATTTTCAAATGTTAACAGCATTGCACCAAATACATAATTCCATAATATAACAATGACTACAACTGTGCAAAACATGCAGGTATCTTCGTGATATGTGTTGGGAGATTCTTCTGAATGTCCTGCAGACCAATTTCAGTTTCTTGGGATGAATCTCACAATGCAGATTCCCCCTTAATCATTCATGAAGTAACTTTTGTGAATGTGTTTTCATTCAAAGTCTACAACTTAATACTAGTTTGCAGATGTAAATAGTGTCATATGCATAGAACTGAAGTAACTGTTATACTCTTAAGCTATTAGCTACATTCCATTTGTGCATCTAATCAGCTAGGGACTGAAATGCATGTAAAATTGCCAAGTTCAGTCCCTAACCACTGTACTTGTGTCAGGAATCACAAATTTTTCACCATTACAGATTTATATGAATTACATGAAATATTTGATCCTTATGAAGGCCCAAACTGACAGTAATGCTTGTCATTTTTGGACACAATGATCACTATTATTGCTGCACAATAATAAAAAGAGAGTAGATCATTTTGGAACTTTGAATTGATTTTCTTGTTACACGGACAGATTTGTCATGGTTGAAATCTCCTACAGCAGTAATGTTAGGATGAGGTTAGGCAGTCACATTATTCTGTAGTCAAATTTTACAAATCACTGAAATGACCCAGGAGATGGTTTAAGTCTGGTAGCATTGGTACAGACATGCTTTGAACACTGCAAATAGAAGTATGCAGACAACATAGCAGGCCTGCAATAAAGAGCATATATTGTAAGCGAAGATTAACATGGATAGGCTTAAGATGACAAAGTAAAACTTATCATTAGATAATAATTATGGTAAGGGACCGTCAGAAATGGTATAAATCTGTAGGCTGTGATTACCAGATAACTGTTCTCTTGAAGACAAGTATAGGTCTCTTAAATATCTTTAAAAGAAAGTCATGTAATATTAGTCATGAGTGCAAGCAAGTCTGGACTGTGGTCTCTCATACAGAATTGAAAATGACAGGCATGGTAGTGTGAATATTACATCACACTCTAACAAGTTGGACAAGCCCTGGATGAAGCTTTGCGTGGAATGCGTAAATGTTATGCTTGGATAATCTTTAAGTCAGAAGCACATCACAATGGGTGTGAATGATGCATTGCTTCTCATTAAGCTGCAGTATTCACATCATAATCAGCATATAATTATTCCAATAAGCAACTACTCACACTCACTGGCATTAGCAGTCACTCTAACCAATGCAGTATTTTTCTGAACGCCATAATCTTCCTTTTCGTTTTTTAGCGTAAATTTTTTGGAAGACATGCTTGCAGAGTAAATGCAGCTGCTGTTGAAACAGTTATTAAGATAGCAGAACAATGAAGCCTGGACAGAACAGTGGTGTGAAACAAAACTTGCAATTTACAAGTTAGTAAATGATGCCATTTTTTCCTTATTGGCTGTGATAATTGCACAAAAATGTATACACCTCTCATGGCCACCTGATCCACGTGTCTATGTTCATTTTCAAATGATAGATATGTACTGGTAATGTTATTTGAATAATAATTTGAATCTTGCCTTGCCAGATCTGTGTGTGAGTGAGTACAGTTCACTGCTAAATCAATTTCAGACAATGCATAATTCAGATTTTGAATGCATTTTTTGAGTTATTTCTATGTATTGATCACTTTAATTGGCAGGAAGGCTGAGAAATTACCTGACAGTCTGAACTTTCACTTAACAAACGAAAAATGGAGTCACTTTATAAAAGCTGTGGATGCCAGTTTTTGCCAGTTTGAAGAATTCCTTAGGAAATCATAAGGTAGTTGCACTGGCAGCAGTCTCCAGCAATAAATACTTTAAATTCCAGGAGACAATTAGATAGAATAAATGAAGTATTTAAGATGATTTGAGGAGGGGATTAAACTAGCTCCCTTTAAACACTCCATCTCCTTGCACAATAAGATAATTTGTGAATTGGAGTATTCTCTCTGAACTCTGTGACACAGCTTGTTACAAACGTAAGCTCTCATAGACCACGTCACTGGAAACAGTTTTTACTTTGTCTACCATGAATTAAAATCTCTGTGAATGGTTTGGTGCATAAAATTTAAATAAATTTATCTGCTAGATACTGTATTTCCTCATTTTTACTGTACATTTTTTGTGATTTGATCATAAATCTTTATCTCCTGATGGAATCTGTTACCTACATGTTTTAGTTTGCTTATTTTTCGCTACAAAACAAATGATGCTAATTTTTCACTACAAAGCAGGTGATGTCTACATTACTAAGCTCATTGCTTCTTCTGTAATTATTTTATGTACCCTCCGTATTAATATTTCACCTCCGTGTTTTATCATTTCCGCCATTACCAGGTCGTGTCCAGGAGCTTTGTTATTCCCAAGTACCTTTATAATTTCTCTTAACTCTTCTATCAATGGTGGTTCTGTGTCCACTGCGTCGTCATTTCCATCCAACTCTTGTTATTCTTCAGTTTCTTCTCTAGCCCCTGCATTTCTGTCTTCACTTACAATGTGTCTGTTTGACAGTAACACTTCAAAATGTTGTGCCCAGGTTTCTATTAGTTTTTCCTTTCCAACTATCAAACTGCCTGCCTCATCTTTCAGCATGTCCATCCTTGGGTGATATCCTCTCTTTATTTGTCCCATCCCATAAAAGAATTTCCTCCCCTGCTTATTTTCAAAGTTCTTCTGTATTTCATCCATCCTTTCCCTTTTCTCTACTCTCTTTTTAATCCATGCTTAATCGAGCTTGATTTCTATCATCTAGCGCCTTTGACATCTCCTCATCAAACCATCTGTTTCATTTCAGTTTTCCTCTTTCTCCAAGTACCTCTTGAGCTGTTGTATTTAAAGCTATCTTAGTTTCCTCCTACAGTACATTGATATCCTTTGCCTCCATCACTCTGATCTTTTGCAACTTCTCTTGCACTTTCTTCCTATACTCTTCCTTTTTCTTCTGACCTTTGAGCATCTCCACATTGTAGACCTTACTTTTCTCCAACCCAACCCAACCCAGCCCAGCCCTTCTGGCTGTAACTGCAATCCTTTCTAAGGTTTTGATTCTTACCGAAAGATGGTCCAAGTCAATATCCACTGCTTGGCGGCTAATCACATCCAGAATATCTGAGGATGCCATCCTCTATCAATACATGATCTATTTGATTTCTTGTCAACCCATCTGGTGATATCCAAGTTCCCTTATAAATATCTTGGTGTGGGAAACACGTACTTTTAATCACTAGTCCTTTGCTAAAAGCAAATTCAATCACTTTCCAACCATTGTTATTTGATTCCAGGTGTTTACTATGAAGACGTGCCACCGGTTGGTTCTCCTTCTCTTCACCTACATTAGCATTACAATCCCCCAGGATAATTTTGACGTCATACTTTGGCAGCTTATCATATACTTGCTCCAATTTCTCATTAAATTATTCTTTCTCTTCTTCAGCTGCATCTTCCATTGGGGTATGCACACTAATCAGCGACAAGTTGGAGAATTTTCCCTTCAACCTCAGTCGACATAATCTGAGGTTTATTGTTTCATATATCACCATGATGTGACTGATGGATGTCTTTACCATAAAACCTGTTCCTAATCTATTTTCCTCTTCCCTGCTATTGATCCAGGTACAATGCTGAAGATCAACCACCTCTGTTTGTTTCCATCTTATCTCTTGCAATGCTGCAACATCAATTCGGTACCCCAATAATTCCTCCTCGAGCTCCCTAATGCCTCCCGCCTAAAGATGCTTCTTACATTCCATGTTCTGATATACGAAAATCATTGCCGTTTGACGTGCCTTGGTTGTTGTAAGTTTGAGACAGTCTGTTTCTCTCTGTGAATTGGTTGCTGAACCATGAGTTTTTCTGATATGGGGTTGTTAGCCCCATGATCAACCCCCAACCTGGAGGACCTGTATTTGTATCGGGTTTACTCCCTTAGGGAGACTGGCTTCACCACACCTCTAGAGCCCTCCCTGCCCTATGTTGTAGGGAATTGAAAATGACAAGGAAAAAGGATAACCTTAGGATAGGATGGGACAGGAGACAGGATTGATAGGTCATTGTGGAACACATTTCGTCTGGCTCCTCCCCTTTGGTCTGTCCAGCATGGGTGACACTGCTGGTAGCTACACTACCGCCAGCATAGCCCTCTGGATCCAGAACACGCAAACCTCCTCACCTGCACAGACAGTGCTATGTTAAGGCGATGTCCCCGAGGAGGGGGCCTGGGAAACAGAGAAAATGCCAGAGGACTGGATGTTAGCAACAATCTGCCCTATACATAAGAAAGGACGCGCATGCAGTGTAAGAACTATCAAGGATTATCTCTGCTTAGTATCGTCTACAAAATCCTTTCTACGGCTATAACAAGGAGAGTAAGTAGAAGAGCAGAAAAGATTCTAGGCGAGTACCACGCTGGTTTTAGATCTGGGAGGTCTACAGCTGACCATGTCTTTACAGTACGTTTGATGCAGGAGAAGACTTATGAATACAATGTAAGATTAGAACATCTCTTTATAGACTTTAAACAGGCCTATGACAGAGTTAAAAGATCAGCAATGTGGGAAACAATGCAGACATTCAAATTTCCTAAGAAGCTAATAAAATTAACTAAGATGACCCTGGAAAACAGCAAAAGCCAGGTTAATGTTCAGGGATCTCTGTCTAGAGTGTTCCCAACAGAAGGAGGCCTAAGACAGGGAGACCCATTATCCCCAGTACTATTCATCCTGGTATTAGCGAATGCCGTAAGATCAGTAACCACAAACCCAGAAGGCAATAGACTTCTGCAAACCTTAGCCTATGCAGATGATGTAGTAATAAGTGCTAGAAGTATGGAGGTGCTTACATCAGCCTTCAAAGAGTTTGAAGCCGCTGCCAAGAACCTTTGTTTAGAAATTAGTGAGACAAAATCTAAGTATATGGCAACTAAAAGAGTTAGAAGAAACACAGATGATCTACAGTTAGAATGGTACAACTTTGAAAGAGTAGAAAGCTTTATTTATCTTGGTTCAGTAATAACATCAGAAAACAAAGTAGAGGCAGATACAACAAACCGAATTAAGGCTGCCGACAGATCATATAGAGCACTATATACCATGCTCAAAAGTAAGAACATAAGTAGGAAACTAAAGTTGACATTTAACAAAACAGTGATCAAACCAGTTCTAACGTATGGCAGTGAGGCATGGGTAGTGAAGGAGGCTTTGGAGAAGAAGCTAAATATATGGGAAAGGAAAGTGTTGAGGAAGATTTGTGGTCCTGTAAAAGAAGGCGAGATAGGGAGAATTAGGACTAATGAAGAAAGAAGGGCTCTGTACAAAGAACCTGATTTGGTAACCTTAATCAAAATGGGAAGGCTAAGATGGTTAGGACATGTCCAGTGGATGACAGAAGAAAGGCTACCAAAGAAGATGGTGATGGGACATCCTGGTGGTAGAAGGAGGAGACGATGACCCATGTGAGGTGGCTGGAAGATGTGGTCCACATCATGTGGAAGCCGATCTGAGAGGAGTGGGAGTGACGAGGTGGCACAGGCATGCTCAAGACTGAGATGATTGGAAATCTGTGATTGAGGAAGCCAAGGTCCTCAGAGGACTGTAGTACTATGGAGTAAGTAAGTAAAAGTACTGGTGGAATTAAAGCTGTGAGGACGGGGCTTGAGTCGTGCTTCGGTAGCTCAGTGGTAGAGCACATGCCCGTGAAAGGCAAAGGTCCTGAGTTCGTGTCTCAGTCCGGTACACAGTTATAATCTGCCAAGAAGTTTCATATCAGTGCACACTCCGCTTTAGAGTGAAAGTTTCATTCTAGAGGCAATTAAGTAAGTAAGTAAGTAATGCTTCTTCTGTGATTTTATGGAGAAGTGACTTTGAACTGAAGAAATAATTAACAGCAGAATAATTGATTTGATGAAATGGCTCACTGACAGAGTCGCTGAATAGCACTTGTAGGTACGCTGCATGCTTAGAAATCTACTTTACATGTGTTGTTACTGTTAAATACAACCACAAGGAACAACGCAAGTTTATACTGTAAACTTATGTTTATTATTTGAAATATGATATACAGATTATTTATCAGATAATTTAAACAAGTAACATTGGTTTTGCAACAGGTTCCACTGCAGATTGCCCCAGCAGATTTTCCACAACAGCAAGGGCAAAATCAAATGCTGTGGCTGGTCCACGACTTGTGATGAAGTTGCCTGTAGGTGAAACAAATAATTTTATAAACAAGATGCTTTCTGGTCCGGTCACCTTTAATATAAAAAATTAATTTTTCATGACAGATTTCAGCAGCATACTGCCTTCATCAGGGACCTATCTAAGGAATTACTTGCACATCTTACATATAACAAAACAGAAAACTTAAAATAATTTGAATGTGCACGACATAATGTGGATTCAGGAAATTATTACAAAAATAAATTGAAGTGATTTCACCATTGAACAAGAAATAGGAAAATATAGCAATAATACAGCTATAAAATTACAGAGACACAGAATATCAGGCCTGATATACAGGAGGTGAAATTCCAGTACTGCCAACAAACATTTAAAAATGTTTTCTTAAAAAAATAAAAGGTTGAGAAATGTTAGTGTAGTTGAGCAATGTTGAAGTAGTGACTAAACTTATCCACAATGAACAACTCCATACAAGCTGCTCCCGAAGCATTTGCATACAGCAAACTCACATGAAACCTTGAAAATGTTATTAGTCAAGAAATTGTGGCATTACTAGGCAATGAATAACATTGCTGCTAGTAATGAATAACATTATGTAGTGACACCAAATACGCACCTACGATGACAAATGTTATCTTCCACACACTATCTTCTATATGCAACTGTTAAGTTATTTTTCAAATAAACATACATATTTTCAAATCATTCATTTCTCCTTCCCCACTCTTTATATAACCCTAATGATAACATTAATAATGATGCTCAATCCAAGCACCCATAATTATTTCATATTCTTATAGTTCTTTATAGTTAAATAATAATCATTTGGGATGGAAATATGTTATACTCTTACAACTTTCAATTCATACCAAAGTAGAATAGTGTATAAGCATTATACAGATGAGAATTTTTGTAATTTCTTACTCAGACACTTCTCTTGATACAGGGCATAATTGACTTTCATCCTAGTATTTATATTGTAATTATAATTAATTTAACTGGATGCATACCATCAACTACTACTTTGTCTTCACTATATATATATTTTCCACCCTCCTCCATTTCATTCCTGAATGTGGGATATGATGTCACTTTTTTCCCTGTACCAACACCGTGTGTTTTCAGAGCAGTTGGAGCTGTAATCAAACAAGAACATCATCCATCATATTTGACTGAAACATCTTTATAAATACTTATCATTTCACATCAGAGTCTTACACTAAACACTGCAGCATGAATTACAAATAGAGGGTGTCCCAGGAGGAATTCTCAATATTCAGGGATATGACAGGAATGATCATTCGAAGCACAATACTCTAGTAAATATTGGGCTGTAAAATGCCTTTCTTAAGAGTTATAAGCACTACTTCAACTTTAATATTGTGAAACAAATTTCTTTACTGTGAGAAATGTTTACTGGACTTCACTGCTCGAGTGTTCGTTCCTGTCATATCCTTTCCTCCTGGGACACACTTTATAATACAATGTATAGTGGTTTATTGTGACTTAATTGGATTCAGAATAGGCACATAGTGATTACCTAAAACAACTTAACACTTATAGTGATTAGCTAAAACATCTTAACACTTATAGTGATTAGCTAAAACATCTTAACACTTATGTCCAAAACACGAACTTTAGAATTCACTACAATTTGTGCCAGTACATAAATATGTTTTGCAGTCAACACTATACAGAAGGTAATGATAACATTTAAGTGTAGTGACAAAACACTGATTTTTAAATCAAGATGGTGGAAAATGTATGAAGCATTACAAAACAAAACAAAAACAAACAAAAAAACTGTTCAGGTGATACAAGATCTTCCTGAGTTGAAGGTTATGCTTCATTTGAAAGTAGCATTAACACAATGAAAGTAGAAATATTTGTATACAATTATAGACTCTGAAGTGTTGATGCAAGAGGAGTGAGAGCATTCTACACTCAGACGAGATCTGCTAATGGGAAGGATGATGTAGAGTGCTTGTGCGTGTGCTCCATAAGTTTTGTTTGATTAAAGTTCTTTTTGGCACTTAATTAAAATTTCAAGCATCATTCATGACATAAGCTGGTAACATACTCAGGTTCTTGGAACTTCTTTCTTTGAGACACATTTATTCACCATGTAGCAAGACCAAGATGAAACCAACTGACTATTTCATTTGCTACAATGTTGAAACTGCCTTAAAGGTACAATGTAGTTTACAAAGAGAGACATAAAATTTAGTCTTCCTGTAAAAAAAAAAAAAAAAAAAAAACCGTTACATATTTCATTTTTTTATTAGTTTGCGGACATGTCTGCAATCCTGGCACACACTGAAGTCCGACATCACAGAACAGTAGCGCACTACTGGTGCCAAAACAAAATCATGCAACAATGCATCTCCACTTTATGAATAGGCTCCTCTCATGGCATGCTATGGTACTGTGGTGCAGGTAGTTCAATATGTATCAGGACTGCAGACACGTACCTGCAAATGAAGAAGTAACTACCTTACTTTATATTTTTGAAGTAATAATCGGTACACAAAACATGCAAAAGTTCTCTACTTTTCTCAAAAGCAATTTAATGTATCACTGGTAGCAAAATAGGTAGTATGAGTGCTAACAAAAAAGTTACAAGTTCAAAAACCTCTTTTATATGCAGTTTTCAAAAGCTACAAACCATGCTTCATTAAATAAATAATAAATCTACACACACAAATATGGGAAGAATTTGAATTTTCAGCATGTATGGAACACTATTTTGGCTGATACTCAAACATTGGTAAAGGACAAGCTGCTTGTTTTTAGAAGTTATGCAGTAAAAACTTTGTAATATATTTCAAGTATATGTGATGTAATTTTTTTTACTGTGCTATGTCTTTATTTTCCAAACAACAAAATATTTTTGAAAAGGTAAATTGTATCCGAAATTTTATTCTTAGAAATTTGTTATCTGGTAATTAACATTAACATTTACTTGCTGGACTAGTCAACAAAACAGTCCCACAGAACCTCTCAAAAGTATAAATTTATAAGGTCTAAACTGTTCGTTTTTGAACTAAGATTTGCATTAACAATTTTTGCAATGATAAAATATAACAACCCAAATGTAAAATTAATTTTAACAAGAGCCATACTACAGCACATAAACAATGACAAGGCACTGTGGTTGCACAGGGGAAGAGATCACAGAGATAATTTCAAAGAGTGACAGTGTGGATGGATTATCCTAATTGATAATTTGGTGGTAGTCAAGCTGATGTAGAAGGCCAAACAGTGTTTACATAACAGCTGGTATACAATGTGTCATTTTGCAGGTAAACATTACGAAAACACTGTTCACCCTTCTTCACTGGCATGACTACGACCAAATTATCAATTAAGATGAAATGGCATAGGTAGAGGGTGTATACTGGCAACTCTCAATATCCAGTTGCACAACATGCTCTACAACATGACTTTCGTGACCTCTGAGCCTGATTCACAACATGTGCCATGTGGATTCTTCCCCCAGACAACAGTTTCTCAGAACTCCGCAGGTGGGAACTAGCACTGCAACATGTACTTGGTTCTTGCCACCCACCTGGCCTTAATTTATGTTAATTTTTTCCGTCTCAGCTTTTAGTTTTCTATCTCTTTCATTGTCTTTCCCATCTATTTTTTTCCACCACCCAACCTCTGTTATGTACAATGCTCTTAGCTTTTTACTCTTATTAACTCATGCGTGATGTTTAAGCAGTAATCTCTGTCTGCATATTACTTTGACTTCAACCTTGAAGCTCTCAGGTTTTCAAATCTCATCCGATGTAGTCCCCAACAATTAGTCTTTCTTTCTCATCCCATACAGTAAGTCTCTCATGACCCGCAGTTCTGGGTGACTTTCCCAAAATCTACTCCTTTTCCTAGACCTCTCCAGTCCTTTTCCTTCACCCCTCATCCTTCCCTTTCAACCCTTCTGCCTGAAGGAGGAGCCACTGGCTCAGAAAGCTTGCCAACTACAACCGTCTTTTCTGTGTGTGTTCTGCCCCCACTTTATGAGTTGACTTTTTTTATCTGTCCAATTAAATAATTTTGTTTATAATTGATTGTTTTTGTTGTTATAATCTACCCTTTTCATAATGTTGTCATTATTCCATCCTGGATTTGCCATTTTAGATGTAAAATCGCACAAGCTTTTGGAGCCAGTGGCTCCTCCTCCTGACAGAAAGGTTGAAGGGAAGGGAAGGGAAGGGAAGGGAAGGGAAGGGAAGGGAAGGGAAGGGAAGAGGGATGAGGGAAATCTCTGGCAAGGTTTAGGAACAGGAAAGTTTATGGGAACATGGCCAAGAACCAGAGATCAGGGGAGACTTACTGGATTCATCCTGCTTCCTTTCCCTTCTGCAAGAAAAAGGGGCCACTGGCTCCAAAAACTCACATGTTTTCACATATTTGTTACGTGTCTTTCCTGCTGCTGCATGGCAAGTAGATATTTTTATCTGTCCTATTATATTATTTTTCAAATATTGATTATTTTAATCAATTTATGCTAACTACCTGCCATTAAGCGGTGTGACAAAAGAAAATGTTGGCCCTGTGTAATATCATAAAAATGCTGGAGACAAGAAAGAACAACAGGAATACAGGATATAACATTAAGAAAACACAATGCATTGTAGGATGTAACTTAAATGGGAGAAGCTGACCACTCTCACATGCTGATAAGCTCTGTTAGGTCAATACAGAAGACAGTGAAATGCTGTAAAATGTTCCGGTTTGACGTTCTTGACTTGACAGTCGCAGAGAATCTGGCAGGGAAAGGTGGCATGATGAAAATTTTCTATGGTTTGTGAGGGGTCATTTTCCAAATGTTATAACAAATAACAACTCCAAGAAAGCTATGCTAACATGGAGATGCATGGCTTCCTGGAAACAAACAGAAAATGCATTGACATATGGGGTAAATAAATGTAAATGTCATGTGACTAGGGCCTCCCGTCGGGTAGACCGTTTGCCGGGTGCACGTCTTTCGATTTGACGCCACTTCAGCGACTTGCGCATCAATGGGGATGAAATAATGATGATTAGGACAACACAACACCCAGTCCCTGAGTGGAGGAAATCTCCAGCCCAACCTGGAATCGAACCCGGGCCCTTAGGATTGCCATTCTTTCGCGGCGACCACTCAGCTACCGGGGGCAAGAGTGCAAAATCATGCAAATTATCATTGCATGTCGTACCTTGTTTAGAGTATTACCACATGAAGATAAACTATTAACTGCCACAGAACAGATGAAACTATACTAATGAGAATCAAAATGTTTCTAATAAAGATAAAATAAAAAAGCAAGATAAGAAAAGTGTTTTTAACCTCGGCAGATCCAGTCCAAAGCCTGGGTCAAAGGGAAGGATAAAAATACAGAAACTGTGTGTAAAAATATTTGTCCATCTACTTTAAAACTTTGAAGGTCCCCTCTGGATAATTACTGTGTTGACAAATACACAGACAGGAGGTCTGAAATACTGTGATGTCTATTTCATTTGTGAATTACAAAAAAGTAAAAATACAGCATACAATGCTTAAGATATACAACAATAATTTCATTTCAAGCCAACTAAGAACTATGTTGGAACTATTTATTTCGCTTTTCTTTCATCTTTCTCCAAAACTATGATTTTCTCAGAATGACCTGTTTTTCTCTCACCTGACATTTCAACTCCAGTTTCTTTTTCTATTGGTTTTTCTATTTGTATTATCGTCCAGAAAAACCTTTGAATTTCTTGACTTCTAGTCTGAATTTGTCTTTGTCGAGTAAGATCTCCTGTTCAATTTGCATTTATTCCAAGTACTTTTTCTCTTGCCTTACCACCTGTTTTCTCTGTTTCCCCATTTTGGAAGAATGTGTAGATCATCTTTTTTAGTTTGTCTTCCTTCATTCTCTCTAGGTATCCACAGAGTGTAACATGCCATTTCATAGTACATGTCATTATTTGGTCTCAAAGCCCAATCATCATTATTCTTTATTGTATTTGATATAGAGCACAAGATTCTTCTTTCTATCTTTTCCAAACGTTCTAATGTTATTTTGCATCTCGATTAAAGTTCTGCTTTTGATCCATAAATGACTTTTACAACTGCAACTGCATTATAGTGCCTTAATTTAATATCTTTATAAAGCATTCTTATTTTAAAGATTTCCCACTTTCATGTACATTCATTTCATTTTTCCAGTATTGACTTTAACTGCTTCTTTTTCACTTTTTATGTTTATATTTAGAGGTGTTTATATTTATAGGTGTCTATTTTTTTGATGTTTCCATACTTCATTTTGAAAATTCTTGGTGAGTTACTGTCACATGTCATCTGTCTACTCAAAAAACATTTGAATTAATCATGTCAAGTGGCCTAAATTTAAAAAAGGTCCTCATTCAACACACTCCCCTTTTGGTGAAATATTGACAGGATACATGAAGCCATGCCAAATTACAGCTTGATAGGCAGTACAATGGGGGCAACTGCCATGCTTTTGTAAAGGCCAATTTTTCTATGTTGCAACAGTTACAAATAACTGAAGTTTGCTTACCATTGCTCATACTCTAAGGGGACTAATATATTAGAGTCTGGTGATTCTGCTCCACTGTTTAGATGCAACAGCTTGGTTACTGAACATGTTCTTGGTGCACAGCAAATTTATCCCAATTTCATCAGGTTACCTTCCATCAGGAAAGTGGGTGCACTCAGCAACTTACGTAATTTATAAATTATGCAAATCCAGATTTCAGCTAGTGCCTAGCCATTATCAATGCACTATTTTTTAATCTCTATGCATGTTAGTTCCCTGTTGTTCGGTCAGCAACCACAGTTCTTTGACTGACTGACACCCGAACAACAGGGAGATTAAAAAATAGTGCATTGATAATGGTTAGGTGCTAGCTGAAATCTGGATTTGTTGGGAGAGAGAAAAGAGAGATAGAGAGAGAGAGAGAGAGAGATAGAGATAGAGAGAGAGAGAGATAGAGATAGAGATAGAGATAGAGATAGAGAGAGAGAGAGAGAGAGAGAGAGAGACTGATTGCTGCACTCTATAATTTATAAATTATCCTAATTTGCTGTCAAAGCAGTTCATAAAACTTGTCACACAAATTTAGATCATGTTTTGGCAGTTTGCATCATATGATAGAATGACTTCCTGATGCCGATTTTTTTTCTACATTTGTAGCCAGCCAGCATGCCACAAGGCTGTGCTAGTGGTGCCTTTACTACTCAGATAATGATGGAGTTACCCCAGATAAGAGCCAATTCAAAAAAAAATTTATTCCTCAGTTTTGTCAGATTTTCAAAAGGCTGTATCTCAGACTGGATTTTACTTTTCACCACTCAGAAAAGCTCTTTTCACCTTTGATCAGGAATAGACAGACCAGTCCAAGGATTGTAAACTGATGAATAAAGACTTTTGAATCGACTTTAATCTTGGATAACTCTATCATTATCTCGGTAATCAGGTGCCCCTTGCAACGCCTTATGGCATACTGGCAAGCTGCAAATGAAAGAATCAGCATCAGGAAATCATTCTATCATATGACACAAACTGCCAAAATATGATCCAAATTTGTTAGGAGCCACATTGACAGGAATTGTAATAAATCTACTGTACACTGAACACACAGTCAGAACTAGCTTGTTTTACATGAAAGGTTGAGCAGAATCCCTAAGTAGTAGCATGGAAGTCCACTTAGATCGTGAACAACAGTAAAACTAACTTTGTGATTTATTTGCATCTGTCATGGCATGGAAAATCTGACGTTTACAAATGCATTGCTGGTGGCCCCACCATACTACTTATCACCCAGTAATTTGACAAGGCTTCACGTAGGACCTATACATACAACCTGTAAGCAACTCAAACGTGGAGAGGGATCCCTTGACACTGCAAAATGGTCCATTTGGGGAACTGCCTTTTCAGCCATTTTCTTCAGAAGTTTTAGTCTTTTCCTTGCATTTTCTGAAGTTCCATCCATTACTATGAGATCATTTGCAAAGGCCAAACAATTTATTGATTCTTTCATTCTATACAGATATATGTAGTTACATATTAACCTTTGTTTATCTGCTATTTTCCATTCTTTTATAATTATTTACAACATAAATTGAATGATTGCAGGGACAAACTGTCTCCTTGTCTTACTACTGGTATAATTTAGAAGAGATTAGAAGTTGTTCCAAGAAATTTAACTTTACATACTGTGCGAATACCTAAACAAATTTGTATGAAAAGAGTTTTCCTATCTACTGCAAATTTATGATGCAATTATTCATACATAAAAAATATTGATGCAAGGGATTTCGATTGCCTTTAAGATTTCATTGCACAATTGTACATGAACATACCATTTTCGTACATTTTCATAAATTGCTCAGTTATTCTTTGTGGCTGTCTATAGCTGAATTATTGTGGCTGGAAAAACACACACACACACACACACACACACACACACACAACACACAACACACAACACACAACACACAACACACACACACACACAGAGGAAAGGATGTAAATTTAATATTATTTATGGTGTATAACTTTGCTTCCACCGTTTTTTTCCCCAAAATTTGAGGCTTTAATGAAACAAATTGGTTACACATGTATCATTCAAAGCATTTTGCATCGCTGGCCACTACTTTCTCCCATCTTTCGGGCTGTGTACGAATCCTGCGTTGAAAACATTGTTCATCTTTTGTAGCGATCCACGAATCGATCCAATTTGTGACTTCTTCATGAGATCGGAAGTGTTGGTCAGCCAGGCCACGTGCCATTGGTCTAAACAGGTGATAGTCTGAGGAAGCAATGTCTGGAGAATACGGCAGGTGGGGTAGGACTTCCCATTTTAATGTTTCCAAGTACGTTTTGACCTCTTTTGCAATGTGGGGTCGAGCGTTGCCATGCTAAAAAATCACTATATAGTGCCTCTCGATGTATTGTGGCCATTTGTCTTTTAATGCTCTGCTCAAATGCATTAATTGCATTCGACAGCAAGCACCTGTGATTGTTTCACTTAGTTTTAACACCTCATGGTACACAATGCCAAGCTGGTCCCGCCAAATGCAGAGCCGTGATTATTCGGTTTGGCCATTGATGTGGAAGCATGGCCGGGATATCCAGATGATTTTTTGCTTTTAGGGTTATCATAATGAACCCATTTTTCATCCCTGGTCACAATGTGATGCAGAAATCCCTTCCGGTTTTGCCTCTGAAGCAACTGTTCACAAACGCTTTTCAACGTCTCTTGGTTTCAGCTCAAACGGGACCCAAGTTCCTTTTTTCTGAATCATGCCCATGGTCTTGAGGTGTTTTGAAATAGCATGCTGCATCACTCCCACTAATTGTGCCAATTCTTTTTTGGTTTGACGCGAGTCTTCACTCAGCAATATCTCCAATTCTACATCTTTGAAAACATTCTCTCTTCCACCACTATGCCAGTCTACCACAGTAAAATCACCGTCCCTGAAGCATTGAAACCACTCACGACATGTTCTTTCACTAACAGTGTCTTTACCATACATACTTGAGAGCATTCGATGAGACTAAGCCGCTGTTTTCTTCATACTGAAACAAAACAATAACACCTCCCGCAAATAACGAGAATTAGGCTCGTAAACTGACATTTTCAATCAAGAACAACTTTATGATGCAGACACAAATTGACTAATGTTTGAATCACGTGATGTTGACCAAGGTCCAAGCTAACTGCCTGATGCCTGCGAACTGTTTCTTTCGACTGCTACTTACCATTGTCGCCACTTATTCGCAAACGGTGGAAGCAAAGTTGTACACATTGTATATACCTGGTTGCAAAAGTTACATCAAAGTTATTAGATATTACTAATTGCACGGCAGATGGACAAGAAGTTATTGGAAATAACACACTGTCAAATTTCCTAACAGGACGAGAGCTGTGCCATAGACGTATGGTTTGCATAGCATACTTGTTGTAGTCAGTCAGTCAGTCAGCCCTCCAACAGTGATTAGGCACTTAATCAGTCTGGAGGAAAACCATTCTTGAAGCTACCAAATAAGTCTCAAGGCACAATGAAATGGAAGTTACAAAGTTTATAATGTGGTTTACAACAAACATCAATATATGAAAAAGATGTCACAGACAATCGGTATATTTTGTTCACCATAAGAAGTTACATGTGTCCGATTACAAAAATACCATAAAGAAAAACTGCATTACAGGTAGCTTTCATCCCTCACATGCAACAGAACAGTATAATCTGCACGCTGACAGAATGTAACTGACGATACATGTAAAATAAATATAAGAAAATTAAAATCAAATTTGTTTACTTCTTTATTTAGTAGAGCGAAGAGTATACATAGCACAGTAGGAATTATGGATATGTAACTATGACGAAACACTGAACAACTGATGTATACTGAAAGCAATAAGCTACCAAAACCACATCAGAAACTACTGAAGAAAAATATATATTTACATCTTTTGTAAAAGACATTAATTCGCAGGCAAGTTTTAAAGTCAGAAACAATTTTTTACACCTACAACAATGGTGTTATCCCTGGCAAGCAACAGAAGGAGACATTGCAGAAAGCATTCCAGTAACATTCAGTAAAGGGCTGAAGCCCAAATGCACACTACTTAACACAGCAGCATGCATTAGGCAATAATAACACAGAACTCAGCTCAGGTTACAGCATGAATGGCTGCAGTGCCCAAAGGGATAATGGACTTACAAAGCTAATTCAAATGTCTGAGGGCACAAGATCAGGTGAATGAGGCGGGTGCAGAATGACTTCCCAACCCAACTCCTGTACAGTGTTTTTAGTCAGTCTAGCAGAATGCGGGCAGGCATTATTGTGGAATGACATCACTTCACACTGTCTTCCTGGTCACTGTTCTTGGACTGCATCTGCAAGACATCTCAGTTGTCGAAAATAAATATCAGCAGTGATGATTACGCATCGGGGAAGCAATTCATTGTACACCACACCACTGCTGTTCCACCAGATGCATAACATTATCTTTTGAGAATGCATGCAGCTCTTTGTAAGAGGAGTTGCTGCTTTATTTGAGCTCAACCTAGTTTCTTTTCTTATGTTAGTTTAGAGACACCATTTCTCACCACTAGTAAAAAACACATGAGCCAACTGATGACAAGCAAGCAGATTTGCACATATGACCACCTGCTGATTTTTGTGATTAGCTTATATCACGTGGTACCCATTTTTGAACCTTCCCTATTGAATGCAAATGACTCATGGTGATGGAATGATCATAAATCGTAACATTTGCCACTTCCCAAGTACAACGATGTGAATCATTGTGGATTTGTGCATTTAAACGATCTTCATCAAACCCCAAGGGCTTCCTGAGCACGGAGAGTGACAAATGTCAAAATGATCCTCCTTAAAATGAGAAAACCATTTTCATGTCATGCTCTGTCCAATGGCATTATACCCATACACAGCGCAAATGTTTCTGCGTGCCTCAACTGCTGTCGCCCCTCTATTGAACTCAAACAGAAGAATATGTCATATGTTCCGATTTCTCCACTTGGCACTCCATTTTCTAGTGTCCACAGCTCCACTCACTATCTCCAAATGATAAAATGACAATATGTACACTCAAGTACCAACAGCGAACTACAAATAAAAAATGACAATCAATAAACAAACCCATAGCAACCAGAATACCAACATGCAAAACAAAATGGTACAAACGAATGCACCAACCTAATATTTTGAGCAAATTGGCGGAACTACAATGGATTTGTCAACTACTGCTATGAAAATGATTGCCATTGTCGTCTAACAGTGAATGGTACAGCTCCTTGGATCTACAGTTCTGCGTAACACAATGTAGCCACAACCACAATGAGTGTGCATCAACGCTCTGCTTCGTTTGATCTACTAACAACAGGATAAATGTGTTTGATGCAACACTGTCCAGTGTGAATAGAACTTAATGTATTCATATATTATTTGTTTGGGCACACTGAAATTAAGCTACATTTTGGATACATCATTGTATAATGTGAAAATTACTGAACTATCAGTTTAATAAGTCACAGCTGCAAAATACTAACATGAATTCTTTACAGACGAATGGAAAAACTGGTAGAAGCTGACCTTGAGGAAGATCAGTTTGGGTTCTGTAGAAATGTTGGAAGACGTGAGGCAATACTGACCCTATGACTTATCTTAGAAGATAGATTAAGGAAAGGCAAACCTACATTTCTAGCATTTGTTGACTTAGATAAAGCTTTTGACAATGTTGACTGGAATATACTGTTTCAAATTCTGAAGGTGGCAGGGATCAAATACAGGGAACAAAAGGCTATTTACAATTTGTACAGAAACCAGATGGCAGTTATGAGAGTTGGGGTGCATGAAAGGGAAGCAGTGGTTGGGAAGGGAGTGAGACAGGCCTGTAGCCTATCCCCGATGTTATTCAATCTGTATACTGAGCAAGTAGTAAAGGAAACAAAAGAAAAATTTGGCGTAGGAATTAAAATCCATGGAGAAGAAATAAAAACTTTGAGGTTTACTGATGACATTGTAATTCTGTCAGAGACAGCGAAGGACCTGGAAGAGCAGTCGAAAGTAATGGATAGTGTCTTGAAAGGAGGATAATGGAATGTAGTCAAATTAAATCGGGGGATGCTGAGGGAATTAGACTAGGAAATGAGACACTTAAAGTAGTAGATGAGATTTGTTATTTGGGGAGCAAAAGAACTGATGATGGCCGAAGTAGAGAGGATATAAAATGTAGATGGGCAATGGCAAGGAAAGTGTTTCTGGAGAAGAGAAATTTGTTAACATCGAGTATAGATTTAAGTGTCATGAAGAGAATTGGGGAGCAGAGAAATTTGTGGCACAACTTGACTAGAATAAGGAATCGGTTGGTAGGACACTTTCTGAGGCATCAAGGGATCACCAATTTAGTACTGTAGGGTTAGCATGGAGGGTAAAAATTGTAGAGGGAGACCAGGAGATGAATACACTAAGCAGATTCCGAAGGATGTAGGTTGCAGTAGGAACTTCAAGATGAAGAAGCTTGCACAGGATAGGGTAGCATGGAGAACTGCATCAAACCAGTCGCTGGACTGAAGACCACAACAACAACAACAACTTAAGAAATTAAAGTAAACAAAGTATGCCAGCTTTTTTTGACAACTTCACATAATGAACAAAGTTTTCTTATGTTCTGTGGTATGCTCCTCCCAACTAGTTTATTAAGTTGTAATCCCATAAATTTAACAGAGCAAATCCACACTCAATCTGCTTGTCCTTGCATTTCATGGATATGTTGCGTGGAACTCTTCCATCTTCTGAACTGTGTAAGGAGAGATTTTTCACAAAGTGTGATAACACTGAATTGCCTAGAAACTGTTTATTAATGTACACAAAAATTCCATTAATAGCTTTTTCTAAAAATATACTTCATTTATTATGTTTGTACCATTTACAAGCAAAACAAATGTACCAACTAGGAACATTACTGTTGAAAGAACATTATATTGTCTTAATTTTGTTGCTTGATGTACCTATCCTCTTCTCATAATTCATTTGTATAACAATAATGCAAATCCCCAGGTGGAAAATGCGTAAAATAAGGCAAAGACAGGCATTTAGTGTTACCGCTACTACAGGTGTGTACTTGGGGGGTCAGTGTGGTTGCGTGTACTTTTGCTAGAAAAAGAGAAAGAACTCAAAAGCTAGTGATAACTGTTTTCTATTATGTGTTTTTGCTTGCCTCACACCAGTCCTCTATAGTTAAGTTGCTACCTTTCCCTTATTATACGTCATAATGGGTTTGATTTGATCTGTGGATTACTGTCTTCAATATTTTGCAATATTTCTTGTAAAGAGTTGTAGTAGGAACATCAAATCTGTTACTTACTGACAGATTCAGTTCACCTTTTTTCCTGCAAAATACTGTTACAGCTTGAATAATCCAAGGTCTTAAGATTTCAGCTTGATAGGAGTTACTTTTGGGGGAAAAAGGCTTTCAAGAAAGGTGAGAATACTGTTAATGAATGTTTTGTATTCTTCATTCATGTCATGAACATTGGAAACTTGCCTTGGAGCAGCTTCCTAAAACACTCATTTTGTGGCCTGTTCGTCCTCCAATAGCGGAAGATTTTCTGATTTATCTGTACAAACGCATGGGGCATATGAACTTGATAATCAGAATAGTTGTAAAGATTGGATAAACAGAATGTAACAAGAAAACCAAAAACTTAATTTAGAATTGATTTTTAATTGACATTTAATGTACATAATACAGGAAATGCAAATATTGTGTTCAATGTTATAAAAGCAGAAGAAACGTATTGATAATATTTATGAGTGTATATCTTGAAGCAAGGTTCCATACAAAATTGCTGGCATGAGGAAATATATCTGTATGTATCTGGTTGAGATTCAACAACATGTACAATGCGGCTCCCAATGATTCACAGCGAAAGAAAGAGATTTGAGGGAAAATGGAAGCCTCTGATATTTCAGAGCAACAGAGAACGATTTGATAGGAAATGCAACTTTCATTGTGCAGACAGCCCAAAAATTATGCCCGACATGATAAAAGGGGCACTCGCAAAATTATGTGGGAAGAGCTGAATGCACATGTCTGTGTTGCTCACCACTAGGAAGTTAATTACCCTCCTGAACTCAGATTTATCAGTTTTGTGCCTTGCTCAGTATTAATATATAACACAGGAGCTGTGAACTTTACTCAGATAGTTCAGCTCACAGGCCAATATTTTTCTGTTGGTTGGTGTACTAAATTCCTAAACAGACTAATTTATGTGCTAGGCAATAGTGGCTGGGGGCACACACATTCAGACAGCAGCAGATTTTCTGTTGATGATGTATGCGAAGAAGTTGAATGTCATGGTCTACGAAGTCATTGGCCATTGGTTTTGTCATAAGAGTTCGCTAATTATACTTGTCTAAAGGTATCAGTTAGTTTCTTTGAAGCAGTAAGCAGTGCACACTAGGAAACTTCTTACGAGACATGAATGTTATATGTTCCGCGTGTAATTGGCATTTGGAAACCCATGGACATGATGCCAGCAAATCCTGATTCAACTAACGTGTTTACAACCAGTGCAAATATTCGAAGGGAGAGGGGGGAGGGAGAGGAGGGGTGGTGGGGGGGGGAGGGGGGGGGGGAGAGAGAGAGAGAGAGAGAGAGAGAGAGAGAGAGAGAGAGAGAGAGAGAGTGTGAGTGTGAGTGTGAGTGTGAGTGTGTGTGTGTGTGTAGAAAGCTGAACATCTGCTTCACTGCTGAAAAAGCTTCCTTATATAAACAAATCAGGGGTGCATCCCTTGTGAAAGCAGTTTATCTGGAAATGTTTTACTTTTGTCATAAAAAACTAAAAACTACAGGTTTCAGATTTACAAGTTTTTTCGCCATGCAATTTTTCTCAAACGATTGTTTATGACACTTTGAAGTTAAGTAAATTACTACCTGTTGTTTGAAGAATGTGCAGCGAATTACGTACACTGCGATTCTGAAATCAATTTGCAGGCTCGCACTAGGATTTTCTGAATGCCAATTCATCCTCTTTTTTTAAGGTGTCAGGAAGATTGTGCCCATGTCTGTCTCCTTTTTTAAGAAGCTCATGAGTTCACAAGCATTTATAAGCAATGTTGGTAATTTTCAGTTGGTGCTCTTTAAATTACACAGTGTTGTTGTTGTTGTTGTCTTCAGTCCAGAGACTGGTTTGATGCAGCTCTTCATGCTACTCCAACCTGTGCAAGCTTCTTTATCTCCCAGTACCTACTGCAACCTACATCCTTCTGAATCTGCTTAGTGTACTCATCTCTTGGTCTTCTATGACCACACTGCCCTCCAATATTAAATTGGTGATCCCTTGATGCCTCAGAATACGTCCTACCAACTAATCCCTTCTTCTAGTCAAGTTGTGCCACAAATTTCTCTTCTCTCCAATTCTATTCAGTACCTCCTCATCAGTTATGTGATCTATCCATCTAATCTAAAGCATTCTTCTGTAGCACCACATTTCAAAAGCTTCTATTCTCTTCTTGTCAAAACTATTTATCATCCATGTTTCACTTCCATACATGGCTACACTCCAAACAAACATCTGCTTTCTTTGGGATTGGAATTATTATTTTCTCCTTGAAGTCTGAGGGTATTTCACCTGTTCATACACCTTGCTAACCAGATAGTAGAATTCTGTCAGGGCCGGCTCTCCAAAGTCTATCAATAGTGCTAATGGAATGTTGTCTACTCCTGGGGACTTCTTTCGACTCAGGTCTTTCAGTGCTCTGTCATACTCTTCACACAGTATCGTATCTCCCATTTCATCTTCTTCTACATCCTCTTCCATTTCCATAATATTGTCCTCAAGTACATCGCCCTTGTATAGAGCCTCTATGTGCTCCTTTCTGCTTTCCCTTCTTTGCTTGGAACTGGTTTTCCGTCTGAGCTCTTGATACTCATAGAAGTGGTTCTCTTTTTTCCAAAGATCTCTTTAATTTTCCTGTGGGCAGTATCTATCTTACCCCTAGTGAAATATGCCTCTATGTCCTTATATTTGTCCTCTAACCATATCCCTGCTTAACCATTTTGCACTCCCTGTCAATCTCATTTTTAGACATTTGTATTCCTTTTTGCCTGCTTCAATTACTACATTTTTATACTGTCTCCTTTCATTGGTTAAATTCAACATCAAGGATTTCTACTAGCCCTCTACTTTTTACCTACTTGATATCCTCTGCTGCCTTCATTATTTCATCTCTCAAAGCAACTCACTCTTCTTCTAATGTATTTCTTTCTCCTGTTCTAGTCAATCGTTCCCTAATGCTCTCCCAAACTCTCTGCAGCTCTGGTTCTTTCAGTTTATCCAGGTCCCATCTCTTTAAACTTCTACCTTTTTGCAGTTTCTTCAGTTTTAGTCTACAGTTTATTACCAAGGAATTGTGGTCAGAGTCCACATCTGCCCCTGGAAATGTCTTACAATTTAAAACCTGGTTCCTGAATCTCTGTCTTACCATTATATAATCTATCTGCCACCATCCAGTGTCTCCACGCCTCTTCCACATATTCAACCTTCTTTGATTCTTAAATCAAGTGTTGGCTATGATTAAGTTATGCTCTGTGCAAAATTCTGCCAGGCGGCTTCCTCTTTCATTCCTTACCCCCATTCCATTTTCACTTACTACTTTTTCCTTCCCTTCCTTTTCCTACTATTGAATTCCATTCCCCCATGACTATTAAATTTTCGTCTCCCTTCACTATCTGAATAATTTCTTTTATCTCATCATACATTTCTTCAATCTCTTTGTTATCTGCGGAGCTAGTTGGCATATAAACTTGTAACTACTGTGGTAGGTGTGAGCTTCGTGGCTGCCTTGGCTACAATAATGCATTCACTATGTTGTTTGTAGCAGCTTACCCATGCTACTATTTTTTTATATTATTAAACCTACTCCTGCATTACCCCTATTTGATTTTGTATTCACCTGAGCAGAAGTCTTGTTCCTTCTGCCACCGAACTTCAGTAATTCCCACTATATCTAACTTTAACCTACCCATTTCCCTTTTTAAATTTTCTAACCTGCCTGCCTGATTAAGGGATCTGACATTCCACACTCCGATCTGTAGAACACCAGTTTTGTTTCTCCTGATACCAACATCCTCCTGAGTGGTATCCATCCGGAGATCCAAGTGGAGGACTATTTTACCCAAGAGGATGCCATCATCATGTAACCATACAACACAGCTGCCCTCGGTGAAAATTACAGCTGTAGTTTCCCCTTGCTTTCAGCCGTTCACAGTACCAGCACAGCAAGGCCATTTTGGTTGATGTTACAAGGTCAGATCAGTCAATTATCCAGACTGTTGGCCCCCCGCAATTACTGAAAAGGCTGCTGTCCCTCTTCTGGAACCGCAAGTTTGTCTGCCCTCCCAACAGGTAGCACTCAGCTGTGATTTTTTTTCCTTAGCTGACTAACTTGTGTATATATTGTTCACTAAATGCTATGTAATACTCAAAAATCAACACAGCATCAGTGCAGAACTGAGGTTACCTAAGTAAGCCTTGTGAACAGTTTTGTTTAGATGACATTTGGTTATTATCTTATGCATTTTACTATTTATATCAGGCATGGCCGAACAGTCTTCCTGGACATCTGCACCCCAGCTTGCTCCTTCCCATAACTTCAAGCACACAGGGCAGTTAAGTGGAGGGATGGGGTTAGAGGAAGGCTGCAACTGAATATCACCAGAGAAAGTACTCATTTTTCCACCATTACAATAGCAGCCACAGAGACAAACTAGTCTTCTGGTAAGTTAGCATTCCAGACAGATGTGGACAAGAAGACACTCATCTCTGTGATCCTGCGTGGTTTATTGGCCTCACTTTTATGACTGACATCACCAATTTTTGAAATTCTGCAAACTTCTCAACACAAGAGAGAAAACATTTGATTTTACATGAATTATGCTTTCTAACATAAATTAAATGTTTGGAAACAAACTTCATATCAATGACATGGAATATTTTTAGACCTTAACACAACACTTCTTACAGCTCAAAACCCATTTTGACTGGTTTATTACACTTTTATGGATTTTAGACCCCATTAATTCTAGTTAAGACAGATAAACCAACAGCATAGAACCTTTCTCAAGAGACTGTTTGTTCAGTCTAAAACCTACAAGGCTAGTAAAAACATTACATCATTAAAAATATCCTTGACTGAACACAAAAACGGCTACTATATCTTATGAATGCAAACTCCCCCACATTTTTATGAAATTTACAAGTCTCACTAGTATCATTCCGAAGTCCTTGGGTCAAATGTCTAGGGGGTGATAGATCATGGGGAACAACTTTTGTTAGAGACAAAAACTTCACTGATGTGGCCTGGTGATGCTAGGTGTCATTTTATTGCATTTGCTGGTTCTGGGGTGACGAGATTTCACCAAGTTATCAGGGTCTACTAACCTGGTGTGCTGCATCTGCATACTAGCTACTCAGTATATTGGTACAGTTATTTACAACAAGAAAACCTTAATAATGAGTGATTCTAAGTGGAGAAAGATATTTTATAAGCTCAGCCTACGCACTTCATATGCAGAACGGATGACTGAATTATAGGCAACACACATTACATACGAATGCTGCCGAGTGCCTACACCCTGCCACCTCTCAGAGACATAATAGATTACTCGATTATGAAAGGGTGTTAGTGTCACCGGGAAGTATCAACAAACAGTTTACCTCTAACAAAAGTTCTTGCGCAAGACTGATTCACCCGGTACTTCGTACCTCCATGTGTTTGGTTGTATTCTTAAACAGTTTTCTTTAGGCATGTAATGAAACTTTTCCACCAAGATAATATTGCAATAAAATATCAAATAAGTTAAGATGGATCACACCAGGAATAAAAATTTTCAGTGATGGAAAAAGGAAGCTGCTCAACCAGCTACAACACAGATCCTGATTTTGTAAAATATGTTTGAAACTATAAAACTATTTTTAAAAAAATTGTGAAAGCTTCAAAACAAATCGCAAATAATAAATTCACTCTAGGGCAAAAAAATAAAACGAGCAGTATGGTCTGTAGTTAAGTCTGAATTAGGTGTCAAAAATTACAAGCAAGACATTTCAAAACTGGAAAAATCTGTTGTAAAACCAGCTTAAATATATGATCGCTTCAACAAGTACTTCATAAATGTAGCAAACTCTGATTCAGATGAAGCAAATTATGAGCAGAAAGTAAATAGTTTTAGGTTGAAAGGCAATAGCAGTCAAGGTCTTCTCTCTCTCTCTCTCTCTCTCTCTCTCTCTCTCTCTCTCTCTCTCTCTCTCTCTCTCTCCCTCATAATAAACAAATTATTTGAGGACTGTTCCTTCTCTGATTTCTTGAAATATGTAAAAGTAAAACCATTGTTTAAAAAAAATGTTCAAAAGATATGAGAAATTTTCACCCCATTTCTATACTCCCAGTCATATCAAAAATATTTGAAAAAATTACTGCCTTATTGATACAAAGTTTCATCCCACAGTATGATATTATTTCAAATAACCAATTTGGCTTCCTTGGATCAATTTTATTCTTGTTCTATGTAAATGACTTGCCTCTCAATATAAATACTCATCTAAACTTTTTGCAGATGATTCTTCTGTCCTAATTGAAAATGAAAATTCTGACAACATGCCACAGAGTATCATGAATACGTTAAGTAACTAGGAAACATGGTTCAATCTAAATGGATTAAGGATAAACATTTCAAAACTCCACATGATGAGTTTAAAAGCAAACAGTTAAAACCTGAAGAAATCTGTATTATTCACAATAATCAAAAAATGGAAGAACTTGACTCCGTCAGATTCCTAGGAATAAACTTGGAAAGAAATTTGAGTTGGAATTCACATATAGAATACTAGTAAATAAATTAAACAGCCTTGCATTTACAGTGAAAATTTTTGCCAGTGCTACTCTTTTGAGCACCAGGAAAATAGCATACTTTGAACCTGTTATTAGATATGACATATTTTTTTGGGGAAACTCAGAAAATGTTGGGCATCATGTCAATCATTATTTAAACACCTAATAATATTAACTTTCCCCTTTTTATACATTTTGAGGTTTTATTTATTTATTTTATTTAATCGTATGGTGATTTCATACAATATACAGTTGATATAAAGCAAATGATTTTATACAATATACATATGATATTAGACAAGATTAAACCTTAAAGTGCATGTTTTTAAACCTGGGTGTGAGAGTGAACAAGTCATCAGGAATTCCAGGGTATGAATGAAGTGGACAGTGTTGGACTAAATGTTCAATTGTCTGCTCTTCTTGATTACATTCACACATTGGTGAACTGATCCAGCCCCATTTGTACCTGAAGTAACTACAACAACCATGTCCAGTCCTTAACCTGTTAAGGCGGCACCAAAGGTTCCTTGGTAGGTCAAAACCTTTTCGCTTCTTTGTGGGATCAAGGTGATGGACTCTTGTTCCTAATTTTTTGTTGTTGACCATTCATGCTTCCAGCTTTCATTTATATCAAAACCATCCACGATGAGTTGTCCTGCAGCAACACTTGCTGGTCTTCTTGATCGCAATCGTTGCTGTGGCGGATGACAGAATTCCCAGTACAGTGGTAGAGAGGGTGATGCAGAGATTTTCTTGGCCTCCCTCAGTAGCGCTTGTTTCCGGCTTAAGTGAGGTGGAGGGATGTGACTCAGTACAGGTAACCAGTGGCGTGGGGTTGATTTGATGGAACCAGTAATGCAGCGCATTGTGTCGTTGTAAATTCTTCACCAGGCAATATTGTACGTGTGACAAAATTTCAAATAATCAAATTGTAACCTCGACATATCTCTTGTACGTACATCAGACATATGTTCTGAAATTATGTATGTTATGAGATGAATAAAACATATTTCACAGAACCATTGTTCCAGGTATATCACAATTGTAAAATTCAATTGTGTGTAAATATACTAACATCAGACCTCAAGAGTTAAATTCCCATAAGTCATTGTTATTATCATTAAACACAATAACTCATTTGAGATATAAATTTACTGCAGTGATAGAAGCACAAAAAGCTGTAAATGAATCCTATTGTAAAAACCCAATTTATGAAAGTGAGCTGCAATATCCACCTCCTAATATTTATCCCTTTGTATTGTAGACATGCCTTCTGTTGCTTCCACTTTGCCATGACCTTCAGATTGTAACCATCTTACACAACTTCTCAGAATACTGCAGTGGTGAAAGATGGAGAGGCAGCCAGACACTGCCCTTCTCCCACTGTGCAATTGTACATTAAGAGTGTAAATGGTGGTCAGGTTTGACATATCCACTGAATGTTTGTACTAAGTATTTTAGATAATGTGAAAACGAAAAAAATGTACAAAAATTTTGACTTTTTACATACCATTGGTGAAATAATATAACCATACTATTTAATGTAAATGTATATTTTAGGTTTTTTTGTCATTTTCCACATCCTCTAAGACCTCTTCACACTGAATTTATGGAAAAAATAGTGACTCTAATCTGATTTAAAAGTGTAACTGAAGGCTGTTTCTTTGTTGTGTGTTTGTGTCATTACTTCTAATCAAGGTGTCAATATGTATTGCCAATTAGTCTTTTGGCCTTGTAAACAGGTCTTTTTCCACAATCATACAGCTGTGCCTCTGGGTTCAAGGAGAACAGCTTCAGTAAAAAGAAAAGAAAAGAAAAGAAAAGAAAAGAAAAGAAAGAGAGAGAGAGAGAGAGAGAAGAAGAAGAAAAGATAAATTTGCAGGTCTGTTAGGTTCACTGATCCATTCTGTCACTGCCAACTTCTGTCAGAATTACACAAACTTCTTCCTATGATTCAGAACCAATGGGAACAAATTTTGCAAACAATTTGTCAAAATTGTAAATGAGCGAAAGGAGCTTAAAAATTAAATGCTTATGTGCATTGCATTGAAATCAATAGTGGAAACTATTTGAAGTTTTTTTTTTTTATATGCATATAAATTTGATTTAAATTTGATTTCAACATACCAGCACAGATTGCTGCTATCAGACGGCCAGATTTTTCCTGTTCCTTCAACAATGAACCAACCTCGTTTGACTGAAATCACAAAAAAAAAAAAAAATACATTTAATAACATACCTCCACATCATCACACAGAAATAACAGACTATTTCAGCACAATAAAGCTAAAACACATATTTGTGGGCATCTTTTACAAATCAACAGTCAATTAGTCACATATTACAATATTTACATTACCTAAATGACTGATAAAAAAATGAAGAAGCTATCCAGTCAAAAGAATTTCAAGCCACTGACAGAGACAATAACCAGCATAATTCATCTCCAGGATTATTCACACACTGGTTTCAGTGAAGCAGATATCAATAAAACAAAAAAGTTGAGAAATTTTGTCTAACAAAAATTTGTCTCATAGGTACTTTTTAATTTTCCAATCTACAAATTTAATTACATTCATTATGCTTTAATTATTTACAGAGATATAGTAAACATTTATTTTGGTTGTGTTTGACACTAACAAATAATTGGTGAGAAAGATCATACTGATGAATGTATCTGCCGACTAGCAGAAGAGTGAAGGCTAGTGTGAATTTTTAAGCTGTAAGTATACCTATGCACCACCAATATTCACCTGTATGCGATTCACTTTAACAATTGTGTATATTGAACCACAGAATTATCTTCCATGGCGAATTTCACCTTTAAAATGGGGAATTAACAATTTTGGGTTTTCCTTGCACATCCTCCATTTCAGCAACATAGATATACATACTACAGGAAAACATATTTCACAAATATGAAAAAAGCACTAACTCTGAAATTATCACAACCCTTTGAAATTTCAAAATCACTGGTGTGCTGATGTGTCACTGCCAAGTAACACAGCTGAATGAAATGCATTGTTATTATAACTCAATGAATGTAGAGCATATAGAGAAAGAACTGATACACTACAGAAGATAACTAAAAGAAATGCACAATGAGATGAACAGAAATGACAATAATTACAGTGAAGTCACTGCAGTTCATGGTGGGCCCCTGCACATTACAAGAGGTGGAACATGGTACTTAACTGGGTGTGTGATCACCACACACAGCTACACACGCTCTGCACCGTGCTCCCATGCAGACCAAAAGGTTGGTAAGGAGCTCTTGTGGTGGTGCATTCCATTCCTCCACTAGTGCGGTTGACAATGCTGGAAGGTTGTTGGTGCATGTGGACATGTTTGAACACACAATGCAGACAGGAATGTTCTTGAACATGATCATTTTGGTGATCCAAGTGTTACAGTTTTGGGAGGCATAATGTTGTATGAGGGTTGTGAGGGTTCTCTCTGCCTTGAAGCGAACTTTCTTACTTGATTCAGATGGACTTCACCTGGCATCAGACTTTTTCTGCAATATGACTACTATTATGCAGTAACAGCTGCTAGTGGGTTCACAAACAGGTTTTATTGCCCCATTACAAATAGATTCAATTTCCAATTGACAATAACTTCAAACAATCAGCTAATAATAAAAACAGACACTCATAGTTCTGAGTCAAATTCAGTCCTCTGTTATATATATAGATCTCCCTGGGTTCAAGAGTCCTATAATTGCAGAACTTCAATATGGACGAACTTGCTCTGTAGACTCCAAGCTCCTGCCTGCTCTGATGTTATGAGCAGCTGTCCAGCACTCCTAGAATATCTCCACCATAAATCACGACACCAATCTGAACAGAACCTAATTTTCTTTTACCTATAAGTATTATTACTTAGACATAGTCTTCCAAGGTTCAATTCTCGGCCTTATATATTCCTATGAACACCAACATGCATGATCTCACAATCTCAATTCAGCACCGAGGGTCCATATCACCAACTCTCCTCGACACCATAGACATTTACACCCTTACAGCATACTGTCCTTAAAATCTTTGAACATGGTACACTCTACAGTTAACATTATTGTGACACTGTACTCCGCGAATATGCAGCAAATGGACTGGCCTGCTCATTCCCTCAAATTAAATGCCATCAAGGATATGTGGAATGGGTTGGGGAGATTTATTGCAGCACATCCACATACACCAATCGCCACCAGCATTGTCGCACAGATAGAGTAATGGCATGCCCTACCTACCTTGTGGCCAGCATGGGAGCACATTTCAGAGCACGCATTGCCATCTGCAGTGATCACACATCCTATTAAGAACCTATGTACTATCATTTATAATGTTCAGGGAATTATCATGAATTGTGGTGTAATTATTGTCTTTGAATAAAACTGTCATTTATGTTTGTCTCATTGTGCATTTCTTCCAGTTACCCTCTGTGCTATATTGTAGCAGTTCTTTCTATGTATTGTCCAAGTTTCCTCAAGCTATGTTACTTGGCCGTAACATATGCGAAAGTTATTCTTGTCCGTAAGTTTTGCAAAACAGTGTACATTGTTATTTTGTGGGTATGACACATCCCTGGTTGTGTAAATATATTCAATGGAAATCTGTTCTACTCTGTTCAACTCTTCAGAGCAACAAGATGAGAATTTTGATTCTGTGATACATACATACACACATACATACATACATTGTATATGTCCCCATACACTATAACCATAAACTGTATAGCTGAAATTTGCAAGTGCCACAAAATCTGACATTTTACTGATTAAAAAGTTGCAGTAAAAGTGGTAGCTAATTAGGATTTTAGGTTTAGTGCATCTGCAGTGTGAAAGTGAGAGAATTTGTGTGTTTATGGTATTAAGTGGCAAATTATGGTAACATTATGAATTGGGATAGTATGCTTTTCATCTGTATGAAGCAATTACAGAGGAAACTAACAAGGCTTATTAGAAATAATTGAGAGGTAGTCTATCGCCATGATGTCAATACTGACTAAACCTCAGACAGTTATGCTTGAGGGCACTTAGAGCTATTGATGCCAATCTTTGGTTTGACCCCCATAGTAACATCACCAAAAACAATACGAGGACATGGTGCAGCAGAAATTGGTAATCTATTCCTAAATCCATCCGTCTTTTATTACGAAACAGATGTGAGCCCACTATTAAATGGTTTATCAGGCCATGATATCAAATGGCAACAATAATAGCTGAGAAAAAAAATTTATAAAAGCCAACACACTATACAAAGAGAATCTGCAGGCTGAGCGAAAGGAAAGAAGTTTATAAAGCGACGATAGCAGGTTTGAAATTTAATTCTTTACTACTCCCACCTCAGAGCACCATTACCCATCAACAACAGTCCTACCCCACTGAATGTCTGTCATCCGTTCATAGCACCCAGATCTGGCCTTGCCGACAACATGCTACCAGTAAGATCCATAAACTTGACCTCCTGACCATTGTAATTAGTAACTGTCCTTCCAGTGAAAGAATCTCCACTCTTGTCAACCAATACCTCCAACAAATTGCTTATAGACTAGCC
Source organism: Schistocerca americana (assembly GCF_021461395.2). Classification (NCBI taxonomy): domain Eukaryota; kingdom Metazoa; phylum Arthropoda; class Insecta; order Orthoptera; family Acrididae; genus Schistocerca; species Schistocerca americana. The sequence continues at coordinate 851,380,577 of NC_060119.1, forward strand.
TCTAATATTAAAATCTGGAGCATGGCCATGGACACCCACATGACACCATCATGGGCAATCTAGAGAAAGTTCAAACAAATTTCGGGCTTGCAGCCGGTTGTCATTCAATATCTCGCACAATATTTCAACTGGCCACCTGCCAGTCATCTTCAGGCGAGCCGTCGCAGACTGGCGAAACTGTCCACTGTTCCGCAATATATAGCGCGCTCTAACTATTCTGCACATGTGTCGAAAACTTGATAGATGGACCAAACTGCCCGCTGGCAGCACCCTCCCTCTACATCTACATCTACGTGATTACTCTGCAATTCACATTTAAGTGCTTGGCAGAGGGTTCATCGAACCACAATCATACTATCTCTCTACCATTCCACTCCCGGACAGCGCGCGGAAAAAAAAACCCACCTAAACCTTTCTGTTCGAGCTCTGATTTCTCTTATTTTATTTTGATGATCATTCCCACCTATGTAGGTTGGGCTCAACAAAATATTTTCGCATTCGGAAGAGAAAGTTGGTGACTGAAATTTTGTAAACAGATCTCGCCGCGACGAAAAACGTCTTTGCTTTAATGACTTCCATCCCAACTCGCGTATCATATCTGCCAAACTCTCTCCCCTATTACGTGATAATACAAAACGAGCTGCCCTTTCTTGCACCCTTTCGATGCCCTCTGTCAATCCCACCTGGTAAGAATCCCACACCGCGTAGCATTATTCTAACAGAGGACGAACGAGTGTAGTGTAAGCTATCTCTTTAGTGGACTTGTTGCATCTTCTAAGTGTCCTGCCAATGAAACACAACCTTTGGCTCGCCTTCCCCACAATATTATCTATGTGGTCTTTCCAACTGAAGTTGTTCGCAATTTTAACACCCAGGTACTTAATTGAATTGACAGCCTTGAGAATTTTACTATTTATTGAGTAATCGAATTCCAACGAATTTCTTTTGGAACTTGTGTGGATCACCTCACACTTTTCGTTATTTAGCGTCAACTGCCACCTGCCACACCATACAGCAATCTTTTCTAAATCACTTTGCAACTGATACTGGTCTTCGGATGACCTTACTAGACGGTAAATTACAGCATCATCTGCGAACAACCTAAGAGAACTGCTCAGATTGTCACCCAGGTCATTTATATAGATCAGGAACACCAGGGGTCCCAGGACGCTTCCCTGGGGAACACCCGATATCATTTCAATTTTACTCGATGATTTGCCGTCTATTACTACAGACTGCAACCTTCCTGACAGGAAATCACGAACCCAGTCACACAACTGAGACAATACCCCATAGGCCCGCAGCTTGTGAGGAACGGTGTCAAAAGCTTTCTGGAAATCTAGAAATATGGAATCAACTTGAGATCCCCTGTCGATAGCGGCCATTACTTCGTGCGAATAAAGAGCTACCTGCATTGCACAAGAGAGATGTTTTCTGAAACAATGCTGATTACGTATCAGTAGATCATTCCCTTCGAGGTGACTCAATGTTTGAATACAGTATATGCTCCAAAACCCTACTGCTAACTGACGCCAATGATATAGGTCTGTAGTTCGATGGATTACTCCTACTACCCTTCTTAAACACTGGTGCGACCTGTGCAATTTTCCAATCTGTAGGTACAGATCTATCGGTGAGCGAGCGGCTGTATATGATTGCTAAGTAGGGAGCTATTGTATCAGTGTAATCTGAAAGGAACCTAATTGGTATACAATCTGTACCTAAAGACTTGCCCGTATCAAGCGATTTGAGTTGCTTCGCAACCCCTAAGGTATCTACTTCTAAGAAACTCATGCTAGCAGCTGTTCGTGTTTCAAATTCTGGAATATTCCATTCGTCTTCCCTGGTGAAGGAATTTCCGAAAACTGCGTTCAATAACTCCGCTTTAGTGGCACAGTCGTCGGTAACAGTACCATCGCCACTGCGCAGCGAAGGTATTGACTGCGTCTTGCTGCTTGTGTACTTTACATACGACCAGAATTTCTTCGGATTTTCTACCAAATTTCGAGACAATGTTTCATTGTGGAACCTATTAAAGGCATCTTGCATTGAAGTCTGTGCCAAATTTCGCGCGTCTGTATATTTTAGCCAATCTTCAGGATTTTGCGTTCTTCTGACTTCGCATGCTTTTTCCATTGCCTCTGCAACAGCGTTCGGACCTGTTTTGTGTACCATGGGGGATCAGTTCCATCTCTTACCAATTTATGAGGTATGAATCTCTCAATTGCTTTTGCTGCTATATCTTTGAATTTCAGCCACATCTCGTCTACATTTGCATAGTCAGTTCAGAAGGAATGGAGATTGTCTCTTAGGAAGGCTTCTAGTGACACTTTATCCGCTTTTTTAAATAAAATCATTTTGCATTTGTTTCTGGTGGATTTGGAAGAAACGGTATTGAGCCTAGCTACAATCACCTTGTGATCACTAATCCCTGTATCAGTCATGATGCTCTCTATTAGCTCTGGATTGTTTGTGGCTAAGAGGTCAAGATTGTTTTCGCAACCATTTACAATTCGCATGGGTTCGTGGACTAACTGCTCGAAATAATTTTCGGAGAAAGCATTTAGGACAATCTCGGAAGATGTTTTCTGCCTACCACTGGTTTTGAGCAAGTATTTTTGCCAACATATCGAGGGAACGTTGAAGTCCCCACCAACTACAACCGTATGAGTGGGGTATTTATTTGTTACGAAACTCAAATTTTCTCTGAACTGTTCAGCAACTATATCATCGTAGTCTGGGGGTCGGTAGAAGGAGCCAATTATTAACTTAGTTCGGCTGTTAAGTATAACATCCACCCATACCAATTCGCACGGAGTATCTACTTCGACTTCACTGCAAGACAAACCACTACTGACAGACACAAACACTCCACCACCAATTCTGCCTAATCTATCTTTCCTGAACACCGTCTGAGATTTTGTAAAAATTTCTGCAGAACTTATATCAGGCTTTAGTCAGCTTTCTGTACCTATAATGATTTCAGCTTCTGTGCTTTCTATTAGCGCTTGAAGCTCAGGGACTTTCCCAGCACAACTACAACAATTTACAACTACAATTCCGACTGTTCGTTGATCCAAGCACATCCTGTATTTGCCATGCACCCTTTGAGTTTGCAGCCCACCCCGTACTTTCCCGAGGCCTTCTAACCTAAAAAAAAACGCCCAGTCCACGCCACACAGCCTCTGCTACCCGTGTAGCCGCCAGCTGAGTGTAGTGAACTCCTGACCTATTCAGCGGAACCCGAACCCCACCACCCTGTGGCGCAAGTCAAGGAATCTGCAGCCAAAACGGTCGCAAAAATGTCTGAGCCTCTGATTCAGACCCTCCACCCGGCTCTGCACCAAAGCTCCACAGTCGGTTCTGTCAACGATGCTGCAGATGGTGAGCTCTGCCTTCATCTCGTAAGCAAGACTGGCAGCCTTCACCAAATCAGATAGCCTCTGGAATCCAGAGAGAATTTGCTCATATCCAAAGCGACACATGTCATTAGTGCCGACATGTGCCACCACCTGCAGCTGGCTGCACCCTGTGCTCTTCATGGCATCCGGAAGGACCCTTTCCATATCAGGAATGACTCCACCCGGAATGCACACGGAGTGCACACTGGATTTCTTCCCCTCCTTAGCCGCCATATCCCTAAGGGGCCCCCCATTACGCGCCTAACATTGAAGCTCCCAACTACCAATAAGCCCACCCTCTGCGATTGCCCGGACCTTGAAGGCTGAGAATCATCCTCTGAAACAGGGCAGGCATCTGCCTCTGGCTCAGCCAGAGACAGTACCTGAAACCTGTTTGTCAGACGTGCCAGGGAGGCTTTCTGATCAGCCTCCAGGGATGTCTTTCGCTGCCTGCCACACCTTGGAACGACCTCCCAATCAACCACAGGCGAGGGCTCAGCCCCACTGCGGGCAGCAAACAGGGCAACCACAGTGGCAGACCGATCTGGGGACAGACGGGACGAGGTTGACATCCCCGTGATACCCAAGTCCGGCTCCCCACAGTGGTGCCCATTGGCAACAGCCACAACTGCACGACCGAAGTCAGCGCTGCCTGCAGCTGTGAGCGAAGGGATGCCAACTCAGCCCTCATCCGAACACACCAAACACAGTCCCTGTCCATTCTAATCGATGTTGAACAACAGTTACTGAAACACGAGTCCGTGCCTAGATAACGCAAGGGAAACACGAAAAGAATGTATGAACTAACCTGTAAAAATGCCTAATGACTGGGCTACAATTTGCCTGAATTTACGATTACAGTAACTAAAACTCGAAATTACACCTCCTATCCCTGGTGGAATATCAGAACTCAGTCGCCTTCTGTGTTGCTGTTTGCCGCGGCCATTGGCGCACTCTGTCCTCTTCGAATAGAGCAAATCGTGGAGATAATGGGATTCCATGCACTGTCCAGCTGGTAGCCGCATTCACGGTTCAACAGATTTTCCGCCAGACATATTTCTATGGATTCTTTAATAATGGAGTCCCAGAAAGATGTTGTTGTGGACAAAATCATTGTTTTCTCATACTCCATTGAATGTCCAGTAGAAATACAATGTTCAACAATAGTGGACTTGCTTGGCTGCAAAAGGCGGGTGTAACATTGATGTTCAGTACAGCGTTCTTTCATGATGCGTGTGGTTTGACCTATATAAGCCATACCACATTGGCACGGTATCTTGTAAATTCGGGCCTTTCGTAGTAACAGATTGTCCTTTACTGATCCCACAAGGTCCGTAATCTTCTATGGTGGATGGAAAACCACCTTTACTTGAAATTTTCGGAGGATTCTTGCTATTTTAAATGAAGTGTTGGCAACGAAAGGAAGAAAAGCTAAAGATTGTTCTGGCATGTTCTCCTCTTTATCCACTTCCTGCTTCTTAGTTTTAACTGTTAGTGCCCTGTTACTCTGCCAGATCGAATAGCTATTTTTGCTGAGTACTGGCTTTAGATGGGCGAGTTCTTGAGGTAAGCTGTCTAGATCTGAGACAGTATGAGCTCCATGAACAAGTGTTTTAAGCACACTCATGGTTTGCAATGGATGATGGCAACTCAATGCTCGCAGGTACAAATCAGTATGAGTGGGCTTCCGATAAACTGAATGCCCTAGAGAACCATCATTCTTCCTTTGAACCAGTACATCCAAGAAGGGCAAACAACCATCTTTCTCTGTTTCCATGGTAAACCGGATGTTGCTAGGAATGGTGTTGAGGTGATGTAGAAACTCCATTAATTTGTCTTCCCCATGAAGCCACACCATGAAAGTATCATCCACATACATCCAAAAAACTGGGTTTCAGGGCAGCTGATTCAAGTGCTCTCTCCTCAAAATCCTCCATAAAAAGGTTGGCCACCAAGGGAGACAGGGGGCCACCCATGGCGACACCGTCAGGCTGTTCAAAATATTCTTGATTAAACATAAAATAAGTTAACGAAAGAGCATGCCTAAACAATGCAGTGATATCAACAGGAATCATGTTACCAATCAGTGTCAAAGAATCTGTAAGAGGAACTTTTGTAAAAAGTGAGACCACATCAAAACTTACTAGAAGGTCCACACTGTTAAGATGAAGAGCCCCAGTCTACTGATAAAATCAGTTGAGTTTCGTATGTAATGTGTGCACCTGTCCACGAAAGGTTTCAGCAAGGTAGTGAGACGTTTTGCTAAATCATACGTAGGAACTCCAATGTTACTCACTATTGGACGCAGAGGAAGACCCTCTTTCTGAACCTTTGGAAGGCCATACAGTCTTGGAGGTACACAACCAAGTGGTCTTAACCTCTTTAAGGCCCTTTGCGGTAAGGAGGAGGAATTTAATAGTGTTGAAGTTTTCCGTTGCATACACCCTGTAGGATCATAATCAATCCTCCTATAGGTAGAGTCACTTAGCAGACCATACATCTTATCTTTATACACCACGAGGTAACAAAACACTTGCATTACCTTTGTCAGCTTTCAATATCACTACGTCAGGGTCCTCTCTCAGATTTCGTAATGCAGCTCTTTCTGCATGGGTTAAGTTACTGCGTTTTTTGTGGTCTCACTTTTTACAAAAGTTCCTCTTGCAGATTCTTTGACACTGATTGGTAACATGTTTCCTGTTGATATCACTGCGTTGTTTAGGCATGCTCTTTCCTTAACTAATTTTATGTTTAATAAAGAATATTTTGAACAGCCTGACGGTGTCGCCATGGGTAGCCCCCTGTCTCCCTTGGTGGCCAACCTTTTTATGGAGGATTTTGAGGAGAGAGCACTTGAATCAGCTGCCCTGAAACAAACAGTTTTTTGGAGGTATATGGATGATACTTTCATGGTGTGGCTTCATGGGGAAGACAAATTAATGGAGTTTCTACATCTCCTCAACTCCATTCATAGCAACATCCAGTTTACCATGGAAAGAGAGAAAGATGGTTGTTTGCCTCTCTTGGATGTCCTGGTTTGAAGGAAGAATGATGGTTCTCTAGGGCATTCAGTTTATCGGAAGCCCACTCATACTGATTTGTACCTGCGAGCATTGAGTTGCCATCATCCATTGCAAACCATGAGTGTGCTTAAAACACTTGTTCATAGAGCTCGTACTGTCTCAGATCTAGACATCTTACCTCAAGAACTCGCCCATCTAAAGCCAGTATTCAGCAAAAATAGCTATTCGATCTGGCAGATTAACAGGGCACTAACAGTTAAAACTAAGAAGCAGGAAGTGGATAAAGAGGAGAACATGCCAGAACAACCTTTAGCTTTTCTTCCTTTCATTGCCAACACTTCATTTAAAATAGCAAGAATCCTCCGAAAATTTCAAGTAAAGGTGGTTTTCCATCCACCATCGAAGATTACGGACCTTGTGGGATCAGTAAAGGACAATCTGTTACTACAAAAGGCCGAAATTTACAAGATACTGTGCCAATGTGGTATGGCTTATATAGGTCAAACCACATGCATCATGAAAGAACACTGTACTGAACATCAACATTACACCCGCCTTTTGCAGCCAAGCAAGTCCACTATTGTTGAACATTGTATTTCTACTGGACATTCAATGGAGTATGAGAAAACAATGATTTTGTCCACAGCAACATCTTTCTGGGACTCCATTATTAAAGAATCCGTAGAAATATGTCTGGCGGAAAATCTGTTTAACTGTGAATGCGGCTACCAGCTGGACAATGCATGGAATCCAATTATCTCCACGATTTGCTCAAATCGAAGAGGAAAGAGGGCGCCGATGGCTGCAGCAAACAGCAACACAGAGGGCGACTGAGTTCCACTTTTCCACCAGGGTGGGTGCTGCCGGCACATGGTGTGGTCCATCTATCAAGTTTTTGATGCATGTGCAGAATAGTTACAGCACGCCATATATTGCGGAACGGAGGACGTTTTCACCAGTCTGCAATGGCTCACTTGAAGATGACTGGCAGGTGCCCAGTTGAAATATTGTGCAAGTTATTGAACGACGACTGGCTGCAAAGCTCGAAATTTGTTTGAACAGTCAATTCGCCGGGAAAATTTTAAAATTCAAATCTAGAGAAAACTTTCCTAGCTTCCCAAAACCACAGAGAACTTGTCTGATTCAGGTTCAATGATAATATCTTCATGATCTGGACTCAGGGCCAAGACACCCTGTCCTCATTTCTCCACAGCTTCAACACCATCTCTCTTATTTGCTTCACATGTTCCTCCTCAGTGAAAAATGCCTCCTTCCAGCATGCTGACCTCCACTTCTCTGATGGCTCCATTTCTGTCCATATCAAGAACATCAACTGTCAACAAAAATGGTTCAAATGGCTCTGAGCACTATGGGACTTGTGAAGTCATCACTCCCCTAGAACTTAGAAACCTAACTAACCTAAGGACAACACACAAATTCATGACCTAGGCAGGATTCGAACCCGCAACCGTAGCGGTCGTGCGGTTCCAGACTGAAGCGCCTAGAATTGCTCGGCCACTCCGCCAACTGTCAACAGTATCTTCATTTTGACATCTGTCTTCCCTTTCACTCACACACACACACACACACACACACACACGCGTGCGCAAAATATCACACTCATATAGCCTGCCCACCCATGGATGGTGTATCTGCTGTTACTAACTCCTTTGCCTAGTATGCTAAAGGTCTCACAAAAGCCTTCATAGACAGGCAATCTTCCCCAAACCTAGTCCGAAACAGATATTCCCATGCCATATCCTCACACACATCCCCTTATCCCCCAACTATCCCTGAGAACCAGATGCAAAGGAGCATCCCCCCTTATGACCCAATATCAAATCAGACTGGTGCAACTGTACCACGGCCTTCACCAAGGCTTCGACAATCAATCATCATGCTCAGAAATGGACATTATACCCACGATCCTCCCCACGATCATAAAGTTGTATTTCACTGCCCACTGAACCTACACCACATCCTGGTCCATCTCTATGTCACTCCCACTCCCAATCCTTTGCCACAGGAGTCCTATCCGTGTGGAAGACCCAGGTACAGCACCGGCCCTATTCACCCACCTGGCAGACCCTACTCTTGTCCTATCACACACTTAACGCATACTGTCAGACACAAGGCTACTTGTGAGAGTAGCCATGTCATATAAGAGTTCTGTTGCAATTTTTGCATAGAGTTTTATATGGTCATGACCACCAATTAGCTGTCCACCACAACAAATGCCCAACACCAAACATTGGCCAAGAGCAGAGCTGACCAACCAATGACAGATCACGTTGCTGACCACAACATGCTTGAATTCAATAGCTGCTTCACAAACTGGGCCTCCTGGATCCTTCACCAGCTTTTTTTAAATACAGAGATGGGAGTTATCCTTGCAACACATCCTACATTCCCATAATCTTCCTGGTCTTCATATATTCATATCTACACAAGAGACTCCCTTCCTCTGTCCTGTCACACTGTCCCAATCCAGACCTCCACTTCATCATCATTGCCATGCGCAGCACGAACTCACTGGCTCTGATGCCCAAGTATCACATTCCTATCCTGAGAACATGCTTGTTCCTACCACATTCCTATCCTGCACATCTACTATCTCCCTCCAAGCTGTCAACCACTCTTTCCTAACCCTCCTCCCAACTCTTTTCTCCCTCTATCCCGCCCCATCGCCCCTCTCCCAACCTACACAACAAATCATGCACACTAGCTCATTAAAAGATTGAAGGATTGGTCCAAAAGCTAGTAAACTCTTCATTCTTTTTTCTTTGCTTGTTGAAAGAGTTCCCTCTTTTACTCCTAAAATTTACACCCTGCCAAACTTACCTTAGCACATTTAATTCTTTACTAAAAGTATTCTTACAGTATTATGTATGTACTTTTCCTTTACAACAGGCCACGAACATTTGTAATAAAAGCTGGGAAAACAAGTGGCTAACATCCTGGATCAAAATATCTTATTCTAGGAAGAGAGAGCTTTATTTAATACAGACGGCTAGCTTTAATCACAATTAAAGTGGCGCTACAGGCAACACAACATAATTCTTAACCATGTGCCACATACAAAAAAAGTTCAAAACTGCAACAAAAAATCAAAAGCAGTTTAGAGCACTACTAGGTAAGGAAAGCTGTCATCAATGTGGGGGTTGATATGAACACTACAATGCTTTACTAGGCATGGTCCTACTGAAATTGGTCAGCTGACGCTTTCCTCTGACCTTTGAACAGACTTATCCAGCAAGTTATAAAGAAGCCTAAAGTGTAATGTGGACTTGGAACCATGGCGCAAATCCACATTTCTCAAATTAAAAAGCATGATCAGGTGTGAAATAAAATTTATAGTAGCACTGAGCCACACGATATTAAATCCAAATCACTAGTTACTAAATTAAATCAATCTTTCCTAACAGTAATTAAAACAATGCCAGACAATATTAAATCCAAATCACTGGTTACTAAATTAAATCAATCTTTTCTAACAGTAATTAAAACACAGGGTAAAAGATGTTCCATTGAGAGCAGATTCCACAAATTTACTTAGATAGGCAAAGCATGGTTCGCCTGACATCAGTTTCACCAAATCCTCTGTCAGAGAGGTCTTTCTGGCTATTTTGGTACATCAACCAAAGTTCTGATATATAAAGCTGTGTGCCGGACTGAAACTCAAAATTAGGACCTATCTTTCACACATAAGTGCTCTATCAACTGAGCTACCCAGGCACAACTCCCAACCTGAGCTCATAGCTTTACTTTGACAGTAACTTATCTCCTACCACCCAAACTTCACAAAAGTTATCCTGCGAAACTTGCAGGACTAGAGCCCCTGGAAGAAAGGATATTGGGGAGACATGGATCAGCCACAGCCCGGCAGATGTTACCAGAATTTCTGAGTTTGACTCTCAGTCCAGTACACAGTTTTAATCTGCCTGAAGTTCCATATCAGCACACACACTGCTGCAGAGTAAAAATTTCATTTTGAAAATGCTAATAACCTCCCTTCGAATTACCTATGCAACCATATGACGGCTGTAGATACAATTCCTGAATAACAGAGGTGTGTGAAAATGGAGATAAGCCAAAAATCTTTACTCGCAGCCCCATCTCCCTCCTCCTTGTGTTCTCAAAAAGTTTCATAAGGTGGCTTGCAACTGCCTCTTGAACAGCAGTTCACTTTGGCTTCTGTAAAGGCTTTTCAACAAAGAAAATAGTACACAATATCAAACCACTCAGTTCTGGGAATAACTAAAAACACAACATTACCTAATTGGTACTTTCTGTAACCTTTCCAAAGCATCTGATTATGTAGGTCATACTATTCACCTATAAAAACTAAAATGATTTGACATTTATGGCATTCCTCTTGCATGGATGGAGTCATATCTTAATAACAGAAAACAGAGGGTCACATTTACTAATAATACCATAGGAATAGGACTAATTGTAGAGTGGGGAAAAAATCTAGTACTGTGACCCACGAGGCTTGGTGTTTTGCTGGCTCCTGTTGTTTGTCTATGTAAATGAATTACCCTAAGCATTGGTGGACTCTCCAAAAACTGTGATGTTGTTGACAACACCGGAGCACTGATAAAAAGTCCAAACATATTCATACAGGACAGAGCAGAAAATAAAGGAACACATTTACAAGTGGTTCACAGCAAACAGATTAACCCTTATTCTACCAAATAATATAAACAACTTACAAGTTCCTGGGCAACCGCTGTATGTGTGAAGCTGCTAAGCATGCTAATGGATAATAAACTGATGTGGCAAGACCTCTTGAATAAGGTAACTGAAAAACTGAGTTCTGTCTATTTTTCACTTAGAATTTCACACTTTATGTTGATCTTCATACTGGGCTGTTAGCATACTTTCATCAAATACTGTTTTAGGGCATAGCCTTTTGGGACATACCATCTATAGTTAAAAAGTATTCCTTCTATAGAAGTGAGCATAATGTAAAGTTGGTAACTTAACATCAGTATTGACTAGGAAAACCATGCATATATTATTGGCAATAAGGGCACCAGTCCTGCAAAGTAATACTGGAAACGTAGTCTGGAAACTGCCTCAAACAACTAATCCAACAACCCACACATGAAGTAAATAGCCTAGACTTTCTAGTCACAAACAGACTAGATCTTTTCGAGAATGCCATCAATGATAGACTATTATCAGCCATAATGCTATTCCAGTAACAACAATAGCCAAGGCATAAAGGACATCAAGAATGCTAGGGCAGTTTTCCTATATGGTCAGATTCATGGCGAGGCATTATCAATTTATTTAAAGGATATCTGAGAACATTTAGATCTGGAAAATGCAGAATAAATGTAATTAAAGCTGAAAGATGCCATAAACTGCTTTCTGGTTAAGTATGTTCAAAGTAACAAAAGACAGTAAAGAATCAGCCAGGTTTAAAGGTATCATTCATAGAACGTTGTGAAAACATAAGACTACTACTCACACTACGAAACGAGATTGGGGATACCGACAGAGAAAAATTATAGCAAGTTGTGCATCTATAAGAAGGGCTATGCAATAAGTCCACAATAATCTTCGCAGTCAGATCCTGGTGAAAGACTTATCAGAAAATCCTTGAAAGTTCTTGTCAGTGAAAATGCAATAATGAATCCAAGCCTTCCATTGAATTGTTCGTGGATTTGTCTACTGTCAAAACTAACCTTCCACTCAATTGTTCTTGGGTTTGTTTGGTGTCACAACTGAAGATAGCAGACAGAAAGCAGAAATTTTAAATTCATTTAAAAATTTACACTAGAGCATATTACTGTCGCACAGACTCACAAATGAGCAATGTCAATATTACGTTTAAAGTCTGTATCAAGTAGGTATGACAACTGGCATTAAACAAATTCAGAGAAGTGTTCCTATGATTGTAATACCCCATACAAAAGTGTAATGGCGATAGTCAGGGAACATAAATAGTAATTCTTGGAAAGACTAAGTTCTCATGAAACCTACCTGGGAAAATATAGACAACCTGTATTCAACAACCATGCAACCATTATGTTGTCACTATTATGTGTCAGGTAGCGATCATGAGAACAAGATGAGAGAAATAATGGTGCATTCAGAGAAATATAGACAATCATTTTTTCATCACTTAATAGTAAACGAAATATGAAAGAAAATTTATAATACTGGTATACTGCACCTTCTACCACACACACCACAGTGGCTTCAGAGTGTTTATGTGAATGTAGATGTCTTACCGACACTTCATCAAGGATCTAAGGATTCTTACACTTAGTGTCAGTACATATACTCCCTAGTGGTAATTTTAGTTAATAATAAGAGTGAATTTAGTTTTAAAAAATGGTTCAAATGGCTATGAGCACTATGGGACTTAACATCTGAGGTCATCAGTCCCCTAGAACTTAACATCACACACATCCATGCCCGTAGCAGGATTCGAACCTGCGACCGTAGCAGTCTTGCAGTTCCAGACTGAAATGCCTAGACCGCTCGGCCACTCCGGCCGGCAGTGAATTTAGCATCAATTATTCAATACACAACCACAACACTACAAGTACAGTTTTCATGCAAACTATGCATCCTTATTTAGGGCTCAGAATATTGTTTCATATTCTGGGTCAAAGGTTTCAGTAGGCATCAGGCAGGAAATTGAAAATCTCCAGATATTCATAACCAAAGAGACTATTTTATCAGCCACACCAATAATTTATCAGAATATCTTAAATTTACCAGCATACAGACAACGGATAGTGTTCTGTATAAAGTTACATAAATGCTTTGTTTAAAGTACTAGGTGAAAACAGTAGAAGGGAGTAGTAGTAGTAGTAGTAGTAGTAGTAGTAGTGGTGGTGGTGGTTGTTTGTTTTAAGTAGCTGGCTTTCTTCTAATGTACATAAACATGTACAAATTAACTGAGAAACAATTGTCATAATATCAGTATGAACAGATTACCACAAATCCCAATTTACTGCTACTATACTTTAAGAAGTAGCCTGCAGTAACTGCTCTACGTTGTTATGTATATAACTTTTGATAAATCAGTGGTCTAGCTAAAATACTTTAAAATGTCTTTGACCACAATGTCTCAATGGTTGTTTTTAATCCATTTTAAAATATAACATGATTCATTGCACATCTCTGAGAGTCCCCCTCATTATGTGATTTACAGAGTACAATGTGTGAATGAATAAATAAGTGTTTTGATATTTTTCCACTGAAAATATAGAAGCAATGCTCTTACAGTAAATCAAAACAGCTATTATTTCTTATATGATGGTGTTTATTGCAGGATTCAATCATATAAGCTGATAATCTTCTAAACTACTGTATTTGGAATTAATACATACTGCTGCAAGATTCTTTGACCCTCCGAGGCCACCAGGAAGCACCACTACATCATATGGTCCTTTCTTAACAGCGTCCACCAAACTTAAATCTGGGCACACTACAACATCACGACTGCATTTCACAGGGCTGTTTCCTGCCACCCCAGCCACAGTGACATTTACCTGTAAACACAAGTAACATGAACTGTTGAAAGAAATCAACGTATCATGAAATGATATCCAAAAGTGCATGAAATAAACAAGAATAAATTCATGAAGATAACAACAACAAATTAAACACTGCACCATGAGCAGCTATGCAGTGACAAACATATCGCTGCATCTAAGTTCTGAAATATAACACATACACAAGTGTTGTAACCATGTAAAACCAGACTTTCTAGATTAAAAAAAGCAACAATTCTTATGATACACAGAGAAATTCCTTTCCCTCCAAACAAAAGATATGGAATCACTTGTGCCCTTTCCGATTCAGCAAGTAGATGTTGCACAGAAACGCTGACTAACGATATTTTTGTTTTTCCTAAGTTTCCAATATGTCAATGTGGTGCTTACATGATTTGTACATGTGAGATAGTAATATGTGCAAAGAATTTTTTGTGAAGGCAAGTTTTCACCACTTGAGTGAAGTTTCCTATTTGAAGACAAACAATGTTTTTGCAAAGTATCCTACTTGAGCTTTCTATGTGAATTTTACACCAAGCACTCCACAATATATAATCAGTTGTGTATTCTTTGAGGCCTTCCAATATCTTGTTATTGTTACTTGGAATACTTTCATGGGCAGAACCAACGATTGTGAACTGTCTAAATATGAGGCTTGGCAATGAGTGAGCAACAATGGGCTAATCAGTGGACAAAATGTAAGTATTTACAACTTTAACCAATACACTTTCAGGGCTGCAGGTTCCAAAAATGCAATTAAACTAAGATACTTTGGCAAACCATTACAAAAGTGAGCATTAACTCATTTCACTGTTGTTGTGATTTATGCTGGTAGAGAAGCAGTGGCAAAAAATTGTTGCTTTTGTTTACACAGAGATGAATGTTTCCAAACATTTAACTGGTGACAGATGTTGCATACCACTACTCCTGATCATAATTCATTGTTCTGCCATACAAACATCTCTTAACTCACTAGAAAAAAATCTGCTTTAAACAAGAAGCTCATAACACTGGTGAGTTGTGTTGCAAACAATTTCTCTTTGGCACAATCTAGTCTGCAAATACAAAATCATTTAAGTAATATTCAACACAAACTCTCTTATACAAAATGGCAAGCTGCTGAAACTCTGATCCAAGCCCTGCATGAAATTCAGACATCTGTAATCAAACAAACACTATGCCCAGAAGAGGATAAATACTTTGAAGTCTGAAGGTTAATGGTCCTTCAAGAGCATAGTTCAGAAAAGGATACTATGAAAATGTGTGCCATGAAAACCACACTCCTCAGATCACTCTGAAATTTAAAACCAGTGAAAGACAGATTATCATTATTAATACTCTGCCATCCGGTGACACCACAGTGGTGTCAATCGCAAAATAGCGGTCAACAGCTGGAGACACCACAGTGGTGCCATCAGCATAGTATCGTACAGTGGCTGGCGACAGCACTTCAGTATCTTTTGCATTCTGTTGGTGTTTTGTTTAGGTAAAAATAAGTTACACACATCAACAAGTTATATACACTCCTGGAAATTGAAATAAGAACACCGTGAATTCATTGTCCCAGGAAGGGGAAACTTTATTGACACATTCCTGGGGTCAGATACATCACATGATCACACTGACAGAACCACAGGCACATAGACACAGGCAACAGAGCATGCACAATGTCGGCACTAGTACAGTGTATATCCACCTTTCGCAGCAATGCAGGCTGCTATTCTCCCATGGAGATGATCGTAGAGATGCTGGATGTAGTCCTGTGGAACGGCTTGCCATGCCATTTCCACCTGGCGCCTCAGTTGTACCAGCGTTCGTGCTGGACGTGCAGACCGCGTGAGACGACGCTTCATCCAGTCCCAAACATGCTCAATGGGGGACAGATCCGGAGATCTTGCTGGCCAGGGTAGTTGACTTACACCTTCTAGAGCACGTTGGGTGGCACGGGATACATGCGGACGTGCATTGTCCTGTTGGAACAGCAAGTTCCCTTGCCGGTCTAGGAATGGTAGAACGATGGGTTCGATGACGGTTTGGATGTACCGTGCACTATTCAGTGTCCCCTCGACGATCACCAGTGGTGTACGGCCAGTGTAGGAGATCGCTCCCCACACCATGATGCCAGGTGTTGGCCCTGTGTGCCTCGGTCGTATGCAGTCCTGATTGTGGCGCTCACCTGCACGGCGCCAAACACGCATACGACCATCATTGGCACCAAGGCAGAAGCGACTCTCATCGCTGAAGACGACACGTCTCCATTCGTCCCTCCATTCACGCCTGTCGCGACACCACTGGAGGCGGGCTGCACGATGTTGGGGCGTGAGCGGAAGACGGCCTAACGGTGTGCGGGACCGTAGCCCAGCTTCATGGAGACGGTTGCGAATGGTCCTCGCCGATACCCCAGGAGCAACAGTGTCCCTAATTTGCTGGGAAGTGGCGGTGCGGTCCCCTACGACACTGTATAGGATCCTACGGTCTTGGTGTGCATCCGTGCGTCGCTGCGGTCCGGTCCCAGGTCGACGGGCACGTGCACCTTCCGCCGACCACTGGCGACAACATCGATGTACTGTGGAGACCTCACGCCCCACGTGTTGAGCAATTCGGCGGTACGCCCACCCGGCCTCCCGCATGCCCACTATACGCCCTCGCTCAAAGTCCGTCAACTGCACATACGGTTCACGTCCACGCTGTCGCGGCATGCTACCAGTGTTAAAGACTGCGATGGAGGTCCGTATGCCACGGCAAACTGGCTGACACTGACGGCGGCGGTGCACAAATGCTGCGCAGCTAGCGCCATTCGACGGCCAACACCGCGGTTCCTGGTGTGTCCGCTGTGCCGTGCGTGTGATCATTGCTTGTACAGCCCTCTCGCAGTGTCCGGATATATATATATATATATATATATATATATATATATATATATATATATATATATATATATATATATATATATATATATATATAAAAAAACAAAGATGATGAGACTTACCAAACAAAAGCGCTGGCAGGTCGATAGACACACAAACATACACACAAAATTCAAGCTTTCGCAACATACAGTTGCTTCATCAGGAAAGAGGGAAGGAGAGGGAAAGACGAAAGGATGTGGGTTTTAAGGGAGAGGGTAAGGAGTCATTCCAACCCCGGAAGCAGAAAGACTTACCTTAGGGGGAAAAAAGGACAGGTATACACTCGCACACACACACATATCCATCCGCACATACACAGACACAAGCAGACATTTGTAAAGGCAAAGAGTTTGGGCAGAGATGTCAGTCGAGGAGGAAGTAAAGAGGCAAAGATGTTGTTGAAAGACAGGTGAGGTATGAGTGGCGGCAACTTGAAATTAGCGGAGGTTGGGGCCTGGCGGATAACGAGAAGAGAGGATATACTGAAGGGCAAGTTCCCATCTCCGGAGTTCTGACAGGTTGGTGTTAGTGGGAAGTATCCAGATAACCCGGACGGTGTAACACTGTGCCAAGATGTGCTGGCCGTGCACCAAGGCACGTTTAGCCACAGGGTGATCCTCATTACCAACAAACACTGTCTGCCTGTGTCCATTCATGCGAATGGACAGTTTGTTGCTGGTCATTCCCACATAGAAAGCTTCACAGTGTAGGCAGATCAGTTGGTAAATCACGTGGGTGCTTTCACACGTGGCTCTGCCTTTGATCGTGTATATAAGTAGTATATATAAGTACTTGTGCCCTTTTATTATGGCAGACGAAAGAGACGATGGGATTATTTATGATGAAATGCGCGGAGCAAAATTTGGAGGTTGCCACTACATCAGGTGCAGCTCATCATGATCCGGTTGACAGACTTTCCTGTCACATAAAGCAACACCAACTAATAGGCCTACGTATTTCCGAAACAAATAAAAGAAAACAAAAAAACTGCCATGTATGTTCCTAAAACAAAAAAACAACAAACTTAATAATCAAGTCTTGTGGAGCTGTGTTACTTCTTGGAGATTGTTTTGCTGCATATGATATGAAAGAGAAATACTAAGTACCAAAGACAACGCAAATAAACAAATATATGAGACAAACAAATTTTGTATTTATTTATGTATGCATATCTACGAAATTTCATGAAAGTAGGTGAACAGGGTTGAGAACTTATGAGGACTAACAATGATATTAGTAAAATGTAACAATTTATAATATCCTGATAATGTCAACAACAGCCAGCAGCAAGCCAAGTAATCAAAATTAGTGGTGCCGGCGCCAAGCGAATAAATTTGTTTGAGACATACGGACAGCAAAGTGTTAACAACCAGACCTACAAATAATAAATACGAATCAGATTACAGGGGATGGATAACTTTTGGGACGTACTGAATCAAAAGCTGGCCATAATTCCCAAACAAGTGCAAATTTTTAAAGGTGGCTTCAGCACCCGAGTACATTGAGGAAAAAGTTCAGGAAAATCATCAAAAGTTATCCACATGGGAAACAACCCAAAGCAAGAGACTGCTCAAAGAGTTCCAGGAAAAAGGTCAGACAAAGGAATTGTGACTTCACAAACATGAAAAAGAGGGTGACTGAGGCAGCCAATGAACTTGCAGAAACAAAGCACACTCCTGTTGGAATGATGCTGGCAAGTTTGTCACCAAAGAGATATTTTGTAACTGAAAACAGTATTGCTTCACTAAATCAGAAAGTAGTTGGGAAACCTACAAAATCCCTTACTGAAATGACAGAATAAAGTTTTGAAAGAAATGAAACCAGAGAATACTACAGCATATTCAAAAGGGAACTCACGAGTTACAACATCCAGCTATGTGCTTTCAAAAAAATGATGGTTCTCTGGTGACTGAAACAAAGAAAACCTATTAAACTACAAAAACCCCAAAGTCCCAGTGAAACAAAGGAACCCATACTCAGATTCCAGTATCCACACTACCCAACAAATACGAAATCAAATGAAACAGTGCCAAATTTAGAAACAAGATGACACCAGGAGAAAACTCAGCAGTTTTGGAAGTCTGGAAATATACCAACTGAAATGCTCCAAAAGCAAACAGAATTTGGAACGCAGATTGGAAAATACCCCTGATCCATCTATAAATATCAAGGGAACTTCAAGAAAAAGTCACTCACAAGCCAAAGAGATCCATAATAGGTGCAAACACTAACTGTTAGTCTTTGTAAACTTTAAGAAGGAATGCAGTTTGATATTGATAGACCCTGATGTCTTGTTAGACAACTTCAAGCACTTTCTGTTGAACATAATTGTTGGCCACAATCGTAGCCAATCTTGCAAGACACAAAATCCAAGTTACATTCTTAGGATGTTACACTATTTTACTAGGTACAGAAGTGCATGAAGGTGACATCTCTGTTGTTACTCAACTGCATCTTAAGGGAGAAGGGGGGATCCAAACTTAGTGCATATAAATGAATGACAACTAAACCCCACAGGAATAGAAACCAAACTTAAAAGAGATTGTTGGGAACTGTCTACCTTTTGCCAATGACACTGACATTCAGTGAAATAAAGAAGAAAACGCTAGGATCCAAACCAACCTGCTACAGGAAATTGCCAAACTGCCTAACAGGTATCCTTTGAGCAAACAGAGGTAATGATCAACATCAACGGTGTCCCACAAAAACCCATTCAAAATATGGGGACATCAATATAAAAGAAATTAGGGGAGATCATAAAAAAATAAAGTTTAGACTAAGAAGCATTGCATAGAGGAGTACATGGACTTGAGACAACCAATCAGACATCACAACCCAAGCACAACAAAAATGGGTTCCTGAGATCATCAGGATAATTCATGCACTATACAACAGTTCTGAAGCCCGTATTTCTGTAGTCAGCCAATATTCTGCATCTGAGTGGTACTCATCATCATCATCATCATCACAGGTCTGTATGGAACATACGCCTCTCCATCGTCTTCTGTCTCGCTACCATGTCTCCGTCTTCACCTTGGTCCATTCTTCTCCTTTCTTCTGGGTGTATTCCTCTATTCCTTTCAGCCATCTGTCTCTCGGTCTTCTCCTCTATTCTCTTAATGTGTCCATACCATCTCAGCCTTGATTTCTCTATTTCCTCCTGTAATGGTTCCACCTTCATTAACTCTCTGATCCTCTCATTTCTAAACCTGTCTATCTTTGTCACTCCAATACTGTTTCTCAAGAATTTCATCTCACTGGCTTGTACTTTGCTTTTCTCTCTTGCTTTCATAACCCAGGTTTCTGATGCACATGTCAGGATTGGGAGATATTATGACCTGTATATAACCTATTTACTGATTTGGGGTACATCCTTGCTCCATATCAGGCTTCTGACACTCTTCTGAAATGCTTCCACTTTTCTCCCCCGCTCGTTTATTTCTCTGGCTTTTTTCCATCTTCCTGTATCAGACTTCCTAGGTACTTTAAACTCTCCACTCTTCTCAATTGTTCCTCACCAACTGTTATTCCAGTTGTTCCTCTCTCCATCTTTCTTGTTGTGATAATCATCTCACTCTTTCTTATACTAAATATCATCCCATATTCTTGTATTATTCGTTCCCATACGTCCAACTGCTCTTGTGCTTCCTCCTCCTTATTCCCCCAAATTATCAGATCATCTGCAAACACCATAGCTTTCGTCTTCCTTTCACCAATTACTTGTGCTACTGTACTCATTATATCATCCATCACTACACTGAAGAGTGATGGTGAAAGTGCACTTTCCTGCCTCAAGCCATTCTTCTGTTCAATCCAAGCTGATCTCTCTCCTACAACTTTCACACAGCTCACACTTCCTGGTACATTTCCTTTATCCTCCAAATAATCTGTTTTGCTACTCCTCTGTTTCCCAGGGCTTTCCACACTTAGCTTCTACGTACACTACCATACGCTTTTTCAATGTACAGGAAGGTCATTAGTAGAGCTATTCCACATTCATAGTTCTGTTACTGTAGTTGTTTTACAGCAAAAATTAGATCCATCATGGAGCTTCCTGTTCTGAAGCCATGTTGCTATTCTCTCATTTTTCCTTCTAATTTTGCCCGAATTCATGCTTCGAAAATTTTCTCAAAAATCTTTGCATAATAACTCATCAATGTTATCCCCCGATAGATCTTGCACTCTTTTCTATTTCCCTTCTTAAAGATCGAGACAATTATTCCCTTCTTCCAGTCTTCTGGGATCATCATCTGTCTCCACACAATATTCATTACTCAATATAGCCATTGTATCTCCACCTCTCCTGCTGCTCTCACCATCTCTACACTTAGCTCATCCAGACCTGGTGACTTCACTCCCTTCATCTTCCCAAATGCCTCTTCTACTTCTCCTCATGTAAGGTCTTTTTCTATTTGCTATTCCTCCCTTTTTTCTACTCGGCTCGTTCCTCTGAGGAGAAAAAAAGGAGGAACAGTGGTACTAAGAAACTCTAGCCAATGAAGAACATAAAATCATTAAAAGAGTCTACAGTCATAAATTCACTGGACAATGTAATACTCTGACTTGACAACTCCTTTTATTGTACAAACTTTACAGTTTTACACATTTCTACTGGAAGCATCATCAGAATCTGTCAGACAAAGAGATACAAATGACCAGTAGTACTTTTTATCACATTTACTGATTCTATAGATTACATAGAAAATAAATGTGTGCCTAATACTACTACTTCTACATTAGTCCATAGTACATTTTATTACATGTGTAGATTTCATTTATTTTACCAAAAATGTACACTTAATACTAAAACTATCTGAAGCTACACTATGTGATCAAAATTATCCAGACACCGGCTGAAACTGACTCAAGTTTGTGGTGCCCTTCATTGGTAATGCTGGAATTCAATATGGTGTTGTTCCATCCTTAGCCTTGATAACAGTCTCGCGGGCATACATTCAATCAGGTGCTAGAAAGTTTCTTGGGGAATGGCAGCCCATTCTTCATGAAGTGCTGCATTGAGGAGAGGAATCGATGTCAGTGGTGAGGCCTGGCACGAAGTCGGCATTCCAAAACATCCCAAAGGTGTTCTTTAGGATTCAGATCAGGACTCTGTGGAGGCCAGTCCATTACAGGGATGTTGTTGTTGTGTAACCACTTTGCCACAGTCCGTGCTCAGTCATGTTGAAAGATGCAATCGCCATCCCCGAATTGCTCTTCAACAGTGGGAAGCAAGAAGGTGCTAAAAACATCAATGTAGGCCTGTGCTGTGATAATGCCACGCAAAACGAGGGATGCAAGCCCCCTCCATGAAAAGCCCGGCCACATCATAAAACCACCGCCTCCGAATTTTACTGTCGACACTACACAGGCTGGCAGATGACATTCACCAGGCATTTGCCATACCCACACCCTGCCGTCAGATTGCCACATTGCGTACTATGATTCATCACTCCATACAATGTTTTTCCACTGTTCAGTCATCCAATGTTTCCACTCCATACAACCAAGCGAGGCGTCGTTTGGCACTTACTGGCATGATGTGTGGTGTATGAGCAGCTGCTCGACATTGAAATGAAAGCTGTTTCACCTCCTGCCTAACTGTCATAGTACTTGCAGTGGATCCTGATG
Organism: Schistocerca americana; assembly: GCF_021461395.2. NCBI lineage: Eukaryota > Metazoa > Arthropoda > Insecta > Orthoptera > Acrididae > Schistocerca > Schistocerca americana. Next base: position 851,403,058 of record NC_060119.1, read on the forward strand.
CAGTTTGGAATTCCTGTGTGATGACCTGGGTAGATGTGTGCCTATTACACATTACGACCCTCTGTAATTGTCGGCGGTCTCTGTCAGTCAACAGATGAGGTCAGTCTGTATGCTATTGTGTTGTATGTGTTCCTTCATGTTTCCACTTCACTATCAAATCAGAAACTGCGGACCTAGGGATGTTTAGGAGTGTGGAAATCTCACGTACAGACATATGACACAAGTGATACCCAATCACCTGACCACGTTCAAAGTCTGTGAGTTCTGCGGAGCATTCCATTCTGCTCTCTCATGATGTCTAATGACTACTGAGGTTGCTGATATGGAGTACCTGGCAGTACATGCCAGCACAATGCACGTAATATGAAAAACATATGTTTTTGGGGGTGTCCAGATACTGTTTATCACATAGTGTATATTCAAAAGCATGTCTTCACAAATGCCACCTAATTGCCACAGCTTGTTTTACTAAAGCTGGCCTTTGTCACTAAACAGAGCCACTCTTGTACACTGGAAATAATGAGATACTGTGTGCCTATGTCCTCTTAACACAACAAGTTTCACTATAATATATCTCTGTAAGATAACTTTTGATTTGTGTCTTTTTATCTCGTTGACTCTGAAGATGGCTAAAAGCCAAAATGTGTAGAATTGAAAAGTTTCTACTATTACAAAAAGTGATCAAGACAGAGCAGTACATTGTCTAATAAAAGACTCCTCGAAGAGCTGCAAAACAAAAGAGCACAAAATCATTAGAGGGCTACTGGTTTCCAATTACAACAAAGACTTTCATCAAAAAATACAACAGAGATGTTATCAATAAAGTAGGAAGTTTAATAGAAACAATGCACAAAACATGGGCAAAATTCTACTTTACAGCTTTACCTTCAAGTTCTTTTCATGAGATGTACATAAGAGGAAGCAATAGATTGGTTGATTCTTCCAGGAATGTGCACGTTGAGGATAATTACAATAAATCACACATTGATACACAACACCTTTCTTCTAGCACCTGACACCAGATCTAGGTGAGCATCTCCACTTGTATTCACTCTTCCTAAACAAAATTTGTAAGCTAACTTCTTCAAGGGTGGACTACTTTTCCCAAGGATTCTTCCAATAATCCTTGCACTTTCAATTCCTCTGTATACAAACTCCCAGATATTTAGTGTATGTGACTGCCTTGAGATAGAGTTCAGCAATCATGCAATCATAAAACACTAGAGATTTTTGACTATTTATGCACAATACATTGCATCTGTTTATTCTGAGAGTCAACTGCTAGTCTCTGCTCTAGGTGTTTATCATGTGCAAGTCTTCCTCCATTGGACTACAATTTTCTAACACTGTGACTACCCTGCACACAGCAGCAGCATCTGCAAACAACCTCATGGAGCTTCCAATGTCATCCATTAAGCCATTTATATATATTGTAAATAGCAATGGTCCTGAGCACTCCCTTGGAATATGAAGACCTCTCCATTGCAAATGTCATGCTGTTTTATTTCCTAGGAATTCACCCATCCAATCACAAAGATGGTCCTGTCTGATATTCCATAAGCTCATCCTGTTTCTATTATTATTACCCAATGGTACAGAACTGTACTGAAAGCCTTACAGGAACAAACTTGGTACCAGTATCTACTGCTTTCTAGGTCTTTTGGATAATCAGGGTGAGCTGGATTTCACACTATCATTGTTTGCAAAGTCTATGTTGATTCCTACAGAGGAGATTTAAGTCTCCAGAATGGTCATAATATGCACGTATAAAATGTGTTCTAAAATTCTACAATAGACTGATGTCAACTATAGTATACTCTTGATTATTTGGGGTAATGTGGGGGAGATTAAGTGCAAATAATCCAGACTTTCGTTTGAAAGTTTATCTAAGCTTCTGTGCATATGTACTGTAGGCCTGTTTATTTCTTAAAAAAATCTGTGATGTTGGTCTGCTTCCGAGAGGAGTTGACTTTTTTCACACAGCATTTCAAACTTTTCTTGCAGCAATAATTTCACTGTACTTTAACTCCCTTTGGCCCATATAATCTAAAACATCCAAAAATTGCAATGCTGTGCAACACCGACAAGGTCATTGTCATCATTCTGACTTTCACATTCAATGTCTTTTTCTTTGTTTTGTTGTGAAGCAACAGTCGCAATTTTGGCTCACTTACATACTGGAAGCCGGGTTCACATGAGTCGATCTTCAGCCACTCATTTAAGTTTACTTCACTGACATCTTTAGAACCATTTAAACCCATCGCACGATTCATTATTTGTGCAATTGTCATTCCTTCATCACTGAAACCATGAAAATCACTTTCTCCTATATCTGGATGAATGATCAAACTAGTAAATGTGGCTTGACTTGCTGCCAGGTGTCTAAAATCCCACATATGGCATCTAGAATTGTCAACTTCTTGCAGAAAACCACCAAATTATCCTCATCAACTAGCATTCTCAATAGAACAGCCCAGTAGCACTGTTTTACCAGTGCAATTACAGCTTGGTTCCATGGTTGTATAATAGCTGTCAAGTTACGGGGTAAAAACTTACTCACATGAGACCATCATCAGGTACAGCACTCTCACTGGGATGTGAAGGGATGCTATCATGCAATAAAGCAGACATCTGTGGCAATCTTTTCTCTTCTAGAAATTGCCAAACGTGTGGTACAAAGTGTGTGTGGAACCAATTTTTGAAAATTTCACTATCTATCCATGTTCCTTTTTGGTTCTAATAATACACATGGAGAACCTCAGCTGCAATATCCTAAAATCTAAAATGCTTCACCCCCCCCCCCCCCCCCTCCTCACACACACACACACACACACACACACTAGTAGTTTTACTTTGTGGTTCCAAGAAGCACAAAATTGTAATGCATTCTTTAGATGATTAACATTCAGTAGCAAAAATTCGCTCTTAAAGCAAGAATTGTGTTTGGTAGACATTTCCAATATAGACCATTTCCGTCTGCATTATAAATTTGGTCTGGCATTAAATTCTCTTCTTCCAAAAACTTCTGAAACTCTTCCCACAAGGAATCAACTGCTGCAACATCTCACCTGAGCAGCTCTCCTTGCACAGTAAGTTTGTTAATCCCGTGACACTGTTTGAATCTGGTTAGCTATCCAAATGAGCCATTACATTCTCTCTGTAACCCTCAGAGCTTCAGAAAAAAAGTAGCTTTTTCATTATACATCACGCCTGAAACAATGACACCACCTGCTTGTTTTTGGCTAAACCATTGCAAAGGGCAGCATCTAATTCATCAAATGTAGATCTCTTCATGCTTTTTCGTGGGGGTGCTCCTCAACTAGAATCACATTTCCTGACAAAATCCTGCATTTCTGCTTATTCTTTGTAGTGTCCCGAACAGTCTGCATTCCAATGCCTTAATCAGTTTCTCCCCCCCTCACATCTTTTGATTAATTCTAATTTTTTTAAATGACAACATGTTTGTTTGTTTCTCTGTCATCTCTTTCACAAGGCTAGCTGACAATAATGGAAACAGTACTCTGCTGTCATGTGTCAGGTTGTTAAAACAATAGAAATTGCATTTACTGTCATGTGGCAGGTTGTTTATTGCTACTTGCTAGAGAAAAATATTGCAATTTTGTTTTTAGATCTGCAAATAATTCACAGACTGGATAATCCACACACAAATAATCTGGAGTACACTGTATATAGTCCTAGAGTTGTTTCTGGCTGTTCAACAATCCCTCCTATTCTAATCCCTCCTTATTCTAATCAATGGTAACACTTCATTCTTTCAACAACCTACAGTAGACTGGTACTAGAAGAGATACAAGTTCTTTTGCATACTCTGTGAAGAATTGTATAGGTCTTACATCAAGCTGAGTTAACAATTTTAGCTGATTTTCTATCCCATGGTCTGGGTGTGGGACCTCACCATGTACGGTCGTGCTATGACGTATGCAGTTCTCTGTGATTAGTGGGAGCTGCCATTCTTTTCTCCAAGGCATGTTTGTGGGTTTCGGGTGGCAATAACCCACACTGTGTCAAGTGTTGGAACTTTAATTACTTAGCAAGTCAATTTGTAATGTCTCTTGCAGCGGTCTCTCCGCGATATTTACAGAAATTTTATAAATCATATAACTCAGTACATATCTCGAAATATCTCTTCTTATCTTACCGATTATCAAGGCAAAGTAGTTTCAAGCCCAATTATTCCTTGGAGCGTCCATTTACTCCATGGAATAGCTTCTCTGCTATCTATGTTTTCTCTTATGAAAAGAATGGGGGACTTCTTGCCGATTAGTCATGAAAGAAGGATGTATATGTATGTAACGTTGGTTGGTTGGTTGGTTGTTTGAGGTTAAAGGGACCAAACAGCAGGATCATCAGTCCCTTGTTTCAAATAGACTCCATTCTGCTAACGGGACATCTCAGTATAGTCAGAAAAATAAAACGGAAAAAGGGGAAACGTAAAAGGGCAGTCACGTTGTCATTAGTAAAAACAAATGAGGGAAGTTGGCAAGAGAACGAACCCAACACTATGCTGAAGCAGCATAGGCAAGACCACCTGTGACTTAAAAGGTACAACTGCTATAATGCAGAAAGTACGTATGGGAATAGAAAAACTAACCAAGCCTTAAAAAGAAGGGGTAAAAACAGAGTAAAAGGGAAAGAAAAGAGGATTCCGGTCAGGGAGGTGAATCGGGAATCTCTGAACACTGCCTACAGTGGGAGACACCCAAACACTCACCGCCCTGCCCCAACACCAGAGTGAGATTAAAAACTTTAAAACTGATAATAAAAACCACTGTCCCGGAGGAAACCTAGAACCAGAGAGACCATCCGGGAATCGTCAGCCAACATCAAAGGTAAAGTGTGGGGGAGTCTGTACTTAGCACGCAGAGCCAAAAGAAGGGGGCATTCAACCAAAATGTGGGCCACCGACTGGAAGGCTCCACAACCACATAGCGGGGGTGGCTCATCACGCAAAAGGAAACCATGGGTCAGCCTGGTATGGCCAATGCGGAGACGACACAGTGTGGTCGAGTCCTTGCGGGAGAGGCTAAAGGAAGAACGCCATGGGCCTGGATTCACCTTAATGGCACGAAGTTTATTAGACAGTGGAGTAGCCTCCCAAGAATTGGCCCATGACTGTGCAAAGTGGGATTTGATGTGAAGCCGTAAATCCGCTGCAGGAGGGGTTACAGAAAACGGGGGGTAAGTAACTGCTCCCCCAGCCAAACGATCAGCGAGCTCATTACCCGGGATACCCACATGGCCCGGGACCCATAGGAAGTCAATGGAACAAGCAGCACGGTGAAGATCAGCGAGATGGTCATGGATGGCAGAGACCAAGGGATGGCGCGAAAAACACCGGTCAATAGCAAGAAGGCCACTCATCGAGTCCGTACATAACAAAACGCGGTTGTGTTGGGATTGTTTAATAAAGGTAAGGGCCCGGGAAATTGCCATCAATTCCGCAGTAAACACCCCACATGAGGGTGGCAGTAGATGATTTTCCGTTCCAACAAAGGACGTGAAGGCATACCCAACATGATCAGCAGATTTAGAGCCATCAGTGTAAAAAACAACAGCATCCCGAAACTCCCATAAAATTTGGCGGAAAAAGGAACGGAACACCACCGGGCGGATGGAATCTTTCGGACCGCGGCGAAGATCCATCCGAATTCGAGGCCGAGGAACTAACCAAGGAGGGGTGGAGGGGAGGGAGCGAGGAAGACAGGACAAAGAAGGAAGCCGAAAATCACGGTTAAGAGACGCAAGGCGCAGCCCAACTGGTAAACCCGCCCGAGGGCGGGAGTCAGGCGGGCGACGTCCATGGTCTGGGAATAGGATAGAATAGGAAGGATGAGCGGGAGAAGAACGGATAGTAAGGGCATAAGACACCAGAAGCTGGGACCGCCGAACAGAAAGGGGGGGGGGGGGGGGATCCCAGCTTCAACCAGGAGACTATCAACAGGGCTAGTAGGGAAGGCACCGGTGGCCAAACGGATACCACGATGGTGGACTGGATCCAGCACGTGCAGCGTGGAAGGAGCAGCTGAACCATAAACTTGACAACCATAGTCCAAACGTGACAGAACTAGAGCACGATAAAGACGGAGGAGGAGGGAACGGTCCGCACCCCAAGAGGAGTGGGCAAGGAAGCGAAGGACATTGAGTTTACGGAAACATCCTACCTTCAGGAGTCTGATATGGGGCAGCCAAGTGAGCTTGTTGTCGAAAAGAAGACCTAGGAAACGAAACTGTGGAACCACAGGCAATCTTTGTGCAGCGAGATAGAGCTCTGGATCAGGGTGGACCGTAGTACGGCGACAGAAGTGGACCACCCGCGATTTTAAAGGAGAGAATTGAAACCCGTGTGAGAGGGTCCATGCAGAGGCACGCCGTATAGCCACCTGGAGCTGCCGTTCTGCAGATGGCATCGAGGAGGAACTAACCCAAATGCAGAAATCATCCACATACAGGGCAGGGGCGACCAAGGGACCGACAGAGGCCACAAGTCCATCAATAGCAATGAGGAAAAGAAGGACACTCAAGACAGAACCCCGTGGGATGCCCGTCTCCTGGGTCCGTGGAGAACTAAAAGCAGTACCAACTCGAACTCTGAATGACCGATGGATCAGGAACTGGCGGATAAAAATCGGGAGTGGGCCCCGAAGACCCCACTGATGAAGGGTTAGTAAGATGTGATGGCGCCAGGCCATGTCATAGGCCTTGCGAAGGTCAAAAAACACTGCAACCAAATGGCGGCGCTGGGAAAAAGCCTGCCGAACTGCGGATTCCAAGCGAAGCAAATGATCGATTGGAGATCGTCCCTCTCGGAAGCCACACTGGTAAGGGGACAATAGATCCCGAGATTCGAGGACCCAAGTGAGCCGACGGGCTACCAGCCGTTCAAGTAACTTACAACCAACATTGGTCAAACTAATTGACCGATAGCTGTCAACAGATAGGGGGTTCTGACCAGGCTTAAGGACAGGAACCACAATGCTATCCCTCCACTGAGAAGGGAAGTCACCCTGGAGCCAGATACGGTTAAACACCCGAAGAAGATGGTGCCGTTGTGGAGCACTGAGATGTTGAAGCAGCTGGTTATGAATGGAATCTGGGCCAGGGGCCGTATCATGAGAAGAAGATAGAGCAGAGAGAAATTCCCATTCAGTGAAAGGTTCGTTGTAAGATTCTGACTCACAAGTGGTGAAACATAAGGTGACAGCTTCAGCCTGCTGTTTTTGATGAAGGAAAGCAGCTGGATAGGAGGCCGACGCTGATGCCACTGCAAAATGGGTCGCAAGATGTTCTGCGAGAACTAATGGGTCCGTACAAATGCCATCTGGGAGGTGAAGGCCTGGGAGGGTGGACTGCCGATGGCAACCTTGGAGAGAGCGAAGTGTAGCCCATACCCGTGACAGAGGGACAGTGGAACCAAGGGAAGAAACGAATCGTTCCCAACATATCCGCTTGCTCTGTTTGATTAAATAACGGGCTTTAGCGCGAAGGCGCTTAAAGGTAGAAAGGCTGGCTACAGATGGGTGCCTCTTAAAGTGTTGCAAAGCTCGACGGCGATCACGGATGGCAATGGCAATGGCCGTACTCCACCACGGGACTTGCCGACGACGAAATTGTCCAGATGAGCGTGGGACAGCAAGGTTAGCAGCGCGAACAATCGCGTCAGACACGTCACGTAGGACGTCATCAATATAACCCGACAAAGAGGGAGAGAACTCGACCTGTGCAGTATATAGAGGCCAATCGGCGCGGTGGAAAGACCAACGAGGTAACCTGTCCATCGGGGAGCGGGAAGGGAGCGTGATAACCAAAGGTCGTCGTGTGGCGACCAGTGTAATGAAGGGAGGAGAGAGGGAGAAGAAAGAGAAAGATCAATGGCAGAAAAGGTACCATGACCAGCACTGAAATGAGTAGGGGAGCCATCATTAAGAAGGCACAGGTCGTGGTCTGCAATAAATTGGTCTATAAGAAGACCTCGTCTAGATGGAAAGGCACTGCCCCACAAAGGATGATGAGCATTAAAATCCCCAAGGAGGAGGAAGGGAGGAGGAAGTTGCTGAAGAAGGGTGGTTAAGGCAGCAGGTGTAAGAGTCCTGTCAGGAGGGAGATAAAGATTGCATACTGTGACTGCAGAGTCTAAGTGGACCCTAACAGCAACCGCTTCCAATGTAGTTTGGAGAGGAATCCACGTGCTAGCAAGGTCTGTACGGACCAACGTACAAACGCCACCAGAAGCCCGCAAGGGTCCGACCCGATTTCGACAGAAAACACGGAACCCACGGAGGGTCGGTGAGTGAGCATCAGTAAAATGAGATTCCTGGAGAACCACACAAGCTGCTGAGTAGGACGAAAGAAGGGATTTCAATTCCGGAAGGTGACGATAGTAGCCATTACAATTCCATTGGAGAACCACAGAACGATGGTTTAAATGAGGGCTGAACACGCTAAATCCAGTCATACCGCCGGGTCCCCACCCGTCACCGACAAGGAGGGGGCAACATCCATAAACGACAGGTCAGAATCCGGTTGTGAAGCCGGGGAAGCGACCTCCGGTGACACCAGAGGCTCTTTGTCCCGGGACTTATGTTTCTTCTTCTTTTCAGGCTGAGATCGAGGAGGGCTGTGTGGCATAATGGAGCCAGCTGCAGCAAGATCAGGAACAGAAAGAGACCGGGCGACCTGGGGGCCGATAGACCGCGGCTCTCGCGGTCGCCGCGCTGCAGCAGACCTTTGACCTGGAAGGTGCCGGGAAGGGGCATCCCGGGAGAGGCGCCCTTGACCGGCAGACGCCGAAGGAGTGGGACACTTCTCCGGCTGGGGAGGGGGAGCAGCGCCCAGAGGAGAAGGTGTGGGAGCTGCAGGGGAGGGGGGAAGGAGAGGGGTCCAGGATGGGGGTAAGGAAGGGGGAGGAAGGGATGAAGATGTAACCAAGGCGTAACTAGATGTCATGGACACAGGGTGCAATCGGGCATATTTCTTACGGGCCGCTGTGTAGCTTAAACGATCAAGAGACTTATACTCCTGTATCTTTTTTTCTTTCTTATAGACTCGGCAATCTGCTGAACGTGGAGAATGACTACCATGACAATTTACACATACAGGAGGGGGAACACAGGGACTCCCCTCATGGAGTGGACGTCCACAGTCACCACAGAGAGGGTCCTGGGTACAGCGAGAAGACATGTGGCCAAAACGCAAGCACTTAAAACACCGCATAGGAGGTGGGATGTACGGCTTCACATCACAGCGATAGACCATAATCTTAACTTTCTCAGGAAGGGTATCCCCTTCAAAGGCCAGGATAAAGGCACCAGTATCAATACGATTATCTTTAGGACCCTTCTGAACACGCCGAACAAAGTGAACACCCCGCCGTCCGAGATTGTCCCGAAGTTCCTCATCAGTTTGAAGGATGAGGTCTCTGTGAAAAATCACACCTTGTACCATATTTAGAGACTGGTGAGGGGTAATGGACACGGGAATTGTGCCAAGATGGGTACAGGCACGAAGGGCCGCAGATTGGGCAGCCGAAGCAGTTTTTATCAGTAACGAACCCGACCGCATCTTGCTCAGGGAGTCCACTTCGCCGAACTTGTCTTCAATGTGTTCCACAAAGAATAAAGGTTTGACACTGGTGAAAGTATCTCCATCAGTCCTGGTGCAAACTAGATAACGGGGGAAAGGTTTTGCCCCTAGACGACGGGCCTGACCCTCCTCCCAGGGGGTAGCCACGGAAGGGAAGGCCGAAGGGGCAAGAGAAGCAGCACTTGAGGAATCAGTACCACGCAAAGAGACGGCCGCAGAAGAGCGGCCAGAGTTTTGGACCCGTATGCGTTTCATCTGCATAGCGTCCGCCCTGATACCACCCACTCCGATCAGGGGCTCTCCTCACGGGCGCCACCCAGCCACAGCAAGGGCCGTCTGGCACGGCGGCCATTGCCGGGAGTTCCGATGCTCCAGGATGACGAGCAACCACTCCAAGGCATGCATGAGGAGGTCACAGCTCAGGTATCAGAAGTGTGATCCCTGTGTGTTCAGGGGGCTCAACCAAAAGGGTACATAGCGACCCCACCACACGGGCTGGCTACCGTGCTGGCTATGCACCCTAGCATCAGACAACGACGTAAAAGAAAAGGTGGAATGTACTAGGAGGGCACACGTCGGAGACACTAGGTAAGGTGCTCTTCCCCAAATGGCTCACACTACGGAAGAGAAATTTTGGAATGGAGGTCAAACCCCAGAGGGGGACCAAGGAATGCCAAAAGGAGGAGATGATTACGCAACAAAGCCGGAGTGTAAAACCAACAGAGCCAGGAGGATAGCGGGGGCCAACATAAGCAAGGACACCAATAGAGGGAGAGGAGAGGGCGAGGGGAAAGGGGTATGGAGGGGAAAGGAGGGGAAGGGAAAGGAAATGCAGCCCGGGAGAGAAAGAAGGCTGCAATGGCTCGGGGCCCCGTGCTCGCCACGCACGTATCCACGAAAGAGTTGTGGACCCCCTGGGGGGGTATGTAACGTTGAGCTAGTCGCCATCTTGATGAGATTCTGTATGAGAAGGAATTTAATACATGAACTAAACTAAAATAAGTGTGTTCGCGTATTATTTAACGGATTATTATTATTGACAGTGTCTGCTTACTACGCTGTGTTGCACGGGATCAGTGGGGAACGTCTGATTTACACTGGACGAACCTGCCGTTTTGTATGCTCAAGATATCCAGTTACTTCAAATAAATAGGCTAACACGGTCTTACCAGCAGATCTCCGGTCTTCCCCATGTGATCACCGAAAGTTAATAATTATTACAAATGTTTCCAGGAGATCGACTGTCAATTTTCGTCACACCGAGACTTCGAAATTGCTTCACTGCCTTATGGAATTTAAGTTAAGCTTAATTTAATCAGGATAGAACAGTATTGAACTGTGTGAATGTGATAAGCCTGCTTTGTCAATGAAAATTCCCTTAATATACGCATGTTTTTACTATCCTGATCAGTGAAGCGAAATCAGGCCGGTGTGAGAGAGGTTTTTAAATTTTAGATCCCATACAAAATATATTAAATTTGGCGACCGTTACAGGACACATTTTTGAGCATTACTTAAATATTGTGTGAATTTTATGTTGCATGTGCACGAGAGAAAAGAAGACGAGGCCTGTTCCAGAAGTCACAATTTCGCCACAACCTACGAGAACGTCGTTCAGGCCAGACAATGTACAATTAAATTTTTGTAGATAGAAATTTATAATGACTATTTAAATGTCTATCGGTTTGAATCAGATTGATTGGGTTGAACTTTAGATTGTTTATTACAAGTGAGTATTATGCAAAGTTTAGGTCAGTGACATTATTGACTCAGATGCGAGTGACTTTATATATTTGTTGTTCTGTGTATTAATGGTTCTTACTAGGGTGGCTTATAAAATGGCAATGCAACAGCAGAGCGAATCACAACAGCCCTCACCTGTTTCTGAGGTTAGTGAAACATTAGACGCTAGCTTAACTGAAGTAGTGCCTAGCGGCAGCATTAGTCAGGCCCCAAAACAAAGCTTAAGTGTTTCGATGTCATCTGAGCAGGACGAAATAAACCCATTGACTGTAATCATGCAGCAGTTAACACTGTTAGCCAAAAATGTAACAGACTTAACTAAAGCGCAAATAGAGACTAAAAGGGAATTAACTAAAGTGCAAATAGAGACTAAAAGGGAATTAACTAAAGCGCAAATAGAGACTAAAATGGAAATAAATGAACAATTAGCATCCAATAAAGTGGAATTAAATAATAAATTAGTAGAGAGTTTCCAGAAACTTGATGATAAATTAAATAAAACTGCGGAAGAATTGAAAATTCAGAATGAAAAGACAGAATTAAAATTAGCTGCTCAAATTGAGCAAGTCACTCAGCAGTGTAATGAAAATGCGAAGAAGTTACGCCTAGAGCTAACTGAGTATGTTGCTACTAAGCTTGATACTATTAAAGAGCAGGTCGAGTCAATCCCACAGATAGTTCAAGCACAAGGACAGATGCAATGTTCTATCACGGTAATTCCGGTATTAGTTGAAGATCAAGATGAGTTAAAGCAACAAGTAAACGAGATGTCAGCAGATATGCAGGATTTGAGACAATCACAAGACAAGATCCCGAAGGACATCCAAAATTTGGATAAATCCATAAATAACAAAGGAGAGACAAGACGAGGTTGATCATAAGGTAAACATTCTTGCGGGAAAATTCTCGCAGTTAAGTTTAGAAAGGAAAAGCATTTCTTCAGACAATATTGAACATACGGTCAGAGCAGCTATACAATCTATGACCGAGAGTTCTGAAGAAAATTTATTTAATAAAAGTTTTCGAGAAGCCAAAGAACAACTAGGCGAAGAACTTAAACAATGGAAAGAAAACATTGAGAGATCCTTAAATCTATCTCGAGAAGATTTGTGTTCCACACAAGGAAATGAACCCATGACAAGATCTATCAATGAAGCTACATTATTTACCCGATCAAGTACAGACAGGGACATTAATGCACACGTTCGTTTTTGCAATCAACATCAATCACAACACTATGAGGGTAGTCATAATGCCTGTAACTGTAAAAGCAATACTGAGGAGAAAATGCTGAAACAACGTCAATTCCACATCTACAACCCAGACAAGAAAAATGTTCATTCCGTAGTGTTTATAAGAAGTTTTAGGGGAGTACTGCCAAAAATTTGGAGTGAGTAGCAAAAGGTTAGTTTCATGACCTGTTATATTCAGGGGTCAGGAGCTATATGGGCATCTGATATGATATCAACTTGGGACACATATGAAGATTTTGAACGAGCATTTTTATCCAAATACTGGTCCGAAGGAGTACAAGAACGTTTAAGGCAGGAGGTATTATACCTGGAACCTTTTTCTTTTTCACGTGGGTCTTTAAAGAAATACTTTGAGAAATATATAAACAAATCGCGGTATTGGGATAAGCCTATGCCTCTACAAGACGTGATTGGCATATTAAAATCTCGACTTCCGGCCAGCATCAGAAATAGAATGCTGTATATTAATGAGCATGACCTTGACTCTTTCATGACCACGCTTAACACTATAGATATGATCGAGGAAGATGAACATCGGCCAAGACAACCGGTTATGCAGAGGAGAGCGATTGAGGCGCCAAATGCAAACCGGAATGGTAACGGATTTAATAATTATTATACTAGGAATAGTCAGAGATTCAACGGAAACAATTGCAACGGAAATGGAAATTTCAATAACAGTGCTGCGAGGGGCAGATTCAGAGACAATCTAACAGGTCGCAGATACAACCCAATGTTTGGAAATGCAAGAGATTATCAGAACCAGCAGTTTTCAAATAATAATAATAATAATGCGTACAGAAATTCTGACACTCGATTTGAAGCAAATAACACAACCAGTCATCAACAACAACCAGTCATAACAGAAGTAGTAGATGATTCAAGAGGAAATAATAATCGACATTTAAACTGAAGAGGGCCGCTTTATGCTCCGTAAAGTCGTCCGGGGAATACAAAAGGGGCAAACCTGTTTTAAACGAAATTAATTCCGTGGCAATGTTGAGATATAATGAAGGCGAATTAATGACAGATGAATTGACAAGAGACTTAGAGGCCTGTGTAGTCAAAGATAAAAGGGTTCCTGTGTCTGAGATCATCACAGAAGTGGGAGGAATTTTAACCAATGTTGTATTGGACACAGCTTCATCTACAGATGTAGTATCCGGAACTTTGTTTCGCAGAATTAGTAAAATTAAGAAAATCCCTGTCCTACCAGTACAAAATTGCCGAGTTATAGGTGCAGTGGGAGCAAAATCCAGGAACGTCAAGATACAAACGCTTATAGAGATAAAATTGGGAAATGTAGCTAAACAATGCACATTCCTTGTAGTGGAAAAGTTGTTAGTAGATTGTATTCTTGGCATTGGAACTTTGCAAGCCTGCAATTGCAAGTTGGACTTGGTAGAAGGAAAGGTGCATTTTAAAATCGAAGATCAATTTGTTACACTGATCTTACTGAGAAAGGAGGCAGTGTACGAGCGATATTTCCATGGTGCTGCTGTGCAGTTGATTTGTGCTGAAAATAATAATATGTGCCGACTACCGATCAAGTCAATTCAAGAAGAGGATTTCAGACAAACAGTCGAACAGAAGATTGCTGAGTCAGATTGCCTAACGGATAGTCAGAGGGAACAATTATTCAATATATTAACAGAATATGAGTCAGTTTTCGATGAAAAGCCCGGAATTATTAGAGGATATGTTTGTACATTACAGATTAAGCTCCATAAGACATTTTGCCACACACACTATCCCATTCCCTGGCGATTAAAACAACCAGTTCAGGAAGAGATACAAAAAATGTTAAACTGGAATCTTATTGAACCGTCAAACAGCCCATATTGTCCTCCGTTGCTTGTTGTACCAAAGCCAGGAGGAAAAGTTCGACTGGTATTAGATGCAAGGGAAATTAACAAAATTATAGTACCTGTGCGCACACATCCGGAGAACATCGATGAGTTAATACAGAAATTTCAAGATGTATCCTATTTAACCAGTATTGATTTGAGAAGTTCGTTCTGGCAAGTCCAGTTAGACAACGACTCAAGAAAATATACTGCTTTTATATATGGAGGGAGAAGCTATCAGTTCAAGGTCATTCCGTTTGGTCTCATTATCAGCTCTGGAGTTTTTATTTCTGCATTGGTCTATGCCCTAGGACCAGAACTACGTAGTCGAATAACAATTTTTGTGGACGATCTATTAATTGCCTCTAAAACTTGGGAGGAACATGTACAACTTATTAGGAGGATTTTTGCTGTGTTCAAACAAACTGGTATAACTGCAAATCTAAAAAAATCCCAATTTTCTCTACAGAGAATTAAATTCTTAGGACATATGATTAATGCAAAAGGAATTCTTCGAACAGAAGCGAAGATTAGTGCGATAAAAAATTTTCCAACTCCAAGAAACAGAAGACAACTGAAAGACTTTATAGGCTTGGCTTCATTTTTTCGGCGATTTATTAAAACTCAAGCAATGAACTCTGAAGCACTAAACCGGCTCCTGAGGAAAGATGTACCATGGCAATGGTCTAATGATTGTGAAAAGGCTTTTTGTGAAATTAAGGATCAACTGATAAATGCTCCGTTATTATACCACCCTGATATGAATGTTGGATTCTGTTTAGCCACTGATTCATCAGATGTCGGATTAGGATCTTGTCTATTTCAAATTAGGTACATCGATGGTGTAAAAACCTTTTGTCCAATTGCATTTGCTAGCAGAGTTTTATCCACCTGTGAAAGAGCATATACCACTACGGAATTAGAAGCTTTAGCAGTTATTTGGTCTTTGAAAAGGTTTAATTATTATGTATATGGCTCAAGGATAGCCGTTTATTGTGACCACCAATCACTAGCCTTTTTACAAACTTGTAAGTTGCTGCATCCTCGCTTGTCAAGATGGACGCTGGCGCTGCAAGAATATCAGTTTCAAATTATTCATGTAGCCGGAAAAGAAAATATTATAGCTGATGCGTTGTCAAGATCTCCAGAAGGAATAACACCTGAACTGGATGTAAATAATAAGGCAGAATTTCCAGTGCTTCTTCTTCAAGAAAACAATTACAAGTTATATTATATTCATTTATGTAAGACAATGGCTCAGCTTCAGAAGAAGGATCGACGATGGAATGCTATAATACGACAATTCAATCAACAAAATCCTATGGTCAATTTGGAATACTCCCGGCTTGTGAATAAATTTTATTTTTTAAATCTGGGAAGGCTGAGAATCCAAAGTGGTGTGTCTGCATACCCGAAGAATATGAAGAACGATTAATTTGGTTTACACATTTGACCTGGGGTCATGTTGGTGTTGTAAAGTGTGCTAATAAGATTAGATATTATTGTTACTTCCCAAATATAAGGCGAAAAGTGCACAAAGTCATCCAGAAATGTATTCTCTGTCAAAAGGCTACGCTGGACAACAAGGGAAATAAAATTGCGCTTCACTCAATAATACCTGAAGCACCAAGATCACTTATATCATGTGATATTTGTGGACCACTTCCTAGAGCCAGAGGTGGTGTTAAGTACATTATTGGATTCTGTGATGTGTTTACAAAATATGTTAAACTATATCCTATAAAATCAGCAACTGCAAGAGCTGCCGCAGTAAAATTTGTAAATGACTACATTCCTCATGCAGGGATTCCAAAATCTATAATCTCCAACAATGCGAAGATATTTACTGGATATTTATGGAGAAAATTAGTATCACAACTAGGAATAAAACAGATATTTACATCTTGCTATCATCCACAAGGGAATTTAATTGAACGGGTTTTTCGAGAACTAAACAGATTCATGAGAACGTACTGTCATGATAAACAAACTACCTGGATAAACTATTTGACCGAGTTTGAGCAGATTTATAATAATTTACCTCATAGTTCTACAAACTTTACCCCGAATGAACTGATGTTCAGAGATAACGAAAGAAACTTTTGGGTAGATAGCTTGCCTAAACTTGAGGACACCAAAATGTCATGGGAAGAAAAAATTCGCAATGCTCTCATTAATATTACGGAGAAAGCAAGACAGCGAAAGGAAATCCATGACAGAAACATCAAACGGATTCAGACTTTCAATATCGGACAAAAAATTCTTTTAAGAAGACACATCAAGTCATCAAGGTTGAAGAAGACCATCAGAAAATGGAATCTAATTTATACAGGTCCATACATAGTAGTTGATATACCGAATCCTGGTCCGTATTTATTAGCATATCCAGATTTTGGAAGAATAAAAGGATTATTTCCCCATGTAGACCTAAAGAGGTACTTTTAAGAAAAGTGTTTCAAATTAAATGAAAAGTCTGTATGAAGTATTTGGGTGTTAAAAATGAAGTGCGAAGGACAGTATGCCTCAGCTACTGTGATAGGTTAAATGACAGCATGCCAAGCATCTGTGATAGTTCAATGAACAGTAAGCGATTGCTTCTGTGATGGTATAGGAATATTTAGAAAAGTAAGTGGAACTGTAGCTATTGCTGCTGTGAAGACTTACGGTTTATCTGTCTACACGATGATCACCAAAGAAGCTTGTGCGTGTGAAATAATATACATTCAGGGAGTGTTAATTTCCAGTGAGAATAAGTTTACTGCAACTATATGGTCGAATACGGCGCTTGCGTGTGAAGTTAGTGTTTGTAAATTGACAGTTCACAGGAGAACAAATGAACTGCGTTAGGAAATTAGAATCGATTGCTACTGTCCACAGATATAAAGACTCGCTGGTTTTTTTTTGGCGCGAGCTAAATTCTATTCAAGAGAATTTAATTAACCAGCTTAGTGTGTGTTTATAAAATTAGAGTTAATAACAAAGTTCTATAATGTGTCACTTTCCAGTTGGATTTGTTTATTGTTATATTGCATTCATATATGTTCATGAGAAAATGCGGCATTTGGAGTATAAAAGAGAAAAATTAATTTCAGTTGGAGGTGTCATGCAGCAAGACTTAATCAAACGTTCTCTTTCAGCAAAATTTCATTTTAATCATGTATGAGTAAGATATAATTTTTTTTTTTTTGGAAATTGTCTCCAATAATAAAGTTTTTAACATTCTGACATGCTATCCACATTCGTACTTGAAACCAAATTAGGAAAGATTCAGATCTACTTCCACCTGGAAAAGCCAACGAAAAATAAATAAATAAATAATTAAAACCAGGATTAGAACCTTTCGGCTTACTCAAGAAGATGGATGAAATTATCCATGTTTTCAAAATTGTTTTCCGATCTGGAGTTGTGATATTGTGCAACTACAGTATCGATTAAGACACCTAAGTGTGGAAAGTATAAGACGAATGGATTTTCCCATTCCTCAGATGGAAGATTGGATGGATCAGGTCCATATTTGAGTTCAAAATGAATCTGGAAAATTTGGACTAACCATTCTCTTCCAGGAATCTTTAATAGTCGACCATTCCTTAGACGAATTTCGATTGTTTCATGCCACAATCCTGAGTACCTGTTCCTGAGGTTCCTTCTGGTCTCTCAAATCCGTTACGTCTCCTGTCCGGTACGCCAATGCGACGCCTGTCCTCCGTGCCGTGTCCCATGTTCCTGTTCAATCAGTTTCACCGCAGTTCAGCAAGACATCGATGAAGAAAAATTTTCAGAAGATTGTAAAAAAAATTTGCATGTGTAAAGTTTTTTTTTGGCTATGAAGCAGATTTTATCTTTCCTATGAATTCTAGATAACTCTCAAATTTCTAAATTATTCTGTCTTTCCTATCATCTGTGATACCTAGTTGGGGTCTAAGCCTCCAGGTTTTCCGGGGTTTCCCTGTGAAGGCCAGTTCCTGAATAGGTAGACCTGATGAACAACTATCTAAGTCCATCTTCCCTGGTTGTGTACGTGGGATGCGGGTATGCCCCAGTACACATGAAAGCAACAACTAGGTATCTAGGTAACGAAGATACCAAATCCCTTTCAATTCTTGTAATCAAAAAATTCTTACTAACTTCTTAAAATTTATAGGAACATATGTTCCACAAATTCTAACTAGTTAGCTAAGCCAATAGTTAGCTCGCAAAGTGGATACATATCAACTTTGCTCGCTGCGAGGTGCGATGTAATGTCTCTTGCAGCGGCCTCTCCGCGATATTTACAGAAATTTTATAAATCATATAACTCAGTACATATCTCGAAATATCTCTTCTTATCTTACCGATTATCAAGGCAAAGTAGTTTCAAGTCCAATTATTCCTTGGAGCGTCCAGTTACTCCATGGAATAGCTTCTCTGCTATCTATGTTTTCTCTTATGAAAAGAATGGGGGACTTCTTGCCGATTAGTCGTGAAAGAAGGATGTATATGTATGTAACGTTGAGCTAGTCGCCATCTTGATGAGATTCTGTATGAGAAGGAATTTAATACATGAACTAAACTAAAGTAAGTGTGTTCGCGTATTATTTAACGGATTATTATTATTGACAGTGTCTACTTACTACGCTGTGTTGCACGGGATCAGTGGGGAACGTCTGATTTACACTGGCCGAACCTGCCGTTTTGTATGCTCAAGATATCCAGTTACTTCAAATAAATAGGCTAACACGGTCTTACCAGCAGATCTCCAGTCTTCCCCATGTGATCACCGAAAGTTAATAATTATTACAAATGTTTCCAGGAGATCGACTGTCAATTTTCGTCGCACCGAGACTTCGAAATTGCTTCACTGCCTTTTGGAATTTAAGTTAAGCTTAATTTAATCAGGATAGAACAGTATTGAACTGTGTGAATGTGATAAGCCTGCTTTGTCAATGAAAATTCCCTTAATATACGCATGTTTTTACTATCCTGATCAGTGAAGCTAAATCAGGCCTAAATCAGGCCGGTGTGAGAGAGGTTTTTAAATTTTAGATCCCATACAAAATATATTAAAAATTGCAACTGAAGGAACTTTGTGTCGAGTCTCTGGTGAGTGAGAACTTTGTGCTGAGGTGCTTGGTCTCAAGATCACAAGTTCTGGTATTGTTTTTGTGTCCAATTTTTTTGGCAACATGCAGCCTCCACATAGTGAAACTGTGGGGCCTTTGATTATTTCGTGAGTCCGCTGCAACTTACAATTTTTCCGTGATCATAGACAAACTGTAACATTGTATAAGGAAATGTGTTAATACAACTAAATAGTTCGAACAATTAATGATTGCTTAATTGAGAGGCTTTATACGACCAAAGAGCAAGGTCATCAGTACTGTGATTCTGAAATTACTCACATAAGAAAGAGGGTCCGCTAAAAATGGACAGATCTAGTCTGGGGAGTCAAATTATAAAATCATGAAGGTAAAATTACAGTAAAAAGCATAAAAGGTGAGACCAAATCAAAAAACCAGAAAAAAAGAGCAGCTTTCCATGGGGGAGTGGTCATGGGGTCCCAGACTGAGAAGACCTGAACAGAGGTCCCAACAACAACCACCCTGACCCTGCTCCTGGAGGAAAGCAAAACCTTATGTTTGGAAATAAGAACAACTTTCACTGAGGAAACTGAGGACCAGTTCAAGCATCTGTGAAACATCTGCTAATATTAAAATTAAGGAATCTGGAAGACTATACTTAGCACAATGGGCCAAAGAAGGGGACATTCTACCAACACGTGGGATACCGTCAGTCTGGCTCCACAACCACATTAGCTGATTATGAGGAAACTATGGGTGAGCCTGGTACGGCCAAGGCACAGATGGCATAAAACAGTGGACTCCTCCTGAAAGGAACAGAAGGAAGAGTGCCAAACTGCAGCAGACTCCTTGATCGTATGGAGTTTTATACTGTGAGCTGTAGCACACCAGATATCGTCCCACTTCTGGGCAAATAGAGATTTGACGGAGATCCGCATACCCACAGCTGGAATCATGAAAGGGAATGGGTGTTAAGTATCTGCTTCCCTAGCCATACGGTCAGCCAATTCATTCCCCAGGATGCCCACATGACTTGGGACCCAGAGAAAGACAACTGAGCAGGTGGCACAACCAAGGGCGGAGAGAAGGTCATGGATAGCAGAGACTAAAGGGTGATGAGAGTAGCATGAGTCAATAGCCTACAGGCTGCTCATTGAGCCGGTACAAATTAAAACACTGTGGAGAGAGGCCTGAGAAACAAAATGAAGAATTCTGTGAATGACTAGGAGCTCTCCTGTGAACACACTAGATGATCCCGCAATAAATGATGTTCTAATCCAGCAGGAGACATGAAAGCATATTCAAACCTATCTATTGTCTCAGAAACATCAGTATACATACAAGGGGAGGGAATACATGGGGCGCATTCCAGTGAGAGGAGATGGAGATCCCAACGGAGGGAAGTGAGACGCATTCCAACCGGCAATCCCAACCATGGGTGGTTGTCAGGAGGGAGACCTCCCTCGTTTGCAAAGAGGACATGGTACATGGGATGGTCTGGGAATTGTCAAATGGCAATTGCACAAGAAACAAGGAGTAGACTCCATCAAATTTGTAGAAGGGCAATCCCCACTTCTGCGAGGAGACTATTGCTGGGACTAGTGCGAACGGCACCAACAGTCTGAACAATTAATCAGAAATTGAGAGCAATACTTTGAATATGCTTTACAAATTTGGCTGTCTGCTTGCATTCATTGCCGTGCCATTACTACAGTCTTGTTACAGTGAATAAACAACTGAAATTCAAAGATATTTGCTGTTGCCTAACTAATTTGTTATAAACAACTCCAGCTACATACTTTTAATTTTATCACACTTAACAATCTGCAAAAATCTTATAACCTTGTAATCTTTTCGGACAGGAACTGTTTTGCAGCAGTGTGCAATGAGTCTGTAGACTGCATTTGATGGGACAAAAGTCAAGTAAAACCAACAGCATATTTATCCAACCTGAGGTGCTTTTATCAAAACAGAGTGATAGCCAATAATATATCACAAAGAGAGGCCCCAGTACCAATCCACACAATTCAGAAAAGCATGTGTTCATGGGGCGAATCCAGATGGCACACGCGGTGATGCTGGTACTGAAGTTGAGCACGTCATGCTGGGCAATGTGCTCAGCAACTGGGTGGTCCAGCTGCCTCTTGGTTAGTGTTTGGTGCTGTCTTTTCGTGTGGACATCAGCATGTTAGTCGTTGAGGCCACACAGAATTCTGCAAGGGATTGCAGCTAAGATGGTAGATCACAAGGACCCTGATATTACAAGTGGCCCCGCCTTTTCTAACCTATTCTGCCTAGAAACAATACCATTTATGATCACTCGCACTGTGGCAATGTGGAGACCAGCGAAACAAATTGTCAGTTGTAGAGGTCGATCACTGCAAAGTTCAAGAATTGAACAGCTAGTCAAAAACAAAGAACTGAATGTAGTCAAGTCTTCCTAAGTGTGCACAAATAGTCAAGGAAGCAATCTGAATCCAAACATAATATAGGCAAGATCAATTAGTCTATTAATCAATGGCTTGTCGTGGCCTGCTCTTAGGCAAGAGCTCTGACCAATCTCCATAGTATAAAAGACAACGCCCTAGCAAATCACAGCCTGTTTCTGTTACTACTTTGTGTGACATAACCAGGAATTCATGAAGGGTGTATTACTGATTTGCATCTAAGGCCCCACGTGACATGCTTATGGCTACAGTTGTGACCAGAGTATAAACCCGAAATATATCTGGCTTTAACTCCATTTGAACACTTGGGTTAGGTGGGAAATCAGTCCCTTTTGGATGCTAACACTCCCCTTTCTCTCTGCCCCTCCCCCCCTTTAATCAGCATACAGTGTTAGAAATGGACCAGCTTGTGCTGACTTCAGCGACGAAGAGCTGAGAGATATGTTAGAACCTCCACCAAAGGCCCCTGCAGCTAAAGGCCCCTGCAGCTGTTCCTCGACACAATAAGTTGGGTCAGAAGCAGGCGGAGGCAATAGGATTTCTGGTTGATCGATGAATTTGGGGAGTAACTTGGTCCTGCCTGCAGGGGAATGGGTGCCGGCCATGTTGTAGATGGGACAATAGTTTGGCTTACGTGGGCACCTTAATCTGAAAATGCTCGACCTCCATCAACTGAGTGGTGAGGGGGTCACTGGTGTTTGTGGGAATCAGAAGTGGCTTCCGTGGTGCAAGTGGTTCCACCTCCATCAGCTCCCATTGTTGGTCTTGTTGACCCCCTGTTGCTGCCTAGCATGAGGGCAGAACTTGTGGCAGTAACAGGCAGGCTTTGAGCAGGCTTGTCACGTGCATGGTTGCGTAGATCTTAACCAGTCAGTGGGTGCCGATAGGGAGAGGGAGAGGGATGGGGTGGGGTGGGGGTGGGGGGCAGTACATTTTGTCATGGCAGGAGGTGATTTTGATGAATGACAATCTAGTTCCAGCTGGCCGCAACCTTAAACATTTGTACCCCCTATTGCTAACGACAATGCCTTGGGTCAGGGCAGGGTCCTGAAGGATGAAGTACGAGCACAGACATGAGAGCCAATACAGTAATATGACTCTCTCTCTCTCTCTCTCTCTCTCTCTCTCTCTCTCTCTCTCTCTGTGTGTGTGTGTGTGTGTGTGTGTGTGTGTGTGTGTGTGTGTGTGTGTGTGTGTCGCAGCAGATTGAAGAGGGAGCGAGGCCTGCACCTATACGAAATATCTGGGCTATGTCCATTTATTGGGGTGGACCTGAAGGAGGCGAGGAAGCTGGGGAATGCTTCTCCGGAGTAGGCCATCATTATTAACTTGCTCATTTGATTTTCGAAGATTGTGACCATCTGCTCGGATTCTGAACTGGATGCAGGATGATATGCTAGCCGATGCCTCTTTCTCAATCTGTAAATAATTTCTCTGTGCTGCATTTGATATTTAGATTCAAATACAATGGGCTGTTCTGTCCTGATGGTGAATTTGCATATTTGTGGAGCAGCATGGCACCAATGCCACAATATGACGCAGCTTCTGCCAGGATGGAACATTGCTAAACAAGGCCCTATGGTACTTTTTAGCTTGCAAGAAAGCTTTCTGGAACAGATTTGATCATACATATTGAACACCTTTTTATGCAATTGATTAGGCAGATGGAAAATCTGAGCTGTGTTGGGAATAAATTTTGGATAATAATTTATTTTGTCTAGGAAAAACTGCAGTTCTTTGAGATTCTTAGGAGCTGGGAGCTGGTATGTTACTGACTGCCTCCACATGGTGACCTGTTGTAACAATGTATGCCCAAACAGTGTATTAACCACTAAAAACTGCTTCATGTGATCATCTCCAGGCAACTGAAAGTATCTGTCCACAAGATCTATCTTTGAAAAATAATGACCCCCAGCCAATTTTGCCAACAATTCCTCTGGCCTACGAAGTGGATATAGATCAACATTCACTTGAGCATTGATAGTAGACTGAAAATTGCTACATTTTCAAAGTGATCCATTTGGCTTCTTAACTACGGCCATGATTTTTGGCCACTGGCAATTTGATGCTGGGATATTACTCCTTTACTTCTCAATCTATCTAGTTAGACTTGGACTTGATCATGCATGGTGAAAAGCAATGGCATGCTCTATAAAACATAGGCACAGCTGGTTGCTTTAAGAACACACAGTCTTGGAAACCTATTGCACAATGTAATGCAAGTTTCAAAGAGTTTCTTACATTGCACACTTAAGATACCAAGTTCTCTGAATGGTACTGTAGTTGAAACTAGATTCAAATAGTCTTGAATATGGAAACCTTAAAGTGCAACAGTGCAACAATGTCAGTTGCTGTCCAAGAGCTGACCATTATCAAGGTTGGTTGCTGAGCTACATTTTTATACTTAGCTTGGACTACAATCTGACCACCAATGCAGCTGGAAATCTGCTGCTGCTCCATTAATTTCCAGCTGCAGCATGACCTTCTGCATCCCATCTGCTGCTGCTAGCAGCACTGGCAAGACAGCATGTAGCATGCTGATGGCCTTTGTTATTTTCACATGCCCGCCAAGGTTTGCAGCATACAAAACCGGGCAGTGATTCCATTGATACCATTGTCCACAACTTTAACACAATCTGACTGCACGAACTTCCCTGGTACCTTTGGACAATAACAGGGAAGAAATTGTTGTATGAGCTTCCACTGGCTTTGGGACACACCAACAGCCAACCAAGCACTTCTGTTTTTGCACATCTACCAACGATGAGAGCTTAATAAATGTAAACATGGTCCATAGTAGGCTGTAATGTGATTTTTATTTAATTATGCAATTAGCATAAGTATTTGTATGGAGTGTAGCCGTGTATGGAAGTGAAACGTGTACGATAAATAGTTTAGACAAGAAGAGAATAGAAGCTTTCGAAATGTGGTGCTACAGAAGAATGCTGAAGATTAGATGGGTAGATCATATAACTAATGAATAGAATTGGGGAGGAGAGGAGTTAGTGGCACAACTTGACTAGAAGAAGGGATCGGTTGGTAGGACATGTTCTGAGACATCGAGGGATCACCAATTTAATATTGGAGGGCAGTGTGGAGGGTAAAAATCGTAGAGGGAGACCAAGAGATGAATACACTAAGCAGATTCAGAAGGATGTAGGCTGCAGTAGGTACTGGGAGATGATGAAGCTTGCACAGGATAGTCTAGCATGGAGAACTGCATCAAACCAGTCTCAGGACTGAAGACAACAACAACAACAGCAACGACAACAACATGCAGTTAGCTAGTTTTGACTACTTGTCATTTACAAGCACTTGTAAAAACAACATGGAAAAGCACTACATTGTCTGTGTGCACCACATGTGTAACTAACACTTTACATACCTCACATTAAGACAAACATTACTGCACAAACCTGTGGTTGCAAGAAATTTGTGCACTAATATTTTATCTTAAAGTGAGGTGTGTAAAGTGTTAGTTATACATGTGATGCATGCAGACAATGTAGTGCTTTTCCACGTTGGTTTTACAAGTGCTTGACAATGACAAGTAGTCAAAATTAGCTAGTGACACAATTAAATAAAAATCACGTTACAGCCTACTGTGGATCAAGTTCATATTTTTTAAGCGTCTGGAAGCTGTGGACCCCTACAAATACCAAATTTTAACAATGAGAGCAGTGGACAGCTGACAACTGCACTAACTATGAATCTTGTGTCACCGGACTACTGGACAAACAGGTTCTGGGTAATTCAGACGATGATGATTGGACGTCATCAGTTGTTGGTACAGCACTATGGTAGCTTATAATACTAACAAAGATGACAACAGAAGTATCGGAAAACACATCTTGCACTGATGCAGCAACTTTGTGAGCTTTGGCAAGTATTACCACATTGCTCAGAATTGTATCAGGCGACAAAAGCCTAACTTCTCTATCAGGAGAAAGACATATAACAACATCATGAATTAACGAGTCTGCATACCATCCGCCACACTGTTTACAGGAAAAATCATACTAGTGTGCCAAGTCTTGCAAGTCAGCTGGCCATGCTGCATACGTCTGCTTACGTTACTTAACACAGTGATTAAATTTGAGCCTAGTTGCAACTAGTTGGGTTTGGCGACTATAACAGACAGTCAGCAAACCACAAACATCAGACAAGCTCAAACTACAGGATTATGAGAGTGGGTGTAGTTTTTGGACCACTTTGTACTGTTTATTGTTAGAAGACATTCAGCGAGCACTCTGATGTTCTAGGTCAGTGATTTGACTTGCCTTGCAGCGAAGAATAAAGCAATGTAACCACTGCACTTTCATTTGCCTTGTCAAAGTGAGGAATAGCAGAGGGGGAGGGGATGAATTGCAGCTACAAACTGTTGTTAGCTTTGTACAGTTGTAATAGCAATTTCTGCTGTTGCTGTTGGAATTCGAAATGCTGTTCTTGCTGCTGTTGCCATTGTAGCTGCAACTGGAGAAAAACAGGGTAGTAGCAGTAGTAGAGGGGTTTTTTGGGCACACGACAGCAAGGTCTTCAGCGCCCGTTCAGTAACATAGGAAGACGGGTGTCAAGAAAAAACTCAGAACATTTATATAAAACAGAACATAAAACATGGGGAACAATCAATGAAAAATATGTGCTCACCCACACCGAAGCATGGGATGAAGCAGGGCATCAGCAGTAAAACATGGACAACACAGGAAGAAAATGGTAGAGGGAGCTAAAACAATGTAGCAGATGGAAGTGGCTGGCTGACCGCAAGGGAAAAAGGGAGGAGTCAGCCACTCTGCAATACACTAAAACCTCCAGCCCAAAAGTTTAGGCCAGAGTCCAGACACATCACGAAACTTAAAAACCCTAGACACACACGTCTCATTGTTAGCTAAAACACAAGGCAGATCCCCATCAACTTGTGCTTCTGCCCTTGCATCACGGTATAAAATGCAGTCTGTTAAAATGTGCCGGACAGAGATGTGCACACCACAGGCATCACAAAACGGAGGAGTCTCCCGCCGTAATAAAAAGCTATGTGTGAGAGGACAGTGCCCGATCCGAAGACGTGTGAGAGCCACCTCTTCCTGCCTGAGCAACCGGCAGGAGGAACGCCACGGCCGAGTGGTTGACTTCACCAACCACAGTTTATTGGCCGTCACCGCTAGCCATTCGCCCTCCCACAACGCCATGCACTTCCTGTGGAGTGCAGCGATGACTAACTGCAAGGGGATAGGACACTGGACCACATCCTGCTCTCTGCAGGCCTCCTTGGCAGCCCGATCGGCCTGTTCATTGCCCCATATTCCGACCTGACCAGGCACCCAGCAGAAGGATACCTCTTTACCCCACCGTTGGAGCAAGTACAGTTGGTCATATATCAGCTGGACCATCTCCTCAGTCGGGTATAGGTTCTGCAGTGATTGTAAGGCACTAAGAGAATCGGAGCAGAGAAGAAATCGATCGCCCCGAACACGATGCATCTGCTCCAGTGCCTTCAGGATCGCGTGGAGCTCCGCTGCGAAAACGGTATATTCAGCAGGGAGGCGAATCCGGGTAACATGATCAGGGAACACCACAGAACAGCCAAGGAAATTCTCCTGTTTGGAGCCATCAGTGGAAACGACAGTAAAACTGTGATGGACATCTAAAATGTTAAAAAACAGAGATTGGAATGTAAAATCTGGTATGCCATCTTTCTTAAAATTAGTCAAATCTAAAATAAGTTTGGGACTCCGGAGGAGCCAAGGTGGAGATCTGCTCCAACCGCGACGTAAAACACGAAGACCAGCCATAGACATTGCACCGAGGCAATCCTGTGCGCGAATCCCATAGGGCTGCGTCGCACGTTGCCGGTTATGAAACAATCGTGCCAGAGGAGGCTGAGCAACGGTATGGTATGCAGGGGTGTATGGTGTGGACAAAGTTTTATACGCCTGGCGCACTGTAAGTAGCCGTCGCCGCATATGAAGTGGCGGTTCACCAGCCTCTGCACAGAGGCTTGGTATGGGGCTAGTTCGGAATGCCCCAGTGGCCAACCGAAGCCCTTCATGGGGCACAACGTCCAACATCCTTAAGTAGGAAGGCCTCGCAGCCCCGTACACCGTGCACCCATAATCGAGCCGAGATCGCGCAAACGCCCTGTAAAACTGGAGCAGACAAGTCCTGTCAGCTCCCCATGTACTGTGGCTAAGACATTTTAAAATACTTAAAGCCTTAAGAGACCGCCGTTTCAGGTCTTTAAGATGAGGTAACCACGAGAGCTTTGAGTCAAAAATGAGCCCCAGAAATCTCACCGTGTCTTTAAAAGTCAGAATAGTGTCCCTCATCCTCAAGTCAGAAAAGGTTAAAATCGAACGAGAACGGTTAAAAAGAACACATACAGACTTCTCGGTGGAAAACTTAAAACCACTCTTCTGCGCCCAGTCATCCAAACGCCTAATCGTAAGTTGCAACTGACGAGTTGTCGTTGCAAGGCTTGAAGAAGAGCAAAACAAAGAGAAATCATCCACAAACAAAGAACACTGGACAGGACTTTTCACTACGGATGTAATGCTATTAATAGCGATGGCAAAGAGAGTCACACTTAAAACGCTACCCTGAGGGACACCGTTCTCCTGCGCAAAGCGATCGGACAGGACGTCACCAATTCGGTATCTAAAATATCGTGGCGAGAGGAAAGACTGAATAAAAAGAGGAAGACAACCACGAAAACCCCATTCGTGAAGCTGCTCCAGGATGAGACGCCTCCAAGTGGTATCGTAGGCCTTTTTGATGTCGAAAAATACACCTAGAAGGTGATGACGGCGTAGGAAAGCTTGTTGTATAGCCGCCTCCAAGAGGGCAAGGTTATCGAAGGTTGATCGAAACCTCCTGAACCCACACTGAAAGCGTCTAAGGAGTTGCTGGGATTCTAACATCCAGACAAGGCGGCGGTTGACCATCTGCTCCAAGGTCTTCCCTATGCAACTAGTGAAGGCAACACTATGGTAGCTATGTGGGCTAGTGCGGTCTTTCCCAGGTTTTAAAAAAGGGATTAAAACAGCCTCACGCCACGCGTCAGGAAAGTGACCCGACGCCCAAATGGCATTAAAAAGTGCGAGGAGGATTTCTCTGTTGTGCATTGTGAGGTGCCATAGCATACTGTAATGGATCATGTCGTGACCAGGGGATGTGTCACGAGCTCCAGACAATGCAGAATCCAGCTCCCACAGAGGAAATGGGCAGTTGTAAACTTCATGAGAAGTGGACTGGAAGTCCAGACGACATCTCTCAGCAACGGCTCTATGGCGCTGGAAACCTGGATCCTGACTGGTTGTTGCAGTAACTGTGGCAAAATACGCTGCCATAGTCTGGGCAATGTCTCGCAGATCCGTGTGGAGAGTGCCGTTATTCATTACAGCAGCTATGGGGCACCTCCCTCCTCTGCCAGAAATTCTCCTGATGGTCTCCCACACAATGGAACTGTTGGTGGAACGATTAATGGTGTTCAGGAACTGTTGCCATGACCTCTTCTTGCTCTCACGAATAATGCGGCGACATCTTGCCCTCGCCACCCGAAAGGCTGCAAGATTCTCAGCAGCAGTCGGCCGACACTTGAACCGACGCAGAGCCGCACGCCTGGTCCTGATTGCAGAGATGCATTCGGCACTCCACCAAGGCACAGGTGGCCTCTTCCTGTGGCCTGTGGACTGTGGACTGTGGAATGGATGCTGCAGCGGCGTGGTGGACCGTTTTGGTAATATGATCCACCCACGCCTCAACATTCGCACAGTGTTCGAACTGGGCCAACTGGCTATAAAGTGTCCAATCAGCTCCACTGAGCACCCATCGTGGTGGTCTCCTTTCGGGGCCCACGCCATCTGGCAGGTGAATCCAGATTGGGAAATGATCAGTGCCGTGCAAGGCAGCGACCACTTCCCAGTGAGCACTGGTGGCAAGAGCTGGAGAGCAAAGCGAGAGATCAATGGCAGAGAACGACCCAGTCGCTGTGCAGAAATGAGTACTCTGTCCTCCATTGAGCAAGTAGGCACAGGATGACAGGAGAAGCCTCGCAATTGCTCTACCCCTGGGGCAGGTATGTGCAGAGCCCCAAAGCACATTGTGGGCATTAAAATCACCACAAATAATGAATGGCTAGGGGAGCTGCGTAAGAAGGTCGGTGAGAGCTGCTTCATCAAGTGCATCATGTGGGGGCAAGTAAAGCGAACATACAGTCAATGGATGACGCACGTGCACGGACACAGCGACGGCCTGTAAAGTCGTCGTAAGTGAGAGAGGCGAGGAGAGGTAGTCCGCCCTGACGAAAATACCTACGCCTCCTCTAGCTCTCTCTCCATGCAGGTCGTCCTTTTTGTGGAGCGTCTAGCCTCGGATCTCAGGAGAGTATGATGGATGGAAATAAGTCTCCTGGAGACATAGACACAGTGGTCTACCCTGAGATAGTAGACGAAGTTCCTCCACATGCGTCCTGAACCCTTTCAAGTTCCACTGAAGTATGGGAGCCATCCATGATGGGGGTAGCACCTTCATCCTGTCTCTCCGACGGGGCGGGGAGACCGCAGCGGGTGGATGGGCAGGCGTGGAGCGAGATGATTGCCCCACACATACATCATATTCCATGAACTCTGGGGAAGAGTCAGATGAAGCCTCACGTAAAACAACATCCGCATGGTCAGATGGTTTACCACGGGATTTGACCCGCTGTTGCTGCTGTACAGGAGCTTTCTGTGGTTTGGTGGGCTTTGGGGGAGCTGATGTGGGAGTGGTAATTGGCGCACTGGGCTTGGGAACAACCTCAGCCATTGGAGGCGCCAGGGGCTGGCCCAAGTTCGCCACTGTACCTTTGTTTGCCATTCGAGTAGGGGCTACTGGCTCTGAAACACTGCCTACATTGCAAGTGCACTGACAGCTGCTGGTGTTAGTGCCAACACTCACCACCTCGGTCTGCGTTGAGGCATCGACTATTGGAGTAGGCTTCTGAACCAGGGATGCAAAAGATGTAGCAAATGTGGGAGGTTGCATCGACTTATAGATCTTCTTGGCCTCACCATATGGGATACGCTTGGATGTTTTTATTTCCTGGACTTTGCGTTCCTCTAAAAATATTCGGCAGTCCCTACTCCAAACAGGGTGGTTTCCAGAGCAATTGATACATCTAGCTGGAGACGAGCAACCAACTCCTTCATGAGCAGCCTTACCACAGTTGCCACAAGTCGCTTCGCCTCTACACCCTAAGGTGGTATGCCCAAAATGCTGGCATTTAAAACAGCGCATTGGAGATGGGAAATAAGGCCGCACACTAAGGCGAAGGAAGCCAGCCTTAGTATGTTCGGGAAGTTTTGTGCTACCGAAGGTCAGAATAAAAGAGTCGGATTTCACAAGATTGCCATCAACCATCTTCATGATATTTTGAACATCAACGATCCCTTCCGGAGCCCGCTCACGTTGCAGTTCATCTTTGGGAATGTCGATTAGATCCCGGCATGTCACAACACCTTTGCTATAATTCAAGGTGCTGTGCAGTTCAGTGTCTATGGCATACTCCCCAAGGCATTTAGCAGCTTCCAGGTTAGGGCTTGCTTGGAAGTGGAAGTTTCCACGAGTAAGGTCCCATTACGCAAATGCTTCACTGATTTTAAGGAGCCACAGATGCCCTCCAAACCCTTTTGTATATAGAAGGGCGAAACCTTCTCAAAACTACCCTCCTTCCGTTTTACAATGAGAAACACATGCTGATTACCAGAATGCATTCTGTTACTAAGGACTTGACTTGTCAAAGACGTGCTGCAGTCAGGGGGACTGACTGCACGAGCCCTCTTCAGAGACTGGGTGTGAGAACCTTCCAGCGGCCCACCCTTTCCGCTGGGAGGAGGAAAAGAGGATTTCAAAGGATCCATCTCGGTCCCACGAGCAGTTAGGGAACTAGAAGTCCACCTAGACAGAGCCCCGTGTGCCTAGGTAAGCCTTATACAACTGGAGTGCGGCAGGTGCCCCAGAGGTTGCCTGCTTGCGACTGTTCCACCCCAACAGCCATGCATCTTATACGCGCGCAGAACACCGTAAGATTGAAGGGTTTTTATAGAGGTTTACCTTCCTCGCAATCCAGGCGGTCAAGCCAAGATTACCATTCCCCACAGCACACAACATTCCACCGCCGCACCATACGGTGGTCGCTGAAGCATGTCCGGGGGTTACGGTGATAGGAGACAGGCGGTGCTGACCAGTCCCCAGCTCAGGACCCCGGGGTCGCCAAGCCCGTACTCAGCAAATGAATGCTGAGCCCCTGGGGGCGGAGAAAAACAGGGTCCATACTTTAGTGAATAGTGGCATAATGTCCTTATCACCACTTTTCTATCCTACTCCACATTGGCAGAGCATAGTTTATTACTAGTTGCACTGGTGGTAAAACACAGCCTGGTGGAACAAAAAAATGTTCAAATGTGAGTGAAATCTTATGGGACTTAACTGCTAAGGTCATCAGTCCCTAAGCTTACACACTACTTAACCTAAATTATCCCAAGGACGAACACACACACCCATGCCCGAGGGAGGACTTGAACCTCCGCCGGGACCAGCTGCACAGTCTATGACTGCAGCACCTTAGACCGCTCGGCTAATCCTGTGCGGCTGGTGGAATAAATAGGTACTTCCTGAGGTTAATGAGAGCAGAGTTCATGAAGTCAACAGCTAGACAAAAACAAAGTCCAGGGCGTACCAAGGTCACCATAACCATGAACAAACAATCCATGGAGCAATCCGAATCAGAATGCAATACGGGCAAGGTCAGTCACTCTACTAATTGATGACACATACAAGGGTTTCAAGGAATTGGCTAGACTGACTGCCAAGTGTGGGGATGTGGTATTTACAGGCACTCTCACCTTAACTGATGGCCCATGTGATACGTGTGAGAAGCAGTGGCACCTCATGCAGGAGCCAGCTGTAGTGGGAGTATGTAGCCCAAGTACCTCTGCCCTGTCCTCCAAATTGATACTCTGATACATACTGACTTTCGTTGGGTATGAGATTTGTGTGACAGGACTGGAGTAGGTGATAGTGGGAGGATGTATTGGACAAGGATATTTTGTGGGTCAGGAGGGTGGCAGAATATTACTGTGGATGGGTGTGGACGAATATTCGGGAGGTTATTTCTCATTTCAGGGCACTATGAGATGTAGTTGAAACCCTGGCAGAGAATGTGAATAAATTGCTGCAGCCTTGGATGATACTGAATCACAAGTGGGGGTCCTCATTTGTGGCCATTCTGTGGGTACGTAGGGGATGGAGTAATTTTGGACTGTGAAAGTCTGAATGAGTCCTCTTCTCTAACCCCCTTACCCACCCTAGCCAACATCACTTCTCACCTCTGACACTGATGGGCCTTAGCATCCAGAGAGGGAGAGTGTGTGTGTGTGTGGGGGGGGGGGGGGGGGGGGTGGAGGGGAGGGGGGGAGCACGTGCGAATGGCTCCTCTATGTGGTGAGTTGCAATTTATCCTTTTCATATTGTTGTTATTCTACCCTGGATTTTCCATTGTTTGATTTTTTCTTTGATTTTCTATTACAATGTATTATTCCCACACAAAACTGGCCAAAGGACTTAGAAACACCAGTCATAAAAAGGATTTTTATGCGACACCTTTACAGGTATGAGTATTTTAAGAAACAATATTATGAAAAGTATAGTTGTTGGAGATGTTGAGTTGTAAACAAGCACAACAAAAGGAATGTTGGAAAGTGAGCTTTTCAGCCAGCAAGGCCTTTGTCGAAAATACACACACACACACACACACACACACACACACACACACACACACACACACACACACACAAATGTGGCCACAGTCTCTGGCAGCTGAAGCCAGACTGCAAGCAGCAGCACAATATGGGAGTGGCAACCAGTTGATGGGGGGGTAGGAGGAGGCTGTGTCAGAAAAAGGAAGAGATAGCAGGGTAGGGATGGGGGTCAGTAAAGTGCTGCTTGTGGGAGCAGCCAGGGGTAAGATGGAAAGAAGGTAGGGCAGCTAAGTGCAGTTGGTAGGTTAGATGGAGGGCATGAAGGAGGAAGGGGGACGGAAAAAGGAGAGAAGTGAAAAGAGTGAGATTGCGTTGGTGGATCAGAGCTCTATGTAGAGCTGGAATGGGAACAGGGAAGGGGGCTAGATGGGTAAGGGCTATGACTAATGAAGGTTGAGGCCACGAAGGTTACAGGAACAGGGAGAATTCCCACCTGCACAATTCAGGAAAGTTGGTGTTGGCCGGAAGGATCCAGATGGCCTAGGCTGTGAAGCAGTCATTGAAATGAAGAGAGACATGTTGGGTGGCGTGCACAGCAACAAGGTTGTTCAGCTGTTTTTTGGTCATAGTTTGTTGGTGGCCATGCATGCAGACAAAACAGCTTGTTGATTGTCATGCCCACATAAAATGCAGCAGAGTGGTTGCAGATTAGCTCGTATATCACACGACTCATTTCAAAGGTAGCCCTGACTTTTATGGGATACGTGATGTTTGTGACCAGATTTAAGTAGGTAGTAGTGGTGGTGGTGGTGGTGGTGGTGGTGGTGGTGGGAGGATGTACGGGACAAGTCTTGCATCTAGGTCTGTTACAGGGATAAGAGCCATGAGGCAAGGGTTGGGAGCAGGGGTTGTGTAGTGATACACCATGATACTGTGTAGTTTTGATGGACGGGAAGAGGGGTGGGAAGGATAGCGGGTAGAACATTTCTTATTTCACGACACATCAAGAGGTAGTCTAAACCATGGCGGAGAATGTAATTCAGTTGCTCCAGTCCTGGGTGGTACTGAGGCACTAAGAGAATACTTCTCTGTGGCCAGATGGTGGGACTTTGGGAGGTGGTGGGTGACTGGAAAGATAAGACACAGGAGATCTGTTTTACAAAGTAGTGAGGGTAATTACGGTCCGTGAAGGCCTCAGAGGAGTCCTTTGTATATTTCGAGAAGAACTGCTCATCACTACAGATGTGACGGCTGTGGGTGGCTAGGCTGTATGGAAGGGACTTCTTGGTATGTTGAAATGAGGTATTTCAAATGGTTGGTATGTTTGATATGGGCAGAGGTACAGACGTAGCCATCTTTGACGTGGAGCTCAACATCGAGGAAGGTAGTTTGTTGGGTTGAGTAGAACTAAGCGAAACGATTGGGGGAGAATGTGTTGAGGTTATGGAGAATGTGGATAGGGTGTCCTCACCCTCTGAGGGGTTTGCGTTTCTAGGCTTTAGGAAATATTCCTCTAGATTGCTCATGAACAGGTTGGCATAAGATGGTGCCCTGGATTTGTTATTTGTCTGTAGGCCTTCAAAGGAGAAGTAATTGTGGGTTAGGATACAGTTGATCATGGCGAACAGGAAGAAAGTTTTCAGAATGAGATTTTCACTCTGCGGCGGAGTGTGCACTGATATGAAACTTCCTGGCAGATTAAAACTGTGTGCCAGACCGAGACTCGAACTCGGGACCTTTGCCTTTCACGGGCAAGTTCTTGGGTAGCTCAGTTGGTAGAGCACTTGCTCGCGAAAGGCAAAGGTCCCGAGTTCGAGTCTCGGTCCAGCACACAGTTTTAATCTGCCAGGAAGTTTCAGGAAGGAAGTTGTTGGTTTGGAATCCATCAGGCATTGGGGAAGGTTGTGTTCAATAGTGGTAAGGCTATGGGCTTTAAGGATGTTAGAGTGAGGGAGGTAGCATCAATAATTACAAGCAGGGCACCATATGGTAAAGGAACAGGAACTGTGGAAAGTTAGTTGAGGAAATGGTTGCTATCTTTTCTATAGGAGGTGGGCAATAGGTCTACGAGAACAGAGATTCTTTTGGTGGGGACACAGTAAGTAGCCACAATGGGTTATGGACTTTAGGAAGCACATAGAAGGTAGGAGGGTAGGGAGTAGTAGGGATGGGGAGAGAGGTGGGCTCTGGGGAGAGGTTCTGGGATGGGCCTAAGAATTTGAGGACAGACTCGAGATCCTGCTGGATTTCTTGAATGGGGTCACTGTGGTAGGGTTTGTAGGTGGATGAGTGCTTCTGCCAGGTAATTCTTGTAGTTGAAAAACAAAAGTGGTGAAGCCTTTGTCAGCAGGTCGCATTACAAAGTAGGGATCAGTTTTTAAGTTTTGTATTGCTGTTCTCTTTGTGGATGTAAGGTTAGTTTGCATGCTGAGTAATTTGGGGAATGATGGTGAGGTCTGAGGTTAAGAAATTCTGGAAAGTTAACAAGGGGTGACGTGGGGCAGTGGGGATGGATCAATTTGGATGAAGGGGTGAAGTGAGTCAGGCAGGGTTCAACATTGGTCTTAGGTTGAGTCTGATTCGTAGGGTTGGTGGTGAAAATTTATTTCCATTGTAGGGTCCGGGAGAAGGAGAGAAGGTCTTTAATTATCCTGCGTAATCAAATATGGGAGTGGGGCAAAAGCTGAGGCTTTTGGAAACGACTAATACTTCTGCAGGTCTAAGGCTTCTGGAGGAAAGGTTCATGACTGTGTTTGGCGTCTGTATACGTTCTGTATTCGTGGTGGTGGGAGGAAGTTTTTGAGAATAGGATAAACATGGGAGGTCTGCGAAACAGGGTTTGTCAGCAATCAGGGGACTTGAGGGAGGTTTGAATCTTGTTGTAGAGGTGGTAGATAATGATAGGTCAAGATGGGAGTAGGAAGTGAACAGGGTGGAGAGATTTTGAGTTGGCATCGTGCATGTTGCTCTAGTTCCTGGAGGGCAAGAGTTTCAATGCGTGTTATGGGGTCCTGGAATTTGGGACTGCATAGCAAGAGAATTTTGTGGGTGCAGAGAAGGTATTGCAAGGAGGTTTCTAGATCTACATGTATACTCTGAAACCATGGCAGAGGGTATGTCCCAATGTACCAGTTATTAGAGCTTCTTCCTGTTCCTTTCGTGTTTGAAGCATGAGTAAAACTATTGTTTGAATGTCCTTATGCATGCAGTAATTATTCTAATCATATCCTCGCAATCCCCATGTGAGTATATTCCTAGATTCATAATTTAAAAGCAGTTCCTGAAACTTTGTTAATGGAATTCTCGGGATGGTTTACATCTATTTTCAAGAGTTTTCTAGTTTTGTTCCTTCAGTATCTCTGCGACACTATCCCGTGGATTAAATAAACATGGGACCATTTGTGCTGCCCTACACTTGAGCATATTCGAGAACTGCTCGCATGAGTGGTTTTTAAGGAATCTCCCTTGTAGACTGATTGTACTTCCCCATATTCCACCAGTAAACTAAAGTCTAACACCCACCTTACCCACGACTGAACCTATGTGATCATTCGATTTCATATACCAACGAAGTGTTACACCCAGGTATTTGTGCGAGTTGGCAGATTCCAATAGTAACTCACTGATATTATATTCATAGGACATTATGTTTCTTCATTGTGAAGTGCAAAATTTTACATTTCTGAACATTTAGAGCAAGTTTCGAATCTCTGCACTGCACTGAAATCTTCTCGAGATCCGATGCAGCTTCTTTCAGAGAGTACTTCATTACAGATAACTCAAAATGGTTCAAAGGGCTCTGAACACTATGGGACTTAAAATCTGTGGTCATCAGTCTACTAGAACTTAGAACTACTTAAACCTAACCAACCTAAGGACATCACACACATCCATGCCCGAGGCAGGATTCGAACCTGAGACCGTAGCGGTCACACGGTTCCAGACTGAAGCGCCTAGAACCACATGGCCACACTGGCCGGCTCGGCTACAGATAACTGTATCATCTCCAAACAGCCCGATTTTACTATTAACATTGCCTGCAAGGTCATTAATATACAACATGAATGACAAGGATCCTAACATACTTTCCTGGAGCACACCCGATATTACTTCTTCATGTCACGGCTCTCCATCCAAGATAACACGCTGTGTCCTCCTGGTGAAAAAGTCCTCAATCCAGTTGCAAATTTCACTTGATACCTCATATTATTGTACTTTTGAGAATAAGAGTAGGTGTGGTACTGAGTCAAATGCTTTTCGGAAATCAAGAAATACTGCATCTATCTGGTTGCCTTGATCCAAATCTTTCAGTATGTCTTGTGAGAGAAGTGCAAGATGGGTCTCACATGACCGATGTTTTCGAAATCCCTGCTGGTTGGCATTGAGGAGGTCACTCTGTTCAAGGTACCTCACTATGTTTGAGCTCAGAATATGTTCTAAGACTCTACAACAAATTGATGTCGTGTATATTGGATGGTTGTTTTGTGGATCACTTCTACTAACCTTCTTGTAGACAGGTGTGACCTCCTTTTTCCAAGAACTGGGCATGGTTTTTTGTTTGAGGGATGTGCGATAGATTATAGTTAGAGGAGGGGCTAACTCAGCTGCAAATTCAGTATAGAATCTGACAAGGAGTCCATCAGCACCTGGAGCGATTTCAGCTGTTTCTCATCACCACTGACTCTTAATACTTCCCGGGTGATCAAAGAGTCAGTATAAATTTGAAAACTGAATAAATCACGGAATAATGTAGATAGAGAGGTACAAATTGACACACATGCTTGGAATGACATGGGGTTTTATTAGAACCAAAATAATACAAAAGTTCAAAAAATGTCCGACAGATGGCGCTTCATCTGATCAGAATAGCAATAATTAGCATAATAAAGTAAGACAAAGCAAAGATGATGTTCTTTACAGGAAATGCTCAATATGTCCACCATCATTCCTCAACAATAGCTGTAGTCTAGGAATAATGTTGTGAACAGCACTGTAAAGCATGTCCGGACTTACGGTGAGGCATTGGCATCAGATGTTGTCTTTCAGCACCCCTACAGATGTCGATCGATCACGATACACTTGCAACTTCAGGTAACCCCAAAGGCCAATAATCGCACGGACTGAGGTCTGGGGACCTGAGAGGCCAAGCATGATGAAAGTGGCAGCTGAGCACACGATCATCACGAAACGACGCGTGCAAAAGATCTTTCACGCATCTAGCAATATGGGGTGGAGCACCATCCTGCATAAACATCGTACGTTCCAGCAGGTGTTTATCAGCTAGGCTGGGGATGATGCGATTCTGTAACATATTGGCGTACCTCTCACCCATCACGGTAGCAGTTACAAAACCAGAATCATGCATTTCCTCGAAGAAAAAAGGCCTGATAACAGTATATGTGGTAAATCCAACCCATACCGTGACTTTCTCGTCGTGCAATGGAGTTTCCATGACAGTTCTAGGATTTTCGGCAGCCCAAATTTTGCAGTTGTGGGCGTTGACAGACCCTCGGAGCGTGAAATGAGCTTTGTCGGTCCACAACACGTTACTCAACCAATCGTCATCTTCTGCCATCTTTTGAAACGCCCACACTGCAAATGCCCTCCGCTTCACTAAATCGCCAGGTAACAGTTCATGATGCCGATGGATTTTGTACGGATAACATCGAAGGGTACGCCTCAGTGCCAACCAAACAGTAGTGTATGGAATGTCGGTGCGACGTGCGACTGCATGAGCGCTGACTTCCCCGTGCATAGACAACCCCGCTACAGTCTCCATTTCTTCCTGAACTGCCTCAGCAGCATTACGCCTTGTGTTCGGTCGGCCACAACGGGGTCTATCATCTAAACACCCCTTGGCTTTGAACTTCGAAATCATTCTCGCCACAGCTGCATTTGTCAACAGACCTTTACCCGTTCGAATCCCCTTCCTATGGCAATAGGATCGTAATGCTGAGCTAGTACATTCCTCATTCTGATAATATAGCTTAACTAAAAGCACCTTTTCAGGTAACGTCAACATGCTGCGACTGCTGGTGCATCTGATTCTCTCTCTCATTACAGCTCCTTTTATACACGATTGTCATGCGCAGTCACTGACGTATTGCTGTCCAGTGCCATCTGTCAGACATTTTGTGGACTTCCCCCCCCCCCCCCCCCCAAATAAAACCCCATCATTCCAAGCATATGTTTCAATTTTTACCTCTCTATCTACATTATCCCATGGTTTATACTGACTTTTTGATCACCCGGTACTTCATCTTTTCAGTGGTATGAGGATTAAATTGAAGCAATTTTCCTGGGTTTTCCTTTGTAAAGGAACATTTTAACATGGAGTTAAGCATTTCAGGTTTTGCTTTGCTGCCCCCAATTTCAGTTCCTGTCTCATTCGCTAGGGACAGGACGCTACCTCTGGTGCCACTAATAGTCTTCACACATGACCAGAATTTCTTTGCGTTTTGTGAAATATCATTTGACAGTGTTCTGCTACAGTAGGCATCATACATTCCTCTCTTGACAGCCACACATTTCATTCAGAATCTCTCTATAAATAGCTCTACCCTTTCTATTACACCTATTATGCAGTAACCTTTGCCTCTTTAGAAGCTTTTTCACAGTGACTGTATATCATGAAGGTTTCCTCCCATTACGAACTGTTCTACTGGGTACATATCCATTCAGTTCACGGTCAACTGTGCTTTTAATCTTGAGCCAGAGTTCCTCTACATGCTCCTACCCTATGTGGAAACTTTCAAGTTCCTTACTGAGAGGTGACAACTGATTTTTATCTAGTTTACAGAAGATATATATCTTTCTGCTTGGTTTATGGGTCCTTCGTACTTTGGTAATCATTGTTGCCAAAACCTTGACATGGTCACTGATACCAATTTCGATGTGGACATCCTCAAAGAGATCACATCTGTTTGTTGGCATTAGATACAATATATTTCCATCATGAGTGATGTTTCTAATTATCTGTTCCAGCTAGTTTCCAGAGAAGGCATTTAGTAAAGTTTCACAGCATGTATTACGTCCACCACTAACTAAACTGCAATTTTCCCAATTAATTGTTGGATGATTAAAGTCTCCACTGATGACTACAATATGATTGGGAAACTTACGTACCAGTGAACTGAGGTTCTCTCTAAAGTTTTCGGTTATATCAGGAGATGAGTCTGGTGGGCGATAGAAGGATCCAATTATCATTTTATACCCATCCCTGATACTGAGTCTTGCCCAAACAACCTCATGTGCAGCTTCAATTTTTGTCTTGGTGGATCCGAGTTCCTTGTCTACGCCCATCTGCCTATCTTTTCGATATGCACTTAAATTTTTCCCAAAAACCTCACTGCTAACAATTTCAGGTTTCAACCATCTTTCTGTACATAATATTATCTGCACTTCAGTACTTTTCATGACCACTTCAAACTCTGGCGCTTTGCTGCGAATGCTTCGGCAGTTTACCATTGAATTTTAGTTGTCTCAACTGTGGGAGGCATTTCTTTTGATCTCACATTGATACTTCTGGGTTTCCAAATTGCTATCATTATCAGGATTGGATGGAGAGTTACCTAACCTCAGGATCCCTTCTGTGCAGCCCACACGTCAGCTACCTGAGTAGCAGCCTCTGATATGTAGTGCACACCCAACCTATTTAGGGAGATCCTACAGTTGTCAGCCCCGCTGAATGAAATGTTTTGGCTGTCAAGAGAGGAATGTGCAAGTCCGGGAAGTGACAGCCAAGTCACAAAACTTTCATAGTCTCTCGTTCAGTCCTTCCACTTGACTCAGAACCAAAGGCCCACAATCGGTTCCAGACAAAGCAGCAAATTATGAGCTTCAATGAAACTCCATGCACAAGCCTGGCATTCTCAACCTTCTCTGCCAGTCCCCGGACTCAATCTTCTCTGCCTGTTGTAAGAATGATCCAAGAATGACCTCTGAGCCCAGACGACTGGCATCATTTGTCCCAACATGTGCCACAACCTGCAGTTGGTTGCATCCTGTTCCTCAATGGCTGCTGTAAAAGCCTCTTCAACATGTTGAATGAGGACCCCAGGCGTACACAATGAGTGCACCTGGTGTCCTTTCCTGTCCCTCACTGCCATTTCCCTAAAGCGTACCATCATTCGTCATACATCTGAACTGCCGATGATTAATGGACTCCTATACGACTCTCAGGAGCTCTCTCAACACACTGATTCGCAGCAGCTGCCAATAGTTTGACACCAGTCAGGGCGATTTCCTGCTGCTTTCCAATGTCAACCAACTCAGTCCATGCCTGAGAACAGCATTCACAGTGAGGCTGCATTTTGGTTGGTGCAATGTATTTCAAAGCAGTGAACAAATAACATTAATTAAGCCCGCTGATTATCTTTTAATCTATTGGGCTAACAAGTTGCTAATTCCCAATAAGAACTGAAGCAGATACACAAAACAAGATTTCTATTTAGGCAATGCAAAAGCCTGTGCTAAATATTACTAGTTTCCTAAAATGTTTTGATGTTAATTACAGCTGTTAGCAAACTCGAAAACAGCACTAATTTACAATAAATGTAGATAATATATAAGGCTACTACCCTTTAAGGGAAAACTAAATGTAACACAATATGTTAATTAACAAATCTGCTACAGTAACTAAACCACAAATGCCAATTTGCTACAAACTGCTCGTAGATTTTGCAAAGGTTAACAGTAGCTTCCGAAAATTCTCAAAAACACAGGTTTATTTGCTTTGATATACAATGAAATTCAGGTGTGATGTGTTCTTTGGTTCAACTGTGGACCACAAATGCTGATTTACTAGGAAATAAATTACATATCCAAAACATTCATGCCACTAACTTATGAAAATAAAGTTTTTTTAAGCACCTGAAAATTCTCAAAATAACCTATTCCTCATGTAATGGTACATCAACATTAGAGATTGACTGTTTTGAACAAAGATAGGCTTACTGTTCTAAAAACTTTAGAAAAGCACAACTTAGTTTAAGCCTACAACTTACAACAACAGTACTAGTTTATCGCATGGCACACAATAAAAACAGGTATTGATACAGTCAATGACAGATTATGTAGACGTGATGCGAACAGAAAATGGAGAACTTTAAATTGGCATACGAGCTTGTACATGCAGTCTCACACATGGGAAAAACCTTAAGTCAGCTTTTATATATAAGTAAACGTGCGTACAGTATGGATTTTTCACTTTGCCGATTCTGTGCACATGTACGCGCAAAAAAAATTGACACTTGGCGCAGCAGCTGATGGGAGTGACTGTAAAAGCATTTCCCATTTACAGCCACTCCCATCAGCCAGCGTGCCGAGTATCAACTCTATTTGTGCGTTTAATACACTGGTGTGTCGAAGAAAAACACTGCAACATAAGTTTATCTCGACCAAAACCAATACAATGTGCTGCTCCAACAAAGCACGTCTTCTTGCTGTTGCAGCTAACAAACACATTTGGGCCTGATGGATATGGTTTTGCAACACAATGTTCGTGAGGATTAAGAATTGGCAGAATCTTGACAGATGGAAGTCATTGTGGAAGGAAGGGTGGCATCCAGAGTAATTTGATGGCAAGGACAATTGGGGGGGGGGGGGGGGGGGGGGGAGATTCCATGAGCCGAGCAACAACACAGGCACACTATGTGCGACTGGTTTCTGGCTAGGGATAAGGCAACCTTTCTGTATTGATGCAGATGGAAGGAGCAAGGATCCATGATGGTGGATAAAATGCGTAAAAATATGTAAATAACATAGAATTAAGTCTGAAAAAATTCATAAAAATACAAACAAACACATGGGAAAAATTACGAGAAGTATGAAATGGATAAAACAAGGGGAAACAAGATGAAATCTGAGGGAGTAGGCCGAGGGTGAAAGCCGAAAACCAACTGCAATTGGGGTGAAGATACAATGAGATCAAAGAAAAAATAAATATCAAGAATGTAATGTGGGTTGCATGTCTGTGGGTGGATAAGTGTGAAGGCAGATGTGAC
Source organism: Schistocerca americana (assembly GCF_021461395.2). Lineage (NCBI taxonomy): Eukaryota > Metazoa > Arthropoda > Insecta > Orthoptera > Acrididae > Schistocerca > Schistocerca americana. Next base: position 851,446,741 of record NC_060119.1, read on the forward strand.
TAGATTAGGTGATGTTAGTAGGTGCGAACTGGTTGGTGGTTTAAAAGGGGTGAAAGGGAACAAACTACGAGGTCATCGGTTCTTTGTTCCCAGTAGAACAGTTACCCAAGGGAAAGGAGAGATGTACAGTACAATAACAGGAGAAAGGAAGAACCAAAAGAATGACAGAAGGACAACAAACACTACACTGAACAAAACAGGACAAGAAAACCACAGAGAGATGGAAGAAACAGGGAGAAGAGATTAACAACAAGAAATGTTTCCATGGCTGGCTGACCATGAGAATAAAAAAGGAGGAGCCAGTCACTCTGCAACACATTAAAACCTTCACCCTAAAAGCCCTAGCGTGGAGGACACAGAGGGACCTCAACCTCACGAATAAAACATAAAACTAAAGCTGCTGTTGAGGCATTGTTGCCCAACACCAAAGGTAGGGTGCTGGGAAAGTTAAAAGTCCGCCGCAGAGTGGCTAAAAGTGGGCAGCCCAGCAAGAGGTGGATGACTGTCATTAGGGAGCCATAGCGACACTGAGGTGGGTCCTCGCGACAGAGGAGGTAACCATGTGTGAGCCATATATGGCCAATGTGGAGCTGACAAAGGACAACTGATTCCCTGCGAGAAGTCCACAGGGAAGACTTCCACACATTCAGTCTCCTTAATGACACACAGTTTGTCGTGCATAGTGTTATGCCACTCTGTCTCCCAAAGCTGAAAAACATTGCAGCACAAGACAGAATGCAGGTCAGTTTCAGAGGTGTCTATCTCCAGGAGCGGTTTCCACATAGCCTGTTTGGTCAACCTGTCAGCAAGTTTGTTGTCTGGGATTCCAACATGTCCTGCGGTCCACACAAACACCACTGAATGACTGGACCATTCCAGGGCAGAGATGGACTCCTGGATGTTGGCTACCCAATGATGGCAAGGGTAGCACTGGTCGATAGCTTGTAAGCTGCTCAGACAGTCAGAACAGAGAGGAAACCACTCACCAGAACAGGAACGGATGTACTGAAGTGCACAATATATGGCGATAAGCCCTGCAGTGAATACACTGGGCAAGGAATGCTGTTCGATATGGCCTCTGTGGACATAGGTGACGCCAACATTACCATCAGCCACCGAGCCATTGGTGTAAACAACTTCAGAGCCCCAGAACACGTCAAGAATTGAGAGGAAGTGACATCGGGGAGTGGCTGGGTTAACTGAGTCCTTAGGGCCATGCAAAAGGTCCAAACAAAGCTTCAACCGAGGTGTACACCATGGAGGAGTACATGAATGAACTGCAAGTGGAGGTGGTAAAGGAAAGAACTCCAGTTCAGAAAGAAGGGATTTACGCAAACCGCAATCATGAGCCCTGACCTGGGCCACCAATGCAGGAGTTGAACTGCCACGGGTGGAAAAAGGAGACTGTAATTCGGATGCTCGGAAGAACTACGAATGTGTGCAACATAACTGGCGAACAGTTGTGCATGTCAGATCCGCAATGGAGGGACTCTGGCCTCCAACAGGACACTGGTCACCAGACTCGTTCTAAAAGCTCCTGTCAATAGGCAAATGCCACAGTGGTGCACTGGATCAAGTAAATGCAATGCTGAGGGCACCACCAAACCAAAGCATTGCGGTGCTGCCAGCACTTCCACTTAAGCTGATGAAGGTGTGGTAGCCAAGTCAATCGAGCATCAAAAACCAGTCCTAAAAATCGATATGTCTCCCCTACAGTGAGTGGATCGTCATTAATTTCAGGTTCCGGATGAACGGTACGACACCAACAGAAGTGCATGACACACGACTTTGCAGCTGAAAACTAGAAGCCTTGGGCTAGAGCACATGATTGAGCCTTGTGTATGGCTCCCTGTAGGCGCCACTCAGCAATACCAGTACTGGAGGAGCAATATGAAATACAGAAGTCATCTGCATACAGAGAATGGGAGACCAATGGCCCTACAGCTGCTGCTAGGCCGTCAATGGCCACAAAACTAGAGATACACTCAATACAGAGCCTTGTGGAATGCTATCCTCCTTAATATGGGGGGCGGGGGGGAACTATTGGAGGCACCAACTTGGACACTGATATGGGGGGGGGGGGGGGGGCGGCGGCGGGGGGAACTATTGGAGGCACCAACTTGGACACTGAAAGTATGAAGCAACAGGGAATTTTGGATAAAAATCGGGAGTGGGTCCCAGAGACCCCACTCATACAATGTGGCAAGGATATGACGCAGCCAGGTCATGTTGAATGCTTTACGTAAGTCATAAAAGATGGCAACCAGGTGTTGGCATCTGGAAAAGGCTATTCGGATGGCAGACTCAAGGGACACAAGATTATCAGTGGTAGAGCGACACTGGTGAAAGCCGCCCTGGCACGGAGCCAGTAGGCCACGCGACTCCAGGACCCAAACCCAACCCAACCGCTGACACCCCATATGTTCCAGCAGCTTACAAAGATTGTAGGTGAGGCTGAAGAGCCGATAGCTATCCACATCAAGCGGATTTTTACCGGGTTTTAGTACTGGAATGATGATGCTCTCCCGCGGTTGCGACGGAAAGACACCATCACATCAGATCTGGTTGATGATGATGAGATATCGCTTGTAGGCAGATGAGAGATTTTTAATCATCTGACTGTGGATCTGATCCGGCCCAGGAGCTGTGTCGGGGAAATGTGCAAGGGCACTAAGGAGCTTCCACTCTGTCAATGGGGTGTTATAGGGTTCACTGTGGCGTGTAGTGAACGAGAGGACTTTCCCTTCTAGCTGCTGTTTGAGAGTGCAAAAGGCTGGGGCGTTATTCTCCGATGCAGAGGCTCGAGCATAGTGCTCATCAATGTGCTCAGCAATCGCCTTTGAGTCGGTAGAGAGCACGCCACTGATGTTAACGCGAGAGACACATGTTGGGGTCTGGTACCCAAAAAGACATTTGATCTTTGTCCAGACTTGGGAAGGTGACATATGGCAGCCAGTGAAAGACACACACCTCTCCAAACACTCCTGTTTCCATCGTTTAATAAGCTGGCAAATGCGGGCACAGAGCCGCTTAAAGGATATTAGGTGCTCTAAGGAATGGCGCCGCTTTGTCACTGTAGAGCTTGCCAACGCTCTTTAATTGCCTCAGCGACTTCTGGCGACAACCAAGGGACTGTCTTTCACCACGGGCACCCTAGAGAATGAGAGATCACATTTTTCACCACAGAAACTATCGTTGTAGTGATCTGCTCAATCACAACATCGATGGCACCACATGGGGGAGATTCAACAGTGACAGCAGAGGCGAATGCCACCCAGTCTGCCTTGTTTAAAAGCCCATCTGGGTAGGCGTCTGTGGGCCTGACGCCGGGGGAGTGACAGGAATATGGGGAAGTGGTCACTAACACACAGGTCATCATGTGCTCTCCAGTGGATAGATGGGACAAGTCCTGAGCTGCAAAAGCATAAATCAATGGTCGAGTAACTACCCTGAGCCACACTGAAATGTGTGGCAGCCCCAGTATTTAAGCGGCAGAGGTCGAGTTAGGACAGTAAATTTTCGACATCTCTGCCATGGCCAGTAAGCATGGTGCTACCCCACAAGGGGTTATGGGTGTTAAAATCTCCCAAAAGTGCGAAAGGTTTAGGGAGTGGATCAATCAGCACAGCCAATACGTTCAAGGGTACTGCACCACCTTGGAGGGAGATACATGTTGCAGACCGTTATTTCCAGCATCGTCCATATCCTGACAGCCACATCTTCAAGAGGAGTTTGAAGGGGCACAGGTTCACTACATACCGAGTTCAGTATGTAAACGCAAAATCCACCTAACACTATTATATACAGTCCTTGTAATATCCCCTGTAGCCATGAAGGGCAGGTGTCTGCATTGCCAGGAACCAGGTTTCCTGGAGGAGAATGCAGAAAGCAGGTGTAAAACTTAACAGTTGCCGTAGCTCAGCCAGGTGGTGGAAAAAACCACTGCAATTCCACTGGAAAATGACGTGATTGTGAGACTGGGAAGGCATGAAACACTCAATGAGACAGTCTACGCCTAAGGGTCACCTGCCGCCACTGACTTATTTCCTGAACACGCTATATCCATTGTGTCTGAGGGTCTGGCAAGATCTAGGTCCTCAGCAGACGCCAGAATCTTCATCCCCCGATGCCAGAATCTACACCCCATCCTCAGACGCAGAACTTGTAGGCGGCAGTGGTGTGGGTGCCGCCGCAATTCCCTTGGTCTTGGGGCTCTTGTTTCTGGCTTTCTCTCACTGATCCTTCGCTTTCTCTGGCTAGGAAGGCTTCACTGATTCAGTCCCCAGGACTGAGGATGATCGTGAAGCCCTACGACCAGCTGCTTTTGGCCACTTCAGACAATGGCAGGTGTCATCTTTCCCCCTAGCAGAAACCTGGGAAGGGAGTGACCCAAGAGATCCCTTCCTAGCGAGAGGAGCTTAAGAAGACTTATGCTTCTCCTGTTGAGAATTGGGGAGACAGTGTTCCCGAGACCGGTGGTGCAGGAGCAACAGGGAGGGAAGTGCCCCCCACCATCAATGGGGCAGGTGTAGTCTTCCGTGTAGTCTTCCAGCTCTGAGAGTCAATTGGAACTCTTGGAACTGATGGAGCTACAACTGTTCTCATAGCAGCAGCGTAAGAGGTGGCCATAGCCACAAGATGTAGGTGCTCAAATTTCCTCCTTGCCTCAGTGTAGGTCAGTCGGTCCAGTGTCTCATATTCCATGATTTTTCTTTCATGCTGTAAAATCCTACAGTCTGGTGAGCAAGGGGAATGATACTCTCCACAGTTGACACAGATGGGATGCAGAGCACATGGAGTATTGGGATGGGATGGACATCCACAATCTAGACATGTGATGCTGGAAGTACAGCGGGAAGACATATGGCCAAACTTACAGCACCGCATTGGGGGAGGGATATATGGCTTGACATCACAGTGACAGACCATCACGTTGAGCTTCTAGGGTAATGTGTCACCCTTGAAGGTCAAGATGAAGGCATTGGTGGCAACCTGATTATCCCACGGTCCCCAATGGATGCGCCAGACAAAATTTACTCCTCGTCACTCTGCGTTGGTACTCAGCTCATTGTCAGACTGCAAAAGAAAGTCCCTGTGGAATGTAATACCCTGGGATAAATTTAAGCTCTTATGAGGTGAGATGGTAACAGAAACATTCCCCAGAGTAATGCCCATGACTGGGCAGAGGATGACATTTTTATCAAGACTAACCCTGACCACATTTTGGACAAGCCCTCCACCTCCCCAAACTTGTCCTCTAAATGCTCTACAAAAAACTGAAGCTTCATAGAGACAAATGATTCCCCATCAGCTCACGTAGATACGAGGTACCAGGGCAAATAAGGTTTGCTGCCATCCTTAGCTTGGCATTCCTCCCATGGTGTGGCAAGGGAGGGCAACGATTTAGGATCATACTTCCTTGCATTGTATTGAGACTTTGAATGCTTATAGACTGCTGGTGTTTGATCACCAGCAAATGATGACGTGATATGCTTCATCGCACGTCATCTGCCCTGATGCCACCCACTCCGACCAGGGGCCCTCCCCACAGGTGCCACCCATCCACAGCAAAGGCCCTGAAATGAGTAATGTCTTGGCCACAATCTTTCCCACCCTTCCTGCAGTGGTATTCTGACTGCCAGGAGTCCCGATGCCCCAGGGTGACAAGCATCAACAGGGTACATGGCAGCCCCACCACAACGGACTGACTACCATGCCGGATACAAGTTGCAAATAATTCCATGGTCATCGTCAGCACAGAAAACAATACTGCACAGTGGGTGCAGGAAAACGCACACAGGAAGGTGTCCTCACCAAAGAGATAGAAGATGAGTGGGACTACAATGCCACAACGAGAAAGTGGACTAAAGATCTCAATGTACGATGGACACGATGCACCATGTAAGGCGCCCTTCCCCAATTGGCTCGCTCTTCGGGAAAAATGGAAGTCAAACCCTACAGGGGACCAACACATAAAGGCCGAATCAACGTGGTCTAGTAGCTATTTGCTGAGTGCGGGCGAGACGGTTGAAACAGTGTGGCTCATAAGCAGAGAGCGCAGAGCAGTTTGTAAACCAACAAGAACAACATAGGAAAGAACAGAAAGGATGAACGCTGAGTATAGTAATGTATTAGAAAATAATATCAAAGGACAACAGCAATGGGTTATGGCATGGAAGAAAAGCTGTCAGGCAAAATCAAACTATGAAAAATCCAAGATGGAATGTAACAATATTACGATAAGTATAGTAGTTGTAGTTGTTGTTGTTGCCTTCAGTCCAGAGACTGGTTTGATGCAGCTCTCCATGCTACTCTATCCTGTGCAAGCTTCTTCATCTCCCAGTACCTACTGCAACCTACATCCTTCTGAATCTGTTTAGTGTATTCATCTCTTGATCTCCCTCTACGATTTTTACCCTCCACGCTGCCCTCCAATACTAAACTGGTGATCCCTTGATGCCTCAGTACATGTTGTACTAACCGATCCATTCTTCTAGTCAAGTTGTGCCACAAATTTCTCTTCTCTCCAATTCTATTCAATACCTCCTCATTAGTCACGTGATATCCATCTAATCTTCAGCATTCTTCTGTAGCACCACATTTCGAAAGCTTCTATTCTCTTCTTGTCCAAACTATTTATCATCCGTGTTTCACTTCCATACAGGGCTACACTCCATACAAAGACTTTCAGAAACGGCTTCCTGACACTTAAATCTATACTCGATGTTAACAAATTTCTCTTCTTCAAAAACGCTTTCCTTGCCATTGCCAGTCTACATTTTATATTCTCTCTACTTCGACCACCATCAGTTATTTTGCTCCCCAAATAGCAAAACACATTTGCTACTTTAAGCATCTCATTTCCTAATCTAATTCCCACAGCATCACCCGATTTAATTCGACTACATTCCATTATCCCCATTTTGCTTTTGTTGATGTTCATCTTATATCCTCCTTTCAAGACTCTGTCCATTCTGTTCAGCTGCTCTTCCAGGTCCTTTGTCTCTGACAAAATTACGGTGTCATCGACGAACCTCAAAGTTTTTATTTCTTCTCCATGGATTTTAAGTCCTACTCCGAATTTTTCTTTTGTTTCCTTTACTGCTTGCTCAATATACAGATTGAATAACATCGGGGAAGGCTACAACCCTGTCTCACTCCTTTCCCAACCACTGCTTCTCTTTCATGTCCCTCGACTCGTATAACTGCCATCTGCTTTCTGTATAAATTGTAAATAGCCTTTTGCTCCCTGATTTTACCCCTGCCAGCTTCAGAATTTGAAAGAGAGTATTCCAGTCAACGTTATCAAAAGCTTTCACTAAGTCTACAAATGCTAGAAACGTAGGTTTGCTTTTCCTTAATCTATTTTCTAAGACAAGTAGCGGGGTCAGTATTGCCTCATGTATTCCAACATTCTAAGGAATCCAAACTGATCTTCCCCGAGGTCGGCTTCTACCAGTTTTTCCATTCGTCTGTAAAGAATTCGTGTTAGTATTTTGCAGCCATGGCTTATTTAAATGATAGTTCGGTAATTTTCACATCTGTCAACACCTGTTTTCTTTGGGATTGGAATTAATATATTCTTCCTGAAGTCTGAGGGTATTTCGTCTGTCTCATACATCTTGCTTACTAGATGATACAGTATTGTTAGGCCTGGCTCTCCCAAGGCTGTCAGTAGTTCTAATGGAATGTTGTCTACTCCCGGGGCCTTGTTTTGACTTAGGTCTTTCAGTGCTCTGTCATACTCTTCACGCAGTATCATATCTCCTGTTTCATCCTCATCTACATTCTCTTCCATTTCTATAATATTGTCCTCAAGAACATCACTCTTGTATAGACCCTCTATATACTCCTTCCACTTTTCTACTTTACCTTCTTTGCTTAGAACTGGGTTTCCCTCTGAGCTCTTGATATTCATGCAAGTGGTTCTATTTTCTCCAAAGGTGTCTAATCTTCCTGTAGGTAAAATCTATCCTACCCCAAGTAATATGCACCTCTACATCCTTACAATTGTCTTCTAGCCATCCCTGCTTAGCCATTTTGCACTTCCGTTGACCTTCATTTACTGCATTTTTATATTTTCTCCTTTCATCAATTAGATTCAATCTCTCTTCTGTTACCCAAGGTTTTCTATTAGCCTTCATCTTTTTACCTACTTGATCCTCTGCTGTCTTCACTATTTCATTTCTCAAAGCTATCCATTCTTCTTCTACTGTATTTCTTTCCCCCATTCTTGTCAATCGTTCACTAATGCTCTCCCTCAAGCTCTCTACAACCTCTGGTTCTTTCAGTTTATCCAGGTCCCATCTCCTCAAATTCCCACCTTTCTGCAGTCTCTTCAGTTTTAATCTACAGTTCATAACCAATAGATTGTGGTCAGAGTCCACATCTGCTCCTGGAAATGTCTTACAATTTAAAAGCTGGTTACTGAATCTCTGTCTTAACATTATATAATCTATCTGCCACCTTCCAGTATCTCTAGGCTTCTTCCATGTATACAACTGTCTTTTACGATTCTTGAACCAAGGTGTTAGCTATGATTAAGTTATGCTCTGTGCAAAATTGTACCAGGTGGCTTCCTGTTTCATTCCCTACTCCCATTCCATATTCACCTACTATGTTTCCTTCTCTTCCTTTTCCTACTGTCGAGTTCCAGTCACCCATGACTATTAAATTTTCATCTCCCTTCACTAACTGAATATTTTCTTTTATCTCATCATACATTTCATCAATCTCTTAATCATCTGCGGAACTAGATGGCATATAAACTTGTACTACTGTGGTAGGCGTGGGCTTCGTGTCTATCTTGGCCGCAATAATGTGTTCGCTATACTGTTTGTAGTAGCTTACCTGCATTCCTAATTTCCTATTCATTATTAAACCTACTCTTGCATTACCCCTATTTGATTTTGTATTTATAACCCTGTATTCACCTGACCAGAAGTCTTGTTCCTCCTGCCACCGAACTTCACTAATTCCCAGTATATCTAACTTTAACTGATCCATTTACCTTTTAAAATTTTCTAACCTACCTGCCCGATTAAGGGACCTGACATTCCACACTCCGATCCGTAGAATGCCAGTTTTCTTTCTCCTGATAACAACGTCCTCCTGAGTAGTCCCCGCCTGGAGATCCGAATGGGGGACTATTTTACCTCCGGAATATTTTACCTAAGAGGACGCCATCATCATTTAACCATACAGTAAAGCTGCATGCCCTCGGGAAAAATTATGGCTGTAGTTTCCCCTTGCTTTCAGCTGTTCGCAGTACCAGCACACAAGGCCGTTTTGGTTAGTGTTACAAGGCCAGATCAGTCAATCATTCAGACTGTTGCCCCTGCAACTACTGAAAAGGCTGCTGCCTCTCTTCAGGAACCACAAGTTTGTCTGGCCTCTCAACAGATACCCCTCCGTTGTGGTTGCACCTACAGTACGGCTATCTGTATCGCTGAGGCATGCAAGCCTCCCCAACGGCAAGGTCCATGGTTCATGGGGGAGGGGGGGGAGGGGGCGGGGGGAGTATAGTTAGTACGCACCATATAGTGGAAATATAATCGCAGATAGGCACAACAAAAAGACTGCTGGAGAGTGAGCCTTTGACCAACAATGACTTCGTCACACAAACACATCTCATTCAAACATGACCACTGTCTCTGGCAGCAGAAGCCAGGCCACAATGAGCAGTGCATGATGGGAAAGGCAAGATGGTGGTGGGAGAAGGAGTAGGCTGAGGTGGGGAGGAAGAGGGATAGCAGGATGGGGGGTGGGGGGACAGTAAAATGATGCTTGTGCATGCGTGCGTGGTGGAGAGAAGGTAGGGCAGCTCAGTGCAGTAGGGAGGTTAGATGGATGGGGAGAGGGGGAGGGGGGGTAGCGGAAAAGGAGAGAAGCGAAAAGACTGAGGCTGTGTTGCTGGAATGGAAACAGGGAAAGGGCTAGTTGTGTAAGGATGGTGACTAATAAAGGTTGAGGCCAGGAGGGTTACGGGAGCATAGGATATATTGCAGAGAGAGTTCTCACCTGTGCAATCCAGAAAAGATGGTGTTGGCGGGAAAAATCTAGATGGCACACGCTGTGAAGCAGTCATGGAAATGAAGAATGTCACATTGGGTGGCAAACTCAGCAATTGGGGGGGGGGGGGGGGGGGGGTTGGGTGGAGGAATAGCAGGGTAGGGTAGGGGTGTGGTGTAATGGGGGACGGTAAAGTGCTGCTTATGGGAGCGTACAGGGCCGAGGTGGAGAGGGTAGGACAGCTAGGTGCTGTCCGGAGGTTAGCAAAAGGGGGGGGGGGGGGGGTTGGGTTGTTTGGTGGAGAATACCAGAGGGGAGTCTTGGTTGTCATGCCCACGTAGGATATGACACAGTGGTCGCAGCTTAACTTGTAGATCACATGACTTGTTTCACAGGTAGCCCTGTCTTTGATGGGATACGTGATGTATTTGACCTGGCTTCAGTAGATGGGAGGATGTATGGGACAGGTGTTGCATCGAGGTCTATTACAGGGATATGAGGTATGAGGCAAGGTGTTGGGAGCATGGGTTGTGTAGGGATGGAGGGGGACAGCGCGTAGGTTTGGTGGGTGCCAGAATACCACTACGGGAAGGGTGGGAAGGATAGTGGGTAAGACATTTCTCATTACAGGGCACGACAAGTGACAGTCCTAACCTTAGCAGAGAAAGTAATTCAGTTGGTCCAGTTGTTCCCGGTGGTACTAAGTCACCAGGGGAATGCTCCTCTGAGGCCACACAGTGGGACTTGGGAGGTGGTGTGTGACTGGAAAGATAAGGCATGGAAGATCTGTTTTTGTACACAGTTGGGAGATAATTATGGTCTGTAAAAGCCTCAGTGGGACCGTCGGTACCTATCAATGGGGACTCCTCATCACTACAGACGCAATGGCCGCAGGTGGCTAGGCTGCAAGGAAGGAATTTCTTGGTATGGAATGAGTGACAGCTGTCAAACTGGAGGTATTGCAGGTGTTCGGTAGGTTTGAGATGGACTGTGATACTGATGCAGCCATCTTTGAGGTGGAGCTCAACATCAAGGACGATGGTTTGCTGGGTTGAGAAGGACCAGGTGAAATGAATGGAGGAGAAGGTTTCGAGGTTCTGGAGGAATGTGGATAGGGCATCCTCACCCTTGATGCCGATCATGAAGATGTCTTCGATGAATCTGTTCTCAGGGAGGGTTTTGGAATTCTGGGTGTTTGGGAAGGATTACAGTAAATGGCCCATGAACAGGTTGGCATAGGATGGTGCCATACAGGTGCCCATAACTCTACCCCATAATTGCTGGTAGGTCACACCTTCAAAGGAGAAGTAATTGTGGGTGAGGATATAGCTAGTCATGGTGACTAGAAAGGAAGTTGTGGGTTTGGAATCTGTCGGGCATTTGGGAAAGGTAGTATTCAACAGCAGTAAGGCCATTGGCATTAGAGATGTTAGTATAATGGGATTTGGCATCAATAGTGACAAGCAGGGCACCAAGTCATAAGGGAACAGAAAGTGTAGAAAGTCGGTGGAGGAAATGGTATCTTTTATATAGGAGGGTAGGTTGCGGGTAACAGGCTGAAGGTGTTGGTCAACAAAAGTGGAGAGCATAGTAACTGGCCACAGTGGGGCATCCTGGGTGGTTGGGTTTATGGACTTTAGAAAGCATGTAGAAGATAAGAGTGTTGGGAGTGGTAGGCGTGAGGAGAGAGATGGACTCTGGAGAGAGGCTGTTACATTCCAACCTGATTTTCCATTGTTTCATTTTGCCTGAACTTTTCATCCACCCCATAAACCGGTGCTGTTTTCCTTTGTTACTATTTTGTAACACATTACTATACTCAGTGTCCCTGCTTCTTTCTCTCCTTTCTTGCGTTTCTCTTGTTGCCTTAAAAACTGCACTGCACACTGTATTTACAAGCCACACTGTATCAACCGGCCGTGCACAACAGCCACCTACAAGACCACGCCGATTGTTGGTGCAGCATCTCATGTCTCACATTACTCCTGCCAATATTATTAATCGTATACCTTCAGCCTTATCATTCTTCCCGCGTCACTCTCACATATTTTCACATTTTATTTCCCGTACCTTTGCTGTGTGACATGAACTTGTATCTCAGCCTACCAAACTGTCCCCACCCATCAAACCTCTCCTTCTCTTCTTTATTCCAGTTCACACATACTAACTTCACCTAATTTAGTCACATTTGCCATCCTCCTCCTTCACATTTGTCCACTCACAGAGCTGCAACACACATCGCTATCCTTTAATTTATTTTTTCTTTGATCTCATTGTGTCTTCATGCCAATTGCATTTGGTTTCTGAATTTCACCATTTGCCTAGCCCCTCAGATTTCATCTTGTTTCCCCTTACTTCATCTCTTTCATCCTTTTCATGACTTTTTCCACATGTTTGGCTGTATTTTTGCGAATTTTTTTGGCCGTAATTCTACGTTATTTATGTATTTTTATAGATTTTTATCCACCACCATGGATCCTTGTTCCTTCCGTCTTGTCAATACAGAAAATTTTCCTTATATCTAGGCAGAACTCAGTCCCATATACTGCTTCTGTGCTGTTGCTTAGCTCATGGAATCCCCGCAAATGGCTTTAGCTTCAAATTACCCATCTCTGGCTGCCACCCTTCCTGCCACAATGGCCTCCATTCGTTCAAATTCCGCCAATCCCTCACCAACACTGTCCTGCAGAACCACATCACTCGGTCCCAAACCTCCTTGCAATACGTTCTTTCCATCCGCAAAATTCTCCTGATATGCAATACCAAATTCCTGGATTCCATAACACACATTTAAATCCTTTCCCTCCAGAAACTAGAGTAACATGCACATTGCCACCTGAAAAAACTCTCCAGCCTGTTCACTTCTTCTCACGCCTTAGGCTACCACTATCCATCAACTCTCCAACAACCTCCAAACCTCCCCCATGTCCCCCCATAGCTGACAAAACCTGTCTCACAGACCTCCTAACAAAGACTCCTTTCCGCCATCACACAGAATCCAGAATTTAAACAGACCCAAAACACAATCATAAACCTTTTCTCCAAAAGCCTTAGCCCCATAGAAGTATCAGCCCTTTCCAAAGACCTCACCTTATGCCCCACACCCAAATTCAGTCATCCAGGATGACTTCTCCCTGTCCCTACAATGGAAACACTTTTTCACCACCAACCCGACCAATCACACTCAACCAAGACCAATGTTGAACCCTGCCTCAATCAGTTCACTCCTCTATCCAAGCGCGATGTTGGGGGCAAGGAGGCATTGAGAGGCACTCCGCTTGTCATATGCCTCCTTGACACTCACTACGGAACTGCTGCTGCTTTTTCTTTGGTGGTTGCTTGGATTGCTTTATCCTTACTTGCTTTGTCTGAGCATGTACACATGCAAGTACTCATGCTGCTGGGGGATGGTTGGACACTGGACGACGTCTGCATCAAAATGTTGACCTTAGGAACTGGTTTCTGCACAATAGTAGCAGAAGTGGTGAAATGGGAGGTTTCGTCATCTTATCAACCTTTTTTTGGCTTCTGCATAGGGGATCCGCTTGGTGACTTTTAGTTTCTGAATTTTTTGTTCCTCTCGAAAAACAGGGCTGTCTCGGATCGAACACTGTGGCTGCCAGAGCAGTTAACACAGTCTGCTGGAAATGGACGGTCAATCACAGCTTCATGGGCTGCCTTCCCTCATTTTCCACACATCACTTCACTCCTGTAACTCAGCACTGTGTGACCAAAACTCTGCATTTGTGGCACCACAGCAGGTTAGATACACACGGCCTAACCCGAAGTCAGACTAATCCTGCCATGATGTGGTCAGGCAGCGTTGGAGAATTGAAGGTCATAATGAAGGTGGTAGTCTTCTCAATTTCTCCTTTATTCCTACACATCCTTTGCTCTATGTTTACTATCCCCTGTAATGTCCATTCCTGTTTAAGTTCGGCTATGTCGATGTCCATAATGTCACGGCATATGAACACACGCTTGCTAGAGTTAAGGGCGTTATGCAGTTCAACAATTACATCACATTCACAAGATTTTTCAGACTTCCTAAATAGTTCCACCTGCTTTGCCCTGTTAGTCTCAATCAGTAGGGAACCGTTCCTCAGCCACTTTATAGACTTCAGGCTTCCAGTAATCCAGCCAAGCCTTTATAGACATAGAAGGGGGACACTTTTTCAAATGTCAACCTCCTTCGACTTAATCACCAAAAACACATTTTTATTTATGACTCGTTGAGCCCTGTTACTATAATTCAACTGGCTCCAGTTATCAGGAGGGCTAGCCTCTTCCATTCATTTGGAGGACTGTGTATGGATACTCCCAGGTACACCCAACTGGGAGGAGAATAGAAGATTGCAAGGGTTCCATCTTGGTCCTACGATCGGCTAGGGAAATATGGATCCACTCAGATAGAGCCCTGCTTGCCTCAGTTAGCCTTGTACAACTGAGGTGCAGCAGGTTTCCCAGAGTTTGCCCACTAACAACTGTTCCACCACAACAGCCATGCATCTCATCAGCACACAGCACACCTTGAGGTTGAGGCTTTTTTTATGGAGGTTTATTCCATCCCCACAATCCAGGTGGTCAAACCAAGATACCCATTCTCTGAGACACACAACGTTCCACCTCCGCCCCACACACTGGTCACTGAAGCATGCCCAGAGCTTATGGTGACAGAGGACTGGTAGCGCTTATCAGTCCCTAGCTCAGGAACCCTGGGGTCACCAAATGAATGCTAAGCCCCTGAGGGCAATCGCTAGAATTATTGATTTGTTGTGCTACATAATTATATCTTGTTATTTTCAATGAGTATTACACTCTCATCCTAATAGAAAGCAGACAATTGGCAACAAGCAAGCATAATACTGAATCTCTGGGCAATGGCAAGAATCAATAGCTAACACAGTAATAACAATTTTCCCTTAAAGTAGAGACAAATTATAAGAGACTATAAATACACTGATGTACCGCAGCCAATACCCCACAGTACATGCAAGTATAGTTATGATTTCACATCTCAATTAAAATGAAGTGGTCCAAAGTTTAAGTTTCCTGTAAGTAAAGGACATTAAGTTATTGATTTAAATGAAATTACAAGTGACTCACTTGCCTCTAAAACCTTGTTAACCAAGTCACAAACTACAATAACTTGAAAAGTGTGTCAAAACAAGAACAAGCCCAGAGAAAGGATACGAAAACACAAAAATTAAGTGCTAAACAACTGCATTATCAAATAGCCACAGATGAAAGGTGACAGCAATTATATCAAATATCACCAAAACAATTGGTATAATCACATCTGATGCTCCTCTGAAGGAAATGCTGAATGACTGATAGAGATCATTAACACCTGACAGCAAATATGTGTTAATTGGTGGTGCAAACAATGTACACAGAAATGGAAGAAAATCTATGCAAACACATTCTGAGGGGTTAGGCGAAGGTCCAGGCAGTGGGTGTTGGGGCACATTGCAACTGATGGTTGGCTGATTTGGTATGGGGACCAAACAGCACAGCCATCGGTCCCATAGGATTCGGACAGGATGGGGAAGAAAATCGGCCATGCTCTTTTATAGGAACCATCCCGGCATTTGCTTGAAGCAATTTAGGGAACTCACAAAAACCTAAATCTTCCCCAATGCGAGTCCACTGTGCTGACCATTGCGCCACCTTGCTTGGTTGTACGAGGGTGAGTCAAATGAAAATCTTAAATTTGTAATAACAAAACAAAATTTTGCGCAGTTATCCTGTAAGTTGGTAAGCGTGCTACAAACAGCATGCAGAATGGCCTGTAGGTGGCATCATAGTGGAGATGCACACATACCGCCACAGTATCAGTATAAAGATGGCCACCCCACTTGCGACTTGCACCAGAGAAGAACAGCATTCTGTTATTTGGTTTTTACGTAGTGAAGGTGTGAAACCCTTGAAATTCATCGATGAATGAAGGTTCAGTACGGTGATGCAGGTTGGTCACAGCAACAAGTCTACGAATGCAGTAGGAAGTTCACAAATGGTGTGACTTCAGTGGAAGATGCTCCTCGTCCAGGTCAGGCACAACGAGTTGTGACTCCACAGAACATTGCAGCAGTCGAAGCCATAGTGAAGGAAACCTGCCGAGTGACACTGAATGACACTGCAGCATGTTTACAGGTTAGTCATGGGTCAGCACACCACACTGTGCATGATGTGCTCCAGTTTCACAAAGGGTCTACAAGATGGGTGCCATGGCAGCTGACTCCTGAAATGAGAGAATGACATGTTGATGCTTGTGAAGAACTTCTTCGGCACTTAGAACGAGAAGGTGATGGTTTCCTTGCAAGAATCGTTACTGGGGACGAAACCTGGGTTCACTTCAAACAACTGGAAATGAAGAGAGCAAGCAAGGAATGGCGCCATTCCTCATCACCAAAACCAAAGAAGTTTTGAACAGAACCATCAGCATTAAATCATCTGCGGCCTGCAATCAAATCAAAGCGATGCGGATTGCTGTCAGCAGATGTCCTTTTGCAACATGACAATGCAAGGCCCCACACTGCCCGTACAACAGTTGCAACAATCACATACCTACATTTTGAGTGTCTTCCTCATCCACCATACTCACCAGACCTTGCCCCAAGTGATTTCCATATGTCTGGACCACTCAAAGACGCAATGGGAGGAAAGAAGTTTCGTTCTGATGAAGAGGTATGCCACGCGGTGCATGAGCGGTTGTGCGGACTACCAAAAGAATTTTTGTCTAAAGGAATTTATGCACTTTGTAAGTGCTGGAGGACTTGCATTGAGCACGGGGGAGATTATGTTGAAAAGTGATACAGCTTTGTACCACTTCCACACAATAAATAATATTTAAAAAATATTTAAGGTTCTCATTTGACTCACCTTCGTATGTTTGCATCAACTGCCTCAGTTCACATGTTAACAGTCTACAAGGACAGTGATTTATTGTTATTTGTGTTAAAGATGTTAACATTGTTAAACTGCTCAGATATGACAATGATGAGTGTACATGTCACAGGACTTCTGAAGTTTGACTTGTGCTGGAACAGAGTCTGTTGCAGTATATCACATAAGGGCCTGAAGGCCGAACATAAATAGTGAAAATAAACAGTTTCTATGGCCAATGACAAATATGATGTCTTTTAAAAAGAATCTGATAACTTGGATAAGTAGGAGATTGACTGCATAAGTGAAAATGAGTCAATACCTTCAAACCGAAGAGGTAAGACTCCTGTTTCAGCAAGGAGGCTGTCTATGTGGCTAGTACAGCATGGGCCACTCGCCAGTCTAACTCCATTATGATGCGCTAGGTCCAATAAACAAAGGTGAAGGTGCCACTATACAATAAATCCGGTAGCTCTAGTTCAATGGGAACAAGACTAGGTTACAATAAATATGGACCTGAGTAGCACAATCCACACCCTAACAGGGGTGGGCAAGGAAGTACAGAGTGTTAACCTTTTGCAAGCTGCTAATCTTTAGCTGACACATAAAAGGCAGCCACATCAGCTTGTTGTCAAAGAGGAGTCCCACAAATCAGGACTGAGGAATAACATTCAAGTGATGCATGCCCAAACCCAAGCAGAGATTTGGGATTGAATGGACCATGGTATGACATCATAAATGAATTACTCATATTTTCACAGGTTAGAATGGGAAGTTATGGAAAAGGGTTTATATGGAGGACCCTCAGATGGTGCTTTGGAGCTTGTGTTCAGCCAAGGCTACAGGTCAGGAGCTATAACAAATGCAACAGTCATTGACATACAGTGTGAGGGTGACTGATCTGATCGATGTCACTACCCCACTGATAACAATGAAGCCATTTGGGAGACCACTCTCTTGGACCATGGGGAGTTGAGTGATATGCCACCTCTAGGACAAACCAACTGTCAGAATAAAAAGTGATGAAAAAACTGTTAGCAAGCCTGAAAATCCCAAGTCATGGAGGATAAGCAAAATGTGATGGCATGTGTTATATGCTTTATGTAGGTAAAAGAGGACTGCACTGAGATCGTGCTTAGAAAAAGTCTGGGGGATGGCCATTTCCAACCTAAACAGATGGTCCCATGATTCAAGAAAGTAGCATAATCATTGGGCTACCACCCTTTAAAGCAGTTTGCAGGGCATGTTTGCGGGGCTAACTGGTCAGTATCAACCAAGACACATGGGTTTTGCCTGGTTTAAGCACTGCAACAATGACAATGCCTTACCAGCAGAAAGAAAAAACCTTAAAATATGGTTGAAGATCCTGAATAGATGAATCTTTTGACTAACATTCAGAGGTTGGGTCATCTGATTATGAATCAATACAGGACCTGAAGAAGCATCATGTAAGGAAGCTGAAAGTTCATTTTGTAATTCAGTGTGATGGGGGTAAAGGACAGGGAGATGTCTTCAAATTGTCTTATTAGTTCTAAAGGTAGCTATGTCATCTAACCTCTAAGAAATAAATAATGTGAACTTGAGGCTGCAATGAATGCTATCAATATTTATTGCATATGTATTGTGGAGTTCTGGTAGGAGTTTGAAATAAGTGACATTAACATTCATAACTTGGAGAAGTCAGTATTGTATTAAGAATATAAAAAATGAGAATGTGTATACCTCTACCAATTCATGTATAAGACATAAAAGAAAGCAAGAAGCAAATCCCTTGAGTGTGGAAAAAATATTCTGAAGTAGCAGCTGTGCAGTTCTATGAAGTACAAGGAAAAGTTATGGTCATCCCAATATTTACACCACCTACTGAGAATACAGAAATATTCATTGATCAATTAGAAACACTGTTGAATGTTCTGCCTCCTGAAAGAGCCACTGTAACTGTCTTTGGAGACCTCAATATAAATCTTGTGAATGAAAGTTTGCTGAAAGATCTGTTCTTGACCTATGTAATTAAACTTATTTCACCACAAATATGAAACTCCAAGAATAACAAATAATAAGCAAATTCTCGGGGTTAACATCTTTTCAAGTGCTTTTAACATGTAAACAAACATTTTCTACAGATAAATGTGTACCCTTTATCAACAGCCTAAGTAATAAGTTCTGGGCAGGAGTACTGTCACAGCTAAGCATGAACAATGCTTAATACACCTTTTCCTCACACTCCATGGAAAATTTCAGGTTGTGCATACCAAGAATCATATCCCACAGTAGAATGAATCCCACTTGCTGGATCACAACTGGCATCAAAAATTCTTCAATGACTAAAAGGACAAAGTTATAAAATGAAAGCACCCACAGTTTATAACACCATCTTATGAATTATATGATGGGAGGCAATATCAAAATTTGATTAGTTGGGCAAAAATTATGAGAAATGTTAGCTTAATAACACAATCTGGTAACAAATAAGAAGCTGTATGGGAAAATATGAAATAGGGAAGAGAGGTAAAGATCCGGAAATAATTCTCACACACACAGAAAAAATATTAATGTGAAAATAGAAGACTTTTAAATTATGCAGCTAACACATGAAACTCATATTAAGGAAAAAAACTGGAATGTTCAAAAGCTGCTTGTAGTATGAGGGTCACTGCAACAAATGAATATGGCTCAAGTGTGTGGGACCTGTACCAGATAGGACTAACAGGGGATATTGAATGTATACAGAGAAGGGCAGCACAAATGGTCACAGGTTTGTTTAATCTGTTAGAGTGTGTCACAGAGATAGGCCTACTGAAAGAACTGAAATGACAGACTCTTGAAGACAGATGTAAACTATCCTGAGAAAGTCTATTAACAAAGTTTTCAAGAACCGGCTTTAAATGATTACTCTACGGATATACTACAATCCCCTACATATAGCTCACCCAGGGATCATGAGGATGAGATTAGAATAATTACTGCATGCACAGAGGCAGTCAAACAATAATTCCTCCCAACCTCCATATGTGAATGGAACAGGAAGAAACCCTAATAAGTGGTACAATGGGACATATCCTCTGCCATGAACCTCACAGTGGTTTGCAGAGTATAGATGTGGATGTAGATGAACATGGAATGTTAATGACATGCTGATCTGTTAAAATCAAGATTGCTTCACCTGTAAGACGTTAGGCGAACATTGTCAGTTTGTCATATATTGGAGGAGTGGTTTCCTGGAAGGCTGAAAAATCCCGCCAATGAAGCCATCGTTCAAAAAATGGTAATGAATACAAGATGGTAATTTAACAACCCATAACACTGCAACCAGCATCATCTAAAATAATAAAGAAACAATAATAATGTGCCACACGGGGAGGGGGAGTCAAAATCTAATCTAGCAGAAGTCAATTTACTTATTTCTAAAGTAATTCATACTGTTAACAATGGCAACCTCCTAGAAAAAAAAAAATTGGAAGTGCCTGGTATCCAAGGAACTGGCAAATCTAGTTTGAACCATTTCAACAAAATAGAAGCTAGATTTTAGAACTTAAGTCAACTCATTTCAGTCACAAAATCAGTTTATTATCAGAAACAAAGAAAGTCAAAATAAGAGGACACAAGGAAGTGTTCTAGGTCCTACAGTTCTCATATACACAAACGAGGTACAAACCACCGACAATGGGGGCAAAGTAAAGTTATTTGCAAATGACACTACTGTGTTGGTATGTACTCTAAAGGAATTCTGGTATAGCTTACAACTACTGAGCAAGTCCTCAAGTATGTCCACCCTTTGGTTGATGCTAAAAGACTGAGCTACTAAATTTGAATAAAACAAATTACATGTAATTTGGGAAATTATATACAAATGATAAGATAAATATAGTGTTAGGTGACAAAGCCTTCGAATAGAACCTACAAAACTTCTAGGGATTCATGTTGGTAGAAACCTAAATTATAAAGACGCTGCAATGAAACCTATTTAGACATTCAGTTCAGACTGTTTTGCTGTAAGAATTATCTCAAACATTTACACTGTGGAAATTGCAAGGATGGCATACTCTGACAATTTCCAGTCCCTTGCTACATGTAGAATAACATTTTGATGTGCTGCCACCTGCCATTTAAAAAAAATATTTTGTATTAAAACACAGTGTTATCCAAACAATAATCTATTGGCATCCACAGACACATTGGAACCACTATTCAAAAACAAGAACACTAATGGTATCCTAAAATACACACTGGTATCAGGATGAACACACAATTTTCAAACAAATTATGACTCTTGGCTACGAAGTCTTTCGCGACGTATTTCTTGAGTAAAAATCTCTCTGTGTGCATGCCGCGTCAATTCAGGATAAAACTCCAAGCTTTCGACCACTACCTCCATGGTCATCGTCAGAGCTAAAACTGACTGTCGTGAACTAGCGAGGTTCTCACTTTTATATGCAAAGGACGGCTTCTGATTGGCTGGAATACGTCATAGCAGCAGCGATATGGCGCGTAATGAAGTGGTGCCCTCTACTTCCATAGATGTAGTTGCTATCCCGCGTTGCTTGCAGCGCCATCCCTTGAATCAAGAGGTAAAGTGCGAGAAGTTTTTCTCTGCGATTTTGTTTATCCAATGCACTCTTCCAAGTGTTGCTAAGTGCATAACCGTTGTCTCTATTAAAGTTATTATCGCTAAGTCTAATTTCGACTGCTTCCCAGATCACAGAGTCCCAGTAATTCGATGCGTGGGCTATTACTCTGGTTTCTTCAAATAAAATCTTATGCTTGTTAAGCAGGCTACGTTCAGCCACCGCTGATTTTTCCAAATACCTGTATTTCAGGTGGCGTTGGTGATCGATGCAGCGGTCGGCAACGGTTCTTACAGACTGGCCCACGTAATTCTTGCCGCATTCGCAAGGAATAGTATAAATTCCCGGCACTCTTAAGCCGAGACTATCTTTGACTGGTCTCAACATTTCCTTAATTTTCCTAGGTGGTCGGAAAACTGGTTTTATTCCTTGCCTCTTCAGGACTCTGGCTATCTTGCTCGTTGTAGCACCGCAAAAAGGAAGCCGCGCTATGTGTTGGTCCTCTTCTTGTATGTGGCCGGCATCGTGTCTATTTTCTTGGACAATACTGATTTAATTTCACCGGCAGAATAACCATTCCTCTTGAAAACAGTTGTCAAATGGTTAATCTCGGGACCGAGGTGGTCCTTGTCGGAAACAGTCCTGGCTCTGTGTACTAAAATATTCAGCATAGCTCTCTTCTGAGATGGATGATGGAAGCTATGGCTATGCAGATATAAGTCTGTATGGGTTGGCTTCCTGTACACAGAATGGCCCAGTCGTCCATCCGGCTTTCGCTCCACCAACACATCTAAAAAAGGTAACTTCCCTTCCTTCTCTACCTCCAATGTAAATTTTATGTTTGGATGTACACCATTCAGATGTTCGACGAACTGCTGCAGAATGTCGCTGCCGTGTGGCCAGATTAAAAAAGTATCATCGATGTACCTGTAGAAGCATGATGGGCGGAGGTGAGCACTGCTCAGGGCTCGTTCTTCAAAGTCCTCCATGAAAAAATTCGCTATTGCTGGTGACAGTGGCGAACCCATGGCTGTTCCATCCGTCATTTCATAATAATTTCCACTGTATAAAAAATAAGTGGTCGTCAAGGTATGCCGGAACAACTTCAAAATTTCTGAGGAGAAATGAGCAGCCAACAGTTGTAATGTGTCATCCACAGGTACTTTGGTGAACAGAGAAACCACATCGAGGCTGACCATGATATCACTTGGGCCTATCTTCATCTGTTTTATGATATCAACAAACATTTTTGAATTCTTAATATGATGTGGGCAGTGACCAACTATAGGCACCAACAATTTAGTTAAGTGCTTTGCAAGCTTGTACGTAGGAGAGCCAATAGCGCTAACAATCGGTCTCAACGGGACGTTCTCCTTATGAACCTTTGGCAAACCGTACAGGCTTGGTGGCCTAGGTGCTCTCGGCCGTAAGTTCTTCACCAGTTTGTCGGAGAGGCCAGAGTTTTTTAGTAGTTCCTTTGTCTTCCTGCTGAGAGCCGATGTGGGATCCCGTCTGAGAATCCGGTATGTGCTGTCCTCCAGTAATAATCCAACTTTCTTGTGGTAATCTGTAGCATTGAGGATTACTGTGGCGTTCCCCTTGTCAGCAGGTAAAACAACTAGATCTTCATCCTTCTGCAACAATTTCAGTCCTTGTCTTTCCTCTCTGCCAATGTTTGACTTAGGCGGCTTGGATGTCGCTAAAATCTGGCTAGTAGCAAGCTTTACGTCATCCGCTGCTTCTTGAGAAAGATGACGAACTGCTTGTTCCACTCCACTAATGATCTCAACCACCGGTAACTTACATGGAGTTGGGGCAAAGTTCAATCCTTTACTGAGAGCCGAGATAGTAGCTTCATCAAGTTCCTTGTCAGAGAAGCTGAATGTACACTGTAGAACTGCACAATAGGCTGTCCCAACACTGTAAAGCCCTCTGATTACCTTTGACGGTGATAAGGTGTCCAAATCTGTATGATATTGGCACTAAACACAACTGATCAACCTCTTTGTTAAACAGGCCTTCATAACCTCGGCATAGGCATTAGATAAAACTTTTTCTCATTGGTGAAGAGAACCTGATGTTATTGACCTAGGTTCTATTCCAGATGTTTTTTGTGCACCACTATACTTTTGGGGGAGAGGATTTGCACTGTTAGATGACTACAGGGCAAACTGAACGTGTGGTTGCACACTGTCTGGGCTGACACATACCTCTCTGTTGCCTTATAGGCAGTGCACAGATCTATCACATTTCTCTCAGGTTACCTACAAAAAATTATTTATAGTTATCAGTAATTATCTGTTTGTATTGACAATGTTCGAAACTATGAGACACCTTTAAAGTTTTGTGTCTCATGATAGAGGTTGAATGTTTGAATGACATCGCTGCGATATGTGCCAACTTCGCAGCAAATGTTCTGTGCTGACCATCTTTATTGTCACAAAACGGTCTTTTGAAGTATGTTGACAGACTGAACATGACTGGAGATGTGCACTCTACTTAACCCACCGAACTGCACAGAAAATGCAATTTTACTTTCACCCCTATTACAGACTTTTTAGATAAAAAAACATGTGAATACTCGTTTTCTAATAAAAATCGCCTGTTTTTGATAGTAGATGAAATTCATACACTTTTCATTTTCCCAAAATTGAATTTACATGAAATTTGCATGTACATTCGGAAAACATCCATGTTACATTCGCTGACTACGAATGAACAAATAAATAAATGAAAAATTAAATACAAATCGTCTGTGGAAGCAACTTACGCCGGCACGACGCAAGACATCAACGGATATCACAAATTCCATTTCTTCTGCTCCCTCTGCTAACAAAACGATAGCAGATTTCTTAGCCATTGCCACTGTTTCACTCGTGAGAAACGCTTTCTGTAAGGCAAATATACAAGCTGTTGAGCGTCGCAGTATCATGAAATTTACACACATATGCAAACGCCGTTGACGGCACTGACCTTCGTCAATGTCGTCTGCTCCTTGCCAACCTTCGAATTACACATGCATGGTTGCGGAATTTTGTTCATTGTGGCAGAAAATCAGTTAAAACTTTTAGTAATTTTGTCTTCCATTGGCTATCTTCAAAACATGATGGTTTTTATAATATTCACCGCATATGAATTATTGTTACAGATTGTAGCTGCAAATCATTATAAATTTGTCAGCATGATTTCGCTCTTTGTGCTGTTTTTCCGGAAAGATATGAATTGAGTCAAGGTTGTTATTGTTTGCGTGAGATTCTTAAATTAAAGGTTTGGGCTGCAAGTGTTCTCTTGTATACGTTGTATGTCGTTTTAGTTACGGAATAATTAACGTACGTGGTTGTATAGTTCTGTATGTATTTTTGTTTTATTTCTAACGTACAGTAAGTAAAGTGACAAAATCAGCTGTTTGATAAGCTTAGGTAGGTTGATGAGACTTTGTTATAATCCTCGCTTATATTTCAGAGTTGCGATATGTTCTTGAGACGTACCTGTTACGATAAAATTAGTTGTTAATAGATTTCGTACACCTCTTCGACTCGACGTCACGTGTGAATGAGAAGGGATCGTGTTTTTCATGGGAAGACAAGGCATAAGAATTGTTATCGGCGTTGTCACTATCGTATGTTCTTACAGTCATTGACAAGACAGGTAGAAAATAGAATTATTGCCAAGTGCATTCCATACAGCTTTCGGTATTCTGTTTCAGTGACGTGATTGTGATCAAGAATTAATGTGGTTGGAATGCATCCTGGACCGATTCAAGTGCCTGTCTTCGTATATCCAACACCAATCATATTTTATCTTGAAGACCAAGCGTCACACAAACAAGTATTAACTTTATACAATCCTTACGAATTTCCAATTAGATTCAGAGGTAAGCAAAGTTAGTGGTCACTACTGTTCTATAAAATGTTCTTTTCTCATAAAAACCTCATAAGATGGGGGAAACAGCTGTTTTGTAGAAGATTACGTAAAATTTTACTGCAGTGAATAAACGAAATGTTAAGGACAATTATTTTGAACATTGTTTCATTTAGTTGTTAAATTTTTAATTTTAACATGTTCAAGTAAAGAAACTGGTATATTGATTCTAAAGTTTGTGAGACTGCTTGGTAACATTAATTGTGGTAGAAATGACCTGATTTCTGTGGAGATATAACTGTTGCGCAATTCAACTATTCAAACCATAGCATTGACATGTTGAATATAGTCAGTAGTTTCAGGTACATACTGAGAGTCAACTCTTCAACTTGTGAATGCAAAACTGTAGTTTCACAAATTTAACTATGGTATTAACAGAAAGAGACCCCAAAATAAGATTTTTCAGCAGTGATTTTAGTGATCACAATATCTATCAAGACAACTCAATTTTATGCTAGTGTTGGAAAAATACAAGACACACTCCAGTACAACTGATGTAAATAACATATTTTGCAGCTTCTGTAATGTGTTTCTTCATTATTTTGATGCAGTAACTCAAGTGAAAAAGTGGAGGATTAGTGTGGTTAAAATAATTGTTGAGGAAAGTAAGTCTTATAACAAACATAATGGGAAAAAGCTCCCATAATTCCTTAACCTCATCAAATTACACCATTATTTGAAAAGTGTGTTGAAAATTCATCAAATGTTCAATAAGACAATAAGAAAAGTTAAATGGCATATTAATGATAAATGCACATACACCCACACAGCTACAGTGTTCTGGCAGAATATGTTGTAGTGCACCACATTTCTACTGATGTGAGGGATTGATAGAGTGAAATGAGTTAACTGAAAAAGAAGTTGGGGAGTACGTGGAAACGTTTGAAGGAAGTGTGACTAACAGCAAGGAGGGAATAGCAACAAGTGCACTTGATATAGGAATACGGCTACGATTGATCCCATTCTGGTGCATTTGTGGGACATGCATGTGCTACACACTGATGTGGAGGAGTAGACTGAGAGAGAGGTAGAACGGAGGAAGGTGCAAGTATGGAACAAGTCAAGTTTGAAGCCATGGGGACAAGAGCAGGTGTCGGATGGCGACTATTGGATATTGAGGTCAGAAGGCTTCAATGATTAAAGTATGTGTTATAAGGACAATCGCCATTTATGCAATTCAGAGAAATAGTTATTGAGGGCAAGATCCAGATGGCACATGTCATGAAGCAGCCCTTGAAGTCAAGTAGTCATGCTCAGCAGCATTTCAATCACTGTTTGGTCAGTACTGCTCGGTTGATCGTGTGGACTGTCAGTTGGTGGTCATGCCCTTGTTATAGCCTGTCAACACTTCAGACCAGAGTTGAAAAAGGAAATTTTGTAAATTATATTGGTGAAATTGGTGAACGGATACTGCTTTTTAGGGGGATGTTAGGATTGTGAGAAATATGTCTCTTTGAGAAGGTTTTCAGTTTCCAGAAGGCCTTAATATGTAAGCATAAAATGTGTTTCATAATTCTACAACAGACTGATGTCTATGATATTGATCTCTAGTTGTGTTCATCTTTTTTACTATCTTTCCAAGAAAGTGGGATTAGTTGTGTATTTTTCCAATCACTTGAACACTTTGTTCCTTCAGTGATCTATGGTACACTACTGCTAGAAAAGAAAGCAGCTCTTTTGCGTACTCTTAAGTAGAATCGAGTAGGAATCCTTTAAAGTCCAATTGCCTTTCCTCTGTTATGGGTAATTTTAAATAATTTTCTACCGTGCAGTCACTTGTTTTGATATGTCACTTTGACATTTCATGTGATGCTTAAAAGGAGGAACCACAATATTAGACTGTCAGCGAGAGGGCTCCGCTAGTTCTTGCTACTAATAAGGCGAGTACACCGTTCGCTTGTTATATGTTTTTACAAGCTTCAAACAGGAGCGACTGCAGTAACGGATAGGAACTGTGATTGTTGTATACAGATCCGAGCTGAGCCGGCGGCCCTTCGCTCACAGCTTCTGGCTGTGTTGGCTTCCGTCACACAGCTTGAGGCCGCTGCCAGGGGGCATCACTGTGGGGGATTGGACGCGGGGATGCAAGGGACATCAAGCACGTCCCACGTGTCCTCTGATCAGTCCACTGCTGTGACCTCCCCGGGTACTGCTTGCACTGAGGTTGACCCCTCACCCTTGGTCGAGTGGGAGATCATTCCAAAGTCTAGCAGGTAGCGAAAAACTTTCCGAGGGGCTGATCATAGGGCCTCCCCAGTTTGTTTGACAAACAGGTTTCGGGTGTTATCTGTGGCTGACAATCTCTCTGAGCCGGATGCAGTCGTCCACCCTGTTCCAGAGGAAGCTTCTCGGCCCTCAAGGTTTGGTCATTCACAGAGGGTGGGTTTGCTGGTAGTTGGGAGCTCCAACATTAGGTGCGTAATGGGGCCCCTTAGGAACATGGCTGCCAAGGAGGGGAAGGAAGCCAGTGTGCATTCCAGGGGGAGTCATTCCGGATATGAAAAGGGTACTACCAAATGCCATGAAGAGTACAGGGTGCAGACAACTGTAGGTGGTGGCTCATGTCGGTACCAATGATGTGTGTCGCTTTGGATCAGAGCAGATCCTGTCTGGTTTCCGGTGGCTTGCGGAAGTGGTAAAGACTGCCAGTCTTGCTTCCGAGATTAAGGTAGAGCTCACCATCTGCAACATTGCTGATAGAACCGACTGTGGTCATTTGGTGCAGAGCCGAGTGGAGGGTCTGAATCAGGCGGTTCTGTGACGGTGTAGGCTCCAGATTCCTTGACTTGCAACATTGGGTAGTGGGTTTCCGGGTTCCGCTTAACAGGTCAGGAGTCCACTACACACAGGAGGCAGCTACATGGGTAGTGGGGGCTGTGTGGAAGAGACTGGACAGTTTTTTAGGTTAGAGGGTCTCAGGGAACCACAGAAGGGGCATCTGTCTAAAAGTGGGCAGGTAAAACACAGTAAGGTAGTTGTAGAAATGATTGGTATTGTAGTTGTAAATTGTCATAGCTGTGTTGGGAAAGAACCAGAGCTCCAAGCCCTAATAGAAAGCATTGAAGCTCAAATAGTTGTAGGTACAGAAAGCTGGCTAAAGCCAGAAATAAGTTCAGCCGAAATTTTTTCAAATGATCTAACAGTGTTCAGAAAGGATAGATTAAATACAGTTGGTGGTCGAGTATTTATTGCTGTCAGAGGTAGTTTGCCTTGTAGCGAAATTGAAGTAGATAGTTCATGTGAAATAGTATGCGTAGAGGTTATACCTGACAATCAGACTAAACTATTAATTGGATCGCTTTACTGAGCCCCGACTCAGAAGACGTAGTTGCTGAACAGATCAAAGAAAACTTGAGTCTCATTTCAAATTAGTACCCCACTTATACAATTATAGTTGCTGGTGACTTCAATCTACCCTCGATATGCTGGAAAAATTATACGTTTAAAGCCGGCGGCAAGCATAAAACATCATCCGAAATTGTACTGAAT
This sequence comes from Schistocerca americana, assembly GCF_021461395.2. NCBI lineage: Eukaryota > Metazoa > Arthropoda > Insecta > Orthoptera > Acrididae > Schistocerca > Schistocerca americana. The sequence goes on from NC_060119.1 coordinate 851,475,612, forward strand.
GCTTTCTCAGAAAATTATTTTGAACAATTAGTTCATAAGCCCACTCAAATCATAAGCGGTTGCGAAAGCATACTTGACATTTTAGCAACAAATAATCCTGGACAAATAGTGAGTGTTGTGATGAATACAGGGATTAGCAACCACAAGGCTGAATACCATAACACTTGCAACCATCAAAAAGAAACACAAAGTATATCTATTTAAAAAAGCTGATAAAAATGCTCTTAATGCCATTTTAAGAGACTGATCATGTAAGTGTAGAAAAGTTGTGGAATGTTTTCAAAGAGACAGTATCAACAGCAGTTGAGAGATATATATACCACATAAATTAAATAAGTGATGATACTGAACCCCCATGGTACACAAAACGGGTCAGATCATTGTTGCAGAAGCAACAAAAACAGCATGCCAAATTTAAAAGAACGCAAAATTCCCAAGATTGGTAAAGTTTTACAGAAGTTCGAAATATAGCGCGTACTTCAATGCGAGATGCTTTTAATAATTTCCACAATGAAATTTTGTCTCGAAATAGGGCAGAAAACCCAAAGAGATTCTGATCATACATAAACCACACCAGTGGCAAGACGCAATCAATACCTTCACTGCACAATAACAACAGTGAAGCCACTGATGACAGTGCCACTAAAGCAGAGTTATTAAACACGGTTTTCCGAAACTCTTTCACCAAAGAAGGCGAAGTAAATTTTCCTGAATTCCAATCAACGATCAACTACCTAGATGAGAAACATAGAAGTAGATATCCTCGCTGTAACAAAGCAGCTCAAATCACATAATAAAGGCAAGGCCGCCAGTCCAGATTGTATACCAGTCAGGTTCCTCTTGGAGTATACTGATAAAATAGCTATATATTTATAGCAATTATATACAACCACTCACTCACAGAAAGATTTGTACCTCAAGACGAAAATTGCTCTAGTCACACCAGTACCCAAAAAGGGAAGCAGGAGTAATCCGCTAAATTACAGGCCTATATCACTAACATCGATTCGGAGTAGGGTTTTGGAACATACACTGTATTCGAACATTATGAAGTACCTCGAAGAAAACGATTCATTGACATAGTCAGCACAGATTCAGAAAATATCCAGAATGAGATTTTCACTCTGCAGCGGAGTGTGTGCTGATATGAAACAACAAGGCAGATTAAAACTGTGTGCCAGACTGAGACTCAAACTTGGGACCTTTGCCTTTCGCGGGCAAGAGCTCTACCATCTGGGCTACCCCTAGCACGACTCGCGCCCCGTAGGTAGAGGACGAGGTACTGGCAGAAGTAAAGCTGTGAGGACAGGGCACAATCGTGCTTGGGTAGCTCAGATGGTAGAGCACTTGCCCGCGAAAGGCAAAGGTCCCAAGTTCGAGTCTCAGTCCCGCACACAGGAAGTTTCAGAAAATATCGGTCTTGTGAAACACAACTAGCTCTTTATATTCTTGAAGTAATAAGTGATATTGACAGGGGATGTCAAATTTATTCCATATTTTTAGATTTCCAGAAGGCTTTCGTCACTGTTCCTCACAAGCGTCTTCTAACCAAACTTCGTGCCTACGGATTATCGCCTCAGTGGTGTGACTGGATTCGTTATTTCCTGTCAGAAAGGTCACAGTTCGTAGTAATAGATGGAAAGTCATTGAGTAAAACAGAAGTAATATCCGGCATTCCCCGAGTGAGTGTTATAGGCCCTCTATTGTTCCTCATCTATATTAACGACATAGGAGACAATCTGAGTAGCCGTCTTAGAGTGTTTGCAGATGATGCTGTCATTTATCGTCTTTTAAACTCATAAAATGATCAAAACGACTTGCAAAATGACTTAGATAAGTTATCTGTATGGTGCGAAAAGTGGCAATTGACCCCGAATGGGGAAAAGTGTGAAGTTATTCAAATGAGTCCTAAAAGAAATCAGCTAAATTTCGATTACGTGATAAGTCATACAAATCTGAAGGCTGTAAATTCAACTATATACTTAGGGATTACAGTTGCAAATAACCTAAATTGGAATGATCACATAGATAAGATTGTGGGTAGAGCAAACCAAAGACGGCGATTTATTGGCAGAACACTTAGAACGTGCAACAGGTCTGCCAAAGAGACTGCTTACACTGTGCTTGTCCACCCTATTCTGGAGTATTGCTGTGCGGTATGGGATCCGCATCAGGTGGGACTGACGGATGACATCGAAAAAGTACAAAGAAGAGCAGCTCATTTTGTATTATTGTGAAATAGGGGAGATAGTGTCACAGACATGATACGTGAATTGGAGTGTCAATCATTAAAACAAAGACGATTTTCGTTGCGACGGAATCTTCTCATGAAATTTTAATCACCAGTTTTCTCCTCAGATTGCGAAAACACTCTGTTGGCACTTACCTACATAAGGAGAAATGATCATCACGATAAAATAAGAGAAATCGGGGCTCACACAGAAAAATTTAAGTGCTCATTTTTCCCGCATTTGTAAAGAGGCGTGGCCGTTTCGAAAAACGTGCATGATTTTTCACTAAAATTGTGCAGTGGCCATACAGGAAAGTGGGGGACATTGCAGTAAAAGATGTTTTACAGTAATAGGGATTCTGATAAACGTTACCTAGTGGACCTTCTTCGCATTTTTCATATGTGTTGTACAATACGTGTAAATAATATACACTACTGGCCATTACAATTGCTACACCCCGAAGATGACGTGCTACAGACATGAAATTTAACTGACAGGAAGAAGATCCTGTGATATGCAAATGATTAGCTTTTTAGAGCATTCACAAAGTTGGCGCCGGTGACGACATTTACAACGTGCTGACATGAGGAAAGTTTCCAGCCGATTTCTCATACACAAACAGCAGTTGACCAGCTTGGTGAAACGTTGTTGTGATGCCTCGTGTAAGGAGGAGAAATGCGTACCATCACGTTTCCGACTTTGATAAAGGTCAGATAGTAGCCTATCGTGGTTGCGGTTTATCGTATCGCGACATTGCTGCCTGCGTTGGTCGAGATCCAATGACTGTTAGCAAAATATGGAATCGGTGGGTTCAGGAGGGTAATACGGAACGCCATGCTGGATCCCAATTTTCTCATATCACTAGCAATCGAGATGACAGGCATCTTATCCGCATGGCTGTAGCGGATCGTGCAGCCACGTCTTGGTCCCTGAGTCAACAGATGGGGACGTTTGCTAGACAACAACCATCTGCACGAACAGTTCGACAACGTTTGCAGCAGCATGGACTATCAGCTTGGAGACCATGGCTGCGGTTACGCTTGATGCTGCATCACAGACAGGAGTGCCTGCGATGGTGCACTCAGTGACGAACCTGAGTGCACGAATGGCAAAACGTCATTTTTTCTGATGAATCCAGGTTCTGTTTACAGCCTCATGATGGTCTGATCCGTAGCATGAGGGTCCAAATGATGAAACTTGTTACTGACTCTGTGCTGGCCGTAACAACAGATATCTTCGTCATTCTTTGACTAAAAGTGTTTTCTTTCGGGTTGATCTAATATATCAAATGTTAAAATTTCTAGAATGGCATTAATGTTTTATATTTTGTCATCCCTTTGTAGCCTGAGGAATATTTTTTTTCTTCATGGACAAAAAAAGAAATGTTATTTATAACTGTAGTTTTAAGTTTGTGTGTTTTGTGATAACTTATTTTTTCAAATATGCTGTTCTGATCTATTTAGAAACTCACAGAGGCAGAAGGAATGACAGTTATCTTTTTCTCATGGGGGAATTATAGCTTCAAACACTACATAAATATGTGTCATCATGTAGTGCATGACAGAGAAAGCAACAGCTTTTCTAAAGTAACGAGTTTCCTCTTAATTTTGTTACTTTACGCTTAGCTTGAGTAAACGCAAGTAGTTTGTAGCAATTTTACAATTGTTAATTATTAGGTCAGCTGCTTCACGTTATTGTACACCTTGGCTCTTCCTCTTTCCTTGAAGTGTTGACTTTTTAATGGGCTCTACACAGCACAATGTACAGATGACTGAATCTCCGGAACAGAATGAACAAGTGAATTGATTGTGTTCTGTGCCAGTAACCACATGAGTAATATGATGACAGCTAACTTTCCTAAAACTGCAAACTAATATTTTATTCCAGTTTTTAGGGAAAATAAACATGTTATAAGGCTTGTTTACCACCATTTTAAATTTTCAGCTGTCAGTTATTACCAAAACAGTTAACATATGTGCGTAATCCATCATTATTTTTCAGTACTATTATTTTAATGGTCATCGTATCGGAGATAACCTACTTCATTTTTTTCCAGTGTTGTGCACCGCTCCAAACAAGTACACAGTTGTAGATCCGGAGGGTTCTATTAGACCTCGGTGTTGTATTGATATCGTCGTTAGACATAATGCAGTTACATTGGCGAATTGCAACATCACAGATAAATTTAGGATACAGATGCAAAATCATACAACTAAACAGGTAATTTTGTTGTTGCTCTTTTGATCTCAGTAAATTTGTTTGTTTACATTGAGTTCTGGCGATTCTTGTGAATACATCGTAGCATATAGAACATATCAGTTTTCCAAGTTTGTTATGTTTGCATTCCATGGTACTACATAAGTATTACTAATCAGTTTTAATTAAAGCATCTACAACTTTGGTTCTATTAAAGAAAAATAAAACATATTTAAATAGGTTTACAATAACAAATAAACATGCGTACAGCTAAGGAGCTGGGAATGTATCAGAGTTTTACAGGTACATGGCTACTTGCATTGTGGCTTTGAACTCCTCCATAGTGTAAAATGAGGCCATTACAAATCTTACAGCTACTGAAATGTATTCCCTTCTGTACCATTTGAGGTTTGCAAGTTAATTACTGAGATCAAGCTGTGGAATCTAGACAACATTTCCAGATTATTTTTCATTTCAGAATCCTTTAGAGTACATACATTTAAATCACCTCAGACTACCAACTGCTTCTTGCTGTCTGACACAGTAGCATAGTAAGGAATCCGTTGCTTCATAAACAGTTCAAAGTTTCTCAGTGGAGATATATATGCAATTACTGAGGATGTAATTGAACTATTTTTCGATATTAATTCACATGTGGATGCTTCTGTGTCCCAGTTTCCACAAAATCTATTTCTTTTGATGTTTATGAACTTGCGTTCTGCCGTAATATATGTAGCAATTCTTCCTCTTCCCGTGTTAGTTCTGCTTGAGTAAGGCACTAGAGCTTCATCTTTATTATGAAAAGGATAGTTGCTACTCACTGTATAGCAGACAGGCACATCAAAAAGGCTGTCAGAAAATGAGATTTTAGCCAACAAGGCCGTCATTGGTGACACACACACACACACACACACGTGACTAGGTCTCTGGTTGCTAAAGCCACATTTCAAGCACCCACTGACAGTATGGTCACAGCAACCAGTGACCTGGTCGTGAGAGAGAGAGAGAGAGAGAGAGAGAGAGACCAAGGCCTTGTTGGTTGAAAGCTCACTTTCTGTTCTGAGTTTTTTTTGTTGTGCCTTTCTGCGACTCGGCATCTCCATTGTATGGTGAGTAGCAACTATCCTTTTCATAATACTGTTACATTCCATCCTGGATTTTCTATGGTTGAGAGTTTCATCTTTTTTATTTCACTTCTCCAGCCCTGTAGTTATGTGGTATTCAGGCACATACAGGATGTATTTCTTTTCATAACTCTCAAAATTTTGAAACAAAGAGGAAGCTTTTCTACTTTATTACTGAGTACTCTAATATTCTGATGAAAGAAGCTAACTCTACTTTTCTTTGCACTCTTCAGCATTTTGTGGGGCACTCTTGTTCTAATTTCTTTCACAGCAGGATGTCTGAATCCTGATTCTAAACCAAATCGAGTACGCCTCAGCCACTATTAACCACAGGTATCTTATTATGTGTTGCCCACCCTCACACCCATCCCCACAGTAAGTTTTCTGCAAGAATATATCATCAAATAGAGATTACATGTGTTTGGTGTTTTCATCACGTAATGGAAACCCCGGATGGAATAATGACAATATTATGAAAAGCATAGCTATTCACCATATAGTGAAGATGCTGATTCGCAAATAGGCACAACAAAAAGACTGTCAAACAAGCGAGCTTTCGGCCCGAAAAGCCCTCATCGGATTCAGACTAATCCCCCCCCCCTCCCCCAACACACACACACACACACACACACACACACACACACACACACACACACACACACACACACACACGCTCATGCAAATGCAACTCACATACACACAACCACCATCTCTGGCTGCCAAGGCCAGACTGGCCTCGGCATCAGAGACAGTGTTCATGTATGTGAGAGGTGCGTGCGTGCATGCACACGCACCTGATTCCAATGAAGGTCTTGTTGACCGAAAGCTTACTTGTTTGACAGTCTTTTTTGTTATGCATATTTGCGACTCAGCATCACCGCTATATGGTGAGTGGTAATCTGTCCTTTTCATAGTGTTGTCATAACTTCATCACACATTTGCATTCATTGCAGTTCTCCAATGACACGATTAACTTTGGGTGAACTAAACTGCAGGAAACATTACTTGGGACCCCGAAGATGTTCATGCTGACTTTAGGGGTAGGGATAATATCTTACAATGATGCTTTTCTAGTTTGCTGCTGTTGGGAGGAAGAGGTAAACAATGTGTGGCCTACAGTTAGAGAGAAGAGGGAATCTTTTTGTTGGGGGTGGGGTGTGGGAGCCTGTTCACAGCACCATCACAGATGGTAAAATTGCTGGTATTAGATATGAAAAATTGTAAACAGATATTCCCTGTGAGATTAGAAGGCAACTGATGTCTATATAGTTCTTCTGAGGTCTTTTACATACACATGTAACTCATTGTGCTTATTAACTATTGCTACTTTTTTAAATTGCCACAGTTAAATCTGGCTAAATGTATAAAAAGGAAAATTCAGTTTGAAATGAAAGGAAGACTGGGGAGTACTTACCTCCAGGAGTTTCCGTTTTACACATAATATTTTGATGACCAACCCATACATCGTCTTCAGAAGCTACAAGCTGTTCTATTGTGTGTTTTCACTGTCTGGACTCCAACAAGATTATGAACTCTAATTGATTTTGCACTGTTGTTTAAACCTTTGTTTGATCCCCAACACTGGCCATGCTGTTTGATGGTTGAAAACAAAGGAGTCTGATTGGAGCCCAGGCAGCATTGCTCACAGCACTTGAAGATTATGACTCGGTCATACATCGAAATATTGTACATAAAATGAAAAACAACTCAGCTGAACATCTAGAAGCACACCATTAATCAATCATGCCAACAAAACCTAAGATATCGCATCACTTCAGTAATGGAAGAAGATCTTCCGCAATGTCTGCTTCACAGTATGCTGACTTGCTGACTTTCCGAACAACGTACTGAGATGAACAAGTTGTACACATGTTCACTAAAATCAAACATTATCCTGTATTAACACACCAGCAGTCATTAGGATTATGTTTGACATGAATTTCTTCAGCTGCTCTTCCCCTACTCTTCGTCCCACACCCCACCTCCTTCCTGCCCTCATTCACCCCACCCAACAAAACCACTCAACCCTGTCAAAATGTATTTCTGGAACATTTTATTCAAGTTCTCTGTCTTGTTTATGTACCTTTGAGCGACTGAACATCTCCATTATTTGGCGAGTTATCTTTATTCCTTCAAACTTTTCATTACTACAGTCATAATTCTCATATCAGCGAAGGCAGGTGCTGACAGGTATATTACTGAACCATCAGTTGCTAAAAAATAGACACGTAAATTATTTGCAGATGGAAACATTGGTGGAAGTAATCTGTGGAAAGATCAGTTTGGGTTCTGGAGAAACGTAAGACCATAGTAGGCAATATCTACCTCATCACTGACCTTAGAAAGTAAACTGAAGAAAGGCATTTGTGGATTTAGAAGAGAAAAAAACTAAGCCTTTGATAGTGTTGACTGAAACACTCTCTTAGCGATTCTGAAGGTAGCATAGATGAAGTACAGGGAGCAAAAGGTTATCTATAACTTAAAAGAAAAACTGGACTGCAGTTATGAAGAGTCAAAGACATGAAAAGGAGGCTAGATTAGTTATGCAGAGGTGAAGAGACTCAGCTGTATCAGAGCAGGGTTGACCAAAACAATAAGAAATCTTGTATGAGTAGAAACACAACATTTTGGGCATGATCATTGTATCTAGGAACTAATAGATGCTTTTGTCTGAATTACAGTGTCTAGGTAGAAGTGCACTTTTGATGTCAGCAGTATTTACATACTGTGTAGGTGTTGATAACAGGAAAATGAATCATGGGAAGTGAAGACGGTTGATTATGAATCATATGCAGATAGCCAATGACATTGTGTTTTTTCATTTTATTCTCTTTGTAAACAAATCCCAGCAATTTAAGCTGTGCTACTAGATTCCTGCGTAACAACACACTTGAAGATCTAATAAACTAGCATCTTCCACCAAAAAAAAAAAAAATTTACATTTGGTGATTATCTTTTCTTTACCTACTCTATACTATCATGACTCCGGACAATTGCAGAATATATTAGTATCTAAAACGTTTTTGCTTCTTTGAAACCTAATACTACTGTGCTAATTACACATAATATATATTTTAAATTCCTACAAGACAAATAAAGCACACATTACTAACAAAACAAACAAAAAAAGTGAGAAACGATATTCTCATTGAATATTGACATCTGTGTCGTCATGACACAAACAAAATACAAGCTAACTATAACTGAAAGAAATGGTGTGTGAATTTTTAATTGTATATCAACATCTGACTCAAGATTGGCAGCCTTCATTTCATTTATTACCAGCACCTACACAGTATGTAAAAAGTGCCGTCACCATAAGAGCAGTTTAACCCAGTGTCTATCTTGTACTGTGTGTCTGATGTGTTCTGTGATTGATTTATTTAGCATTGTTATTTTTAAAATTAATTCCTCTGTTTTAGCTGATGGGTAAACAGGACATTCCAGCAACATTGCTTCCAGGAAAATCAAGTGGTGGCCCATCAGACTCTTCAGAAGAATTTCTTAGACTTCCATCAGCACCTAGCACTGTGCAGCAGCAATTTGGTTTGATACGAGACCCTAGACCAGGTATTTTTTTTTTTTTTTTTTAATGTCAAAGGTATATGTGTTTCCGTGAACATGTAGCTGTGAACAAAATAGCAATTAATTTATCCAGATTGGGCTTTTGATGATGGTGATATGAAATGTTTTCATAGTTTTGAGGCGTACTACAAATATATGCGGCTTTTCGCGGATGATGCTGTAGTATACAGAGAAGTTGCAGCATTAGAAAATTGTAGCGAAATGCAGGAAGATCTGCAGCGGATAGGCACTTGGTGCAGGGAGTGGCAACTGACCCTTAACATAGACAAATGTAATGTATTGCGAATACATAGAAAGAAGGATCCTTTATTGTATGATTATATGATAGCGGAACAAACACTGGTAGCAGTTACTTCTGTAAAATATCTGGGAGTATGCGTGCGGAAGGATTTGAAGTGGAATGGTCATATAAAATTAATTTTTGGTAAGGCGGGTACCAGGTTGAGATTCATTGGGAGAGTGCTTAGAAAATGTAGTCCATCAACAAAGGAGGTGGCTTACAAAACACTCGTTCGACCTATACTTGAGTATTGCTCATCAGTGTGGGATCCGTACCAGATCGGTCTGACGGAGGAGATAGAGAAGATCCAAAGAAGAGCGGCGCGTTTCGTCACAGGGTTATTTGGTAACCATGATAGCGTTACGGAGATGTTTAATAAACTCAAGTGGCAGACTCTGTAAGAGAGGCGCTCTGCATCGCTGTGTAGCTTGCTCGCCAGGTTTCGAGAGGGTGCGTTTCTGGATGAAGTATCGAATATATTGCTTCCCCCTACTTATACCTCCCAAGGAGATCACGAATGTAAAATTAGAGAGATTAGAGCGCGCACGGAGGCTTTCAGACAGTCGTTCTTCCCGCGAACCATACGCGACTGGAACAGGAAAGGGAGGTAATGACAGTGGCACGTAAAGTGCCCTCCGCCACACACCGTTGGGTGGCTTGCGGAGTATAAATGTAGATGTAGATATATGATTAATGGCTTGTTAACCACCTGTAGCAGCTCTTAAAAGGACTTGATCTTGTACCAATTCTGCAGCATCTCTCTATGTGTGAAATAAGTATTGTTAACCAAGCAGCTCATTGCACGAGAATACAGAATGTGAATACAGGTGAAATTTACCACAAAGCAAGCTGGATTCTTTCAAAACCCATTCTGCCAGCTTCTAGTGTGACTGGGTTGAACACAATGGACTTCACACATTGTGCAGAGAAACTCAGCAATGCCAGCTGGTGAAGACAACACAGCCATTATTTTGGAATAAGCAAACTACCACACACGTTTTTGTGATGCTTGAGGAGGACACATAATGGACATTGCTGTGAAACCCAATATCAAGATTAATGAGTTACACATCAGTGCTTGTGAAGCAGTCATCACTAGAAGATGATGGTATTAATAAACTTCCTCAGGTGCCTAAACCACACATGCTTTGAGTTGCCCAAACTATATAAAAGAGGAATGCCCCTTCAGTTCATCGTGAACAGTGGCTTGCTAACTTACAGTCTGGCTAAAAACCTGACTTGTTTATCTATCTAGAATACAGTCAGTTTCATCAGCTGAATTAAATGTCTCTCTATCACGGATGGTGATACAGCTGTGTGTTCTCAGTGTTTACATGTAGTCCTATAATCAACTACATGGACCTCCTTTCCCAGTTCCTTGGCAGTACAGTTGTCAGACTGTTGTAGGCACATCTAGATGTTATCATATTTCTTATATGGCAGACAGTATTTTAGTCAGATGTACAGTGTTACAATGGGAAATCTTCCAACTCCATCCAAAACAAACCATTTTATGGATAAAATTTGAGGAAGCTGCCTTAGTAAAGGGTTCAACAAGCCTAATTGTTTTTTTGTGCTCAGTCTTTTGCAGTGGCTCTCCTGAATAAGTGTTTTCAAGCTGTGTCATTACCAGTAACAAGATGATTTTATTTCTTATTGCTTTTGTCACTAAGTTGACAACACTTTTTTAGCTTGGTTTGATGGGAATGATAATTTGTGGACTCTTTGGAACACTTGAATGACATTCAGAATCACAGTGCAGGTAGAGACAGATGGTGTCTTACCCTTCCATGACATCTTTGTCTGCCAATTGTGTATACAGTAAATCATCACATACGTGAATGTGGTTACAACGTCGCCAAATTTTTGATGTCATTTTTGCTGAGGTGCATAAGCAGAACATTTCTCAAGAAAAGAGCAAGAATCTTTAGTTTTTGCCATTTTGTAGCTGACTGGCGGGAAAGATTAGCTTTTTCCTGAATAGAGAATACTAAATCAATCTTCAGGTACATTGCAAAAATATGACAGCTTATGAGACCTGTGAAGATTTGTAGTTTTCAAAACAATTGTCTAAATAAGACATCCTGTAAGTGCGGCTACTATTACATGAAACAAATGGTGCGTGCTGTATAGAGCAGTTCAAGATAGAACATAAGACATATTTATGGTTATGCTTTATCAAGAAACCAGCCATGGCAGAACAAGCTTTAAAAATGGATACCAAATAGCATTTGATGACACATCTATCATTATGAGGATGAACTGTTTCTCCAAACACTCTCATAATGTTTAGAATTTGGGTATCAAAAGGTTGAAGCAAGCATGACAAATGTAGAATATAAATATTGCCGTATTTAGTAATATGACTGAGGACCAGTGACCTCACAGCTTACAGCACAGCTCCAATAAAAGGATAAGACAATCAAAAGCACTGCTGTCAGTTAGTACCTGACGGTGTCTGCGGAGTACATGACAAAAAGATGTTATTGAAAGTTAAAGAAGATTTTTATTAAGGATATGTGATGTTTGATGACATTTTTAGAGAAACCAGTGCAGGCAGAAATGTATACGTACTGGAAAGTGGGAGAAATGTAGTTTCAGATGCTGTCTTCACTCTTCCAAAACAATAGATTTTCATATTATGAATATAAATATAGTGTGGAGTTACTCTTTTGTCATCAAAATATTTGTAATAAAGGCCTGTTCCAATCCACCCCTTCTCTCTCTCTCTCTCTCTCTCTCTCTCTCTCTCTCTCTCTCTCTCTCTCTCTCTCTCTCTCTCTCTCTCTTTCTCAAAGAATACCTCAGATCCCCACATTAATCTGTTCCTCAGTGAGAAACAATGTGCTATACACAATTTTGTGTCAACTAGGATTGGCTGGACCAGCTGTATATGTAAATATTTCTGAATCAAGTAATGAGCACCATAGTGTGGCAAGGAGGAAGAATTGAAAGGTGTTTGTACTGAAGGAAAGTGCTGTATATTTAGTTGTTTTCACAGACTTAATTACAGATCTATGTTTGCTGCCACATAATACTAATGCAGGTGTAGATGCCATTACATGTTGATTGGGTTATTTCTCCTGCTATATGTGTTTAAACAATGAAAAATCCGTGTTGCGATATGAACTATATAAGGAGAAAAAGGTAGATTGCTACTCATCATGAAGTTGACACATTGAGTTGCAGACTGACACAATGAGAAGATTGTTATGTACTTATCTTTCTTTTCGTTGTGCCTGTCTGCAACTTAACATGTTATGTTTATGGCGAGTAGCAATTTATCCATTTTCTTATTTCATAGAGACAGTCACTTCCATGGATGAGATCGGGAGGGGGGGAAACTAGCTTTGTGCTTCCTTCTATAGCTATTTAAAGGGTCTTCCATTGCCCAAATCCTTTTGCAATATTCGCTTAGTTGATGTTTCAGGTACTGCAGCCATTGAGGTCATCTTGAATCTGACACATTTGGCTTTTCCTTAACACTGGCCACTTTTGCTGCAATATTGTGCTCACTTCACACATTACATTGTGTTCTTGTGGCTTCTGGTCATGTAGACTGAAATCCTGCCCAAACTTGACCACAGTGCGGTCTGAATAGAGAAACAGTGGTGGCAACACAATTTTCTGGTGAACAAACAATAAGCACCCACAACTGACCTGCCACATTGACAATTTTTTTTAATGATCTCTAAATTTTCAAGAAGCGTGAGTTGCTGCATGATGAAACTGCAAATTGTACTGTGTATTTTCACACCTGTAAGCACATAAAAAATATTAGAAACAGCAAATAACGGTTTTGGAAAGTATCACTCTTAATGAAAAACATTTTACTATATGAGAACCTGTAAGTGGAAAACTACTTACATGTCATGAGTGCACTTTAGTGAACTATATATTTTACTTAGAGCTCTAATGTTTTCTAATAAGTAGATTTCACCCATAAAGTGTGATTCTGACCTGTGAAAGACCAATCTATGCTCACCACAAACTTTTCCTGGCCTCTGTTTGTTTCCTACCGATGATTCTTTACATGTAGGAATAAGTAATCTTTTTTTTTCCCCAGGATGTGGAATGTGATGGTTCAGGGTATCCACAACTGTAGCAATTAATTGAAAACAAATCACAGAACCAATTGCAGCTTTGTTTTTTAACACTACAGTCAGTTTCAGCCACCAAGGTAATTCCAAATGGCTATCTGAATAAAAAATACATAACTATGTTAAAAATCAAGGTAGAATTGGAAAACTTGCATAAAAAGAGAAAGTAACAACAAACATGGCCAAGACAAGACACCATAGTATGAACCACTTAATGTAAAACAAATAATATTGTATAGCAACTTGTCGAAATTTAAATAATGTATTAAATTAACACGCATTGCATCATGGAGGTACACAGGTGCAGGCAGATGAGACATGTTAATAGGCATTGTTTAAATAGGGGTGGGGCAGGTTCCAAGGAGGCCCTGTAGAGGAATCCATTTCCAAACGCATTACGATTCATACTAAATTAGCTGTTGACGCAATAAAAGCTAATAGGAGTCTGTAAGCTAAGGTTACAGTCAGAGCAACTAAAATCATTTCTAATGATATAGATGCAAAGGCAGTTTTTAATCACCTATGCATAATTTGCAGTAGTATTAATTGTAAACTGTGTCTTGATAAAATTCAAATAACCAAATCTGTTAAAGGTAATAAAATTGTTGTTGTTCATGAAAAGGAACGCACTTCTAAGGCACACATCTTTTTCACATGGAAGTAACATCATCAAGATTAAGTCTGCTCCCACTGATAAGTTACAAGTAGAAATTAGAAAGATAATTGAAGATTCTAATTTTGCTTATTAAGTTTGAAAAGAAGTCACTCAAACTAAAGAATTTGTAATGATGTAATAAATCAGTGAAGTAAAGGCAATCGCTGAGAAACTAGTGTGTGATATCTTTGCCTCTGTGAATTTTTGTCAGCTTTTTTTGTACTTTCCATGCAATGGGTAGCTATTGAATGGTTCTCATTTTGTATGTTCATGGAGGAGTGCAAAATAAATTGCTTTTATTCGCCTGTATCACCATTCTTAATGTGGCTAGTGTTCCCACAAGCTGTAACCCAACAAAAACTACGAATAATGGGCCAGAACATCAACTATGAACCTATAATGCTGGTTGCCACAGATGTGTTTCACTGTGGCAGTGATTGATGGTTTGGACAGTGTGAATACCAATCTTCACTCTCAGACAACTCTGACCAATGGAAATTCTGTGACATTACCGGGTTTTGTGCAGCCTACAAGCATTCCACCTGTTTGCTGCATTGCATAACCCACTCCGCGTAGAGAAGCTGCAATACCGCTGTACATGCCGGTTCTGTGGTGCTGAATGTTGGAACTTTTGCTTACTGCTTATGGCATGTGTGATAACTTATACTTAACATTGGCACATTGGAAATTCAGATCTTACTATGGTCGTTAGACTTTATTCGTGCCACGTCCCCCAACTTTGTACAAATATCAATACGTCAAAAGCAATGCACTTCCACAAGTACGTAAATTGTATATCTACACATTCTACTGGTCCTAAACAATGAGGTAATCAGTGATATATCACCCTCAGAATTTGGGCATCCTCTTCAGATGTTAGTTACAAAAGCTAAAGTTTCTGTTGCAACCCTGCATCAGGTGTGGTTTAACCAATTAATGTTTGCCATTAAAACTGCCCTGATTTCCAACAACAGGATTGACATGTCTTCACAGTTGAAAGTTGCTGACAAAGTGCACAGCATTTTGCATAATGGCATCGCGGATATGTCATCTCAATCGTTTGATGGTATATCATTGCTGGATTCACTCAAGGCTACAAGGTAACAGTAGTTCCCACTAGATGAGCAGATCCGCTCACTGCACCAAGACCTAGGCAATCTCATCTACATCTACATGGATATTCTGCAAATCACATTTAAGTGCATGGCAGAGGGTTCATTGAACCACCTTCACAATTCTCTATTACTCTAATCTCGTATAGGGGGTGCAAAGAACGAACACACGTATCTTTCTGTACAAGCTCTGATTTCCCTTATTTTATCATGGTGATCATTTCTCCCTATATAGGTCAGTGTCAACAAAATATTTTCGCTTTCAGAGGAGTAAGTTAGTGATTGGAATTTTGTGAGAAGATTCCATCGCAACGAAAAATGCCTTTGGTTTAATGGTGTCCAGCCCAAATCCTGTATCATTTCAGTGACACTCTCTCCCATATTTCGGAATAATACAAAATGTGCTGCCTTTCTTAGAACTTTTTCGATGTGCTCTGTCAATCTTATCTGGTAAGGATCCCACACTGCGCAACAGTATTCTAAAAGAGGACGGACAAGCATAGTGTAGGCAGTCGCCTTAGTTGATCTGTTACATTTTCTAAGTGTCCAGCCAATATAATGCAGTCTTTGTTTAGTCTTCCCCACAACATTTTCTGTGTGTTCCTTCTCCTTCCAATTTAAGTTGTTCATAATTGTAATACCTAGATATTTAGTTGAATGTACTTCCTTTAGATTTGACTGATTTATCGTGTAACTGAAGATTAAATGGATTCCTTTTAGCACTCATGTGGATGACCTCACACTTTTCATTAGTTAGGGTCAACTGCCAATTTTTGCACCATTCAGATATCTTTTCTAAATCATTTTGCAATTTGTTTTTATCTTCTGATGACTTTATTAGTCGATAAACAACAGCGTCATCTGCAAACAACAAAGATGGCTGCTCAGATTGTCTCCCAAATCATTTATACAGATAGGAACAGCAAAGGGCCTATAACACTACCTTGGGGATCGCCAGAAATCACTTCTGTTTTACTCGATGACTTTCCCTCAATTACTAAGAACTGTGACCTCTCTGACAGAAAATCACGAATCCAGTCACACAATTTCACTACAAGCTGCCTCTGTGGTCAGTGTCAAAAGCGTTCTGGAAATCCGGAAATACAGAATCAATCTGAAATCTCTTGTCAATAGCACTCAACACCTAATGCGTATAAAGAGCTAGTTGTGTTTTGCAAGAACATTGTTTCCCAAATCCATGTTGACTGTGTGTCAATGAACCATTTTCTTCAAGGTAATTCATAATGTTCGAACACTATATATGTTCCAAAATCCTGCTGAATTTTGACGTTAATGATATGGGCCTGTAATTTAGTGGATTACTCCTACTATCTTTCTTGAATATTGATATGAGGTGTGCAACTTTCCAGTCTTTGAGTACTGATCTTTCGTCGAGCGAATGGTTGTGTATGATTGTTAAGTATGGAGCTAAGGCATCAACATACTTCGAAAGGAACCTAATTGGTATAGTGTCTGGACCAGAAGACTTGCTTTTATGAAGTGATTTAAGTTGCTTCACCACTCAAAGGATATTTACTTCTACGTTACTCATGTTGGCAGCTGTTCTTGATTCGAATTCTGGAATATTTACTTCATCTTGTTTGGTGAAGGCTATGTTTACTATTTCTGCTTTTGCAGCACTGCCTTCGATAGTATCTCCATTGCTATCACGCGGAGAAGGCATTGATTGTGTCTTGCCGCTAACATACTTCACTTACGACCAGAGTTCTGTGCTAAATTTCAAGCTTCTGTAAAAAGATAGCAAATCTTCAGGATTTTGCATCTGTTTAACTTTGGCATGTTTGTTTCGTTATTTCTGCAACAGTGTTCTGGGCCATTTTTGCATCAAGTAGGATCAGCTCCGCTGTTTGTTAATGCGTTTGGTATAAATCTCTCAATTGCTGTCGATACTACACTCCTGGAAATGGAAAAAAGAACACATTGACACCGGTGTGTCAGACCCACCATACTTGCTCCGGACACTGCGAGAGGGCTGTACAAGCAATGATCACACGCACGGCACAGCGGACACACCAGGAACCGCGGTGTTGGCCGTCGAATGGCGCTAGCTGCGCAGCATTTGTGCACCGCCACCGTCAGTGTCAGCCGTTTTGCCGTGGCATACGGAGCTCCATCGCAGTCTTTAACACTGGTAGCATGCCGCGACAGCGTGGACGTGAACCGTATGTGCAGTTGACGGACTTTGAGCGAGGGCGTATAGTGGGCATGCGGGAGGCCGGGTGGACGTACCGCCGAATTGCTCAACACGTGGGGCGTGAGGTCTCCACAGTACATCGATGTTGTCGCCAGTGGCCGGCGGAAGGTGCACGTGCCCGTCGACCTGGGACCGGACCGCAGCGACGCACGGATGCACGCCAAGACCGTAGGATCCTACGCAGTGCCGTAGGGGACCGCACCGCCACTTCCCAGCAAATTAGGGACACTGTTGCTCCTGGGGTATCGGCGAGGACCATTCGCAACCATCTCCATGAAGCTGGGCTACGGTCCCGCACACCGTTAGGCCGTCTTCCGCTCACGCCCCAACATGGTGCAGCCCGCCTCCAGTGGTGTCGCGACAGGCGTGAATGGAGGGACGAATGGAGACGTGTCGTCTTCAGCGATGAGAGTCGCTTCTGCCTTGGTGCCAATGATGGTCATATGCGTGTTTGGCGCCGTGCAGGTGAGCGCCACAATCAGGACTGCATACGACCGAGGCACACAGGGCCAACACCCGGCATCATGGTGTGGGGAGCGATCTCCTACACTGGCCGTACACCACTGGTGATCATCGAGGGGACACTGAATAGTGCACGGTACATCCGAACCGTCATCGAACCCATCGTTCTACCATTCCTAGACCGGCAAGGGAACTTGCTGTTCCAACAGGACAATGCATGTCCGCATGTATCCCGTGCCACCCAACGTGCTCTAGAAGGTGTAAGTCAACTACCCTGGCCAGCAAGATCTCCGGATCTGTCCCCCATTGAGCATGTTTGGGACTGGATGAAGCGTCGTCTCACGCGGTCTGCACGTCCAGCACGAACGCTGGTCCAACTGAGGCGCCAGGTGGAAATGGCAAAATGGCATGGCAAGCCGTTCCACAGGACTACATGCAGCATCTCTACGATCGTCTCTATGGGAGAATAGCAGCCTGCATTGCTGCGAAAGGTGGATATACACTGTACTAGTGCCGACATTGTGCATGCTCTGTTGCCTGTGTCTATGTGCCTGTGGTTCTGTCAGTGTGATCGTGTGATGTATCTGACCCCAGGAATGTGTCAATAAAGTTTCCCCTTCCTGGGACAATGAATTCAAGGTGTTCTTATTTCAATTTCCAGGAGTGTATTTCTTTGAATTCAGGCCACATCTGGTCTACACCAATATTACTGATTTGGAAGGAGTGGAGATTGTCTCTCAGGAAGGCATCAAGTGAATTTTATGTGCTTTTTTGAGTAGGTATATTTTTCGTTTATTTTTGGAGGATTTGGGAATTACGATATACGATCTTGCTATGACAATCTGGTGTTCACTGATCCTTGTATCTGTTTTGATGCTCATTATCAACTCAGGATTATTTGTTGCTAAGAGGTCAAGTGTGTTTTCACAACTGTTTCCTATTCGCATGAGCTCATGAGCTAACTGCTCGAAATAATTTTCAAAGAATGTGTTTTGCACAATTTCGGATGATGTTTTATGCATACCTCCAACATATCGAGGGTAAATTAGTCACCACCAGCTATAATTGTGTGTGTCGGATACATATTTGAAATCAAACTCAAGTTTTCTTTGAACCTTTCAGCGACTGTATCATCCGAATTGGAAGGTCAGTAAAAGGATGCAATTATTCTTTTATTCTGTTTGCTAACAATGACCTCTGCCCATACTAACTCACAGGAACTATCTACTTCAATTTCACAACAAGATAAACTACTTCTAACTGCACCAAATACACCACCGGCAGCTGTGTTTAGTCTATCCTTTCGCAACACCGTTAGGTTCTTCAAAAAAAATTTCGACTGAGCTTATCTCTGGCTTTAGCCAGCTTTTTTTACCATGCATGTTGCCGTTGGTGAGGAGCCTTGCATGCCTCAGCGATACAGATAGCCGTACCTTAGGTGCTACCACAACGTCGGGGTATCTGTTGAGAGGCCAGACAAATGTGTGGTTCCTGAAGAGGGGCAGCAGTCTGGACGATTGACAGATCTGGCCTTGTAACATTAACCAAAACAGCCATACTGTGCTGGTACTGCGAACAGCTGAAAGCAAGGAGAAACTAAAGGCTGTAATTTTTCCTAAGGGCATGCAGCTTTATTGTATGATTAAATGATGGTGGCATCCTCTTGGGTAAAATATTCTGGAGGTAAAATAGTCCCCATTAGGATCTCCAGGCGGGGACTACTCAGGACGACGTCGTTATCAGGAGAAAGAAAACTGGCGTTCTACGGATCAGAGTGTGGAATGTCAGATCCGTTAATCAGGCAGGCAGGTTAGAAAATTGAAAAAGGGAAATGGATAGGTTAAAGCTAGACATAGTGGGAATTACTGAAGTTTGGTGGCAGGAGGAACAAGACGTCTGGTCAGGTGAATACAGGGCTACAAATGCAAAATCAAATAGGGGTAATGTGGGAGTAAGTTTAATAATGAATAAAAAATATAAGAGCACGGGTAAGCTACTACAAACAGCATAAGGAACACATTATTGTAGCAAAGGTAGACACGAAGCCCACACCCACCACAGTAGCACAAGTTTATATGCCAACTGGCTCCGCAGATGAGGAAGAGATTGATGAAATGTATGATGAGATAAAAGAAATTATTCAGATAGTGAAGGGAGATGAAAATTTAATAGTCATGGGTGACTGGAATTCGATAGTAGGAAAAGGAAGAGAAGGAAAAAGTAGTAGGTGAATATGGAATGGGGGTAAGGAATGAAAGAGGGAGCCGCCTGGTAGAAATTTGCACAAGCCATAACTTAATCATAGCTAACACTTGGTTAAAGAATCATGAAAGACGGTTGTATACGTGGAAGAGGCCTGGAGGCACTGGAAGGTTTCAGATAGATTATATAATGGTAAGACAGAGATTTAGGAAGTAGGTTTTAAATTGTAAGACATTTCCAGGGGCAAATGTGACCTCTGACCACAATCTATGAACTGTAGATTAAAATTGAAGAAACTGCAAAAAGGTGGGAATTTAAGGAGATGGGACCTGGATAAACTGACTAAACCAGAGGTTGTAGAGAGTTTCAGAGAGGGAATTAGGGGACGACTGACAAGAAAGGGTGAAAGAAATACAGTAGGAGAAGAATGGGTAGCTTTCAGAGATGAAATAGTGAAGGCAGCAGAGGATCAAGTAGGTAAAAAGATGAGGGCTAGTAGAAATACTTGGGTAACAGAAGAAATATTGAATTTAATTGATGAAAGGAGAAAATATAAAAGTGCAGTAAATGAAGCAGGCAAAAACATCTCAAAAATGATATCGACAGGAGGTCCAAAATGGCTAAGCAGGGATGAATGGAGAACAAATGTAAGGATGTAGAGGCATATATCACTAGGAGTAACATAGATACTGCCTACAAGAAAATTAGAGAGACCGTTGGTGAAAAGAGAACTACTTGCATGAATATCAGGAACTCAGATGGAAACCCAGTTCTAAGCAAAGAAGGGAAAGCAGAAAGGTGGAAGGAGTATATAGATGGTCTACACAAGAGAGTAGACAACATTCCATTGGGGCTACTGATAGTCTTGGGAGAGCCAGCCCTGACAAAACTCTACCATCTGGTGAGCAAGATGTATGAGACAGGCGAAATACCCTCAGACTTCAAGAAGAATATAATTCCAATCCCAAAGAAAGCAGGTGTTGATAGATGTGAAAATTACTGAACTATTAGTTTAATAAGTCAGCAGCAAAATACTAACACACATTCTTTACAGGCAAATGGAAAAACTGGTAGAAGCTGACCTCGGGGAAGATCAATTGGGATTCTGTAGAAATGTTGGAACATGCGAGGCGATACTGACCCTACAACTTATCTTAGAAGATAGGGTAAGGAAAGGCAAACCTACGTTTCTAGCATTTGTAGACTTAGAGAAAGCTTTTGACAATGTTGACTGGAATATTCCCTTTCAATTTCTGAAGGTGGCAGGGGTAAAACACACGGAGCAAAAGGCTATTTACAATTCGTACAGAAGCCAGATGGCAGTTATGAGAGTTGGGGGGCATGAAAGGGAAGCAGTGGTTGGGAAGGGAGTGAGACAGGGTTGTAGCCTACCCCCGATGTTATTCAATCTGTATACTGAGCAAGCAGTAGAGGGAAAAAAAGAAAAATTTGGAGTAGGATTGTAGTTTAATTAAATCTGGCGGTTCTGAAGGAATTAGATTAGGAAATGAGACACTTAAAGTAGTAGTTGAGTTTTGCTGTTTGGGGAGCAAAATAACTGATGATGGTCAAAGTAGAGAGGATATAAAATGCAGACTGGCAATGGCAAGGGAAGCATTTCTACAAAAGAGAAATTTTTTAATGAGTATAGAGTTGAGTGTCAGGAAGTTGTTTCTGAAAGTATTTGTATGGAGTGTAGCCATCTATGGTAGTGAAACTTGGACGATAAACAGAAGAGACTAGAAGCTTTCAGAATGTGGTGCTACAGAAGAATGCTGAAGATTAGATGGGTAGATCACCTAACTAATGAGAAGGTACTGAATAGAATTGAGGAGAAGAGGAGTTTGTGTCACAACTTGACTAGAAGAAGGAATTGTATGCTAGGACATGTTCTGAGGCATCAAGGAGCAACAATTTAGTATTGGAGAGCAGCATGGAAGGTAAAAATTGTAGTGGGAGACCAAGAGATGAATACACTAAGCAGATTCAGAAGGATGTTGGTTGCAGTAGGTACTGGGAGATGAAGCAGCTTGCACAGGATAGAGTAGCATGGAGAGCTGCATCAAACCAGTTTCTGGACTGAAGACCACAATAACAACAACGATTTGAGCATCAGTGCTTTCTATTAGCACTTGGAGCTCTGGTACTTTCCCAACGTAGCTATGACAACTTACAACTGTTATACCAGTGGTCCGGTATCTACGTTCTTCCTGTGTTCGACCTGGACCCTTTATGACTGAAGCCCTTCTCTCTAGGAGCAAATCAAAGAAACAGGCCCCACAGCACCAACTCTCAACAGCAAGGTGCATAACGACCACCAGAGTATGCGCTGAAGTGTCAGCAAATGGATTCCTACTCAATGTTGGTAACATGCATATTTTGGACCTCAAGCCAGGAAGTGCACTTCCCCTTGTAGGTGCAATCAGGTAAATGAGACTGGCCGCTCTGAGAAGAAGTGCCTATCTGGCAACATTCACAGAATGAAGATTCAAGACTCATCACAAGTTTCTGATGCTTCTGCCAATATTCACTGACACTCAATGGTTGTTGACATCTCAACGAAGGAATCAACCCTCATGCTCAGTATCTGCAACAAAAACACGTGCAAATATCAAACCAACACAATGTTCCAGGCATGTCCAGCACATAGCATGGGTTATATGTCACAGACACTTGCATATCACGCACATAACTCGTCACCACTGGTGCAGATGTAAGTGTACTGCCAGTGGATCAAAACACACACTTGACTTACACCTGCTAACAGCCCCAAAATTCCAATTTTTGGCGTGAAAGCTCTTGTCGTGGGACTTAAATGTTACCTGATGTAACAGTACTCATCCTAGACACTGTTCTTTTTGCATTACTATAGTATTGACTTATATCCTCGCACCAGGCACATATCTGTATTGATTCTAAAACTATTAAGATTCCTGACAAAATTTACAACACTTGTGCCTTCCATTACACTTTATTATGAAGCGTGATGCAATCCAGTGATTTTCACGGCACTGCTGAACCAGGTACCAAGATGATCGATATGGAGTCCAGTGACTGTGGTCCTCACACTTCCAACTACACACCAGATTTTGAAACTTTAGTATGTGCATACTATAACATGAAAGAAAAGTTATCAGACCGAATGGAGGAAAAGACAGGCATTATGGCAGAAAATAATGTGTCACTTTGCAAATTGTGTGCAGCAAACATGGAACTAGAGGCTGCTGAAGACGAACTACGGAGCTTACAAGAAGGGATTACTCCATCTCACTTTGAATCTGCCACCTGAGTGACTCGAGCCACACCTGGTAATGAACATTCTTCGCACATTGCTGCTGCTGTGCATAATACACATCACATTTGGACTAAGCCATATCCTCCTGTCACCTTCAAAGCTTGCAGACTTTTGCCTGATAAATATACAATCTGACAAGAAATAGATCAGCAGATTATTGAATTCAGTAGTGAACTGCCATTCTTGCAGTTCTTGGGCACTATCTTTGCACCTCGTAGAAGAGAAAGACAGCTGCTGGAGACCATGTGGAGATACCATGTTTTAAACATATGTGCCACACCAGACTGTTACCCACTGCCAAACATACAATCATGTTGTTGTTGTTGTGGTCTTCAGTCCTGAGACTGGTTTGATGCAGCTCTCCATGCTACTCTATCCTGTGCAAGCTTTTTCATCTCCCAGTACCTACTGCAACCTACATCCTTCTGAATCTGCTTAGTGTATTCATCTCTTGGTCTCCCTCTACGATTTTTACCCTCCACGCTGCCCTCCAATACTAAATTGGTGATCCCTTGATGCCTCAGAACATGTCCTACCAACCGATCCCTTCTTCTGGTCAAGTTGTGCCACAAACTTCTCTTCTCCCCAATCCTATTCAATACCTCCTCATTAGTTATGTGATCTATCCATCTAATCTTCAGCATTCTTCTGTAGCACCACATTTCGAAAGCTTCTATTCTCTTCTTGTCCAAACTATTTATCGTCCATGTTTCACTTCCATACATGGCTACACTCCATACGAATACTTTCAGAAATGACTTCCTGACACTTAAATCAATACTGGATGTTAACAGATTTCTCTTCTTCAGAAACGCTTTCCTTGCCATTGCCAGCCTACATTTTATATCCTCTCTACTTCGACCATCATCAGTTATTTTGCTCCCCAAATAGCAAAACTCCTTTATACTTTAAGTGCCTCATTTCCTAATCTAATTCCCTCAGCATCACCCGATTTAATTAGACTACATTCCATTATCCTTGTTTTGCTTTTGTTGATGTTCATCTTATATCCTCCTTTCAAGACACTGTCCATTCCATTCAACTGCTCTTCCAAGTCCTTTGCTGTCTCTGACAGAATTACAATGTCATCGGCGAACCTCAAAGTTTTTATTTCTTCTCCATGAATTTTAATACCTACCCCGAATTTTTCTTTTGTTTCCTTTACTGCTTGCTCAATATACAGATTGAACAACATTGGGGAGAGGCTACAACCCTGTCTTACTCCCTTCCCAACCACTGCTTCCCTTTCATGTCCCTCGACTCTTATAACTGCCATCTGCTTTCTGTACAGATTGTAAATAGCCTTTCGCTCCCTGTATTTTACCCCTGCCACCTTTAGAATTTGAAAGAGAGTATTCCAGTCAACATTGTCAAAAGCTTTCTCTAAGTCTACAAATGCTAGAAACGTAGGTTTGCCTTTCCTTAATCTTTCTTCTAAGATAAGTCGTAAGGTCAGTATTGCCTCACGTGTTCCAGTGTTTCTACGGAATCCAAACTGATCTTCCCCGAGGTTGGCTTCTACTAGTTTTTCCATTCGTCTGTAAAGAATTCGTGTTAGTATCTTGCAGCTGTGACTTATTAAGCTGATAGTTCGGTAATTTTCACATCTGTCAACACCTGCTTTCTTTGGGATTGGAATTATTATATTCTTCTTGAAGTCTGAGGGTATTTCGCCTGTTTCATACATCTTGCTCACCAGATGGTAGAGTTTTGTCAGGACTGGCTCTCCCACGGCCGTCAGTAGTTCCAATGGAATATTGTCTACTCCGGGGGCCTTGTTTCGACTCAGGTCTTTCAGTGCTCTGTCAAACTCTTCACGCAGTATCGTATCTCCCATTTCATCTTCATCTACATCCTCTTCCATTTCCATAATATTGTCCTCAAGTACATCGCCCTTGTATAGACCCTCTATATACTCCTTCCACCTTTCTGCTTTCCCTTCTTTGCTTAGAACTGGGTTTCCATCTGAGCTCTTGATATTCATACAAGTCGTTCTCTTATCTCCAAAGGTCTCTTTAATTTTCCTGTAGGCGGTATCTATCTTACCCCTAGTGAGATAGGCCTCTACATCCTTACATTTGTCCTCTAGCCATCCCTGCTTAGCCATTTTGCACTTCCTGTCGATCTCATTTTTGAGACGTTTGTATTCCTTTTTGCCTGTTTCACTTACTGCATTTTTATATTTTCTCCTTTCATCAATTAAATTCAATATCTCTTCCGTTACCCAAGGATTTCTACTAGCCCTCATCTTTTTACCTACTTGATCCTCTGCTGCCTTCACTACTTCATCCCTCAAAGCTACCCATTCTTCTTCTACTGTATTTATTTCCCCCATTCCTGTCAATTGCTCCCTTATGCTCTCCTTGAATCTCTGTACAACCTCTGGTTCTTTTAGTTTATCCAGGTCCCATCTCCTTAAATTCCCACCTTTTTGCAGCTTCTTCAGTTTTAATCTACAGGTCATAACCAATAGATTGTGGTCAGAGTCCACATCTGCCCCTGGAAATGTCTTACAATTTAAAACCTGGTTCCTAAATCTCTGTCTTACCATTATATAATCTATCTGATACCTTTTAGTATCTCCAGGGTTCTTCCATGTATACAACCTTCTTTCATGATTCTTAAACCAAGTGTTAGTTATGATTATGTTGTGCTCTGTGCAAAATTCTACCAGGCGGCTTCCTCTTTCATTTCTGTCCCCCAATCCATATTCACCTACTATGTTTCCTTCTCTCCCTTTTCCTACACTCGAATTCCAGTCACCCATGACTATTAAATTTTCATCTCCCTTCACAATCTGAATAATTTCTTTTATTTCATCATACATTTCTTCAATTTCTTCGTCATCTGCAGAGCTAGTTGGCATATAAACTTGTACTACTGTAGTAGGTGTGGGCTTCGTGTCTATCTTGGCCACAATAACGCGTTCACTATGCTGTTTGTAGTAGCTTACCCGGATTCCTATTTTCCTATTCATTATTAAACCTACTCCTGCATTACCCCTATTTGATTTTGTGTTTATAACCCTGTAGTCACCTGACCAGAAGTCTTGTTCCTCACGCCACCGAACTTCACTAATTCCCACTATATCTAACTTCAATCTATCCATTTCCCTTTTTAAATTTTCTAACCTACCTGCCCGATTAAGGGATCTGACATTCCACGCTCCGATCCGTAGAACGCCAGTTTTCTTTCTCCTGATAACGACATCCTCTTGAGTAGTCCCCGCCCGGAGATCCGAATGGGGGACTATTTTACCTCCGGAATATTTTACCCAAGAGGACGCCATCATCATGTAATCATACAGTAAAGCTGCATGCCCTCGGGAAAAATTACGGCTGTAGTTTCCCCTTGCTTTCAGCCGTTCGCAGTACCAGCACAGCAAGGCCGTTTTGGTTATTGTTACAAGGCCAGATCAGTCAATCATCCAGACTGTTGCCCTTGCAACTACTGAAAAGGCTGCTGCCCCTCTTCAGGAACCACACGTTTGTCTGGCCTCTCAACAGATACCCCTCCGTTGTGGTTGCACCTACGGTACGGCTATCTGTATCGCTGAGGCACGCAAGCCTCCCCACCAACGGCAAGGTCCATGGTTCATGGGGGGGGATACAATCATGTGTAAAACTTAAATGGAAAGTGACTTTTGCATGATGTTACTGCCAAGTAACGTAGCTCAATGAAACTTGAACCATACAGAGAAAGAACTGCTACAGAGTAGTACAGAAGGTATCTGAAAGAAATACACAGTGAGACAAACAGAAATGACACTTTTATGCAATAAGTACACTGAAGTCACCACGACTTACGATGGGTCCCTGGATGTCACAAAACACGAGATGTGATTCTTAATAGGGTGTATGACCACCATGGATGGTAGTGCTTACTCTAAATGTACTCCATGCTGCCACAATGTTGGGAAGGAGTTCTTGTTGTAGGGTGTTTTATCCCTCTATCAGTCTGGTTGACAACTGCTGGATGGTTGTTGATGCATGTGGACAAGTTGCAGTATGTCTTTACAACACGTCCCACACATGCTTGATGGGATTCAAGTTGGAGTAATGAGCAGGCCAGTCCATTCCTCAAGTATCCTCTCATTCCAAGAGCTCCTCCAGCTGTTCTGTTCAATGCAGACATGCATTGTCAGCTTTAAAAATGAAGTTGGGGCCAAATGCACTCCTGAAAAAATGCACATGGTGGACAGAATAAAGTGTCACATTAACCTCGACCATTAAGTGTATTGTGTTCAGAGAGTTGACGGTCAGTGCACCCATGCAACCTTAAGCCTCCCTACACCATAACACCTGGACCACCAGAACGACCATGTTCAACAGTGGTTTTGGGTGCATTGTGTGTTCCCACGTCTCACCATATGAGGGCATGTCAAGAATTGCTACTCAAACTAAACCTTTTCTCATCGAAATAGAGTGTGTGACTCCACTCATTGTTGGTCCAACCGCTACACACTGGGCACCACTGCAAACAGTGCAGCCGATGTGTGGGTGTCAACGCAACACACACCGGCACCATGATCTTGAGAACAGGTGCTTTTTGACAATGTTGTCTGGAGCCGAACAATTTTGAATCCATCCATCCATCCATAAATGGAACAGAAGATACTGGGTACTGGGCAAAGAGACCACCCCCATGCAGTCACTGTGCCACTGTGGACTGTGAGATTGAATCCCTCGCAGCCCTGGTAAATGTGATTGGAATTTCACCTGCTGTTTGATGTGGGTTACTTCTTGCCTGTTGTACAATATAACAGACATCTGCTGCTATAGTTGACCATGGCTGACCACCACCTCTCCTTCAGGCAGCAGTGCCTTTGGTTTGGTATGCTCCCCATGCATGTGAAACAATGCTGTGAACAATACCACTCATCACACTTTATCCCTCTTCCAGTTTTTTGATGATTCTTTCCAGTGTAAAGTCCTCGAGATGTAATGTGTGGGCCATGTTGTAATGGAGAACACCACCACAGTACCCCCTATCTGCTTGCTGAGTGACATGCATTGTCGTTTCCCACTCCAAGTACCTCGTTTTGTTCGGCCAGCCCCCATTTGGTGCTATGATCATGCTGGCTGACCTCACACTGTGTGACATCCAGTTTTCTGTGCATGACTGGGAGGCCTCTGGCAACAAGCTTCCACACTGTTTCTCTTTTCCACCAAGTTGTTAATATGTTACATTACTTTTCTATCTTGTCCTTATGCTTTCCAGAGCAGTGTAGTGTGTTAGTGGGAGCGATGATGTTAAGGATAACTTACTTCAAAAAAGCGTACCACCAGATTTCAGCCCAACCCACAAACATTCAAAGAACCACTGCCATAACTCGCTTTGGACTGTACGAATACTTGTGTATGCCATTTGACCTCAAGAATACCACTGTTGTATGACAGCAGTGCTTCGTAGAAGAGGTATTCTGTGGACTTCTCTTCTGGTTTGCTTATTTAGATGATGTTTTGTGTTTGCAAAGATGATAGTAGAACAGAAAAACCATTTACAGTTTGTTTTTGACATTCTCAAAGTATCAGTTGGTGATCAGTCAGGACAAATGTTTACTCTGACAATAGAAAGTACAATTCATAGGGCATTTAGTCTCCTCTTCTAGCATCACATCCCTACAGGATGTCAGCTCAGTACAACTGATGCTGCAGCCTGAGGTTTTCCAGCAGCTGTACCATTTTCAGGAAATGGTTTATTTTTATAGACACCATTTACCCCTTGCAGCAGGCATCCAGGTGTCTCTCGCTGCAGCACTAGCAGAACTTGGTGCCAGTGGGTGCTGCTATGACTTTTCTTGGACCACAGAGGTACTACAAGCTTTTGATGAGATAAAGACCAACTTTAGTAATGCTGCCAGTTGGTACACCCTGTGTATTCAGCACTTCTCCCTATCATAGTGGATGCCAGCCAGTTAGCTGCCAGTTGCTTCACCAACAGAATTTTCTCAAAAGGTGATGTGCTCACAGATGAAGTGAGTGCATATGAGAGGGAACTGTTAGCCATTTGTGAGGCTTGTTTACAGACCAAACATTTGCATTTACAATGCCTAGTGAATCCTTTTCTTCATGACAATTCTGGCTACTGGAATTTATCAGTCAATTAATGACAGGCATTTGCCACATTAAGGGTGCCAGATTATTTTAGAATTGATGCAATATCTAGCAACATCAACTACAAATTTCTGGCAGAGGTGAAAGTGACAGAGGATATCCAATTGCTAGAACTTACAAGCAGCCAAGGTACAAGGCCAGAACTAAAATGCCATCCTTTTGAGGCCCTGAAGACTTTTTTTTGTGGTATGACGTCTCCAGAATCCAGCTTCGTTCATTTGTGCCTACTGTTTTTCAGAAGCATGTTTTTGAATTGATACACAGCCTATTACATTCAGGAGCAAACTGCAGAGTTCATATGGTCATTGGCACATATGTGTGGCCGTACATTAAACACAGCTGTCACACGTGAGTCCACACATGCGTAGTGTGCCAGCAGGCTAAAGTAGGCCGTCATATGGTTAAGTCAGTAGGTACATTCAGTGAACCCCCACAGCGATTTGCGCGTGTCCGTATTGGGTTGGTGGGATCTCTACCTCCAGCAAAGGATTTAAAGTACCTATTTACAGCCCTTGGCCACTACACATGCTTGGCAGAGGCGTTGTCTGTTGTTGATATCTCAGCTGAGACAGTGTCATGAATCTTTCTAACTACCTGAGTTTCCCACTTCAGATGCCCCACCAATGTTACTACTGTTCAAAGAACATAATTTGCATAAATTTTGTTTCATGAACTCGCTGACCTCTGTGGTTTCAAGCACCACCACACAACCTGCTAACATTCCAGCCAATATTGGAATGGTTGAATGATGGCATCAAACTCTTAAAATCTTCTTTAATATTCGTGGTACTTCGTGGATACCAACTCAACATCTAGTGCTGCTGGGATTATGTGTAGCCATTAAACAAGACTACTGCTGCAGAATTTGTTTAGAGCAAAACCTTGTGACTTTCATTTGAATTTTCCACACAACAGTGAGAGCATCCTCTATGAGAACTGTCATTTCTCCATTAACGAGTAAAGCTTTGTATCTCTAAATTGTGCCTGTTTTGGCATTTTGTCATATGGACACGAATATTTTTACTCATAAAGACCTAAGCACTTGTTCCGGTGTGATGTATGGTAGATACTTTCAGGGCACCTTTTGCAACCCCATACACGCCCATATCCAATCATGGTGCACTAGAAAAAACATACTGAAAATCCTACCCAGTGGTTAGTCCACTAATGTATCTCAAGAGCAATATAAGCCTGCGTTCCTGTTACCAGAGGGTGGTGATATGATTTCACAGCAACAGTTGCCGATCCATACCAGGTCTTGTTTGTGATATCTTTGGCTCTGTTCATCTTTGTCAGTTCTCTTTGTGCTTTCCATGAAGTCAGTAGCTGTTCAGTGGTTCTCGTTTTGTATTTTCTTTCAGAAGTGCAAAATAAATTGCTTTTATTCATGTGTTTCTGTTTTCTATTGTTTTCATTGTAGCTAGAATTCCCAAAAATTCACGAGAAGCAAGATGAAGGACTCAAATAAAAATGCATAATAGAAAGCATGCCACTAAGACTGATTGTCAAATCAGTTAACAATTCAGGCTGTCCAATTTGCGAAAATTACATGTACTGCTGCAAGTACATTACATCTTCCATAAAAATTTCTCAATTAAAAATTGCTATGATCTGGCTGAAATAGTGAGGTCCATTATCATCCCACAATGAGCCATATTCACTTCCTCATTTCCTTGGAGTGTTCTGCCTGTTATGTGGATATTTCTATGTATAATAAATATATATATGTTTCAGATACGAGAGTAAAAGAAAACTAGTTTTTATACAAACAGCTCTGTAGATGAACCTTGTGAAATAATTTTAAAAAATCTTCTCAATCACAAAACAGTACCACAGGGCACAATAGTTGAACTTATAATTTTAACTACTTTTCTTTCAACAATAAAAGTTTTATTCAGAAAGAACTAGCTGTGAGTTCTCTGCTTGCTGGTACTATTGCCAATATACTGCCTTGAAAACAAAGTTTCTTTTGTAAACATCTGCAAGAGGCACAAAAATAATTCATTATAAAAGATATGTAAGTGATATTCTGCTACATTATCAAGGATTTAAGAATAACAGCTATCTGTTAGGTCTTAAGATAAATGAACTTCATCCTAATATTATCTTTAGTGTTGAACATCTGCAAAATATGCCAACTAATTAATTAAATCTCTCTCTTACTAATGTCCATCAGTTGTTTTTCTCATCTATCATATGTCCTTACTGTAGATGTCATCATTTTCCAGAATTCATGCCATCCATCTCAGCATAAAAAGCCATCTTTCACGCAATTATCAGCATACTCAAATTACATCTAAATACTAATGAAACCAACAAATAACTAAATATTTTGCACCACATTGCATCCAGAAGTAGCATTTAGTACTCCATAGTTGATGAAAGAAGCAATTATAAATACAGTCTTGGCAGAATACAGCCAACAAATATAGTGATACTGCAGAATGTTTAAAATTTGTCTTTTTTCACTTTTAAGGTAATGTTTTGTATAAGCTCAGTGTATATTTCCACAGGCTTAATTTTAGAATTGCTTTAAAGACTGTCAGCAGACTAGGACAGTTAATTATACATAATATTAAAACTAACAACAAAAATTTTGCTGCTGCAGGCACATATAAAATCCAGCATAGTAACTGTGAAGCTCTTTAAATTGGCCAAGCATGCAGAAACTTAAATAAGAGATACAAAGAATGGACATAAACAAGGAGAAAAAAATGGAGAAGATAAATCCATCTTTGCTGCCCACTTAATCACAGAATGTCACAATGTTATTAAGATTAAAAATAATTTTACGATTTTGTATAAAATGAGAAGTGTACTCATATGGGCATTCTGGAAGAAATAGAAATTTACAACCGTGTGCACTGTAATAAGAATAAAATTCATGTTGTTGTTGTTGTGGTCTTCAGTCCTGAGACTGGTTTGATGCAGCCCTCCACGCTACTCTATCCTGTGCAAGCCTTTTCATCTCCCAGTACCTACTGCAACCCACATCCTTCTGAATCTGCTTAGTGTATTCATCTCTTGGTCTCCCTCTACGATTTTTACCCTCCACGCTGCCCTCCAATACTAAATTGGTGCCTCAGAACATGTCCTACCAACCGATCCCTTCTTCTGGTCAAGTTGTGCCACAAACTTCTCTTCTCCCCAATCCTATTCAATACTTCCTCATTAGTTATGTGATCTACCCATCTAAACTTCAGCATTCTTCTGTAGCAGCACATTTCGAAAGCTTCTATTCTCTTCTTGTCCAAACTATTTATCGTCCATGTTTCACTTCCATACATGGCTACACTCCATACGAATACTTTCATAATGAACAGAAAAACTTTAGAAGTCATTGTTTCTCTTGATGCTTTTAAGAGTCTGTTACATTGTAAATAATTCTATCATTGTTACTTATAGTTATACAATGTTTGTATCTGACTTACTGTAAAAAGAAAGGCCTGTCTGAGTACGTCAGGCTTTATTTCATGTAAACATCTTGTTTATGTACACAGACAAATTTGCCGATTCCACGTGTTTACCATTGCTTTCTTTTCAGCCTTGACAGTTTTTGGTTTAGGTTCTCTGGTATCTTCATGTTACTACTTTTTATGGTGTTTTCTTATGCCCCTCAGCATAACTTGCATCTGCTACATATTTGTACTTTTTTATTTCTAAAACAATCTACTTACAACGTTATTATATTCTTCCTCCTTCCCAACTTCACTGCCTTATACAGGCCCTGTCTGTAACCTCCTGCTCCTTTGTTTAGACGTTGCCTCTTCTGGTGTTTCATCAGTCTGCACGTGTCTACCTCTATGATTCTAGGCTTGTTCCTATGTTATTTCTGTTACCTTCGTAAAATTTGAACAAGTTGTTGTTTTGAAGAGAGTTTTAGTGTTTTATGTAATTCAGGACTTTCTTTTATCTATATTCATCTAATTGCCGCAAGAGTTGTGTGGTTTTTGTTTTACCATTTTCTAGTAGACAGTAAGAATTTTTTTGCATCCTAGAGAACACATTGCCCTTCACAACAGGTACAGCTGACTGTCTTTTGTTGTACAGGGCTACCTACTTCGACCACAGCTTAGACTACTGCCAGACAGCCCATTCATTCACTGTAATAAATTAATGCACTCATTTAAGTCTCTTTAAAGTGGTAAAACTATTCATACTTGCATTTTGGTCGGTGTTCCACTAAAGTGGCACCCACCATGCAAAAAAGTTTACTTGTTGTTAGCTCTTCATTTATAATGTATTCCTTAGTCTTTTGTTATATCTGTGGAGTCTACATTATTGGTCAGTTGTCCAATTTGTTAATGTTGTCTTTCTCAGTGTTTAATTTGTGGTTATAGTTTCAAGATGTCCTCGAAGTGAATCATATTCGAGATAAGTGCTTACACATTTTAATTGAGGCACCCATTTTTAGCTGTTAAATATAGAAATGAAAGATGATCATTGATAAGCTCACCACCTTTGGATGAATTTTTGTTGACAGTAAACCATACATGAATAAAAAATCCAGTATGCTGTGGAATCCACCAGTGTGAACAAAACATATGAACACTGTTACTTTAAGAAGCTATATAAACAAAACTTTTCCACTGATCAAGTGTATCAATGATCACCCCTGTACTAAGCTGAGAACCTTTCACTGTGCTTTCATAGATTGGGACATTCTAGATGAGTGATATTACATCTCAAATCAATAAATTTCAGTATTCACACTTCTTCTCTTTCTTCCCTAATAATGGTAATACTGTACAGGTGCTGAAAGAAATACAATGGAAAACTCAAGGTGTGTGCCATCTTGTGAATAATGTAAAGTAACTGTTTTTAAAGTTTACAGCATCATATTAAGAACATCATCGTGAGTGTTCGCTTGGAGCCCACTGCTGGTGACCAGTCAGTGACATCCAAATTCTTTAAAATTACCTTGACACATTTCAGTACAAAAGTTTTTAGGTGCTGTGTTACTTGTAAGTACTGATGTTAATATTTTGATACAGAACTTTTACTTTCAGTTGGAGGCAGATACCAAACACCAAACTATGTGGTGGTTGTAGCGGCCATTATTTGTATTGGTGCGTTGCTATTGCCAACTCAGGGTGATGAAGACTCAAGGTTTCCCGAATATCTTCATCTTACTTCTAATCTGAAGCTAATATTTGCATATGTTTTAGGTGAGTGGTATGATTTTTTTTCTTTCTGTACAGTGACCACTAAATTCCTATCTGTGATTTTATTTTGTACACTCTATATCCTATTAGCATAACATCATTTAATACTTTAACCCAATGACAATATTTCTCTATAGGTTCTTCAGTTACTCTTCATATTCTGATAGAGCTACTTCATACTTATGCTTGTTACCCTGATGTTATAAGCTGCCCTACTAGTTCATTTATTAAATTAGTGAAATACACTGGAAAACAGGTTTTGAAGAAAAGTAAAATTCTGTACGAAACTATTTTTTGCCTCTGAGTTCCTTCATTCAAAAACTAGACTTTCAGTTTGGCAGCAAAGGAGTATAAAGCCTTTGTTATAAATTGATCTATACATATGAAATGTTTGTATGTTGATTTATGATGCATTTCTTCCCATCTAAGCTTAACGTGCACTGATATTGCATGCATTATATGGCTCGTGACAATTTGTAAATATTGCCTGCAGTTGTTGTACTGTGCTGGCCTTACCCTATGTCTTTGCTGATGTTGCACATGTTACTGTTGTGTACCAGTCAGTGCTAAAAAATTATTTGAGGTTACACCCCTTGCTGTCATGTTGTAGTTGTTGATTGTTCTCAGGGCTGCCATTACAGTATTTAGCATCTAGCAGAAAACTTATACTTGGCGTAGCTACCCAGAATGACAGATACTTGTTGATTATAATTCTATTATTTGTGCTACAGAAGGCTGGATTAATCCAATTGGATTCAGTTTCATTTTAAAAAATGTAGCAATACCTTGATTTTGTCTTTACCTACATCCCTTCTCCATTAACCTGTAATTCTCTCCCACTCTCCAGCTTAAGGGAAAGAAAGAAATGAAGAAGAAAAAAAGAAGAGTAAATTCTAGCACTGACAAAGGTGGTTTTTAATTTGGCTGACATACCAGGAGTTAATTACTTGTAAGTACGAAAAACATGCATCCAAAGAAAACAGTTCGTGTAGGGCATTGCTCAAAGGATGGGTGGACACACACACACACACACACACACACACACACACACACACACACACACAAACCACATGCTTGTAAACTGTTATTATACACTACTGGCAGCATGCTGATAAAGACCCTGTAATATATGGTAATCCTTAAATTTCATACAGAGATGAATACTGAAATATGTCCCAATCACAAAATAGTGGTGCAGGGATGTCACCACAGAAGTAGCCAGCCATAATAACATTGTAGGAAACCTGTTCAAAATGCAAGTGAATGCTGATTTAAGAGCACACAATGGAGAACGTATTTACCCAGATAACATGCCTTCTGTAGCAGCATCATTGGTATTGTAGTCTGCATTGCAGCTCCCTCCATAGCAGAGAAATTTCATTAGCTGCGCTTCTGGATTGCTATTGATATCGTCGGTCCCAGCAGTATGCATAATAATATGCATACTGAATGGCTAGGGATTAATATAGTGGAACCTCACATAGCAAGCAGAATTCATCCCAGAATCTTACTCATAGTATAAAACACTTATCAAGTAAAACAATTTATCCCATATAAATTAATGTAAAATACGGCAATGCATTCCATGCAGAAAAAGTTCTAAAAGTTTTATTTTATTCATGCCATTTATTCAGAGAAAATTATACATACAGTAACAATCCTGTTGGAAGAACATCCGCAACCAAGCATTATACCAGAGGTTGAAAATACCACTTCAGTTGTAAATTTCTTTTATTATCACAACCGGTTTTCGGCTCTCATGAGCCCATCCTCAGGTGTGTCAACTGTGCTGTGGCCCCCGAGTGCCGCGGTGGACATGTCCACGTCCACCGCGGCGCTCAGGGGCCATAGCACAGTTGAGACATCTGAGGATGGGCTCATGAGAGCCCGAAACCGGTTGTGATAATAAAAGAAATTTACAACTGAAGTGGTATTTTCAATCACTGGTATACATACAGTATCATGTACTTTATTAATCACAATAAATAACTAATTCTTTCTTACTAGCAAGCTATCTATAGCCATTTGTTTCTGCCAGTGCTTGAACACTTGACGAAAATGTGACACAACATTATCGTCAAATAAATTTGTTGTGTGTGTAGCCACTGCTTTATTGGTGTGATGTTTTTCATTGTACAATGCACCAGAGTTCCATGCTTTTAGCATTTCTCTTATCGAGCCAGAAGATTGCTGCTTTGCTGTTACCACCGCCACCACAGTCTCTTCCTCCTCCTCCTCCTCCTCCTCCTCTGAACTCCTCTCCACAAATTCCTTCTGTGAAACACACTGAAACTCCATAAGCTCGTTGGTGGTCATTTCTTGGCCGTGATCTTCCATTGTTATCCACTTCTAGTTGTATGATCTTGGCCAAAGACACAATCTTATTGACTACAGGCTCCACAGGTATTGACTCAAATGCTGCAGAGTCACATTCAACATTGCACTCTGGCCAAAGCTTCTTCCAAGCAGAAGCCTTTTCAATCCTCATGATGCAGGCAACGATGTTGAAGTGATATTTCCAAAATCTCTTGAGAGTGAGATTGGTAGCTTCAATCAGGTCAGAGCAATAATCAAAGAGTGCTTTAGTGTAGAGCTTCTTAAAGTTACAAATAATCTGCTTGTCCATAGGCCGAAGTAACAGAGTGGTGTTGGAAGGCAGATATTGGATCTTGTTGAATTGAAATTCTTCGAGGAAGGGTCTTGTAGGCCGGAGAATGGGCAGGAGCGTCGTCCATAACAAGCAAGGCATAGAGTGGCAGATTCATCTCGAGCAAATGTTTTTTCGCTGAAGGACCAAACACGTCATTGAGTCAATCACAAAAAAGATCACGTGTCACACAAGCCTTGTTGGTTGATCTCCACATCACATTTAACCTGCTCTTCTGGACTTTACACTTCTTGAAGGCTTGTGGAGTTTCTGAATGGTAAACAAGCAGTGGTTTAATTTTCAAATCATACTTGCATTGGCACAGAATAGCAGTGTGAGATGGTCTTTCATTGGCTTGTGACCGGGCAGTGCATTCTCCTCTGCTGTTATAAAAGCACACTTTGCCATCTTTTTCCAGGATAGATCTGCCTCATCATGATTAAAAACCTGTTGTGCCAGATAACCCTCATAATGTATGAGTATCTTGAAATTGCTGATGAAGTTCTTTGCTGCTTTTGTGCCAGAGTTGGCTGCTTCACCATGCCTCGCAACACTGTGGATGCTGGTTCTTCTCTTAAATTTCTCGAACCATCCATGTCTTCCCTTAAACACTTCTTCGGCTGTTGATGATTCTGGCGTTATCTTAACGAGGTCGGCGAAAATCATTCTCGCCTTCTCACAAATTATGTTCTTGTTAATGTCGCCTTTCAATTGCTGTTTATTTATCTATATACGGAGCAATCTTTTCACATCATCCAGAATACAAAACCGGTGTTCAGGCACTCTTGTCCCTTTGAAGCATCGATCTCCTTAATCTTGTTCTTGTTCTCGAGGATAGTGCAAATAGTCGATGTAGACCAATTGTATGTGCATGCTAAATCAGCAACCCGTAGCATCTTCGTGTTTTCAGCGATTGCACACAAAAAAATATTGTGTGAACACAAGTTTAGAAAAGTGCGTGATCACCAGCTGCATTAAGATGGCAGCAGGAAGAGCACTAAACCCAGATGCCAGCCCATACTAAAAACATTGTTCATATGCTGCTGCCGACAGTGAAGTGTGTTCATATTGTCGAACATTTTCTCTCTGTGTGCGAACAGCTAGTGACGTCAATTTTTTTTTTGCAAATTGCACGTTAGGGGAGGGCTTGTTAAGCATGGTTCCACTGTATGTTATATTTTCTGGGCATGGCACTTTATTATTGTGTGGCCAGTCACTGTATGCCGTGTTGACTCTGCCAGCCACTTGTGTAGTGACATTAAAGGTAAATGATTGTGTTAGCAGTAATTATATGGCATGCCATTCGTGCATTTTATGAACATTGGCGGCCATGTGAACAACATACAGACATATACATCACTTGAAGTTTTCTGTCGGTAATGAGTAGTTGGTGATCAGTGAGTCAAAGTTAGAGAGTGAAACAGAAAGGAAGTAATAGGGTACAGACTGGAACAAAAAAGAAATGAAAACAACGGGGATGGGGGACAAATTAAGGAACAGGCTAATGAAATCAGTAAGTAAGAGAAGAAGGAACCAGAAAGTAACAGTGCAGAATGCCAACGAAGAGAGGTAAATGGCAAGTGACAAAAATTACCTGCACAGTCAGACAGTTCTGGAACAGTCACAAATTCTTAATTATCAAATAAAAATGAAAGTGCTGTTAGAGCAGAGGTAGTGTCAACAATTGCAGATTTGTTTTAGATGTGATAATCATTCCATGACAAAAATCTGTTGCATACTGAATTTGAATATTCCATCCAGTAGTTATAGCCTAACCCCATTCACCAACCTGACATTCTTCATTATTCTGTTATCCAATCCTTAGTATCATTTTGTTAAAACAATAATATTATTCAAAGAAGCAACCATAGATCACATTTCTGGAATAATTTGTCGAGAATAAATTTAATTTTTGTAGGACAGTTCTTCACGTATCTACGTTATAGTTGTTCAGATGTGTGTCACATAAAAATAGTCTTCATAAGGATAATGAAAGTAATTCAAACATTGTGTTTGCTCTTTTGTCTACTACTATTTTAAGCCTAAGTGATTATACTTCCTGTTACAAGTAATGTTACTGACCCCCAGTGGTGTTGGGAGCTAGAAAAGACCCACAGCCCATCCTTGCCTGTTGTAAAAGGTGACTAATAGGAATCTTTTTATTTGGTCACATTTTTACCTTGGTATTTTGACTATACTTTGGACTTCTGAAGGTTTTCGCTCTTTTTGCTTTTTTTATGCTTTTTCTCCTCAACTTTTTTGCCTTTTAAATTCTGGTCCCCATTTTGGGTTTGACCTCCACTTTCCAAATTTTACAGAAGTTCGGGCCGTTTGGGAAAGGATGCCTTACAGAGGTGTATTAACTCTCCACTGTGTACTGTTATCTTTCGCTCTTGCCAGTCAAGTGGATCTGTCTCTGTACTTGAAATCCAGGGCGGTAGTCAGTCCGTCGTTGTGGGGTTGTCACATACCCTCTTGGTTGTAGCCTTCTGATGACGAGGGGGTCGCACTGCCGATGCTGAGCTGTAACCTTCCTGTGTCAGCCAAGGAGTAGATGCCTATCAACATTGGGATACAGAGACTCCAAGCAGCGGCTACTGTCCCAGGTGGCCTTTGCCTTGGCGGGGTCATGCCCACTGAGTGGCATCGTGTCAGATGATCCGCTATGAAACATGTCAAACTTAACAGTGGCTCTGCCAACACAGCCATCTCAACAGTCAGGAACAGTAATTTTAGTGCAGTGGTTTACAATCCTATGGCATTTACATCTCTGACCATGCCTCAAGGCAAGAGACAGGTAAGGAGAAATGGAAGTGGACAGTTTGCCGAGTTCTTGGTTTGTTCCTGAACTGATGGCGGATCTATCTCTACAATGAACCCACTGTTTTCTGTTGAAAGTATTAAAGATCAGTTTGGGGAGGTTGCAGGAATAGAAAAAATTAGAATTGTATCTTTACTAATCAAAACATTGCACGCCAACCAATCGCCGGCTCTTATGGCCTGTGGAAAGATAGCAGATATACCAGTTTCCTTTTATCCTCATAACAAGCTCACTAGAGTCTATCAGGACCTAACAGTACAAACTGATCAAGAGCTGCATACTAATCAGGCATGACACAGCATGGAGTCCATTTTGCTTGGAACATCCAGAAGGGACTCAAAAGATGATTGAGTGGACACTGGAACTTTTATCC
The DNA here is from genome assembly GCF_021461395.2 of Schistocerca americana. Lineage (NCBI taxonomy): Eukaryota > Metazoa > Arthropoda > Insecta > Orthoptera > Acrididae > Schistocerca > Schistocerca americana. Next base: position 851,516,191 of record NC_060119.1, read on the forward strand.
TGCCCTTTGATAGCAACGTTTTGCTCAAGAAGATTAACATCATGGTTTATAGGTGTGATGTCAGACCTTATTTTCCCCCGAAGATGTGTTTTAGGTGGCGGAGGTTTGGACACATGTCATCCTACAGTTCTAATGGGGCTATCTGCCAGGCATATGGACGGGTATCACGAAGTCAGTCCTTGTGCCTTGTGACCAACATCCCCCCCCGCAGGGTGTCAACTGTCTGGAACTGCACCCTCCTTGTTCACCGCAATGTTCAGTGTTTAAGAGGGTGAAGAAAATTCAATAATATAAAACACCTGACCACCTGTCGTATCAAGCTGCAAATAAAAAGTTTGTAAGACCTTGTCCAGCTGATACGGTTTCAAATTTTGCAACTGTTGTGTCACACTCCATACCTCACATGATGACAAGGTCTCACACACCACCTTGTGGCCTTGGTTGTATTCTAAGGCCTGCCCCACTGTTGGGGTAAGGAATATCAGCTCTCATGCTATCAGTGCAACCAGAGATGCCTAGTCATCCTCTGGCATCATCAGGGATGAGGTCACCTGTCAAGGTGCTCCCTCTTAAGACAAGAATCAGCACAACAGGCTGCTGGCCAAAGGAAAGAACGGTCCTCTTCCCTCCTAGATGATAGAATGAGGAAATCTTCACAGAAATCAGTCCCACAAGGTTAAGAAGGATAAGCAGAAAGATAAACTACTTTCTGTGGCTAGGGATGTTCCGCTCCCCACCCCTGCAAAGATCGAGCCTTTGCCCCTTGGCAATGTATCACACAGTCAACTCCAATACTCCTTCATTGGAACTGTTAAGCTACTATTGCCATCTGACCAAGCTCCATCATTAACTGGCTACTTATTCCATAATTGGCATAGCACTTCAAGAAACATGGTTTATGGCAACTCATCTCTTTGCCCTGAAAAACTACAAACCCTACTGTACCAATCACATTAATGTTTAGAGGGTATCTGGTGGGTTTTGTACCCTCATACACTCTGATATTTTCAGTGAGCAGGTGCCCCTTACCACTGAACCAACACCATGGCCATTAGTGTCTATTGGTCAGTTTGCATGGCAATCTGTAAGATTTATCTATTCCCAGACAGACTTTTCCATTATCGTGAGCTGTTAAGAGTTATGGAATAGCTGCCTCCCCCCTTCCTCTTAGTGGGGGACTTTTATGCCCATAATCCTCTGTGGGGCAGTGACACTATGTCTCACAGAGGCCGCTTACTAGAACAACACTATTCAGAACTGGACACCTACCTACTCAACATTGGAGCTGCAACACATTTCATTATGGCCCACAGAACATACTCAACTATTAACCTCACAGTTTGCAACCCCAATATCTTTTCTCTCTCTCTTCACTCACAGATATACGGAACTGCTCCATATTGGTCACTTCTTCAGACTGCCGCCAGTGCCGTGGTGGTCTGAAGACAAAGGCACAGCTATCAGGGAATGCCGCAGGGCACTTAAATGGCACAAGCACCATCCCTCTATGGATAATTTAATAGCATTCAAGAGACTCCGATCGAAAGTGCTGTTTTTAATAAAGGAAAGGAAGCAGGAGTGTTGGGAGTAACTACCCCCTCCCCCCTTGTCATCTGTGCAACACTGCACCCTTCGTCCCCGGTATGGACTAAACTTTACCACATTTGCAGCCATCCATCACCCCTGACAGTTCCTGGTATCCTTATCAGTGGGAACGTCTGGACTTATCCCGTAGGACTCTTAACGTTTTGACGACTTAGTGTGAGTGTGGGTCTGAGTTACACTGATTTATTTCCCCAAACCACATTCCACTTCTTTACGAGATGACTTACTTGGGGGTTTGCAGCCACTCTTCTTTATTGGATAGCCGGCTGCTGGAAACTCTCTTGACTTCTTCTCCATCGAATAACAATAGGCACAGGAACTTTCAAGCCTCTTTCTACTAGTGAAATAAGTAGCCATACAAACTTTACATTTCATCAATCAAAGGTGTATTTGACTTTCAAGTACAATAAAAATTCTCAATTTCAACATAATATGTAACTTCAGTAAGTCTCTCATACAGTCATATGTTAGAAACAAATTGATTTACATTCGAAAGAAAGTCTGCTTAGACACCATGACTTTCAGAAAAGGAGACTGAAAAAACATCTTGCCTCTAACAAGGCTGAGTCAAGAGTCTATATAAGTATTTTTTCAACTGTCCTTGTTTCACATAACAATAGCCAGTGACACAATAAGCACAAAGCTGCACATAGATTCCATGGTTCTTCCACACACACTCACTAACGCATCTATGGATTCCCCGACAGGTACTTGTCAGTGCCGTTCAACCGCCGCGTGTACTTTCTTCCTGCGACTGGTTTTAAACCTGCACACACAAACATGTGATGCGCAGTAGGTAGGATTTTACCATCCCACTCTCATATCTAGAATATCGTGTGTTCGAGGCGGTAGAAGGCTGAGTGGGTCTAGAATTCACACAGAAATTCTCGAATCACTACAGTATTTGCTGAATGTTATGCAGCACATTCGTTGAAGTGTCCACTCGCAGTAATTACCATCCTCATTCCTGACTCTGAAACAAGTCACTGATTGCTGCCCACTATCCTTCCAGGCATGTTGTTCTGTCATACAGTGTCCCTTTTAGCGAATTGGAGATTCATAGCTCCCTGGCAGTGTGTCAAGATATGGCCCCTGGACCCGACAAAATCCACAACCAAATGCTGAAAAATCTTCCTGCTGACAACATGAAACATATCCTTGGGCTTTTTCATTGTATTTGGTGGGAAGGAGAATTTCCTTCTCAATCCCAGGAAGGTATTATTATTCCCATTCTGAAATTGGGAAAGGACCCACAGATTTAAGCTAACTACCGGCCAATCTCTCTGACAAATGGGCTGTGTAAGCTATTCAAACAAATGGTCAGCTGTCATCTTTGTTAGTGCCTGCAAGCTGGAGGTGTACCCTTACCTCCTTTCTGCATAATTGTTGTGGTGTAGAATTAATGTAATTATTTCGTATATGTCAGTGCAGATTGCTATGTGTGGTTTGAAATAAGCGCACAGACATCGGTCGCAACCTACAGCACTGATAATGTAATGTAGCAGTTTAACTCTGAATATTGTTTTTCGAACGGCACATATATTTTGAGAGCGAGTAAGTGTGTCTTAAATAAACATAGCGCAACATAATCTCAATACGCAGGCAAAAAGTTATGTATTATTAATGCTCTCTTTCAACAAATGACAACATAACGCAACCTGCAACTAACCCAGTGATAATATAGAGCATGAAATGATTTCTTTTCCCAGCAAATTAATCTAAGGTTACACAGAAAGAAAGAATGGTACAGACACCTGTGTAGTATTGAAATAATTGCAAAGAATTTCTTTAACTTTATCTCTTTAAGACTTGAGTTAACTTTTAATCCTCTGAACTAACTGAAAGTATTTTAAACCAGAGATGAAGCCTCACCTAAGCCTTACAGTGTTAAATCTCTGAATAAGTTGCGCAATCAAAAATATTAACTAACTTTAATACTCTAAACTGACTGTAAAAAGTCCAATCCAACCAAAATTAATGTGTAACCCCTCCTGGAATAATTTATGCTTTGCACTGAGCTCGATTAACCGATAATCATCATCATCATTCATGATAACTATCAAGACTAAATTACATTTCAAATAAGTTTAATTTATGTGCCTTTTTATCACTCTGGTACTGTGTTTTTGCACATTTAATACACAGAAACAATTCACTATTTTGAAACTTCCTGGCAGATTAAAACTGTGTGCTAGACCGAGACTCGAACTCAGGACCTCTGCCTTTTGTGAGCAAGTGCTACCATCTGAGCTACCCAAGCACAACTAACGCCCTGTCCTCACAGCTTTACTTCTGCCAGTACCTCGTCTCCTACCTTCCAAACTTCACAGAAGCTCTCCTGTGAACCTTACAGAACTAGCACTCCTGGAAGGTAGGAGATGAGGCACTGGCAGAAGTAAAGCTTTGAGGATGGGGCGTGAGTCGTGCTTGGGTAGCTCAGATGGTAGAGCACTTGCCCGCGAAAGATAATGGCCCGAGTTCGAGTCTCAGTCTGGCACACAGTTTTAATCTGCCAGGAAGTTTCATATCAGTGCACTCTCTGCTGCAGAGTGAAAATCTCATTCACTATTTTGATAGAAACAGGATACTCGGTTTTCTGCACACTTAGGAGGGGATCCTAAGTCGGTTCATGATTGGGATAATATTAGGGTTCAAACACAGGTTTACAGCACTTGAATTATTATCGAAAACACTCTCACAAATTATCTGGTTCATGCTGTAATGCATATGTGTGTACGCCTGAAGTTGGTGGAGCAGTGGAGAAGTAGTGGTGGCAAGCAACGTGGCGGCTAACTGTAGTCACGGCTCTTGATGCTAAATGCTCTTTACAATTTCTTCTTGGCAACAGATTTTTATCATGTTATAGCCATTCCGTATTGCTGAGAGTACTATGCAACAGTCAGATCCACATCCGAGGCTATTTTCCAAACAAAACGACTTCCAAATGCCTCCTTTGGCACCCTCGATGTTTACCATGCAATGGCTAGCCACTGACTGCGTACCGTTTCCACCAAAGAGCCACCGAGATCTATTGCCAAACCCACATTTTACACTGCGCCAAGCCAGTTCTGTTTTGGAGGGGGTTTCCTACAGCTTTTACATTTCACAAGTTCCCTAAACACGAACCAGCTTCCAATATACAAATTTTTCTTTATGAACATACATATTTTATACAGGCTCTTGTGTACATATATTAAATTTGATGTTCCATGCTTTCATGGAACGTATTGAAATATTGTATTCTTTATCTCTGAGAGTAATAGAAAATATTTACAATATTTGTCACAAAATATTATCAGACTCAACAAAATGACTCATAATATTATGGGCATTATTTTCTCAGTTTACGGTATATTCATATCAGTTGAATAAATCATGTCATACATTAGGTAGGCTCCCAGGTGATGCCACAGAGGGCATATATCATTATTCCAAAGTAGTTTTCAGGCTTTCCAGTTCACCACAGATCATCTGGTTCACCTAGAAACTGCATTGTGCAAGGCTTTTATGCATCACCAACATCTGATTGCTATATTCTTTGACCTACAGAAGACGCACAGTACCACCTGGTGACATCACATACTATCTACTGCACGAGTCGGTTTCCCAGTGGAGTTTACCCATGTTTATACAGAATTTCCTAATCTCAGCAACCAATATATACAGGAAACTGGAGTCCCTCAGGGATCGGTTCTGAGCATAAAGATTTTCACTATCACCATCAATGTTATTGTAAAAGCAGTGGGCCCCACAGTCCTTGTGTCGTATATGGATGATCCTGTACTATGCCTCTGCATCACTGCACAGTGCTGAGTGCCAACTTCAGGGGCCTGTCTGCAGAGTACATCTGGGCCTTGAATCATGGCTATCAGATTTCTCCTGCAAAATCAAAAGTTATGCATTTTTGCTGAGTCCGTGCATGCTCCCAGAAATTAATCTTTGTGACAAGTTGCTTGAAGTCGTTGAAACTTTTCAATTCTTAGGTATTTTATTTGACAACGAGCTAATTTGGCAGCCGTATGTCCACTGGTTCAAGGCAACTTGCATTAAGAAGCTAAATGCTCTGTTTTCTTAGTAACTCCTCATGGTGTGCAGACTGGGTACAATGCACTGATTTTTATCCCACTTGAACTATGGGTGTGTTCCGTGAGTCAGGAGCACCGTTCATGCTGAGCTTGCTGGACACTATTCACCACACTGGCATGGCATGGAGAGATATGACTTTTAATCAACTTGCGGAAGCCAGTTTTCCACCACTGTGGGTTAGACAACGGCAGCTTCTGGCTACTTACACACTCAAAATGGCTACTCACCCACATCACTTAACTATGTTCCATAACCAACAGTCCAGACTGTTTGAGCATCACCCAAAGTTGGGTAGACCAGCTGGGATCGGACACAATACTTTACTGAAGGGCCTCCAACTGCCTCTTTTAGTATGTGATCTTAGGGCTTGCTCTCAATATCCTCTGTGGTCTGTACCCTGTTCTGTAATACGGATGGACCGCTTTTGTGACCCCAAAAAGGTTGCTGATTCTACCCTTCTCTGACACCTGTTTTGTTCGATCCTCCACGATTATTGTAATTCGGTATGCATTTACGCGGATGGATCAACAGTCGACGACAGGGTTGATTACACTTTTGCGTATGCAAGGGGACTTGAGAAGCACTCTCTGCCGAGTGCATGCTATGTGTACACTCGAGAGTTGGTTGCCATATCTCAGGCTTTTTGGTACACAGATCCCTGGCCACAATGAACTTTCTGATCTTTTCCTTGAGTTGCTTAAAATTCATATCTCGGGTGTTATCCAAAAAATCTTTTGGTCACCAGCTTCCAGGACCTGGTTGACCTCTTACAGCTCTGGGAAGTCAGTGGCATTCATCTGGACACCGAACCACATAGGCATTCCAGAAAATGAACTCGCTGACCATCTAGGCAAAGACCCAACTACTGGAGAGCGTCGTGACGTCAGAATACTGGGCATGGACTTATGATTGCAACTTTGACACAATATTTTGAGGCTCTGGGAATTGTAATGGCAGGTTACTATGACCCAAAACAAATTATGAGTGATTAAGGCGCCCACTAAAGTGTGGCATACATCTTTCCAGGCCTCTCTGAAAGATGCCGTTGTGATGTGCAGACTACACATAGGCCACACGGCACACACCCATGAATTCCTTCTGCATCAGGTGGATCCTCCTCACTGTAGCAGTGGTAGTCGACTGACAATAGCGCATGTTCTTGACGAGTGTGCCCTGCTGGCTGATCTGCGGCACACTCTCAGCTTGCCTACATCACTACCTTAGATGCTTGCAGATAATAAGACAGCCACTGCCGAAATGTTGTATTGCCTGAGAAAGAGCGAATTTTAAATGAAACTATAATATTTGCCCACTTTCTGTGTTTAGGGTAGTTGTGGTGGGGGAGAGCCTCCCCCTGTGGCGGGAACCCCCCCATGTTACCACAGGCTACTTTCTTCCCCCCTCACCTTGTTGTGCCTTTAACACTCTTGTGCATGATGCTGCCTGGGTTTTTTCAATTTTCTTTCACCTGTTGTGTTACAACTACTGTCACACCCTTTTTAAAACTCTTTTTACTTGCTTATACAGTTGGAGCAGCCAAGTCCCCACAATTTTTGCTTATCTTTTTACGTGTTTCTCTCATCAAATGGAGGGACTGATGACCCAGTTGTTTAGTCCCTTAATCACATAAGCATCATCATCATCATCATCATCATCATCACAATCATCAATGCTACAGCTTGTAATTTATTCCTTAAACTTGCATGTAGGAGTTTTGTAGAGGGCGTCAATACAGTGCAGCATTTAACATTTGAGAATTGTGTTCATTTGAGTGTGATAATTATGCTGTTGTTTTGTTGCAGGTATGGTGACAGTGGTTGTCTTGAAGCCAGGCTAAACAGAAAATGATTCTCTGTGCACATTCAATGAGTGCAGTCGTTAACGATATAAATACTGCTGATTGAAAAAGAAGAGAGAATTGTAATGGCTTGATATGATGCCAATTTTATCACTTAGTGTATTTCCATTTGCTTTTAAAATGAGTACCTGAAAAAAGCTTTTCAAGAAACATTTTTGAGCACATGTCCATTTATTGAGTTTCTAGTGTGTTTTGTATTGATGGCTCCAAGAATACCTGAACACTGTGAAGTACTCTAGTATAACCATTTTTGCAAGGGAAAAAACTTTATTTTTCTTGTTGTACTTCTACTTTCATTATGTTTGTGTCGTGTAACTCTTTCCCTCAATCCTCACCTTAAAATGAACATAAGCAACATTGCTTTTGAGGAAAAAAGTCCAGTGTTTGCATTGTATAATGTAGATAAGGAGGGATGTATATGCCCCTTTCTTGTATTTTACATGGTTAATGTTCCTCTTTTATATATATTTTTGTCCTTTGCAATTGGTTAGCTTGTTGACTTCTTCTGGAAGCACAGTGATGCTATGAGTTCTGATAACATTACAGTATTTGTTGGAACCATAATTGTATTTATCATGCCTGGACTTCACTATTTTATACTATAATTCTAGCAAGGATGTAAGGTGATGCTGGTGCTGTTGTTATATACAGCATTCCATAATTTATATTCTGTCTGTGATTGACTGTCTTGTCATACCTGTTTTATATTCAGATGCATGTTTAAAAATCCCATTTTTTGTGTAAAAAAATATATGAATTTTTGTAAAAAATTGAAATGTAAAAACAATACTGGAGAAGAGATACATAAAGTTAAGCTAAGCAAGCTACATTTTTTAATCAGAGGAAGTATAATAATCTGGCGTCAAAATTTAATTTTAACAGTCATTGTCCTTCCTGTGACAATCACGATGCACAAACTACAGAGCTGGGGGGCTTCTGCAAAGTTACCATTTGTGTAGCAAAATACACATAAATTACTCAGTGTGCACTTTTGTAACTTATAAGGAGATGCCATAAACTGCAGAAATGAGGTTGGAATTCATTTTATTTTCTTGTGTTACAGAAGACTCCCCCTTGTGTTTCCTGTTTGTTTTATTTATTGTCATTCAGATTCGTGAATGATTTTTGTTCACTGTTTATTCCCTCCTGTTTTCAGAGGCTTTTCTTTTGTCATTCCCCTCCCTCTCCCTATATTAATTACCTACAAATAAAACTTATTTTGATGCATTAAAGTGTGGATTCTGTTCTCTCTCCCATCATATCCATCAGTTGTCAGTATTCATTTTTCTGCGCTTTATGCATGTCTCTGTGTTTCATTTCCTACTCCCTTTCATTTTTTCCAATCAGATATCTCATCAGTCATACTTTCCGTAATCTTAAAAATTAGATCTCACTCTTGAATGCATTTTTTAAGACAATGTAAACATACAACATACACTTGAATGCTTTGAACATCTGGTTAATAATTTAACAAGTGTGCCTGTACAGGGGTTAGGGCATATTTTGGGTTCAAATACCCAGTCTGCTTTCCAGATTTAGGTTGTCCACAATTTCATAAGTAAGTGAATGTCAAGGCATTTCCTTTAAAAAGGCAACAGCTAGTCCTTACACTTACATTGTCATTGAATAGGCATTAAGCCTAATTTGACTTACTTTTTCCTTCATTAATAATTAATTTTTCATAGAGGTATTATGTTCCCTACAAGAGTAAGACAAGAGAAAAGGAAAGCACATGTGTATGGGTAAATAATAAGTGAGGCACACATGCTTATAACAGATCAAGAAATTTCTTGCATTCTTTATCATTATGTTGGTCTGTGAGCCATTGCCCCATCTTTGGGGTGAGTAGCAATCTATCCATGTTGTTGTTTATCCTTCCTGGACTTTCCATTGTTTACATTCTCTTTTCAGTAGTTTATATGTTCTCTCAGATCCTCCCTTTTTACTGATAATTATATCAGTAAAACCGCATCACTTGTAACACTGCATTGCGCAGGTCACCGCTCTGCCATTATGAGACTGGACAAATGACCAAATGAGAATGTATGTTGCTAGTAAGTGTCTGTACAGATCCACTCATCTTCTGATGCCAGAACTAGGCATATGAAAACTTGACATCCTTAGTCATCTTACATAATACTTTATTTTCTACTTATGTAATAGATTCAGTAGTCATTTCAGTGCTCTGTCTTCAAAGAGTATCCAAACTGCAATGTAAACATTAACCAGTTGTGAATAAGAGGACTTCATCAGATTTAGAAAATAATATTTCCAACCAAAGTGCATTTCCTCTAAAGTTTGAAATAATGACACAAGAGTTTGATGAATTTCTTTTTTTTTTGTGTTCACATCTTGCCACTCAGATTGAGAAATTCTCGGCAAAAGTTTTATTTATTCATGTAACAGGCATTAAAATTTTAGAAAGCAAAACTTATAAGTATTAATAAAATATGGAGGTATAATCTTTCGCATATCAAAGACTAGTGAAGGAACAGTACTCATCAAAATAATGTATGAGACTAGAGAGGACTGCAGAGAGAAAATGTATTCTCTCTCTCTCTCTCTCTCTCTCTCTCTCTCTCTCTCTCTCTCTCTCTCTCTCTCTCTCTCTCTCTGCAATTAAAATCAATTGAAGTAGCAAGGCAGATGAGAACACAATTTATCAGTTTGCTGCAAGGCTTGAGGAATACTGAAATAGTTGGATGGGCAAACATAATCATCATCCGTAGGTAGTTACGGCAGAAATTAACTTACAGAAGTGGAGAAAAGAAAAGCACAAAAACTGACAATATTATGAAAACCTGGAAGTAAGATTAATGAAAAGGTATTTTGAATGGATTGCAAAGGAACAAAGATGGAATCAAAATTTGGAGTTTGGGGGGGGGGGGGGGGGATGAAGTGTTGAACAAGGTAGGAGTGATATACATACATACTGTACACCATGATGATGCCACGAGATGTTTGTATGATCAACATGATTAGTGAAGTGTTAGTGGCAAACATAAGCCACCTCATTGTTGATGTGATAAGGAGGCAAAGTTGGTAGTTCTGAAGTTCAGATTGTAGCATCAGTTCCACCTTATATGTATACAAGCTGATGTAATTTCCTCTGGCATGCAGGTAGTATGTGCTTTAGAAGTCATCTACAGCTTTCTGAAGTCATTTTATGTCAGGGACTATTAAAACCACCTTGACATGTAAACTCCAACATACTGTAGACTGTGCACTGGTATAATGTGCAATATATTTCTGTCTTACTCACCCTTTCTTATCCATAGTTGTCATGTCAGTATGCAACAGCATTTGCGTATCAGTTGATACGCAACGTGCACTCACACATAGCTCTGTGTTGATAAAATGAATCAAGAGTTATCAAATTGCATTTTGCAATGTTTCACAAGTCTTATAATCCTTGTGTAGCAGGGTGGGGTAGGGGAGGGCAGGGGGAGGCACAACTTCAAATACTCATTGTTAAAAGAGATGAAGTAATTCAAAAAGTTACTCATTGTGTTGTTACTGTTCTGTGTTAATTTAAAAAATCTCTTTTAGAGTATATGATAAGCAGTTGAAATCTGAAATGAGGCATGAGAAACATTTTAGAGGTTCCATGACGAAAGAGAAATTTTGCACTTTGGCGAAATTTACTACTTATGAGCAAACATGTATTTTGTTGAGAGAGCGCACAGAATATTTAACAAGGTCCACATAATAGTAAAAGGGGATCAAAGGGGTGTTTAATATGTAAGGTTGGTAGCTGGAAGTTACTTTGATTTGAATTACAGGTGGGAGAGATCCCATTCTGAGCACCGTTGAGTGAACAGCACAACTTAGAAAGAGTAACTGCTTCAGTTATTCTTTGACAGAATAACACTTTAGTGTTTCTTTTGTATTTGATGTAGTTACCAAATTTTCATATGCGTGTACAGCATGAAGCATTATGAACAACATTGTTGAGATATAAGAAAATTGAGAACTGTGTTGTACCATGTATGACTCTTGCAACAATGTTCAGACATTGACAGCTGTTGATTTCCTCCAGTGCATTGCTATTATTTTAATGTTGTGTATCTAATGTGGCAGGGGTGTATTCCTTACATGATTTTTTTTACTGTGTAATGCCATTCCTCCAGCTCTGAAATAAAGAATTAGTTGTGAAACTTATATTAAATAGCCTCCCAATTATAATATCAGTTGGTATTTGTGGTACCTTTGATCTCTGGCTGACAAGCCCACAATAGTGTATTATTTATTGTAAAGCATTTTGTGTGATTGTAATTTTCTGTATGTATATACACATACTTAATAAATATAGCAGTCTTTGAAAAAGTCTGTATTTATTGGTATTTCATCATATTTTGCACAGTACTCATTTGACATTCATATATATACATTTGTACCATTTCATAGACCTGTCAGTATAATGAGGCTTTAAAGGATGAAGAACATTGGTAGTCTGATCACGCTGAAAGGCATAATTTTGTTTTTATGATTACAGTTAAAAACTGTCACTGTTTTATCGTTCCCTTGTAAGGGACCAAGACAAAAATGGTTGGGTACAGTCATGCCAATTCTAGGAATATCAGGCTGAGGGCTACTCAGGACCACTAGTTCTACGTCAACATCTAAATCTACATCTACCCTCTGCAAATCACTATGAGGTGCATGGCAGAGGGTACATTCCATTGTATCAGTTATTAGGGTGTTTCTACCTGTCCCATTCAAGTATGGAACACAGGAAGAAAGATTGTTTGAGTGCCTCTGTGCATGCAGTAATTATTCTGATCTTGTCCTCACGGTCCCTGTGTGAGCAATGTTTTCGAGCTTGTAGTATAGGCTATACCTACAGCAATAATTTAAAGCTGGTTTTTGAAAATTTGTTAATAGGATTTCTTGGGGTAGTTTACATCTTTCTTCAAGGGTTTGCCATTTCAGTTCCTTTTGTATCTCTGTGAGACACTCCCATGGATTAAACAAACCTTCTCTGTATACTTTCAGTACACCCTGCTAGTCCTATCTGGTACAGGTCTCACACACTCGAGCAATATTCTTTACTACTGTAAACTCGAGGCAGGCTTGCGCAAGTACCATTCGACATGGTGGTGGAACATTGTGTTTTTTGAGGGGGAACTCATCTTAACTGTCCAATCCGTGAGGATGACACAAAACTCTTGGGGTGGGGCTCCTCTCCTCAACAGAGGGTGAGTTAATAGGTCTTCTATCTATTCAGGGAGCAGGACATTGGAGGTGGTATCTCTTCTACATTCAGAAATGGTTGGAAGTGTCTGCTCGGTCCCTTAAATCTATGAATTCAGTTTCTAAATATATCTTTTTGCTTGTTTTTGCTGTGTTCATGCTGTTGCTGTTATGCACAGAGTTATATTAGGCATCTCTTCTGATGGGTTAAGAGTTTGAACAGTTGGCAGCATACATTCTCGTAAAACATGAGTTTCTTCCTATTGAGTTGTGCTGGATGCATCCAACCCTAAACAGCAATGCTTATTTTTCCACTTTGTGCTGTGGACACACTGTGGTTTGTAGTGTAATGGTCGTTATTGGAAAAAGTATGGCTACCCTGTTCACACAAAAACTTTTTCATAAAAATTTACCACCAAATCTGAAAAGCGTTTATGAACTGGAGGTACTGGAGACTGAACACTATGCGAACTTCTTGATGAAGAAGTGAAATGGCTTCTTTTCTTGCAGGCTTTTGGTGACTAAAACCAGCTGCATAAAGACTTTGGCAGATAGTAACCATCCTCCATTGGAAGAAAAGAGAATAGAAGCATTTGATGTGTATTACAGAAGAGTGTTGAAAATCAGGGATACTGATCAGGTAAGGAATGAGGAGATTCTCTGTAAAATCTGCAAAGGAAGGTAATATTTAAATGCTGACAAGAAGAATGGACAAGATGATAGGACATGTTTTAAGGCATCGGGGAATGACCTCCGTGGTACTGTAGGGGAAGACAAAGATCGTAATACCTTCAGGAAATAATTGAGGACATAGGGTGAAGTGCTGCTCGGAGATGAGGAGGTTGGTGCAGGAGAGAGGTTTGTGGCAGACTGCATCAAATCAATCAGAAGATAGGTGTGGGAGAAAAAAAAGAAAAAGAAAAGAAAGAAATTTGCATTCACTTGCAGACTGGGGTTTTTCCCCCACTTCCATATCTGGCTGACATGGATGGGTGGATGGAGTCTAAAATGGCTCAGTCTTGATGCCTTGTAGTTTTTTAAACCTTTGCACTTTATGGCCCTCCTCTTGAAACATTTTTATCTACATTCTCGCAGTTACTTCTAAGATACAAATTGTTTCTGCAGTATGAGCAGTCAGGCAACTGCTCTGATACATACAAGCAATCTGAGCCCTAATCGTCTGAAACAAGTAAAGTAGCTTCAAAAAGAACTCCTCTTCAGCATTCAAAAATAAGTCCTCTTTGGTATTCATTCCCCCATCTGTTAATGCAACTTGTATGTGATACTTCAGGAAATCTCTTAATGCTGGAAATCATTAATGAGTGGAGCTCGCAGTTATTGTCAAATCCAAACAGGAAGAAGGGCTGCTTATAGTTGCAAATCCAGGCAGTTGTCACTGGAAGATACTTTTAAGTGTTCCTGTGTATTGAATAAAGTCAGATAATGATAATGTAACTGCAAAAAGGTAACCAATCCTTATATAGGTTAGAGGTGAGAAAGAGGAATATATTAAGTTATTCACAAACTGCCTTAGAAATGCAAATGGGGACTTTGTCTATGAATATGATGTGGATAAATCAACTGTTGAAACTCTCTTTAATAATTTCTTTAAGACATGTATTGATTTATGGTACTCTTGCTCACCACTGAAAAGAAACAGTTCTAAACCAAGCAGAAAAGGTAAAAAGTTTAAATGGTACACTGATGACCTTGCTGGATCAGGAAAAATATGCTTTCACTGTAAAAGATGTATAAAAGTAATTGCAAATGTGCCACAGATCAACATAACATAAAGCTTTCCTAAAATGTAAAGGTGAACTCAAAGTTACCAAACAAGTTGCCTATCAAAGTTACATAGAAGGAGCTCTGGACAAATGTAAGTCTTCCTGGGATATTGTAACACAAAACCCGCTTCTACTCAAACTAAAAACGTTCTGTTTGAGCAGGAAGAGCTCAGTAAGTACTCTACTATTATAGTAAATGAATCAAGATCTAGAATTAACCAGTGAAACATATCAGCAACTGATATACTTGCTGATCAGCTTCTTGGAGGACATTAATTTCATCGGGATCTTGTCACACCAATAGATATACAAAATGCTGTTTCAAAAGTTTCTAACTCGATAAGCATGAACTGCTACTGGCTAGCTAACTACCCAATAAAAAGAACAGTACACCTTATTTGCAAACTAGATGCTTTTATTACGAATAAATGCTTAGAATTTGGAGTTTTCGCTGACCAGCTCAAAAAGTTATACCTGTATACAAAAAGGGGGGAAAAGCATCTCCCCGAGAACTACTGGCCAGTGTTTATTGTTACAATCTTTCCCAAAATATTTGTAGCTATTTTTCGTACACAGTTTAGTAACTACTTCGAAAAACATGTGCATCTTTGTAGTAGACAGCATGGTTTTTGACAAGGAGAAAATACCACTTCTGTTGTCTTGAAATTATCAGTCAGGCATTAGCCGCATTTGAAAATAAGAATACAGTCTCTCTCAAGCTAAGCGATTTGAGTTAGACATTTGGCTGTATCCCATGACATCTTACTAGCCAAACTACAATATTATGGAATAAATAATACAGCATGAGAAATAACTAATTCTCATCTAAATAACAGGAGGCAGTTTGTACAAACTCAAATTAGGCATTCTTTCCTAAAAAAAAAAAAAATAAAGTCACATCTGGTGTATGTCAGGACACTGTTCTTGGACCATTCTTAATTGTTGCAATTAATGATTTCCCACATTATGTCAGGGTTCTGTCAGTTATCTGCTATGCGGACAACATAATTTTAATCAGCACATATCAAGACATGTTGAGGTTCTGCCAGAGATCACAAGACATCGTCCTTAACACTAAGTTGCTCTCATCTAAATAAACTACTGTCCAATCCAGAGAAAACTCAATACCTGCTGTTGGGACTAGCAAAAGTCATAGAAGCAAAAGCTTTAAAACTGCGTGGAATACACATTGAGTCTAACTAAACTAAACTGACAACCCCACATCAATCACATCTGCAGAAAGATATCAAGAACATCCTGTCTCATATGGAAATTATCTGATCTAGAGAGAAATGAATATCTTTGAATAGGTTACTTTGGACTCGGGCACTAGGGAAAACAGCAGATCAGTGACCTGCATTGATAATATTATTACTAACTACATATTTGACAGTGGAAATAAGCACAAATACTGCCTAGACTTGGGTATTTCAGATCACTCAGCTCTGTTTATTGAGCTCCCAAAAGCAAATAACCTAAAGTCTCCAGAAGTGTGTATAAAAAGGGATCTCAGTAAAAGTAAAATGGATTTATTCCGCAGTAAATTAAGTATAATAAGCTGGCCTGTAGACTACAATAGTTCAAGCTCGATTAACTATGACAAATTCTTAAATTGTTTCTTAGAGGTATTTAATGAATCATTTCCTCGTAGATATAAGCAAAAGAAGGTTAATGGTAAACTCAAATGGATTACAACAGGAATAAAGATCTCTAGTGCCAGAAAGAGAGAGCTCCACAATGAGTTAAAATCAAACAGAAATCCAGATTTTGTCATTTATGTCAAACAGTATAAAGCTGTATTTAGGAAAGTTGTAGCGGCAGCTAAAAAAATGGCAAATAATAAATTCATACGAGAACACAGAAATAAGACAAAAGCAGTGTGGTCAGTTGTTCAGTCTGAACTAGGAGCCAAAGTAAAAATTCATGAGATTTTGAAAATTAGACAAGAAAATGAAATTATAGTAAACCCTGTTCAGATGTCAAGTTGTTTCAATGAATTCTTCCTAAACGTAGTAAGATCGGATGTGGATATGACATTCTATCAGGGCATCACAAATTTGGAAAACAGCCAGAACACATCTTTTAAACAATTTGAAAAAATAACCCAAAGGGATGTGGAAAAGGAAATATTGTCTCTAAAAAACAAAACCTCACATGGGTGGGATGAAATAACAACATCTGTAATCAAGTATGTGTATGATATTATTTCCCAACCACTGTCAACTATTATAAATCAATCTTATGAACAGGGATGCTTTCCAGAGGTATTGAAATATGGTGAGATCAAACCTCTATTCAAGAAAGGATCGACAGAAGATATGGGGAATTACCGCCCTATCTCTCTCTTGCCGGTCTTCTCTAAAGTGTTTGAAAAGATTGCAGCAAAACAAATTAATAACTTTCTTACTGTAAATGATATAATTTTTAAAAACCAGTTCGGATTCCAACAGGGTAAAAGCACTGCGAATGCTATAAATGAGTTTATCCAAAAAATATGCTCCACGTTAGATAAAGGTAGAAAGGTCACAGGTATATTCTGTGATCTGACTAAAGCTTTTGATTCAGTGAACCATGCATTACTCCTCCACAAATTACAGATGTATGGAATCAGAGACACTGCTTTAAAATGGTTTAGCTCTTACCTGTCAGGTAGGAAACAAAGAGTAATTTTAACTTCAAATGGAACCAATTATTCATCATACTGAAAAACAGTTCCCCAAGGAGTCCCACAAGGTTCGATATTGGGTCCCTATCTGTTTCTTTTTTACGTAAATGACCTACCACTTGCTATTGATGTTCATTCAGTCTTATTTGCTGATGATACATCAGTTCTAATTGAAAATGAGGTATCTGAAAATATTCCAGAAAAAGCCAAAAACACTTTAGAAAAACTTGAATCTTGGTTCTATCAAAATGGACTAAAACTAAATGTAACTAAAACCAAAATGATGCAATTTGAAGCTAAATCAGTAGAAAGGAGTGAAATAAAGATAACTTGCAATGATCAGAATATCACAGAAGCAAACCACGTGAAGTTCTTAGGCCTAAATCTTGACAAAAATTTAAATTGGAAGGTACACATAGATTACTTAGCAAATCAACTGAACAACTTAGCATTTGCAATGTGTATTTTGTCAGGTGCCACAAACATAGATACCAGAAAGATAGTTTATCACTGCTACTTTGAGTCAGTTATTCGTTATGGCATAATCTGGGGAAATTCAGCAAATGTCACTAGGCTCCTAGTATTACAAAAGAAAGTAATTAGAAACATGTGTGTTGCAAAAAAACGGGAATCCTGTCGACCACTGTTAAAAAATTTAAAAGTACTATCTATCCCCTCACTTTACATATATGAGATGGTGGTGTTCCTATATAGAAATCAACATACACTAGACAATTTCCGTTTTGACCACAACTACAGCACTCGCCACAGAGATAACTTCAAACTTCCAACACATCGTTTAAAACTGTATGCCCAAACGCCAGAGTATATGGGGTTAAAAATTTTCAATAAAATAAAAGGCAGTAATATATTTAAAATGGAGATTGGTTCACTGAAAAGATTGCTCTTTACGCTCCTGGTGGAAAAGTGTTATTATTCTGTCGATGAATTCATTGAGGACAGCTTCACAATCTGAACACAGGGATTGTAATACATTTATTATTTTATGTACATGTGTAGCTGTAACTTAGAAATGTAAAATATAATGTAAACTTTTGTAGTTCTCTTAAAAAAGTGAAAAAAGTTTCTTTTGTAAACCTTGACATGTCTCCTGTACATCAAATCAAATGATTTGAAAATTGTATGTAATGAGATGAATAAACCACATAACATAACATAACATAACATAACTCGCATATCTTGTGGACCACTGTTATGGAGTCACTCCATCCACATCAGTGATGAATTACTGATTCCGAAAAGGGTGCTACAAATAATGTGTAAGGTTGATCCAAAGGAACACTGTTGCCCTTTATTCATTAAGACCAAAATAATGACAGTGATAAATCTTTACATCTTTGCGTCATTGGTTGTATATGAAAAACAACATAGCAGAGTTTGACATCTGTCATGACACCAGAAACAAGAAGTTTTTTGACATTCCTAGGCTTAGGCTGACAAAATAGGTAACTGTTTAAAATTTTTAATGAATTGCCATATTCTGAAATCAATACATATTTCAATAATTTTAAAAGTAATTTGTTTAAGTGGTTAAATAAATAATCCATTCTATAATTTAAGAGAATTCACAGATACAAGAAGTATAGAAATTGAGTTTTAGGATTACGATTACAATTCTGTACAACAGGTTAATATAATTTGTGCATGCAATGTAAACAGTAATTAATATAGTGATTGTTATTGTATATCAGTGTAAAGCCCATTTCACTACATGTGATCAGAGGCTAATGAAGGCTGTGAATCTGAACTGAAGTTAAATGAATGGTATTACTGGATATTAATTCATTTACAATGCTAGAAGTAGAAGAAATCAGTGAGAGCAATTCATTTTGTTGTCAGTTTAAAATTACTGAACGGATTTCACTGACACTGTTTCATATCATTACATATTCAAAGAGTTTCTTCATTTATTTTAGTATATATGCACTGCAGTAAACTTAGTTAAAAATCCAACTGTTTGCTGTAACAATGCACATTCCACGTCAAGAAATAGTCTGCTCAATTTATTTACCACCCCAAGAAACACTAGACATAAACAGTTTTGCTAAATATACTTATTGACCTGGAAAAGGCTTTTGATAATACGGCTTGAGATAAGCTTGCACCTATAATTAAGGAAAAGAAAGTAGACTGGAAAATCAGATGACTTATAAAGTCATTACACTTAAATTAAAAAGTATCAGTGAAAGTGAGAGGAGAAAGTACCAACTGGATAGAACTTGGAAAAAGAGTAAGATAACGCTGCTGTCTGTCTCCTACCCTTTTCAGTCTATACTTAGAAAGTATGACTGATCGCTGTTCACTTGATGACAACGTTAAAAATTGGAGGAAGAAGAATATAGTGTCTGAGGTTTGCAGACAGCATGATCCTCCTAGCAGCAAGTCAAAAACAATTACAGGATATAGTGGACCCCATTAAAGCTAAAGGAAAGATTTATGGAATGGAAGAAAGTACAAAGAAAACAAAAATAATGACACTGGGAAGAAATAAAAAGTTAAAAATAACATTGGATGGAGAAGTATTAGAAAATGCCCAAAGCTTTAAATGTCTCAGAAGCAGAATAGAAGTGGATTGGAAGAGCAGGACAGAAATTAAAAACAGAATAGCAATGGAAAAAAGGCATTTTATAAGAAAAGGAAAATTTTCTTCAGTAATATGGATGGAAATTTAAGGAAAAGGCTAATAAACAGTTTTTTATGGAGTGTTCTCTTGAACGGTCCTGAAACGTGAACACTGAGGAGGAAAGATAGAGCGAGGCTGGAGGCTTTTGAAATGTGGATACGGCAGAGGATGGAAAAAATAAGTTGGATGGAGAGAGTGAAAAATGAAGTGGTAGTGAGAAGAGTGGGAAGCAAAGACAGTTACTCAATGCAATAAAAAGAAGAAAATGAAACTGGATTGGACATATATTAAGAATGAAGGAGAGGCTTATAAAAGCAGTCTTAAAAGGATATGTGGAAAGTAAGAGGAGGTGATGGAAGAAGAGATTCTAGATCACTGATGTTGTAATGGACAGTATTAAGAAGGAAGTGATGGATCACGTGAAACTTCTAATATCGCAGAAACTGATGATGAAATATTATTATTATTATTGTTGTTGTTGTTATTATGGCTTGACTTGGGTTTCTTGAACCACACCATCAACAACCTGTACCAAGTTGCATACAGGAATGGTACAATGCCCCACGTATCAGCACAAAAATTTAAGATTATGTCACAGTAACCATATGAGCATTTAACTTATAGCTAAAGAACCTTGATATGACATCAGCTGTAGCCAGAAGAGGACACAGTTTGGGGAAGATCCACTGGAATACTTATGTTAATATAATCTTTTTAACACAACAAAATTTATAAATCCAAAGGACACTAAAAAGTGCTTTATATATCTAAATATCTTTGAAGCATTTAAACCAGAACACTTTTTTTCGAGGGACGCCTTCATTTTCATAAGATTTTGTAGTAAGTGTTTTTTGCTGTGCTTCAGAGGAGCTGTAGGAAAACAATAAGCCATTTGCATCTCCTCCTTCCTCCTTTCTTCTGACATTAACAGGGAGCATTGCCCTTGATACTTGTTTGGTGTAAGTGGAAAGGAGTGATGTTCATTTAAGGGTCAGAAAGATTTGCATTCATTGCCAACTAGTCGATCTTGTCATTGTAAAATTAGCTAGGCCCATAGAAAGAAGATTCCCAAACCTTTGCATTCCTGGGACTGTGAATAGCAGCATAGTTGAAAGAATCTCATATTGCTCTTGCTTCCACAGCACAAATAGAATGATTTGGTGGCACTCAAAATGGTTTGTTATATTTCTGTTTGGAGGTAAAGAATAAACTGTAGAAATGTTATGATACAGGGAGCTATCGGTGAACACTTGGGCAAAGTGTACCAATAAAGATAATATAAACTTGTGAATTAATTATACTGAGACCATCCTTCTTAAAACCATCATAGTGGACTTGAGGATTTCCATCTGGTATAAAACTGTGTGACTGAATTCAACAATCATTGGTACACCAACTCCTGGGGCATCACTAGAAGAGGGCACAGATCCTGCATTTATGATGTGGACCTCATAAATGGGGGCCTGTTGAACATTCAGTAGGCATTCAATAGTTTCCACTAGTACAGAATCTGTCGGAGTCATTCATACTGCTTTAAGACATATTTGCAGTTATGAAAATTGATTCAAGTCTCTAAAGTGCACATGTGGAGGTGTTGAATACATGAAGCATGACTGATTGTAGAAGGCCCTCGTACATTATCAAAAGTATTTAGAGATCTGCACGCAACCATGTTACAATAACAGATCCAACTGCATTAATGCTGTTTTACATTTTCTTGATAATTCATAAATGTGATCAGACCATATAAAGCACAGCTCAGATATTATTATTAAAATTTTTACTTTGAACCCAAGCAGGAAAGAGAGATCTAACAAAATGCTTGCACTGGTCAATTGTATTCTTCCACAACAGATGCAAATTATCAAAGATTTCTCAGTTGAAATAGTAAAATCACTGTCATTGATACAAATGGTTTGCAAACAAATGGCACTGTCTAAAACTAGGGAAAGACATTCGAGATCATGATGTGTTAAGAATAGGATCAGACCATCAACATACCGGACAATTTTAGTGCCTGCTACAAAGACATGACCATTTGCTGCATGTAGATTACAGCAGAATGGGGCTACGAACTGAGCTTGTGAAATTATGAGTAGTTGCCTCACAGAGCCAGAGATGGCAGATGAAGCATTACTAGCTCCGGGTAAGCAGAGTAACCAGTGGGTGCAGATTTTTCACCATGCAGCCATGAGAGAGGTGCTTCAATGAAAGACAATGGTGAGTACAATGAACAAAATATAACAACGATCTTGCATTTTTTGGGAATTGTTATAGATCATACAAACATAACACAAAAAATGAATATGTTATAAAAATTCTGATGATATATTGCAACATTAAGCACGATGGTAGATAACAGAAATTAATACAATTAAATGACTGGAATGATCATAACATAAATGAAGTACCAAATGTAGGGCAATGACAGGTAACACATATATATGGATCTTTTTATAAAATATAGATATGCAAATGTGCCACAGTTGTAAATCCCCCTCATGCTACACATAGTATGAATGCAGCATGAGTTACCTAGTTCTTTATCTAATCATCTCATGTAATGACTACCTACAATTAATTATTATATGTATTTTAAGTGATTATTTGCGTAAATGGCTGTTAATGAAAATTATATTAAGCCACTATAGAAGGGTGACTAATAAGAAGTAACACATTTGCATCAAAGAACATGTACACAGAGAGCAGAACAATGCATTTTCTTCTAATTGACTGTATGTATTTTGTAACTTTAACATAACTATTTCATATAGTAAAACCAGATGTAAGCTTGTTTAGGAATTTTGCCAAATATTTCTACCTCTGTATCTACATCTGCATTCATACTTCAAAATACCATATGGTGCATGGAGAGGGGGGGGGGGGGGGGTACCACAGTCTTTTTCTTTCCTCTTCCACTCACAAATAGAGCAAGGGAAAAATGACTATCTATAAGCCTCTGTACAAATTATAATTTCTCTTAATTTATCTTATCTTCATGTTCCTTACATGAAATGTACATTGTCAGCATTAGAGTTGTTGTGCAGTTAGTCTCAAATGCCAAGTCTCTAAATTTCTCAATAGTTTCCCACAAAAAGAACATCATCCTCTGTCCAGGGATACCCATTTGAGATCATGAAGCATCTCCATTAAGCTTGCTCACTGATCGAATCTACCGGTAGCAAAGCTAGCAGTAGCCTCTGAATTGTTTTCATGTCTTGCTTTAGTCTGACCTGGTGAGGATCCAAAACATTCAAGTGAAACTGAAGATTGGATCATACTAGTGTTCTATATGCTGTCTTCCTTATAAATGAGTCCAAAAATTCTCCCAATAAAATGATGTCACTGTTTGCTTTCCCTACCACCAACCTGATGTGCTCATTCCACTGCATATTGCTTTGCAATATCTCACCTATATATTTAATCAATACGCCTGTGCCAATCGGCACACAACCAGTGCTGCTTCAAATGTTATAGGGTTGTTTTTCCTACACATCAGCCTAGGTTTTTCTACATTTAAAGGAAGCTCCATTCATTGCACCAACTAGAAATTCTGTCTAACAAAATCATCCTGTATCCTCCTATAGTCACTCAATGACAACACCTTCACATACACCACTGCACAATCAGCAAACAGCCATAAATTGCTGCTCACCCTGTCCATTAGATCATTTATATACATGGAGAATAAGAGCAGCCCTATGACATTTGCATGGGGCACTCCTAATGATACACTGGTTTCTAATGAACACTGCTGTCAAGAGGACAACACACTGGATTTTATCACTTAAGAAGTCTTCAAACCCTGTACAGATCTGGGAACCTAATCCATATGCTCCTACAATGGTCTGCAGTGATGTACTGTGTCAAACACTTTCCAGAAATCTAGGAGTATGGAATCCACCTGTTGCCCTTCATCCATGGTTCACAGGATATCAGGTGAGAAAAGGATGAGCTGTGGTTCACACAAATGATGCTTTCTAAAGCCATGCTGATTTGTAGACAGAAGCTTTTCTATCTCTAGGAAATGTTTTACATTCAAACTCAGAATATGTTCAAGAATTCTACAGCAAATTGATGTTAAGGATATTAGTATGTAATTATGTGGGTCCATTCTTTTACCTTTCTTAGATACAGGAGTAACGTGTGCTTTTTTCCAGTAACTTGGGACATTGCGCTGGGTGAGAGACTCACAATATTTGCAAGCTGAGTAAGAGGGCATAGCTGAATTGGGATTCCATATGGACCAGGTGACTTATTTGTTTTCACTTCTTTCAGTTGCATCTCTGCATGAGGTATGACTCTTTCTATGTTCTCCATGGAGGAGTCTGTACAACAGTCAAATGACAGTATGTTTGTGTGATCCTCTTGCATGAATGATTTCTATAATATGAAATTTCAAACTTCAGCTTTCCTTTTGCTATAATCTATTCCCACTATAGATTGGTTGACAAGTCACTGGACTGGAGCCTTTAACCTGCTTAGTGATTTTATGTATGGCCAGAATTTTCTTAGGTTCTCAGTGAGATCTCTCACTAAGGTATGACAGTGGACATTGTTGCATGCTTCATCATCAAACTTCTTTTGCTTGTCAACATTTGTGTATTCTTTTTTGAACTATGAGTGCAACAGCCTCTGCTTTCTCAGCATTTTTCAGATTTTATTATTAAACCACACTGGGTCTTTTCCATCCTTATTATACTTATTTGGCACACAAATCTTCAAAGAGTGATGTAGAATCAGCTTAAACTTTGCCCACAATTCTTCTATAATCATCATATTGGACCTAAATAATGCCCATTCATTTTCTAAGTGGGATGCTAACAACTGCTTATCTGCTTTTCCTAGCACAAATACTCTTCTAGACTTCGTGATGGACTTATTAACTTCAGTAACCATCTTCACTATAATGAAACTATGATCATCACTAATCCCTGTCTCTATACTGACACTGCCATAGGAATCAGCCTGTTCATAACTACAATGTCTAAAATATTTACAGTGTTTGGGTTCGTAACTAATTGTTCAAGGCAGTTTTTGGAAGTACTTCACAAGACTGTCTGCTCATACCACCTACAATAAATCCATAGATGCCCCAGTGTATACCTGCCAGATTAAAGTTGCCTACAACAAATACTGTATGATTTGGGTATTTCTGCTCTACTGAGCATAGACTTTCTTCGAATGATTCTTCATCTTTTATGGTAGAACTAAGTGGTCAGTAAAAACATCTGATAATTAACTTGAGTTGACCTATACCTGCTACTCATGGTCAGATAGCTTCACAGGCAGATTTTGGCCTCAATAGACAAAATATTTTTGTTGATACCAAATGTGATACTATATTGTTTTTGCAATGAGAGGTCACAGAATGAATGTAATAATTATGAGATTACTCTAACATTATGTGTAATTGTACAAATAGCCTTAATTTTGAAAGGTAGTTGTTTCAATATTTAAACTGGATTCAGTAGCATGTGACATCATGGAAAGTATTTAAGGGTAAGCAGCCTTTTGTCTTTCATTGGTAGCCTGTTGTCAACTGAAGTTATCATCTGCTGTGAGTCCTATTGTACCATTGTAGTGGTGGATGTGTGTGGCAGCAGTTGAGATAGTCTGCATGGCACAGCAGTTGTGCTACTTAAGTACTTTAACTTCTCAAAGGTCTTAGATGAATGCAGGTCCATACTTTTGTGCTTATTTTCACTGTGATTACTTATGATTATAATGGACCTGAAGATAATGAAATTCACACAATCACATCTGAAGCCAAACACATGAAGAAGAACAACATGGATTGTGGAATAAATAGTGCAGATATATTTAAATCATCGAATAAAAACCATAGCAAAAAATCTTGCAGCAACCCAGATTTGCTGGTGCCTGTTATGAAATTGAATAAAAGAAACAATGTATCAAATGCAACAGATAAAGAACAAGATGAAACACAGAGTCAAGAAATACCAAGAGAAAAGACAACATACGTCAGAATCTACTCTGATGGTTTAGGAAGAGGGATGGCTACAAAAGCAAAGACCCTGAACCCCCCCCCCCCCCCCCCCCAAAAAAAAAAAAAAAAAAAAAAAAAACCATTAAAATTGAGGGCATAGTTAAACCTGGAGCAAGATTCAACCAGATCCTTACCAATACTGAAGATTGCAGTAATTTGACAAGGAGTGACATTGTAGTTCTTATAGATGGTTCCAATGATGTATACCATAATGAAACAGCTGCAGCAACAACAGCTCTGAAGACAACACTGGGAAAATTAACAAACACGAATGTTATATTATTTAAAATACCTCATCGTTGTGATTTAATTGAAACATCATGTGTAAACAGAGGAATAAGCAAAGCTAACAAGTATTTTGAAACAATTTGCAAACAGTTTAAAAATGTAATGCTTTTAGATATTAAGGAATGTATAAGTTGTAACCATCAACCCTCTGATAATTGTTACTGCTCAAGAACTTGTCATACAAGACATGGTCAAGGTCTAAGTGGTTTAGGGAAGACACTGCTGGCCCAAAAAATACTTCGTATGGTAAATAACAAATTATCTTGCATCAGCAATTTGGAACATATGTCTCAAAACTCAGAACCAGATCAGGGAAATGTATAAGGCTGACCAAGCCTGAAATGTGTCAGATTTGGTCAAAACAAAGAGCTTTAGATCATAATACAAAAAACACACTTACAGTAAATGATCAAACTAAGCCCATCATAAGCAATGTACCATCTTGCAGCAAAAATGAATTACTTTTGTTACATGTAAATGTACAGTCCCTAAGAAACAAAGTCAGTGAACTACAATGCTGGCTGGAGGAAACTCAGTGTGGCATTCTCTGCGTGAATGAACATTGGATTAAAAGTGAGGAAATAAGCCTATTTGTACCATTTGGTTACTCACTAGCAACAAGCTACTGTAGACCAAACAATGCCAATGGTGGAGTGTCCATTTATATCAACAGAAACTTGAATCTAAAATATTCAGTCATAGACCTCACAAGCCTTTCTGTTGAGGGAGTATTTGAAGCATCTGCCCTGGTTATTCGCATTCAGAAACTCATAATTGCAACAGTTTACCGACCACCATCTTCTGATGAGGAGATATTCACAGAAAAACTCTCTGAATTAATGTTACTGAATACCAAATACAACCCATATAAAACATTTTTCACAGGAGATATTAATGTACGTAGATTTAAGAGTAAAGAGAAAAACTGTGGTATACATCCTAAATATCTTAAGATCAATGAATTACTACTGTGTAAATGAAAAATCAACCAGAATGGAGGCATGCCTTAACAATATAATTAGCAATGTGTGTAGGAATCAAGTAGAATGGGATACCATCAAATTAGGACTATCTGACCATGATTGCATATGGCTCAAAATTGGAAATCTGACACTTGATGACACCAGGATGCTAACTACATATAGAGCTCTTAAGGAAGAGAACATTGAAGTAATGAGAAATGAACTGAGTAGAATAGAATAGGCTAGAATACTAACCATTGACAAAGATATAAATGAAAACTTTTCCGCATTCATATCCAGTATAAAAAATACATTAGATATTAACTGCCCTCTTATTACTAAGAGATGTAACCATAGCAATATGCATAAACCACAATACACAAAAAAGTGGTACACCCTGCACCTCAATAAAATTAGAATCCTTCTACTCATGCTGAAGGACAAAATTGAAGGCAATCAAGAAAACAAGAATAGATATATAAACTAAAGAAAAATATACAAATCTGAAATTAAATCAGCAAAAATGAAAGCAAATGAGGAGTATATTTTAAATCCTAAAAACAAATGTAAAGCTGCCTGGAACATAGTTAAAAGTGAGATAAATATGGGGAAAGAAGAAATCAGTAACCCAACTAAATGCAACACTCTTAACAAACACTTCATAAATTCAGTAAATGCCCAGGTAGCAAGAAGTGATGATTTAACTGATGCGGAAGCTTTTATTTCGCAATCACAGAATAAAACAGATAAAAGATTTAACTGGAGTAGAATAACTACTTCAGATATAAATAAAAATAACTCTGTAAACAAGTTGAACAACTCTAGAACAGAATACTACTATGGATTCAGTAACTTTGTAAGAAAGGCTATAATTAAGGAAATTAGAACTTCTCTACTCTACCTTGCAAATAAAATCCTTGGTGATGGCATCTTCCCTGATTGCCTTAAAATTACAGTTACACTCCCCATATACAAAAAGGGTGACAGAGAAATGCCAGATAATAGTCTATAGTCTATGGTCTATAGACCAATATCAGTTGTCCCTATACTCGCCAAAATCATAGAGAGCTGCTCACACACACAGATTTACATGTACTTTGAGACCAATAAATTACTTAATGACAGCCAGTTTGGATTTAGAACTAATCAGTCAACCATAAAAGCTATTGAAAGCCTGATAACTGAAATCCACAATGCTTTTGAAAGGAAACTGACCACCTGTGCAACACTCATAGACTTAGGCAAAGCATTTGATTCAGCATCACATGAGATAATCGTTAAAAAATTAGAATATTACGGTATTGCAGACAAACCACTTACCTAAATAACAGGAATCAGTTAGTGTATGTGAACAGATTTAATGGAAATTAAGAGAGGAATTCCGCAGGGCTCTGTTCTTTGACCCTTCCTCTTTATTATTTATGTTAATGACTTCTCAAACTACATAGCCTGCAAAAATGTTTTATATGCTGATGATATGACCATGATCTCCACAGGTGAGAGTATGCAAGAGGTGGTAAACAAAAATAATGAACTTTTTGAAATATGTAGGGTGTGGTGTATTGCTAACGAGTTATGTATAAACAACACAAAAACAGGGGAAATTTATTTTAATCTGAAGGTACGGAAAGCAGAGAATCATAGTGTCAAATTACTGGGACTAAAAATAGACCAAAGGCTCTCATGGGATGACCACATAAGCTATCTGACAGGCAAACTTGCACATGTATTATTCCTGCTGTATAAACTAAGAAATTCTGTCAGTAAAAGTTTATTGATGCTTTGCTACTATGCATTCTTTCAGTCACAGCTACAATATGGGATTCTGTTATGGGGTAATTCACCAGGCACAAACTGTGTATTCAAATGGCAAAAAAAAGCAATTAGATGTTTACAAGGATTGGGTCCAAGAGAAAGCTGAAGGAGCACTTCAATATATTAAACATAATGATACTCACAAGTCTCTCTATGTATAACTGCTGAATATACGTAAAAGAAAATATACAACAATTTACACAGAGAAAGAATTTACATTTGCACAGGATTCAAAACAACTGCATGCTTGATATACCATATTCTAGGCTGTCACTGACACACAACAGACACAAACACCTAATTCTAAAGTTATATAATAAACTGCCACAATCCATCAAAACCCTCACCCACTTTAAATTTAAGGAGGTATTAAACACATGGCTCAAAAATAAAGCATATTACTTAATTGAAGAATATCTTGGAAGTAATTTGAAGGGAAAGTATAAACAATGAAATAATGTAACTATCATTAACTAAATGTGTGAAACCATATAATTAATTCTTGAACGTAAAGTGTAGAATGATTATTGCTGAAATTGTGTGATTAGTAACAAGTTTATGTATTTATGTATATAATAGAGGGAAACATTCCACGTAGGAAAAATATATCTAAAAATAAAGATGATGTGACTTACCAAATGAAAGTGCTGGCAGGTCGACAGACACACAAACAAACACAAACATACACACAAAATTCAAGCTTTCGCAACAAACTGTTGCCTCATCAGGAAAGAAGGAAGGAGAGGGAAAGACGAAAGGATGTGGGTTTTAAGGGAGAGAGTAAGGAGTCATTCCAATCCCGGGAGCGGAAAGACTTACCTTAGGAGGAAAAAAGGACGGGTATACACTCGCACACACACACATATCCATCTATTTACAATTTGTACAGAAACCAGATGGCAGTTATAAGAGTCGAGGGGCATGAAAGGGAAGCAGTGGTTGGGAAGGGAGTGAGACAGGGTTGTAGCCTATCCCCAATGTTATTCAATCTGTATATTGAGCAAGCAGTAAAGGAAACAAAAGAAAAATTCAGAGTAGGAATTAAAATCCTTGGAGAAGAAATAAAAACTTTAAGGTTCGCCAATGACATTGTAATTCTGTCAGAGACAGCAAAGGACTTGGAAGAGCAGTTGAATGGAATGGACAGTGTCTTGAAAGGAGGATATAAGATGAACATCAACAAAAGCAAAATGAGGATAATGGAATGTAGTCGAATTAAGTTGGGTGATGCTGAGGGAATTAGATTAGGAAATGAGACGCCTAAAGTAGTAAAGGAGTTTTGCTATTTGGGGAGCGAAATAACTGATGGTGGTCGAAGGAGAGAAGATATAAAATGTAGACTGGCAATGGCAAGGAAAGCGTTTCTGAAGAAGAGAAATTTGTTAACATCGAGTATAGATTTAGGTGTCAGGAAGTCGTTTCTGAAAGTATTTGTATGGAGTGTAGCCATGTATGGAAGTGAAACATGGATGATAAATAGTTTAGACAAGAAGAGAATAGAAGCTTTCAAACTTTGTTGCTACAGAAGAATGCTGAAGATTAGATGGGCAGATCACATAACTAATGGGAAGGTATTGAATAGAATTGGGGAGAAGAGGAGTATGTGGCACAACTTGACAAGAAGAAGGGACTGGTTGGTAGGACATGTTCTGAGGCACCAAGGGATCACATATTTAGCGTTGGAGGGCATCATGAAGGGTAAAAATCATAGAGGGAGGCCAAGAGATGAATACACTAAGCAGATTCAGAAGGATGTAGGTTCCAGTAGGTACTGAGAGATGAAGAATCTTGCTCAGGATAGGGTAGTGTGGAGAGCTGCATCAAACCAGTCTCAGTACTGAAGACCACAACAACAACATAAAAAATGAACAATGCTTTATATTACAGACCAAAAGGGATAGACAACAGGGAAAATCATAACAATAATAGAAATTGGAGAGAAAATAGGCAAAAAAATGGTAATACGAGGGTGGTTTGTAAAGTTCTCAGAATCACCACAAGAGATCAGTGCCAGGGCAACAAGTTGTTCACATGATATTCATTGGAATTTTGACTGTAAACACATGCCACATCAGTGCTCTTGGAAGAGAGCTGTGGTGGTGATGTGACTCTGTTGTTGTTCCCACATAGTGATTTGCAAAGATGGAAAAAAATCGAGATTTGGGCAGCGATTAAGTACTTTGTAAAGAAAGATATGAAAGCAAAGGACATTCATGCCATTTCCAGAATACACTGGGGAACTATGCTCCTTCATATTCAGCTGTTTCCAAGTGGACAAATGAATTAAAATTTTGTTTGAGAGAGCTTAGATCCGTGCGATAGTCAGCCAATATGTGTCACTACTCCAGAAATCACTGCAAAACTGCACAAAATTTACATAGAGGATCACCGATTGAAAGTGCTTGAAATTGCTCACACCTGCCAGATGTAATCTGATTGGTTGTTTTGGGAAAGAAGACCAGACAGCAAGGTCATCGGTCTCATCGGATTAGGGAAGGACGGGGAAGGAAGTCGGCCGTGCCCTTTGAAAGGAACCATCCCGGCATTTGCATGGAGTGATTTAGGGAAATCACGGAAAACCTAAATCAGGATGGCCGGACGCGGGATTGAACCATCGTCCTCCCGAATGCGAGTCCAGTGAGATGTAATCTGAAAGGGTATATCACGTTTTACCTGAAGAATTAGAAATGAAAAAATTATCTGTAAGATGGGTGCCGCAACTCTTGACACTTGATCAAAAATACATGAGAATGGATATATTGGAACAATGTTTGGCCCATTTTGGGAGAAACAAACAAGATTATTTTGTGCCAGTTTGTGACCACAGATGAAACTTTGGTGCACTACTACACCCCAGAGACAAAACAACAGTCAAAGCAACAGAAACATGCTAATTCTCCGCCACCAAAGAAAGCAAAGACAATTCCTTCAACGGGAAAGGTTGTGGCATCAGTGTTCTGGGATGTGAAGGAGATTGTAATTGTAGATTATCCCCTACTGGGCAAACAATTACTGGAGAATCCTATGTTAACCTCCTGCACAAATTGCAACAAAAGATACATGAAAAAGGCCAGGTTTAGCAAGGAAGAAAGCCATCTTCCATCAAGACACTGCGCGTCCGCACACATGTGCCATCGCGATGGCAAAATTACACAAACCAAGGCATAAATTGTTGCCACACTCACCTTATTCACCTGATATGGCTCTGTCAGACTTCCATGTCTTACCAAAACTGAAAATTTTTCTTGATGGATGAAGATTCACTTCATAGGAAGAATTGATAGCCGGTGCTGACAACTATTTTGCATGCCTGGAGGAAACTAATTTTTGAGATGGGATCAAGGCACTGGAAAATCATTGGACCAAGTGCATTAATCTACAGGGAGACTACATTGAAAAATAAAAAAAGTTTCAGTGACATAAGTACTTTTTTTCTATGCTGTTCTGAGAACTTTTCAAATCACCCTTGTAGATCGGAATCAGAATCAAAATTTTATTGTCTCATAACAACATGTTAAGTCATTGATTTAGTGTACAGGAGACTTATCAGTTTAGTTTCAATCTTTTGAAACTTTGTGGTTTTTAGCTTATTGCATATTTTCATTCCCATATATTGTGGGCTTCGGGCAAAAAGATTGAGCCTGTTTGTAGGAAGCATGAAACTTCCTTCATTTCTAGTTTTGTACCTGGGCTAGAAGTTATTTGAAGCAAACATTTCAGGATTATTATTCAGGAGAAGAATTATTTTGTATAAGTACAATGAGGAAACGCTTAATATGTTTAGGTCTCTGAATAGTAGCTGACAAGATTCCCTTGGCTTTGCACTGCACACTTCTTACAATTTTTTTCTGCAAGGTTAATATTTGTGTCAAGTTGTTAACATTTCCCCAGAAGACAATACTGTACCTCACTACAGCCTCAAAGTAACTATGGTACACAATTTTTTGTGTCTATACTGGTGATATTGCAAAAACTGATATTGCAAATAATAATACAGCTATTTATTTTACTTTTTAGGTAGTATATGTGTGCAAAACATGACAGGTTGTAGTGCCTTGAGAATTTCAATGCAAATTCTAGAGACCCTTGCCTTTCCACCATCTTGAACACCTGAGATTTTACGTACGACCTTGAGAGATGGGAGAGTGTCTACCTTGCGCCAGTTTTCTGTGTGCGGAGGGTGGATGTGTGTCAAGAGAATGCAGCAATAGTGACGGTCGATTGGCATGGGCAAGTGGTTGCCATGCTCATCACAGAAGTTACATGACCAGCACCAGGAGCAAGCGCGCCTTACTCTGTGCTACTGCTGCATCAGTCATTATTGTGAACAGTTGAATTGTGTAAAAGAAAAGAAAAGACACTTTTGACTTACTTACTTACTGACTCTCTAGAGTTGTGGAGGGTGAACTTGTGAGAACCTTGAGAGATTTTTGGAACTGTATTTATTGTAAAAGTAATTAATAGTTTCTGATGTACCACGAATCATTGGACTTACAAAATATGATTAATTTATGAGAAAACTGTTACGTGATGTTGTGTTTGTGGAAGTGAAATATAGTAGGGTTGATTTAAAAGTATCCTGAGTGTACACAATCATTTTAAGGGTAGAGAAAATTCCTCCAACCAGCATCATATCTTCGGAGAAGAAGTTGGGCAGATCATTTCAGCCGGCTATCCTGAGAAGAAGATTGGCAAAGCACCTCCAAGTGAGTCCAGTGATGAAGGGGACATGTGAGTCTTGCACACCAGCACCACATTGCTTCCTCTAGTTTCTGGAACTGCCAGGTTTCTGTGCAGTTGCATTCCTAAGAATTTAACATGTTGTGCTTCATTTAGTTCCAGACTTCCATGCATAATTTGAATATCATTTATTTTATACTGCTTTGTCTTAAACTGAATCAGCTGCACTTTTGAAATATTTAGTTTTAGGCCTTTAAATGGAACCAGATACCTAGGTTCTCTAGAGTGTTTATGACTTTTCAGAATTTTCTTCTGCATTTTTATTTTCTATCACGACTGATGTGTCATCCGCAAATAAAACTGAATGATAATTTATATTTATGGGTAAGTCATTTACATAAAAAAGAAAAAGGAGGTTTCATAGGGGAAATAATAATAAGAATAATGAGGAAATTTTGGACCTAATGGAGATGAGGAGAGAAATGGTAGCACAATGGGAGGCAGCAGAATATCAATATTCAGGGAAACCAGTTAGAAAACTGAGATTTCCCTCAACAAGGCTCCAGAGAGAGGCTGGCAGTGTTAAACATCGAATAGGACCAGACTCAATAATAATGATTGAGGAAATATTGTGCATAATTATAATAAAAGGGAATGGGAAATGTTTACAGTGGATGGAATATAGGGTGACAATCAGCTGTGGGGAGGCTAGGGCCCACACAACAAAAAAATTGGAAGAAAGCAGTGTATGAATAAGAATAGATAGCAGGTGAATGTAGTTAGCGAACTGGATAGGAATGAATCCTTTGGGGAGAGTGGATGTGATGAATTTGAATGAGATGGGACTTGCAGCAATGGGCATCTGTGAGGCACTGGAAGCAGGGCCTGTGCTACTGCCTATGACAGATGAAGGAATATGTGCATAACAGGTTGAGAGTGTCATTGGCAATGGTGATGACACCAGCAGAATTTTAGATTCACACAATGCTTCTGTGGGTTATCATCAAATAATAATGATGTGGCTGTAGCTCAGAAGGAAGGGTGCACCTGTGACATATTGTGTTGTGAAAAAAGAGAGATCATCAAATATTGATATAAGTCATGATGAATCTGCAATAGTTAAAGCTGATGATTATGATGATTACTTAGTTGTTTTTAGAGAAGTAGTGGCAGTAGTTGTGAATGTAAATGTTGTTGTACTCAAGTAATGTTGTAATCAGTAAAGATTCCAAGGTTGGTGTTACAGTTGCTGGTTGAATCAAAAAGTGAGATCTTTCGTCTTCATGAATGGGAAAGTCATGCAATGCTGAATGATCATTGAATGTATGACTGTAATTTCAATGTGAATGATTGGATATCATATGCTAAAATGTAGAAGGTGCTGCTCTCACAGGGAAGGGGGAAGGTGAAGTTTAATGTACTGTGGCTTTTGGAGGCATTGAATGAGTGTGTGAATGTGGAAACTGTATTCAATGAAATATTTAGTGAATATGATGAGATAGAGTCACTTAGCAAATATGTATGCATGATGCACAGGGATGTGTGTCATGATATTGAGGGAGATCTGTTATAGGAAACAGCGTTAGATAAACCTTGCTTACAAAATGTGCAGTCAGTTGAAAAAGTAAGCAATTGGGATGAGAAATTTTAATCAACATGAAATTAGCTGAGTCATGTATTGACAAAATTAAAGATGCCAAGTTGGTGGAGTTTCCTGCCTGAATTGTATGAATAAAAGTCATAGTAAACTGGTAAAGAAGATGCTGTTGGAACTCAACATTACCAGAACCAACTACAAAACAAATTCTATACTGTATAGCAATGCCTGTGTTTTTACAATGTACTCTGCAATGTCCTTCAGACATACATGCAGATACTGCTGCAATTGACAGCTGTATGCAGTATGAGAAATGCATTTGCAGTTGTAAATATGATCTGACTCCAGCTGTGCAATATCCTGGTGACAGTGAAAATTTGTGCTGGACTGGGACTTGAACCAGATTTTCCACTTTATGTGAGAAGTAACCTTAACTACCTTAGTCATCTGAGCATGCCTCCAGGACTGACCCAAACTTCCACATGTCACTATATGTCTATGTCCTGTAGCCGCACAGTTGCTGTGATTCCTGCACAGGGAAAGACGTATGGTTACTGTTATGGTGTTGTCTTAACATGAAATACTATATTGTGGTGCCAGTATTTTCACCGTGAACTTCAGACATGTACGCATGCGTCACCAGGAAAGTGAAGGAAAAATAATAAGGAAGTAGGTGATCTGGACTATTTTTCTAAGAATGTTTTGCATCATATGGCATTCAATATGTATTCAAGGCTGCAAACAATTTAGTTTCATGAGTGAATGAGAACTTGGATTTTAAAAGCAGTCAATGGACATCTATAAGAACATGAAGATGAATCAAATAAAAAGCAGGAATCTTTTTATGTTTATTTAAGCTTCAAAAAAATTCACACACACTAACTGTAGGGAGGATGTTCTTGTGTGTCCCAAAACAATACAGTTCCTCAATTTTTTGTTGAGTTTGGGCAGCTGCATGGGGTCAAACATTATCATTAACATTGGATTGAACGTGGACACCTTTTCTGACAATATGGATGTTTTGTTTGGTCCAAAATTTAGCAATAGCAGCATTCATAATACAATTTTCATGGAGAAAATCAATGAGAAGAAGTCCTTTAAAATCAAAAAAGACTGTTGCAAGAACCTTTGCCATGGAGAGACACTTTTTGGCAATGTTGGTGAACTGAATTCTCAACTGTTTCTTGTCCTTGTAAAAACTATTCATGCCACAAATAGATTAGAGTCATCCTCAGGGCATTTCCCACAGACTGTGACGCAAGTCTTTTCAAATTTTGGATAGTTTAACATCCTATGTTGTGAGAAACTTGATTATAACACAATGCACAACAGATGGTGGTATCTCTTACTCTGACATTATGATTCTGACTAAAGAAATGGTACGACAGTGTTCTAGCTGTGGAGAACAATCACTGGAAATGAAACAACAATGAGCAGAGTGTGCATCACTCTCCATTTAAAAACACATGAAAGCAAAGGTTATGGTTAATATTTAATTCACCCTCATATTAAAGGACACGATCTTCTGATATCATAAGATGAACAATGGGAGAAAAAGTGATATTGTGGCTGAAAGCACTGAATTTTTAAGAAGAATGCAGGAGATTTGAGACAGTGGGACATCTCACATTTATTATATTGATGGAACACACATGAAACAGGATCACAAAAGATCAATGTGCTGCAAAATGAGCAAGGGGCTTGGTGGTCTTAACGTTGTAGTAGATAAAGGTAGTCAGTCACCTAACTACTGTACATGCAGAGTCGTCAGACAAAGCGTTTATTCCTGAGAGTAAACTAACATTTAAGGTTTCAACGTCAAAGAGTTCTGAGGATTATCACAATGAGATGACATACAATGTACTTAAACAATGATTTACAAACCAGTTATTTACTACAGCTCTGACCAAATTCAGTTATTGTGATGGACAATGCAAGTGTCCATACAGTGCAGCTGAAGAAATTCCCTACTATCCATATCAGGAAATCTGATATTATAACTTGGTAATTGAGCAATAGCATCCTTCAAAATCCATTATGAATGAGAGTGGAATTGTTGCTGCTTATCAACATAAATAAGCCAACAAACCATACCTACAATATAGATGACATTGCTAAACAACATGGCCACCAAGTAATTAGAATGCCACCTTACTATTGCCATTACAATTGCTTTGATTTGATATGGGTGCAGTTGAAAGCTTACATCACAGAGAAGAATAATACTTTTAAAATTGTGTATGTTGAGAGTCTTATGCGATCGAGAGCATCATGATTTTTGCATGGGCAGATCATGTAAGAAATGCAGAAATTTCAATAGAGACTATCTTATGGAGCATTTCATTATAAACCTTTGTATCAGATTCAGCACAGTCTGACAGTGAAGAAGATGACATTGCTTTATTGGCCTCAACTTGGTAAGTACTACAAGGGCTATTCAAAAATTAGGGAACATTTTGGCATTAAAAAAAGCTAAGTACAAGAAATACATTTTATTATATACATCTGAAAGAGCGACTGATATACTACCTTTCCCCATAGTCACCAAACACATTGAGGCACTTATCATAGCGGTGGACAAGCTTTAAAAGACCTTCGTCGTAAAATTCTGCCGCCTGAGACTTCAGCCAGTGAGTCACGCCTGCCTGGAGTTCTGCGTCGTCATCAAATCCCTGCGTTGCAAGCCAGTTCTCCATCTTGGGACACAAGTGGCAGTCACTTGGTGCAAGATCAAGGCTGTAGGGCAGATGAGGGAAAATTTCCCATTTGAATGAATTAAAGAGTTCTTTAGTGTAGTTTGCCATGTGAGGTCGGGCACTGTCATGCAAAAACAAAATTTTGGATGTCAGCTTGCCTTAGCGTTTGTTTTGAACTGCTCTTCTAAGGCTGTGCAAAGTTTAACAGTACCGGTCAGAACTTATGGTTGCTCCACATCTGAGAAAATCAATAAGAAGCACACCTTGCCTATGCCAACACTGTCGCCATCAGCTTCCTTACTGACAAGATTTGCTAGCATTTTCTTGGTTTTTGGGGGGACCCTGTGTGCCTTCACTCCATGGACTGTAATTTTGTCTCACAATTGGCATGTTTCATCCAAGTCTCATTACCAGTTACGATTCAATCCAGTAATGAGTCACAAGGTTTGTGGTAGGCCTCCAGAAATGTCAACATTGCCCCCAGTCACTGTTCTTTATGGTACTCTGTAAGCATTTTGGGCACCCATCGTGCACAAAATTTATGGTAGCCTAGCTTTTGAGTGACAATTTCAAACAACAAAGTCTGTGAAACTTGTGGTAAAGAAAGCAAAAGCTCTGTTATTGTGAGGCTATGGTTTTCACAAATCGTTTCATCAACTTTAGCAACAAGATTGTCAGCCACAATGCTCGGGTGTCCACTCTTCTCTTCATCATGAACGTTAGTTCGGCATTTTTAAACCAAATGCACCATTTCTGGATCACAGACTGCACCTCACAACTGGCAGGATTTTCAATTGCAGCACACATTTCAAACTCGAATATCGACAAAACCAGACATGCAGAGATGTTCCCACTGCCATGGATGGATGGATGATGACTGAGCTGCCGAGCATCCATGTACTACAATATACACGATCAGTGCACGCCTAACGACATCAGACGGAAACATTCCCTACTTTCTGAATAACCCTCATAAATTCATCACCACCTTGTTTGTGTGGCTGTAGATTCCATGATTGAAATATGTATTAGTAACAGCTATGAATCCAAAACAATGATTATGAAATTTTACATTTTATTTGTGTAGAGTCAAATAGTGATCACCAGTAGTTATTGTTAGTGCACACGGAAATAATTTCTCACATTTCACAAAATCAGTCACTTTTTACCTTGTTATTAATTGAGACACTGAGCAAGTACAAGACTGTTTACACAAGTAGTTCATAAAGTTAACATGAATATATAAAGCCCAATATATGATCAACAGATAGCATTATTTCGAAGTCCATTACATTAATGTCACTCTTTGATAATACATAGCACATGGTTTATATTTTCATTCAGACCTATTTCAGTCCATGCTGAAAAATGAGAGTTTTCTTGCATAAGTTCACCTATGTTCTTTTCATGAGTACTTGTATTGGATGGTCCCAGTATACTTTCCTGGAATGAGTCGTTTGTAATTTTAACTGCTAATAATCCTACCTGGAGTCTGTAACTTTTGTAATTTGAACCATTGATATTTTTACCTGCTGTTTCCATTGCATCATCTGAAATTTTTGTAGAGTCAGGTTACTACTAAGATTCTCTCCCATTGCTGTTGTGTTTGCTTGAGCACAATTTTTTTCACTTTCACAATAAAAATTCAATCTGCAATCTTTATGAAGAGGTGGCAGACAACTGCACTGCCTATAAGATCAGTAGTATATTGTTGCAGGAGAAGCTGAGTAGTACCGTGGTGTAGTGGTTATGACACTAAACTGTTGCATGGCAGGTCCTGAGTTCAAAACTCACCTGGACTGTACAATTTTAATTTCTATATTCAGTTCGAGTACATTCTAGAAGTATCCACAAATGTCAAGCATCATTGTACTGGAATGTTCTATAACTATATACAGGGTGAGTCACCTAACGTTACCGCTGGATATATTTCGTAAACCACATCAAATACTGATGAACCGATTCCACAGACTGAATGTGAGGAGAGGGGCTAGTGTAATTGTTTAATACAAACCATACAAAAATGCACGGAAGTATGTTTTTTAACACAAACCTACATTTTTTAAATGGAACCACGTTAGTTTTGTCAGCACATCTGAACATATAAACAAATACGTAATCAGTGCCGTTTGTTGCATTGTAAAATGTTAATTACATCCGGAGATATTGTAACCTAAAGTTGACGCTTGAAACCTCTGACGTTCAGTTGCGTGTTGTAACAAACACCGGCCACGGTCGGTGAGCAGCATCTGCAGGGACATGTTTACGATGACGACTGTGTTTATGAGTGTGGATGTAGTGCACTGTTGTGGTTTGGTCTAGCTGTCGCAGTGTCCGCATGTAGCGCTTGCTGCTATTGTTATTCTGCATTCGTCTCCGCACGCAGACCAACTGTAGTACACCGTGTTACCAGACGTCTGTGATAGTGTAGTGTTGTAGGAACTGTGACCATGGTGTATTAGAACTCTGAAAAGGTGGAGATGATACTCATCTATGGCGAGTGTCGACAAAATGCAGCTGAAGCCTGCAGGGTGTATGCAGAACGGTACCCGGACAGAGAGCATCCAACGTGCCGCACATTGCAAAACATCTACCGCCAACTGTATGCAACAGGTATGGTCGTAGCATGCAAACGGGTCCGTAACAGGCCCGTCACAGGAGAAGCGGGCGCATTTGGTGTGTTAGCTGCTGTTGCCATGAACCCACACATGAGTACACGGGACATTGCAAGAGCCGGTGGACTGAGTCAAAGTAGTGTCATGCGCAAACTGCATCGTCACCGCTTTCACCCGTTTCATGTGTCGCTACATCAGCAATTACATGGTGATGACTTTAATCATCGAGTGCAATTCTGTCAATGGGCATTAACAGAGAATGCATTGCAGTTCTACCTGTTTAACGATGAAGTGGGTTTCACAAACCACAGGGCAGTGAATCTACAGAACATGCATTACTGGTCTGTGGACAATTCTCGCTGGCTCAGACAGGTAGAGCGACAGCGACCATGGACTGTAAATGTATGGTGCGGAATCATTGGCGACCACCTCATTGGTCCTCACTTCACTGCAGGGGCCCAAACAGCTGCAACATACATCGCGTTTCTACAGAATGATCTGCCAACGTTGCTCGAAAATGTACCACTGGAAACGTGTCGACATATGTGGTATCAGCATGATGGTGCACCTGCACATTCCGCAATTAACACTAGGCTGACCCTTGACAGGATGTTCGACGGCCATTTCATAGGACGTGGAGGACGCATAAATTGGCCAGTCCATTCTCCCGATCTTACACCTCTGGACTTCTTTCTGTGGGGTACGTTAAAGGAGAATGTGTACTGTGATGTGCCTACAACCCCGGAGGATATGAAACAACAAATTGTGGCAGCCTGCGGTGACATTACACCAGATGTACTGCGGCATGTACGACATTCATTACACCAGAGATTGCAATTGTGTGCAGCAAATGATGGCCACAACATTGAACATCTATTGGCCTGACATGTCGGGACACACACTATTCCACTCCGTAATTGAAAACGGAAACCACGTGTGTACGTGTACCTCACCCCTCATGGTAACGTACATGTGCGTCAGTGAAAAAGACAAATAAAAAGGTGTTAGCATGTGGATGTAATGTGCTGTTCCAGTCTCTTCTGTACCTAAGGTCCATCACCGCTCCCTTTGGATCCCTACATAATTCGGTGCTCTCCAATACACGCGATCAAACAGCAGAGGAGTGGTACTTAAGCGTCAACTTTAGGTTACAATATCTCCGGATGTAATTAACATTTTACAATGCAACAAACGGCACTGATTACGTATTTGTTTATATGTTCAGATGTGCTAACAAAACTAACAGGGTTACATTAAAAAAAACGTAGGTTTGTGTTAAAAAACATACTTCCGTGCATTTTTTTATGGTTTGTATTAACCAATTACACTAGCCCCTCTCCTCACGTTCGGTCTGTGGAATCGATTCGTCAGTATTTGATGTGGTTTACGAAATATATCCAGCGGTAATGTTAGGTGACACACCCTGTATATATTTTATGTGTTCTGGCCAGAGGCAGTTCTCTCTGCACTCTTGTATGTGCAAGTGATGAATAAACCTTCATTAAGTGAAGTTAGTGTTTGTCATTCATCCAATTACATCTTCTTCTACGTGACATTATTCTGGTGGAGGCGCCGGGTATTGGAACTTGTGATAGCGCACACTGACAACACAGTGGCTCCCATGAGGCCATGACAGAATCATCATTTACGCAGCGAGGAAACTGACTTCGAGCCATATTCAACATATCACAATCTATCAGAGACAGAAGAGGACGTTACGATGACAGCAATGGTGTGCCACCACATGAGACGTCCTTCCGGGTTCTCTGGTGACAACGGCCAAGATCCAAACAAGTGGCTGA
The DNA here is from genome assembly GCF_021461395.2 of Schistocerca americana. Taxonomy (NCBI): domain Eukaryota; kingdom Metazoa; phylum Arthropoda; class Insecta; order Orthoptera; family Acrididae; genus Schistocerca; species Schistocerca americana. The sequence goes on from NC_060119.1 coordinate 851,558,491, forward strand.
AGGTATACGAGCGTATAGCCAAATTTAAGTAATAGGATGACACCGTGTGTTTGGCTAACGTATTTTTCTACTTGGAGGGCACTGCCAAGCAATGGTATGAGAACAATGAGGAGAAATTCACAAGCTGGGAAGTACTACAGGTGGAACTACGCAAGTATTTCAGAGACACACAACGTGACAGAAGTGCAAGGCTGAAGATAAAATAAGGTGCAGGGCACAGCTTCCAGGAGAAACTATAGCATCCTACATTCAAGATGTCTTGGAGCTGTGTAAAATAGTGGATCCTAGAATGAAGGAGGAAGACAAGGTTGCACATCTCATGAAGGGTGTTGCTGAGGACATGTATCAAGCCCAATTCCTGAAGGAAGTTTCGACAGCAGATGCCTTCATAAAATGGTGCCATTATATTGAGACAATGCATCAAAAAGGAATTACACACAAGAAGTTTGAATGGCTTCCAAGCATCGTATCGATGTCTGTGAGGGAGGAAGCAACTGATTTCACAAGTGTTCTTTGTCAGATAGTGAGAGAGGAAGTTCAGAAGGCACTTGGATTGCACAGTGACCAAAAAACTGAGACGCTTCAAGAGGTCATAAGGGAGGAAGTGGAACAGACATTGAACCCAATCTCTTGTCCTTCATTTACCTTTAAAATGGTGAAAAAGTTGAGACCCAGATGAAGTTATGTTGCTACAATACCGCATGTGGCACATGTTTGGGCACCAAGGAAGACTGACGTTTGGAGGACCCAGGATAACCAACCAGTGTGTTTCCACTGCAGACGACTGGGACATGTGGTGTGCTGTTGTCGAGAAAGATGGTGAATATTTGATGACACCCATGCCAGAAGACAGCAGACCGATCTTAGCCAACACCAACTCCCGGACGACGAAGCAGAACAAGAAGATGTGGGTGCAGGACGACTTAGGTCACCATAGCCGCAATCTAGGCGCCGTAGTGGACACTCCCCAACACGCCGATCAAGGTCTCCATTGCTGTTTAGCAGCTCCAGCCAATCACCTAGCCCCCACAACCTGGAAGACTAAAGGGTGCGACCTTCCTTGGAGGTGAGGCTGCCGAAGAGAAAAATCCTCCGCTATCGATCACTACAAAAACGATAAGAAACTACATTGATATCCTTATGGATTGCCAACCAGTACAAGCTCTTGTGGACTCTGGACCATCATATTCAGTCATTTTGGAGAAGTACCATCGCTTGTTGCAGAAAACCATATTCGTCAACAGCAAAACATCTCTGCTGGAGGTGGCTATTGGGAAATATGTAAAACCTACAGGAAGATGTACCATTCATGTGGGTATAAGTGGCCATACACAGCACTTAGAATTCATTGTCTTACAAGAGTGTGGTCATGACATAATTCTCAGATGGGACTTTTAGAAAGCTTCTCAGGCAAATATAGATTGTAGTCGCTCAAAGATTATGCTAGACGAATGAGATACTGTGGACAGCAAGATGCTCATCCAAGTGTGTGGAGACTATTTGTGCTGGATGAAGTGATCATTCCTGCAGTCAGTGCTAGAAAGGTAACTGTCACATGTCATGCCATGCGTCAGCCCATGCATCTTGTAGTGGAATGTAAGAGAAGCATACCACTGAAGAATAACTTGGTCATCCCAGCCTCTGTCATCTCATTTAAGAATGGATTCGGTGAATTGTGGACAGTTAACTGTTGCCGAGAACCACAGACCCTTCCAAGATGCATGTGCATAGCAAGTGCTGAGCTGTTAATTGAAGAACAGCTGAGCATCATAGAAATCTCCCATGCCGAGTCTGTGGGCGAAATTAGCGCTACCACTAGGAGACAAAATCTTCTAGCTCGACTATCATCAGATCCCACTAAGGAACAACAGAACAAGCTACTTGCCATTCTTCAAGAGTTCTCTGAATGCTTCAATCCACAAGTGAAAATTAGACAAATTGATGGTGAAGCACCAGATTAGCACTGGAGACCATCAACCAATAAGCCAGGGAGCATACCATGTGTCAGCAACAAAACGTCAAATAATTTGTGATGAGGTAGAGAAAATGATGAAGAATGACACCATTCAGCCTTTGCAGAGCCCATGGTCATCACCAGTGGTCTTCTTCAGGAAGAAGGATGGCAGTTGGCGCTTTTGTGTTGATTACAGGAAGCTTAATAAGATACCTAAAAAGGACATTTACCATCTTCCACAAATTGATGATACACTAGATTGTCTGAAGGGGGCTAAGTTTTTCTCAACCATGGACATGTACTTGGGATACTGTCAAATCGAAACTAGATGAGGCTGATTGTGAGAAAACTGCATTCATCTCCCGTATGTGTTTAAGGTAACGGCGTTTGGTTTGTGTAATGCACCAGCAACTTTTGAATGGATAATGGATAATCTTCTGTCACCTGAAGTGGATGATGTGTCTTTGTTATTTAGATGACATTATAGGGTTCTCAGAGACATTTGATGAACATATAAAAAGACTGAGGGCTGTTCTTAAGTGTCTCCAACAAGGCAGACTGAAACTTTATCCAAAAAAGTGTCTCTTTGGAGCAAAAGAAATCAAAATACTTGGACACCTTGTGTATGGCCAGACCCAGAAAAGGTGAGAGCTATAACGCAATTTCCTGTTCCTAAAAGTATTACAGATGTGAGAAGCTTCCTCAGATTATGTTCTTATTACCGTTGTTTTATCAAAGACTTTTGTATCAAAGCCAGGCCAGGCCACTCCAAGAGTTGTTAAAAGCTGATGCTAAATTTATCTGGGGTGGTGCTCAACAAGATTCTTTCAGTGTACTGTGAAAAGCTCTGACGACTGACCTGTACTTGTCATAGCGTGTAGGCTTTCACGGCCGGTGTCTTCAGTAATTAAAACTTCTGGGCTAAGTGGCCGTGGTCCAATAGTATTGCCAGCTGTGGGCAACATCACCTGAGGTGAGTCTATGACTGGCTGCTATGCCGTGGAGGTCCTGTTTATATAGAGCGCGTATAGGGCGCCACCACTCGTCACGTGTTGTCAACAGTAAAACTAAAACTGTAGAGATTTTTAAACACCACAATATTTTTAACAGGAAAGAAGAAGGCTTGAAGTTAGATAAGATATGGCGATCGACTTTGTACCAAAGATGTGACAGTCGATTACCTTCGATCGTGAGTAATGATGCCAGCCAGAGATAGTTTTACTGTTGACAACACATGACGAGTGGTGGCACCCTCTACGCACTCTATATAAACAGGACCTCCACGGCCTAGCAGCCAGTCATAGACTCACCTCAGATGATGTTGCCCGGAGCTGGCAACAAAACGTCAGGGAGAAGTATTTCTACTATTGGACCACGGCCTCTTAGCCCGGAAGTTTTAATTACTGACCTGTACTTGGTCTGTATGATGAGAGAGCACCTACAGAACTACACACAGATGACAATGGGTACGGGATCAGTGCTATCCTGGTGCAAATTTCAGATGGAAAAAAGAAGGTTATAGCCTATGCTTTTAGGACTTACAAAAGCCGAGAGAAACTACTCAACTACAGAAAGAGAAAGTCTTGCTATGATCTGGGCCATGTGCAAATTTCAATAGTATCTCTATGGAACGCCTTAAGGAACGTCTTAAGGATCCAATAGGACGATTCATCAGGTGGGCACTACATCTTCAAGAGTATGACATTGCCATAGTGTACAAAAGTGGAAGAAAACACCAAGATTCTGACTGTCTCTCAAGAAACCCTGTGCAAGACCATCAAGACTTTGATGATGATAGTGACTGTCTCACTGCACTCCAGGATCTCTCTGCTGAGCAGAAGAATGATGCCAAGATATCTCAAATTATGCTTGCCTTCAGAGCATGTGAAAGGACAATTTAAGGTAGTTAATAGATTATTTTGCAAGAAAAACTTTGATCCATTTGGAAGGAGGTGGCTACCAGTGATGCCTAAACACATGCACTTAGATGTTCTACAGAAATTCCATGACACACCTGAGGCCGGACTTTTAGGATTTATTAATCCGCAAGAGATTTTTCTGGCCAAGTTCATTTAGGAGTATCTGTCATTCTGTGTCGCACTGTCCAGAGTGGCAGAGGAGAGAGGTAGTCCCTCAGAAACCACCTGGCTGACACATACCAATTCCACCAGCTGAAACAACTTTCCAGCATGTTGTGATTGACCTCCTCAGACGATTTCCAATGTCTGCTAGTGGCAATAGATGGATTATTGTTTGCACTGATTATCTGACACACTATGTCATTACAAAAGCCGTGAAAACAACCGAAGCATCTGAGGTAGCCAAACTCATCGTGGAAGACATTGTATTAAAACACGGTGCCCCAAGGTCATTAATTATGGATTAAGGGAATGTTTTTCAATTGAATCTTGTGGCAGAGATATACCGTCCGTGCAACTTTACTCATCACATGACAACTGCCTACCATCCGCTAACTAACGGGCTTACTGAATGCCTTAATAAGACCTTGGCCAACATGCTACCAATGTTTGTCAGTGTTGAGCAGAGCAACTGGGATCAGGTGCTACCTTCCATGACGTTTGCCTACAGCACCGCCAAACAAGACACCACGGGATTTACGCACTTTTTCCTGGTGCATGGGCGTGAGGCGACTACGATGATGGACACTGTGTTTCCGTTACATCCTGATGATGTGGATGATGACTACATTGGCCAGGTGTAAACCAGAGCTGAGGAAGCTTGGCAGTTATCTCAACTCCACATGCTGCAGGCTCAAGAAAATGATCACCGAAGGTATGAGGTGAGCCACCGCCCTGTTGTCTATCAGCCTGTTGACCTTTTCTGTATCTTCACTCCTGCTTGGAAGGTTGGTCTCTCTGAGAAGCTCCTCAGGCGCTACTTTGGGACCTTATAACGTTGTAAGACGTTTGTCTGATGTTACTTATGAAGTTGAAGATTTCGACCCCGACACAAGACAACGAAAGATAGGAGATACAGTCCACGTCCTTCAAATGAAGCCCTACAAGGATCCTTCAACCCAGGGTAAATTCAAAGCTCCAGCAACAGGCAACAAGCAGAAAGGTGACAACGAGTGTAGTGTTAAAGAAGTTCTAAGAAGATCACCACCAGGGCAAGCATCAGTCATCGGGATTTGGAGTATGCAGGACCGATGACTCATTCCTGGACTAGGGGGACGTAACATTGAGACACTGTTCTCCCTCCTTAGGGAGCAATGTCACACAAGAAGCTGAGTAGCACCGTAGTGTAGTGGTTGTGATGCTAAACTGTTGCATGGAAGGTCGTGAGTTCAGAACTCACCTGGACTGTACAATTTTAATTTCTGGGGTAGAGTACATTCTAGAAGTATCCACAAATGTCAAGCATCAATGTACTGGAATGTTCTGCAGCTGTATATATACTGTATATGTTCTGGCCAGAGGCAGTTTGCTCTGTGCTCTTGCATGTAAGTGAAGTTAGTGTTCGTCATTCATCTAATTACACCTTCTTCTATGTGAAAATATTGTTCATTTATGAGACAGAAGGTGAAAAGGAACATCTTGTCAGAGAAATAACATTTTCAGTGCAAATAAAAATGTTTGATAATATCTAAAAAATATATTTTCATTTTTTTTATTTTGTAGTAATTTACTGCATACTGTACATGCTCATATTGATTTGAACATTGCTCGAATCCAACAGGAACTAATAATATCATGAAAAGCAACAGATGTCAGTCTTTTGAAAATGGATCCCTTGTCATTATGGGGAAATAACATTGGCCCCCAAGAGGACAACGTCTGCTTGTGTCTGTGTATGTGCGGATGGATATGTGTGTGTGTGCGCGAGTGTATACCTGTCCTTTTTTCCCCCTAAGGTAATTCTTTCCGCTCCCGGGATTGGAATGACTCCTTACCCTCTCCCTTAAAACCCCTCATCCTTTCGTCTTTCCCTCTCCTTCCCTCTTTCCTGACAAAGCAACTGTTGGTTGCGAAAGCTTGAATTTTGTGTTTATGTATGTGTTTGTTTGTGTGTCTATCGGCCTGCCAGCGCTTTCGTTTGGTAAGTCACATCATCTTTGTCACATCATCTTTTCCACATGGGGAAAATATATTTAAAAACAAAGATGATGTGACTTACTATACGAAAGCGCTGGCAGGTCGATAGATACATAAACACATACATACACACAAAATTCAAGCTTTCGCAACCAATGGTTGCCTCATCAGGAAAGAGGGAAGGAGAGGGAAAGATGAAAGGATGTGGGTTTTGAATGAGAGGGTAAGGAGTCATTCCAATCCCGGGAGCGGAAAGACTTACCTTAGGGGGAAAAAAGGACAGGTATACACTCGCACACACACACATATCCATCTGCACATACACAGACACAAGCAGACATTTGTAAAGGCAAAGAGTTTGGGCAGAGATGTCAGTCGAGGCGGAAGTACAGAGGCAAAGATGTTGTTGAAAGACAGGTGAGGTATGAGCGGCGGCAACTTGAAATTAGCGGAGGTTGAGGCCTGGCGGATAACGAGAAGAGAGGATATACTGAAGGGCAAGTTCCCATCTCCGGAGTTCTGACAGGTTGGTGTTAGTGGGAAGTATCCAGATAACCCGGACGGTGTAACACTGTGCCAAGATGTGCTGCCCGTGCACCAAGGCATGTTTAGCCACAGGGTGATCCTCATTACCAACAAACACTGTCTGCCTGTGTCCATTCATGTGAATGGACAGTTTGTTGCTGGTCATTCCCACACAGAAAGCTCCACAGTGTAGGCAGGTCAGTTGGTAAATCACGTGGGTGCTTTCACACGTGGCTCTGCCTTTGATCGTGTACACCTTCCGGGTTACAGGACTGGAGTAGGTGGTGGTGGTAGGGTGCATTGGACAGGTTTTACACCGGGGGCGGTTACAATGGTAGGAGCCAGAGGGTAAGGAAGGTGGTTTGGGGATTTCATAGGGATGAACTAAGAGGTTACGAAGGTTAGGTGGACAGCGGAAAGACACTCTTGGTGGAGTGGGGAGGATTTCATGAAGAATGGATCTCATTTCAGGGCAGGATTTGAGGAAGTCGTATCCCTGCTGGAGAGCCACATTCAGAGTCTGATCCAGTCCCGGAAAGTATCCTGTCACAAGTGGGGCACTTTTGTGGTTCTGCTGTGGGAGGTTCTGGGTTTGAGGGGATGAGGAAGTGGCTCTGGTTATTTGCTTCTGTACCAGGTCGGGAGGGTAGTTGCGGGATGTGAAAGCTGTTTTCAGGTTGTTGGTGTAATGGTTCAGGGATTCCGGACTGGAGCAGATTCGTTTGCCACGAAGACCTAGGCTGTAGGGAAGGGACCGTTTGATGTGGAATGGGTGGCAGCTGTCATAATGGAGGTACTGTTGCTTGTTGGTGGGTTTGATGTGGACGGACGTGTGAAGCTGGCCATTGGACAGATGGAGGTCAACGTCAAGGAAAGTGGCATGGGATTTGGAGTAGAACCAGGTGAATCTGATGGAACCAAAGGAGTTGAGGTTGGAGAGGAAATTCTGGAGTTCTTCTTCACTGTGAGTCCAGACCATGAAGATGTCATCAATAAATATGTACCAAACTTTGGGTTGGCAGGCCTGGGTAACCAAGAAGGCTTCCTCTAAGCGACCCATGAATAGGTTGGCGTATGAGGGGGCCATCCTGGTACCCATGGCTGTTCCCTTTAATTGTTGGTATGTCTGGCCTTCAAAAGTGAAGAAGTTGTGGGTCAGGATGAAGCTGGCTAAGGTAATGAGGAAAGAGGTTTTAGGTAGGGTGGCAGATGATCGGCGTCAAAGGAAGTGCTCCATTGCACCGAGGTCCTGGACATGCGGAATATATATATATATATATATTTTCAAATATTTATTGCTAATTTTGGCCAACTGGCTGCACCAGTGAATCAATTGGGCTGAAAATGTTAAAAGTTTCAGTGAACCAAAACCCATCAGTCCACATTTGATACCCTGAAAATGGCCTTGGGTGCCACACCACTCTTACCTGTTACTGGTTTTGACTGCAAATTTATTTTGCAAACCAATGTTTCTAATTCAGTGATAGCAGCTGTGTTACTCCAAGAATGTGAGGGGCAGCATAACCCAGTCACCTTCACTCTGATGTCCCAGCCTCCCACTGATGTCAAGTACTGGTATATGAGCTGGAGACCTTGGCTGTTCCATCCGGAGTGCAAAAATTTAAATTCTACCTTGAACACAAATTATTACAGCTGGAAATGGATAATCAGGCTTTGACTTGGGTGTTGGCTAGGCCCTTGTAAAATACAAAAGATTGTCTGCTGGGCGGTTAGAATTTCCACCTTCCATTTTCACATACAGCATATCAGAGGTTCCGACAACCAAGTGGGTGATGCTCTCAGTCACATATTCCAACATGACTCAGAAGTAATTGAGACCCCAAAAGTTCCTCAGAAGTCGATATATGTTTCTGCTGTTCTGGGAGCGATCCCCGTGCTTTTTGGTAACTTACAAAAACAAGACAAGGATGTGTGATTAAAACATGTCAAACAACAGCTCAGCAATGATAAACTGGTGCTGAGCTCTCCTAACAATGAAGCTCCCTTATGTCACCACACCTACTATAAGAGGAAGAATAGTATTTGTCTCCCAAACGTATTGATTCTAGCAGTTTTTAGATACTTTCCTCAATCTCTGTGTGAAGAACATCTCAGTGTTTACAAAACCATTATTGTATTAAAGAATATTTAACTTGGTCAACTTTGAATGGTAATGTAAGGAAATTGGTTGACCAGTGACAAAAATGAAAATGGCAAAACATAATTCTATTGCCTGCAGGTACTGGGCAGAGAACCCTATGCATAAGCTGTTTATTGACTATTTGGTGACTTTACCTCAGACTATAAGTACTAACTGGTGCATATTGATGGTGGGTGACACATTTACTCATTTTGTTTGGTTGCTTCCAAGTAAATTCATGACAGGTGGGGCTACCGTTCAACACCTGGTAAAAATATTTTTGGCTTTTGGGGCACCTAACGTTTTAGTATATGATAATGCATAAGCCTTTTTGTGCTAGCCATGTAGGTGGTTTTCTTTTAACACTTCTAATTCTCACTCCGTGAACACTCCCTATTGCCTGCAGCCACCATCCATGCAATGTGTTAATCATAACCTGAAGTAAGCCCTGATTATTTTTCACCAGTAGTCTCAAGCCAATAGGATCAATCCATCAACTTGATTAATTTTACATTTAACATAGTTATGCACGAAACCAATAAGAGGACACTTGCCAAGCTGATGTTTTCATTTCCAGTTAACTCACTGATATCAAATCTGTTGTCAATAAATGACCTTCTTCCTGAGGGTATTAATCCCAGTTTCATCAAGACAAACTGGGAAGAGTTAGGGACAATATTCATCTTGCACACTGGAAAGTGGGCTGCCTTGTTAAAGGTGGGCAATGTGATTTATTTAATAAAAAAAAGGGTACTGAATAAAGTGGGGCAGAAAGTTATTCCAAAGATGCTCCCTTGCTTTGTGGGGTGATAAGATGTTGCCAAGGTGATTTCCCCAGTCAGTTTCCTGGCCCAGGACAGAGCCACTATAGGCAGCTCCGGGCACATTTAAGTCAGCTAAAAATTAGCTATACTAATCAGTACGTTGAACCACAGATTGGCCCTTGAATGCCAGAGCCTGGTAACCATCACTACTCCCCTCCCCAGTGTTTTCCTTTGAGGGTGGGAGAACTGAGTCATGCTTGTGGTTATATCAAGCCCTATGCTTGAGGAACCACTTTGCCCAGCCCTTCTTAGCTACAGTTTTCTTGGTGTGCCATGTGGCATTGTCTGGGCAGCTCAGAAAGGGATTTAAGCACCTGTGCAGTTCGGAAGTGATCTGTTAGGATTTGACTGTTTTGATGGAACCTCATGTGGTGTCATGGTTAACACCTTGGAGACATTGCTCAAAATGTCTGTATGGTTGAGGTTTACTCATGGGCCAAGTCTTTGCCTACTAGAAAGTTTCCCCTACCTGTGCGGTGAAGGGCTGTATTCTGAAGTTGGACTTCGGGCACATATCTGCTGTCTTGGCTGGTGGACATGACCACATACACTGTCCAGAGTTTGCTTTGGTGCGATAAAAAATGACTGTGGGAATTGTTTTTGTGGCATTAAGTGTTGGTCAGGATTTAAGAGACAATACTGTACCTGCCTAGCACTGTATCCCTGCTGATGAAACATCCATCATCAATGTTTTAATTCATATGCTCTAGACCCTTCAGTTGCTGGAATTTTGTTACTCACAAAAGTGGTTGGCAATGCCCATGGTCTGCTTCACAGACATGTACATTATTTTAAATGTCCTGTTTTCTGTGATTATGCGTATTAGTGAAATAGCAATTACTTTCAGCTGCTTCACAGCCAAGTATGTAAAGCTGTAAAATTTTAATGCTAATTTTCTCATCTATGTGAGGGATACTTATTGTTGTAACAGTCCGTTTCATAGACGTGTGCTTTATGTCAGATTTTCTACTCTTCATGATTGTGCAAACTAGTGAAATAACAGTTTCCTCTGTTTGCTTTTCAATTGTGTAAGTAGTTTTTTGTTTGCAGAATGAGATTTTCACTGATAAGAAACTTCCTGGCAAATTAAGACTGTGTGCCGGACCGAGATTCGAACTCGGGATATTTGCCTTTCACAGTGGAGCACTTGCCGGCGAAAGGCAGACTTCCCAACTTCGAACCCGACATACAGTTTTAATCTGCCAGGAAGTTTCAGCTTTTTGTTTTATTTTGTAAACATTTTTCCTATGTGTTTTGTTATTTGCTGACACATTATTTCCAGTGTCTGCTATTTGCCGACTTATATTACAGAAACTATTATTGGAGGAAAAATTTGAAACAAATGTGTGAATTCCTAAGGGACCAAACTGCAAAGATCATCAATCCCTAGACTTACGCACCACTTAAACTACCTTAAATTAACTTATGCTAAGAACAACACACACACACCCATGCCCGAGGGAGAACTCGAACCTCCAGCAGGAGGGGCTGTGCAGCCGGTGACATGGCGCCTCTAACCATGTGGCCACTCTGCGCAGCACAATTTGATACATTTTTGGGTATTTCTCAGTACCTAAAGATCTGTTTTGAAACTTCATCCATGTGGTGAACACATATTACTCATTTTTAAATATAAAAATGGCTCTCTTGGATGACTCAATAAATAATTTTACTCCAAACATTCACTTGGCACCTTACTACTCCCAGATCCTACCTCCCCACCAGTTAACGTAAGATTTTTATTTCTGGTAAGGAACTAGAAGGAAGAGAGAGAGAGAGAGAGAGAGAGAGAGAGAGAGAGAGAGAGAGAGACTTCCTCATTCCAAGAAACAGGATAACAGATATATCTAACGTTTGTACTTCACCACATTACCACAGTGTTGGCCCTTGTAAGTATACCCATTTCATTGAGTTGTCTTTAGATTTGCCAACACCTGTTTGTAATCTGTTCCATGACCTCCATGTGGTCCAGTACAAGCTGTGTCCAACTGGTAAGCATCCTAAGGCTTTACCCCTGCTTGGAAAGGACTTACTTTGGTTGCATACAGTTTTTCTCTGGCTTTTTGGCTGACGTTCAGTAAAACTTGCTCAAAACAGAATCACATGGGACTAAAATACTTTTCCAAATTAGAGAATTTTCTGGATTACGCAAAACTCACTAGAATACATAAAATTTGTCCGGTATCATCCACAAAAGTATAATTTTATAATTATGCACATGTTTCCACTGAAGTACCAAAGAAACTGGTATAAGCATGAGTATTCAAATACCGAGATATGTAAACAGACAGGATATGATGCTACAGTTGTAAGATCAATTACTGCTGCTACAATGCCAGTTTATCTAGATTTAAGTGAGTTTGAATGTGGTGTTATAGTTGGCGCATGAGCAATGGGACACAGCATCTCCGAGGTAGCGGTGAAATGGGGATTTTCCCATATGACCATTTCACGAGTGTATCGTGAATATCAGGAATCTGGTAAAACATCAAATATCCAACATCGCTGCGGACAGAAAAAAAAAGAACAGGACCAAAAACATCTGAGGAGACACTTTCATCGTGACAGAAGTGCAACCTTTCCACAAATTGCTGCAGATTTCAGTGCTGGACCATCAACAAGTATCAGGGTGTGAACCATTCAACAAAACATCATCGGTATGGGCTTTTGTAGCTGAAGTCCCACTCGTGTACCCTTCATGACTACCCATCAACACTAACATTGGACTGTTGATGACTGGAAACATGTTGCCTAGTTGGACGAGTCTTGTTTCAAATTATATCGAGCAGATGGATGTGTATGGGTATACAGACAACCTCTTGAATCCATGGACCCTGCATGTCAGCAGGGGACTGCTCAAGCTGGTGGAGGCTCCGTAATGGTGTGGGGCATGTGCAGTTGGAGTTATATGGGACTCCTGATATGTCTAGATACACTGTGTCAGATGACACATACATAAGCACCCTGTCTCATCATCTGCGTCCATTCATGTCCATTGTGCATTCTGACGGACTTGGGCAATTCCAGCAGGACACTACAACACCACACACATACAGAATTGCTACAGAGGGGTTCCAGGAACATTGTTGAGCATATCTGGGATGCCTTGCATCATGCTGTTCAGAAGAGATCTCCACCCCCTCGTACTCTTACAGATTTATGGAAAGCCCTGCAGGATTCATTATGTCAATTCCCTCCAGCACTACTTCAGGCATCAGTTGAGTCCATGACACATCGTGATACGGCACTTCTGCCTGCCTGCAGGGGCCCTGTACCATATTAGACAAGTGTACCAGTTTCTTTGGCTCTTCAGTGTAAGTACCTCCACTCACTCATTTACTGTATATTGTACAATAGAGCACTGTAAGACGATTACACTAACTGATAAGTAATATGACATTTTTCTGCTTTTACCCTAAATTTGTTTATTGTTGTATTTACCTATGTATTATTCCAATGTTTACTTGCCTTACATTTCACTTTTTTCACTACATATGAAGGAGGGAAACCTGTTTGAATTTCCTGTTCAAATTTTTTTTTTTTTTTTCTTGTGTGTGTGTGTCAACTTTTGCATTTTACAGTAGTTCCAACAGCTCAGAACACACATGCAAAAGGTTCTTCAGGTGCATTAATTTCTCTAAGTACATCATTTTATTCCTCTTCTTCTCCCTTTGTTTCTTCCTTGTCATCTTCTGTGTTGCGGATTTCTGTTAAATGTGCTGCTGAAGTAAAAAATGGAATGAGTTGATAGGAAGTCATTACTTTGAATGTAGTCATCCACACTACATGAAATGTTTCACATATTAATCCTTTCAGCAATTGCTGCTGCATTTTCTTGAGCTTTGATGACCACAGAAGCATCTTGATCTTGTCTTACAAACCATGCACTATTGAAGCTCTTGGTACCAGTTTTGGTCTTTATTTTCCCTTGCCACCAAGCCAGTCCAGTTTAGTGCATCCAGGACAGAAAATGACAGTGTAAGAACAAAGGCACTTTTGGCTTCTTCAGCACTAGAGTAAGAGACAGCATCAATAATCGCCTATAATGAGAAATGAATGTGTAAATAACCCTCTGGTCCATGGGCTGTGTGGGGCTGGTTGAACCTGGTGAAAACCAAGTCAATTACATGTCTGATAACTTGACTTTCAGATGGCAGATTGCACTGTCCAGGAAAAGGAGATCTTGCAAATTTCCTTTTTTTCATTTTGGCATTGAAAGAGCCCAGCCATTCTTCTGTAAGATCACTCATCGTCCATGACTTTTTATTGCTTCGCCGTGTGACTGGAAGCTTACAGACGTCTATATTTCTGAATCAATGCTGCTTTGCCATCTTTCCAATCACCAGTGGTTTTTCCATTCAGCTAACATGTTTGCAGACAGCAATACAGTGAGTCTTTCCTAGGACATTTTTCCATGGGTGCAATTATCACCTTGAATTGCTGAAGATTTTGGAGGCAGTGCACAGTAAAACAGTGCCATTTAATTGGCAGTGATCATGTCTTTTGGCTCATAATTCACAATTAGGTTGTAGAGTATTGTCTTCCATCTGTTGCTACACTTTCCTGCACACCCTGAACTTCCCACATGCTTCATTCCACACGATGTTGTGTCTAGCTTTGAAACTGTACAGTCATCCTGTGGATGCCTTAAACTCCATATTCCAAACCCTTTAGTGATTTTCAGAGCTTCAGTCTGCATCATGGGTCCAGACGAGGGTGTTTGTTGTCCACACACTTACGAACCATTCCTATGCTATCTCATTAATTTCTTCATTTTCCCTTTTTCTTGTTGTTTCTTTTCACATAACTGTCCTCTTTTATCTGCTCATCGGGTATCTTATCTTCGTTTCTTAAAGTATCATAAAATTTCATTTTATAACATTTGAAACACCTTATTTTGCACACAGAGAATTTGTCATTCTCACTCACCTTGATTACCTTAATCTTTCCTTTAAGTGCCAGCAACACATACTTTTTGTTCAACATCATGTTATAAACTAAAGTGCTATTAGTCAACTAAAAATGGCAGGTCATCCAGGTAGTACATTTCTTGCTTGACCTGGTTGGGTGAAATCATTGTTTAACGAAACAAAACCCACCTCTTACACTGTGCAGATTGCAGTTTTGTGTTCGTAGTGTAGAATAATGTTCCAGTGCACGCCCACATGTGTGAGTAATAAAGGAAAACAAGAAACACTGACAAACAGAGCACTCACAAACAAACCATTTTCTTTGATTTACCAACACTGCGTGTAATGTTCATTGTTGCACAGAGTGGAGTGGATCAATAACCACAACTGTGCTGCACCACTTAACAGCTTTGTCAGGGATGTACAGTCTTTGTGTTAAAAGTAGCGTCCATGTAGAGTCATGAATAACTAATATATACTATAATAAAGTAGTAGTGTATAAGCTCTCTTCTGTATTATACCATGACTTATTAATTAAGACTTTAAATTTGCATTCTCTTTCCACATCATCCACATTCTGCATTCTACAAAAAATTAGCATATAAAAAGTGTACTGAATGCATTGGAACTGAAATATTTGAACAGTTTGGGTAGATTTGCAAGTTACAGACATTCCCCTTTGATCAAGTTTTACTGTAAATACACTCCTGGAAATTGAAATAAGAACACCGTGAATTCATTGTCCCAGGAAGGGGAAACTTTATTGACACATTCCTGGGGTCAGATACATCACATGATCACACTGACAGAACCACAGGCACATAGACACAGGCAACAGAGCACGCACAATGTCGGCACTAGTACAGTGTATATCCACCTTTCGCAGCAATCCAGGTTGCTATTCTCCCATGGAGACGATCGTAGAGATGCTGGATGTAGTCCTGTGGAACGGCTTGCCATGCCATTTCCACCTGGCGCCTCAGTTGGACCAGCGTTCGTGCTGGACGTGCAGACCGCGTGAGACGACGCTTCATCCAGTCCCAAACATGCTCAATGGGGGACAGATCCGGAGATCTTGCTGGCCAGGGTAGTTGACTTACACCTTCTAGAGCACGTTGGGTGGCACGGGATACATGCGGACGTGAATTGTCCTGTTGGAACAGCAAGTTCCCTTGCCGGTCTAGGAATGGTAGAACGATGGGTTCGATGACGGTTTGGATGTACCGTGCACTATTCAGTGTCCCCTCGACGATCACCAGTGGTGTACGGCCAGTGTAGGAGATCGCTCCACACACCATGATGCCGGGTGATGGCCCTGTGTGCCTCGGTCGTATGCAGTCCTGATTGTGGCGCTCACCTGTACGGCGCCAAACACGCATACGACCATCATTGGCACCAAGGCAGAAGCGACTCTCATCGCTGAAGACGACACGTCTCCATTCGTCCCTCCATTCACGCCTGTCGCGACACCACTGGAGGCGGGCTGCACGATGTTGGGGCGTGAGCGGAAGACGGCCTAACGGTGTGCAGGACCGTAGCCCAGCTTCATGGAGACGGTTGCGAATGGTCCTCGCCGATACCCCAGGAGCAACAGTGTCCCTAATTTGCTGGGAAGTGGCGGTGCGGTCCCCTACGGCACTGCGTAGGATCCTACGGTCTTGGCGTGCATCCGTGCGTCGCTGCGGTCCGGTCCCAGGTCGACGGGCACGTGCACCTTCCGCCGACCACTGGCGACAACATCGATGTACTGTGGAGACCTCACGCCCTACGTGTTGAGCAATTCGGCGGTACGTCCACCCGGCCTCCCGCATGCCCACTATACGCCCTCGCTCAAAGTCCGTCAACTGCACATACGGTTCACGTCCACGCTGTCGCGGCATGCTACCAGTGTTAAAGACTGCGATGGAGCTCCGTATGCCACGGCAAACTGGCTGACACTGACGGCGGCGGTGCACAAATGCTGCGCAGCTAGCGCCATTCGACGGCCAACACCGCGGTTCCTGGTGTGTCCGCTGTGCCGTGCGTGTGATCATTGCTTGTACAGCCCTCTCGCAGTGTCCGGAGCAAGTATGGTGGGTCTGACACACCGGTGTCAATGTGTTCTTTTTTCCATTTCCAGGAGTGTAGTACAGACGTTGACTGGAGAAAGCTCTTCCTAGACTTCAACTAAGGTCTTGGGGCCATATGTCCATGTAATGGATGTAATTAATTTTCTTCAACTTTTTTTCCCTTAGGCATTTGTGGCTACATACTGGTGTATGTCAGGAGAAGCAGTACAATTTATCAAAAGCAGCTGGTTTCAAATGTCTAGTAATAAGCCTTGCAGTTTCATTAAAGGCTATGTCTACTACTTTCATTTGGGTGGATTTATACCACACTGGGCAGGCATATCCACCAGCTGAGAAACAGAGTGTCATAGGAGAAGTATGGACCACCTAGAGTTGGGCACCCCAATTACTAACACCAAGTTTCAATATATGATTTTTCAGCATGACACCTTATGTTTGGTATTGAGGCACTCTCATCAACCTGAAGATTGGTTTGGACACCTCAGTCCTTTATTAGGCATGGCCCTATTGGAGGTGATATGCAGTTGCCTTCCACTGATATTTGAACTGACCTACCCAGCTAATTACAAGAGAACCTAATCTGTAAAGTGGTGCAGCTCGACAATAACAATCATTGTCAGAGCTGAAAATAAGTGATTCCATTCATAACACCTATTTTTCACTTTAACTTTTTAATTTCTTAAGCATATTCAGGCTTAATTCATACTGTGCCTTGAGGAATACTACTATATCATACCGATCACCAACATAACTCCCTAAATACACTTTGTAGTTCTTTACAAGAGGATCCAGTTTTTGTTTTCAAGATTTCAGACTTCACTCCCCACAGATATAACAGAAAGAAGTTTTGGTGTCTATGCAGGGACACCATATTTGTTCTGTAATAATTCAAATCTAGAACCAGCAATCATGTCTATTAATGTCAGTACTCCCAACACTGGGATGCAAACTGAAGCTAACAGAACACAATTATATTTATTACAGGATGAGTCATTGGCAATGTTGCTTTCCAGGAGGTTGATTTCCAAAGTGAGGGGTCATGTATGGGAATTTCTTGTACATAATTAGATTGTTGCTTTTTTTCAATATTAATAATAAACCACAGTGCAATAATCAAACTAGTATGTTCTTGTGAGATAGAGGGTGGTGTGCTATGAGGATACCAAGCCGTAAGAGCATAACTGATTTCATTTTCCGTTGCTACACCCACATCTTCGATAAGAAAGGCATTCACAGTCTTTGTTAGAAAAATGCTGTTGACTAGTGTAAAAGAAGAGCCTGGTCTTTTTCCAGAGAGTGATATCACAATTACAACTACCTGTTGAGAATATTTTGCCGTAGTGTGAGACACCAGGCAACTCCTTTTGCTCTGGTGCTGCTGTGGCAAATTTTGCTCTGCTGTAGGCCACATAGTAAGTCCCCAGTTCTACAGCTCTGGTATCACAGCAGCATATTTCACTCACAGAACAACTGCATGTATGGGTAGCACTAGAACAAAAATGTTGGCTTGAACTAATCTAAATGTTCAGTCTTATTTTACACTCTACGGTCATTCGAGTACTACAAGAAAGTCATGTGAGAGTGCCATAGAATGATATATTTGCTGACTTTCTGTGGTCAGATGTGATGTCAGCAAAAAGAAAATAATAATATGGAATGGTTTCTGGACCTAGGTCATCTGAGTGAATTAACTCAAATGACAACAAAATCACTGAGATACTCTTACCAGTACCCAATTTTCGGATGATTAAAGCAGATTTCAACAAAATTATGCAATGGACCACCTAGTGTATTTAGTATTTATATATAAAGACAAAATGTGGGTGTGCACATTAAACTTCAACTTTGCAAATGTTTGCTTCTACCAGTTTATGAGTATCAATAAATGTAGTTATCACAGTCTAGAAAATATCTGTTTACTTAAAAAATTTTGATCCAAGATAATGTAGATTACACTCGACTGACGATAATATGATGAAATGAATTTAAAAATTGTGGGTAACACACTATTTTGTATTTACATGTTTTGTTTGATTGCTTCATACACACAGTATAACCTACATCAATTTTGGGTATGCCAAACTGTACAAACCATGAAATGAATTACATTGAATATGAAACATCTTATTATATAACTCGCCGATTTACTTGAAAAAACAAACAATAGAAAATCCAGGATGGCCTGTAATAATATTATGAAATGGATAACTGCTACTCACCATATAGCGGAGATGCCGAGTTGCAGTCGCAGATAGGTAAACAAAAAAGACTGTCAGAAAGTGAGTTTCCAGCCAACGAGAGAGAGAGAGAGAGAGAGAGAGAGAGAGAGAGAGAGTCTCTCTGGCTGCTGAAGCCAGACTCTGGCCTAAGACTGCAGTCATGTGTGTGAGAGTTGGATTTGCATGAGTAAGTATGCCTATGTTGTCTATTTTCAATGAAGGCCTTGTTGGTTGAAAGCTCACTTTCTGACAGTCTTTCTGTTGTGCCTATTTGTGACTCAGCATCTCTGCTATTTGGTGAGTAGCAACTATCCTCCTCATAATCTTGATTCATTTTGAAAAATTTAATTCCCTCAAACACAATGAGATGTGAATAATGGGTGCTCGATTTTTTATGTTTGTTGTCCTTTTTCTTCTTCTCCTTGCCTTATAGCCTCTGAAGGACAATAGGTAGACCCTTTACGTATTCCAGTTTCTTCCCCTCCTCCCAGAACCTCTCCATATTTTCATTCTCTCTCTCTCTCTCTCTCTCTCTCTCTCTCTCTTACTGAAAGATTTTCAAGTAGCCTCTTCTCGTCTCCCCCACAGGTGGCAGTACCTTTTTCCTGCATCCTTTTCTGTCTTTAATCTCAGCTGTAATAGTCAATGTGTACTTGCTTCTCCAGTTTTCCATCTCTGTCGCCTAGATCCCATTTCTGACCAATCATTTTGCAGTTCAATAGCCCATTTTGTCACTGTCAGTCCTCTTGTCCTCCATTGTTTTCCAGACTCTTTTTGTCATCCTATCCATATTTACATATAAAAACAAAGATGAGGTGACTTACCGAACGAAAGCGCTGGCAGGTCGATAGACACACAAACAAACACAAACATACACACAAATTTCAAGCTTTCGCAACAAACTGTTGCCTCATCAGGAAAGAGGGAAGGAGAGGGGAAGACGAAAGGAAGTGGGTTTTAAGGGAGAGGGTAAGGAGTCATTCCAATCCCGGGAGCGGAAAGACTTACCTTAGGGGGAAAAAAGGACAGGTATACACTCGCACATATCCATCCACACATACAGACACAAGCAGACATGTCTGCTTGTGTCTGTATGTGTGGATGGATATGTGCGTATGTGCGAGTGTATACCTGTCCTTTTTTCCCCCTAAGGTAAGTCTTTCCGCTCCCGGGATTGGAATGACTCCTTACCCTCTCCCTTAAAACCCACTTCCTTTCGTCTTCCCCTCTCCTTCCCTCTTTCCTGATGAGGCAACAGTTTGTTGCGAAAGCTTGAAATTTGTGTGTATGTTTGTGTGTCTATCGACCTGCCAGCGCTTTCGTTCGGTAAGTCACCTCATCTTTGTTTTTATATATAATTTTTCCCACGTGGAATGTTTCCCTCTATTATATTGATATCCATATTTACATCATCACATGTTCAGCAAACCTTCCCCTTTGCAGTCTGACTTCTACTGGTATTGTCCTCGTGCCTCCAATACAGGTCTTCTCTTGGTCTTTGCATCTATCTCCCGCCACCTCTTTTACAGCCTTGTATTTTCCTTACTCTTTTTCTAGTTGCTATATGCCATTTTTTCCTAGCGTTATTGCCTCTCCTACATATCATACTGCATTCCTCACCATTGACTTCTACTATCTGACCTTTTCTGTGTGAACGTGTTCTTGCACTAGATATATTAGTCTGTCATTGTTCCTGTTTCTTCCACTTATTTACTCTCCCAGCTATTTAAATTTGTCCACTTTTTGCATGCTGCCTTCTGGTGTTTGTGGTATTCTATGCCTTTGTCTTGTAGGATTCCACAGCCCCACCCTTCTGGCTATCCTCCTTAGATTGTTGACTTACGTCTGTGTGTTCTTCTGACACACTGTCACCATGTCATCTACAACAGCTAGACAGTATACTTAGGCCCTACTGTCCTTTTTATCTCCCACATGCATTTTTTATTCTCATTTTCTCGTTCATTGCTCTCCACTGTTTTATCACTTTGTCTAGAGCTACAGTGAAAAAAATTGGTGACACTTTGTGATGAAGCAAGCTGGGATATTTTTACTTCCCCTTTTATTTTGCATTCTGCCTCCTTAAATTTTTTTTTTTTTTTTTTTTTTTTTTTTTTTTTTTTTTTCATTTTTGAATTAAGTACCATTAACATACGTGAACAGAATTTGCATTTTCATAAAAGAGAAAATTGACCCTCAGTTTTGAAGTAAATAACATCAGATCTAATTTTGAGCCTAGTTTTATTTATGTAATCGATTTACTAATTTATTTTGACTATTACTAGTAAGTATCTTTTGTTATAGGGCAAAATCAGTAATTGTTTCATAAATGTAAACATAGGTTCCCACAGGTGTTGTCACAGTCAATAAAATTCTTCTGGGTTTGTGGCCGCATTGTCATCTATAAAATGTGCTCATTCAGCAGTTAGCAATACACCATGAGTAAGGTGCCTTGCAACGGTCACCGAAATGTCAGAATTTTACAGATGACAATGCGGCCTCAAACCCAGAAGAATTTTATTGACAATTGTTTCTTAACTTAAATACTAGTGTTGACATATAAACAAATATAAATTCTATAATAATTATAACCATTTAGAAGACAAAATACTAGTAATCTTAGAGTAACTATTTAGCTCTATTTGTAAACATGTTAGCAAAACCAGCCCCCAATTTTCAGTTTTTTTCAAAAGTATTGTTTGCATAATGATATTTGTTAATTTCATGATTTAAACACATAATTCGGTCTAACTCTGCAGTAGAAGAACCTGTTAAAAAGATGCAATTTTTCGATGTATTCTGTTAATTTAATGAGTTAAGTTTTAATTGTAATTTCTCTAAACTTAACTTTAAACAATGTGTAGTTTCAGTACCTATTATTGTGATGATATATAAGGGCCCGATTTTTGGTCATGAGACAGTCAGTCCATGGCTGAGTTTCAGACTTAACTGTGAAGTAAATGTTAGACAATTAGGCCATGTGTAAAAACAAAGACAGTATGTGTTCCATATGTACCTTTCTATTCTTCACGAACTGTGAATTTTGTGGTTCAATAGCAAACTATTGTAGCAGTATGTGGAGGTTTGCACGAAAATTATTAGTGAGGCTTATCGAAAGTTAAACAATAGTGCACTGGCTATATTAAACGTGTATATGGTGGGTGGGGGGCGAAAAGTGAAAGTAAACACACATGAAATGCAGTTGTGCATCTCTCAGTTACATCACTCAAAATAGTCAGTGTTTACTTTCAAACCCTATTTTTCAGCCAATGTACCAACGCAGTACATCGACACTAAGGACAATCGAACAAAGAGATAAATAAAGAAGGCGAACTGCTACTACTTCATCTCAGTATTTGACACTGGTCTTGTTCTCAAACTCTTCTGTCAGTGTTCCTCTGACTCTTGCCTTTCGCTTGGTTTGTGTCAGAATTTCCATTATTATGGCAGTGTGTACACAAGACAGGTTGTGGGGTTATGTGCAGTGGCAACGAGCAGTGTACCATGTGATGTTCCAGCCAGTAAAGTAGTTCTGCTGTGTCTGTCTGTAGTGTGTGCATCGGAATGTGTACAGAGCATTTAACATTCATTTTCATATTAGTTTGGGTATGGTGAGATTACTTGGGCACTAGTGTTCATTGTGGGTGGTAAAGCAAATATGATGAGCATTACATTGTGAAGCAACAGCAAGTGTTTTCAAAGCATATAAATTTTGGCAGGCAGAGTTAGAAGCAGTAGTAGTACCCAGGTATAGCACTCATGCCTTCATTGCTAATTACCAGGTTAGGTGACAGCTCTCTGCAGAACACATTATGCTGCCAGCTTCTTATGTGCAACCAGCTGTAGTTCTGGTGTAGTGCCATCAGTTTTTCTGTTGTTCAGAATTCTTCCCAAGAAAAAGCCTGTCAATGGAGTTATGTGCCTTTGTGAAGTCCATGGAGACCACTATCATTTTAAATATCTATTCTACACATCCCCTTCCCTTCATAAATATCTCTGACAGTCTCCAACTGTATTTTCTGTCTGTTCTAATCTCTTCAAGAGGAGTTCTGACAGCACCCTGCAACCAACCTCTAGCAGTGATATTCTTCTTTGATTGTTTGAATCCTCCTTGTCTCCCTCTTATCTACTGGCACAATGACGTTCTGCCATCCTTATGGTAACTTCTTTGTCCTCCAAATCTGCCAGATAACCTTAATCTTCCATCTCATGGCCTCCTAATTAACCATTTTGGCTGCGATCCCATCCGTTGGAAAGCAGTCAGTCAAGCTCGCTCACATTCACACTTCGAGATCATCTTAGAGTGGTTTGCAGTTCAGCAGTTTGTGAAACTGCAATGCAAATATCTTACAGTTCTCTTTGCATTAATGGTAAGTTTACCCCTCCTTATCTCTCGCACACAGTTCCCTGCTTTACCTGTTTGTTATTCCCGAAAAGTCTCTACTGTTGTTTCACCTAAGTTGTTCTCATTCTTGTCCAGTTCTTCTTCATCCTCTACCTTCTGGTCCTCCTTGCTGTTCTGGCCATTTGCATCCTTACTCCTAGGTAAATCATTCTTATGTGTCCTTGCTGGACCACATCTCTCCAGCAATTCTCTCACAATCCTTAAACCACCACCATCACCTGTTTTTCTTTTCTTCCTTTTCCTCTGGGTCAGCCTGCCCTATGTTGAGCTTCATGTCTTTTCTGTTCACTGTATCTTCATGTTTCTGGTTGCTCTAAAAATGTGTTTGTGGCTATCTACCTTGTCTGGAATCCAATGGTACTAGACTTCTGTAAGATATTGGTCTAATTATATTTTTGTGTTCTTCCTGACCTTGATGATCATGATTGTTTTTAGTGTTTATCAGATTGATTGCTACATGATCTATCTGGAATTTGGCAAGGCAACTGCATGGACTTACCTATGTCTGTCTTACTCAGTCCAGCCCTGAAGGGTTTCATCATCAACTGGTATTTGACATAGTTCGATATACCTTTCCCCATTTTGTTTGTCATGTGTCATTTCTACATCTACATCACCATGTTTGTTTGTTCCCTGTCAGTCTGGTTACTTACTTACTTACTTTTCCCTTATGTTAATTCCCCCTTCCAATCTGGGCATTATGAGTATCTTCACTTGTCTGTGTGGTACACTTTTCAGTGTGTCATGTAGTTCCTCCCCCAAACTGTCAATTACTTTGTTTTCTTTCCTGTTTCTGTCATTAATGGACATGTGACCATTTACTATTACATCTGCAACTGTTCACTCTGGTGCACCATTGTGAGAAATCGACAAGGGGGGGGGGGGGCAGAGAGAATTGGAATTCTGCACGATATTCTACAGCATTAAAAATAGTCATGTTAATTGGACTGTCGTGGAAGCTTAACAGTTATTATGTGGTCCTCGCAAAGAGCTGCAAGTTTGACTCAAGTGCTTCAAGATTTTTATTTTATAATCTTTATCAAAATGACTGATCAGTTAAGTGTAACTAATTTTTTTAAAAATTTCTATCCCTTGGTAACATCATTTCAAACTGCGTATTAACTGTTTCAGTTGCTCTCATTTTTTCTTCCTATAGTTCTTTTTCCACGGGGAATCTCTGTGCATGTGAATTTAATTATTGTTATTTATTAATTTTAATTTAATTTTGTCCTGTTTAGTGTCATATTTTCAACCATGTTATTGTATTCATTATTTTTATTCCTCATCTTGCTGGAATTTTGTTTCAGTTATAATCCCTTCTTTCATTTATATTTTTATATGGGTGATTTTGTGCACAGTGCAATAAGAATATACCTTTTAAATGTTGATATAAAGACTGTCATCAAAAAAAAAAAAAAAAAAAAAAAAAAAAATGTACATCTTGTAACTAAAAATACATTTCTGACAATACTGCACAGTCAATATAAATAAATTATTTAATATTTTGTTTTTTAACTGATGAATCTGCATTTCCACATTTTTAAATATAATGACAAATAAATAAAAATAATGAAATTCTCATGCACAAAGACTCCAAGTGAAAAAAGAATGATAGAAAAAAGAAACGAGAGCACATGAAACAGTCAATACACTGGTTAAAGTGACATGACACAGGAATAGAAATAAAGAAATTACATTTAAACAAGTTAATTGAATAAAAATAATGATCAAAGTGATTTTGATAAACATTGAAAAACAAAAAATTTGAAAAGATCTGGCAAAATTCGTCCCCACAACCTTCTGCATGCGAGGACTGCAAGAAAACCGTAACACTACAGCAACAGGCTAGTTAACGTGTACTGTTTTTAAAGCTGTAGAGCATCACGAGACATTCCGATACATTTTTTTGTCGATTACTTGCAAATGAGGGTCTACCAAAGTGAATGGCTGCAGGGTGTGATAGCTCTGACTTTAACCTGCATCATCGTATAAATGGTTTCAAAAAGTCGATCCCACCACTGAGGCCCACTCCTTGTCAGACTGTTAGCATTAATATCCTCTCTGACCAACTCTTAACTTCAGTTATGCCACCCTTGCATCTCTTGTCTACTACAAACCCCGTACCATAATACGAGGGCAGTTCAATAAGTAATGCAACATTTTTTTTCTGAAACACGGGTTGTTTTATTCAGCATTGAAATACACCAGGTTATTCCCCAATCTTTTAGCTACACAACACTATTTTTCAACGTAATCTTCATTCAATGCTACGGCCTTACGCCACCTTGAAATGAGGGCCTGTATGCCTGCACGGTACCATTCCACTGGTCGATGTCGGAGCCAACGTCGTACTGCATCAATAACTTCTTCATCATCCGCGTAGTGCCTCCCACGGATTGCGTCCTTCATTGGGCCAAACATATGGAAATCCGACGGTGCGAGATCGGGGCTGTAGGGTGCATGAGGAAGAACAGTCTACTGAAGTTTTGTGAGCTCCTCTCGGGTGCAAAGACTTGTGTGAGGCCTTGCGTTGTCATGAAGAAGGAGAAGTTCGTTCAGATTTTTGTGCCTACGAACACGCTGAAGTCGTTTCTTCAATTTCTGAAGAGTAGCACAATACACTTCAGAGTTGATCGTTTGACCATGGGGAAGGACATCGAACAGAGTAACCCCTTCAGCGTCCCAGAAGACTGTAACCATGACTTTACCGGCTGAGGGTATGGCTTTAACTTTTTATTGGTAGGGGAGTGGGTGTGGCGCCACTCCATTGATTGCCGTTTTGTTTCAGGTTCGAAGTGATGAACCCATGTTTCATCGCCTGTAACAATCTTTGACAAGAAATTGTCACCCTCAGCCACATGACGAGCAAGCAATTCCGCACAGATGGTTCTCCTTTGC
The DNA here is from genome assembly GCF_021461395.2 of Schistocerca americana. Classification (NCBI taxonomy): domain Eukaryota; kingdom Metazoa; phylum Arthropoda; class Insecta; order Orthoptera; family Acrididae; genus Schistocerca; species Schistocerca americana. Next base: position 851,584,487 of record NC_060119.1, read on the forward strand.
TCTTTATGGTGTACGGTTAGACAACGAGGGACCCAGCGGGAACAAACCTTTGAATATCCCAACTGGTGAACAATTGTGACAGCACTACCAACAGAGATGTCAAGTTGAGCACTGAGTTGTTTGATGGTGATCCGTCGATCATCTCGAACGAGTGTGTTCGCACGCTCCGCCATTGCAGGAGTCACAGCTGTGCACGGCCGGCCCGCACGCGGGAGATCAGACAGTCTTGCTTGACCTTGCGGCGATGATGACACACGCTTTGCCCAACGACTCACCGTGCTTTTGTCCACTGCCAGATCACCGTAGACATTCTGCAAGCGCCTATGAATATCTGAGATGCCCTGGTTTTCCGCCAAAACAAACTCGATCACTGCCCGTTGTTTGCAACGCACATCCATTACAGACGCCATTTTAACAGCTCAGCACAGCGCTGCCACCTGTCGGAAGTCAATGAAACTATACGAGACGAAGCGGGAATGTTTGAAAATATTCCACAAGAAATTTCCGGTTTTTTCAACCAAAATTGGCCGAGAAAAAAAAATGTGTTGCATTACTTATTGAACTGCCCTCGTATGTAGGTGTGCTGCTTTCCTCGCAGCAGCATGAAGCCTTCTAACTCCACTGCATCTGTGTCACCCTATCTTGTTCCTCACATGGCTAGTATCCTGATGCTTCTTTCTAGTTGTTTGGTTCAAAGTTGTAATGAATCTCATTCTTGTTGCCCGAGTTCTGCTGAGGTCTTGATCTATTACCTGTTTGTACTTCTCTTTGTCATTGCCTGTACATTCTGAAAAGTCCTTTAAATTTTAATCTTTGTCGAGAATCTTGGGTGCTCCAACTCTTCTCTTAAAACACTTTTTTTCTGATCACCCTGAATCTGAATGCCTGCTTGTGTTGTTGACCTTGGTTGATGGAAGTTTGTCTCCCTGGGGTAATCTCAAGTTGATTGAGTAAACACTTTATGAGCTAAAAGGAACATCTGCTGGGACAACTTGAGTCCATCCTGTTAGGACTCAAGTTGTTAGCCACAGGAGACAAGTTCAGGTCCCCTGGCATGGGGAAACAGATGCCATTGGCAGCCCCTCCTAACATGGAGCACACCAATCGAGGTGGTGCAGTGATTAGCATACCGGACTCGCATTCAGGAGGACAACAGTTCAAACCTGTATCCGGCCATCCTGATTTAGGCTTTCCATGATTTCCCTAAATCACTTCAGGCAAATGCCAGGATGTTTCCTTTGAAAGGGCATGGCTGACCTCCTTCCCCATCCATACCTAATCTGATGGGACTGATGACCTCTCTCTTAGGTCCCCTCCCAAAAATCAACCAACCAGCCAGCCAAGCAACCATGGAGCACAAATGTTATGTGGTATGTTTCAGCAGCTCTTCCACTTTTTCTGCTATCAGGAACTCCAATTCCTCTAATTCCAAATTACTTCTCCAAATTTAATATTATTTACAATAAATATTTTATTTTGACAACTTCCATAAACAACTGTTCTGTAATTATTCACATTCAAAAAATGTTCTCATTACAAAACATACATCTGGACAGAGGCGGTTGGATAATGAATGTCCAATTACACAATGCAACAAACAACAATTCAAATCATATAAACCATATGTTATATAATTCATCCAAACAAATGCAGCTCCACTGACATCGCATTCCATATTTTTCATGGCTCAGGTACTTCACGATTTCAGCAGAGGAACTGATTTCCATGCCCTGTAAAAATAAAAATACATAAAAATGACATTCAGCACACTGTGTAACATTAAACATAATAATCAACCACAAAAAAATGTTTGAGTCAATGTGTGACAAAGTGCAACACGAAACTTCAAATAAGTGCGCGTGTCGCAATAAGACACCACCACCACCACCACCACCACCACTACTATTGTTGTTGTTGTTGTTGTTGTTGTTGTTGTTGGTGGTGGTGGTGGTGATAGTTTTCAATTTGAAGATTTGTTTGACGCAGCGCTCCATAACTACTGCAATCTACAGCCATTTCAACCTGCTTGCTGTTGTCAAGCTTTGGTCTCTCACAAAATTTTTCTCCCACAAACTTGCTTTCGTTACCAAACTGACCTTTTCTTGACGTTTCGGGATGTGTTCGAGCAACTAATCCATTTTTTTTTACTCAAATTGTGCCACAAATTTATTCTCTCCCAAATTCGTTTCAGTGCGTTTTCATTAGCTGTGGGATCTTCCACTCTGATCACCATCGTTTTCGTTCTTCTACAGCACCACATATCTGAAGCATCTATCCTCTTCTTGTCTAACCTGTTTAATGCATAAGTTTCACTCCACAAAAGGCTACACTGCACATCAAAATCTTCAGAAAGGATTTCCTAAATTTTAAATTTATGTTCAATTATAACGAATTTCTCTCATTCAGGAAAGCTTTCCTTGCTGTTGCCAGTCTGCCTTTTACATCATTCCTATTTAGGCTATTTCTCTTATTTTGTTGTTCAAACAATAAAACCAATACTACTATTAGATTCATTTCCTAATCTCATTCTCTCAACATCTCCTGATTTCATTACCTTTTTATTTTTACTTTTTTTATGTTCATCCTATAACTTCTTTTCAAAACACTATTCAATCCAATCCGTTCAACTGATTTTCTATGTCCTATACCGACTGACACACTTCAATATAATCACAAACTGAAAAGTTTTTATTTTCTCTCCCTTACCTTTAATTCTCTTTCCAAGTTTCTCCTTATTTCCTTTACTGCTTGCTCGATATACTGACAATAAAATCAGGGACAGGCTACAACCCTGTCTCAGTCACTTCTCAGTTACTGCTTCCCTTCCTTGTCCTACGACTGTTATAACTGCCGTCTTGTGTTGTAAATAACGTGTCTCTTGTCCTCCTCCTACTCTCCTCCTCCCCCCCCCCCCCTCCCCGCACTTTATCCCAGATACCTTTAGAATTTCGAAGAGTGCATTACACACAACACTGTCAAAAGATTTAGAGATATCAATGCTATAGATGTAGGTTTGCTTTTCTCCAACCCACCTTCCTTCAGTTCTCAGTAACCCAAACTGATCTTCCCCAAAGTTGACTTCTACTGGTCTTTCCATTCTTCTGTTAAATCTGTGGCAGTATTTTGCAGCCATGACAACCTGATGCTTAAGTAATAATGATACCTGCCAGTGACTGTCTTCCTTAGAATTGGAATTATCACACTGTTCTTGAAGTGTGATAAGTTAGCTTGGGATACCTTTGTTCAAGTGTCAACAAGCATTCTAGGAAATAAGAGGGCAGAAAACTATAAGGCTCTTGTGGGCAATCTTCTGCACTGCTACAGTAGATTGGGATGCAACCTGTCTTTAAAGTTACATTTCCTAAAGACCCACTTGGGACTTCTTTCCTGACAACTATGGTACTGTAACCAATGAGCATGGAGAACGCTCTGACCAGCAAATTTCAGACATGGAAATGAGACGCCAGTGAAAGTAGAGTGCATCAACTTTAGCCAATTACTGCTTATCAGGGAATCACTGGCAAAAAACTACAAATGCCATGCACAGTGACCTTCCTCTGAGGGATAATACTAAGGTAAATACATGCATAAACTTATACAGGCAATAACAAAGTTGCCAGAGCTTCAAAACGAGAGCTAATCTTGCACTTTCATTGACATTTTCATTATCATCACCCATGAAAACATAAAAATAGCCATTTTCAAGCCAGTTGCAGAAAAAAGTAAAATTTTGTTGGCTATGTAATTAGGGATCTGAAAATCTGAAAATTTGAAAAAATTCACTTTTTTTAATGATCAGATGTACAAACTTTGTGTGACTGGACAGGTCAGTGTTATGCAATGCTGAATCAGCACAGATCAGACATACGAAATGGAAACCAAGTGTATCTACACCTTACTGGCATTACTGAATGGAATGTCAGCATGTGAATGCATTCAAATGGGACAGAATGATTGGTCTCCAGGAGGTGGGTCTGTCATTCCATGACACTGTGGCTCAAAGGGTATGCTGCTTCTACAGTGAGGCACATGTGGAACCAGTGGAGAGAAGAGGGCCATACATAGCTCCAGCACAGTCTGTAATGCTGAATGTTTGTGTGTCATGTCCCTAATCAGTGGAATAAATTTCGCTGATCACATCTCTCGATCTGGATGTTTCACTTTCTCCGAACTGTAGTTAAATAGTGTTTATTAGATAATTTCACATTTTGAGGCTGAATTTGTGTTTATTGCAAAATATGAATTTTTCAGGTACCTACTAACAATATTTTTACTCAGCTTAAGGTTGAAAAAAATTTGTAATGATGGTGTGACAGAAGTTATGAGATATTCACGAGAAAGAAGAAGAACCCTCTATGCCCCAGAGAACGACTTGCAAATGCACAGACATATCAGTAGTTCTGACAAATCCAGTGAAGGTGGAATCTTGGGATTATACCCCAGAATAACATGACAAAAAGAGTTTTTAGACAGCATGATAGTGAGTGCCAGACAGATGGGACATTTCATTATCTACTCAAGCAACACTTCTTGAGCCACATAATCACTTGTACAGCACGATCATGACAATGAAGTTAGTGCCACAACTCATCAAGAATCCATTGGTTGGCAACATCAGTAATGAATGGTGACAATTAGCAAAAATATCCCAAGCAAGTGATGCTAGCTTAGTGTGACAATTAAGCTATCAACTTACCTATGACAGAAAAGAGAGGCATATATTAGCTTGCATGACTGGGAATCATTGACTTTCAATGCGTTGATTCCATTTTATTCCTATCTCAAAGTGCTAAAGATTCATAAAAGCATCCATCAACGAATAGTGTAAGATGAACAACACACACAATTGTCATCCATATTTCTAGATTTCTGGAAACATTTTACACAGTGCTCCAGTACAGGCTGTTAAAGAACGTACGAGCATATTGAGTAAGTTCACAGATATGCAAGTGGATCTGAGATTTCTTAAGTAACAGAAACCAGTATGTTGCCCTTAATGGCAAGTGTTCACCAGAGACACGGGTATGGTCAGGAGTATCCCACTGAAGTGTGATTGGACCGCTATTATTCTCTACATGCATAAATGATTTGTTGGACAGGGTGGGCAGCAGTCTGCTACCTGTTTGCTGATGATTCTGTGGTGTACAGTAAGGTGTCCACGATGAGTGACTGTAGAAAGATACAAGATGATCTAAACAAAATTTGTAATTGATGATGATTGTTCTAAATGTGAAAAAACGTAAGTTAATGTGGATGGGTAGGAAGAACAAACCTGTAATGTTCAGATACAGTAATAGTAGTGTCCTGCCTGACACAGTCAAGTTGTTTAAATATATGGATGTAACATTGCAAAGCAATACGAAATGGAACAAGCATGTGAGAAATGTGGTATGGAATGCGAATGGTCGACTTTGATTCATTGGGAGAATTTTGCAAAAGTGTTGTTCACATGTAAAGGAGACCGCATGTAGGACACTGGCGTGACCTATTCTTGGGTACTGCTTAAGAGTTTGGGATCCATAACAGGTCAGAAAGGAGGAAGACATCTAAATAATTCAGAGGCGGACTGCTAGATTTGTTACTGCAAGGTTCAAACAAAACATGCCACAGAGATGCTTCAGGGACTCAAATTGGAACCCCTGGAGGGAAGGTGGTGATCTTTTCCAGGGATACTATTGAGAAAATTTAGAGAGCCAGCATTTGAAGCTGACTGCCGAACAATTCTACTGCGAGTAACATACACTGCGCTTAAGGACCAAGAAAATAAGATATGAGGAATTAGGGCTCATACTGAGGTATACAGACAGTCATTTTTTCCTCATTCTATATGTGAGTGGAACAGGGAAGGGAATGACTAGTAGTGGTACATGGTACCCTCCGCTATGCACCATGTGGTGGCTTGTGGAGCATCTACGTAGATGTAGATATACAAATGACAACTAGAAAAACAGACAAGTTACAGTATCACTTGCTTTGAGCTGATAGAATTTGTTATGGAACATGTACATGGGTTAACAAAAGAAGACATTTTCCGTGTTTGAAAGACTGGAAGTGCATTAAAAGTGTATAGCTCTACGAAATTAAAATAGCTGTGTTTTAACAATTTAACTTCCAAACAATTATTTTCATCTGCCCACAGCTGATTTGTCAGACATACTATAACAGCTTGCCACATGAACACAACACAAAATCATCATTAATACACCTTTCTGCATAATTAATACTTCATGTCCAATATTACCACTGAGAAAATAATACTCCACAGAACATTAATGAGAGCATGTTGTCATAAATCAGTTACTGTAAGTAAAAGCTGCTAAGCTTTAAGAAATGCAGCAGTTAAGTGATTTTCAATTCATGTTCTTTTCATATTATTTCCCTCCTGTTTTGTAGTTATTGGTGGAGCTGTATTCTACATAGTACAGAACTAAATGTACTGTACTATGTTTTATGGGACAGATGAGCTCTTTGTTAGGAACCACTCAAGTTTTATGAGAACATCACTCTACAATATCTCTATTTTATCTCCTCACACTTACACTGATTAACAACATACAGACTAGGCAAGCAACAAAAGACAGTATACAAGTGTAATGGCATTTTGATAAATTCATGTACCAGAGAATGAAAAAAAGTGGGGGGCCTCCAGTCACAAATACTTACTTCAGACTGTCATTGTGCGTTTTGTACTCTAATATTGTGGTTGGAGGAAGATTCAACACCCTTTTTAAAGTATCTCTTATCCGACCTGTTGTAACTGCATCCGAAGCTGTTTTATTCCAAATGGAGATAATATCTTCCTGTAACATGAATAGAAAATTAGAACGATCAGGTAAATTTATATCACAGACAGTATAAGAATTTAAGTTGCTCAGACATTTAGGAATTTCACGTAAACAAATCTGCAAAACAGCGTTAATTGTAAACAGTGTACAGACCTTAAAGTTAAATGAAAAAATTATTACTATGACAAACTAATATAGCAGCTTTTGTAAAACAGCAGTCTACTGCTATTACACACTACAGTGTTTATATTTCAGGAAACTACTTTTGTTATATTATTGTTTACACAGTAATTTACGAGTGGTATCTGATTGGAATTAATACAGTTAGTGGAAACACATTAACAGAACTGTTACACAAACAAAGGAAGTGCATAGTTGTACCACAGCAATGCAAAAGACACTTTAATATGCAACTCATAGATCCTGAACTCACAACTATTTCGTAACCAACGGTTGCTTCATCAGGAAAGAGGGAAGGAGAGGGAAAGACGAAAGGATGTGGGTTTTAAGGGAGAGGGTAAGGAGTCATTCCAATCCCGGGAGCGGAAAGACTTACCTTAGTGGGAAAAAAGGAACACACACACACACACACACACACACACACACACACACACACACACACACATCCGCGAGTGTATAACTGTCCTTTTTTCCAGGTAAGTCTTTCCGCTCCCGGGATTGGAATGACTCCTTACCCTCTCCTTTAAAACTCGCATCCTTTCGTCTTTCCCTCTCCTTCCCTCTTTCCTGATGAAGCAACCGTTCGTTGCGAAAGCTTGAATTTTGTGTGTATGTTTGTGTATCTATCAACATGCCAGTGCTTTCGTTTGGTAAGTCACATCATCTTTGTTTTTAGATATATTTTTCCCACGTGGAATGTTTCCTTCTATTATATATAATAGAGGGAAACATCCCATGTGGGAAAAATACATATAAAAACAAAGATGATGTAACTTACCAAACGAAAGCGTTGGTGTGTTGATAGACACAATAAAAAACACACAAACACACACAAATTTCAAGCTTTCGCAACCGAAGGTTGCTTCATCAAGAAAGAAGGAAGGAAGGGGAGGGGAGGGAAACACGAAAGGATGTGGGTTTTAAGGCAGAGGGTAAGGAGTCATGCCAATCCTGGGAGCTGAAAGACTTATCTTAGGGGGGAAAAAGGTCAGGCGCGCACACACACACACACACACACACACACACACACACACACACACACACACACAGGCAGACATATGTAAATGCAAAGAGGTTGGGCAGAGATGTCAGTTGAGGCAGAAGTACAGAGGCAAAGATGTTGAATGACAGGTAAGGTACGAGCAGCAGCAACTTGAAATTAGTGGAGGTTAAGGCCTGGTGGGTAACGGGAAGAGAGAATAAATTGAAGGGCAAGTTCCCATCACCGGAGTTCTGATAGGTTGGTGTCAGTGGGAAGTATTCAGATAACCTGGACGGTGTAACACTGTGCCAAGATGTGCTGGCCGTAAATCATGTGGGTGCTTTCACACGTGGCTCTGCCTTTGATCATGTGAAAGCACCCACGTGATTTACCAACTGACCTGCCTACACTGTGAAGCTTTCTATGTGGGAATGACCGACAAGAAACTGTCCATTCGCATGAATGGACACAGGCAGACAGTGTTTGTTGGTAATGAGGATCACCCTGTGGCTAAACATGCCTTGGTGCACAGCCAGCACATCTTGGCACAGTGTTACATTGTCCAGGTTATCTGGATACTTCCCACTAACACCAACCTGTCAGAACTCCGGAGATGGGAACTTGCCCTTCAGTTAATCCTCTCTTCCCGTTACCCTCCAGGCCTCAACCTCCGCTAATTTCAAGTTGCCGCCGCTTATACCTTACCTGTCCTTCAACAACATCTTTGCCTCTGTACTTCCGCCTTGACTGACATCTCTGCCCAAACTCTTTGTCTTTGCAAATGTCTGCTTGTGTCTGTATATGTGCGGATGGATCTCTCTCTCTCTCTCTCTCTCTCTCTCTCTCTTTCTCTCTCTCTCTCTCCCTCTGTGTGTGTGAGTGTGTGTGTGTGTGTATCAACATGCCAACACTTTCATTTGGTAAGTTACATCATCTTTGTTTTTTGTTATGTGGACATGTGTCCGGAAACGCTTACTTTCCATGTTAGAGCTCATTTTATTACTTCTCTTCAAATCACATTAATCATGGAATAGAAACACACAGCAACAGAATGTACCAGGATGACTTCAAACACTGTTACAGGAAATGTTCAAAATGTCCTCTGTTAGCGAGGATACATGCATCCACCCTCCGTCGCATGGAATCCCTGACACGCTGATGCAGCCCTGGAGAATGGCGTATTGTAGCACAGCCGTCCACAATATGAGCACGAAGAGTCTCTACATTTGGTACCGGGGTTGCGTAGACAAGAGCTTTCAAATGCCCCCATAAATGAAAGTCAAGAGGGTTGAGGTCAGGAGAGCATGGAGGCCATGGAATTGGTCCACCTCTACCAATCCATCGGTCACCGAATCTGTTGTTGAGAAGCGTATAAACAATTCGACTGAAATTTGCAGGAGCTCCATCGTGCATGAACCACATGTTGCGTCGTACTTGTAAAGGCACGTGTTCTAGCAGCACAGTGGAGTATTCCGTATGAAATCATGATAACACGCTCCATTGAGCGTAGGTGGAAGAACATGGGGCCCAATCAAGACATCACCAACAATGCCTGCCCAAACGTTCCCAGAAAATCTGTTGTTGACGTGATTGCACAATTGCGTGCGGATTCTCGTCAGCCCACACATGTTGATTGTGAAAATTTACAATTTGATCAGGTTGGAATGAAGCCTCAACCATAAAGAGAACATTTGCACTGAAATGAGGATTGACACATTGTTGGATGAACCATTCGCGTAAGTGTACCCGTGGAGGCCAACCAGTTGCTGATAGTGCCTGCACTCACTGTACATGGTACGGAAACAACTGGTTCTCCCGTAGCACTCTCCATACAGTGACATGGTCAACGTTACCTTGTACAGCAGCAACTTCTCTCACACTGACATTAGGGTTATCATTAACTGCACGAAGAATTGCCTCGTCCATTGCAGGTGTCCTCGTCATTATAGGTCTTCCCCAGTTGCGAGTCATAGGCTGGAAGGTTCCGTGCTCCCTAAGACGCCGATCAATTGCTTCGAACATCTTCCTGTCGGGACACCTTCGTTCTGGAAAACTGTCTCGATACAAACGTACCGCGCCACGGCTATTGCCCCGTGCTAATCCATACATCAAATGGGCATCTGCCAACTCTGCATTTGTAAACATTGCACTGACTGCAAAACCACGTTCGTGATGAACACTAACCTGTTGATGCTACGTACTGATGTGCTTGATGCTAGTACTGTAGAGCAATGAGTCTCATGTCAACATAAGCACCGAAGTCAACATTACCTTCCTTCAATTTGAATCGAGGAAGTACAGTACATACTGACGAAACTAAAATGAGCTCTAACATGGAAATTAAGCGTTTCCAGACATGTCCACATAACATCTTTTCTTTATTTGTGTGTGAGGAATGTTTCCTGAAAGTTAGAGAGAGAGAGAGAGAGAGAGAGAGAGAGAGAGAGAGAGAGAGAGAGAGAGAGAGACTCCTGCCACACTGAGATAAGGGCCATACATTCTGGCTTGGATTTGGATAAGGCTACTGCTAGCTGTTTCTTACTTGGTCAGGATATCACTACTCCTAGAAATTTAAACTGATTTTCAGAGGTCAACTGTCTGTCTTCAGAATCTCTGGCCTAGTCTGCATCACAGCAATCTAACATGTGGCAGTCATCTGCTTTAGAAAACGAAAGCTTCATATTCCTTGTACCTTTTAGATGTATAGAAGTTATTTTGACTGCTTGCTACTGCAGTCCCTGCAATCTTTATAAGATTTCGAAGTGGTGCAAAGATGGCCAACCTGCTTTAAATGTGCAGAATTGGGCAACTTGCTTTAAATGTTGAAAAATGTCATGCTGTTCATTCTCATTATGCACCCATACCACTGGAGCCTGAACTACTTAATGACACTGGTAATAGGAGCCTCAATACCAGCTGCTTTTCTGTTCACCTCATTCCTGATTTTGTCCTTTCTAGTTGTTTGGTTCAAAGTTGTAATGAATCTCATTCTTGTTGCCTGAGTTCTGCTGAGGTCTTTGTTTACTAGGGTACTTGTTTCTACACCATATGTTAGGATTGGTAGGAAACCAGTGTTGTACATGGTCACTTTTGCTTTTTGTGGCATTTAAAAAATGTAAAATTCTGAATTTCACAAAGTGCAAAAATGTAGAATCTTATTACAACAATATCGACAGGTCACAATTGTAATCCGTCAACTACTTAAAATACCTCTGTGTTACAATTTGTTTGGACATGAAATTGAATGATCATATAGGTTCATTTGTGGATGAAGCATGTGGCAGAACAATGGGAAAAACTGTCTAAAAAGGAGATTATACAGCTGTGTGCCCAACCTAGAATGTTGCTCTAGTGTGTGGGACTCTCACCAAATAGGTCTAATAGGGGAAGCTGAATATATAGAAAGAAGGGCAGCACAAATAGTAACTGATCTGTTTGATCCATGAGATGGTATCACAGAAATACTGAAAAACTTGAAGTGGCAGACGTCTGAAGACAGATGCCGAGTATCTCACACACGCCTACAAATTACAAAATTTCAAGCATCAACACTGAGTGAAGAATCTAGGAACACACCACAGCCTCCTACATTTTTCTCCATTAGGTAGCACAAAATGTAGGCTGCCTGCAATAGCAGCCCAAACATTGGTATTTTTTTTATTGCATACGATGCAGACAAACACCCACAAAGACTTCAATGAAAATGATTAGACTAATTACCAACATGAACAGAGGCATTTAAGTAGTAATTCTTCCACTCCATTCACAAACAGATTGAGAAGAAATCAATACCTGGTACAATGAATGCCGTGCACTTTAATGAGGTTTGCAGAGTATGGAGATGTAGAGTTTCGATTAATGGCTGCTTGAAATTCTAACAGTATCATAAAAAGGCAGGCGCGCACACACACACACACACACACACACACACACACACACACACACACACAAAACCCACTGCCTGCCAAGACTAAACTGCCATGAAATTCTATATTTTGTATGTGCACTATGTTTATGACTACACATGTACACACTCTTTCTCACTGTGTGATCATGAGACACTAATCAATGTTCCTCCAACAGATAATTCCCACACAATAACTTAGGTTGTTGTTAGCTTAGGCACGCAGTTAAGTTTAATTAACTACACAAGTAGCAGCACTAGTTTCATTCTGGTTATAATTTAGTTTCTCATGGCATATATTGAAATATCTGATGCTAAGCCTTTGGTAAAGCAGAAATTCACATTACTATCAGCTCCGAACTTATAGAATGGTCCTATTTCCTCCAAAGAAGCACCATTCCCTCACTCTTGAAATTACATTTTTCTTTAGAAATGGGATTTAGAGGTGTTAAAATTTCAGTTATTAAAGAAGATTTTTGTATTATTATTATTAAAATTATTATTAATAATAATAAACTTAATCTCTGCTGCACTCTTATCAGAGGTGACAGTTCCTGCTGAAAAGTGTTTACATTATGTCAGTTTGCCTCATTTATCATTAATGTTACTGTCAGGGCTAAAAAGAATAGTAATTTCAATAAAACTAAAAGTAACACAGTACCTGAAACCTAATGGAAACCACAGCACCACATATTTCTTCTCCAACCATAAACTGCTCTCCCAACATGGCAAGTACTAAGTTCTCCCAACAACGTGAAACAATTCCTTTCCTCAGTCTGACAACCCACTTTCCACCATTTCGATTTGCTTCATCCTGCGGAAGAGTGGTCTCATCGTAATATTTCACAGGATGCCAATAGCAAATAGTTAGTGCCTAACAAAATTATATTCCTCGATAGCAGTTTCTTAGAATAATACAATAATATCTATGCTGCACATAGAAGCAAAAGCCTTATTAAAATTATATGAGGCATATCCAGAACATAAGACTCTTTTGGGAAAAACTCATAAAGTCCTTTTTTCAACCAAAATTTATATTTACAAGAAATAAAATTTCTTAAACTATTTTTCTACATGGTGGCCATAATTGTTCCGACATCTATCATAGCAACAAACAGACTTTTCAATGCCCTCTTCATAGAAAGATGTTACCAGTGGAGGCAGCCACTGCTGAACACCATTTTTTTGCATTGTCATTGCTGTAAAAGTGTCTTCCTTCAAAATCACATTTTGAGATCAAGAACAAGCAGTAATCAGAAGGTGCGTGGTATCATTTTATGAAGAGAGCATAGAAAAGTTTGTTTCCCACTAAGACAAATGTCTTAACAACGGTGGCAACTATGTAGAAAGACAGTTTAAGAAAAGCTCTTTCTTGTAAAAATCGTGGTTTGAAAAGCAATATTTTCTTTCCAGAAATGCCTTGTAAATCAAACATATAATTCATGAAAAAAATTTAAGTAATGAAATGTGGTAGGTTTCAGCAAGGAGTACGCCATTTCACAAAACTGAACACAAAAGAACTTTCGAAAATACTTTCAGTTTTATGTAACCTTCAACATCATTTCAACTATAAGTATAGTTAATAATTTAGGAGTGCAGGTAACAACTTACCAAACAGTAGGAGCATTGAGCCACTAACACACATGCAAGAAATAATGAGAACACCACTAGATTTTTGTATGACTACAACTCCATGCGCCTGTTATTTGATGAGTTGTTAGCTTCACTTCTAAATTACACTGTTCAGTCATCTTAATGTGAATATCACCTATGTTCGGCATCAAAGTGCAATAACCACTCTCAGATGACAGGTGACAGCACCAGCAGTGGAGGGTGTATAAAGCATGTTGAGGGGCATGGAAAACAGTGCACTCATTGTCGTAATGTGGAAATGGAGCAATTTATCTGATGTCCTAAAGAGCATGATCATTGGCTTTCGGGCAAGGGTGGAACCATTTCTAAAATGGTTAAGTTTGTAGCTATTTGTGTGGTACCATGGTTAAAGTATACCACGCATGGCAAAATGGCACTATCCGAAACTGGAGCGAGGCAACTGTAGTTCATTATGAGCCATAGATGACAGGGCTGAACAACAGTTGCGGAAATACGTATCGGCGACTATAAGTGCAACAGTTGAGAAACTGATTGCCCACATGAACTAAGGGGTACCAACAGTGTGGCCTTATTGACAGTATTGCGAACATTGCTGCGCATAAGCCTCAGCAGCAGGTGCCCAATTCAAGCACCCACACTGACTGCTATTCATCAGTGACAAAGGCTGCAGTTTGTACACCAGTATCTCAACTATACATCCACTCAGTGGCAACAGATGGTCTTTTCAGATGAATCATGTTTCATGCTCCATCGCATGGATGGTTGTTGGCATGCACAGCGTGAAATGCCTGGAAGCAAACACCCTGCAACAGCCATAGAAAGGATCCTGGCCAGAGGGCATTCCCTGGGCGACGGAACAATACAAGTATGCTGCTTTCCTTGGGGAATGTGTCCACCACTACAGTTTGTTTTTCCCAGGCACAATGTCATAACCAAGCAGGGCAATGCAATGTCACACACAGCTTGCAGTGTATGTGCATCAATTGAAAAGCACCAGTATGAGTTTACTGTACTTTTCTAGCCCCCAAACTCCCTGGATTTAAACCCCACCAAGTATCTGTGGGACCGCCTTGATCAGGCCGTTTGGGCCATGGATCTTCAACTGAGAAACCGAGCCTAGCTGGCCACAGCAATGGCATCAGCATGGCACCCCATCCCTGTCGGTACCTTCCAGAACCTCATCGAATATCTCCCTGCATGTCTCGCAGGAGTCCGCACTGTAAAAGGTAAATATTCAGGTTTTTGATAGATAGTTACATTAATGTGACTTTACAGTGTATTTACATTCTGCCAGAACTTTCCATGTCTTCTTTGTGATTATACTTACAATTACATTATCCTGAGAATATATGTTTTAACCTAAAATTTGTCTGTATCATAGACACCCAAGAAGATTCACATGAAATATTAAGAGACTATGTTACCCCAAGCTTTGGGATTGACTAGGGGATTTCAAAGGGAAAGGAATTACTAAGCAATAGGATAAAATCAGGAACATAGTTATGAACACTGAGTGACAACATATCTTTCTATATGTTAGAAAAAAAATTGAAATAAGATGGCTTTGTGACACACGCAAGTTGGTTTTGCAGTGGTCTCAGGACATTCAATGGTGTGATTATAATTTTTCACCTTGTATTTGAATTTGCACATCAGGTACCTCATCCAGACCTTAACTTAACTTTGCACTCACTATTCCTTTGCCGAAGTAAACCATACTGCAGAATATCCATCGAGTAATGAACTATTACAGAAAGTGGCACAAAACTCAGACAAGGTCATATATAAACATAAATGTTGTTGTCTACAAAGTATCTGCACAAAAAAACTTACTTTTTACTATTTGTCATGCACTTATGATGCAATGAGTAGTAAGTATATGGAATAAAAATTGTTAGCAGAAGATAACCGTCCATACTTCATTCAGGAATATAAAGTCTTGCAAACACTGTATCCTAGAATAAGATAACCTGTTGTAAAACAGGCTACAAACTATAATTCTATGGATGACACTAAATTTCACACCACTCCATTCATAACACATTCTTACAAATGAAGCTTCAAAGCAGATGACAATATTTGCAGACACATGCCACAACATCCAAATCTGATCAACAGATTTGACAGATATGGTCATTAACTCCAGTTGATTTTCTGGCAACCAAATTTACTAGGATATATTCTGACTGATTGATACATATTTATAAACTCCCAAGAACACTGTGAGGAAGTTTTACAATACGTAAATTTGCAGTGCTGTCTAATATATTCAGTAAAGCATCACTGCATGGAGTTTCTTCTGTGAAAGTGGAGTACATTATTGGTCTTTGACATGTGTAGACAAGCAAATAAAATAAAGAAGGTGCAACTATTGGTTACTGGAAAGATTATAAAAGGGACAAAGCAGCAGTAAATAAATTACAGGGTGTCTGGAATATCTGCAGTCGGGGAGAGGGAGAGAGTCTTGACTCTCAATTTCTCCATAAGCAAACAGCTGACGAAAGTGATTATTGTTAATATATGGATCAACTTTTGATTAAAATATAAGTGAGCATTAAGTACTGAGACAAAATTATGTGAAGATAATGACTGGTATGGCGGCTGTGCATTGGCGAGGGAGGTGTAACAATAAAGAGAGATCGTCTCTGGATGAAAGTTACTGTTGTGGAGAAAAATCAACTGACACCATTAAAAGCTTGCTCATACCATTCTGCTACATGCCAAAATTCCTTCATGAACTTTACTACGAGTTGAGCTTAGGTATCGATACGTGACTGCTATGCACTGGTGCGTTGTGAACTGCACAAATTCACTTCCACTGTGTACTATGCCTTTTTCACATGTCAGATAAAAACATCCTTGATGCTTCAAATAAAAAAAAAAACTTAACAGCTGTTTAAGTTTTAATACTGACTGCAGTTCCATGTGGTACATTATGTTCAATGAAAGAGAGAGATTATGAGTAGCAGATTATAAACTTTCCTCTGACATGAATTTTCTGAAGCTATGCACTGATATCAAAACTGAGCAGTAGAAGTATGCACAGCACAAACTCAGAAAAATGGCTAAAACAGGGACCATAATCTGCCGGCTTCCTCGCCAAATGTTTTTCTGGCTAGCACAGATATGGGGTACAAACATATCTTTTATTCCAATCTGATTTCTGGCTGTTTCCACATGGAATGATTGTCAATCCTAAGGATTGGAGATGACATCTTTCACCTTACCTCCTCATTTTTCCGTCTATCTCATCTCCAGAAGAAACCTCTGGTTCCAAAAGGTTGAGGTAATATTACAATCAATGTTTCTGCTGACCTGGTCATCATTCAACATTTGGCGTGTATGGCCAGTTAAGAAACTGAAATAAATAAGAACAAAGTGGATATCTTTTGGCTGTGCAATACTAAATTGAATAGCAAGTGAAAATTCACCAGAGGAATGTGTTACTTAAATATTCCAGAAGAGTGTGATCAAAAGTCCGAAATATTATTTCTAATAGTTGAGTTCGAATTTTATAACAGCCAGACAGAGTAACACAAAAACAGGATGATCATTATCTTGCAGCCATAGAGTAAAAGAATGAGAATACAATGGAATTATATATGCAAACAGGAGGGAATTGGAGGGCACACACATTATTAATACAACTGCCAGACAAAACAACACAAGGACTTAAAACATTTAATGGAAAAAGAGCTAAAAAGTATAAAGCAAAAATTATATAATAAAGATTTACAAATGGGGAGGTCAGCTACAAAGCAACTTAACAAAGATATCATTTAAAAGTGTGTACATAGGGGGTGGGGGGAGGGAACATATTTATCAAAATAGGCTTATTTTACATGGAAAAAAGTATGTGGCAGCTGCAAAGATATGGACTAATCGAAACATTTACAACATAACAAAAAACAAATTTCAGTGCTTCCTTCAGTCCTTATTTGTAGTAAATGCCACAATTAAAACACCTTTGAGAGTCAGTCAAAGGATCATCAAGTCAATCATTTGCTGATATTCAGAAAAGAATTTTACATTTGTTGCATAAAGGTGGTCACCAAAGAAATGTTTAAGAGTGAAATGTTACAGACATCACAAAGACTTATCCTTAAAATTATGATTGTGGATGTTCTACAATGAGACAAGGAAGATATTAATTCCTAACACATACATCTTATATAATGTTCATGGTTTTTAAAATTTTTGGCCAATGTAAAGCATACCAACAGCTGTCCTTTCTATTCACTATTCTTGAACTGAAGAATCTTCCCTTTATAACACATCAAACAAAGCCTTGGGAATTTGGATGTAGATATATACTCACAAAGGATGTGGATAAAAAAAGAACATTTCCAGTTGGTCCATACTTTTATTTTTCACTGATCATCATGACAGTGTCACTATTTCAAACAAAGCCTTAATGAATAAGGCTAGAAACACATCAAAACCAAAAAGACAAAATGGGTAAAGGTTCTTTTAAAAATAATTGTAGTTCAATAACTGTTAGAGCTTAAGTATTAGATAAGAATCCAAGGGAATTTTTTTTAAAAAATAGAAAGCTTTACAAATACTGAATTTCCAAAACTAGAAATAAATCATAAATATTTTTTCAAGATACGATGAATCTACATACATTTTTAAATTGAAAATCAATTGTAATCCAAGCACCGTAAGAAGGCCAGTAACACGTTTGAAGATAAATGTAACAGCGGCACTGTTCCACAAGAAAAGATTTAAAATAGCTTTTCTTTATATAATGCTTAATGATTATGTAAAAGTCAGGGAAAAAATTGAGTTTCAGTTTAAAGGAGTACGACAAACAAGAAAAGACATAGGTAATTATAATAAGAAACATTAACAGAAAAATTAATTAAAACTCACCAGGAAATTGAAATATATATGCAGGAAGCCATTTGTACAAATATAAGATAATGTTTTCCTACAAAGAAAATCACACAATGACAGGAAGGAAACATGATGCTAAACTACTTCAACCAGCACTTCCAGCTATGCTACTAGTCTAGTGTAAAGGATGTAATATTGTTACAGCTACTTTGAATAGATATATTCAGGATACTTTTCAGCCTACAACTCCACAGCTGGTCTTAAGTACAGCAATATTTGTCATAAACGAAAAGCATGTCCACTTTTTCGTACACATTGTGAATGTCCGGGTGGCTCCATGAGCAAATTTTTTATCTATACAGTGGCAAAGCAAAGACCATTGGGCTTAAAACATCCAAGTGATCCCACAAACCCTATCATAGTTGTGTATTTGCTTATATTTTGTAGACTAGGGCAAATTTTTGTGGTATCACTTCTCCTGACAGTACTGTCACCTACTTCCACAAATGCTATGTTGCTGAAGTTATCTTTGAAGGCTCTTTATAATGCCAGAGAAAAAGTATGTAGTTCTATTATAAAGTCAGTGTCACAATTCAGCATCTATAAACTTTAAACATTATTTACAATCATAAGCAAAACCACCACATTGTTTATTATAGCTAAGCAAAATCTATACCTTAAAATATTTACGTGTTCTTGACATACGTGAGGTGGTCTGTCTTAGTGGCCTCACCATGTTTCCATATAGTGCGTACCTATTTTCTGAAGATTTCAAATATTTTACATCACTCAACATTGCAAAAAACTAGGTTGATAATTTCTACAGAACTGTGTTATTGTTTCTTCTTTCTTCCATTATCACACACAATGTCGAACTGCCTCTCTGGAGATTTTATCTTTCCTAAAGATAAAGTGATTTGGCATCCTCAATTTTTTTTATTTATTTATTTTTTATTATTACTGTCACAACAACGTTTTGATAGTTCTCACTTTTATCTGTCCCTGCTGTTATATGTTTTGTTGGGATGATAATCTTTAGCCTTGTAGGTTCTGCATAGCCACTTCCCCCAATGATTTTAGAAATTCAACAATAATTTTATCTATCCTTTCTGCCTTGCTAGACAACAAGTTCCCCACAGCTCTACCAAACCCCTGACTCTTAATAATGGGTGCCATATGTTTTTAAAATTGACATCCATTTCTCCTTACCTACAGTCTTCTTACTCATACAGCATAACAAGGTAATCCCTCAATTTATCCACTCTCATCTGCATTTAACTTTACAGTTCCTTTTACATTTTTGAGGATAAGCCTTTGATTTGTAATTCTGTGGAAGTTGTTTTGACTTTTGTGTGTGTGCTGAATTATCCTGATGAC
The DNA here is from genome assembly GCF_021461395.2 of Schistocerca americana. Classification (NCBI taxonomy): domain Eukaryota; kingdom Metazoa; phylum Arthropoda; class Insecta; order Orthoptera; family Acrididae; genus Schistocerca; species Schistocerca americana. Next base: position 851,604,168 of record NC_060119.1, read on the forward strand.
ATTTGTGTTTTAATTGTTTATTTTTTTTTTGCAGCTGTTTCACTTTAGTTTCCTTGAACTTCCTTATGATTTCATTTCCAAATGACAAAGCTGAAAACCTTCCTTCTCCTGAACATTATTTCATTTTCTTCTTTCATTCATCAAATAAAGTATTCCTTCTGTTACCCTCAATTTCAACACAATTACCATTCTCTTAACTATATTTGTCAGTTCAACTCCTGTCACCCCTTTTACAAATGGATTTTCTTCTCAACAGCACTATCTACAGTGGTATTATTATTGCATTACAAATAGCTTCAGTATCTTTCAACACGCTTCGTTCCTCAATACTTCAGTATCCTACTTCTTCATACATTTGTTATTGCAAATGACTGAATTTTGCCTACTCTTCATCACTGCCAAATTGCAATCTGCATTTACAGATGGTGGGTATACCCTGCAATCCACTATTTTATTTCAGAATCCCTGTTACACCATGATATGATGCATTCAGAACTTTCCTAGGTTTTCTTGTTGTCTTGAATTTTACCACATCCTATTGCAGAGCCTGTATTCTCCCATTCCCTTCTATGCCTTCACAATTCACCATGGTTATTAGAATTTCATCTTCCTTTATAATCGGAGTAACTCAATTCTCCTATACACACTCTACATATCATCATTTTCTGCTAGCAACATCAGCATGTACACATGAACTACAGCTCTTAGCATTGGTTTGGTTTTGATTTTTATGAGAATAACACAATTGGTTATTTGTTCATAGGAACTTACTTCTTACCCAACCTTCCTATTCAAAAGAAACCATACCCCCATTATACCATTTTCTGTTGCTGTTCCTATTACCCGATGTACATTTGACTACATACCTTCATCTTCTTCCATTTCACTTCATTGATCCGTAACACTTCTAGTTTCAGCCTTCACATTATCCTTTGTCATTTCTGTTTTTTTGCCAATATTTGTGCCACTTATCCAAATTTTTCATTTGTTACTTAGCCCTCCCTATTCCAAAAAATATATGGAATTTATCTAGTTAACTTAATTTTTATACTCAACCCCACTTCTCACTTAATAGAAAAACAGATACACAGAATAAGCCTAGATCAATTGAAGGAATTATGAGGAGAAAACTGGTCTCTCAGACTAATCAGCATATATAGAACTCTTACTTTATCAATACTGAAAGCAGCACAATAATCAAATAATGAAGGTTTGGCAATGCTGTTTGACCTTAAGCTCATACATGAAGGAAGGAGAGTAGCGTTTAACATTCCGCCAACAACAAGGTCATTATAATCCAAGTACAAGTTCTGATTAGGGAAGGAAATTGGCTGTGGCATTTCAAAGGAATCATCCCGCCGTTTGCCTTTAGTTACACAGGGAAATCATGGAAAGCCCAAATCAGAATAGCCATATGCAGATTTGAACTGTCATCATCCTAAATGTGATCCCAGTGTGCTAACCACTGCATTCAGTGTATGAACATGGAGTCTGTCGATTAAAAAATGATTGGTCTGCCTTCAATGTCCCTCCTTCCTCCCTGTCACTAACATATCATATAATATTAGCACAACACTTCTTAAATGGCAAGCACACACTCATTAGCATATATACAATTTTAACATATTAAATTGTAAAAATATTTTTTAAAGTTATAAGCGAGATCAGAGCCGTACAAAGCTCCTGAAGTGTTTAAAGGAAATCATGAGAAACCTAAATCAAGTTGACTATACGGTTATTTGAACCCTGTTCCACCAGAATGTGAGCCGAGTATTTTAATCACTGCACCACCTGACTCAGTATAGTTGTGGAAGAGTACCATGATTTCTCATAAAACTATGGAGAATGAGAAACTAAAAAGGATGTGGGAAGCTCAAAAGACACTAGGACTGTCAATATCACACGAGTCAATTTGCTGGCACACAGAGAGAGATGAAATAGCTAAATGCCATTTTTAAATGATTATAAAGGGTGGAGCAAGGAAATAGGAAATTTTGAATGTTAGTGTTATCAACACTGTATATCTGGCAATTGTTTGGAACTGATATTTAACTGTTGCAGTGTGTTGCCATTTAGCAAACATGCAACACTGGAGTGGTGCGGAACGAGGTACTGCTCCACACAGGGTATTTCGACCGCACTACCAGCTAGGACATCTTAGACGCGACACATCTGCTCATGCAATTACAATCTGGGTGCGTAATTTTGAAGAACCTGGTTCAGCTTTGAAAAAGAAGCCTCCAGGTGGCATCTGTACAGTATGTACCACAGAGAACATTGCAGCTGTCCAAGTTTCCATTGAGAGGGGCCATCGCCACTCAGTTCCACACCATGGAGGTGCACTCGAGACTGGGTGACCATGTGTACAAAGAATACTGCATGAATTGAAGTTCCAAGCCTATCATTTACAGATTGTAAAGAAATTAAATTCACGAGTCTGTGTCACATAGGGAGTTAGATGAACAATTGTTAAATAAAGTCAACGAGGACACAAACTTCCTCAACAACATGTGGATGTCAGATGGTTCTCACTTCAACATTAATGGATACGTTAAAAAACAGAATTTCTGTTACTATGCACTAGAAAATCCTTGCAAGTTTCACAACCATCCATTATACAGCACCAAGGTGTACTGTATCATTTCATGCTATCAATAACCCTTACTCTTTTTGAATTTGAGGATGACATTGTAACAACAGTAACATCCAGTCAGTCTGCTGATATACTTGAAACATTCTTTAAAATCAGATTGTATGATCTTAATATCTCAAACAATCATTTCAGCCAAATGAAGTCACATCACATACTACTTGATATTTGATGGAAGCCATTTGCCAATCGTTTGGAAGGCACATATTTCCTGCAAAAGTGACATTCTATTGTCTGCAAGATCCTCTGATGTTGTATGAGATTTCTTCCTGTAAGGACGCCTTAAAAGCAATGTGCACAACACATATCATGCAACTATCCATGAAACTAAACAGAAGATTGAAGATGACATCACTGTCATTCCCAACACATGCTACGTGTGTCATCAATAGTTTCCTTTAGGTATTGAAAGCTTTTGAATTTGTTCAGTTTGCCCAGTATAGCTGCATGAACATGCATGCATCTGTTCCTATTTTCCACAAATTGTCAGAAAGCTTAACATTTATGCGTTGTTCTACTGAATTATATGTCTTCAAATTGACAGTGCTTAGTTAGCTTCAGCAGATAAATGCACTTCAACTTAATGTGTACATCACTATGCCATGCATCTAGAAATTCAGTGGACTGTTTAGAAGTAGTACATATGGGGAAATTGAATAGATGCAGAATACAGAAACATGGGGGAGGATACGGCAGAAAAAAAATTAAATATAAAATAACAACAGAACCAGGCTTGAGGGAGAAAATGAGAAAGCAGAAATCTTTCTGATGTTGAACAACAGATTTCAACTGAGTGTGCTGAAACACCCTCCATAGTTCTTTCACATTCTACTAGCATAACAACACACAAATTGCTGCTGCCAAGTGTGTCTGACGGCACTTATTTTGTCATGGAATCAGTTCTGTTCCATCAAACTCCGTAGCACAGCGGTAGCATTACCGCCTACCGAGCAAGGAGGGCCCAGGTTTGATTCCTAGCAGGGTACTGGGTGTTTTATGTCCATCATCATCGACACACAATTCGCCGAAGTGGCATCAACTAAAAAGACTTGCAATATGGCGGCCGAACCCTGAAGGGGATATCCTGGCCAATAAATGCCATACGATCATTTCATCCCCCCCCCCCCCCCCCCCCCCCAGTTCTGTTCCCAGTCTGATTTTGCTACTAACAAAAATTTTTTGTACAGAACTATTCTTAAAATGCTATAGTGTTGAAGATAAAACATACTGTAGTATGTTGTGCTGAATCTTATACAAGGTAAATTCTCGTTTCACAGAGAAGGAGAAACACGTTATTCCATTGTCTGGTTATTCAATCCTTACTGGCCACTTTTGGCAGGGCCTTTTTTATGCTAAATTTGTTTGTGATGTTACTTGGCACAATATTGCAATGGTTAAGCTGCCTCACACTAGAAATTAAACCAGTCTGTCATTAAACATAGCAATCACTGATCTTGGTTTAACTTTTGTCTAAAGTAGAAACCTGAACCTCCATGTGTACATTTTAATGATCATATTGTTCTGAACTTACTTTGACAAGAATTATTCATCTTGTTTCTTTGCTTTTAAAAAAAAAAGAAAAAAGGTATGAAAAAGGCACAAAAAAGTGAAATTTGATAAAAATAGCTGAATAATCTTAAGTTATGTATTCAATATGTGACTTTCATTACCTCCCACATCGGTTTTATGCCCATTTTGAACAAGTGAAAATCACTCTGACTAGATAGTTCTGAGGGCCTTATTAAATGAGAATACAATGCCCAAAATTGTTCAACTGTAGCAAACCTTGCAATAAGTTTCAAGTTCTGATCATAATTTTGTACTGATGCTTGTTTTCCTGGTGTCCTATGACTATACCATAGCCAGTATTCATATTCCAATTTATGTTCTCCGTCTGGAACTGGTAAAGGAGCCTGAAAATAAGTAAAATACAATGAAACTAAAAATCTCTCTTTAGGGGAAATTTATTGTGATAAGATCTTACCTCATTGGCTAAAGAGTGAATGGATATAATATATTAGCATATAATTTTGGTTTGTCATGTATGACATTTGTTTGTTACGCTGTTTAGATGAAAATAACATTTAACACAACATACTTTCTCTTCAAATCACCAATTTAGTTGGACAAATCAGTACCTAGACACACACAAGTTCGGAAATTTCGTTCTGACCGCTTACTCAACTTCCTACTACACATATTTTATAACTGATATGAGGTTGAGAATTACATTTTGGTTTCATTCTCAACTTCTCGTTTTCATCTTTAAACTAACTATTTCTATTTCACTATTTCTTAGCACAGGATGCAACAGTTGTTTATCTTATTTATTGTGACAAATTCACTGCTTACAGTACCAAGGGGGGAGGGTACTTTGTGCCCACCTTTTATAAATATTGTAATTCAGATTCGTATTTCATCTTTGAAAATTCTGATAAAAATATTTATTAAGCCCAATTTTATAAATATATCATTTCTTCAGCTAAACTTAATTTGTTAATTTAAGTCTACTGGCTGTCATCAAAGTCTACTTCCTTAGTAGTAAATGTGACTTGACAACAACTGTCTTATTCCATAATTTATGACATTTCGGCAGTGATGAGCCTCTGTGAATTACATTTCTCTCTGTGGATAGCAACAATGATCTCAACAATAATTCACTTCTCTTTGGCTTCTGATTGTTTCTTGTTAGTTCTTATTCAGTGCCATTTTGGCCAGTGCTACAGATGACAGTGACTGAAAATGTAACAACGCTCTCTCACTGAGAGAGAAGTATTAGACATTTTAGAAGAATCAACAGATTCTGAAATTGAATTTGGTGATAACGAAGAAGTGAAGAGCGGAACTGAAGAGGAACGTGTTGTTGTACAGACTCTGAAGACAAACAATGGGTACCTGCAGCAGACAATGACACAGCTGGTGAGGTCTGTGAGAAGTATTTTACAACCACTGGAAAAGTTTTTATGTCCAAACATCTTCATATCACAAGGTGAGTAGCACAAAACATAGTGAAAGAGCGAGAAGGCAAAACAAATGAAGTTTAAGTAGGAACAACATTCGAAAAGATTTTTTCCTCCGGAAATTTTTATCATTATAATAAAGCATACCAGTGAAGAAGAACTGAGATGGAATTTACCCAAAACAGACAGACTTTATTTCATGGCATGTATATAGTTACTTATAATAATGGAGAAGGATTTATGGTGCAACACTTCATGGAGGTTTATTTATACTGATACTATGAGTAGAACTAGATTCTGTCAGTTAACTAAAACAGTAAGATATGATGACAGAGTGATGTGAAATGAGTGCAGAGAACATGACCACTGAAACAGTCCAGGAAGCTTAGTGTGAACCAGTCCAGGAAGCTTAGTGCCATAGACGAAGAATCGTGCTGCATTATTATTAAATATAACAAAGTGAAGGAAGCTACTATACAACGAGCAACAGAATCTGTCTTAACTGAGGAATATTGCCGCCATGTACTAGCCGTCCTGTGCCAGTTTTTGGATGCATTCAAATCCAGAGTGAAGATAAACCAAGTGGCTCATACTAATACACCAAGTTTGCTGCAATACAAGAAGTATTTGATAAAATGATTGAATTACTGCCAAGATATTAATCTGCATGGATGCACACTGTTATGATGAAATGCTGTCACATTGTTCTGTGGTAGGTGTCCCTTCCTGGAAATTATGGTACACTTATATGAATGCTCACAGATTCTAAAACCATGTACTCAGAAAGGAGCTGCATGAAGAGATAGCACACAACAATCAAATTCAGCTGCAGCTGTAGTGAAATGCCTGGTTGTTCCTATACACAACTCAGGGTGCAATGTCGCCACAGACATTCAATTGAGTTGGCTGAAAATTTGTGGAGGAATCACAAGCTAACTCTTAGGGAAACATTACAAGCTAATAAGAAACATATACCTCAAGAAATGAAAGGCATTTCAAGAGGAAAATTATATTCCAGTAAATTTGCATTCAATGATTATAGTCTGGAAATATCCCAACCACAACTGCTTCCTATATTCTCCCGGGGATGGGGGTGGCAGATCCCCTTCTGTTGCTGTCGGCTCAACATTATGACACTGTAATTGGTTCACCTACTGCACTACGAGGAAAATAGTCAAATTTATATTACAATGAGACAAAAGGCGGCATTGACACAATTGATCAAACGGTGAGGAAATTTTAAACTAAGAGTGCTACAAGAAGTTAGCTGCTATCTATTTTCTATACTCTTGTACAAAGCACGGTTAAATGGTTATACATTTCTTCTGCTCAAGTTTCCAGATTGAAATAAGAAAAAATGTAATAAGTGACTGCTTCTTCTTAAAGAATTGGGACCACAGCTCACGAAACCACACATTGAGGAAAAGGATAAAGATATTAGAGGACTCCAAAAATGTGTGGTTTCAGCCATGGGAGGTATTATCAGATGGAATATGAAGTAGAAGTTCGCTGCAAAGGAAGCTTGAGGAGGAGGAGGAGAAAGATGTCATTTGTGTTGTGAAAGCCAGTCACCAGTCAAAAGCAATGAAGTACAATAAAGTGAACAAAACAGCAATGATCTGTAACAACTGAAAGAGAGACACATGCACTAAACACAAGGAAACTGTTATATTTTCCAAGTGTGAAGATGTTTCTGGAGAAAGTAATGAATAAGTGATCCCAGAAACTATGTATGTAAACTGCTGTATTTAAGCTAAAATATCTGTAATTTTTTGAATTACAATGAAATGTTCTTCAATAACTCTAATGACTTTTGCTGTAAAGAGATACTGCTCAAGAAAATAAGACTAAATAAACTTAAATGATGAAAAAATGAAAAATACTAAATGCAGCTTTGTACAGAGTGCTAAAAGAAATGTAAAGTTTCTGGACCTTTATTACACATCAATAACTATACAATTTTTTGTTAATAAAAAATGTTTTGTGGTGGGCACAACCCCCCCCCCCCTCCCCACCCGGCGCCCTTTTGATACCGCACGCTAAAAAAATAACATTTTTATTGTAAGGGTTAAGGTATACATAACGGTGAATACATACCATATCTTTTTCCACTTTTAGTATGTCTCTACTTGACAAATCGTCTCCACCTTCAGTATTATTTTTCAGCCTGCAAAAATAGTGAATTAATACCTTATTACAGAAAATATACACAAATGGTTCAAAACATTTTTATGAGATGGATATAAACAACTTCTATTCACATTCAGAATGTTTTATACTGTTACCACAAAAAAGGACTTATTTTTTTGCAGAAAATGCACTTACAGGATTCACAAATATGGATAGGTGGGATTTTTAACTTCTTCCACAGTGACAGAAACATGCAAAAAATTTCAGTTACCAACGACATGGAACATCATTGCACCAGTTGGTTGGTTGGTATAAAGGAGGGGGGGAAGGGACCAAACCGCGTGGTCATCGGTCCCTCGTTCCCAGTAAAATAATTACACAACATAAAGAAGAAAAATGAGACGTACAGCACAACAACAGGAGAATGGAAGAAGCAGAAGAATGACAGAAGGACAACCAACACTACTATGGACAAAACAGGAAAAGAAAACCAGAGAGAAGCAAGAGGCAGGCAGAAGGGATAAAAACAAGAGAGCAGATGATGGTGGCTGGCCGACCATGAGAATAAAAACGAAAAGCTAGCCACTCTGCAGCACATTAAAACATCCAGCCTAAAAGCATTAGAGTGGATAGCACAAAGGGACAAAGGACATGAGCAAAAAGTCATATAGAATGATAAAACCCACTGTCACGTAAAAAACTTAAAATTAATCTTCCTGGCAGATTAAAACTGTATGCCAGACTGAGACTTGAACTTGGGACCTTTGCCTTTCGCGGGCAAGTGCTCTACCATCTGAACTACCCTAGCACGACTCATGCCCCGACCTCACAGCTTTACTTATGCTAGTATCTCGTCTCCTACCTTCCAGGAGTGCTAGTTTTGCAAGGTTCACAGGAGAACTTCTGTGAAGTTTGGAAGGTAGGAGACGAGATACTGGCAGAAGTAAAGCTGTGAGGATGGGGCGCGAGTCGTGCTTGGGTAGCTCAGATGGTAGAGCACTTGCCCCCGAAAGGCAAAGGTCTCTAGTTCGAGTCTCCGTCTGGCACACAGTTTTAATCTGCCAGGAAGTTTCATATCAGTGCACACTCCGCTGCAGAGTGAAAATCTAATTCTGGAAACTTAAAATTAAATTCTCCGATGAGGCATTGTCAGCTAAAATTACTAGCAACGAGTCCGGTAACTGAAGAGTCCGTCGCAGGGCAGCCAAAAGAGGACAGCTCACCAAGATATGGGCCACTGTCAGCTGGGTGCCGCACCGACACTGAGGTGGGTCACCAGGGCGCAGGAGGTAGCCATGTATCACGAAAGTGTGGCCAAAGCTGAACTGACAGAACCACAGAGTCATTGTGAGGGGCTCGTGTGGTGGTCTTCCACACATTTGTAGTCTCCTTAATGGCATGCAGTTTGTTATGTACTGAGGTTATGCCATTCCATCTCCCAAAGCCGCAAGACCTTGTGGCATAGTACTGAATGCAGGTCAGTTGCAGAGAAGCTAATCTCCATTAGCGGTTTCCGTGCAGCCTGTTTGGCCAGCCTGTCAGCAAGTTCGTTGCTTGGGATTCCGACATGATCTGGGGTCCAGACAAACACCACTGAACGACTGGACCGTTCCAGGGCATAGATGACTCCTGGATTGTCGCTACCAAAGGATGACAAGGGTAACACTGGTTGATAGCTTGTAGGCTGCTCAAGGAGTCAGTACACAGAAAAAACTAATTCCCAGGACATGAACGAATGTGCTCAAGAGCACAAGATATAGCCACCAACTCAGTAGTGAAAACACTGCAGCCATCGGGCAAGGAATACTGTTCAATATGTCCTCCATGGACATATGCGAAACCGACGTGATCATCCACCAGAGCTGTCAGTGTAAACCACTTCATGGCCTCTGTACATGTCAAGAATCACGAGGAAGTGGCATCGGAGAGCCGCAGGGTTAAATTAGTCCTTAGGACCATGTGAAAGTTTCAGGCGAAGCCATGGCCCAGGTGTACACCATGGAGGTGTCCATGAATGGACCTCAAGTATAGGTGGTATATGTAAGGACTCCAGTTTGGAAAGAAGGAATCGGACACAAACTGCAATTGGAAGCTCTGCCCAGGGCCACCGATGTGGGGGATGAACTGACATGGGCGGGAAAAGGAGACAGTAATTCAGATGTGCAGGAGAACTACGAATGTGTGCAACATAACTGGCCAGCAGTTGTGCGTGCCTAACCTGCAATGGAGGGACTCCGGCCCCCACAAGGACGCTGGTTTCTCGACTTGTCCTTAAAGCTCGAGTCACTAGGTGAACACCACAGTGGTGCACTGGGTCGAGTAAACGCAATGCTGAGGGCGCCGTCGAACCGTAAACCACACTCCCATAATCAAGGCGGGATTGAACATGGGCTCTGTAGAGCTGCAGCAGTGTAGAGCGATCTGCAGCCCAGTTGGTGTTGCTCAAGCAGTGGAGGGCATAGAAGTTCTGCCAGCGATTCCGCTTAAGCCGACGAAGATGAGGAAGCCAAGTCAATCAGGCATCGAAAAACAGTCCCAAAAATCTATGTCTCCACTACAGTGAATGGATCGTCATTAAGGTGAAGTTCTGGTTCCAGATGAATGGTACGATGCCAACAGAAGCACGTAACTTAGGACTTAGCAGCCAAAAACTCGAAACCGTGAGCTAGAGCCCATGACTGCACCTTGTGGATGGCTCCCTGCAGGCGCCACTCAGCAACACCAGTACTAGTGGATCAGTACGAAATGCAGAACTCTTCTGAATACAGATAAGGTGAGACAGATGGCACTACAGCTGCTGCTAGGCAGTTAATGGCCACTGAAAATAGATACACATTCAACACAGAGCCCTGTAGAACGCCATTCTCCTGAATATGAGGGGAAAGGTGTGTGGGGGGGGGGGGGGGGGGGGGGGGGGGGAGGCACCAACTTGGAAAGTACGAAGCAACAGGAAATTTTGGATAAAAATCGGGAGCAGGCCTCTGAGACCCAACTCGTATAATGTGGCAAGCATATGATGTCACCAGGTCATGTCATACGCTTTTCGTAAATCAAAAAAGACAGCAACAAGGTGTTGGCGTCTGGAAAAGGCTGTTCAGATGGCAGACTCAAGGGGGCACAAGATTATCAGTGGTAGAGCGACCCTGGCGGAAGCCGCCTTAGCATGGAGCCAGTAGGCTACGTGATTCCAGGACCGAACCCGACCACCGACACACCATACGTTCCAGCAGCTTACAAAGAATGTTGGTGGGCCTGATAGACCAATAGCTATCCACATCAAGCGAGTTTTTACTAGGTTTGAGCACCAGAATAATGGTGCTCTCCTACCAATGTGGTGGAAAGACACCATCGCACCAGATCAGGTTGGAAGATGACGAGATGTCGCTGGTAATCAGATGAGAGATGTTTAATCATCTGATTATGGATCCGATCTGGCCCAGGAGCTGTGTCAGGGCAATGTGCTAGGGCACTGAGGAGTTCCCACTCTGTAAATGGGGCGTTATAGCATTCACTGTGGCAAGTAGTGAATGAGAGGACTTTACCTTCCAGCCGCTGCTTGAGAGTGCAAAAGGCTGGGGGGTAATTCTCCAACGAAGAAGCTCAAGCATTGTTGTCAGCAAAGTGCCCAGAAATCACGACTGCATCGGTAGGCAACACACAATTTATGTTAACGCCGGGAACACCTGCTGGGGTCTGGTACCCAAAAAGGCATTTGATCCTTGCCCCGACTTGGGAAGGTGACATACGACACCCAATGGTCGATACGTATCTCTCCGAACACTCCTGCTTCCATCATTTGATAAGTTGGCGAATGCGGGCACGGAGCTGTTTAAAGGCTATGAGTTGCTCCAGGGGAGGGTGCTGCTGCAGAGTTCGCCGACACTCCTCAACAGCTTCAGCGACTTCCGCCACCAAATGACTGCCTTTCACCGGGGCACACTAAACAGCAAGGGATCGCGTTGTCTGCCGCAGAAAGAATTATTGTAGTCACCAGCTCAACCATCACATCGATGTGGCTGTGTGGGGGAGATTCAACAGCGACAGCAGAGGTGAAAGTTTCCCAGTCCGCCTTGTTTAAAGCCCATCTGGGTAGGCGTCCATGGGCCTGACGCTGGGGCAGTGACAGAAAGATGGGGAAGTGGTCACTACCACACAGGCCATAATGTGCTCTCCAGTGGGTAGATGGGCGAATTCCTGGGCTGCAAATTGATAAATCAATAGTCGAGTAACTACCATGAGCCACACTGAAATGTGCGGCAGCCCCAGTGTTTAAGAGGCCGAGGTCGAACTGAGACAGTAAAGTTTTAACCTCTCTGCCTCAGCCAGTAGGCACTGTGCCACCCCACGAGAGGTTATGGGCGATAAAATCTCCCAAAAGTAGGAAAGGTTTAGGGAGTTGATCAATCACTGCAGCTGATACATTCAGGGGTACTGCACCATCTGGAGGAAGATATACACTGCAAACAGTTATTTCCTGCGTCACCTTTATTCTGACAGACACAGATTCAAGAAGGGTTTCAAGGGGCACAGTTTCACTGCAGACTGAGTTTAGGACAAACACGAACTCCACCTGACACTTGATTACAGTCAATATGGTTCCTGTAATATCCCTTATAGCCACGGAGGGCAGGGGTCCGATTTGGTGGAAACCAGGTTTCCTGGAGGGCAATGCAGAAAGCAAGTGTAACGCTTAACAGTTGCCATAGCTCAGCCGTGCGGTGGAAAAAACTGCCCCAATTCCCCTGGAGGATGACGTCGTCGTGAGACTGAAAAGGCATGGAACATTCAATGAGGCAGTTTACGCCTCAGGGTCACCTGCTGCCACTGATTTTTTGCCTGAGCAGTCTATATTCATTGTGTCTGAGGGTCCGGCGAGATCTTGGTTCTCGGCGGACGCCAGAATCTCCACCTCATTCGCAGATGCAGGGCGTGTAGGTAGCAGTGGTGTGGGTGGCACAGCAATTCCCTTGATCTTGGGACTTTGGTCCTGGATTTCTCTCACTGCTCATTGTGTTTCCCTGCCTGGGAGAACTTTACTGATTCAGTCTCTGGGACTGAGGATGATTGTGAAGCCCTACGACCAGCTGCTTTTGGGCTCTTCAGCCACTGGCGCGTGTCATCTTTCCCACTAGCAAAAAACTGGGAAGGGAGTGACCCAAGGGACCCCTTCCTAGAGAGGAGCCGAGGAAGACATACACTTATCCCGTGCAGAAGTGGGGATTCATGGTTGGGGGGGCAGGGGGAGGGGGCTTGCCCCAAAGTAGGTGGTGCAGGGGAGCAACAGGGAGGGAAGTGCCACCCACCATCAAGGGGACAGGTGTAGTCTTCTGGCTCTGAAAGGTGACTGGGGTTGGCGGAGCTGATGGGGCTAGAACTGTTGTAGCGCGGCGTAAGACGATGTCATACGTACAGGATGTAGGCATTAAAATTTCCTTTTAGCCACAGTGTAGGTGATTTGGTCCAAGGTCTTGTACTTCATGGTTTTCCTTTCTTTCTAGAGAATCCTGCAGTCTGGCGAGCAAGGGGAATGATGCTCTCCGCAGTTGACACAGCTGGGAAGTGGGGAACATGAAGTATTGGGATGGGATGGACGTCCACAATCTCGACATGTGATGCTGGAAGTACAGTGGGAAGACATATGGCCAAACTTCCAGCATTTAAAGCAGCTCATTGGAGGAGGGATATAGGGCTTTATATCACAGCGGTAGACCATTACCTTGACATTCTCGGGTAATGTATCACTCTCTAAGGCCAAGACGAAGGCACCAGTGAGAACCTGATTATCCCTTGTACCCCGCTGGAGACGCTAAACAAAATGTACACCTCACCACTCTAAATTGGTGCGCAGCTCATCGTCAAGGCTGCAAAAGAATATCCCTGCGAAATATGATACACTGGACCATATTTAAGCTCTTATGGGGCATGATGGTTACAGAAACATCCCCCAGCTTGTCACAAGTGAGCAACGCCCATGACTGGGCAGAGGATGCTGTTTTCATCGAGACTGATGCAGATCTCATTTTGGACAAGCCCTCCATCTCCCCAAACTTGTCCTCTAAATGCTCTACAAAAAAATGAGGCTTCATCAAGACAAAGGAGTCCCCATACCAGGTACCAGGGCGAATAAAATTTGCTGCCATCCTTAGCCTGACGTTCCTCCCATGGTGTGGTCAGGAAGGGGAACGACTTGGGGTCATACTTCTGTGCATTGAATGGCAGGATGGCCATTGCCCCGAGTCCCAATGCCCCAGGGTGACTGGCATCTACACCTCGGCATATGTGGGAAGTTAACGGCGCAGGCATCAGCAGAGCGATCCCTGTGTGGTCATGGGTCTACAACCAACAGGGTACATGATGGTCCCACCACAACACTCTGGCTACAGGTGCAACCAAGCAAACAAGTCCATCATTGTCAGTGTAGAAAATGATACTGCACAGATGATGGAAAAAATACGCACACAGGAGGGTGTGACCTCACCCAACAGTTGGAGAATGAGCAGAAGTGCAGATGCGATAGGTCTCAGCGCATGATGGACATGGCGCACCACGTAAGGCGCCCTTCCCAATTGGCTCGCTCTTAGGAAAAATTTGGAAGAATGGAGGTCAAACCCTACAGGGGACCATCACATAAAGGGCGAAATGTGTGAGACTCCATTTGGTCACCTCTTACGACAGGCAGGAATACCTCGGGCCTATTCCAACCCCCGGACCCGCAGGGGGGCATTCTGTGTATGTAAGAGCATTTCTAAAAAAAATGTGTTGCCTCAACAACTGATCAGCAAAAAGGGCCGGCATACAGACCTCCCATTATATCACTGCCCTTCATAGTCAAGTCCCACTTTTTTGAGGGGGGGGGGGGGATGGGGATGGTCGGTTCTGAGTGAAGACCCCCACCTGTGTGCATCTCCTTTAAATAACAGCAGTGAATACAGCAAATAAAGCCATGATATGGGGAGGACACACTGAACATTCTTTAAATATATCTTCAAACTCTGATCCTATACGTAATTGTAAAAACAACCCAAGGTTGTACGTGATGCATGTAAAAGTTACACCCTAGTACAACTGAATGGTTCTTTTGAAACTGTGTAAGCTAACATCTTCACTAGTATGGACACTATTGGTATGTGAAATCAAGTGAATGTTTTTTAAAGACATTGTATTCCAGAATAATGGACATGTAGTATACAACATTTTAAGCTTTCAAAGCTGCTATATTAAGAATACCTGTGCTCCAGATCAGTTCTGTGCAGAAAAATGTACAATCAAACATTGAAAAGTGGGACTAGTTAACAAGGTGTTACTGTGCCGATAGACCAATAACTCCAATAACATGGTGGACATACAAGCCTTATGAAAAGACCCATGGCTAACATAACCACCACCATAAAACATTAGCTAAATAAATTCTAACATACTAATGGGACCTCCAAGTCAAATAGGATTTTGGAGCAGGAATGTCGTGTTACAAACACCTTCACACATATTAAAAATTTGAAAATTGAGAATAGGGGTTTCAATCATGGAGGAAATTTGACTACAGAAAGTATTGGTTGGTTGGTTGATTGATTGATTGATTGGGGTCGAAGGGACCAAACAGCAAGGTCATCAGTCCCTTGTCTCAAAGGCGGTCCATGCAGAGGATTTACACCTCAGAATCGTCATAACGATAAAAGGGCAAAGGCTAAAAAACATAAAAGTGCAGTTGTGTTGTCAATGGTGAAAACAAAAGGAGGAAGTCAGCAAGTGGGCAATCCCTAGGCTATGCTAGAGGCAGGAAATATCCCACCTCTGATGCAGTACAGGCAAGACCACCTGCTATTGAAAAGCATTCAACCGCTAGATTGTAAAAGTGCGTATTGTAAAGGGATACTAACCAAATCTAGAAAGCGATAAAAACAGAGTAAAAGGGCAGAGAAAAGAGGATCTTGGCCAGGGAGGGGAGTCAGGAATCTCCAAACACAGCTTACAGGGGGAGACACCCCAACCCTCACTGCCCTGCCCCTACTCCAGAGGGAGGTTAAAAACCTTAGAACTGAAAATAAAAACCACTTTCACAGAGGAAACTGAGAACCAGTTCAACCATCCGGGAATCGTCTGCCAATATTAAAGGTAACGTGCGGGGAAGTCTGTACTTAGTACGCAGAGCCAAAAGGGGGCATTCCACCAAAATGTGGGCTACTGACTGGAAGGCTCCACAACCACAAAGTGGGGATGGCTCATAAGGCAAAAGGAAACCATGGGTTAGCCTGGTATGGCTGATGCAGAGACAACACAGGCTGGTCGTGGTCGAGTTCTTTCGGGAGAGGCGGAGAAAAGAATGCCATGGGACATGTGTAGCCTCCCCAAAGTTGGCTCATGATTGTGCGAAGTGGGATTTGATATGAAGCTGTAAATCTGCTGCAGGTGGCGTTACAGAGAAGGGGAGGAGGGGGGGGGGGAGGATAAGCTCCCCAAGTCAAACGATCAGCAAGCTCATTACCTGGGATACCCACATGGCCAGGGACCCAAAGGAAGTCAACAGAACAAGCAGCGTGGTGAAGATCAGCGAGACAGTCATGGATGGCCGAGACCAAGGGATGGCAGGAAAAACACCGATCAATAACCTGAAGGCCATTCATTGAGTCTGTACATAACAAAACGCAGTTGAGTTGGGACTGTTTAATAAAGATAAGGGCCTGGGAAATTGCCATCAGTTCCACAGCAAACACCCCACATGCAGTTGGCAGGAGATGATTTACCATGCCAATGGAGGATGTGAAGCCGTATACCACGTGACCAGCAGATTTAGAGCCATCTGAGTAAAAAACAATAGCATCCTGAAACTCCCATAAAAGTCGTCGGAAGAAACAATGGAACACCATCGGGGGAATGGAATCTTTCAGATCTCTGTCGAGATCCATCCGAATCTGGGGCTGAGGTACTAACCAAGGGGGAGGAGGGAGAGGGGGGGGGGGGGGGGGAGGACTGTGGGATATAGGACAAAGAAGGAAGCTGAAAACCATAGCGAAGAGACGCAAGACGTCCTTGGTCTGGGAACAGGATAGAATAGGAAGGATGAGTGGGATAGGAATGGACAAAGATTGCATAAGAAACCAGAAGCTGGGACCGCTGAACAGAAAGGGGGGGGGGGGGGGGGGGGAGAGTAGGTACCCAGCTT
The DNA here is from genome assembly GCF_021461395.2 of Schistocerca americana. Taxonomy (NCBI): domain Eukaryota; kingdom Metazoa; phylum Arthropoda; class Insecta; order Orthoptera; family Acrididae; genus Schistocerca; species Schistocerca americana. The sequence continues at coordinate 851,621,068 of NC_060119.1, forward strand.
CAACCAGGAGACTATGAACATGTCTAGTAGGGAAGGCACCAGTGGCCAAACGAATACCACGATGGTGGACTGGATCCAGGAGGCGCAGTGTGGAAGGAGCAGCTGAACCATAAACTTGACAACCAGAGTCCAAGCGAGACAGCACTAAAGCCCGATAAAGGAGGAGAAGAGGGGAACGATCCGCATCCCAAGAAGAGTGGGCAAGGAAGCGAAGGACATTGAGTTTACGGAAACATCCTATCTTCAGAAGTCTGATACGAGGCAGCCAAGTGAGCTTGTTGTAGAAACGACAACCCAAGAAACGAAACTGTGGGACCACAGGTAATCGTTTAGCATCGAGGTAGAGCTCCAGATCAGGGTGGTCCGTAGTATGGCGACAGAAGTGGACCACCTGCGGTTTTGGTTGGTTGGTTGTTTGAGGTTAAAGGGACCAAACAGCAAGGTCATCAGTCCCTTGTTTCAAATAGACTCCATTCTGCTAACGGGACATCTCAGTATAGTCAGAAAAATAAAACGGATAAAGGGGAAACGTAAAAGGGCAGTCACGTTGTCATTAGTAAAAACAAATGAGGGAAGTTGGCAAGAGAACGAACCCAACACTATGCTGAAACAGCATAGGCAAGACCACCTGTGACTTAAAAGGTACAACTGCTATAATGCAGAAAGTACGTATGGGAATAGAAAAACTAACCAAGCCTTAAAAAGAAGGGGTGAAAACAGAGTAAAAGGGAAAGAAAAGAGGATTCCGGTCAGGGAGGTGAATCGGGAATCTCTGAACACTGCCTACAGTGGGAGACACCCAAACACTCACCGCCCTGCCCCAACACCAGAGGGAGATTAAAAACTTTAAAACTGAGAATAAAAACCACTCTCCCGGAGGAAACCTAGAACCAGAGAGACCATCCGGGAATCGTCAGCCAACATCAAAGGTAAAGTGTGGGGGAGTCTGTACTTAGCACGCAGAGCCAAAATAAGGGGGCATTCAACCAAAATGTGGGCCACTGACTGGAAGGCTCCACAACCACATAGCGGGGGTGGCTCATCACGCAAAAGGAAACCATGGGTCAGCCTGGTATGGCCAATGCGGAGACGACACAGTGTCGTCGAGTCCTTGCGGGAGAGGCTAAAGGAAGAACGCCATGGGCCTGTATTCACCTTAATGGCACGAAGTTTATTAGACAGTGGAGTAGCCTCCCAAGAATTGGCCCATGACTGTGCAAAGTGGGATTTGATGTGAAGCCGTAAATCCGCTGCAGGAGGGGTTACAGAAAACGGGGGGTAAGTAACTGCTCCCCCAGCCAAACGATCAGCGAGCTCATTACCCGGGATACCCACATGGCCCGGGACCCATAGGAAGTCAATGGAACAAGCAGCACGGTGAAGATCAGCGAGATGGTCATGGATGGCAGAGACCAAGGGATGGCGCGAAAAACACCGGTCAATAGCAAGAAGGCCACTCATCGAGTCCGTACATAACAAAACGTGGTTGTGTTGGGATTGTTTAATAAAGGTAAGGGCCCGGGAAATTGCCATCAATTCCGCAGTAAACACCCCACATGAGGGTGGCAGTAGATGATTTTCCGTTCCAACAAAGGACGTGAAGGCATACCCAACATGATCAGCAGATTTAGAACCATCAGTGTAAAAAACAACAGCATCCCGAAACTCCCATAAAATTTGGCGGAAAAAGGAACGGAACACCACCGGGGGGATGGAATCTTTCGGACCGCGGCGGAGATCCATCCGAATTCGAGGCCGAGGAACTAACCAAGGAGGGGTGGAGGGGAGGGAGCGAGGAAGACAGGACAAAGAAGGAAGCCGAAAATCACAGGTAAGAGACGCAAGGCGCAGCCCAACCGGTAAACCCGCCCGAGGGCGGGAGTCAGGCGGGCGACGCCCATGGTCTGGGAATAGGATAGAATAGGAAGGATGAGCGGGAGAAGAACGGATAGTAAGGGCATAAGACACCAGAAGCTGGGACCGCCGAACAGAAAGGGGGGGGATCCCAGCTTCAACCAGGAGACTATCAACAGGGCTAGTAGGGAAGGCACCGGTGGCCAAACGGATACCACGATGGTGGACTGGATCCAGCACGTGCAGCGTGGAAGGAGCAGTTGAACCATAAACTTGACAACCATAGTCCAAACGTGACAGAACTAGAGCACGATAAAGACGGAGGAGGAGGGAACGGTCCGCACCCCAGGAGGAGTGGGCAAGGAAGCGAAGGACATTGAGTTTACGGAAACATCCTACCTTCAGGAGTCTGATATGGGGCAGCCAAGTGAGCTTGTTGTCGAAAAGAAGACCTAGGAAACGAAACTGTGGAACCACAGGCAATCTTTGTGCAGCGAGATAGAGCTCTGGATCAGGGTGGACCGTAGTACGGTGACAGAAGTGGACCACCCGCGATTTTAAAGGAGAGAATTGAAACCCGTGGGAGAGGGTCCATGCAGAGGCACGCCGTATAGCCACCTGGAGCTGCCGTTCTGCAGATGGCATCGAGGAGGAACTAACCCAAATGCAGAAATCATCCACATACAGGGCAGGGGCGACCAAGGGACCGACAGAGGCCACAAGTCCATCGATAGCAATGAGGAAAAGAAGGACACTCAAGACAGAACCCTGTGGGATGCCCGTCTCCTGGGTCCGTGGAGAACTAAAAGCAGTACCAACTCGAACTCTGAATGACCGATGGATCAGGAACTGGCGGATAAAAATCGGGAGTGGGCCCCGAAGACCCCACTGATGAAGGGTTAGTAAGATGTGATGGCGCCAGGCCGTGTCATAGGCCTTGCGAAGGTCAAAAAACACTGCAACCAAATGGCGGCGCTGGGAAAAAGCCTGCCGAACTGCGGATTCCAAGCGAAGCAAATGATCGATTGGAGATCGTCCCTCTCGAAAGCCACACTGGTAAGGGGACAATAGATCCCGAGATTCGAGGACCCAAGTGAGCCGACGGGCTACCAGCCGTTCAAGTAACTTACAACCAACATTGGTCAAACTAATTGGCCGATAGCTGTCAACAGATAGGGGGTTCTGACCAGGCTTAAGGACAGGAACCACAATGCTATCCCTCCACTGAGAAGGGAAGTCACCCTGGAGCCAGATACGGTTAAACACCCGAAGAAGATGGTGCCGTTGTGGAGCACTGAGATGTTGAAGCAGCTGGTTATGAATGGAATCTGGGCCAGGAGCCGTATCATGAGAAGCAGATAGAGCAGAAAGAAATTCCCATTCAGTGAAAGGTTCGTTGTAAGATTCTGACTCACAAGTGGTGAAACATAAGGTGACAGCTGCAGCCTGCTGTTTTTGATGAAGGAAAGCAGCTGGATAGGAGGCCGACGCTGATGCCACTGCAAAATGGGTCGCAAGATGTTCTGCGAGAACTAATGGGTCCGTACAAATGCCATCTGGGAGGTGAAGGCCTGGGAGGGTGGACTGCCGATGGCAACCTTGGAGAGAGCGAAGTGTAGCCCATACCCGTGACAGAGGGACAGTGGAACCAAGGGAAGAAACGAATCGTTCCCAACATATCCGCTTGCTCTGTTTGATTAAATAACGGGCTTTAGCGCGAAGGCGCTTAAAGGTAGAAAGGCTGGCTACAGATGGGTGCCTCTTAAAGTGTTGCAAAGCTCGACGGCGATCACGGATGGCAATGGCAATGGCCGTACTCCACCACGGGACTTGCCGACGACGAAATTGTCCAGATGAGCGCGGGACAGCAAGGTTAGCAGCGCGAACAATCGCGTCAGACACGTCACGTAGGACGTCATCAATACAACCCGACAAAGAGGGAGAAAACTCGACCTGTGCAGTATATAGAGGCCAATCGGCACGGTGGAAAGACCAACGAGGTAACCTGTCCATCGGGGAGCAGGAAGGGAGCGTGATAACCAACGGGAAATGGTCACTATCACAAAGGTCGTCGTGTGGCGACCAGTGTAATGAAGGGAGGAGAGAGGGAGAAGAAAGAGAAAGATCAATGGCAGAAAAGGTACCATGACCAGCACTGAAATGAGTAGGGGAGCCATCATTAAGAAGGCACAGGTCGTGGTCTGCAATAAATTGGTCTATAAGAAGACCTCGTCTAGATGGAAAGGCACTGCCCCACAAAGGATGATGAGCATTAAAATCCCCAAGGAGGAGGAAGGGAGGAGGAAGTTGCTGAAGAAGGGTGGTTAAGGCAGCAGGTGTAAGAGTCCTGTCAGGAGGGAGATAAAGATTGCATACTGTGACTGCAGAGTCTAAGTGGACCCTAACAGCAACTGCTTCCAATGTAGTTTGGAGAGGAATCCACGTGCTAGCAATGTCTGTACGGACCAACGTACAAACGCCACCAGAAGCCCGCAAGGGTCCGACCCGATTTCGACAGAAAACACGGAACCCACGGAGGGTCGGTGAGTGGGCATCAGTAAAATGAGATTCCTGGAGAACCACACAAGCTGCTGAGTAGGACGAAAGAAGGGATTTCAATTCCGGAAGGTGACGATAGTAGCCATTACAATTCCATTGGAGAACCACAGAACGATGGTTTAAATGAGGGCTGAACACGCTAAATCCAGTCATACCGCCGGGTCCCCACCTGTCACCGACAAGGAGGGGGCGACATCCATAAACGACAGGTCAGAATCCGGTTGTGAAGCCGGGGAAGGGACCTCCGGTGACACCAGAGGCTCTTTGTCCCGGGACTTATGTTTCTTCTTCTTTTCAGGCTGAGATCGAGGAGGGCTGTGTGGCATAATGGAGCCAGCTGCAGCAAGATCAGGAACAGAAAGAGACCGGGCGACCTGGGGGCCGATAGACCGCGGCTCTCGCGGTCGCCGCGCTGCAGCAGACCTTTGACCTGGAAGGTGCCGGGAAGGGGCATCCCGGGAGAGGCGCCCTTGACCGGCAGACGCCGAAGGAGTGGGACACTTCTCCGGCTGGGGAGGGGGAGCACCTCCCAGAGGAGAAGGTGTGGGAGCCGCAGGGGAGGGGGGAAGGAGAGGGGTCCGGGACGGGGGTAAGGAAGGGGGAGGAAGGGATGAAGATGTAACCAAGGCGTAACTAGATGTCATGGACACAGGGTGCAATCTTGCATATTTCTTACGGGCCTCTGTGTAGCTTAAACGATCAAGAGACTTATACTCCTGTATCTTTTTTTCTTTCTTATAGACTGGGCAATCTGCTCAACGTGGAGAATGACTACCATGACAATTTACACATACAGGAGGGGGAACACAGGGACTCCCCTCATGGAGTGGACGTCCACAGTCACCACAGAGAGGGTCCTGGGTACAGCGAGAAGACATATGGCCAAAACGCAAGCACTTAAAACACCGCATAGGAGGTGGGATGTACGGCTTCACATCACAGCGATAGACCATAATCTTAACTTTCTCAGGAAGGGTATCCCCTTCAAAGGCCAGGATAAAGGCACCAGTATCAATACGATTATCTTTAGGACCCTTCTGAACACGCCGAACAAAGTGAACACCCCGCCGTCCGAGATTGTCCCGAAGTTCCTCATCAGTTTGAAGGATGAGGTCTCTGTGAAAAATCACACCTTGTACCATATTTAGAGACTGGTGAGGGGTAATGGACACGGGAATTGTGCCAAGATGGGTACAGGCACGAAGGGCCGCAGATTGGGCAGCCGAAGCAGTTTTTATCAGTAATGAACCCGACCGCATCTTGCTCAGGGAGTCCACTTCGCCGAACTTGTCTTCAATGTGTTCCACAAAGAATAAAGGTTTGACACCGGTGAAAGTATCTCCATCAGTCCTGGTGCAAACTAGATAACGGGGGAAAGGTTTTGCCCCTAGACGACGGGCCTGACCCTCCTCCCAGGGGGTAGCCACGGAAGGGAAGGCCGAAGGGGCAAGAGAAGCAGCACTTGAGGAATCAGTACCACGCAGAGAGACGGCCGCAGAAGAGCGGCCAGAGGTTTGGACCCTTATGCGTTTCATCTGCATAGCGTCCGCCCTGATACCACCCACTCCGATCAGGGGCTCTCCTCACGGGCGCCACCCAGCCACAGCAAGGGCCGTCTGGCACGGCGGCCATTGCCGGGAGTTCCGATGCTCCAGGATGACGAGCAACCACTCCAAGGCATGCATGAGGAGGTCACAGCTCAGGTATCAGAAGTGTGATCCCTGTGTGTTCAGGGGGCTCAACCAAAAGGGTACATAGTGACCCCACCACACGGGCTGGCTACCGTGCTGGCTATGCACCCTAGCATCAGACAACGACGTAGAAGAAAAGGTGGAATATACTAGGAGGGCACACGTCGGAGACACTAGGTAAGGTGCTCTTCCCCAAATGGCTCACACTACGGAAAGAGAAATTTTGGAATGGAGGTCAAACCCCAGAGGGGGACCAAGGAATGCCAAAAGGAGGAGATGATTACGCAACAAAGCCAGAGTGTAAAACCAACAGAACCAGGAGGATAGCGGGGGCCAACATAAGCAAGGACACCAATAGAGGGAGAGGAGAGGGGGGGGGGGGGGGGGAAAGGGGTATGGAGGGGAAAGGAGGGGAAGGGAAAGGAAATGCAGCCCGGGAGAGAAAGAAGGCTGCAATGGCTCGGGGCCCCGTGCTCGCCACGCACGTATCCACGAAAGAGTTGTGGACCCCCTGGGGGGACCTGCGGTTTTAAAGGAGAGGAGGGTCCATGCAGGGGCATGCCTTATAGCACCCTGAAGCTGCCGCTCTGCGGAGTCCATCGAAGAGGAACTAACCCAAATGCAGAAATCGTCCACATACAGAGCAGGGGTAACCAAAGGACAGACAGAGGCCACAAGTTGATCTATAGCAATGAGGAAAAGAAGTACACTCAATATGGGATGCCATTCTCTTGGGTCCATGGAGAATTAAAAACAGTACCAACCCAAACCCTGAACGACCAATGGAACATGAACTGTCGGATAAAAATCATGAAGTATACATAAGATATGATGGAGTCAAGCCATGTCATAGGCCTTGCGAAGGTCAAAAAATACTGCAACCAAATGGCGGCACTGGGAAAAAGCCTGCTGAACTGCGGATTCCAAGCGATGTAAATGATTGATCGGAGATCGTCCCTCTCGGAAGCCACACTGGTAAGGGGACAATAGATCCCGAGATTCGAGGACCCAACTGAGCCGACAGGCTAGCATCCGTTCAAGTAACTTGCAACCAATGTTTGTCAGACTAATTGGCTGATAGCTTTAAACAAACAGTGGGTTCTTACCAGGCTGAAGGACAGGAACCACGATGCTATCCCTCCAATGAGAAGGAAAGTCACCCTGGAGCCAAATACGGTTAACCATTCAGAGAAGATGTTGTCGTTGTGGAGCACTGAGATGTTGAAGCAAATGGTTACGAATGGAGTCTGGGCCAGGGGCCGTATCATCAGAAGAAGAAAGTGTGGAAAGAAGTTCCCATTCAGTAAAAGGTTTGTTGTAAGATTCTGATTGACAAGGGTAAAACACAAGGCGGAAGCTTCAGCCTGCTGTTCCTGGTGAAGGAAAGCAGCCAGATAGGAGGTTGATGCTCATGCTGTTGCAAAATGGGTTGCAAGATGTTCCACGAGAATCAACGGGTCCACGCAAAGGCTATCCAGTAGGGCAAGGCCGATGGCGACCCTGGAGAGAGCAAAGTTTAGCCCATATCCATGACAAAGGGACAGTAGAACTGAGGGAAGAAACAAACAGTTCCCAACAAACCCGTTTGCTCCATTTGATTAAGTAACGGGCTTTGGCGTGAAGACTTTGTAAAGGTAATAAGATTGACAGCGGATGGGTGCCTCTTAAGGTGTTGCAAAGCTCGACGGCGATCACAGATGGCGATGGCTGTACTCCACCACGGGACTCGCCGGCGGCGAAATGGTCCAGATGAGCGTGGGATAGCAAGGCTAGCAGCATGAACAATCACATCAGACACATCACGTAGGACGTCATCAATACAACCCGACAATGAGGGAGAAAACACGACCTATGCAGAGTATAGAGGCCAATTGGCGCGTTGGAAAGACCAACAAGGTAACCTGTCCACCACGGAACAGGAAGGGAGCGAGAGAATCAACGGGAAATGGTCACTATCACAAAGTTTGTCGTGTGGCGACCAGTGTAATGAAGGGAGGAGAGAGGGAGAAGAAAGAGAAAGATCAATGGTAGAAAAGGTACCATGACCAGCACTGAAATGAGTAGGGGAGCCATCATTAAGAAGGCACAAATCGTGGTCCGTAATAAACTGATCTAAGAGAAGACCTCATCTAGATGGAAATGCACTGCCCCACAAGGTATGATGAGCATTAAAATCCCCGAGAAGGAGGAGGGGAGGAGGAAGTTGCTGAAGAAGGGCAGTTAAGGCAGCAGGTGTAAGAGTCCTGTCAGGAGGGAGATAAAGATTGCAAACCATGACCTCAGAGTCCAGGTGGACCCTAACAGCATTCGCTTCCAATGTAGTTTGAAGAGGAATCCACATGCTAGCAACGTCCGTATGGAGCAACATACAAATGCCACCAGAGGCCCGACCCAATTTCGACGGAAAGCACGGAATCCACAGAGGGTCGGTGAGTGATCATCAGTAAAAAGATTCCTGTAGAACCACACAAGCTGCAGAGTAAGATGAAATAAGGGATTCCAACTCCAGAAGGTGACGATAATATCCATTACAATTACATTGGATAACCACAGAACGGTGTTTCAAATGGGGGAGTGAACAGGCTAAGGCCAGTCATGCCGCCGTGTCACCATCCGTCAGCAACAAGGAGAGGACGACATCCATGAACAGCAGGTCAGAGTCAGGTTGCAAAGGTGGGGACAGGACCTCTGGCGACACCAGAGGCTCCTTGTCCTGGGACTTATGTTTCGTCTTCTTTCTGTTTGCGATCGAGGAGGGCTGTGCTGCAAAAGGGAGCCAACTGCAGCAATATCTCAAACAGAAAGAGAGCAGGCGACCTGGGGGCTCACAGAATGCGGTTCTTGTTGTGGTCATGTGGCAGCAGACCTTTGGCCTGGAAGGTGCTGGGAAGGTGCACCCTTAACTGGTAGATGCCGAAGAAGTGGGACACTCCTCCGGCTGGGGAGGGGGAGTGGCACCCGGAGGGGAGGGTGTGGGGACCCCATGGTAAGGGGGGAGGAGAGGGGTTCAGTACTGGGGTAAGGAAGCTAGACATCATTGACACAGGATGAAGACGTGCATACTTCTTACAAGCCTCAGTGTAGATTAGACGATCAAGGGACTTATACTCCTGTATCTTCTTTTCCTTCTTATAAGCCGGGCAATCTGGTGAACATGGAGAATGATTGCCATGACAGTTAACACACACACACACACACACACACACACACACACACACACACACACACACAGGAGGGGGAACACAGGAACTCCCCTCATGAAGTGGATGTCCACAGTCACCACAGAGAGGGGCCTGCGAACAGCGGGAAGACCTGTGTCCAAAACGCAAGCACTTAAAACATCTCATACGTGGTGGGATGTACGACTTTAAATCACATTGATAAACCATAATCCTGACCTTCTCGCGGAGAGTATCCCCTTCAAAGGCCAGGATAAAGGCACCTGTATCCATGCGATTGTCCTTCAGACTCTTCTGAACACGCCAAACAAAGTGAACACCCCACCGTCCTAGATTGTCCCTAAGTTCTTCATCAGTTTGAATGATGAGGTTCCTGTAAAAAATTACACCTTGAACCATATTCAAAGACTGATGGGGGGGGGGGGGGGGGGGGGTAAAGGACATAGGAATTGTGCCAAGATGGTCACAGGCACGAAGGGCTGCAGACTGGGCAGATGAAGCAGTTTTGATCAAGATCAAACCCGACCGCATCTTGCTCAGAGAGTCCACTTCACCAAACTTGTCTTCAATGTCTTCCACAAAAAATAAAGGTTTGGTATTGGTGAAAGTATATCATCAGTCCTGGTGCAAACCAGATAGCAGGGGAAAGGTTTTGCCCTTGGCCGACTAGCCTGGCCCCCCTCCCAGGGGGTAGACATGGAAGGGAAGGCCGAAGAAGCAGCACTAAAAGAATCAGTTCCACTCAAAGAGACGGCCGTAGAAGAACGGCCAGAGTTCTGAACCCGTACAAGTTTCATTTGCGTAGCTTCTGCCCTGATACAACTCACTCTGATCAGGGGCTCTCCCCACGGGCACCACCCAACCACAGCAACGGCCGTCTGGCACGGCGGTCATTGCTAGAAGTTCCATTGCTCCAGGGTGACAAGCAACCACTCCTAGGCTTACATGAGGTGGTCACACCTCAGGTATCAGAAGTGTGATCCCTGTGTTTTCAGGGGGGCTCAACCAAAAGGGTACATAGCGACTCCACCACACAGGCCGGCTATGTACCCTAGCATCAGACAACGATGTGAGGGAAAAGATGGAATGAACTAGAACGGCACACGCCGGAGACACTAGGTAAGGTGCTCTTTCCCAAATGGCTCACACTACGGAATAGAAATTTCGTAATGGAGGTCAAACCCCAGAGGGGAACCAGAGAATGACAAAAGGATGAGGTAATTACTCAACAAAACCAAATTGCAAAGCCAACATAACCAGGAGGATAGCGGGGCTAACATAAACAAGGACACCAAGAGAGGGAGAGGAGAGAGCGGAGGGGAAGGAGCAAGGACAGGAAAGGAGAGGAAGGCAAAGGAAATGCAGCCTGGGAAAGAAGGAAGGCTGCAATAGCTCGAGGCCCCGTGCTTGCCACACATGTCCTCACGAAAGGACCGTGAGCCCCCAGGGGAGCAGAAAGTATTGGGTTGGTGCACAAGTCCACAGCATTTTTCCATAAGTTTAATAAACAAAACAGATACACATAACAGAAACTTTTGTCATCAATAACATATTCTCCTTCACTAGTTACAACAATCTGCCAATGCAACTATAGAAATCACGTGGTTTTGAGGTGAAGAACTTGTCAAGCCACGTTCGGAGTCCATTTTCATCAGGAAAGAAAGTCCCTTCAAGGTTATTCGATAGATAGCAGGAAAGATGAACATTGAGGGCACAAGTTCAGGTAAATAATGTGGGTGTGGAATGACTTCTCAACGCAACTCCTGTCAGTCTAGTAGAATGCGGACAGAGGTTAGCATTGAATAGCATCACTTTAGGCAGTCTTCCTGATTGTTCTCAGATGTTGACAATATATGTCACCCGTGATGGTTACATATCGGGGAAGCAACATGTGGTACACCACACCATCACTGTGCTACCAGATACTTAACATTATCTTTTGTGGACACATGCAGGTCTTTGTAGGGGGAGTAGCTGCTTCATCTGGGCTCACTGATTCCTTTCTTTTCCTTATGCTAGCACAAAAATAACATTTCTCATCACCAGTAACAATACAGGATGTGAATGGTTGGTGTTTGTTAGGGCACAAAAACTAGGGTCGTACACGCTCATGTCGAAACTATAGAAAATGAAGACAGAGAGAAGAGGTAAATACGACTACACGTTAATACCAACCAAAGGAAGAGAAGACAGCTAAAGACAGGGACATGCGGAAATACATGTCTCTAAAATACACCATAGAGAAACAGAGGTCTTTAACTGAAAATTAAATTTCTTCGCCATATTGCTACAATGGATAAAAAGTAAAACGTGGTTGACAGCCCGCGTGTCATTCGCTAAAATGGCAGATAACGCAGACAGCAAACACAAACGAGAAAGTAAGTGGTTAAAAAGAGGGCATTCAGTCAGGAAATGGTGGACCATCAAAGGTTGAGTGCAATGAGCACAAAGTGGTGGGGTAGGGTTTGTGTTGTTCATGAGCCAGCTGATGAACAGGCAGAGGTGCACTTATCTCCACCAGCCGATTTTTGTGATTTTGGGTTAGAGCATGCTGTACCCATATACCTGATTTTTTAACTTTTCCCATTGCATGCAAATGTTGCACGATGGCGACTGGTCACAGTTCATCACATACGACAGATCTAAAGTGCTCTGATGTTGATCAATGTGGATTAATGCATTTAAATGATCTTCATCAAACCCCAAATTCATCCTAAATGTGGAGAGTCACTAACGTCAAAAAAAACCTTAAAACAAGCAAACCATCTTCTTGCCATGCTCTGTCCAACGACATAATCCCCATACATGGCACAAATGTTTCTGGCTTCCTTGCTGCTGATGCCCCTCTACAGAACTCAAATGGAAGACTATGTCTGAATATTCCAGTTTCTTCACTTGTCACTCCATTTTCTAGTGTCCACAGCTCTGCTCACTATCTTCCCATGACAAAATATAAATTCTCAAATAGCAACAGTGAACAACAAATAAATTGCAATTGCTAAATTAATCCATAGCAATCTGAATACCCACATGAAAAAAATGCTTCAATCTTACATACCAACCTAATTCAGTTCAGTAAAATTATGACTTATGACACATTTGTTGGCTTGGCTAAACTCTCAAGCAAACCAATCGACCAAACCTAGGCCTCTTTCTACTCTGCACATCTGTCACCACAATATTTAACAAAAATAGCTTCTTGTCCCAACATTCCCTGCCTCCACGAACTCTCAAACTATCATCTTCCAACCCCCTAGATCTTGGGCTACACAAATTTGAGTGTCACCACCACGTCATAAAAGAAACCTATACAACATGATCTAAGCAACCACCCACATGAAATGATCAACATATTACAACAAAACATAACAGACATGTACAACTGGGAAAAAAACCAACCACCACCAATATAACATACAATGTCACACTTCAGAAAATATACCAATGGCTTGCATTGTTCACTAGACCCAAAGAAGCATATGTTATTACTATTCAGGCTCCAATTCAGTAAATTTGAATTTGTTACAATTGCTGGGAGATGAAATAATTAAAGAAAAAGTTTTGGAAAGCTTATTATTACGAATTCCATATCTCATGGTCTGAGATGCATGTCTGACATTGTACTTAGTAGTGGTGAGCAAAGTGTATATGTTCACATTGTTTGGATTGGAGCTAAAATATGGTCAGACAAATAATTTACCTCTACTCATTGTGAACGGGAATAATGAAACTGTAAGGTCAAAAGAGGCATTTTCATCTTAAGAAGGGTGTTAAGGCAGTTGTATATTGAAGAATTAACAAAGCTAGGGAAATAAAATTTCAGAAGAGGAATAAAGTTCATGCGGAACATATCACTACTACGGTGGTTCACAAAAGACAATAAATAATTCGGGCCAAATGAAAGGCATACGTAGAACATCTGCAGAGAGGAACAACTTAAAAAAAAAAAAGAGTAAGGGCTTGCTTCAATTAAAAGTTTGTGATGACACAGTACCAGAAACAGCAAAAAAAATTTCTGTTATAGAAAGCGTAATTTACATGTTATGGGGGGAAAAAAAAAGGCAGTTCGGCACAGGGGAAGAAAGTTTTCATCAACAGAATGAGTTCTACTGGTACCATATACTGATATGGAAATAAGGAACAATTTCTGAAGTTGGTACATCTGGAGCATAGCATTATGTGGAGGTGAAATATCAAATCGCTGAAAATCTAATGAACAAACCTGAAGCAACATGTTATCAATGAATGTTGAAAATTAAGTGGACAAATAACCTATAAAGTAAAGTTCTTAATACAATGAGTGACAAAAGTAGTTCACAGAAAACCCTTACAGTAAGAAACGGCAGGTTGGTGGGACATCTGCTATAGCATTCAAAAAAAGTTAATTTCGCATTAGAAGAAGCCGTAGAGCAGTGGTATGAGCAACCAAAGACAAATATTCTAAACAGGTGACAGAGAGCGATTGATATAATAGTGAGGTAGATATGAAAAAAAAAATCTGCATCTGATAGGTAAAGATATAAAACAGTATCAAACAAGAATAAAGACAGATTACAATAATATGGGACAGGGGGCACAAATGTAATGATGCTTGAATTATCCTCTATACAACCTGTTTCAGCTTAAATAGTGAGAAGACCTATTGGGGGGGGGGGGGGGGGGGGGGGAGATGATGCTATATCAAGGCACATAGCCATTTGGATCTAGTACTCATTCTGTGACTTGCACAGGTTAGTTGGTTGATTTGCAGAAGGGGACCAAACAGTGAGGTCATCGGTCCCATTAGGTTAGGGAAGGAAGTCGGCCGTGCCCTTCCAAAGAAACCATCCCGGCCTTTGCTGAAGCTATTTCAGAAAATCATGGAAAACCTAAATCAGGATGGCCATAAGTGGGTTTGAACTGTCGTCCTCCCGAATGCAAATCCAGAGTGCTAACCACTGCGCCACTTCGCTCTGTACTTCCACAGGTATACCTAGGTGACACTTAAGAGAACATGCAGTTCACAGTGCTCTGTAGCATCAAAATTTTATTGATCCTGTTTAATAAACTACTGTCACTGTTGATGAAAGTACAATCTGAGAGCAGTATCAAGACTGAACAATCAGAGCAGAATCAAGACTGGCAAAGAAGCTCACCACTTATAAACCCACCATCAGTTTCTCCCCTCCACTCTGAGGACATCAAGGTATATTAACAAAACACTAGGCATGCTTGAAAATATATTTACCAACATCCTACATATCAGAAAATAAACACTACAGGCAACAGCTGTTACACATTGCCTAACGCACACTTTCTAACTTCAAATGTTATACACAGAAACCAACTATACAGGCCAACAGATAATCTGGCTTATGGATAATATGTCCAGAGTTTAAATGTGCCATGAAAGGAAAATATTTATTGGCAATCACAATATGAGTAGGCTATATTTATATACTGATGTGGAAACAGTTTGATTTCACTGTATGTGTTTAGAGAAGAATATCAATTACCTACCCTATATTTATTCAAAGCTATTTCCATAATTACCTTGCCACATCAAATATAACTGTAAAGACAAACAAAATCTGCACCAATGTCTTCACACCTTTAGGCCTACTACAGTTTTGTGCTGTTGTTGCCTCATTTTTACAAAAGGAACAGAGGCATTTTAGTACTGGTACTCCAAACAAGCAATACTGGGAGGAAATACTGGAAATTGTGTGTGTGCGCGCGCGTGCGGTTTTTTTTTTTTTTTTTTTTTTTTTTTAATGAAAAAAAAAGCTATTAAGTAGGAATAACATATCACCGTGTGCTAGGTCAATAGCACTTACTGTAGAGCAAATGCTTTCTCTCTTACACAAATTATTTACCGCAATGTGTCAATAATGATGCAATATATCTTTAGCTTGGCCAATTAGCAATAAGCAAAACGATGATTAAAACCGTGAATCTAAAAATGTAAGAGCAAAATAAACACATGAAATGGATTTCGGTGATTGGATGTCGTCTGCAAGCAAGGTGGTATGGTTTCTGTTAACCTGTCGGTATTTGTTGTGGGGGAAAAAAAATAGCAATTTATTTCTTCAAGGATTATTTTACAGCGGTGCAAGATTTGTCATCATAATATGAGGAACAGCATTAATACATATAAATACAAATGTCAACATATACATGCGTTGTAAGGGGCATTAGACAAATGTCATGTTACCACAACACGTATATTACGACGTAGAAGAAATGGTAAAGATAACGATACAGAATGTACCATAATTTAGCACCATTAACTTACGGCGCTTTTGCAATCAGAAAGCAAACTGTCATAAAACATTATGAAATAATTCAGACACATGAATCATAATCACTAAACAGTACTAACCACAACTTATCCATGTTCTGCATTTAAATTTTATGAATACAAAGACTTCTACAGCAATACGCAAAACAAAACAGTCACAACTCAAGCACTGCCCACGACGATTTATTTCTCGTGTTTGAAGCAAAACACGATTGCCAATTTAAAACGAAACCGTATATGCGACGAATTTGTATCATCAAATGAATGGAGTAAACGATATATTAAAGCAGTAACACAATCAACATTTCAGTCATTTGAAAGTTAGGAAAATTAGCAAATAAGGAGAAAAATCAACAACTAAATATCGGAGTCAATACGAAAGCGGCAGGGAACGACTCCCGTATACTAGAACTTACGGTTCAGTTTTAGTTGACATATTTCCAGACACGTCTGACAGGGCACTTACAATATTTTAGAACCAAATGTTCACTTCAAATACTAAACGCAAAACGCTAGTTGCTTGGTACACTAATAGTAATGTTGGCAATATGTTAACGCGCATCAAGCATTTATTTTCAGAGTTTGGTTTTCTAGTTTTACGATTATTTTAGTGAATTATTCTTTACTTCACAATAGGCCGCAAAACGTCTGGCGACCCTAGCCTATTGGCTTTGTGTAACTCTTATTCTCAATAAATGGTGACAAAAAAATTGAAAAAAAAACATAAACAAAGGGTACACGAAATTCAAGCTACGAAGATGTGACTGTCGGAACAAGTGAGCCTGACTGGAACATTTATTCATTTCATCATTGGATAGGTCTTTCCTTTGTCTGTACTCTGTAGTTAAGATGCCGAAAGTGCGGTATCAGTAACCCATAGTAATCTATTATATTACAAAAGGCGACGTTTATCGCTAAACAGCTGCTGCATGTGTTCTGAAACATACACGTTCTTCAATCATTTGAATCCACTCCTGGTTACTGACCGTCTCTTAAAATTACGGCCTTAAAAATATGAAAACGTGTTGCCCCTGCATCTTTTCTAAAGTCAGCTGTCTACTTCCAATAACGCTTCGCATCAGTGTTTTATATGTTGGAATGTAGCAAAGGTCTTTGTGGTCCATATAGGCCTACATTACCACTAATTTCCAATGGACGCGTGCCCAACTGCCCCTTACATTCCATTTCCATGTGTTATCAGCATCAGATAGAAGACTGCTTTTATGCAGATCCAACAGTGGTCTTGCCTTCTAAAAGTCTAATCTTACTAGCATAACTAATGCGTCCTATATACATCCCACACAGCTTACTCCATTCAAGTCATTGTCTCCCTCTATAATTTTAACCCTCAACTCATCCTCTGTTGGAATGTTCAGTTGGCAGACGAGAAGATTTGCAGAACACGTAAAGTCTTATAGGAAAGTATATTGTCAGGTCATTGTGAAGCAAAGCTTCTTAGAAATGGTAATATAATAAGAATGTCTGGTAACAAATCAAAATATGTATGGGATATTGTAAAACGTGAAACAGGGAAGATACATGAAGAGCAGGAAACTATTCTTACAAATTATGATGATATCAAATTTGGCAAAGACGCCCTGCTAAATTAAATAAAAGATTACTTTATATAAATGCTTTCCAAACACTTAGCTTAAATTTCACTTATCAGGATCTATTTGGGGTTTGCATACAGCATGAGGTTTGTTCCAACTAACGAGCAGGAAGCAGTAAAGGCCTCCACTGCGAAATGTTACCTTGTGTATATGATTTTTCAGTGTCACTTGTAATCCAGACTGCTACACAAATTTCAAAGCTCTTGATTCACAGTGTTAATTTTATCATCCACTGAGTGTATGTTCCTTGAAAGAAAAAAAATATCAAAGACAATACCATTATTCAAGTGTGGAAATACGCATAAAGTTGAAAACTCCTCTTGGTATTCTCTAAAGTAGTAGAGCGATTAATGAAACAAAGAATCACCAAGTACTTAAATGGCCACATCCTGCTGAATGGCAATTGAAAATCAGAGTGGCTTTCAAATGATAAATGATTACACCGATGAAATTGTTAGTAATTTGGATAACAACAATGGTGCTGTCAGAGTTAATATAGATCTCTCTAAAGCTTTTGATATGGTTAATCATAAATTCTTTTAAATTAGTTGGATGCAATGGGAAAAAAGAAATAAAAAATTGGGCTCAAATAATATGTGCAAAATAAGTTACATGTTGTGGAGCTCACATCAACTCATGCTACTGATAAAATTGGAATAGTATCTGATGCAAGGAAATAGGTGTACCCCAGGGTAGTGTGTTAGGCCACCTTCTGTTCCTCATTTATGTAACTGATACACATCTGAAACATTGCCACCAAGATCATGTTGTTTGCAGATGACACTATTGTAGTAACGAGTGATGTTAAGGAATCTCTGTCCGCAGCTATTGATAAAAGTCCTTAATTCATGCATTGCAAACAATCTGACACCAAACATAAGAAAAACAGACTATATACAATTTGTGAGTATGGGTAAATTCAAAAAGATCTATATTTGGTACTGGGTGGAAATAAGTAGAAGGGGTACAGTGCATGTTGCTTTTAGGAATGAATGTTGACCAAGACTTAAATGGGAAAGACCATGTAACTAATATTTCCCAGAAATTCAGTTATGCATGTTTTGCTTTGAGAATTATTTCTAAAGTTTGCTCCCCAGATGGTGCTAGAATGGCTTATTTTAATTACTTCCAGTCCCTTGTAGCTATTGGAATAGATTTCTGGGGTAAAATTAATACTTGATTAAATGAAATTTCTGCATTACAGAAAAGAGTTATTTGAATCTTGTCATATATGGTAGCTTGGCTATGGCTCACTGCAAGCCCTTATTTAAAAAGTTGTTTTTGCTTAATATTCCCTTCATGTACAAATGCAAATGTGTGTTGATGAGAGGAGTTAGCCTTGGTGACCTGCTAACCCATTCTGATTACCACCATTATAATACTCACAACTGTGCATCCATCCATATAGAACAAGTTAGAACAACCCACACTCCAAGACATGTGAGGCTCTTTGATACAATTCTTTACAATGTCCTTCCAACATACATAAAGAGGCTGGAGATGGAAGAGGCTTCCAGATAACGAGTTAAAATCATTTCTGGTTGAGAAGTATTTCTACAATGTAAATGAATATGTTAGCTCATGGGACTACTGGGCCTTCATTCATATTCATTGTTCAGTTATTTTGACTGTTAACTGATGTACCATTGGTGATATGTTTGTCTTTGCAAAGAATGTTTCTGCTGTAGGTTTTCTGTTTCAGATGCTGTGTGACACACCTCTGCCGAGAAAGGATCTGGTGCCAACCTAATTGTGATGATTATGGCAGTGCTGTATAATGTGCTCTTGTGTTTTATTTTTCAAGGTGTGTTTTAAATCAAATTTTCATGTTATACCTGCATTATTTATTGACTTATTATGCATTTTGTACTTTTCTGCAGTGTGGTGTAATTTATTCATGTGTCTTTGCACCTCTTTGGTAGTGTTTTTCTTTTTCATTTATTTACGTATTGTGCATGTTATACTCACAATGTAGATGTATTTTGTGATTCCCCTTCCAATCATTTACTGAGTGAGGTGGTTACTCCAGTCCTTATGTACTGGTCTCACATTCACGAGGGCTGGGGTTTATTCCCCATTTGACCAGCCTGACTTGGGTTTTCTGCGATTCCCCCTTGTCACGAACATGAATGCTGGTGTGGTTCCTTTTATTAGGCTGCTCTATCCTCACCTTATCCTATCCTATTTTGTTAATGTTTTATTTGTATATATTATTCCTGTATGTTTCTGACATGTCCAATACTATTGTACCAAATGGTCAATGGATGAATAAATAAACTATCCATTGACAACTAATGTATCAGTTGAGTACCTCTCAATTAGTTACTTGATCTATTCAGTTAGTCTTCAATGTTCTTCTGTGACATCTTATTTCAAAAGCTTCTGTTCTCCTCTTGCCCACACTATTTATTGTCTAATTTTTATCAGTTATTTTGCTTTCCAAATAACAAAACTCTATTACTTTTATTAGCATCTCATTTCCTACTCTGAGTCCTTTGCCACAACTGATTTAACTTGGCTACACTCAATCACCCTCATGCTATGTTTGTTGATGTTCAGTCTGTAACTTATTTTCAAGACACTTATCCACTCAGTTCACCTGATCTTGCAATTCCTTTGCTTTATCTGCAAGAATCATAATCTCATCGACAAAACTGAAAGTTTTTATTCCTTCTCCCTAGGCTTGAATGCATTTCTCAGATTTCTTCATAGATTCCTTTACAACTTCCTCATTGTACAGATTGAATAATATGCAGGATAGACTACAATCCTGTCTCACTACCTTCTCAATTACTGGCTCCTTTTCATGCCCTTTGTTTATTGGGACCTCATCTGGTCTGTACTAGTTGTAGGTCTTTTGTTCCGTGTATTTTATTCCTGATTGCCCTAGAACTCCAAAGAGTCTATTCCAGGAAACATTGCCAAAAGCTCCGTCTAGATCTAAAAATATTATAATTGAACCTACAGCTTTCTTAAATCTATCTTCTAAAATAAATCATTGTGTTAGCACTACTTTAACTGTTTCTTCATCTCTCCAGAATTGAAAGCGATTTTAGTTCATGTTGGCTTTTACCAGGTATCCCAGTCTCTTATATATAACTCATTTTGCAGCTATAACTTATAACCCGCCCCCCCCCCCCCCCCTCCCCCCCCCCCCCCCCATGAACTATGGACCTTGCCGTTGGTGGGGAGGCTTGCGTGCCTCAGCGATACAGATAGCTGTACCATAGGTGCAACCACAACGGAGAGGTACCTGTTGAGAGGTAAGACAAATGTGTGGTTCCTGAAGAGGGGCAGCAGCGTTTTCAATAGTTGCAGGGGCAACAGTCCCGATTACTGACTGATCTGGCCTTGCAACATTAACCAAAACAGCCTAGCTGTGCTGGTACTGCAAACGGCTGAAAGCAAGGGGGAACTACAGCCATAATTTTTCCCGAGGACATGCAGCTTTACTGTATGGTTAAATGATGATGGTGTCCTATTGGGTAAAATATTCCAAAGGTAAAATAGTCCCCCATTCAGATCTCCAGGTGGGGACTAGTCAAAAGGATGTCGTTATCAGCAGAAAGAAAACTGGCGTTCTACGAATTGGAGTGTGGAACATCAGATCCCTTTCAGGCAGGTAGGTTAGAAAATTTAAAAAGGGAAATTGATAGGTTAAAGTTAGATGTAGTGGGAATTAGTGAAGTTTGGTGGCAGGAGGAACAAGACTTCTGGTCAGGTGAATACAGGGTTATAAATACAAAATCAAATAGGGGCAATGCAGGAGCAGGTTTAATAATGAGTAAAAAAAATAAGAGTGCAGGTAAGCTACTATGAACAGCATAGTGAACACATTATTGTAGCCCACACCTACCACAGTAGTATAAGTTTATATGCCAACTAGTTCCACAGATGATGAAGAGACTGAAGAAATGTGTGGTGAGATAAAAGAAATTGTTTAGATATTGAAGGGAGATGAAAATTTAATAGTCATGGGGGACTGGAATTCGATAGTAGGAAAAGGAAGAGAAGGATAGATAGTAGGTAAGTATGGAATGGGAGTAAGGAATGAAAGAGGAAGCCACCTGGTATAATTTTGCACAGAGAATAACTTAATCGTAGCTAACACCTGGTTTAAGAATTATGAAAGAAGGCCTGGATATGCTGGAAGGTTTCAGATAGATTATATAATGGGAAGACAGAGATTTAGGAACCAGGTTTTAAATTGTAAGACATTTCCAGCGGCAGATGTGGACTCTGACCACAATCTATTGCTTATGAACTGTAGATTAAAACAAGAAACTGCAAAAAGGTGGAAATTTTAAGAGATGGGATGTGGATAAACTGAAAGAACCATAGGTTGTAGAGAGTTTCAGAGAGAGCATTGGGGAACAATTGACAAGAATGGGGGAAAGAAATACAGTAGAAGAGTAATGGGTGGCTTTGAGAAATGAAATAGTGAAGGCAGCAGAGGATCCAGTAGGTAAAACGACAAGGGCTCTTAGAAATCCTTGGGTAACAGAAGAGATATTGAATTTAATTGATGAAAGGAGAAAATATAAAAATGCAGTAAGTGAAGCAGGCAAAAAGGAGTGCAAACGTCTCAGAAACGAGATTGACAGGAAGTGTAAAATGGCTAAGCATGGAAGGCCAGAGGACAAATGTAAGAATGTGGAGGCAGATATCACTAGGGGTAAGACAGATACTGCCTACAGGAAAATTAAAGAGACCTTTGGAGAAAAGAGAACCACTTGTATGAATATCAAGAGCTCAGACGGAAAACCAGTTATAAGCAAAGAAGGGAAAGCACAAACGTGGAAGGAGTATATGGAGGGTCTATACAAGGGCGACGTACCTGAGGGCAATAGTATGGAAATGGAAGAGGATGTAGATGAAGATGAAATGGGAGATATTATACTGCATGAAGGCATAGCACTGAAAGACCTAAGCCAAAACAAGGCCCCAGGAGTAGACAACATTCCATTAGAACTACTGATAGCTTTGGGAGAGCCAGCCCTGGCAAAACTCTACACCATCTGGTGAGCAAGACGTATGAGACAGGCGAAATATCCTCAGACTTCTAGAAGAATATAATAATTCCAATCCCAAAGAAAGAAGGTGTTGACGGATGTGAAAATTAACGAACTATCAGTTTAATAAGTCACGGCTGCAAAATACGAGCACGAGTTCTTTACAGATGAATGGAAAAACTGGTAGATGCTGACCTCGGGGAGTATCAGTTTGGATTCCGTAGAAATGTTGAAACACATCAGGCAATACTGACCCTATGACTTATCTTAGGAGATAGATTAAGGAAAGGCAAACCTATGTTTCTAGCATTTGTAGACTTAGAGAAAGCTTTTGGCAATGTTGATGGGAATACTCTCTTTCAAATTCTGAAGGTGGCAAGGATAAAATACAGGCAGCAAAAGGCTATTTACAATTTGTAGAGAAACCAGATGGCAGTTATACAAGTCGAAGAGCATGAAAGGGAAGCAGTGGTTGGGAAAGGAGTGAGACAGAGATTTAGCCTATCCCCAATGTTATTCAATCTGTATATTGAGCAAGCAGTAAAGGAAAAAAAAGAAAAATTTGGAGTAGGAATCAAAATCCATGGAGAAGAAATAAAAACTTTGAGGTTTGCTGATAACATTGTAAGTCTGTCAGAGACAGCGAAGGACTTGAAAGAGCAGTTGAACGGAATGGACAGTGTCTTGACAGGAGGATATAAGATGAACATCAACAAAAGAAAAATGAGGATAATGGAATGTGGTTGAATTAAATCAGGTGATCCTGAGGAAATTAGATTAGCAAATGAGACACTTAAAGTAGTAAATGAGTTTTGCTATTTGGGGAGCAAAATAACTGATGATGATCGAAGTAGAGAGGATATAAAATGTAGACTAACAATGGCAAGGAAAGTGTTTCTGAAGAAGAGAAATTTGCTAACATCGAGTATAGATTTAAGTGTCAGGAAGTCTTTCCTCAAAGTGTTTGTATGGAGTGTAGCTATGTATGGATGTGAAACATGGACAATAAATAGTTTAGACAAGAAGAGAAGCTTTTGAAATATGGTGCTACAGAAGAATGTTGAAGATTAGATGGGTAGATAATGTAACTAATGAAGAGGTACTGAATAGAACTGGAGAGAAGAGGAATTTTTGGCACAACCTGTCTGGGAGAAGGGATCGGTTGGTAGGACATGTTCTGAGACATCAACGGATCACCAGTTTAGTATTGCAGGGCAGTGTGGAGGTAAAAACCATAGAGGAAGACCAAGAGATGAATACACTAGACAGTTTGAGATGGATGTAGGGTGCAGTAGTTACTTGGAGATGAAGAAGCTCGCACAGGATAGAGTAGCATGGAGAGCTGCATCAAATCAGTCTCGGGACTGAAGATCACAACAACAGCAACAACTTATTGAACTAATAGTTCAGTAACACATCATCATCTGTCTGCATTAGTATTGGGATTAATTACTACCTTCCCGAAATCTGAGGTTACTTCATCTTTTTCATATATTCTGGATGCATGTAGAACAATGGACGGGTGGTAGGGACAGAGCATCGAGTGACATTATACTGAGTGCACTATCCGAAAATTACCTCGAGCAATTAAACAGAGAACCGACTCGTGGAGATAACATCTTGGACCTACTGATAACAAACAGACCCGAACGTTTCGACTCTGTATGTACAGAACAGGGAATCAGTGATCATAAGGCCGTTGCAGCATCCCTGAATATGGAAGTTAATAGGAATATAAAAAAAGGGAGGAAGGTTTATCTGTTTAGCAAGAGTAATAGAAGATAGATTTCAGACTACCTAACAGATCAAAACGAAAATTTCTGTTCCGACACTGACAATGTTGAGTGTTTATGGAAAAAGTTCAAGGCAATCGTAAAATGCGTTTTAGACAGGTACGTGCCGAGTAAAACTGTGAGGGATGGGAAAAACCCACCGTGGTACAACAACAAAATTAGGAAACTACTGCGAAAGCAAAGAGAGCTCCACTCCAAGTTTAAACGCAGCCAAAACCTCTCAGACAAACAGAAGCTAAACGATGTCAAAGTTAGCGTAAGGAGGGCTATGCGTGAAGCGTTCATTGAATTCGAAAGTAAAATTCTATGTACCGACTTGACAGAAAATCCTAGGAAGTTCTGGTCTTACGTTAAATCAGTATGTGGCTCGAAACAGCATATCCAGACACTCCGGGATGATGATGGCATTGAAACAGAGGATGACACGCGTAAAGCTGAAATACTAAACACCTTTTTCCAAAGCTGTTTCACAGAGGAAGACCGCACTGCAGTTCCTTCTCTAAATCCTCGCACAAACGAAAAAATGGCTGACATCGAAATAAGTGTCCAAGGAATAGAAAAGCAACTGGAATCACTCAATAGAGGAAAGTCCACTGGACCTGACGGGATACCAATTCGATTCTACACAGAGTACGCGAAAGAACTTGCCCCCCTTCTAACAGCCGTGTACCGCAAGTCTCTAGAGGAACGGAGGGTTCCAAATGATTGGAAAAGAGCACAGATAGTCCAAGTCTTCAAGAAGGGTCGTCGAGCAGATGCGCAAAACTATAGACCTATATCTCTTACGTCGATCTCTTGTAGAATTTTAGAACATGTTTTTTGCTCGCGTATCATGTCATTTCTGGAAACCCAGAATCTACTATGTAGGAATCAACATGGATTCCGGAAACAGCGATCGTGTGAGACCCAACTCGCCTTATTTGTTCATGAGACCCAGAAAATATTAGATACAGGCTCCCAGGTAGATGCTATTTTTCTTGACTTCCGGAAGGCGTTCGATACAGTTCCGCACTGTCGCCTGATAAACAAAGTAAGAGCCTACAGAATATCAGACCAGCTGTGTGGCTGGATTGAAGAGTTTTTAGCAAACAGAACACAGCATGTTGTTATCAATGGAGAGACGTCTACAGACGTTAAAGTAACCTCTGGCGTGCCACAGGGGAGTGTTATGGGACCATTGCTTTTCACAATATATATAAATAACTTAGTAGATAGTGTCGGAAGTTCCATGCGGCTTTTCGCGGATGATGCTGTAGTATACAGAGAAGTTGCTGCATTAGAAAATTGTAGCGAAATACAGGAAGATCTGCAGCGGATAGGCACTTGGTGCAGGGAGTGGCAACTGACCCTTAACATAGACAAATGTAATGTATTGCGAATACATAGAAAGAAGGATCCATTATTGTATGATTATATGATAGCGGAACAAACACTGGTAGCAGTTACTTCTGTAAAATATCTGGGAGTATGCGTACGGAACGATTTGAAGTGGAATGATCATATAAAATTAATTGTTGGTAAGGCGGGTACCAGGTTGAGATTCATTGGGAGAGTGCTTAGAAAATGTAGTCCATCAACAAAGGAGGTGGCTTACAAAACACTCGTTCGACCTATACTTGAGTATTGCTCATCAGTGTGGGATCCGTACCAGGTCGGGTTGACGGAGGAGATAGAGAAGATCCAAAGAAGAGCGGCGCGTTTCGTCACCGGGTTATTTGGTAACCGTGATAGCGTTACGGAGATGTTTAATAAACTCAAGTGGCAGACTCTGCAAGAGAGGCGCTCTGCATCGCGGTGTAGCTTGCTCGCCAGGTTTCGAGAGGGTGCGTTTCTGGATGAGGTATTGAATAAATTGCTTCCCCCTACTTATACCTCCCGAGGAGATCACGAATGTAAAATTAGAGAGATTAGAGCGCGCACGGAGGCTTTCAGACAGTCGTTCTTCCCGCGAACCATACGCGACTGGAACAGGAAAGGGAGGTAATGACAGTGGCACGTAAAGTGCCCTCCGCCACACACCGTTGGGTGGCTTGCGGAGTATCAATGTAGATGTAGATGTAGAACAATGACATCATGGATGGCTCCCTCAAGGATCTTAATAATTATGAAGAAATGTTGCCTGCTCCCATGCCTTGATATATGTCCTTCAGTATCAATTTCAGCTCAAAGAATGCCACCTCTCATCTCTTATTAATCCATTTCCCCTGTCTTTTCCATTTTATTGGCTTCAAGTTTCTATCTTTTACACAGCCATTTCACTTATTCCTTCCATTTTCCAGCTTTCTTTTCCTTGTTTAGTAGTGGCTTACCACCTTCCTTCTTGATGTTCATACAGCTGATTCTCTTTCTCTAAAGGTTTCTTTGTAATTCCTGTAAGTAGCATCCTCCTTTCATACTGTCATGCATGCTTCTATGGATGTAATTCTTTCCCTATGTATTCATACTTTGACATTTTCCACTTTCTTTGAATCCTGATTCTTTTCTACTGGCTGGTTTCATGCAGTGTGCCATTATTTGCTCTCTTATGCTACTCTCTTCAGCTTAGTAGCACTTAACTCTTCATCCTCAATCATCTATTGTAGTTTTTAAATCTTCAGTGTTTCCCTCTGTGGCTCCTTCTAGTACCATAAACGTTATTCACTGATGTCTTAACACATGCCGGATATTTGTGTCCTTTGTTCTAGTTAATGTTTACCACATGTTCAATTTCTTACCTATTATGTGGAAAACTTCCATTTTGTTTCCAATACACTTCTTTGACTCCATATATCAGACACTTTGATTCTCTTCTCTTTTAGTTGTTTCACAGTCCATGAGCCACTTGTGTTCCAAATGTGTGTTCCCTGAGGTTTCTTCCTCAAATTAAGGCCTATGTTTGATATTAGTAAATTTATTTTGGCAAGGAATCTTCTCTCTGTCTGTGCTAGTCTGATCCTTTTGTCCTTCATGCTTCATTTGTGCTTCCTCAATGCAGGAAAAGCAATGCATTGCTATACAGATCATCCACAGGCATTAACTTGCCACTTTAGTCTTCTACATTAACTGATACTGCCCTTTGGGAACTGTGGAGGATTGTCTCTCTAGTGACCATTTTCTCATTTGGATCCATCTGCCAACTGGATCTGCAACTGCCACCAAATCACCTAAATGGCCACTCACATCATGGAACAGGGAATGCTGTTTAGCCCTGAGGGTCAGACAAATGGTACTGTGGAGGTCCACTGTAAGCCATTTGTTAACAGTGTTACAGCCTTTCACATTGCCCAAGAAAAAGTTCAACCCATTATCAGAGTGAACAAGAAGCAAACATGACAAGGACTTTTATGAGGGCATGCTGAAAAGTAATGCCTCTGAATTTTAATGTGAAAACTCTTAAAACTATTTAAATAAAACAAATGTTATTAACATTCTACATCTTGATTCTTCATTTCTACATATTTGCAGCCCTCTGCCATTAGGGGGCTCTGAATTGTATCATGTAAAGTGTGCAGTGTAGTTATGCCGGTGCGTGAGAAACAGTACGCTAATCGAGTTTCAAATTTGAAGAGTTCATCCACACAATGAGCACCTCCTCCTTCAGCACAACGAAGTCAGACCACACATGAACACTGCAACATCAGCAACAATCCCCCTGCCTGATGCCTTGGGTTCACTGTCATCGATCATCTTCCACACAGTCCCGATTTTTATTTGTTTCTGAAACTCAAAGAACATCTTTGAGAATTTCACTTTGGTAGTGATAAAGTGGTGCAGGTGGAGGAGAGGTTGTGGCTCTGCCAACAAAGTCAGACATTCTATAGTGATGGTATCAAAAATCTGGCCTCTTGTTGGGAGAAATGAGTTCATTTTGAGGGTGACTTTGGTGAGAAACAAATATGTAGACATGAAGAATACAGATTTATTTATTTATTTATCTTACAGCTCGAAACATGTATTTAACATGCATGGGCAATGTTATAATAATTACATTCAGATTATTGATACACAATATAAATAGATTACATGCTACTAAGTAAAATATCATTTAAGTATATTTAATATAGCTTTCCTGAGGTCAAATCATGTCAGCACCATACTGTATGGGGACTTCAATACAAGCCATTTTTTTAACTCGTTTTTAAAAATTCTACCAGAAAGCTATTTCAGGTTGTTTGGCAGAGAATTATAAAATATTGCTCCCTTAATGAATGGGGTATTTGTTGTTAGATTCAATCGTCTGCTCGCCATATGAAAGTCTGATTTTTGTCTTGTATTGTAATCATGGATTTCCATATTCCTGTTTGTCACTTTTTTGTCTTTTTTCACTAATAATATTGATTGAAACATATATACTGCATAGATAGTCATAATATTAAACTTAATAAACAGGTTTTTACATGAAGTTCTGGGTCTTACTTTTGCCATAGTTCTTATTACTCTTTTCTGCAATACAAATACCCTTTTTATATTGTATTGGCTACACCCACCCCACAATACAATTCCATAAGATAGATGGGGATACACCAACCCAAAATACGCTATTTTTATTGCTTCGATATCTAAATATTGAACTAATCTCCTTAGTAAATACAGACTAGATGTTATTTTACCACGGACATGATCTATTTGCTGATTCCACGAAAGCCTGTCATCTATATATATCCCCAGAAATTTACATTCTGAACAGGTATTTTCCTGAATGTCCTCATTTAGAACAGTATTTTTATTTGAACTACTTGTCTTAAAATAAATTAAATTAGTTTTGTTAATATTGACCCTCAGGTTTTCTTTTTCAAAATGTGTTTGGGCTTTTTCAACAAAATTCTGTACCACTGAATTTAGGTCATCATTACTACGTGCCCAGCAAACCCCAGAGGTGTCATCAGCATACATAGTAATACGATGACTGGTGTATAATACTTTTGGGAAATCATTCACGTAGCAAATAAACAAGAAGGGGCCCAAGATAGAGCCTTGTGGCACACCAAAATTTATGTTCCTTAGCTTTGATCTTCTTTTTGCAATTACCTCTCCATTATCATATACAACTTCTGTGCATTGTTGTCTATCTTTAAGGTAAGATTCTATTAAAAGCAATAGTTTCCCACTGACACCATTATAAGCAAGTTTACTTAAAAGAGCGCCATGATGGACTCTGTCAAACGCTTTGGAAAGATCTAAAAACACTCCTGCCATTTCGTATCCCTCATTTATTTTCTCCATCAGACAGTGTACAAACTGTACTGCTGCAGATATGGTGCTCCGACCACTTCTAAAGCCATGTTGGAAATCTCCTATTAAGTTATTCATATTATAGTGCTCAATTAGGATTTCTAGCATTATTTTTTCAATTAATTTACCAAACACTGACGTTAAGGCAACTGGTCTGTAGTTCTGTGGTTGTTTTCTTTCCCCTTTTTTTATATAAAGGTTTAACTAAAGCAAGTTTCAGTTTCTTCGGAAACACACCTTCTTCAAGTACACAATTTATTAGATGGACTAACGGTCTGGCTAACTCACCCTTGCATTTTTTCAGTAGAAAAGGAGAGAATTCATCCCATCCAGCTGATCTTTTATTTTTTAGGTTGTCAATTAGCTCTGTTACGTCCTTGATGGTTACTGTAGGTAGCATACAAGAGTCCCTTTCCTTTTCCATATCATATTTAAACGGCCTCTCCTGTTTCATGCAAGTATCATTTTCAATAGCATCTGTAAAGTAATCATTAAATATATTGCTAACTATATAAGGATCAGAAAAATTATCATTATGTATACTTAACTCTATATTATTAATTTTAGTTTTTGAATCAGTGTTCCTCATATCATTAACTACTGCCCAGCACGACTTTGAGACACAGTCAGAATTTCGGATCTGTTTACTAATATGTTCTACTTTCCTTCTCCTTACTTCCTTGCGATACTCATATTTATATTTTTTATAATCCTCTTTACATGAATCAAGACTGGTTTCTCTGTGTAGCTTATACATATACTCCATTCCTTCTTTGAGTCTTTTCGTTTTTTCATCAAGTTTTACACGTTTGACTACTCGAGGTTTATTTTTATTTACATTCATCTTCTTTGCCGGGATAGTAATATCAATATGTCTAGTTAAAATTTTTACAAATACTTCCCATTTGCTGTCAACTCCCCCTTCTCTATAAACTGATTCCCAAGATTCTTGACCCAAAGTATTCTTTAGCATGGTGATGTTGTATTCAGAAAATAATCTTCTATTCTCAAATTTTTTGTTTTGTTTAAGTTTATTAAGACAACCAATCACTAATAATTGTCCTAGATGATCAGATATGTGCCCGTTTACAGTCTGTGCCGAAACAACATTTTCATAATTGGTCATCACATGATCTATGGAACTGCTGCTTGACTCAGTTATTCTAGTGGGCACATGACCAAGTAGATCTTTAATATCATAGGATCCTATGCAGTCTTGTAAATCTTTGCATTCCTGGCTGTTGCTTAGTGTGTTTATATTAAAGTCTCCTAACATTACAATATTTACTGTATTGCCACCCTTGCTTAGCTTCCCCAATACACTATCCAGTGGTTCGAGGAAAACCTCGAGATTACCAGAAGGGGCTCGATATATACCTAGCACAATAAGTGAGACGGATACAATGATTAACTTAATTATCACTGCTTCAAAGTCTTTCTCGATACAATAATCCTTAACCCATGATACTTTTTCTACAGAACTTATTAGGTTACATTTCCTTACGTAAGTAGCAACACCCCCTCCTTTATGTTCTGTTCTACAAAAAAACGATGTAAGATTATACTCCTGTAACTTATAATACTGAATATTATGGTTAGCTTTTTGATGCTCTGTAACCACGATTACATGTGGAGCTAGATCTGTAACTAAGGCCTCAAATACATCGATTTTGTTACCCAAGCCCTCAACATTATAATGTAAAAATGATACATTAGTACAATCAAGGTTAACATTATCACACAAATTGATAGTTTCTAAATTGGGAAAACTGAGGGACTTTTTTATCCTAAAAAATCAACAGTCTTGACACTGCAGTGAGGAATTATTTCGGTTTGCTTGCTCTGCAGGCATATATAATTATCACTTCCGTCTTTCGTGTGTATGACATCTGAGGTACAAGGTATCACATTTGAATTATCGCATTTTGTTTCCTCAATAGCTCTGTTGATGTCAGTTGCTAGAGTATTCTTGCCCAAACGATTAAGATGTAGTCCATGTACAGTAAAGCTGCTTCTTTGATAACTGTTAAGGTCCAGCAGTCTCACATTTTTTAACTTGGAGCAGAAATGTTTTAATTTTTTATTTGTAGATCGGATTTCTCGGTTCACACACGACCAGTCAGGCAGATCAAATCTCGCCGGAATATTTGACAAGATCACATTTGTATGGGACAACATCATTAACATAACAATCAACTTTTTAATAAATGAACTGGCCTCGTTGCAATAAACGTCGTTTGAACCTGCTATAATAACAACGACATCACTTTCTGTAAAATCGGTGCAGTCGTTGTTTACAGAGCTTGTTACATCAACAAACTTCGCCCCAGGTTTAATAACAGATGAAATGCGCACGTTTTCTGTGGTCGAGTTAGACATACAATCTGAAATATTGTGTGCATGACTATCTCCGTAAATTTTAACATTCTTTTTACACTGAAATTGAGCTTGTTTAACCTTAGGACCTTTTTTTGTAGTTTTGGTGACACTACTTGCATTTGCAGTTGCACTTTCACACGTGGTTTTCAATTCTTGTTGCTGTTTTGTTTTATGTATTTCACCCACATCAGACTGTTTTACATGTATTAATCTAGAATTTTCTTCTTTTAAACATAGTATTTCAGTTTTTAATGCCTGAATGTCATTTTGAAGTAATTTTATAATTTCATTTTTGGAGTCCACTATAGTTGCAAGATCGGCCGTTTCGTTACGTAAACAAGCGTGACACGTCCACGGAAAATCTTCACTGATGTATTTTAAGTTTATTTTCGCGCACTTTTCGTGTAACCAATAGTTGCACTTGACACACCAAATACCTTTCATAACTCGCTTTTCACATTCTTTACACGACGAACTGCTTATTTTTTGCCTTTTGGACGAGAGCACAGTGCCACTACACTTTTCTATCGGCACCATTAATAATTTTTGTTTTACTTAAAAGCTTTAAGAGTTTTCACATTAAAAATTTTGAGGCGTTACCTTTCAATATGCCCTCATACAATCTATTAACACTTTTAAACCATCAGTAAATGTCTGTGAGTCATTGAGAGGGGTAAATGGTGCACTTCCAGATGCTCAGCCCAGTTGTTGTTTTCCTTTTATGCACAATATTTGAATGACAACCTAGTCATCTTTTTCAAATTCTGCAAGTTTTGCTGTTATGTTTACTTGCTGCCTGGACTCCAACCAGGCTGTGAACTATTGTTAGTCTCATGCTGCTATGTGTAGCTGAGTTTGACTCCTGACATCCACTGTGCCTGAACAGATGGAAGCACACCATCAATCAGTCATGCCAAGAAAACCTGAGAAATGAGACCAATAATGGGTTAATTCACATACTGCAGTGCCCACACAGGATAATGGTGTTCAAATTATTCCACCAGAAACTATAGCTCAGACAATGGTGAAATACTTTGGACAAATTACATATGAGGGCTTATTTCAATAGTGGTACAAGTCCATTTTTGTTCATTCTGAGATACAGAGTCCTAAAGTTAAAAGAGCGCTGAAAAATCTGCAGTTGAGATACCAGAAATATTCAAGTATAACTGCAAATTTTTCAGCGCTCTTTTAACTTTTAACTAATGCCCAACAAGATCCTGCATTCTGCTGTGGATGGGAATTACAGGTGTTGGACAAAAATATGGAAACATTGCGAAAACTGTATGCTTGCCAAGCCTGCAGGTTGCGCAGTAGGATTCGACCACAAATGGCACCTGTGCAATGTCCTCAATAAGAGCAAGTGTCAGTTGTGGTCAGAACTGTGTTTTGTGTAGTTGTGAGTGCACTATGTTGGAGCTAAGTGACTTCAAAGTAGGCAGATTGTTGGTGCATTTATCATGGGTTCCTCCATTACAAGAGAACCCATAAAACCTAGATTATGGAGCAATGGAAGAAAGTCAGTTGGTCGGATGTCTTTTGGTTGCACTGTTTCCAACTTCTGGATGAGTGTATACCTCAAGAGGCGGGGGTTCAGTGATGATTTTGTCAGTTATATCATGGTATTCCGTGGGCCCCATGGCTACTCTGAAAGATCGCATTACTGTCTAGGATTATGTGACAATTTTGATTGATCAGGCCCATCCCATGCTACAAAGTTCCCTAGTGGTGATGCCATATTCTGAGACGACTGGGACCCCTGTTCACATAGCTTGCATTGCCCACAACTTGTGAGCACAAGGGTGAGTTGTTGTATCTCCCTTGGCCACCACATTCACCAGATCTCAATATTGTTGAGCCCTTGTGGTCTACTTTGTAGAGAAGGGTGCTTGATCACTATCTACCTTCATCATCACTACCCGTACTTGCCAACATTCTGCAGGAAGAATGGTATAAGGTACCCTTGAAAACCATACAGGATCTTTATTTATCCATTTTGTGATGACTGGAAGATGTTTCAAATGCCGATTGTCTCCCTATCTGTACTAGACAATGGGAAATGGAGGTGGTGTATTTGTCGCAGTAGACAAGAAACTCAAATCCACCAATATAGAAACTGAAGTAGCATGTGACATTGTTTGGGGAAGGCTCAGTATCAGTGTGGACATAGAATGATAATTGGAACCTTCTATTGCCCATCAAACTCCTTTCCTGATATAACTGAAAATTTAGAGAAAACCTCAGTTCACTTGTACGTAAATTCTCCAATCATACTGTAATCATTGGTGGAGTCTTTAATCATCCAACAATCAATTGGGAAAATTACAGTTTTGTTAGTGGTGGACACGATAAGACACTGTGTGAAACATTACTAAATGCTCAAGTTTAAAAGAGTAGTTGACTATGCACTGGATGGATACATATCCAGTAGAACAGTTCATAATGGGAGCGACCCCCTGTGGTATACAGCCACTTTAAAGAAGCTTCTAAAGAAACAGAGATTCTACATCTACATCTATACTACAAACCACCATGAGGTGCATGGAAGAGGGTACGTCCCATTGTACCAGTTATGAGGATTTCTTCCTGTTCCATTCACATGTGGAGTGCTGGAAAATGATTGTTTGAATGCCTCTGTGCGTGCAGTAATTATTCTAATATTATCCTCACAATCCCTGTGTGAACAATATGTAGGGGGCCGTAGTATATTCCTAGAGTAATCATTTAAAGCTGGTTCTTGAAACTTTGTTATTAGACTTTCTCAGGATAGTTTATGCCTATCTTCAAGAGTCTTCCAGTTCAGTTCCACAAACCGGTGACAATTCATGCTGTCCTTCTCTATATACAATCAATATCCCCTGTCAGTCCTATTTGGTACAGGTCATGCACACTTGAGCAATATTATAGAACTGGTTGTACAAGTGATTTGTAAGCAATCTCCTCTGTAGACTGATTGCACTTACCCAGTATTCTACCAATAAACCGAAGTCTACCACCTGCTTTACCCATGACTGAACAGACAGTTATTTGTATGAGTTGGCCACTTCCAACAGTGTCTTATTGATATTATAGTCATACCTTTCTTCATTTTGTGAAGTGCAAAATTTACCATTTCTGAACATTTAGAGCAAGATGCCAATCACTGCAACATGTTGAAATCTTATCAGGATCCGACTGCATATTTATGCAGCTTCTTTCAGATAGTACTTCATTATAAATAATGGCATCAACTGCAAAAAGGCTGATTTTGATATTAATATTCTCTGCAAGGTCATTAACATGCAATATGAACAGCAAGGGTCCCAACACACTTCCGTGGGGCACACATGAAGTTATTTCTACATCTGACAATGACTGACCATTCAAGAAAACATACTTTGTCCTCCACACCAAAAAGTCCTCATCCCCTCACAAATTTCACTTGATACTCCACTTGATCATACTTTTGACAATAAGCA
The DNA here is from genome assembly GCF_021461395.2 of Schistocerca americana. Lineage (NCBI taxonomy): Eukaryota > Metazoa > Arthropoda > Insecta > Orthoptera > Acrididae > Schistocerca > Schistocerca americana. The sequence goes on from NC_060119.1 coordinate 851,656,097, forward strand.
TAGGTGTGGTACTAAGTCAAACACTTTTCGGAAATCAAGAAATGCTGTGTGTACCTGGTTGACTTGATCCAAAGCTTTCAGTATGTCATGTGAGAAAAGTGTGAGTTGGGTTTCACATGATGGATGTTTTCGAATTTCTGCTGGTTGGCATTGAGAAGGTCATTCTGTTCAAGGTACCTCATTATGTTTGAGCTTAGTATATGTTATAAGATTCTACAACAAATTGATGTCAAGGATTCTGGATGGTAGTTTTGTGGATCACTTCTACTATGCTTCTTGTAGATGGGTGTGACCTGTGCCTTTTTCCAAGAACTGAGCATAGTTTTTAGTTTGAGGAATCTACAATAGACTATAGTATGAAAAAGGGCTAACTCAACCACAAATTCTGACAGGGATTCCAAGTATAGAATCTGACAGGGATTCCACCGGGGCCTGGAGCTTTGTTCAGTTTTAACAATTTCAGCTGTTTCTCAACACCACTGACACTAATACTTATTTCATTCATCTTTTCAGTGGTATGATGATAGAATTGGGGCAGTTTTCCTGGGTCTTCCATTGTGAAGGAACATTTGAAAACAGAGTTAAGCATTTCAGCCTTTGCTTTGCTAGCCTCAATTTCAGTTCCTGTCGCATTCACTGGTGCCACTAACAGCCTTTACGTATGATCAGCATTTCTTTGGGTTCTGTGAAAGATCATGTGACAGTATTCTCCTATGGTAGTCAGTGAAGGTATCACACATTGCTCTCTTGACAGCCAAACACGTTTCATTTTGTTTTACACCTACAAAGTATTATACAGTAATCTCTGCTTCTTTATAAGTTTCTTTACAGTGACTGTATACCATGGAGGATACCTTCCTTTATGAACTTTTCTACTGGATACATATCTATCCAGTGCATGGTCAACTATTCTTTTAAATTATTTGAATGCATGGTGTCTGTTCATTCGAAAAAACAGACACTATGCAGATCCTGCAGCTGTGAAACATTATATGTAAACTGGAGGGGGATCACTGCTATCAGCTGCAGCGGGAGATGAAGTGGAATCAGTGGCGATGAGCAAAAATTTGCACTGGACCAGGATTTGAACCTAGGATTTCCTGCTTACTAGGCAGGCGCAGTTACGATAACACTGTGTCCTGGATGGCACACATGCCTAGTAAGCAGGAGGTCCTGCATTCGGATTCAGGTATGATACACATTATTGCTTGTCACCACTCTTTCTGCTTAATGTCCTACTGCAGATGATAGCAGCAATCCCCCTTCAGTTTACAGGCATTCTTTTAAACTTGAGTCTGAGTTCCTCTCCATGCTCCTGTCCTCTATGTGATCAAAAGTACCCAGACACCCCTAAAAACATACTTTTTCATATTAGGTGCATTGTGCTGCCACCTACTGTCAGGTACTGCATATCAGTGGCCTCAGTAGTCATTAGACATCATTAGAGGGCGGAATGGGGTGCTCCGTGGAACTCACGGACTTCGAACGTGGTCAGGTGATTAGGTGTCATGTCTGTACACGAGATTTCCACACTCCTAAATATCCCTAGGTCCACTGTTTCCAATGTGATAGTGAAACATGAAGGGACACGTACAGCACAAAAGCGTCTAGGTCTATCTTGTCTGTTGACTGACAGAGACTGCTGACACTTGGAGACAGTCGTAATGTGTAATAGGCAGACATCTATCCAGACTATCACACAGGAATTCCAAACTGCATCAGGATCCACTGCAAGTACAAAGACAGCTAGGCAAGAGGTGAGAAAACTTTGATTTCACAGTCGAACGGCTGCTCATTAGCCACACATCACGCCGGTAAATCCCAGATATGCATCGCTTGGTGTAAGAAGTGTAAACATTGGACAACTGAACAGTGGGAAAACATTGTGTGGAGTGACGAATCACAGTGTACAATGTTGCGATCAGATGGCAGGGTGTGGGTATGGCAATTGCCTGATGAACGTCATCTGCCAGCGTGTGTAGTGTCAACAGTACAATTCGGAGGCAGTGATGTTATGGTGTGGGTCATGTTTTTCATGGAGGAGGCTTGCACCTCATGTTGTTTTGTGTAGCACTATCACAGCGCAGGCCTACATTGATGTTTTAAGCACCTTTTTGCTTCCCACTGTTGAAGAGCAATTCGGGGATGGCAATTGCGTCAATTCGGGGATGGCAATTGAGTCTTTCTGTGCGATCGAGCACCTGTTCATAATGCATGGCCTGTGGTGGAGTGGTTACACAACAATAACATACCTGTAATGGGCTGGCCTGCACAGAGTCCTGACCTCAATCCTATAGAACACCTCTGGGATGTTTTGGAACGCCAACTTCACGCCAGACCTCACTGACTGCCATTGATACCTCTCCTCAGTGTAGCACTCCATGAGGAAATGGCTGCCATTCCCCAAGAAACCTTACAGCACCTGATCGAACATATGCCTGCGGGAGTGGAAGCTGTCATCAAGGCTAAGGGTGGACCAACACCATACTGAATTCTAGCATTACTGATGGAGGGCGCCATGAACTTGTAATTCATTTTCAGCCAGGTGTCCAGATACATTTTATCACATAGTGTATCATTCTATTTGTTTTAGTTGTTCTCTGTACTTTGGTCATTATTGTTGTCACAGCCGTGTCATGGTAACTGATACATATGCCTGCGGGAGTGGAAGCTGTCATCAAGGCTAAGGGTGGACCAACACCATACTGAATTCTAGCATTACTGATGGAGGGTGCCATGAACTTGTAAGTCATTTTCAGCCAGGCGTCCAGATACATTTTATCACATAGTGTATCATTCTATTTGTTTTAGTTGTTCTCTGTACTTTGGTCATCATTGTTGTCACAGCCGTGTCATGGTAACTGATACAAGTTTTGATGTGGACATCCTCAAAGAGATCGCATCTACTTGTTGCCATTAAATCTAATATATTTCTATCATGCATGGGGCTCCTAACTGTCTGTTCTAGCTAGTTTTCAGAGAAGGCATTTGGTAACATTTTGCAGGATGTCTTTTCATGCCACTAACAAAAATGTAATTTCCCAATTAATTGTTGGATGATTAAAGTATGCACTTATGACTGCAATATGATTGTGGAACTTACATATAAGTGAACTGAGGTTTTCTCTAAAGTTTTTGGTTACATCAGCCAGTGAGTCTGGTGGACGACAGTAGGATCCAATCATCATTTTATGCTCACCCCTGTTACTGAGTCTTGCCCAAACAATCTCACATGCAGCTTCAATTTATACCTCGGTGGATTTGAGTTTCTTGTCCACTGCGACAAATATACCAGCTCCATTTCCCATTTACCTGTCCTTTTGATATATATTTAAATGTTCCCCAAAAACCTCACTGCTATCAGTTTCAAGTTTCATCCAGCCTTCTGTATATAGTATTATGTGAGCTTCATTGCTTTTCATGAGCGCTTCACTCTCTGGCACTTCATTGCAAATGCTTCAGCAGTTTACGATAAGGATTTTGAGGTTCTCACCTGTGGGAGGATTACTGCTTAATAAGTGTAAAACAAAACATAGAACTACAGATATGCTGAGTGAAATGCATTTGGGTGTCAAGTGAGCAATGTGTAAAGCCTTCAGTGACTCCTGTAGCAGAATACTATCTAATGATTTTTCACAAAACCCAAAGAAATTCTGGTCATGTCTAAAGATTGTTAATGGCACCAAAGTTAGTGTCCAGTCCCTAAAATTGAGGGTAGCAAAGCAAAAGCTGAAATGCTTAACTCCATTTTCAAATGTTCCTTTACAAAGGAAAACCCAGGGGAATTGCCCCAATTTAATTCTCAAATCTCTGAAAAGGTGAGTGAAATAAGTGTTAGTGTCAGTGGTGTTGAGAAACAGCTGAAATCATTAAAATAGAATGAAGCTCCAGGCTCTGATGGAACCCCTGTCAAATTCTATACTGAATTTGTGGCTGAGTCAGCACCTTTTCTGGACTATAATCTATTGTAGATCCCTTGAACAAAAGACCATGCCCAGTTCTTGGAAAAAGGTACAGATCACACCTGTCTACAAGAAGCATAGTAGAAGTGATCCATAAAACTACCATCCTGTATCCTTGACATCAGTTTGTTGTGGAATCTTAGAACATATTCTGAGCTCAAACATAATTAGATGTCTTGAACAGAATAACCTTCTCAATGCCAGCTGGCAAGGATTTTGAAAACATCAATCATGTGAAATTCAACTCACACTTTTCTCACATGACATACTGAAAGCTTTGGATCAAGGCAACCAGGTAGATGCAGTATTTCTTGATTTCTGAAAAGAATTGGACTCAGTACCATGCCTATGCTTATTGTCAAGAGTATGATCATATGGGGTATCAAGTGAAATTTGTAAATCGATTGAAGACTTTTTGGTAGGGAGGGCATAGCACGTTATCTTGAATAGAGAGTCATCATCAGATGTAGAAGTAACTTCAGGTATGTCCCACAGAAGTGTGTTGGGACCCTTGCAGACAATATTAATAATAAAATCAGGCTTTTTACAGATGATGCAGTTGTCTATAATGAAGCACTGTCTAAAAGAAGCTACATAAACATTCAGTCAGATCTTGATAAGATTTCAGTGTGGTGCAAAGATTAGCAACTTGTTTTAAATGTTCAGAAATGTAAAATTGTGCACTTCACAGAATGAAAAAATGTGATATCCTATGACTATAATGTCAATGAGTCACTGTTGGGATTGGCCAACTCGTACAAATATGTGGGTGTAATGCTTTGTAGTAGGGACATGAAGCGGAATGATATCTTAGCTTCAGTCATGGGTAAAATAGGTGGTAGTCTATGGTTTATTGGTAGAATACTGGGGAAGAGCAATCAGTCTACAAAGGAGATTGCTTACAATTCACTTGTGTGACCAGTTCTAGAATATTGCTCAAGTGTGTGGGACCTGTAACAGATAGGAGAACGGGGGATACTGAATGTACATAGAGAAGAGCAGCACAAATGGTCACAGGTTTGTTTAATCTGTGGGAGAGTGTCACAGAGATATGAAGGAACTGAACAAGAAGACTCTTTAAGATAGACGTAATCTATCCCAAGAAAGTCTACTAGCAAAATTTCAAGAACTAGCTTTAAAGGATTACTCTAGGAATCTACTACAACCCTCTATGTATCACTCACAAAGGGAACACGAGGATAAGATTAGAATAATTATAGTTCACACAGTAGCAGTCAAACAGTCATTCTTCCTGTCTTTTGTGCGTCAAAGGAACAGCAAGAAAGCCTAATAACTGGTACAACAGGTTGTACCCTCTGCCATGCATGTCACAGTGGTTTGCAGAGTGTAGATGTATATGTAAATGTAAGGTGTTTTTGGTGTTTCCATATTGTTGTCCACCCTCTGTTGCTGAGGGAACATGGTTGGACCTTAAGTCCAGTAACAATGAAGAGAACAAACAGCCCTTTTAGATAGAGGAGTTAAAGAATGAACTATGTAAAGCTTTCAATTGAGACACAAGAGCCAAACATAGACACTATATGTTGGAACATTTAAATAATGAGAATATATATTGCTTCTTGGAGGAAAACAATGATCCGCTTACTGAAGCCTGGGAAGGAAGGACTGCAACAGCTTCAGTAGTTGTTGCTGGGTAGAATTGCCATTTGTATAGGGAAAACACTGGAACAAATGATCAACAGCCTGTTAGTGTGGACTCTAGAAAGCAGAAAGCTTCTCATTCACATTTAGTGTGGATTCTGTAAATAGCATTCTACACCTGACAATCTAACACTCCTTGAGTCTGTTATGCAAGAGGGTTTTTACTTACTTACATATTTATTTTTTGCAGACAGCAACTAATGGGAATTTTTGTATATTGAAAAGGACAATGACACTACATGAAGATACAATTTCATCTGACTAAATGCATGAATGGAGCTTCCCAGGTCATCTTTCAATTAAAGTGTAGTTCCTTTCTGACCACAGGGTTGGTAGTGCACACTCACATCAAGATACTCAGGAGAAAGATGTCCCTTGGATGAATGTGTTAAGTGTTCTCTTTTTGCAACAGCCATCAATAGTAGAGTGACCACAGTCAGGAACCCTGCCTGGTGCTCTCTTTTTGTGGATGATTGTTCAGTCTTTTGTTCATCTTTTAGACTCAAGATAACTGCATGTTAACTGCAACTAACAGTAAGAAGACTAGAATTATGTGCTAAAACCCTAGGCTTCAAGTTTTTCCCAGATAAATTTGTGTGTTAATGTTGACTGTGAACATTACTTTCTTTTTAGATATATTTTTCCCACGTGGAATGTTTCCCTCTATTATGTTCATATTAAATAGATACACTTCTTATACTACCACATTACTTAGATATACTTACATAAAAGCATACTATATCACAAGCTGCATGATTCATGCAACAACTATAAATTATGGAAAAGCATACATCTTGTTATTATCTCTTATCTTAAAATTCTTGACATTGTTTATTTAAAGTATACAATAATAAAAACTGAAAATTAACAAACTGCCACTAGAAAAACATACGTGAATATTTTTGCGCAAAATGTTGTAATAACCAATCCGAATTAAGAATGTGTATGATTGACTGAAATAAGCAGAACAACTGTGAAACAGTGTAAGTGCAACAAAACATTATCAACTTTTTAGTCCTGTATGAAAATTGACGAACTTAAGCTTGTTTCGCTCGAAAAAATTTTTTTTACAAGATAGCATACTAGTTTTTGAAGAAAATGCAGTAAAACAGTTTCTATTGGTCAGATGAGGTGACCTTTTCTGACAATTATTTTTATAGCAATTTTTGGGGTAGTATAATTTTCTGCATCGACACTGATAAAGCTTTTAAACGTTTGCTCAGAAGGCAGGTGAAGATTGGGTAAGTTGATGAGGAGCCTAAGATGATGAATTTTGAATTTCTCAACCCTACAGGTGGTGCTATGTGTACTATGCTATTGTTTCCTTAATATGCTCTGCAGGCATGTCTATTGAACTATTCACACTTGGTCATTTTGTTTTATTGAGAACAGAGGCTTGGTAGTGGATGCTGTTTTTGTAACAATTTTTCCTATGGTTTAAATAAATTTCATGTAAGTAATTCTGTTATATTAATGAATAATAGTTGATTCCTGTTAAGTCTTATAGATATATTGATTCTTTAATAACAGTTCAATGAAATTATTCTGTAAGACTTTGTGCATGTTAAGTCTGTATCCAAAATGTTGACTGTGGTTAAAATGGTGAATTATGCAGAGGCTAAGGTGACGAATTCATCATCTTTCCTACCTCTCTCTGTTGCCATGCTTCTAATCCCTTTGTTATTGTGTAACCATGTCAATTTGATCACATGCTAACTAATAAATATGGGGAAAATGAATGTAAGGAAGACAGATTGACAGAAATGCAGCAAGGAGTCAACGAAAAGGCGATGCGGCTTGTAAGAAATGTGACTACTGTTAATGCTGGCAGTAGGAAGTTCAACTTTCCTTAAGCTACTTTACATTACTATGTAAAAAAACATACTGATGAAGTAAGTTATGGTTGTATTCATATTTAAATATATTTGAAAATCTCATTTTAAATTTGTATTTTATCTATTTATTTTTCATTAAAAATAAAATTAAAATAAAGTCTTTGTTATTTAAGTTTTCAAAAATCTCATTGTAGACCTAATAATTCAGAATGCTTCTTTTATTTCAGGATTTGCCGCAGAATGCAGCCAGGTTTATAAATACATTTAATCATGATTACAAGAATTTGGGCAATATGCCATCGATTCAGACAGAAGAGCTTTTGAACTGACAAGGTTTGACTTCACTCAAGTTGTTTACCATTATGCTGAATTTAAGAATAAAGAGCATTGATTCAGCAAAGCTAAAAAGATGGCAGGGAAAGATTTTATTCAAAATTTCATGACACATTTTTAATTTTCTGTTTGTATACCAGAACTTATGTTGGGAGCTAGATTGGCTGCATTTAGTTACGTGAATTTAGAGGGATTTTCTAATTTACGCAGAGAAATAGGAACAAAATGCAAATTTGAGCCCTGCAAGACCTTTAATGTTGATGAGACAGGATTTTCAACAGTTCCCACAAAGGTACCACCAGCATCAAGCTCTGATGGCAAAGGAAAGGTAGGAAAGGTTTCCTCTGCTGAGTGGGGAACAAGTATTAGCATTGCTTGCTGTGTTAGTGTCACAGTCAGTTCGTACCTCCACTTTTTATTTATCTTAGGGTCAGAATGTGTGTGGTGTAACAGACAACAAGTGGTCTGTTGCATGTGCCATCTATCGCCCCTGGCCTAGCACAAATTCTAATTAAATGATAAAATTGAGTTGCGGATTAGGATTTGTTAGTTATGTGCATAAATACTGCGGAAGTATTTGGTTTTTATATGTGCAGATAATTCAAACACCGAGCCAGCAACTGGCGCGGACTTTCCTTGATGCGGCAAGTAGCAGGCCACCATGCAGCAAACACAGTGAGGCTGATGACATCGCTCCATGGAGGTCCAGAGTCACGGCAGCGTGATACTCCGAGGCGGTTGTTGGACTTCGGAGAAAAAAAAACGAAGAATGTATAATGAGGAACTTTGTCTGTAACAGCGAAAGCAGGAAGAAGCAATTTAATGGCTGGTAACGCAGTAGGCGGTACCTCAAGAGCCGACTGTACATAGGTATCAGAAATAAATTGCTGTAACTATTGTAAAAAAGGAGTTCTGAATAAGAGTTGTTACGAGAAGCAGTCAGACAGCGTCAGTTACTGATGAATGATCACCATAGGCGACATTTTCTTCATCAGCTGCACCGTACCCTCTTTCACTTGACAAATTTAGTCAACAATAAGACAGAGCCGAACTACGCAAATAATAAAACTCATCAGTGGGGCGGGTACAGCGCAAATGCAGCTAGCATGTCTTAATCCTTTAACTGCTGTGGACGTGTTAACGCGTGCGCCTTTGTATCTATGCCTGTGTGCTCTGAACGTGTTTACGCGCACCACCAGTCCTTCACCTGGCACTCTGAACATGTCTACACATAGGCATGTTCAGAGTACCAGGTAGAAGGACTGGTGGCATGCGTAAATGCATTCAGAGCACACAGGGACAGGTACAAAGGCATGTGCATTAATACGTCCAGAGCATTTAAAGGGTTGATGGTGCTTCACCTGAATTTGTTGGAGTTGGCCATGAATCTGGCATGCTTCAGGGCTTTGTAAAATAGGTGGAGCATTTCATTAAATAAGTAATACCGTCACAAAGATATCCAATCTTTTTGTTTCTGGATAATCATACTTCACATCTCACTTTGAGAGCCATTACCCTCTGCAGAGATAATTTCATAACTCTCCTAGGTTTCCCATTGCACACAAGACACGGATTGCAAACTTTGGATGTGTTATTTTACAGACCTCTGAAGACAACCTATAGTAGAGCTTGTACTGATTTATCTTGCTAATCATCCAGACCAAGTAATAACAATACAAGTCATTGCAAGCTTTTTCAACATTATCTTTAACAAAGCTGCATCTTTAAACAATGCAATCAAGGCCATTATAGACACAGGAACTGAGAAATTAATGATGAAGACTTCACAGCATCGCTAACAATGGACACTCCTATCAATGAAAATTCAACCAACACAGGTGCTCTACCTGGTATGTCAGCAAACCCAACTGCAGAATTTGATGCACTGCAAGGTCATTCATCTAACTCTACTACTAGCCCTATTTTACCCTTGTTATCCCAAGCAGAACCTCTACCAGGGTCTTCATCTAACCCTATACCTACTTCTATTTTATCTCCATTACCGCAAGCAGAACTTGGTGAATTATCAGTGCCCTCACATACACCTAACTCCACATCTAGCTGCGCTTTACCTCTGTTACCTCAAGCTCCTCCTAAAGGAGGCGCAAAAGAACAAAGAAATAAGTTGCCATATCTACCCATAACTAGCACGTCCACGAAAATAGCTCTGGAAGAAAAGAGACAAAGAAAATAGAACAACAGGAAGAAGAAAGAAAAATGAAGAGATGTAAAAAAATTGAGAGAGAATGCAAATGCAAAAGAAAAAAATATGAACGAAGGTCCTAAACGTAAACTTGCATTCAGCAGAGGTTTTGAAGTGAAACAAAGAGAGGATCCTAGAATAGACTTCTGCAAATCATCTTCAGACACATCCAATGAAATTGAGTACACTGACCGTGTTTCCAATTATGTTGATGAAAGAGACAGCATCCTTTGTGATGAGGTTGGAAAAACAGAAATGTGGTCTCAGTGTTCCTGATGCAAAGAGTGGGCTCATGCTCTACGTATGGGCTTAAATTACAGAAAGTAAAAAGTGTTATATTTGTGACTTTTGTGAAAAATAGATAATCATCAATAAAATGTCTTTGTTTTCTAAATGAAATTTCATTTTGTCATCTTACCCATACCCCAAAGTCATCTTGCCTCTCCTGTAGGGTAAGTTGACAAAAAAAATCTTTAGTTTCAGGAAATACTTAAGCACTCAAATCTAAAGGGAATACATGAAGTAATTGATTTGCCATAAATAAACTATTTGACTTCAAAGTAAAGGCCAGAAAAATCACAATATACCTTAACGTCGTCAACTTACCCAACTGTCGCTTGTACCATTTTGTACAGGACTGGGCATAATTCTTGTGTAGTACATGCAGTGTTTTGCACATCCAAAAATTTATCAATGATATAAAGCCACCAGTGGTTAAAATCTTTAACTTATAAACAATGAAATGGTAATTAACTGTAATAATCTTTTTTTTATATATCATATCAAAATGCAGCACTTAAAATGCAATAAATTGTGGTGAAACACAATTTCGTGTGCAAATGCATGTTCTTTTGCACTTAAAACCTGAACAATGAAAGATTTTCGCAAACATTTCTTGTAATTACTGTAAGAATATATTTCTCATTATAATATGTTATCACTTTAACCCATCTCAGCACAAGCAGTTCATGTAAAATTGGTTTTATATGCATTTCATGTGCAACTTATGACTGCTATATCACAGCAATGGATAAAGCTTTCATAAAACAACAGGATGACTATTAACTAAATATTTTTGTCTAAATTACATGTAACTGTCTACCTTTTTACAAAATTTGAACCGATCCGCACAAGTTTGAAACATAGAAGTCGTGCACATAAAGAAACTCACAAAAATTTGCGTTTTTGCACATAAGACCAGAATGGAGCTAGATTTTTGAAAGCAAGTTTTCAGTTTCATCATAAAAGTGCATTTTTTATTTGTATTGTTCACTTTAAACTGTTTTCTGTACATTATATTCACATAAGAACAAATTTTATATGTTACAAAGGGTGTTCAAAAAGTTTTGCATAGTCAGCTCTAATTTTTTTATGTTTTGCAGGAGGAGAATGAAATTTTTTGTGAACATACTTGCAACATTTAGCTACACATTGAGCCTACTCAATGTAGCCTCCATCAGCTGTGACACTTCTGGCCCAATGTTCTTTCCATGATGTAAATGCACTTTGGTAAAATTCTAGGAATGGTCTTTTACACCATCGCTTGACACAGGAAATAAGGTCTTTCTCACTATCAGATGACCGAAGAGGTAAAATTCAGACGGAGCCAAGCCTGGGCTCTAGGGCGGATGAGGAACAATTTTCCAACCCATTTTCCTGATTGTCTCCTGTGTCATAAGGGCTGTATGGGGGTTTGGCATTGTCATGGTGTACTCTGGTGAGCTGATGCTGAAGCTGTGGTCTGTGTGTCTTGATGGAACGTGGTCTTGATGGCATGTCATCACACGTATGTCATTTTGGATGATTGATCAATGGCCTCCTTATTCACATCACTCACTGCCGTCGATGGTCTACCGCATCTTGGATGCGGTAGACCAATCGAGAGAAATCACCTTCTTTAAACCTCTGCACCCACTGCTGGATACTGCTGCGATCCACTGTGCCCTTCCCATAAAAAAGGGAGCAACTTCCTGTGAATCGATGTGGCAGAGTCATGCCAGTCGTGAAGAGGAACTCCATGATTGATCAATGGCCTCCTTATTCACATCACTCACTGCCGTCGATGGTCTACCGCATCTTGGATGCGGTAGACCAATCGAGAGAAATCACCTTCTTTAAACCTCTGCACCCACTGCTGGATACTGCTGCGATCCACTGTGCCCTTCCCATAAAAAAGGGAGCAACTTCCTGTGAATCAATGTGGCAGAGTCATGCCAGTCGTGAAGAGGAACTCCATCACCAACCATTGTCGCAACCTGACATCTACTTCACGGTCCATTGTGACTCACCTGTAAATAAAAGAAAATACTTTTATACACCAAATCTAGCTAAATGTTCCAAGTATGTTCACATAATATTTCACTCTCCTGCTGAAAAAAATAAAAAAAAATAGACAAAACTGTGCACAACTTTTTGAATGCCCTTTGTACATGTAGCTCAACAATGGGTAAAGATTACTGAATTTAAAAAAAATCGTTTTGACCTTGTCCATATACCTACCTTAGTGTAAAAGTTGATCCAGTTCATACAAGTTTAAAGTGTAGAAGAGATGTGCTTCAAAACCTCCCAGAAAAACTTTTTTTTTTTTTTCACATAAAATCTGAATGGTGCACATACAAATGATGTCATTAGCTGAGCATTAATTTCAGCCTAATTAACTTTTGCAAAAGAAATTAATCAGTTTATGCAATTTTGCTAGGTGCAAGCTCAAGTGTGTTGTTAAAACCTTGCTTAATTACTGTAACATAGCTACAGTAAGAATGGTTCAAATGGCTATTCCTAGCTCAAATAGGAACCAATCACCAAGAGGCCCCCCCCCCCAAAAAAATAAATAAAATAAAATAATAATAATAATAATAATAATTTGTGATTCTACACATGGCCTCTTCAAACATATTTGTTACAACATTTCGGCACCATGACAATTTCAAGATTGTACCATAAGTTCTCTTGTCAGTATGTGACACAATTTTCGAATTAGCCAAGTGAGTAGGGCCCCATGAAACCTGTTATCCGACTGTGATCTTCAGTTGTTACAGATCCTCAGTTTATGGTAGCAAAATATGGAGTAATGAATTTAACTGATTTCAGCATTTGAAATATAGATTTTTCATAGGAAATCTAAAATACAGTTTCAGAAGGATTGTGTGGTATCTATGGAATCAGCAAGCAGTCAGCAGTGTTGTGCTGTTGTTATAAACATCTCTTATGTATAAAAAAGTAGAGCTAACATGATACCTGTTTAAGTTATAGTCAGTGCATATGTCGCTAGATGTTGCAACAGATTTCACTTCAATAACTGATAATCAATTACAAAATTATATCACAACTCCCACATTCAGGAATAGAATCACATCACTAATTTCTTGCTGTACTGTGAACTGGATGTTCTTATACAGGTTATTAATATGCTGATGGAACTTATGCAGCTCTGCTTCTCCATGAGACCAAATGATGATTGTGTAGTCGATGTATTGCAGCCAACTGTGTGGAGATTAAAGCAGTTTGCTCAAATGCTTGGAAAAGATGTCTACTGCCGTTGAAGAGAGGGGAGAGCAGGAGGGGGGGTTCCCATTTTTATTTCATCCATTTGTTCATAATATTTGCTGTGCCAGGTGACATAGGTTGTTGACAGTAAACATAACCACACAAGGTCACTGATATCATGTGGTGTTTTGTCTTGAGTGCTGCTGATAGTCTCTTTCATTGGTATTGGTGAAGAAAGATTCGCTGGTCCTGTGTAAGGTGAATTTAGTGAGTTAAATCCTTCACATATGATTCTGTGTGTCCCACAAGGGGACATAGCTTTCTAGTGAGATATTTTGCCAGATTGTTGGTAGGTGAGTCATTAACTATAGGCCTCAAGGGGCAGCTTTCTTTATGGATATTATGCATTCCATAAATTCTTGGTGCTACCAGGTCTTCAGTGATGAGTCCCTGGCTGTGTCATAATCAGTTCTGGAGTCTTGGATTGAGGTGCAAATCTCCTTAATAATCTTCCCCATCAAATCACTTTTTAAGTTATTTGGAAATGGGATCACTCAAAAATCAGCTGTTTATAATTCATGTTGCATGGTATCCATTACAACTGTGGTGCTGTCTTTATTCACCTGGACAACAACAATGTCTTCTTCCTCCTAACTTCTTCTGCAGTGGCTCTTTCTTCCAAAAAGATATTATGTTTGGGTGGTTTCACTCTTTATGGTATGCTCACATGAAACAATCACATTCTTATTTGGAAATCTGAAACAGCTGGAAAAGAATATTAAAAATATACCTCATTAATCACAGCTACACATTATCTGGTCACCTAGATTAAAGGATTGAAAATCCCTGTTGCCAAAATGGCAAGTAACAGTAGCACAAGTAGTAGTGTACTATAAGCAGGCATTTGTTTTTTACATGTGCATGTAACTATTTTCCTTCAAAAATATGAATTTACTGCTGGTGAACTGAATATTAAGCCACTAATAGAAGAAAAACGGCAGTTGTTATTACAGCTAGTAACTGTTCATACAATTGAGGAAGCAGCATCTTTCCTTCTTGATTACTGTCTTATCTTTAGCTGACTTAAGCACAAATACTATTAAACAATATAGTGTTAGTTTATTTTTAGTATAGTATTCAGATTAAATTTCTACAAGTTGCCAGTTTTCTGTTGATGTACCTGTATATCTTGACTCCTTCCGCATCCCAGAGAGATCTACTTTCTTGTTGGAATCTATGGAACATGATGGATGGATGGATGGATGAATGAATGAATGAATGAAGGACAAATGAATGATGCATGCATTTGTCCATTAAATAATTACAGTGAATATTGGTGTGCACATGTGACCCCACAAACATATATCTTTTACGTCACTGACCACACAGTGCTGTGCTGTTCAAATCAGTCTTCAGATTTATTCATTCTGAATATGTTATGTCAGTAACAAGTTTAAAAAACATTTTACTAATATTGTAGATGATTATCAAAATGGATATGAGAGGTCTACCATAATGTTCTTTATTATTCATTCATACACAATGCTTTGCAAACCTCATGAAGAAGAAGAAGAGCTTTCAGTGAAATGGAATGACTCATGTTATACATCAACAGACAGAAGAACCCAGTGCAAGATATTCCTGTAAAGTATACTTACAAAAAACTGTAGCTTTTGTTACTCTTCTTGCTTTGATAACTATAGGAATTATTTTATTGTAACTAATAAAGCATCTGCCTTGAAAGGTTCACCTACATCTATGCAGTGCAAACATCTGTGGAGTGTATGATGAAGTGCACTTGTAATTGTACCAGATATTAGTATTTCTTTCCATATCATTTGTGAATGGAGTGCACAAAGAAAGACTGATTAAATGCTTCTGTGTCTGGTGTAATTAGACTAGATTTCTCTTACTAGCACCTACCAGGGCAATACATGGATAGTAACAGCATATCCTAGATTCTTCGCTTAAGACTGGTTCTCAAAACTTTGCTACTAGGATTTTGTGGGGCAGATGGCGTCTGTTTTCAAGCATCTGACAATTCAGGTTTTTCAGCACCCTCTTCCCTAGGTCAAACAAACCTGACACAGTGCATGCTGACCTTCTTTGTATACATTCATTATCCCTGTTACTGGCTTTAGTGGATCAAAGATTTCTTAAGTAATAGGACCCAGTACATTGTCTTTGATGGTAAGTGTTCATCAGAGACAAGGGTATCATGAGGAGTGCCCCAAGGAAGTGTGGCAGCTAGCTCTAAATGTAGAAAAATGTAAGCTAATGTAAGTGAGTAGGGAAAACAATCCCATACCGTTCGAATACAGCATTAGTGGTGTGTTACTTGACTCAGTCGGGTGGTGTTTAAATATCTGGGCATAATGTCGCAAAGTGACATGGAATGCAATGAGCATGTAAGGATTGTAGTGGGGAAGGCAAATGACTGACTTCAGTTTATTGGGAGAGTTTTAGGAAAGTGCTGTTCATCTGTAAAGGAGACTGCAACATTCGCCTGCTTTATTTCTTGGTTGATTGTCCTCTGTGTCAACATACTGCATTGCTATACTGGATGAAAAATGGGGGCAGAAGTTCAACACTCACTACTTTAAATGATGTAGCTGACAGGTGCACATTTGCGTTTCACAGTTCTTTACTTTCACTGTTCATAACCCCTCAATATTACACAGTTATTTGGCCAGTTCACTATTGTTTAACTTTCGACAAGCCTCTTTAATAGTTTGCAGGCAAACATCAACTTACTGCTACAATAGATTACTGTTGAACATCTACGAGCAGTAAAAACCTAACCACACATTTTACAGTCTTTCAAATAAATTGAGCAGACACAGTCATTACTTTAACACACGGCTTATTGGTGTAATACTTATTTCACAGTTAAGTTGTTGCATTGTTATTGTTCTAACCAACACAGATTTCTTGTCTGAAATTCGGCCATGGACTTACTATCTTGGGACCAAAAATCAGGCCCTTATATATCATCACAATAATAGGCACTGAAACTACACATTGTTTGATGTTTAATTTACAGAAATTACAATTAAAACTTAACTCATTAAATTAACTGAATACATTGAACAATTGCACCTTTTTAACAGTTTCTTCTACTATAAGAGTTAGGCCGAATTATTTGTTCAACTGATGAAATTAACATATATAGTTATGCAAACAATACTTTGAACAAAATTGGTAATTTTTTTGGAATTAATTAAGATCAGCCTTTGCTAACATGTTTATGAATAGAGCCAAATAAATCCTTCAAGAATACTATTAGTTGTTCCTCCAAATGTTTATAATTATTAAAGGATTTATATTTGTTTATAAGACAACAGTAGAATATAAGTGACGAAACAGTTACTGTCTTCATCCTATGATGGAAGATATTAACTAGTGAAAATAAATTGTAAAATAAATTACATACATAAAACTAAGCACA
Organism: Schistocerca americana; assembly: GCF_021461395.2. Taxonomy (NCBI): domain Eukaryota; kingdom Metazoa; phylum Arthropoda; class Insecta; order Orthoptera; family Acrididae; genus Schistocerca; species Schistocerca americana. Next base: position 851,673,026 of record NC_060119.1, read on the forward strand.
AAATTAGATCTGGTGTTATATTCTTTAAAAGTCAGGGCCAACCTTCTCTTTTATGAAAATGCGGATTATTCTCATGTATGTTAATGGTAACTAGTCGGAAATGAAAAAAAATGAATTTAAGGAGGCAGATGGCAAAACAAGAGGGGAAGTGAAAAGATCCCAGCTTGCTTCATCACATCAGCCCCTCATTGGATTGACCAGATATATATTGCAAATAGCTAACTGGGCAATTCAGTGACCACAAGTGACCCCAGACATGGGGTTTAACAATCAACACACAAAAAAAAATATTACATAAGAAATCTTATCAAAACTACATTACATACATTTTTTCAGATTTATACTTATATGAACTGGCCATATGAAAATCCCCATACAAACTATTTACGTACAGTGTATCGTACAATTGCACAAAATATCTAAAAGTTATATTTTTAATAAAAATAGGTATCTTCATCATAAATGATGTCCTCCTTGAACAAACAAAGACTACATTCTAAGATAAATATCACTTGATACAAGTCCTGTCTTGCTTCAAATAACAAATCCTCAAGGGTTGCACTAGTTGAATTATACTGCGCATTGCAGTTCACATTTTGACAGAAAATTTCCCTCGCTCACTGTTTAGTATTTTTCACAAGCACTTTTACTCTTTTAATGAGCTTTAACACACTTTCTCACCAAGTTGTCCACACATTCAACAGGTCCAAGTAGCAGTCAGCAAGGAAAGGCACTGCTATCCGTTCCCTTGGAGGTGGTTCTCCTCCGCCACAGTACATGAAAAAATTAGACAAAATACTCTACTTTAGCACACTTACTTTTTCTTCTAACTTAAACGTCTAAGAAAAATGTTTCACACTAAAAATGATAGTCATTACTTCATAAATACATACATTACACAGCCCTCATAACATCACAATAATTATCACTAACATTGACTATAGTACAAAAGGTGGGGAATAGAAAAAATCTGAAAATCAATTACACATTACACTACAAAACGTTACTCTAAGTCATAACTGTTTGAAACTGGTTAAACCTGAAAGACTTTTGTTTCTTTCCCATTTGCAAAAACTCAAGATCTGCAGTAGCATAGATTTACTAATCATTAAGTTATGAAAAAAATTAGTCACCATCACATAACTTAATTACTATTCAAATCAAGATTAAGGGGATGGAAGTTGTACCAAATCATTGCCCCACTTCTCCACTCAACTGTGAGCACTACTCTCATTCAACCAAAAAATTAAATCCACACAAAATGCTACCAAATAGTTGACCTGTCAGAATTTTCACATCAGACTAGCACCACAGTTATCAGTTAATCAGCAAAATTATTGTTCTTCACTCCAGTATTACTAGTTTAAGCTCATAATTCCTCAGAACACAAATAGAAGTTTTCAGATAACCTATAGACTCAATGATGCAGCATTATATGACTTGTAAATATTGCTCTTTCTGTTAATCTCTCATTTCCAGCTGCACTGTCATGAATTACACAATATACACAGTATCCAATGTCACCTAGTTCAAAATTAGATTATCAATACAGTTACCCCACATTTGTTTGTATATATTCATCTTTTTCATTACTCAACCACCTCTGTCAGCTCCATTATGTTACATCATTTCTTATCCTGTTAGGTAGTGGAGTGCATTCCCAAAAAATATCCCTACTGCAAAGACAGACTCCCTAACCATTAAGACCCTAACATTATTCATTGTTTTATTATTTCATTATTGCTTTATTATCTAATAAATATTGATCCAGAATTAAAGTCATCTCCTCCATTTCTTTTACTTGAATTTGTCCTACCATTTCTGTGCCCATTCTGGCTATCCTCCACCCAACCATTCCTTGAACTTCTACTGCAGTCAGTCCTGTCCATCCTGTTTATCTGAAATTCTCTCTCTGATTGATTATTGTCATCAAAATTCCTCCTACGATCTTCCACTGAGGACTTCACCCTCACCACTTTACCAACATAATTCAAGAAATCACTAATATTACCCATAGGGGCAGGTACAAGCAATTCTCTAACTTTCTGAGGCAACTTAGTTTCTAAAGCCATAATTATGAATTCACTATCTAACTCTTTGTCCAAATATTTCAGTTTGTTTATCCAAAGCTGACAGAAACCTTTCACAGTACCCTTCCTAGAGTCAGATTTCTCTCCTCCCCAAAATTCACTCAAAGTAGTCTGCTGTTTCTCTTTGGACCAATATTCATCTACAAACGCTTTCTCAAAACTTTACCATGAAATACCTGAGTTGCCCATGCATAAGCATCCCCCTTCAAAAAACCTCACACAAATTACATTTTCTCTTTGTCATTCCATGTTTCAGACAAATCATTAAATTCTCTAATTAAATTCAGTGGATGCCCTTCCCCATATTGTTCAAAATTATTACATTTCTTGCAAGTAACAAGTGAAGGACTGTGTGCGTGTGTCTCTACTTACCTCATAAATCTAAAAGGTAAAGTATATTATAGGCATGGTGTGACCTCTTATTCAGCTTGTCACTTATATTGTATTCGCTTGTTTACCTGCAGCAAGAGTTTTCTGGTCCCTCGATTATAATTAGTGCATGTAATTTCAATACTTAAATTTGTAACTATATAGATATAATGTACATAGTAGCATAACTTCAGTAAATATTTCATAGTTTAGGATCCCTTCTGTGTATATAATCCCTTATCTTTGTTTGTGTGCATTGTGTAGATAGTCATAGTTGTGGCATAGACTCTCCCTCAATTTTCTATGTCTCAGTTTATTCAATAGGCTTTAAAAATGCTAGTGCTGGCCATAGCTCATAGGGTTTCTTTGATTTGGGTGCTGCAACACTTTCAGCTGTGTCTGGCATGTACATGCTTACAGTTTGTTGACTAGCTTTCTCCCCAACGTTCATGCGCTGCATCGCTCTGTTACCAATAATGTCACGGCGAGTTGTGTACTGCAGTGCATGCTACCGTGTGTTCCACAAGTGTTTATTCATTTACAACTGCGCTATGCACAAGGCAAAGCAATGTGTTTACAGTATTGTCGTCTTTAGACACATAAATGTAAAGATCTTCCTTGTTACATCCACTCACCTTATCATTTACACAATCTTACATATAAGAAAAAAATTTCCTTATCAACTAACAACATAAATGCTGCAATGTGATTTTCCAGCATCCTAAATCTCATATTATTATACATATATACAACTTAGAGGGTATACCTACCCTGATCGTATCTGATAAAGCAAGTATTGATCAAGCTTGTGCCCCCACTCCCCTCCAAGGTCACAGAATGGGGGCCTATCATGACCGGTTCAAGTTTTCCATCATAACGGTGGCATCGCTCTCTAGGTTAGGCGTAACTTCCACTATGTTGATCATTGGTGTTTGGTTACGCCAATTAGTGTCCTGAGAAGCTCTCGACTGAAATTCTCTTTGCCTCTGCCTCGGCATATGTGTGTTATTTTGCTGGCAGAATTCCGCTGTCTGTGGGTTATGCAGTTGTCTGTTATTGTTTTGCCTTCACCAAGCAATCAGCTGATTATTGCTGGCAGCTTGTGCCCGCACATATTGTACAAGCTGGCCATACGCTACTCGCCCATTGTAATTGTTTTTGCTAAATTTTCGCCCATTTATTTTCTGTCCACCTTTGTATTTACAGCTTTCTCCATTGCCATTGTGATTACCGTTACCATTACCATAGAACTGTGTGGGGTAAGGTTGCCATTCGTGTTGTACTACAAATCTGTTGTTTACTTGTTGGTCTGTAAATTTCTGTGTCGTGATTGGCATATTAACAGGCTTCGGTTGTACTGATCTCTCTTCATATATTAAATCTACTGAGTCCAGTACAGATAGAAAGTATTTGGTGTTGTTTTCCAGGATGGTAATAAGTTTTTCCCTAATGTGGGCAGGACGACGGCTCTTTAAAATTTTCAGCACGTCTAATTGAGATACCAGGTTCATCCAGAATCTGGTTTCATTCAGATGTCTTTAAAAATAGCCTCTTAAGCTTCCATTACTTGCCATTGAATGGAGCTGGATTGAATATTTCATGTCTGAGCCCCTCTTGTACAGCCTCAGAGCAATACTTATCCAGAAATGCTCTCTCAAATTGTTCATAATAGTTGCAACATTCCGCCATGTCCGTAGCCCATAGCAGAATATCACCTTGTGTGTATCCAACAACAAGTCTATTTTTCTGGGCTTCGGTCAAGGTACAAGGTAAAACATTTTGAAATGCTCTGATAAAGACCACAGAGTTTGTTCTTTTCCCTTCAGAAGTAAATATCAGGGATTGTCAATGCCTAAGTAACCCCTCATCTGCAAGTAATGTTGACAAACACACTGCACCATCAGTGACAGGCATGTTTATGTTCGCTTGTGGGGTAGCACATGGCAACTGTGCTTGCTCGACAGGTGCAACTGCCAGCAAGTGTTGTTGCATTGTGCAAACTTTGCTATTTTCTTTGACATGCTAACCCCATATTGTGGATAACCGGTAAAGGAATCTTAACTTCTTTAAAAGCATTGCGTCTCCTGAATTTGAGAATATGCTTCACTGAGGTTTTGAAACTCACCTGTAAGTTGTTCCTGTTTACAGTCTATGGATGCTACCTTTTCTGTTAATGTATTTATATTGCAGGACATATCGGTAATTATTTCTTGTTTTAGTTGTTTACCGAGCTCTGTCAACTTCCTGGATAGTTCACCTGATAACTCAGTGTGTATAATTTTGCTCACCCCACTGAACTGTTGACTAATACTGTTATGGAAATTGTGAAATGCCTGATTTTGCTGTGTAAACTGACACCCTATATTTTCTTGATGTTTTGTCAACCGCTGTTGTTACACTCTTAAGCTGTTGTGTAAACTTTCTCGAAATTGCTGTTGTCTTGTAAGCTGTTGTGTTATTAGTTGCATGAGTTGTGTCAAATTGTGGGTGTCGCTAGTATTTACATTGCTTTTTCGAACTGTTTCCTGCTCTTGCGTTTGTGGCGTCGTGAGCGAATAACCAAAGGAATTTTCGCTGTCGCGCGCTTCAGTTTCACTATTTGAAAAAATGTTTCCCAGTGAGAACTGGGAAATTGTCTCATTGTTCATCATAGAAGTGACATCATGATTAGTTATATTACCAGTGTCATCATTTTATAGTAGTGAGACGCCAGCCTGGTTGTTTGGTAGCCATTGGCCAGTTCATGAGTTGGCACGTTACTTTTAACTGTTCCCAAGCTCGGATTTCTGACCTCTTGGCATATTGCATTTTGTAATGAGTTTTGAACAATGGCCATTTCCTTTGACTCCATTGTTAACAGTGTTTAGCAAAATTATGAAAAGAAAAAAAAAATGATTTTGTTTGTATCAGTACTTTTCAATTAAAGCAGATTTATATCCATAGTCATTACTGATCCTGATTATTTTCTGATACAGCCTTACAGAATTTGAATGAATTATTTTGCACTCTAATGTTGACTTTATACAAATTTTCATCTTTCGTATAGAAATGCACTTTCTGTAAAGCATATTAATTGGAAGGAAAAGAGATTACCTACTGCAAGAGACACGGCGCCAAGCGTGGCCGTATAGGCATATGGTGTAGCAGCTTCCTACCTTAACCACTGAAATCTGCATTTCCAGTGCATCTCGTTTGCAGGGAGTATTTAATTTTTAATTTGCTCCTTCAAGTTGTCAATAGTTCCAACCCCATGGACATGTAACAAATGCAACAAAGGCCTCATTAGTTTCTTGTAATGATAAAATAGATCATTTATCTCAAAAAAAATTTTATCTCAACAATTGAAAGGTCTGTTCATATTTCGCTCGGTGCTATCCTTTGAAAGGTCACAATTGAATAGTGGCAGGAGGTAATAAAATGTGATATATAATGGAAACTGATTAATAATTGCTGTTTACATAATTAAAAAAAGAAATTTTGAAATAATAATTGAAAAAAAATTGGAAGATACACATATCCTGAGTTAACTTTAACTGGCATTAATATCAACAGACCCCCAATATTCAATTCATTTATTCAGCATTTAAATTTACATACTTCTTTTTCTTGTTACTGACATTGTGCATAGAGCTTGTATATATCCACACTCGCTGTTGACAGTGAGCTCAAGAACGGTTTACAGTACAGTTTTGATGAAGGAGACGCGACAGCCAATCAGTGCTTAGGTTTCCTGGCCACAGTACGACAGCAGCCAGTCAGTGAGTAGGTTCTATAGAAGCAGCCATTGAGTACAGGAGCAGCCAATGTAATGCATCATATCATTATTATTTCTTTTCCTTTTCTCCCTACCTTCTCCTAAACTATCTGAACAATGGTGTTTTCCTTCCTGTCCCTCTGCATCTCCCTAAACAGCCACACCGTCAACCACCACTCCTCTCCTACAAACCAAGCTTTGCCAACTTCCTTAATATCACACAGCCTTCACCACTACCTCCCAGACCAAGAATAACCCATAATCCCAAGAACCAGTCACAACAGTACAGTGTCCTTAACCTCTCATCTAAAGCACTTTCCTGAATTATCTAAGGGCCTCACTTTCAACCCCAAACCTGCATTTGATCATGCTGCTTTGTTGAAGGACATACATAATATCCATTGGAAGTATCACTTTGCAAACCAATCTCAAAACTTTTCCAACAGCAATCCTGACATTGAGCTCTGCCTTCAACAGTTCAGACCGCAATCCCAACTTGATCCACTATTACTACCACTACCTCAAAATCATCCTTTACAAGCCTTCCAAGAATTCCTCGCATCCAGCATTGCTTCACAACCCTTCTTCAAATTCCTACAACATGACCCTAACCTGTCCTCTCCAGAACTCCAGGCTCTACATTCCCTAAAAGCTGATGACTCCATCATTATCCTCCCAGCAGACAAAGGATCTACTGCTGTAGTACTTGACCAAAAAGAGTGTGTTAGTGAAGATCTACACGATCTGTCTGATGCCTCTACATACAGCATCTGCCATCAAGGTCCCATCCCTGTGATTCAGACTGACCTGCAGTCCTTCCTTAACACCTCAGGCACCTCACAAGGACTAACACCTCAATCCATAGAACCTCTCACCTCACCCAAACCAGGCACCCACACCTTTTACCGTCTGCCTAAGATCCACAAACCCAAACATCCTGGCCATCCTATAGTTGCTGGCTTCAAAGCACTCACTGAACGTTTATCTGCCTTAGTTGATCAACACCTGCAACTCATAGTACAAAGACTCCCCACCTACATCAAAGATACCAACCATTTTCTAGATCATCTGAAACCTGTGCCTGTCCCACTCCCACCATACACCTTGCTTGTCACCACTGATGCCATCTCCATCTATAACAACATTCCCCACGTACATGGTCTGTCTGCTGCTGAACATTTCCTCAGTCAGCACCACTTGATTCAAAACCTATGACGTCCTTAATACTCACCTTAATCAACTTTATACTTACCAACAACTGCTTCACCCTTGAGGGGCAGACATACAAACAAATCAGGGGTACAGCCATGGGAACTAGGATGGCTCCTTCCTATGCCAACCTTTCCATGGGTCACTTAAAAGGGGCATTCCTGGTATCCATAAGTCTTCAGTCCCTGGTTTGGTTTATATACATTGATGACATCATTACCATATGGACTCAGGGTGAGAGTGACCTGCTAAAATTCCTCAAATCTCTGGATACCTTCTCCCAATTAAATTTCACATGGTCCTATTCCAAATCCCATACCACTTTCCTTGATGTTGATCTTGTGCTGACTGAAGCCCAGCTATACATTTCTGTCCACATTAAAGCTACCAACAAACAACAGTACTTACATTTTGACAGTTGCCATTCTTTCCATTCAGATGTTCCCTCCCACACAGCCTCGGCATCCGAGGCAAAAGTATTTGTTCAGATGCAGACTCTTTACAGCAATACACCACCATACTCACATCAGCCTTCACTGCATGTAATTACCCCACCAGCCTAGTTAAAAAAACAGATTTCCAAGGCCATCAAATCAAATCCTGGTACTACTGCTGGTCCCTCTAAAAAATAACTTCAGAGCACATCACTGGTGATTCAGTATTATCCTGGTCTGGAATGTATTAATCAACTACTTCGACAGGGCCATGACTTCCTAAAATCATGCCCTGAAATGAGAACAATTCTGTCTGAAATTTTGTCCACCACATCTAGAATAGCTTTCCGTTGCCCTCCCAATCTCTGCAATATTCTTGTCAGACCCTATGCTCCTTCTGCACCCATCTCCCTATCCTATGGCTCCTACCCCTGTGACTGTCCCCCGCTGCAAGCTGATGACTCCAGCAGACAAAGGATCTACCACTGTAGTACTTGACCAAAAGGGGTATGTTAGTGAAGATCTACGCCATCTGTCTGATGCCTCTACATACAGTGTCTGCCATCAAGATCCCATCCCTGTGGTTCAGACTGACCTGCAGTCCTTCCTTAACACCTCGGGCACCTCCTTCTGCCTGAAGGAGGATCACTGGCTCCAAAAGCTTGTCAATTACATGATTTTTTTGTGTATGTGGTCTTCCGCTGCTTGGTGAGTAGATTTTTTTATCCAACCTCTTATATTTCTAAAATAAGCGAATTCTTTCACTACGTGAATACCTGGCCTCCTTTCAAGGGATTGCTTTATTAAAAAGACTTCCTTTAAGCAGGGATACCTATCAGCTGACTTAAAGCTTCACTCCTACCACTACCTCTAACAGTCATGTAACTGGCAAAACATATACTATCAAAGGGAGAGCCAGAGCCACCTGCAAAATGACGCATGTCATATACCAAATGTTATGTAAAATCTGTTTGGCCTTCTACATTGGAATGGCTACCACCAAATTATCAATTAGGATGAATGGGCATAGGCAGAGGGTGTATACTGGCAACTCGCAATATCCTGTTGCAGAGCATGCTCTACAATATGATATTCAAGACCTCGATGCCTGTTTCACCACATGCACCATCTTGATCCTTCCCCCAGACACCAATTTCTCAGAGCTCTGCTGGTGGGAACTAGCACTACATGTCCTTGGTTCTCACCACACACTTGACCTTAATTTACGTTAATTTCTTCCGTCTCAGCATTTCTTCACTGTAATTACTCTTTGCTTTACTCTGTTTTAGTTTTCTACATCTTTCATTGTCTTTCCCATCTACTCTTCACCGCACGCCTCCCATATAATGCACTTAGCTTTTCACTCTTACTAACTCATATGTGATGTTTACGGAGTAATCTCTGTCTGCATATTATCCTGTCTTCCAATTTTAAGCTCTCAGGTTTTCAAATCTCTTCTGATCCAATCCCCAACAATCAGTCTTTCATTCTCATCTTGTAGGTAAGTCTCCCCTGACCCGCTGTTTAGGGCAACTTTCCCGAAATCTACCCGTTTTCCTTGACCTCTCCAGTCCTTTTCTTTCATCCCTCTTCCTTTCCTTTCAACCCTTCTGCCTGAAGGAGAATCACCAGCTCCAAAAGCTTGTCAATTACATGTTTCTTTTATGTGTGTGTTCTGCCACTGCTTGGTGAGTAGCTTTTTTTATCCAACCTCTTATATTTTGATGAAATAAGCCAATTCTTTCACTACTTGGATGCCTGGCCTCCTTTCAAGGGATTGCTTTGTTAGAAAGACTTCCCTTAAGTAGGGACACCTATCAGCTGACTTAAGTCTAAAAAAGTTGCATCTCTAACACCAACTACTACAGCAATTTTCCCATGAGTGATCCCTCCACCACCCGCTATACTGTCACCTATAGGCTTTATCACCTTCCCTTCCCATACCTATTGAGGAGTAGGCCGTGCCTAGTGAAACCAGATCTATTGATAGACTCAACTGGCACCATTGCAATGTGAGCCAAGCCCTCCACCATCAGTGCCTTCTTCAGCCCCATGTTAAAATGCCTAACAGCAGCATTAAGGTGAGGCCGATCATAACGCTGAAACAGAAGCACAAAGTGCACATTCGTGCCACCAGTTTGAGCAACTATCTTCACCAGGTCACCTCCTAAATCATACTCCCTGTCCCTATTAAGGCTGTTCCCAGCTCCACCCATAATCACTACCTGATCCTCTTCCATAAAATTCTTACATAACTCCCCTACGTTAACAGCCACCTGAGCCAACCCTCCACTAGGATTCACAATGCTGGTGACCTGGTACTCACACCCCAACACTTCCTGCAACTGCTAACCCAGACCTTAGTCATGTGAACTACCTAGCAGCAGAACCCTGTTCTTTCTGTTAGAATTTGCAACTGACTTAGGTTCCCAAATGCTCAGGGGCAAAAGTGAGTCACCCCGAGTCCTATCTGGTGCCTGCCTCTCCTGTAATGGGGCCGTAGACATACCAAAGACACGACACTAACAGTAATGTTGATGACTGATGATATATCTTGTACATCTACATCTACATGACTACTCTGCAATTCACATTTAAGTGCTTGGCAGAGGGTTCATAAAACCACAATCATACTATCTCTGTACCATTCCACTCCCCAACAGCGTGCGGGAAAAACGAACACCTGAAGAGGATAGCATCTCTGATATGTCTCTCTCACTATCCCTCCCAACACAGTCATTCGCAACAGCTTCCAGTCACTTGACAGTAGCCAAGGTGATTTCCTGCTGTTTACAAACAGTATCTAAGACAGCTGATGCATGACACCAGCTTCACAGTGGGGCTGCATTGTGACTGGTGCAATGTTTTTCAGAAAAGTAAACAAGTTTAAACTAGGATTTTAAGGATTAGAAGCTTATTTCAAGAACTGACTCCATTAGCACCCAATGTGACTCATTTTATGATGAGAGAGGAAACGAGATAATATTTACTGATTCCTTGAAGCTACTTCAAACTTGTAGTCTTGAACTTATGATTTATCAATATTATGCTCACTAACAAATGTGTATGACAAACATGAAAATAGTGGAAATTTACAACAAATGAAGACAATAGCCATTGCTGTTGAAAAGGAAAGCTTGGATCATGATATGACAGTTATAACATTACATGTGCAGAACACAGAACTATGCTACAGCAATCAATCTCACGAACTTTGTTTACATCACGACAGTAAACTTTCAAGTGCTTCTGTAGGTCAAACTATTCACATGCAGAAAAAGGTGAAAAATATTCACTGATTATGTAAATACTTACACTGTGATACATAACCATCAATTTACAAAGAAATACACTGCCTGAAAAAAGTGAAGCACTCAAAAGATATAGTCATATGGCAATGTAACATTGTACATATACACACCACTGATGAGTATCTAAATGATTACAAATGTAATTCTCTATGACAGATGGAATGGCTACCAGAGTGCATTAGCATTGCTCATGTTCTGCATTATTACCATGCCTGGTAGGGGTATATAAGGGCTAGAACAGCATCAGATGTCTTGTCATCACTGTGACTGACATGGAGGTGCCACATACTTTATGTGGGACAGTGCTGTCAGCACCTAACAGAGTTTGAAAGGGGTGTTATTGTGAATCTCCATTTGGCTGACTGGCCAAATGATCCAGTAACCAGATTTGTAGGGCACTCAAATGTGACAGTGGCCTGACGTTGAACTGCATGGAAACTTACAGATAGGCACACTTGCCATCAAGGTTCCAGTTGACCACACCTGACCAACATAAAGTAGGAGCACTAGATTGTGTATGAAGCACATCGTAACCCCTTCACATCTGCACTGCCATCCGAGAACAAGTAATGGACTCCCTGAAGCATTGTGCGTTACCTCTCACCATTCAGAGACTAGCAGCAGCCTGACTAGGAAATTACCATCCTGTGTGTAGGCTGTCATTAACACCATGACATAAACAGATGTGTTTGGAGTGGTGCCATGACTAGTATGCACAGACTGCTGATGGACGACATTGCATTATGATCAGTGATGAATCACATTTCTGTACTTCCCCTGATGACTATCATCAGTGAGTGTGCTGGCAACCAAGAGAGAGAATCCAGTTTCCAATGTTTTGAAGTGGCTTAGAGGTTGTTACTCCTGGTATTATGGTGTGGAGAACCATCAGGAATGATGTTAGGCCACATCTGGTAGTGACTGGGGAAACTTTTGTGGCATAATGGTACATCACCTCTCGAGCTACAGTGTTGTGATGTGATTTTTCAACAGGACAATGTTCAACCACTCGTGGCACATGTCTGTATGTGTGATGTTGAGGTGCTCCTGTAACCAGCAGGATCAAAAAATATGTGCTCAGTAGAACAGCTGGAGACCAGCTTGGACATCAACTCCACCCCAATGCCAATATTCAGGACATCAAGGGCCTGTTAACAACTGAGGGCCAGATTGCCTCAGGGGCAGATACAAATGTTTTATGACACCATTCCCAACAGAATCCGTGTATTCATCCATGTCAAAGGGGGTGCAATGTCTTGCGCATATGGAGGTTTACACTGCCAAATTCTTTGTAAGTTTGACTTGATACTGTAATAACTGAAAAACCATTTTGATTCCTTCTCCCTTTCTAGGTGCTTCATTTCTTGTCAGTAGTGTATCTTACACACAGGAAATGTCTGAAAATTCTTGAAAAATGTACTTTTATTCACTATGGTAAACATTAAAAGATTGTTGTATGAATGAGGATAGTACTGTCAAAATATATGTAGATTATAGCTACACACACTCCATAGAAAATTGTAAATTGAACACAAACTATAAAAGAATTTAAAAAATAATGGAGCATTCTCAGTGGTAGCTAAACCTTTGTTTCTGACTTCGCCTGTGTCTCCATATTCTTCAGCTGTGTTATTGAAGAAACAATTGAGCAAATGAACCGTTTGGTGGCAGGGGGTATTTTACGTGTTGTGTAATCTGTGCAGTGGGCTTGGAAAATCTTACAAGAATCTGTTTGCCTACTGGCTGCTATAAATGCTATGTTGATGTGCCTCATCAGCACCTGAGAAATTGTTCCTCAGAATTATGCAGGTGGGAACTATCGCTACAACACGTCCTTGGTTCTTGACATCCCCTGGCCTTAATTTACGTTAATTTCTCCTGTCTCAACATTTTTTCAAAGCAACTCCTCTTTCCTTCAGTCCATTTTACTTTTCTACATCTTTCATTGTGTTACATGTCTATTTTTCACCACCACCTCTCCCATCTCTGTTATGTACAATGCACTTAGCTTTTCACTCTTATTAACTCGTTCATGATGTTTGAGCAGTAATCTGTTTTGCATATTATTCTGTCTTCCACCTTTAAGCTTTCAGGGTTTCAAATGTTTCCCAATGCAGTCTACAGCAGTCAGTCTTTCCTTCTCATCCCATGCAGTAAGTCTCCCCTGACCCACAGTTCTGGGTGACTTTCCTGAAATCTACCTCTTTCCCTAGACCTCTCCAGTCCTTTTCCTTCACCCCTCTTCCTTCCCCTTTAAGCCTTCCGACTGACGAAGGGACCATGGCTCCGAAAGCTTCCTAATTACAACCTTCTTTTATATGTGTGTTCTGCCACCGCTTGGCAAGTATATTTTTTTTATCTATCAAGTTAAATTATTTTGTCAAAAATTGATTGTTTGGGTTTTCTATCAATAAATCCATCATTCAGCCGCAAAATTTGTTTGATACCTTTATGAACATACTTTTGTTAATTAGCATTAGTACGGTACTAAGTGAAACCCTTTTCTGAAGCCAAGAAATACTGTATCCTGACTCCTGTTACACAAGGCTTACAGGATGTCATGTAAGAAAGTTGTATTTTGTATGCTCAGTGTTTACAGAGTACATGTTGATGGGTGTGGAGGAGATTATTCTGTTCAACCTCAGCCTCAGAATACTTTCAAAGAGCCAGTGTCAGATTGATACCAATTACATCAAATGGTAGTTTTGGTATCACTTCTGATATTTTTTTTGTAGACAGTATGACTTCTACTTTTTCTTGACCACTGGGCATACTTATTTTGTTTAGAAGATCTATAATACATTATGTTTAAGACAGAGCCTAATTCAAGTTCTGTATTATAGAATCTGATATGGGTTGTATCATGTCCAAGAGCTTTATTTTGAGATATTTCAGCTTTTTCTCAGTACCACTGGTACTGAAATCTGTTTCACTCATACTTGCGGTGGTACAAAAATTAAAGTGGGATAGTACGCCTGGATTTTCCTTTGTGTAAGATAACTTGAAAGTGAAGTTCAGCATTTCTCCTTTTGATTTGCTGCCCTCAATTTCACTTGATTTGTCACTTAATCTAAGCTAATCAAGAGTGTATGGAAACTAATTTTTGTGCTACTGTTAGTGTTTATGTATAACAAGAATTTTTTTGGGTTTTGTGAGAGATATTTTATATAAGATTCTGCTATGGTTGTCACTGAAAACTTCACACACTGCTGTTTTGACAGCCAATCATGTTTCATTTAGCATCTCTCCATATACATATAAGTAGAGAAAAACTTGACTAATCTTACAGTAAATGTCACTGTTACATTTTAAAGGTGAAAACTATAATTTTAAAGTTTGACACATTATCAGTTTTTCTACTGAAGAACTTATTTATATTTTAATTGGAATTTTCCAACAGATTAAAGCTGTGTCAGAAGTTTAAATCCAGATGTAGGACAATACTCAACCAATTAAGACATGATAAATGACACTCCTTCACAGCTACAATTCTGCCTGTTCCTCTCTCCTACTTTCATAACACTATAGAAGATCTCCTCACACCTTGATGGACCAACAAAAAGGACATTACATAAATAAATTAATCACACCCTAGGGTTTGATTTCTGAATGATTGTTTCTCTTTTAGGTGCATGATGGTGCAAAATTTTCTGATAGATTAAAAATTTGTGCCATACTATAGCTTTGCTCACCTACTGTTCAAATCTTCAGCAGCTTTGAATATTAATTTTCCAAACGTTGACAAACCTGATAAATATTTTACTCTACACTACAGTACTTGAGTATTTGAGTCTTCGTTTTTATTTGTAATAACTGATACTTGTCTGGTGATCAGCTTTGTCACAAGTATGTGAACCAGGTGAACAGTTATGTCTTTAGACACTACATCACACAGTTATCAGGTGGCATAATGTCACATTGTAACCACACCCAAGTTCAAATACAAAAGTAGGGTCATTAATGAAGTACAACTGTTAAAACTGAAAGTATATTTATTATGAACTCCAACATACAGCCACAAAATAACTTATCTCCTGGATACAGAGTGCAGTTATTTATATAACATCAAATATTCCAGAATATACAAATATAAATTTTGAGAACCTTCCAGGAATGATAAATACTAAATCGCCAATAAATGCAGATGGTTGGATTTGAGCAAGTAACCCATAGCATGTCAGCCAGCAGCACTAATCGCTGTGCCACACTGCATGCATTACAGCTCATGCCATGCTCCCTCTCCCACAGAAACAGTGACCTACTGTTCCAGAACTTCTCACTGGAGATCACTACAGCACTCTGGATCTAGATATTGTAAATGGTCTTCTGTATGGCAGCACTGGCAGATCCTTGTGTTCTGGTCATGTTATCACTTCCTCTTCACTATGACGAGCATTGATGGTAACTGCAACTACTGAAGCTACACAGTGGTCAAGTGGGTCTTCTGTTTCCTTGAGCGAGAAGCCCCCGTCATTGATCTACATCTCAGGTTTGTAGTAGGGCTTCGCACGGTGGACATAGGAAATGTCTATGCAATTCTGTCTTCTTGACAAAGTGTCATAATCCTCAACTCAACCGATATCTGACAAGCAACAAAGGATGCAATAAGGCTCAAAGTAGTGCTTTCGTAACTTTTCCAATAGTCCCACTTTCTGAATGGGTGCAAAACTTCATACCAAGTCTCCCAAGCTCTATCTCACCGGCCAGTACTTGGCATTATTATACTTTCTGTCTTTCCCCTGGGTATCAAGGGTCTGTATCTAAGCCAGCTGTCTTGCTTCTTTGGTCCTGCTGAAGAACTGTTTCACATAGTGAACAAGAGTATCATCCAGTCGAAATTGGATCAATGTACCCACTGTTTTTTCAGCCTCTCAACTATGGGGTAGAAAGAATGGTGTGAAGCCTGTATGTCTTGCTTTGCTTTGTTGTTTGAGAATGCCATGATAGGCATTATTGCATTCTACTCTGTTTGACATCAATGCACACCAGTAGCATATCTGTTAATGTCTATGTGATCATTCATCTGTGGGTAATTGTCATCATCCAGTGTCTGATGTCACAACATGCAATTACCTCTGATACTAGTCTCAGCTGGTAAACTGTTTTGTGATCAGAGATCATCACCCAGGGTGCTCTGTGCTCCAAAATGATGTTTTCTACAAAGAACTTCATAATTTGTGGAGCTTTGGTGTTGTCACAGGTTTGGTAACAGCATAGCAGGTGAGGTAATCTGTTCAGACTCCATTTGTTGACTTCAGGGACTACCCGAAGAGGTTGATTCCAATTCGATGGAATGACACAGCTGCAGGATGAATTGGAACCACATGCCCTGGAGGTAACTGCAGCATGTGCTTCCATCACCGGCATTTCTTACAGAGTGCCACATAGTGCCGTAATGGACTGGTAGAGACCTGCATCTTGTTCTGTCTAGAGTCCTTGTGAATCCCAGGTGAGGAGCATCATGGAAATACTTCAGGACAGCTGCCCATAAATGAGCTGGGAGATGAGCAACAAATTCCACTCATCCACTCCTCTTACACAATGTTCTGTTTATCAATTGGAATTCTTTTTTGTTGTTTCTTTATTCTCCAAGGCTTGTATGATTTTCAAGAATGCTTGATCTTTCCTTTGTTCATCAGCAATGGCTAAGATTTTGTCCATGTTATTCTGCTTCAACACAGGATTTTTCAACAACAATTGGCATCCTAGTGTTTGCATCCATTTTTGTATCCCATTGTGAAGATGTATTCCTGAAGTTTCAGTGCCAATCTCAGCAGTTAACTCAAAGGACCCTTCAAGTAGGCCAGTCAGCACAAAGACTGGTGATCCATCACAGAAGTGACTGGATGGCCAAATAAATATGGTTACAGGTTGTTGACTGCCCAAACAACTGCAAGGCACTCTTTCTTGGTTGTAGAGTAGTTCATATCACACTTGAATAGTACTCTGGAAGTGTAAGCTATCACCTTTTGAGCACCTTCCTAGAGTTGTACTAAACTGCACCTATCCCATAACTTGTAGTGCCAGTGTGAAGTTTTCCCTCTCCATTCTCATCATACAAAGCTAGGAGTGGAGATGATGTTAGCACCTCCTTAAGGAAAAGGGAAGAACTTTCTTACACCTCATCTTATTGCAGTAGTTCTTGCAAGGGGTTGCCTTGGTACAGAAGTCCTTTATGTATCATCAGTAGTATGAGCACATTCCAATCCCAAGAAAACTACTTACATTATGAATGCATCGAGGAGTCATAAAACTGTAAATGCTCTTATTTTTCCTGGATCAGGATGGACTCACTTTATGACCCAGACTTTTATTTCTTGAATAGTAAAGTGAAGGTTTTACAGATTCAGGCAAAGGCCAGGAGCCTGAACTCACTTCAATAAGGTTTTCAAGGTGGCTTAGATGTTCTTCAAATGTCTTCAAAAAGACACCAGAGCCATCCATATAGTGAAAAGTCATTCATTTAAGGTACTAAAGCAGGTTGTCCGTTACAAGTTCAAAGGTGGCTGGAGTTTGAACTCATAGAGGCTGTCAGGAGTTATGAAGACAGTCTTTTCACAGTCATCCCTGCCAGCCTCAATTTGCCAACAGTGTATCTGCATTTCCATCATTGAGAAATACTTTGCTTCTGTTACGCAGTCAAGGGTGTCATCATGTGCAGCAATGGGTAAACACCTTTTTACGTGACTTTGTTCAGTCATCAGTAGTTGATGCAGAAATGCCAAGTGCCATCATCCTTTTTCACAATCACCACAGGAGACAACCAAGGACTCTCAGTATGTTCAACAATGTTGTCTTGCAGATCTTCTCCACTTCTTCCTCGATTATCCATTCTTCAGCCAGCAGCACCTAGTATGAGTGCTGGTGAATTGGTCAATTTTCCCCGGTGTTGATATGGTCTGTAGTTTTTCCACACCAAATTTGACAGCATCTGGAAAGTGGCACAGAATAGCTAACACTCGTTGACATTGTTCCTCAGGTATGTCGGATCCTAATGGCTGTTTGATAATAGCTTTTTCCCCTGCATTGCCTGTAGTGGTAATGGAGCACAATTCTTCATCAATGGTATTAAGCTGCCCTTCCTGGACTGGTTAGGCTGTCCCTACGCATATACCTTTAGGGATGAGTTGTGAGTGTCCTGACAGTGAGTGAAAGTTCTTCTTGACGACATAAAATCCTTATGATCACTGCCAGAATGTAGATTTCATGTTGAGATGTCAAAAAGTTTCGAGTAGGTGAAGTTTTCCAAATGGAATAATTAACAAATTAACAGTAATTCTATTGGATGTAGGTGTTATTGTAATCATAAAAATCTTGGATACAAAACTATGGCATTGAATTTTGGAAATAATCACTATATAAGCAGCAAAAATTTTGAATTCAAATAACTTCTGAAATATAAAGTTTTTGGGAAAAGTAAAATGTATGCTGGAAAGTGGAGGATGAGGGCTTTTAAATGAGTAATGTTATTTTAGAAATAAATAGCTACTTGCTCACTGAAAATTCCATTTTGTGTGAATCGTAATTCACGAACATTCCTTTAAATGAAATATTTCCATAATAAGTGAATGTCCTATCATCTGTGCACTGAGAACTCTGCAGTGAATTATAAATTTCAATGAAATAAAGTACGAATAATGAATTAAATATTTTGTGTAATTATTGTACATGTGATATTAACAAAATAAGAGCAACTAAATGCTGTTACAAAACTAGTCTGAACTCAGATTCTTGACTTTTGTGGGCAGCACGTTAGGGGCAACTCAATCTACTTTAAAGTAGGAATTCGTGCAGTTTGCTACTAAATTTTGTGCCTGTGAAGAAGTCAAAATGCTGCCCAAATCTATAAATGGTAAGTGTGCCCAAAAGTGGGTAGGCATAATATTTCGACAGGTTTTGCAAGAGCATATATCCCCAGTAACATGATGCTTAGCAGCACACTGTATGTTCAGACCAGTCTTATACTCATCTTTTGATGTCAAAAAGTGGGTTGACAGCACATTATTTTCTATGAAAATTATCCATTTCATTGTGACATATACAGTATCTCCTCACAACATCCCATACAGTTTGCCACTAACTCACAGCCATCACTTTACGTTATTTTCTTTCTCTTTATTGTTATTTCGATTTCTCTTTATTCTCCATGAAGGTGGATAAGATTGCTCAGTGCAGTGGAGGAAGGGGGGGGGGATGAGAAATATGGGACCATGGTATGCAGTGAGCATTGTGAATAGGGTTGGAAACAGTGCTATATATCTTGGGAGGCTTTCATTGTTGGGGAGTGGAAGTTGGTTGAAATTCTGCCAGGAGGGGACGGATAAGCCATGAAGGTGCATGGAAGGTGAAATATGAATGTGATGGTGCAGCAGGTTAACTGGACTGGTGATTAGTGTGTGGCATATTGGGTGCCGAAACTGGGTTTTGTGATTAATATAGTGGATCTGAAGGTGTTCCAAGAAGATAGAAAGAGGGTAGTGGATGATTTGGCATGGATGCTAGTTAGTTATGGGAGGCAAATCAGATGGTCAGGCAGAGTGCAGGATAATGGTACAACAATGTAGATCCCAAGTGCTGCCTGTTAGTATTTTATATAGTTAGTGGTTTTAATCAATTTGGCGGATTGTGTTCTTTCGTATGGAGTTGTGCAGTCCTGGTTAGTTTTCTGTCTAGCATTAGTCTTTAAATATTTTATTGTGTTATTCAGAGGGCTGGGTTGGTTGTAAATGGAGAGATGGAAATCTGGATGATGCAAATGTGCGACGAAAATTGGTGGCTTGGTTTTTCTGTGAATTTACTTGAAGTTTTCACATATTACACCATTCAACTAGGAGACTGAAATTGAACTCAAGGGAGACATGGAATGGTTGCAGGGCATCATGAGTAGCTAGATAGTTTTGCAGCTTAAAGTGCAACCCAGAACGCCATACACCTCTGGATATCGAGGGAGACAAATAAGGAAAGAAGCTGGTCGTCAATGGAACAACTGTAATGAAAGCCACATTGGGTGTTGGGGTTGCACGGTGGTGATGGATTCATTTGGTAAGGATGTGTTCACAGGCTTTGATAAAGGCTGACGTGAAGTTGAGTAATTCGTATTAAATTCGAAATTTATAACAAATTGTGCTCATGTCACTGAGTCTAACTCCATGACAGGCTAATTTCCAGTAACAGGTAAACTTGCAAAATGACTGTTGTTTGTTTTTATTTCACAACGAACTGAAAACCATTATTTTACTAGTGGGTATTTTTTCCGTAGTGTTGTGTAAAAGAAATATAAAAGATGTTGTGGTAGCACAAATGTTTCGCTTTTCTCCCGCGCTGTCATGAAATAGAGTTCTTGCTGGGAAAAAATTATTTTCTGGCACCATCCCTATTTTGGACTAACACAATGTTTAATTTTCAAGTCTACCATTAAAGAAATACGCAAAAAGGCTTAAACATTGTCCTTAAGCTGTTGCAGTCCGGGTTCACAACTGAAACAAAAAACATTAATTATTATTAGCAGTGTGACCCGTCAACCCCGACTACGGGATCCTGTACTACAGTTGAATATTCAGTGTCATCACTTTATCTGGTTGGTACAAGCACCCGAAAGAACTTCGTCAACGTAGCAGACTTCATATCGCCACTTTCCAAAACATTGAACTGCTGACAACACATGCCACATGTAGAGCCAATAATACGATGGTCAGTTGTATGTTTGCCTTACGGGAAACACTGTTATCATTTAACTCTCCAAGTGCTATAATATGAGTTTCACTCGATCAAAAACAATTTACTTATATACTTATATATCACAGCTATCAGAAATTTTAACGGACGAAAATCATTTCCGTTCTAGAACGGAGGAACAAGTAACGGAACTTCATTCATTTCCGTCTAGTAGTAGTGTACGTCTCCCACACCTTTTTCACGTCAACATCGGAGTGTGAGAGGTGGAGGCGTGCTGCCTGTGAACGAGTTCGGGATTTTAAATTTTCTCGGCTTAGTTCTCGTTGATACTTTTATATAAAACAATGGCTCCAAAACAGAGGATGCGTATTGCTAACGAGAAAGCCAGCAAAAACGTCACCATGAGGGGAAATGTCCCGAAATCTTCCGTAAGTATGTTTAGTGAGTTAACAGCTGTCAAATTAGTTAGCAGACTACACGCTACGCGGTAATTAATTCTTTCACCCAGTACACAGCGCAAGAGTCCTAATACTTATTTTGTGCAAGAGGTTCATTTTAGTGAAAAATAACAAGTTTCTTGCTGGCATATGGTACTAATAGGAATGGTGTTAAAGTTTGTTTGGAAAATTGGTAA
The DNA here is from genome assembly GCF_021461395.2 of Schistocerca americana. Lineage (NCBI taxonomy): Eukaryota > Metazoa > Arthropoda > Insecta > Orthoptera > Acrididae > Schistocerca > Schistocerca americana. The sequence goes on from NC_060119.1 coordinate 851,694,502, forward strand.
CGCTCGTAATTCCACCAAACAAAAACAGAAAGCATGAGCGTATTAGAGAAGGAAACAATGTATTTGTTTAGATTTCTAGATGTTTACTCCGTATAAAATGTTCGTTAGTGACACCATAGCACACCAGTCACATGGCACTACGCTTGTCCCACAATCTTTCTAGTTTAAATGGTATATGTATCAACTAGGTACGTACGTTTCTGTTAGAGATTTTTCCGTTATTAATAATTTAATAATTTTTGCATTATTCATACTAGCCTACACTAATCCACGTATTAAAATGTTTCTTTACACAAATATAAAAACGTTTCCTTTTCATGCTTATGTTACAGTTGTATTTATGTAAATATGCCCACTTAAATATTTTGCTGGCATTTTTATGCATTCCTATTGTTCGTAGATGATAAATAGTCAACAGCATTTGGTACCTTTCAACATAATATCAAAGGTTCAGTTTTGGATAGAACTTTTAAGGTTCATTAGCTCTGTTTGTTTTCTGTCATGATACCTGCAAGTGGGAAAAAATTACTACACAAGTCAAATCTCCAATTAATGTAATACTGTTCCTTTCAATTTGTGATACAAATCACGAGTTTGTAGTATGTCCATTGCCTTTTTAGCTATCAGTCTATTTGCTCATTGATTATCATTCCAGAGTGACCACTTACCCACTCGAATTGTATCAGCTGACAGTGTTGGATATTTTGCCATTACTTGTTTTATATCAAGAATAAGTATGAATTGCGTGTGTCCTACTGGTCAACAGCTAGGCCTGAAGGACACTCTTGCTATCTGATTTATAAACAAGCTTTGTAGGTGATATTGCTCTATACATAGCTGCTTTTCAACTGGCATATATTTCTGCAGAGAAGACACACATTATTTTGGGGATGGAAAAGGTGCTGAGTGCTCATCAGAAAATAGCACATCCTACATTGTTTCTGTCATGGGGTTTTGCTCCACCAGTATGAATTTCAAACAAGCTTTGGTACTTTGTTGAATGAAATTTCAAATGTGAAGTTTCAAGTGGGCTGCTGTCCAGTCTGTGGGGGAGGCAGGCAGCAATAAACTGGAAATTATGTTCAAAGACTGGTACATCAGGTTACAGTAACAAGTAGGTTACAAGTCGTTTACCATGTATAATGGAGATATATAATATTTGTGCATAATTGTCTTTTTCCAGCGAAGAAGATTGTATCAATGAATCTTATTTTATCCCATCTCAACTTTGTTGAGAAATGATGTGCTTAGTCAGTTTCTGTACTATGAAAGAATTTTTCTGTGAGCCTTCTATCAATGGCTTTCTTGTAGCTTCCAATAGCAACTTGTTCATAGGTGTGGACATCATTATGCCAAGGTACATACACAGGCATTTTATTGTTCTTTATCTAGTTTTTCCAACTTAGAAATATTGTCTTCAGAAGATGCTTCTGTAATCTATTCTAGAACAAACCAGTTCTTTATAAATAAGTAAGAAGGTATGAGGGTGTACTCCCAACCGTTTCCGTGTTGGTACCATAAAAAATTTGTGCTCTCCAGTTTTTCCAGTGAGATACTTTATGTGAAGAATCCAAGTTAAGCAATATCAAGACAATGCTTGAAACTGAATGGATGACTTAATTTGAATGTTCCACATCATTATGAAGTGTCGTATTCATGATCTATGGAACAGGTATTAATCTAATCTAATGTTGCTATCTACTTTTTGCTGGAGTGTTTATTTACCAGTTCCAGTCTGCAGAAGGTAGAGATAATTGCTGCATTTTTTAAATCAGATATTTTTAGTTTGAAACTTCCTGGCAGATTAAAACTGTGTGCCCGACCGAGACTCGAACTCGGGACCTTTGCCTTTACAGGCAAGTGCTCTACCATCTGAGCTACCGAAGCACGACTCATGCCCCGTCCTCACAGCTTTACTTCTGCCAGTATCTCGTCTCCTACCTTCCAAACTTTGCAGAAGCTCTCCTGCGAACCTTGCAGAACTAGCACTCCTGAAAGAAAGGATATAGCGGAGACATGGCTTAGCCACAGCCTGGGGGATGTTTCCAGAATGAGATTTTCACTCTGCAGCATAGTGTGCGCTGATGTGAAACTTCCTGGTAGATTAAAACTGTGTGCCCGACCGAGACTCGAACTCGGGACTTTTGCCTTTCACGGGCAAGTGCTCTACCATCTGAGCTACTGGACTAGAGAGGTTTAGAAAAAGGGGTAGATTTCAGAAAAGTCACCCTGAACTGCGGGTCTGGGGAGACTTACTGAATAGGATGAGAGGGAAAAATTGATAGTAGGGGACTGCGCCAGATGAGATTTCAAAACCTGTGAGCTTAAAAATGGAAGACACAGTAATACATAAGACAGAGGATACTGCAGAAATATTATGCACACATTAAGAAGAGTGAAAAGCCAAGTGCATAGTACATATGGAAGGGGCAGCAAAAAATAGACAGGTCATAAAATGAATCTGTAGAAAACAAAAATGGCGTGAAGAAAGGAGTAGTTACTGTGAAGAAATGTTGAGACAGAAGAAATTAACGTAAATTAAGTCCAGGTGACAAGAACGAACAATGTGTAGTGCTAGTTCCCACTGACGGAGTTCTGATAAACTGGTGTCTGTGGGAAGAATCCAGATGGTGCACTTGGTGAAACAGTCACTGAAGTCATGACTGTCATGTTGCAGAGCATGCTTTGCAGCATGTGTTGCTAGTATACACTCTCACCAAACACCCATTTATCCTAACCAATAACTTGGTGTTAGTCATGCTGATATAAAAGGCTAAACAGTGTTAACATAATAGCTGGTATATGACATGTGCCGTGCCACAGGTGGCTCTCCCTTTGATAGTACATGTTTTGCCAGTTACAGGGCTGGCATAAGTGGTGGTAGCAGGGTGCGTAGGACAAGTCTTGCCGGGACAGTCACAGAGGTAGGAGCCATGAGTAGGGAGATGGGTGCAGAAGGAGCATAGGGTCTGACCAGGATATTGCGGAGATTGGGAGGGCAACTAGAAGCTATTCTGGGTGTGGTGGTCATAATCTCTGACAATGGATCTCATTTCAGGACATGATTTTAGAAAGTCATGACCTTGTTGAAGTAGCTGATTAATACATTCCAGACCAGGATAATACTGAGTGACAAGTGGTGTGCTCTGAAATTGTTTTTTGGAGGGATCAGCAGTACCAGGATTGGATGTGGTGGCCCGGGAAATCTGCTATTGAACAAGGCTGGTTGGGTAATTGTGTGCAGTGAAGGCTGAGGTAAGGATGGTGGTGTACTGCTGTAAAGAGTCTGAATATGAACAGATATGTTTGCCTTGGCTGTATGGGAGTGAATGTTTGATGTAAAAAGGATGGTAATTGTCAGAACGTAAGTTCTGTTTTTTGTTAGTAGGTTTATTGTGGACAGAAATGTGTAACTGTTCTTCAGTGAGGACTAGATCAACATCAAGGAAAGTGGCGTGGGGTTCAGAATAGAACCATGTGAAGTTTAAATAGTGGAATGTATTTAGAGATTCCAGGAATTTTAACAGGTGAACCTCGACTTGAGTCCATATGGCAAAAAGTCACCTAAACCACACCAGGGGCTGGAGGCATATGGATCCCAGGAAAGCCCCTCCAAGTGACCCATGAAAAGGTTGGCATAGGGAGGAGCCATCTTGGTTCCCATGGCTGTACCCATGATTTGTTTGTATGTCTGCCCCTCAAGGGTGAAGTACCGTATGTACTCAAATGTAAGCCGCACTTGAATCTAAGCCGCACATGAAAAATGATACTCAAAATCAAGGAAAAAAAAAATTCCCGAATCTAAGTCGCACCTGAAATTTGAGACTCGAAATTCAAGGGGAGAGAAAAGTTTTAGACCGCACCTCCAAATAGAAACAAAGTTGGTCCATTGCAAGAAGAGACACAACTTAGGTCGAATGGATGAAGATACAGCTACAGTAGTTTGGTTCGAGTCGTAAGCTTAACAGTTAAGCTTTACCAAGTAGCCATTGCTGTGTGTCAGGTGCTCCGTCCGTATTTGTACGGGTACCCTTCCTTTTTCATGTGCTTCATCTGGTTTGAATCGATTGCTTGTTTTGCTTTGATCTGATAAGTGACGTTCTCTTTGTTATAGGTATTTATGTCACTCTAAGCTTAAAATGCATTATTGTACTGTGTCATGCATTGTTTGTCGAATTCTGATAATGAGCATTTACGACCTGTCGCCGCTCGCAGCGTGGCTTGCTTTTGTGCATGCTACCGCTGCTTACAATTAAAAAAAAATAGGAGAGAAGAATTGTCTCATAAGCAAAACAATGGCAAGAGACTGCTATTTGTTGTTACTTACACTGCTGCTTTCTTTGATAATGATCAACAAGAACCAAATAATAAACTACGTATGATAAAAGATGTTCTGAACGAAAGTTAAGCAAAAATTTTTCTCCGTTTGAAAATCTTTGCAGACACCTCTTTAGTACATTACATCCTGCACAGAAATTAGTCACCTTAGATTTAAAAATCTAGTCAATTGCCGTGCTTCATTTCTGACTGTATCACTATTCAGCATAAGAATAATATGAGTATAAATATGACATGGTATGTATATTCTTCCGCGTTCGCTGTTGTCTCACTCTAGTTTCATAGTTTATTATTCAGACAGGATTTAAATGAGATAGCAGCAAACACGAAAGAATGCATAGCATAATGTTTACATTCTTCTACCTTTTCTTTTAATTTATTTACTGACAAGGAGGTTTTGGCCTGCAAAACATGCCTGTGTTGCGCTACATATATTCGACGGCAGAAGTTAGTTGCTACAGCACCTACCAACATTTTTCAGAACTTCCGCTTACTTTGCACTCGATTCTAAGCCACAGGCGGATTTTTGGATCACAAAAACTGGAAAAAAAGTGCGGCTTAGATTCGAGTAAATACGGTACCGTAGTTGTTGGTAAGTTGACTAAGGTGAGTAATAAGGATGTCATAGGTTTTGAATCAGGTAGTTTAGGAGAAGGTAAGATAGCTCTTTGTGGTGAAGTTTGGCATGTTATTGCACTTTGAAGTTGGCTTGGTGCGTGATCCCATTCAAGGAAACATTAGGGACAGATAACTGCTGGATTCTGTAGAAGTAAAGAAGTCTGGTAGAGTGGAAACCAGCTGATGAGACATACACGTAACAGATTAGTTGTGTAAGAGCAAGAGATTGCTGTATTTGAAACTGTAAAAGAGCTTGGTGTGGGGTAGGATTGCATCCAGAAACAGGAACTTTGTGTGATAGGCCTTTTGGAGTAACTCCAAGAGACAAGCAGGTTTCAAGGAACACAATGTGGTGTTTTAGTTTTGACAGTGCAAAGGCATGTTTTTGAAAAGAACGGATTGAGTATGAGATGGGATTCATCATGGCAAGAGAGGACAGTTTGGAGAGTTAGAAACTGTGGAAGTGACAAAAATCAATAAATAAATAAATGATCTGTTTGTATGTCTCTCTCTCAAATGTAAAGTAGTTATTGGTAAGAGTAAAGTTGATTAAAGTGAACAGGATGGATGTCATAGGCTTGAAATCAGGTGGGCACTGACTGAGGAAATGTTCAGCAGCAGACATACCATGTACATAGAGGATGTGACATCAATGGCGATGAGCAAGGTGTGTGTGCTGGGAGTGGAATGGGCACAGGTTTCAGACAATCTAGTAAATGGTTGGTGTCTTTCATATAAGAGGGAAGTTTTTGTACTATGGGTTGCATGTGCTGATCAACTAAGGCAGACACAAATTTGGTGGATGCGTTGAAGCCAGCAACTATACGACGGTCAGAATGATTGTATTTGTGGATCTTAGGAAGAAGGTAAAAGGTGGGGGTGTGTGTTTTGGGTGGGGTGAGAAGTTCTGTGGATTTAGGTGTTGTCCTTGTGAGGCACCTGAGGCTTTAAGGAGGGACTGCAGGTCAGTTTGAACCACAGGGATGGGATCTTGATGCCAGGCGCTGTATGTAGAGGTGTCAGACCGCTGGTGTAGACCTTCATTAACATACTCCTTTCAACCAAGCACCACAGTGGGAAATCCTTTGTCTGCTGGGAGGATAATGATGGAGTCATCAGTTTTTAGGGACTGTAGAGCCTGGAGTTCTGCAAAGGACAGGTTAGGGTCATGTTGTAGGAACATGAGGAAGGGTTGTGAAGCAATGCTGGATGTGAGGAATTCTTGGAAGCCTTCACGGGTCATAATTACCCTACCAGCCTTGTTCAAAAGCTGATTTCTTGGGCCATCACATCCAATCGTGGTACTGCTGATCCCTCCAAAAAACAATTTCAGAGCACACCACTTGTCACTCAGTATAATCCTGGTCTTGAATGTATTAATCGGCTAAATTTACAAGGCCATGCATTCCTCAAATCATGCCCTGAAAAGAGATCCATTTTGTCTGACATTTTGCCCACCACATCTAGAATAGATTTTCATTGTCCTTCCAATCTCCACAATATCACTGTCAGATTCTATGCTCCTTATGCACCCTTCTCCCTACACTAGGACTCCTACCCCTGTGACCATCCCCAATCCAAGACTTGCCCTATGCACCCTCCTACCACCACATATACCATCCCCGTGACTGGAAAAACATATACTATCAAAGGGAGAGCCACCTGTGAAATGAAACCTGTCATACACCAGCTGTTACGTAAACACTGTTCGACCTTTTACATCGGCATCACTACCACCAAGTTATCAATTTGACAAAGGGTGTATACCGGTAACAAACAGTATCTTTTTGCACAGCATGCTGCACAACATGACAGTCGTGACCTTGGTGCGTGTTTCACTATGCGTGCCGTTTGGATTCTTGCCCCAGATACCAGTTTCTCAGAACTCCGCAGATGGGAACTAGTGCTGCAGCATGTCATTAGTTCTTGCCACCCACCTGATCTTAATGTACATTAATTTCTTTTGTCTCAGCATTTCTTCACAGTAACTACTCCTTTCTTCACTTCATTTTAGTTTTCTGCATCTTTCATTTTCTGACCTTCAGAGAGAGCATTAGCGAACGATTGACAAGAACGTGGAAAATAAATACAATAGAAGAAGAATGGGTAGCTTTGAGAGATGAAATAGTGAACGCAGCAGAGGATCAAGAACGTCAAAGGATGATGGCTAGTAGAAACCCTTGGCTATCACAAGAGATATTGAATTTAATTGTTGAAAGGAGAAAATACAAAAATGCAGTAAATGAAGCAGGCAAAAAGCAATGCAAACGCCTCAAAAATGAGATTGACAGGGAGTGCAAAATGGCTAAGCAGGGATGTCTAGAGGACAAATGTAAGGATGTAGAGGCATATATCACTAGGGGTAAGATAGATACTGCCTACAGGAAAATTAAAGAGACCTTTGGAGAAAAGAGAACCACTTGTACGAATATCAAGAGCTCAGATGGAAAACCAGTTCTAAGCAAAGAAGGGAAGGCAGAAAGATGGAATGAGTATATAGAGTGTTCTATACATGGGTGATGTACTTAAGGGCAATATTATTGAAATGGAAGAGGAGGTAGCTGAAGATGAGATGGGAGATATTATACTGCATGAAGACATAGCACTGAAAGAACTAAGCCAAAACAAGGCCCCGGGAGTAGACAACATTCCATTAGAACTACTGATAGCCTTGGGAGAGCCAGCCCTGACAAAACTGTACCATCTGGTGAGCAAGTCACAGCTGCAAAATACTAACACAAATTCTTTACTGAACACTGGAAAAACTGGTAGAAGCTGACACCGAGGAAGATCAGTTTGGATTCTGTAGAAATGTTGGAACATGTGAGGCAATACTGACCCTACGACTTATTTTAGAAAATAGGTTAAGGAAAGGCAAACCTACGTTTCTAGCATTTGTAGACTTAAAGAAAGCTTTTGACAATGTTGACTGGAATACTCTTTCAAATTCTGAAGGTGGCAGAGGTAAAATGCAGGGAGCGAAAGGCTATTTACAATTTGTACGAAAACCAGATGGCAGTTACACAAGTTGAGGGGCATGAAAGGGAAGCAGAAGAGAGTGTGACAGGGTTGTAGCCTATCCCTGACGTTATTCAATCTGTATATTGAGCAAGCAGTGAAGGAAACAAAAGAAAAAATTACAGTAGGAATTAAAATCCGTGGAGAAGAAACAAAAACGTTGAGGTTTGCCGATGACATTGTAATTCTGTCAGAGACAGCAAAGGACCTGGAAGAGCAATTGAACAGAATGGAAAGTGTCTTGAAAGGAGGGTGTAAGATGAACATCAACAAAAGCAAAACGAGGATAATGGAATGTAGTCGAATTAAGTCGGGTGATGCTGAGGGAATTAGATTAGGAAATGAGACACTTAAAGTAATAAAGGAGTTTTGCTATTTGGGGAGCAAAATAACTGATGATGGTCAAAATAGAGAGGATATAAAATGTAGACTGGCAATGTCAAGGAAAGCGTTTCTGAAGAAGAGAAATTTGTTAACATCGATTATTGATTTAAGTGTCAGGAAGTCATTTCTGAAAGTATTTGTATGGAGTGTAGCCATGTATGGAAGTGAAACATGGATGATAAATAGTTTGGACAAGAAGAGAATAGAAACTTTCGAAACATGGTGCTACAGAAGAATGCTGAAGATTAGATGAGTAGCTCACGTGACTAATGAAGAGGTATTGAATAGAATTGGGGAGAAGGGGAATTTGTGGTTCAATTTGACTAGAAGGGATCGGTTGGTAGGACATGTTTTGAGGCATCAAGGGATCATCAGTTTAGTATTGGAGGGAAGTGCAGAGGGCAAAAATCGTAGAGGAAGACCAAGGCATGAATACACTAAACAGATTCAGAAGGATGTAGGTTGCAGTAGTTACTTGGAGATGTAGTAGTTTGCATAGGTTAGAGAAGCCTGGAAAGCTGCATCAAACTGGTCTCTGGACTGAAGAAGAAGAAGAAGAAGAAGAAGAAGAAGAAAACAGATTGTTTTGCCAATCCTTGTGTGCATCTCATAAGTGTGTGATATTGATCTTCAGGGATTCAATTGTCATGGTATTACAGATTTAACCTCCATTATTTTAGGAAATTCAGGCCTTCTAGCTATTTTGGTATTTCACTTTCCTGATGACTGACAGATCACTGGCCCTTCCTTCATGGGAACAAGCTCTGGGTTATTAAGCCTGTCCCAACAGCCTGGACAGTCACCTCTCAGCGCTCCCACCCTGAGGAGATCATTTTAACTAGGTTGTGTATTGGGCACACTCTTTTTAGCCATCACCATTTATTAAGTGAAGCTTCCACACCACTTGGTGCACATTGCACTCAACTTTTGACTATTTGCATTTCCTGTCGGAATGCCCTTCTTTTAACTGGTTGTGTTCCCATTTGAGTTGTTGGCCATTTTAGCAAATGACACATGGGCTGTTGACTGCGTTTTAGTTTTTGTCTATCATAGAATATGGCAAAGGCCATTTAATTTTTAGTTCTGAACCTCCGTTTCTCTATGGCGTATGCTATAGACCTTTCTCCACATCCATGTTTTTAGCTGTCTTCTCTTCTGTTGATTGGGATTGATGTGTAGTCATTTTTAACTCCTCTCTTTTTCTTCATGTTCTACAGTTTTGACATGGACGCGTATAACCCTACTTGTTTTTGTGCCCTAAAACCAAACACAACAACAAAAACTGACTGAGATAGATAGCCAAGACTAGAAGATGGCTGGGGGAAAATGATCTGATCCCATGGGATCCTTTTTTTTAATTAACCACTTACATTTTGCTGCTAGTTCTGGAGAACACATTGACATAGCTGTTGCAATTGGTCTGTGGTAAGAGCAGGAACTAATGCTATTTTCCTGCCATTTAGTAATACAGTCCAGTATAATTCAAAGTTCACATCCATAAGCGTGTCTTATCGCAGAACTCCACATTATGCTACGTGCATTGAAATTTCCAGAAAGGAGATATGGATACTGTAACTGTTTGAAAATTTATGCCAGTCCTTTCAGTAGATGTGTGCATTTTGGACAGTAAGCTGGGATTGGTGTAAAATTTTGGTCTGAGCTAAGTAGTTTTATTTCCACATCTTGCATATGGGAGTTGGTTGAGTGATTGAGCTACTTTTGTTTGATTTAATGTTGGTGTTGGAGAGCACTGGCTTAGTCCTATCCCCATAATGCAAACGCATATTGTGTTCTATGTGTTGGCTTCTTGATTTGCACTTAGCACCTTGACAAGTCCTATTCATTATGAGATTGTCCTTGGATGAATAAAGAAAAAAAAAATTAAAAACAGAAATGTTATGATTCCTTAAACCGACTGGCATACTTTATTTCAGCTTTGTTTCTATTAAATATGACCTACTTGTATGTAGAGAGTGCAGACGTCCTTGTAAACCACTTCTTAAATATTGCTACGAGACCAGTTCTGACAGATTAAGTTGCCAGAAAGTTTCAAATTGGCATTCATTCCACTGCAGTGTAAAGAAAAGTTTCCTTCGCCTAGGATGGCATTTCTCCATATTACTTATTTATTTATTTAGGAGTGATAATCCTGCAGGGTATGCAGTAAAACGTCTGTGAAGTTTGGAAGGTAAGAGAGAGTAAAGGCACAAGTAAAGCTGTGAGTGCAGATCATGAGCCATGATGCCAGTAGCTCAGTTGGTGATATTTGCCCTTGAAAGGCAAAGGTTCCAGGTTCGAGTCATGGTCTAGCTCATACTTTTAATCTATCAGGAAGTTGCACTTTACAGAGATATTTACACAAAATACATTTGTATAAAAAGAAAGAAGATATAAGTCAGTTTTTAAAGGGCAGAGCAGGAAATTGGCCAGAGTCTTTTCAATGGAATCATTGCGTTATTCACCTTAGTGACTCATGAAAACCTAAGTCTGGACAGCAACACAGGTTTTAGTCTTGCTCCTCCCAAATGGAAGCCCAGTTTCTTTACTTTATACTACCTTATTCAGTATTTTGCATGTAAAAGAAACAACTTATAAAGTCACACACATTTAAAGGCTTCAGATAGCACACATAATATAAAAAATCAATTAACAAAATGCATCACCAGCACATGAATACTGTTTGCTTTCAGACATAAATGTACAAAATCCATCCAACTCTACTCCATTCATCATTTCACTATTATTTGCAGTGTGCCCTTGTTAAATGGTGGAAATAATGCTTTTCTTTTATATGAATATTTCACCCCCAGAATACTATTTATTCCATATGCTACAAGGGTCTGCAGCTAACCAGAATATGCCAATAAAATGCCTTCCAGCGTGCAAACTTTAGAAATTATTCTCAGAACAAACCACATTGATTTGATTCTCTGGGTAAGTTTCATTAAATGGTCTTCAAATTTAAGTGTTGTTCAACTTTTAGTCACAGAAGCATTTTTCTCTTTCTACCTCTTCATGCATCAACATCAGATTCAGATCTTTATTTATTTTTTAAAATTGAATGTACTTTATTTTATTTCCATTGTCAACCTGTTGGCACTGACATGAATACATTTGTTCTGTGTATGTGTGTGTGTCCCCTCGAGGCCTGGCTAGGCCTAGAACAATAGCAATGGCAGAGAAGGTGCGTATGGTACATAGTTTGACAGTATACCAATTTTGTGCAGTTAATGGGAGGATAGTTTTAGGAAACCAACAACAGCTTAAAAAAGAAACGCAGTATTTTGAGCACTGAAACTGAAAGCATTCCATATTGTTCATAGCTACAGTATGTCATAAATATTGCCTAAAATTAGTGCTACCACAGTTACGCCTTTTATTCAACTTTTTTAGACTCAAGACTGTAGTGATGAAACCGGCTAGTTGTGTAGGTTAGATTGAAAGGTATTAGTCTTATTATCGGGCTATTATTTTGTATTATAATCCTTTTCTTTCTTGTTTGCAGAAACCACAAGATGATAAATACCCAGTGGGGCCTGGTCTTCTGGCGTTATTTATATTTGTCGTATGTGGCTCAGGTAAAGTATTCACATTCAGAGTCTTATTTACAGATAAATTTCATGAATTCTCATTAGATTTATCGCCACTGCCAACATTTTTTTTGACATATACACAGTGACTCCCTAACCTAACCTAACCTTAAAAAAATGTACTCTGCGGAAGTAAAATCCTCATTTATCATAGTAATGTGTATTGTTGTCAGTCAATCCCCAGGGGAAGTGCACTATTGTGATAGAAGATGGATGTGAGATAATAAAACTAGAATATATAACAGAATTGCGTTGCTAAAATAGTTTACTTGTAAGGTAATGTATAGTTTGGAAAACTTGTCATCAAGGACAAATAAATGTGACCAATAATGGTATTGCACTTACTGTTAAAAGATACAAGACTGTAAAGTATATATAATGGTAAATTTCATTGTCTGTTAGTACCCTTTGTATTTGTTTTCAAAGCTGAAAGTAGACAATGTTCCTCTGGAGTGTAGTATCACTGTGACATAATCTTCTATATAAAAAATGACTGTTGTATTCATTATTTGTTCCTTGGATTCTGGCCATGATGTGCTTTTAGTGCTACACTCATCACGAGACACACCTTATCCCCTCAAGTAAAGCATGTTCAGTTGTATGCTAACTTCCTTTATAGAGTATGTTTTAAAATTGTAGTTATTTTGATGTAGAAGCAGTCAATTAAATGTATTGGGAAGATAATTTTCTGTTGGAGATCTGTTTTCATGAGCTAGGAAAATAATTTCCCAGGTTGTACACACAGTTCATGTAGAATAAACTTGTCTTGCCATCCATAGTGTTTTAAAATGTAGAGTTGTGATTATACACAATACCATTGACTTGCCCAGTAAGATAGATTTGAAAATGTTAGAGAGGATGAGCAGATTACTAAGACCTTAGATTGTGAGGGCCCCCATGCTGTGCGGACAAAGGAAGACACGTGAAGTTTGGAGATAGCAGGTTAGGAGGTCAGAGTTAGCACTCTGGTAAGCACTATGGTCATCTTCAGTTTGGATTTGATAGACAGAGTGAGAGTTCTTAATTGCATTATTCATTCCGTATTTTATTTCCCTTCCCTGTACTCCAGTAAGAGGAAAGGAAATAAGTGGAATGGATAATCCAATTAAGAATTATAAGGAAAGCAGCACAAAATGAGATGGGTGATGATCGAAAAGGGAAAGAGAAGCAAACACAAAGATAAAACAAGTTACAAAGTAAATTGTTGGAAATGTGCAAACAAATACTAACAAAAATGAAAATAGAAAAAAACTGGTTAGTGCTTGGGGGGGGGGGCACTGGAAGTGAAGATACATTTTGGAGCAAGGGAAAAATCTCCGGGAATTCAGGGAAGGTAGTACTGGTGAGAGGATTCAAATGGTCCATGTGGTGCAGCAGGTGTGGCACTCAGATCCCTTGAGTCATGCTGTAGCGAGTGCCCAGCAACTGATTATGGGATGTCCTCAAAGCAGACAGTTCTTATACGTCCACTTGGGTGGTTGTTCCTTTATAAAAAGCTGTACAATGAACACGTTAGTTGGTAATCATCTGGTATTAGTTTCCCCAAACTGTGGCGATGTGAACTCTCTCTGCAACATATCCTTGCAAACAGCCATGCTCCTGGACGTAGTGCCTGTTAACATACTCCCACTACCCTGTCTTTATTTACCCATTTTTCTTTTTCCCCCATTCAACTTTTCTCATACTTTTTTCATTTTCCTAATAGATGGTGCAGCTAAGTGAGAACAGTATGCATCCTTCTGTTTTAATGGCACAATGACTTGTCCAGCAAATTGTGGTCCTGCAGCCACAATCTATTTCTTTTCGCAGTACATGTACACTTTTTGGCTGTATGCAGAGTGACCTGACAGATCGATGCTGCAGGCTCACTCCATCTTTGGTTATCGATATCCCAGCATGGATCAAACATGTAACCACAGATTTAAATTTATGCATGCTCCTTTGCCATTGGTCAACATCTCTGGCACTTGGGTATCTATGTCTGCATGTGCAGTGGTGCAGTCTGCGTATATAAAAGAATGGAGGAAGTACTGTGTAGCATCAGTCTGTCGGATCACTCTGTGGATGACTGAAAGGTAAATGGTTGAAATATTAGGAGAAGATTATATAATTTATGCTGCTGCATGCCCAAAATTTAAAGGGTCAGATTGATGTTGTAAACTTATAACTACTCACTTACTAAGAAACATTTAAACTGATGCATAGCGACACGTTCTTGTCAACGCAATGCTCTTTCAGTAGCTTTGAAGCAGTTCTGGTGTGAGCACCATCCATTCGGCATTATAATTTGGCTTCAGTTCCTCCAGCTCTTCGATATGGATGAAAGAGGACAGGTACTCTCTTCTAACTGGATTTTATTGTAGGTGGGAAAATGACTGGGTAATTGGTTTAGTTCTAGAATGAAAGCTTCAAAGTAAGTTATTTGACAGTTCGTCCATCATCAGTCAGAACATAAGAAGACATTGAGGGATTAAGACGTGCTGTGAAGACCAGTACATACTGGTCAGCTAGTAAGAGTGCTGTTGAAATGTGTCTCATTGATTGCAGTGTAAGGCAAATTGTTTGCTATGATTTCGCTTCTCCATTGCATAACATTCATGGTCCAGTGACTAAATGGTCTAGATTACGTAAAACAAGTAACATTCTCAGAACAAATAAGATTCTCGTGATGAGCAACAAAGGTTGTCACCGTATTTATGGTCATAACAACAATAAGAACTTTCACTGTTTGTCATATAAAAACCCCAACTTTCCCCTCACAGTGATAAAGTTGCAATGTGATTTGCTGTTATGAATATGTTTGCAGTTAGATCGTACACCGTAAAGGGGAATTGAGGACAAATTTGAGGAGCTGCAGGGCATTACCTACATATACACTTTGCAAGCCATCTTTCAGTGTCCAGCAGAAGGTGCTTTGTATACCACGGTCACTTCCCCCATTTTCCTGTTTGTCAGGAATGGTTCGCGAGAAGAAAAATTGCTCATAGACCACCACATGGGCTCAAATCTCTCTAATTTTGTCTTCATGGACTTTTTGTGAGATACACATAGGAGAAGCAATATATTTGTTGACTCTCTGGGAATGTACACTCTTGGAACTTTAACAGTAGGCCAATGTGATGCGGACTGCCTTTCTTGAAGCACCTGACACGCACTGCTCTTCTTTGGATCTTCTCTATTTCCTCTATCAATCGTATCTGGTACGGATCCTGTACTCCTTATAAGTGAATGTTCGAAAAATTTCAGGCACCCAAACTGACAAGGTGTCTAAATCGTCATTGAATGTAGTACCAGCAAGATGGGACAACTGCTCACACAGCCAACATTGCATGGAATTCTGATCGAGTTAATTACCTGATTTTGTAATTTCTCTTAATGGTGACCCTGCTCAGTCTGCGTGTTTCATGGATTTCAACACAGATTGATGAGAGAAAATACGAGGGTTGGAACTTTAAATAGTGGCAACTATTTATTCACAACCGATACAAAAGAGTTACATGTTTGCACCTGCTACTGTCCTTCAAAGTAGTCACCAGTGTTGTGTAGAACCCATTGCCAGTGATGTGGAAGGCATAGTATACCATTAGCAGAGCATGTTCTGTTGATGTGTGAATGGAGCAGCCTACTGCCTGTCAAATCTCTGGAACAGCTCTGAAGCGAATGCCACGAAGTGGTTCCTTTATCTTTGGAATCAAATCAAAGTCACAAGGACTTAAGTCTGGGGAGTATGGTGGATGGTACAGTACTTCCCAGTCCCATTGACTGAACAAAGCAGCAACAGCTTGCTCTGTATGCATCCGCACATTGTCATGCAAAATGATGGGTGGGTTCACAGAAAGTGTTGCCGCCTCTTTCGCAAAGCTGGTCGCAGGTGATGCTCCAAAAACAAACAGTAATAATGTGCATTGATGGTCTGCTATGGAGGAACATAATGCATTAGGATAACACAATCAGTCGTACAAGAGAATCACCGTAACCTTCACCATACTGGGGCACTGACACACTTTCAACTTTAGCGGCGACCCATAATGATGCATTCATTGGATTGGCATTTTGGGTTTGGCTTGTACGATGTGGCCCATGTCTCATCCAGTGTTGCGACACTGCGTAAGAAAGCCTCTCCTTTGCACTCATAGCGCTCCAAGTGCGTCAAAGCAGTGTGGTGTCACATCCATTTCTGCATTTCCGTCAACTCGTGCGGAACCCATCACGATGCAGTTTTTCACATGTCTGGGCATTCCTTCAGGATGCGAAGCACAGTCGAATGTGCTAATCCAGTTTCATGGGCGAGCTCACAAATTGTATGGCGTTGAACACTGTCCACTAACACAGCAACCGCATGCACTGCTTCTTCAGAGACACTAGGACAACCTGCCCGATGCATGTCTGCCATAGTTTGCCGACCTTCATTGAAGGCTTTTACCCAACGTGCTACTGTTCTGCATGGCAATGCCGATTCTCCGCACGCCTCTTGAAGACCTTGATGACACTGTCGTGCTGTACAACCTCGGGCACATTCAATCCTGATCCAACTCTGTTGTTCCTGTTTGGAAAACATAGTGACACCACTACATTAGATTGCTTGCTCACAAGTCACTGTGTTTCCCTTTATTGTGTGCACGCTGGTGACGTCGGACGGGCAAGTCCATTTGCTTGGAGGTAAGGTAGGTATGTAAACAATGTGTGCTACCAGCAACAATAGTAGATTTCATTGCATAGTGTCTCCTCAGCAGTATTGCTACTATTTAAGTTCCAACCTACGTATGGTTACTGCCCACACTGAAATTGGATTCTTCTTGGTCGCATTGTTGACACGTCATAGTAACAAAAGTATGTAACTGGAGCAAAGATAAATGAGGAGTTACTCTAGTGATGATATGGAATACAAATGTGGAAATTCCTTGGTATGTGATTTTCACTAAGGGCTGACTGTTGTGGGCCCATCTTGGAAAAGGAAAAGCTTGTTGGCTGTTGATGTGCTGCTGTGAGAGCGTATATGGAGACCAGTTGAAGGAAGGTTGAAAATGCAAGTAGGCGGCAAGGTGTTGGATGTCTAAACCTCATCACAGAGTGCTCTGTAAAGAAGGATCAGCAGCAATCCATAGCAGACCTGATGACAGTGTACAATACTGCTGCTGGCACAAGTATCAGAGCATAGTGTTCTGCACTTATTATTGGACATGGGACTCAACAGCAAATGACCCATATGTATTGCCATGTTGACTCAACATCATCCTCAATTACAATTGCAGTGGGCACCGGATCAATGATGTTGGGCTATGAATCAACAGAAATATGTCACCTGGTTAGATGATTCACATTCTTTGTTACACCAGGCCAATGGTCGTGTTCAGTTATGTCGTCAACAAAGTGAAAGGCTGCACAAATCTCGCACCCCGCCTCAAGTGCAGGCCATTTGTAATTAAAGGCCCTGTGATGGCTGTGGACTGTGTACATTGGTATGAACCACCACATACCTTCATTCTTCATGTCTCTCTCAATGGCATCTCTTGGCAGGATTATTCGTGGCATTGAATGGGCAAAATCTTGCTACAGTGCTTTGAGAAGTATGATAGTGAACTCATGTTGCTGTCTTGGCCACTAAACTCGCTTGATCTGAGACTGATGGAACACATCTGGGAAGCTATTGGATGCCAAGTCTGTATAACCTTCGTATAGGCATCAGGTGCCACTTACTTCTGGAAACTTTCCAAAGACTTGTAGAATGTATGTATGTGTGTGTGTGTGTGTGTGTGTGTGTGTGTGTGTGTGTGTGTGTGTGTGTGAGGGGGGGGGGGGGGGTGAATTTGAATGAGATGTCATATATTAAGGGCGTATGTAAAGAAAATATGCACGCTGGGCAAACTTAGAGGAGCTGTTCGCCAGGAAATCTCACCCATTCTCAGGGGTGTACCCAGCAGGGATATTAATAGTACCTGAACCATTTATTGTGAAATCTCAAAACTATTTTAAAATTCACCACAAAACAAATGAGAGTCTCTCCAATCCCTCCCTTCACCCCTCCTCCTAGCTCATTTAGTAGGTGCACTCTTGGCCATACTAAAACAATTTGTGGGGCTTGTTTTCTTTACTCATTCACCTGAAGATTTGAATAGATCATGGCAAGAAATAAGTGCTTCTCGGATAACATCATTTTTAAATGCTACACCTTTGTTTTATATTGTGTCAATAAACATGTTAAAATTCTGTATAACAAGCGATGTACTATTAATTAAAAGCTGTCACCTGTTTTTGCTGCACCTTGCATTTCTTTATTTATGCATAAATTAACTATGTAACCTTTTATTCTCTGGTCTCTTTCTCCCCTCCCCTCCCCTCCCCTCCCCTCCCTCCCCTCCAACACCCCCACCCCATTTTTTCTTCTCTCTATTTTAGCAGTTTTTAATTGCACTCTTCATTTCACTTCTCATTTATCTTCCCCCTACATCTCCATCTGAACTGAAGCTGGCACAGTGCTTACAAGTGCACTGTCTGACATCCTACTCACTTTGATGTCTCCATGTTCTCACAAGTCAGGTTCCTCTCAAACTGGGGTCAGTGTGTCCTGATCCAACCTATCCTACTTCCTCCCTGAGGAAGGAACCAACAGTTCGAGAAGTGTGGAAGTCTTTTTATACTTTTGTATGCGTCTATCAATTATTAGAATTCCTTTAGTTAGTTTTTAATTGTACAGCTATGTGATTTAATAATCTGTTTCTTTAATTTGATCTTTCCTTCTGGTCCTAGATATTCATATTTGAATGCCTATCATTCTTTTTCTTTTTGTGATACTCAAAACTTATCCCAATAATTTTATTTCTGTAGCCTAAATTCTGTTTTATTCCTTTCTTTTAGTGTCCGTGATACACAGCCTCATAACCAGTCTCCAGCTGGAATTTTATTCATTTATCTTAGTCCTTTTCTGTAGTGTCCTCCTTCCTGTTCTTGCCAATTTATGATCAATGCTTGAAGTTTGTTTTTTAGAAATTGACAATTGGTAATGGCAGCAATGGTTTCAAGGACAGAAATGTATCGCAATTATGAACACTGGTCTGGTTTCTGATGCAGAGTGTTTCAGGTTGCGAAGTTGATTGAGTGAGTGTAATATTTTTATCTTTCAAATTCTGTTTAAAAATTTAGAAATGACATTCAATATATATTGTCAGTTAAGAAATCATTTTACAAAGTTTTTTCAGTCCCTCAGTTTTTTCTTTGCATTTATTTTGAGTGTAATGTTGTGTTGTCCAAGCATGTATCTAAAAGCCATAACTGCGTTTTGACACTGAGCAGATCAGGTAGATCATAGATGCCCTTAGAGACAGACGTAACTTCCTGCTTGTTTTTCTGAAGTTGTTAAATTTATATACCAAACCAAATGATCCCTCCACTCTTAACCTTTAATGGTTGATAAATGGTGCCCATTTGAAATTTGTGTGCTTGCAGCTTCCGCGTGTCCTTGTAGTGTTCCTCAAATCATTATTTAATAATTCACTAGAAATGGGGTGGGGCATTGCCATGCTGAAGCTACTTGTCACCTGTGAGGTCTATAGCTGAATAGCCAAGTGTTCATTATCAGACATTTGGTTCCTGTATCATTTCTTGGTGAGAGTTGCAGGTAGCTGTAATAGTGGCCTGTGTGTTCTCAAGTAAACTTCAGCTCCATCACCAAATCTAGGTGTCCTTGGTGCGCATTGATTTGCTGGTTCACAAAGAGCTGAGTGTAAGCACATTCAAGGTGGACTGTAACACGTGTGGGGCATTTTGTGATCTATCTATGATCGTATGCACTGATATCACATGTTGCTCACACTGTACTTTAACTCAGTTGATCAGAAGCATATTTATTATATGCAATCAAAAAGCCAAGTGTCTACATTCCAGGTTAATATACCAGAAAACCATGTCATTTTTCCTGTTCAGAGATTTTCCTTATATCACGAGATGTGTCTGCCTTCCTACTGTGCAGATACCTTATTGACTTTTCAGCCCTGCTGGGCTGTGATGTAAAACAAAGGGAATTTTACCAAGTTGACCCTGTCTTCTTAGGTTTTTCTGCAAGGCCATCTGTCCAGTTGTGAATTTTGTGCCCAAAGATTATTCTGTCCGGTATATAAAGTTGTTTTAGTCCCCCTCCCTGCAGATTTCCCTTTTTTGTTTACTGCCCTAGTCCACTTTATTTCTTCAGTTTTAAGCTTACTGTGATTTTTATAGAATTTCACATCCTGGCAAGTTTATGTGGTTGATTCTGTTCTTATAAATTGCCCACAAAATTTTGGACTGCATTTTTTTTTCTTATCCGAAGAAATGTTGGTATACTTTGCAGTTTCTTTATCTGCTCGTAATCTGTATGTTCATTTTGGTATGATACAGGCCAAAAATCTGCTTATTGTTTTTCCCTCTCTTGGATTTCCTCAGTCTCTCTCTTTCTGTTTAAAATGGGTGTTTCAGACACTGGTTTGAAAAGACACTCTGGTTTGATGATATTGTTGTAATGTGTAAGTTTTGTGTATTTTTATATGCATTTTTGTTATAGACACCTTTTGTTGGCCTGTGGACTGTTTCCATTTTATGGCAACAAATTTCATAAACAGTCTTTTCCAAGCCAGTCTCCTGAATGGATTCACTGAAATATTTGAAATTAAAACATCTCACAATTTTCCTATATTTAGCATTTTGGGAGCCAAGTGACTGCTGGACCTTTTTTTTAATGATATTTGGAGATCCTCTTTTCTATTATTTATTTAAGAAAATGTTGTTTTTATGCTGTTTCAGTGTCCAGACACAAAATTGTGAGGTTGTCTGTAAAAGCTAAACAGTTTAATCTAATGTTTGTCCTTTCTAATTTGTTTGGTTTGTCAAATTTAAACTCCCATTTTAAATTTATCTGCACTTGGATGACTTTCTCCAAGACACAATTGCAAAGTAATGCAGAGAGTCCATCACTTTGTCTCAATCCTATTTCAAAGTGTTTCAAAATTTCTTCCCTGAATTTCACCTTGTCTCAATCCTATTTTAATTTCAAAGTGTTTCAAAATTTCTTCCCTGAATTTCACCTTAATAGTTGCAGTGGTTTTGACGTCCAGACCTTGTATTTACAAAATATGGAAGAGAGGCTTACAATCCACTGAGTCATAAACTTTTAATAAAATCTACTACTTTATTATTACAAATCACAACAATATGAAAAGGGTAATTTGCTACTCACCACATAGAGACAGTGCTGAGTCACAGAAAGGAAAAATGAAAAAGAGTGATAGAAATATTCAGCTTTCTATCACTCAGCAGAGTGATAGAAATATTCAGCTTTTCTTCATAGGAAGTTGAAAACACATGCACATTAACACAAGCATAACTCATCACTGTCACCTCTAGGCATTGAGCCAAACTGTGGCTGCATCTGAGGTGAGTGACAATCTAGCTGGGGTGGGTAGTAGGGGGTGGGGGGGGGGGGGTGGAAGAGATGTGAGGTGGGGAGGGTGAGGATGGTAGGGTATTGTTAGGGGAAGGGGAAGGTGCATGCAGAAGTCTGCAGGGCCAAGGTGGGAACAGGATAGGGCTAGGTACTGCATCAGGAGGCTGTGGCAGGGATTGGGGAGGGGAGAGAAGGGGAAAGGGGAGAGGAGAGAAGGTGAAAGGACTGTATAGGTATGCTGGCGGGATAGAAGGTGTGTGTATTACTGAAGTGAGAGCAGGGAAGGGGATGAGCAGGTGGCAGACATGGACCAGAGAATGTTGAGACTAGGGGGTGGGGATATTAGGGGAATAAATTATTTGTTGTTACCAACAACACAATCCACAAGAGCTAATGTTCATGGGAAGACTCCAGATGGCATGAGCTGTGAAGCAGCGGTAAAGCACATTGTGTTGGTGACATTCTCACTGTCTCTTGGCCATTGTTTGGTGGTGGCCATTCATGTGGACAGGCAGTTTGTTATTTGTCAAGCCCGTGTAGAATGTGGCACAGTGCTTGCAGCTAAGTTGGTAGCTCACATGGCTGCTTTCGTACATGGTCCTGACTTCGATGAGATAGGAGATGCCCATGACAGCACTGAAGTAGGTGATAGTGGGAGGATGTATGGGACAGGTATTGCATATAGATCTATCCCAGGCATGTGAGTCTTGGGGCAAGGGGTTGGACGTAGGGACATGCAAGGGTATTGAGTAGGTTGGGTGTGCATAGTGGAATCCCATTGGGGGAAGTTAGTGGGGAAGGATATTTCTCATTTTAGGGCACGATGAGAGAGAGAGAGAGAGATATGAAATGCTGGGTGAGAGTGTGAGAGGTATGAGAGATCAGTTTCTGGACAAGGTAGAGAGGGTAATTTTGGTCTCTGAAACACTCAGTGAGACTTTGGCATATTTGGTGAAGGACACCTCATCACTAAAGGTGCAGTGATCACTTGTAGCTAGGCTTTATTGAAGGGACTTCTTGATGTGGAATGAGTGCCAGCTTCAAAATTGAAATATTGTTAATGATTAATAGGTTTGGTGTGGATGGATGTACTGATGTAGCCCTTGTTGAGGTGGAGGTAAACATCAGGAAAGATAGATTATTGGGCTGAGAAATACCAGGTGAAGTGAATGGAGGAGAAGGTTTTAAGGTTGTGGAGGAATGTGGGTAGGGTGTTCTTACTGATGGTCCAGATCAAGAAGGTGTTTCAGTGAATCTGAACTAGGTGAGGGGTTTGGGACTGTGGCTGGTTTTGGGGGGGGGGGGGGGGGGAGATTCCTGTAGATGGCCCAGAACTGTATTAGAGTGGGAGGCATTATGGTGGTGTCCATTGCTGTACCATGGATTTGTTTGTAGGTGATGGCTTCAAAGGAGAAGTGATTTTGACTCAGGATATTCAAGGGATGTTCAGTAAGTAATGTAACACACTTTTTTTCTTGGCCAACTTCAGTTGAAAAAAAATGTGGAATTTATTGTGATACATTGTGGCATATTACCACTTTAACCGCTGTAGTTTCATGAAGTTTCGATACCTGGTGGCACTGTACATCGCCTACAAAATGATTTCCGTAACAGAGGTTACTTCAAAGTAGAGAGCTGTCATTGAGTTTCATTTGGCAGAAATCCAGAGCATCATAGATATTGTAGGCACTTGCAGAATGTCTGTGGAGACTTGGTAGTGAACAAAAGCAATGTGAGTCATTGGACAAGGCCTCTATCATCATTGCAACAAGGTAGCCCAAACCTGTTTGATCTCCCATGTTTCAGCTGGCCGCAAATTGTTGTGACTCCTGCAATGTTGGAATGTGTGGACACTTTCATTCAGCGTGATTGACGGATCACAAGAAAACATGTTGCTGCACAAATGGACATCTGTGTTGGTAGTGTTGACACTCCCTTCCACCAGATGGGATACTGATAGGTTTATGTTTGCTGTGTTTATCACTGCCTAACAGAAGACCATAAAGATCAATTAAGGACCATCTGTGCAGAATCACTTGTGCATTAAGAGGCTGATCATGACAATCTTCTGTGGAACACTATCACAGGTGATGAAACATGGGTTCATCACTTTGAGAAACAAAATGGCAATCCATAGAGAGGCACCACACCAATTGTCCTCCCAAGAAAAAATTCAAAACCACACCATTGGCTGGTAAAGTCGAAAATCTTCTGGAACTCTGAGTGAGGTTATTCTGTTTGATACCCTCCCTCATAGTGTAGTGATCAGTTCGGAAGTGTATTGTGCTACCCTCTGGAAACTGAAGAAATTACTTCTGCATGTTTGTTGCCACAAAAATGCAGATGAACTTCTCCTTCTCCATGATAATGCAAGGCGTTGCACGAGTCTGTGAACCTGAGAGGAGCTCACAAAACTTCATTGGACTGTTCTTCCTCATCCAACCTAAAGCCTGAATCTTGCACCTTCTGACTTCCATCTGTTTGCTCCAGTGAAGGATGCACTCCACAGGAAGTAGTATGTGGTTGATTGGATGATGGGGAAGTTATTGATGTTGCAATGTGTCACCTCCAACATCAACCCGGAGAGTAGTACCAAGCAGGCATATAGGCCCTCCCAGTAAGGTGGCATAAGGTCAGGAGAGTGGGGAAGAAAGTGGTGTTTTGGAATCCTGAATAAAACCAACCTGCTTTCGGAAAAAAAGTGTTGCATTACTTACTGAACATCCCTTCTAGTTGATCCCATTGACCAGGAAGGAGATTGCAGGTTTGGAGTCAGTCAGGTGTTGGGAAAGACTGCGGCAGTACAATGGGCATTGGGAAGTTCGTGTAGATGGAGGTGACATGGACAGTGACGAGCAGGGTGCCAGGTGGTAAAAGAACAGGAGTTGTGGAGAATTTGTGGATGGAATGTTTTGTGCCTTTTATGGAGGAGGTTCGATTACAGGTGATAGGCTGAAGATGTTGGTTCACAAGGACAGAAATTCTCTCTGTGTGGCGCAGTAACTAGCCACAATGAGTTGTCCTGAGTGGTTGGGTTTATGAACTTCAGGATACATGTAAAAGGTATGAGAGTGGGGAGTGTTGGGGGTGAGGACAGGGACAGACTTAGGGGAGAGGCTCTGTGATGGATGTAAGAACTTGACGAGGAGCCAGATATCCTGCTGGGTTTCTGGAATGGAGTCACTGTGGCAGGGCTTGTAGGTGGACATATCTAGCAGCAGGTTGAGTCCCACTTCAGACAATCCTTGCAGTTTAGAACCAAAGTGGTGGAATGTTGTTTGTGCATGGGATTATAAGGTCAGGATCAGCTTTTAGGTGGTGGATTGTAGTTTTTCTGCGAATGTGAGGTAAGTTCCCATGTTAAGAGATTTCGGGAATAATAGTGAGGCAAGGTACGTAGTTAAAAAATTCTGGTGGGTTTCAATGGGATGATTTGGGGGAAGAGGGAGGGAGGTGGATCACAGTTAGATGGAGGAGTAAATTTGGTATGGCAGGATTCAGTACTGGTTTTGGTTTGAGTCTGATTGGTAGAATTAATGGTACAAAAGTATTTACACTGTAGGTTTCCGGAGAATGATAGGAGGTCTGTAACAAGCCCGCCACAACTGAATTTGGGAGTGTGGCAAAAGATAAAGCCTTTGGAAGGGATTGATACTTTTGTGGGACTGACATTTTCAGAGGACAGGTTCATGACTGTGTTGTGAGTCTGCCTTAGCAATGGACACCCCATATGATGTCATCATATGCCAAACTGTTTATGGTCCATCTCTAGCCAGCCAAAAGCCTTTTTAACCACAATCCTTCCCAATTTTTCCAAAGTAGTATTCTACAGCCCACCCAATCTGTGAAATATCCTACTCTAGCTTTATGACTTATGTATTCCTAACACATCACTTCATTCATTCTGCACTCAAAGCCGCCTCTCCACAATTTCCCTCATCCTCTGCTACATCTCCCACTCCATTTCATTGTGCACCAAAAGCAACTCTCCCTGATTGCATCAGACTGAGCTCATCAGTGTCACATTTCTACAACATGGGCTTGTTGCCCTTCCCTTCCAGCAGTCAGCCAGCCCCCCAACCCTCCCTCTTGCTCTTTCCTTGCCTGCTCCATCCAACACAGACCTTCACATCAATCAAGCTGCAGTACTAATTTAATGTTGTTGGCCATATATTACCCCCTGGTATGGGTGGGGCAGCTATGAGCCAAGATGCTTTGAGCAGGTATTGGAGTTGAGGTAGGAGTCCAGGGGTCTCCAGAGAAAGGCAGCTGCAAATGTAACAAGTTCTTTTATTGATGCATCTATGCTGCTTCGTACATCGGTTCAGTGGCTGGCTGGCTGCGGAATTCTGCTGGGCTTGCTGCCTGTCTGCACATCTCACAATGCTGATATGGCACTCCACTGCACTGAAAGCCTTGTTACATAAGCTGGCAACATGGTGTCCATCCCAGCAGCATGCGTACTTGATATTTCTGTATCTGCCCTGGCCCCAGGTGACCTCTAATTGTCACGGTGGTGGATACCCGTGGAAACATTCATCCCACAATGGCAAATGACTGCTGGTATGCATGGGATGCAACCTGCTGCCCCTGGGCAGAAATAGACTGTGCTGCTGGAGATGACCTGATGTGGCCCACTGCACCACAGCAGTAAGTCTAGGCAGGAACTTAGTTTGTAGAAACTGGTGACTTCTACTGGTAGAAGGTCCATGTGGTGCCCTTGTCCAGCACAGCCCCATTGTCCTGGTTAGGCTGCAAGACTCAAAATAATTCCATTACAAAAATGACCAGTACTTAGAATTGGCAGCAGCATGCACGTTGTTCATCACCACCACTCACATATCACAAAACACCACTGCTATTGTCAGTGTGGGAATCTGCCTTGCCTCTTTGTGCAGTAATCTGTGCAGTAGAGCTGAGTTTGATTTTGCACCAAGTTTACCTGCTTATCAATATTGCACTGGCCTTGTTGAATTATTGCAGTGACAACTTTCCACACTCACCTGTTGTCAGCGCTGCTGCAACACACTGCTAAGGCTCACACTAATGTGCCAATATATGATCGTTAACCTGCAGCTGGGACAGACAGTGTAGTCATGTAGATGGATGCATGTATGTATGTGTGTTTATGTGTATCCTGTTTGACCTTAAGGAAGATTCATTTGAAGTCTCAGAAACTTTGTCTTGCATATGTACGTATTGACGACTCAGTGCTTCAACTTAAGTGGTGATTATCTATGTTATACTGAATTATAATTGACCTGTTTGCCCTTTCAGATTATGTTGTGTAGTAGAAGCAACAACCTGGACGCATCCATCCTTGTGTGTATCATTTCAGTGGAGTAACTTACCAGAAAACGTATTGTAGATATTAAGTGTAGTAACAGGTGCTAAAATTTGGTATTCTAGTGATCATTAGAGGGACCAAGTGGAGTATATTCACGGAATTTTAATGAAACCTGCTGGTCACTTTAAAGAAAAATTTAAGTATAATGCATACTGTTATGACAGGCAAGATTTCAAAGTTGTCATTCTATGGGAATATTTGGAATAGGTTTACAATTTATTTGTGTGTGTGTGTGTGTGTGTGTGTGTGTGTGTGTGTGAACAAAGCATTGTGGAATGCACAGGTTGAGGAGGGAGCGTGTAAAAATACTTGGAAGGATCAAGCAAAAGTCTGGTCATATGTTTACTTATGACTCCTAAATTTGATTTTACAAATCCTATCATATTTATATAAATGACAGTAATGTAACATTCTCAGATGAAAGGTAAATACAAAACTGTCAGAATGTAGTTAACATTGCTGTGCATTATGGACAATAGCAGCGGTTATCTTCAAGTAGCGTGTACATACCACCTGTGGATGTGAAGCAATTCTGTGTAAGAAATGCACATAGCAGACCTGAAAATCATATACACATTGATGCATCATCAAGTGTGAAACATCAAACTGTGTCTTATTTTACAAGAAAGTTTGCTTTCAAATGCCTGTGCTGTATGTGCAATAAATGATGAGATTCCTTATTTCAGTTTTTAAATTGTTTGAGTTAAAATATGTTCTTGATTTGTTTTGTTTATTTTCAGCTGTCTTCCAGATAATTCAGAGCATCAGAGCAGCCTAAATGAAACCGTCATCAGTTCAGTTGGATATGTGGAATCAAATTGGTCTTGCAATAAAAACACGATTCAAAGCACAAGTTTCTGATTTTACAGTAATCTGCAAAAACAAACTGTCAGTGTTCAATACAGACCTGGCTAAATTTTTATTTGACTGATTTACATAAATAAAAGTTCAGTTCATGTGTGAATTCTATTTCATTATTTTTGAAAGTAATATGCTTGTGTTACTCGTTAATTTTTTATTGTTTTCCTTTGTATCTTTAATATAAAAAGTTAAGGTGTAAAAGAAAGGAGTGTATGATAAATACATACATATATATATATTGTAAATATGGATGTTACTATGAATTAGAATTAGTGTAGCCAACTGAATCTGATGCATTTTGAACAATGCTGCTTTCTCTGATCATTCCATTTTACTTTAATGATGAAGGAGTGTGAGGCTGAAATAATGGGTTACACAGAAAAATAAAGTTGTTATACAATTCAGAAGTGTTGCTCAAATTCTGTAATTTTTTAAAAATGTTCCTCTCATAAACACTGCTAATAAATGATGTTATGGAGTTTATATTGTTTGTATTTGGATTATGAAATTGGTACTGTTATGTAAATCATACATGAAATTCTGCATTTTTTAGAATTTGCTAAGGTGGTTTCTGTGACATATTGAACATTTTTCTTAATGTGTCTGCCATTGTATATTCTGCAGCATTTTTGTTAGTCTCCCATCAGCTGAACACACTTCTGGTTGTCTGTGCTCCCCATCTGTGTATATATTAAATATTTCCTATTAGTCAAACCTTATAATCTCATCTGTTATAGAAGGGGTTTATAAGACAGCGTCTTTTGTACAGA
Source organism: Schistocerca americana (assembly GCF_021461395.2). Taxonomy (NCBI): domain Eukaryota; kingdom Metazoa; phylum Arthropoda; class Insecta; order Orthoptera; family Acrididae; genus Schistocerca; species Schistocerca americana. Next base: position 851,722,840 of record NC_060119.1, read on the forward strand.
AATGTGATTTCTCAAAATCAAAGACAGTGGTTAACTTTTATTGCAGATTCAGTTAGAGAAATCTGTTACGAGTGAAGACTAACCTGAAACTAACTCCAGGATGTACAAGAGTCTCAATAGCCCGTAATGTATATTCTTGTCTCCCATTTTCACTGGTGATTCTTTTAATGCAAGACCCCGACACCCACCTAAGCAGTCTGTGCAGGTTTGTAGTTCCATGCTGCACCTGCTGTGACATATGGCCATCTGCTGAAAACTCCAGCTGTCCCACACTGCCCGAGGAGTGCCTCTAACCATTAGTGGCATTTCTATATACATATAAATGAATATTTCTGTGCTATTTAAACACCCTAACCACTGTAATAAAATTACTAACAGGCGGAGTGCCTCTAACCGTTAGTGGCATTTCTATATACATAGAAATGAATATTTCTCTGCTATTTAAACATCCTAACCACTGTAATAAAATTACTCACAGGCACACTTGCTCATTAGTAGGTGATGAGGATACATAACACTTCACACTTCTGATCCCTAATTTAATCCAACAAATCTTCTGTATGCTCTCACTGCCACTTATTTTATGTTTAGGTAATTACATATAATGATTCTGCTTCATATCTCCAATCTGCATTACTCACATACTGATTCCAGTGTACCTAATTAATTATGTAGTCAAAAGTGGTACCCTTCTTTGTTTCTTGAAGTGCACAGTTTCTCTTTGACTGCTACAATATATCCACAACTTGCTGTTTTGAGTCATCTACTTATGTTGAGTACCTGTTGTTTGTTCTGCTACTGAGTGTTGCATTTCCAAGTGGTCTGTCTCACGTTGGGCTCAACACTCCTGGGCTGCTACCAGTGACAAAATTATCATTCATGTCACCACCAAGAAAAAATGACTGAGTTTGATACTGACTTTGAAGCTTTACTGTAAATGAGTTACTGTATTGTTGGACCACAGAGACATTAAACCGTTTATTTACAACAAAAAGAATTGTAGTTTTATCAGCTGTTTCCAAGATGATTCTAGTTATCTATAATGAAAGTGACTAGTCCTTTTATATTCATTTCAGTTGTTCACTGTTATTTCTTTATCTGATCATTGTGCCTCCTTTGCTGGATATATTCCACACTCAGTCATAAAATGATACATCTCACAATAGTTACATATATAGTTTTGGCTTACTTACCATAGCCCATTGCTCGATTTGGAGCTAATTATGCCATTTATTATGCCGCGTATGATAGATGTAGATCATCTGTGTCGTGGCTTGCTTTAGGGCGTTAACTGCACAATGTTGTATTATATCATATGATGCATTAAATTTATTGACCATCTCTGATATCGGTCTCACATTGGCTTTCATTGTGAACCACAGTAATAATTTTTTGCTTCATGTTTCTTGAATGAGATGCTTTTGGCAGTTTCATGTACAATATGTTTCTTGGACTGTAGTAGACTGAATGAGCACTTAGTCACATGAGTAGCACACAGTGATCTCCTGTAGTGGAAACATTATGTAGACAGTGGGACTATGGCACAGCTCTTGTCATTCTGTTTAGTAGTTTATCAAATGATTCCTGAGTTTTCAAATAACTTCTTTGACACAAAAAAGTGACTGAACTGAGTTACCTGAGAAAGCTGCCTTGCCATGTGCTGATTATTTCTAGTGTATTGGAAGTGATATTTTCTTTTTGTACTTTTAAATAACTTTCAAGATAAACATTTTGGAATCTAAAGTGACCAGTCTTCCCTGTTCATAATAAGATACTTTGTCCATCGAGAACCTTCAAAATGTTCGCCTATTAGAACCCTTATTATAAGGGTACCATTACATTTAATAGGCATAATAAATTGCTCTAGTCAACCATCAGAGACAAAAATTTAAGGTTTTTGAATACTTTTCATTGATATGTAAATAATTCAGTGTTAAAAGTAAACAATAATTCATATAACTTTTAGTTGATTGTTTCCTGTGATCCTGTTTACTCTTCTTGTATTTAACATTTATTACAGCACCTTGCAATGTCTTGTCTACGAGTTTGTTATTACAGTAATTATATGTATATGAATGCATGATGTCTGTTCTTTTGGACAGTAATTCATCTCAAGAGAAGGTTCAGAATGAGAAACTAAGTGTACTAATACCACTTTACGCACTGTGTGAATTTTCCTTGTGCGTGTATGGGAGGGGGCTTTAGCAAAGATACTTGCAAATTTTTTGCATACTTGTTCATTTTTATTTTTATTGATTTTTGAGAAAGACCACACATTTTGTTATTCATCAGTTGATGATGGTTAGCAATCTCTCTGTGTGTTGGTCAGTTGTTAAACTGGTTGCAAATGATTATAGTAAGTTTCATGTAAATTATGTATGGTTTCTTGCCACATTTTTCTTATTGTTCCCTTACAAAAATCTTTGGAAAATACATTGCATTACATATTATTATGATAATGAGAAAGTCTTCCTCTGTTAGCTTTTATATTCTCTTGCATCACTTTCTAAAAGTTCTCTTAGGTGAGGCATATAAAACTCAACTGTCTACATTTTTTACACTGTTATGGTCAGTGGAGAGTAAGCAAACTTAAACTGCACAGGTCCAGAATGTGATAAATAAACTTGGTGATGCTGATGACCTTCCCATTTTGGATCCATCTAACTGGGTGGTGCAGTCCCTGAAAAGAAGCTACCAAGACGGATAATCTGAAGAGTAAACTGGTCACTCTATAGAAAGCTGTTTGCTTTTGAGCTCTGACACAGGATTGAGGACAGATTGGACCATGGAAAGTGTTGTCCACCACATCATTGACTTACCCATTGCAAAGTTCTCAGGCCATGTTACTAGGTGGCCTCTGTCCATTGATGGAGTGATGAATGCCACCACCAATATGCATCAGATGTGCAACTCTGCTGCTGTTTAAATATCCAGTAATGAAAGGTGGCCTCACAGACTTCCCGGGGGGTTAGAATGGGCCTGCAGTATTCCTGCCTGTCGTAAGAGGGGACTAAAAGGAGCCTCAAATGTTTCGGCCTATATGTGAAACTCCCCTCTCGGGTTTGAGCTCCATATTTCCAAATTCTTCTGAAGAGCGAGCCAATTGGGGAAGGGCGCCTTACGTGGTGCCTCGTTTCCCTCTTGCATTGAGACCTTTAGCCAACTTTCTCATCGTTGCATTGCCATCCTGCTCATTCTCCATCTCATGGGCAAGGATACATTCCTGGGTGCGATTTCCACCATGCACTGTGTAGTGTTGCTTTTTGCGGAGACGATTACCATCAGCACAGTAGACAGTCCGTTGTGGTGGGGCCGCCATGTACCCTGTTGGATGTAGCCCCCAGACAACACAGGGATCGCTCTGCTGATGCTTGCGTGGTTAACTCCCCACGTATGCCAAGGAGTAGATGCCTATTTCCCTGGGGCATCAAGACTCCCAGCAATGGTCATCCTGCCAGGTGGCCCTTGCTGAGGCTGGGTGGCACCCATGGTGAGGGCCCTTTGTTGGAGTGGGTGGCACCAGGGCGGATGACCCGCAAGGAAGCGTGGTACATCATCTCTTGCTGGTGGCCAGCTCCCAGTAGTCTCTAAGCATTCTCAGACTAAATTCAATGCTCAGAAATGCAATCCCAAATCGTTCCCCTCCCTGGCCACACCGTGGGAGGAGCGTAGGGCTCAGGATGGCAGTGACATTTATTCGCCCCGGTTCCTAGTTTGTACGAGAGCTGATGGGGAGTCTTTCATGTCAACAAAGCCTCAATTCTTCGTAGAACATTTAGAGGACATGTTTGGGGAGGTGGAGGGCTTGTGCAAAATGCGCGCTCTGTCACTATTGATAAAAACGTCATCCTCTGCCCAGTCACAAAGGTTACTTGCTTGTGACAAGTTGGGGGATGTTTCAGTTACCATCACACCCCATAAGAGTTTAAATATGGTCCAGGTATTATTTTCCATAGGGACCTTCTTTTGCAGTCTGATGACGATCTGCGCAACAATTTAGAGCGTCGAGGTGTTCATTTCGTCTGGTGTGTTCATCGGGGTCCGAAGGATAATCAGATTGTTACCGGTGCCTTCATCTTGGCCTTCGAGGGTGATATATTACCGGAGAAAGTCAAGGTGATGGTCTGCTGCTGTGATGTCAAGCCCTATATCCCTCCCCCGATGCGGTGCTCTAAGTGCTGGAAGTTCGGCCGTATGTCTTCCCACCGTACTTCCAGCCTCACATGTCACACCCATCACATCCCAATACTCCATGTGCCCTGCCTCCCATCTGCATCAACTGCGGAGAGCATCCTTCACCTTGCTTGCCAGACTGCAGTATCTTACTGAAAGAGCAGAAAATCAAGAAATATAAGACCCTGGATTGACTGACCGATACTGAGGCTAAGAGGAAATATGAACGACTCCATCCTGTGCGAATGACTTCCTCATATGCCGCCACTACGACAACTGCGATAGACCCATCAGTTCAATGAATTCCATTCGGCTCACTGAGCTGTACAACTCCACATGCCCCCTTGCCCATGGGGCGCACTACCCACCCTGTTGCTCCTGCACCACCTACCTTGGGAGCAACACACCCCACCCATCAGGGATGCCCGTCCCCACTTCTAAGCCAGAGAAGCGTCCAACTTCTTCGGCTCCTCTCACTCACAAGGGGGCCCTTGGGTCCCTCCCTTCCCAGGTTTCCACAAGTGTGAAGGATGACACCTGGCAGTGGCATAAGTGCTCACAAGCAGCTGGTCGTAGGGCTTCGCGATCATCCTCTGTCCCGGAGACTGAATCGGTGAAGCCCTCCCAGCCAGTGAAACCCAAGGAGCAGCAAGAGAAGTCCAAGAAGAAGACCTCTAAGACGAAGGAACTTGCAGTGGCACTCATCCCACCGCAACCTACGAGCTCTGTGTCTGAGGGCGAGGTAGAGATTCTGGCGTCCGCTGAGGACCTAGATCTCACCAGACACTCAGACACAATGGATGTCACTCGCACAGGTGCTCAATCTGTGGCAGCAGGTGACCCCGCAGCATAATCTGCCTCCTCGGTCCCTTCTCGGCCATGGACAATGTCATCCTCCAGTGGAACTGCAGCGGTTTTTTCCACCATCTTGCTGAGCTCCGACAACTACTCAGCCTTCACCCTTTCCTCTGCATTGCCCCTCAGGAAACTTTGTTTCCAGCGATGCGAACCCCTGCCCTCCGTGGCTATCAGGGTTGTTATAGGAACCAGGCAGCTTATGAGAGGATATCTGGTGGTGTCTGCATCTACATCCTTCACTCCCTTTACAGTGAGTCTGTCCCTCTACAAACACCTTTAGAGGCTATCGCTGTTCGGGTGTGGACGCCTCAGGCTGTTACTGTCTGCAGTCTCTATCTTCCACCGGATGGTGATGTTCCACAGCATGTCCTAGCTGCACTGATAGTCCAGTTGCCGTTAGTCTGTTACTGGGTGACTTCAATGCCCATAACCCTCTGTGGTGTGGATCAGTGGCAACAGACCGAGACAGCATCATTGAGGAAGTATTGTCACAGCTCGACCTTTCTCTTTTAAATAATGGTGCCTTCACACATTTCAGTGTGGCACATGGCACATACTCAGCCATCGACCTTTTGATCTGCAGCGCTAGCCTATTACCATCTGTCCAATGGAGTGTGCATGACGACTTGTGCGGTAGTGACCACTTTCCGATCTTTCTGTCACTACCACAACGTCACTCTTCTGGGTGCCCGTGCAGATGGGCTAAGAATAAGGCGGACTGGGACTCGTTCACCTCCACTGCCACTGTTATGCCTCTTTCCAACGACGCCATTGATGTGGTGGTTCGCTCGGTCACCACCGGCATCATTACTGCTGCATAATCTGCCATTCCCTGTTCTTCTGGGTCCCCTCAGCGGAGGAGTGTGCCTTGGTGGTCGCCCAAGATCGCTGAGGCGATTAAAGATCGTAGGCAGGCACTCCAGTGTCACAAGCAGCATCCCTCATTGGAACACCTCATCGCCTATAAACGGCTCCGTGTGCGAGCCCGCCGCCTCATTCGCCAATGCAAGCAGGAGTGCTGGGAAAGGTATGTCTCCACCATTGGCCTCCGTACCTCTCCACCGCAGGTTTGGGCCAAGATTAGGTCACTCTATGGCTATCAGACCCCTGTCGGCGTACCTGCGCTTTCACTGAATGGAACAGTCTGTACTGACTCCGACGCAATTGCAAACTGCTTAGTGGAGCATTTGGCTCAGAGTTCCACTTCTGCGAATTACCCACTGGCCTTCCGCTCCCTGAAAGAGTGACTGGAACGTCAGAGCCTTTCATTTCACATGCACCACCCTGACTCGTACAATTCTCTGTTCAGTGATGGGGAATTCCAAAGTGCCCTAGCCACTTGCCCTGATATGGCTCCCGGGCCAGATCGCGTCCACTGTCAGATGCTCAAACACCTCTCAGTGGGCTGCCAGCGACGCCTCCTAGACCTTTTCAATTGTATCTGGGTTGAGGGTGAGTTCCCATTGCAATGGCGGGAAAGTGTCATAATTCCCGTGTTGAAACCTGGCAAGAACCTGCTGTAGGTGGACAGCTACCACCCCATTAGCCTCGCCAACGTTCTTTGCAAGTTGCTCGAACGCATGGTGAACCGGAGGTTGAGTTAGCTACTTGAGTCTCAGGGCCTTCTGGCTTCGTCTCAGGGTGGGTTCCGTAAGGGCTGCTCTGCTTCCAATAATCTGGCGTGCCTGGAGTGTGCCATCCGTACGGCCTTTGCCTGCCATCAGCATCTGGACGCTGTCTCTTTTGGCATGCGGACAGCATACGATATGATGTGGCGACATCACATCCTCTCTACACTTAATGGTTGGGGTCTTCGGGGTGCACTCCCGATTTTCGTACAAAATTTTCTGTCACTTCGTTCCATCCGTGTGCAAGTTGCGGCCCCCAATAGTTCCTCCTGAATATAGGAGAATGGGGTACCGCAAGGATCTGTCTTAAGTGTCTGCCTCTTTTTGATTGCAATTAATGGGCGCTCTGCTGCGGTGGGAACGTCTGTCTCATCTTCCTCGCCTGCTGACGACTTCTGCCTATACTATAGCTCTGCTGGCTTTGCAGCTGCTGAACGGCAGCTGCAGGGCACTATCCGAAAGGCGCAGTCTTTGGCTGTAGCGCATGCCTTCCAGTTTTCAGCTGCCAAGACCTGCATTATGCATTTCTGCCAGTGACACACTATTCACCCTGAGCCGCAGCTTTATCTTGAAGGTGAACCTCTTGCTGCACTGGAGATGCATCAGTTTTTGGGATTGGTTTTTTATACCCGATTGACTTGGGTGCCTCATATTCAGCAGCTTAAACAAATGTGCTGGCGGCATCTTAATGCTCTTCGTTGCTTGAGTCACACCAGCAGGGTTGTCGATTGGTCTACTCTTGTATGGCTTTTCCAGGTGTTAATTCAGTCCCATCTAGATTATGGGAGCCTGGCTTATGGTTCAGCATCCCCTTCCGCATTGCGGTTGCTGGACCGCATCCTTCACAGTGGGCTCCGACTCGCCACTGGAGCTTTCCGGACAAGCTCTGTCAACAGCATACTTATGGAGGCAGGTGCCCCTCCATTGCGGTTCCGGCGTGAATGATTACTGACTGCTTATGCTACACACTTTTGTAGCTTCCCTTGGCATCCCAATTATCATCTCCTGTTCCCTCAGTTGGTTGTCCGTCTTCCAGAACGGCAGCCCCAGTCAGGGTGTATGATCGCAGTTGGCGTTGGAGCTCTTCTCTTTGGGCTTGAGATTTTCTGTCTTCCACCTCTTTTTCGTTCCCCTCTGCGTATAACCCCCATGGTGTGTGCCCTGTCCATGCCTTCGGCGCGATTTGGCACAGGGCCTGACAGACTCAGTTCCTCCTGAGGCCCTCTGCCACCGCTTTCTTTCAATCCATGCCACGTTTCAAGGCTCTGACATTGTCTATACTGATGGTTCGATGGTTGCTGGTCGTGTCGGTTATGCTCGTGCTCTAGGGTATCATTATGAACAACACTCATTGCCGGCTGTTTGCAGTGTTTTCACTGCTGAGCTGGTCGCCATCTCTCGCGCCCTAGAGTATATCCGCTCCTGCTCAGGTGAGGCCTTTGTTATCTGTAGTGACTCCCTGAGTGGCTTACGAGCTATCGACCAGTGTTTCCCTCGCTCTTGTCTGGTGATGGCTATCCAGGAGTCCCTCCATACTCTTGCCCCTTGCCGCTGCTCTGTGGTGTTTGTGTGGACCTCGGGTCATGTAGGCATCCGAGGAAATGAATGTGTTGACACGTTGGCCAAACAGGCTGTTGGTGCACCAGCCTTGGAGATTGGCCTTTTGGAGAGTGACCTCAGGTCAGTTTTGTGGCAGAAGGTACTTCGCACGTGGGATGAAGAATGGCACGCTCTTCCTTCACCCAACAAACTTCAGGCCATCAAGGAGGCTACCAGTGCATGGCACTATTCCTTGCGGGTCTCTTGCAAGGGCTCTGTTGTCCTCTGCCGACGGCGCATTGGCTACACCTAGGTAACGCACAGCTATTTATTGCACCGTCAGGACCCACCTTTATGTCGCTGTGGGTCAGCTTTGACTGTGGTCCACATCTCCTTGGACTGCCCGCTTCTAAC